>NW_026606179.1:17993750-19285000 GCF_029834395.1 Sorex fumeus
CCTGAGCAGGCGAACTCTGGGTCACGTGGCCCAGACCTGGGCCATGGGGTTCCAGGAAGCCTGTGGTAGTGGCTGGGGCTAGGGACAGGGGAGGACACAGGCTAGAGAGGTCAGGGCAGGAGACGGGGATGGAGAACTGGAATCAAAACAAAACAGGCGCTTGCAAGAGTGCGGCAGAGCCACGACGGGTCACACAGACGCAGAGAGACAGATGAGGCCGGGCTGGAGAGCAGGACAAAGAGGCCAAAGAGACAGGGGCGCCGAGCACACGGCCTGGAAACAGGCCAGGCTGGATAGCTGCCAACATCATTCCCTCCTCCAGTGACGGGGCTCAGGTGGGTCTCAGGGGTGAGCTGGGGGGATTGGGAGGCCTTGGTGGCCCCTCCCCAAAGACAGTTCCTGAGGCCAGGCGGGCTCCAGCCAGAACCCAGAGCTCGGGGAGTCGCTCCTGCCTCGAGCTCCCTCTGCTGGGAAAAGGGAGGCACTCAGGGCCCTGTCACCTGCAGCTGTCCCTTCCAACCGTGGTCTCCACAGCTTTGTGGCACTACATACTCCCTCCACACCTGGGGGGTCAAGAATCCGAACCCTAAACCCTTAAAAGCTAAAGGAGTGAGATGGATGCCAGAGTGCACCAGTGACTTCAGCAAGTGGTGCAAGTGCCACACTGGTATTTTCCTTGTTCCAACAGATTGGGGGGAAGCAGGGAAAGCCCACAGGACCACATGGGGGATGAGTCTGGGAGGAAATGGGGCCTCCTTCGGGCTGGATGCAGGGCTGAGTGCTGCCCAGGCATGGGCTCTAGGGCAGGCAAGAGTGCTAAACTTCCTTCTGGGGCCTGAGTTGGGCTACACCCAGGGATGCTCAGGACTTACTCCTGGCTCTGTGCTCAGGGATCACTCCTGACTCCAGGGACCTTATGTGACATTGGGGGTTGATCTGGGGTCAGCCGCATGCCAAGCACCCTACCCGCTGTCCTGTCTCCGGCCCTAGGGGTGCTAACCTTTACCACCACACTCAGCTCACCATCTCCCTGGGACTGAAGGTGTCCACATCTCTGCTGGAAAAAATCCACCAAGAGTTGATAGCAGAGTTTCTAATGCGGGCCTGTGCCTCTGTAGGTCTCCGCCATCATCATGGTGGATTGAATCCAGGATGAAGAACCCATAGGTCAGACAGACCCTCAACATCACCAAAATTTCTTCTCTCTAATACTACTCAAGGGCTCGGGGGTCACATCTGGCAGTGCATGGCATCGGGCTCCTTAGGACCAGCAGTGCTGGGGGCCACCAGGGCCATGGGCAGGCACTGTGATGCGGTTTGGGGGAGCCACGCTGTGCTGGGGACTGAAGCCAGGAGCTCTGCACATTGGACATGTATGTGCTCCAACCCAACCCTCTGAGCTGTCTTCCTGCACCCCCTTACATTTTATTTTATTTATTTTGGTTTTGGGGCCACATCTGATGGTGCTCAGGGCTGACTCCTGACTCTGCTCAGGAATAACTCCTGGCACAACTCGGGACTGTAAGGGATGGCAGAGATAGAATCCAGGTCGGCTGTGTGCAAGGCAAGAGCTTTATCTGCTGTACTATTGCTCTGGCCCCAAACTCCACTACACTTTTACAAAGTAGAGAGAATTTCCAGAAAGGAATACAAAGGAAACGAACTGAACAATTGTTTCTCATATAAGACAGGGGTGATGGGCTGAAGGACACTGCAAGCCCTGGAGACAGGTGCTTCCTCATGTGGGTAATACGTAGCTAATGGCCACCCCACCCCTGGGGCAGGATCGTTGCAAAGAATCATCACTGGAAAGATTTCAGGGGGCAGTAGAGACCTCAGATGCTTTGGGGGCGGTGAGGGGAGTATTTCCTCTTTCTTCACTTAAGGCAGGTAGAAATTAAGGATCTCCAATTATTTCCAGGGGAGTTATGAACCGTTTTTAATTCTGAAAAGGGGGTCGGGGGCAATAAGTCCCAGACACTCTTCAGGAGACAAATGCCAAATCAGATTCCTTGGGTTCAGCACTGGGCTGAATCCAGTCCTGCCATCTTTGCAGTGTCCACTAGAGGGCAGCACTCTGCTTAGGCCCATCGAGTTGTAGCCGACATGGAGGCCCAAAGAGGAGTGATTTCTGGGTCGCCCAAAGGCAGGTCGCAGCCAGGCACCAGCTCCCATGCTGTGACATTCGTGCTGCTCTGTCTCCTGCAGCCCCCCTCCATGGAGTGGCAGGGCATCATGAGCCGTCCCTTCGAGAGAAACACTTGAGACCCCACCAGAGGCCTGGCCAGGTGAGCTGAGATTCAAATCCAGGACAGTCCTGAACCATGAATCTGCGGCTTTGACTCAGCAAATGTTGCTGGGAAGAACTGAAAATAAGAGGCTGGAGCGAGAGCACAATGGGGAGGGCTCTTCCCTTGAATGTGGGCGACCCGGGTTCAATCCTCAGCACCCCCTAAGGTCCCCTGAGCCTGCCAGGAGGGATCCCTGAGACCAGAACCAGGAGTCTGCCCTGAAAACCCCCAAACAAAAACAAAATAAAAACTGATAATGACAACGAAAATTCCCAGGGATAGCCAGGGAATAATAGCTTGATGGGATGGAGGATCAGGACACTAGAAGTGACCCCCAAGCACAGAGGCAGGAGGAGCCCCTGACCTGAGCACTGCTGGGGTGTCCCCCCCAACCAGAATCAAAAAAGAACCTCAGGGGGGCTAGAGCAATACCACAGGGGGTAGGGCATTTGCCTTGCACGCGGCCAACCCGGGTTCAATTCCCAGTATCCCATATGGTCCCCCAAGCACTGCCAGGAGTAATTCCTGAGTGCATGAGCCAGGAGTAACCCTTGTGCATCGCTGGGTGTGATTTCCCCCCCAAAAAAATGTGAAAAAAAAAGGTACCTCAGGGAACAACTGAGCTGTATGCAGCATCGTGGCGCAGCCTGGGTGCCTCCACCCTGCTCGGGGGCCCTGAAGATGCCCTAGAGGAGGGGTACCAATCCGCCCTCACTGCCTGCCTGCCGGCCTCTGGTTGGGTCAGGCTCTGGACTGATTATGTAACATGCCGGGCCTAGTACAGAAGGAAAATGCAGATCCCTTGTTCAAATATGCCTAAGAATTCTAAAGCAGGGCTGGAGAGCTCCCTTGCGGACTTGAGCACAGGCTTTGCATGCAGAAGACTGCATGATTCCCCCAAACACACACACACACACACACACACACACACACACACACACACACACGTCATCAGGAATGACCTCAAGCACAGAGCAAGAATAGCTACTGAGCTCTGTCCGGTGGGACCCAAAAAGCAAACAAATAAAAGATTTTAGGAGCCACAGAGCTACTGGAGATACTTGCCTTACACCTAACCCCGGGTTAAGCCCAGCATCACGTGTGGTTCCCTGATCATAGAGCCAGGAGTGATCCCTGAGCACAGAGCACTGCAGGGAGTGAGTCAAAAGCAAGAACAAAGAAGAGGGTCCTGAGCAGTATTACAGCAGGTATGGTGTTTGCTTTGCAGGCATATGACCCCAGTTCGATCCCTAGAACCCTATGGTCCTCCAGGTTTTGCCAGGAGTGATCCCTGAGCACAGAGCCAGGAGTAGGCCCTGGATGTGGCCCCTACGAACAACAACAACAAATTTTAGAGAGCATGAGCAGAGCAAAGAGTCGGGGCCTGAGGGGACCCCATAGGCCATGCACCCTGAAGTTGCCACAGGACACTAGACCTGATGGAGGAGAGCTGGAGGGGGCATCATTTCCGGTTCCTCTGTAGGGGTGCTTCAGGCAAATGCTCCAGCCCTCACCTGCCCCCCATGGTATCCAGAACAGTCTTTCCAGAGTAGGGAGCAGCCCCCACATGGGTGAGCCAGGTGGGCAGCAAGGCCCAGGAGGAGCTGGGGGTGCTTCCTGTTTGTTTTCTCTTAAAGAGAGTCTATTTTGGGGGAGGGGGCACTAAGTGATATTTTCCCCCTGAAAAGTAGGCAGTGATCAGTCAGGAGACTTGTGATTAGACCATACAGTCCCATATGAGACCCTAGGAAATTGTAAAGGGGTCACAAGTGAAAATTGTGTAAATAGGGGACCAAGGTTGGGAGTAGGGGCATAGGAAAGAGACAGGGTCAAAGTGAGCGGCCCATCAGAAAAAGGGTGAGGATTCGGCTCTACTCTAGATGCTCTTGGTTTGTTTTCATTTCGTTTTGGGGCTACGCCAGGTGATACTCAGGGCTTACTTCTAGCTCTGCTCTCAGGGATTACTCCTGGCAGGCTCAGGGGACCATATGGGATGCTGGGGATCAAACCAAGGTAAGACATATGCAAGGCAAGTGCCTTGGTCCTACCTTCTGTGCTATGCCTCCAGCTCCCCCTCCTCTAGGCTCTTGATGAGCACCCACAGACTGCCCTGGCGCACCTGCCTGGTACCTGGTGGGGACCCTGCTTGCTCATTCCCCCCCCCGCCCCGCACATCGACTCTATAAGGCTGCTTTCTTGCTTCCAACAGGGTTACCCTGATGGGAACTGAAACTCTGTGAGCCTCTGGGCCTGTCTACTGGCCCCAGCCCCTCTGGGCCCACTCTCCCCCTGGCCTTGCCTGCCAGGCCCTTGCACAATGACAGAGGCCAGGCCAGGCCCACCTTCCATAACGTGCAACAGTACAGAAGGGTATTTGCCTTGCACACAGCTGACCGGGTTCAATCCCTAGCAGCCCACATGTTCCCCAGAGCATTGCCAGCAGTAAATTCTGAGTGTAGAGCCAGGAGTAACTCTACGTATCACCAGGAGTGACCCAAAAAGTCAAAAATAAAAGGGTAAAAAGATACACCTCTGTCAATTATAGCACCATTACATCAGCCAGGATTGAGAACAACCCAAAATGTCCAATGACGAGGAATGGATCAAAAAAAGGTCAGCACACACACCCAGCGGAATACTCCTCGAGCGTGAGAAAAATGACAACCTGGAGTTTGCAGCCATCAGGATGGAACTGGATAAATCAGAGGGAGAAGAACAGAGAACCAGAACACCTCACTCATCAAAGACAAAACAAGGTAAGGTGCCTGCCTTGCATGCAGTAGACCAGGATTCAATCTCTGGCATTCCACATCGTCCCCCGGATGGACTCCATATGGTCCCCTGTATGGATTCCAGATGGTCCCCTGTATGATTCCTAAGCATAGAGCCAGGAGTAAGCCCTGAGCATCGCCAAACCCCTGAGCAATGCCAGGTGTGGCTCAAAAACAAAACAGACTGAAAAAAAAAATGGAAAAAGACACAAGAAGGAAACAGACAGTATGGGATATCACAAACTCTTGGCCTTGAACTAGAAAACTGAGATGACCAACTGTGGTTTTGGGGATGTGGGTGCTGGAAGGAAGAGGCAGACGGGAGATGATATAGGGTAGCGGGGGTTTGGTGATGGTGGTCATGGGGCAGTAACTTTGCAAATTAAAACCACAAACATCAGTACTATTATCAATGTGTTACCTAAACTATAATAAAAATACAAAATTAAACTTTATTCACGTTTACTCTGTTCTTGATAAACAAATCACTTAACACGCACCTGGACATGCCCTGCACAGGTAATAATTTCTAACACCAACCCCATCACGCAGGCTGGCAGTCCCCTATGTTCTACCTCCATAGGTAGTGGGGACCCTGTCTTATATTATCAATTTGTGTTTACACATGGAGCTGTCATTTTTATTTGTTTTGGGGCCACACCTGGAAGAGCTCAGGGCTTACTCCTGGCTCCATGCTCAGGGATCACTCTTGGTGGGGTTTGTTGGAATGAAGTGTTGGGGAACAAACCTGGGCTGACTGAGTGTAAGGCAAGTGCCTTACCCATATATATGTGGATATATATATACATGTATGGATATATGTACATTTATATATATGTATATATACATTTTGGAGACGTTACTGGTGCCCGCTCAAGCAAATCGATGAGTAACAGAATGTCAAGTGATCAAGTGATATATATACCTAGGGCTGGAGCGATAGCACAGCGGTAGGGCGTTTGCCTTGCATGCAGCCAACATGGCCGACCCGAGTTCGATTCCTCCACCCCTCTCAGAGAGCCCGGCAAGCTACCGAGAGTATCCGATATGCCAGACACAGTAACAACAAAGTCTCCAATGGAGACATTACTGGGCCCGCTCGAGCAAATCGACGATCAACGGGAGGGCCTTTACCTTTACCTATGAATGCTCGAGCGGGCCCAGTAACGTCTCCATTGGAGACTTTGTTGTTACTGCGTCTGGCATATCGAATACTCTCGGTAGCTTGCCGGGCTCTCCGAGAGGGGCGGAGGAATCGAACTCCGGTTGGCCATGTTGGCCGCTTGTAAGGCGAACGCCCTACCCGCTGTGCTATCGCTCCAGCCATATAATAAAATATACAACTTCTATATATTTCATATTTTAAATGTATATATTTAAATACATATTTTTGTATGTATATTTTTAAATAAGGACCACTTCACAACTTGCATGTCACCTTTGAGGTTACCACACTAATCTGTGCCATTCAATGTGGTCTATGTGCCACTGGAACGAGCACTTCCAAGGCATTTTTTTAATTTGAGAAACCAGCATCCTGATCACTAGAGCAGCAGGAAACACCAAGATATTTTTGTTTGATATGAAATTTTTCATAAATGAAAATCCCTTCCCCTCATAACCGAAAGCAGTCTGTCTGAGCGTGGGCGGAAGGAATCTCAGCTGAAGTGCCATAATGGGGAAAAAATTAGAAATAAAATCAAAATCAAGATGGCCTTCTACATTCTTTTGCCTTTTTTTTTAAAATTTCATTCTTTTGCTTTTCATTGGGGCTGGAGTGATAGTCCGGCAGGGAGGGTGCTCACTTTGCATGCAGCTGATCCAGGTTCAAGCCCTGGCATCTCATATGGTCCCTGGAGACCTGCCAGAAGTGATCCCTGAGTGCAGAGCCAGGAGTAAATCCTGAGTACCGCTGGATGTGGCCCAAAAACATAAACAATAAAGAAAAGTAAGATTGGGCAGCCTCAGGAATAGCTCAGTGACTAAAAGCCCTTGACTTGTAGCCTGAGGTCGCGGGTTTAACCCCAGGTGCCAGATGTGGGGTCTAGGTCACTCTGTCCTACTTCTCCACCCCTCCCCCCATCTTTCCTCCAGGCACCAGAACACAAAGTTCATCTCTAGCTTATGGCCAATTCTGTGCAAGTAGCACAACCACAACTATGTGTGTGACACCCATGGGGAGCACCACGACTCAAATACATGAGCCCCCAGGCACACAGGTATAACCCCAGTCCTCTCCATCACAACAGCAGCTGAAGGAGGAGAAGGGGCAACCATAGGGACAGGAAGGGCTGGAGAGATAGTCCAGGGGGTAAAGGCGTTGGCCTTGCCTGTAGCCAAGCTGGGTTCAAATCCTGCTATCACATAGGAGTTATCCCTGAGACCAGCGCACCAGGATCAAACCCTGAGCATCATCAGGTATGGTCCAAACACAAAACAAACACAAAAGGCTAGGAGGGGGAGTCTCTGCACCCCACTTTCCTCCAGATGTCAGCTGTCTTGGTGTTCTTGGGTCCCTGCATCTCAGCACTCGGCCTCTGATGCACCCAAGTGCGGTTTTCTTGTTACTTAATCGGCCTGAGACTTGCCGAGGACCCGCAAGGCAGTGCTGTCGTTTACGTATGGCTGGTTTTTTTTAAATCAATAACTTAAATATTTCTCCATTTTAATTTTTAATAGCACCAACAGCGAAAGGGAGGACACAGAGAAATGGAGTCCTTTGGGGATCTGAGTGGCAGGGAAGTGACGTAAGTCCAGCAGCCCCACCAAATAGGGACAAACAATGACGTCACTGGTATCTTGTTCAGGGACTCTCAGTCTCTTCAGTCTTGGCCCTCACCACAAATGTGAGCCCCAGGAAAGTGTGGATTTGGGGGCTGCTTTGGCCCTCTGTCGTTTTCAACATTTCGGATAGCTGCCAGCACACAGTAGGTGCATGGCAGAGTTGCATATTGGCGAACCCCACTAACGCTAGCTGGTGCTCTGATCCTTTTATTTATTTTTAACAAAAAATATTTGGGGGGCGTTGGAGTAATAGCACGGCGGGTGGGGCGTTTGCCTTGCACATGGCCGACCCGGGTTCGATTCCCAGCATCCCATATGGTCCCCCAAGCATCACCAGGAGTAATTCCTGGGTGCATGAGCCAGGAGTAACCCCTGTGCATTGCCAGGTGTGACCCAAAAAGCAATAATAATAATAATAAATAATAATTTTGGGGGGGTTTAGGCAACACCTAGCAGTGCTCAGGGCTGGCTCCTGGCTCTGTGCTCAGAGATCATTCCTACAGGGCTAGGAGGACCATAATGGAATACTGGGGATTGAGCCTGGGTTGACTCTGTTCAAGGCAAGCACCCTCCCCACTATATTATGGCTCCTTTTATTTTATTTCATGCTTTTATTTATTCTTAGTCCATCTGGCTTGTGCCAGACACTCTGCCGAGCTCTCAGTCTTGTGACTTGGCAGAAAGTGTGCCAAGGGGGGCAGTAAGGAGCCAAGGGACACGAACGCGGAGCCACACTCGCCACCTGTTCCCCTGGGCCCGTGAGGTCACCTCCCCAGCCTCAGTTTCCCACCTGAGATTGCTCCTGGCCCCCCAGGCACTGGTGCCCAGCTGAGGGAGCTGAAAGGAACTTCTTACTTCCAGTCCCACATCCCAGAGTCAGACCTCAGGCTGCCACTAATGGCCAAGTCAGGGCAGAGACAAGGTGGGCAGGTACCCCCCCAATCCCATAGGGGGGAACTGGCTTGCTGGGGCTCCCCCCTCTGGGCCTCAGTTTGCCCTGTGGAAAAAGGGAATAAGAACAGTACCCGGGGGTGAGAGACAACAAAGTGGGCTGGCACTTGCCTGGCATGTGACCAACCTCGGTCCTATTCCCAACATCACATATGGTTCCCCAAATCCCACCAGGAATGATCCTGAGTGCAGAGCTAGGAATAAATTCTGAATGTCACCAGTTTGGGGGTCACGAAAGCAGCAACAAAAAAATAATAATACACCTCTCTCCAAGGGCTTCCGGGGCCATGATGGGCCAGGGCAGTGATGGCTGGGCACAGACCGGGAAGAGGTAACACCATACAAAATGTCCACCCCAAGCCTTCTCCTGCCTCTGCACCTGATGGCCCTAGACCGGAAGCAGGTGCTGGGGTGCTGGTTATCCAGCCCCTGTCCTGCTCTCAACCCTTCCTCCTTGCTCTGTCCCCCACACCCATCTCCAATACTCCCCCTACCACCAGCCCATCTTTCTCTTTCAGCTGCCTGCCCTACCATCCCGCTGGCATCAATCCCTATATTAAAGACCCTCTCTTCAAAATACCCAGACAGGGTCTGCCCCTGCTCTGACTCACAGTCCCAGTGCCCTGTCCCCCATGGCACAGCCAGCTCCCACAGGGGTGGGTCAGGACCTACCTGTAGCTTTTTGAGCTGGCTGTTGACCGTGGCCAGGTCCCCGCCGGGGTCAACGTCCTGCAGCTGGCTCTCCATGTGAAGGAGCCTCTTGTCCAGCTCAGCAAAGCTCTGCACCAGCTGGTCGGCCTTGCTGGCCTCGAACAGCTGGCGCGCCTTGGCCTGGGTGGTGCTCTCCAGCTCGGCCCAGCACTGCCGGATCTCCCCCAGCTTCTTCCTCACTGAGGCTGCCAGCTCTGGCTTCTCTTGCATCAGCTGTTGACCCTCCTGCTCCAGAGAGGGGCAGAGAAAGAACGGGGTGACAGGACATGGTTCGGGGATGGGGCATGAAAGAGAAGTGAGCAGTTGGGAGGTACAGAGCCCAGAGCAAGATGGAAAGATGTGTGGAGGGAGGGCAAACGCAGAGAGGTCCAGAGAGGAGTGGGACAGACAGACAGACAGACAGACAAACAGGTGTGTGGAGGGAGACCCAGGGACGCAGAGGCGGAGGAAGGAGAGAGAGAGCCAGAGAGAGCCAGAGAGAGAGAGAGAGAGAGAGAAAGAGAGAGAGAGAGAGAGAAAGAGAGAGAGAGAGAGAGAGAGAGAGCGAGAGCACATTGTGGAGAGAAGGCCAGAGACAGGGCACAGTCAGACCACAGAAAGATAAGAGGAACAGAATGGGAGAGACAGAGAGAATGAATTTCTGTTCAACTCAAAGTCAAAAACTTGAGCATGTGGGCTGGAGTGACAGTACAGCGGGTAGGGCGTTTGCCTTGCACATGGCTGACCCGGGTTCAATTCCCAGCATCCCATATGGTACCTCGAGCACTGCCAGGAGTAATTCCTGAATACAGAACCAGGAGTAACCCCTGTGCATCACTGGGTGTGACCCAAAAAGGAAAAAAAAATAAAGAACTTGCGCATGTGCCACCACTTACGGGCCTCTCTGGCCATCTCCAGGGCTAAAGCCTAGGGCTGGAGACAGCAGAGGGGATCAGATGCAGTGGACCCCGGTTCGATCCCTGTAAACACCTATGGTCTCTGGAGCCCCACCAGGAGTGAACCCCAAGCACAGAGCCAGGAGTAGGCCCTGACCACCGGGGTGGCCCAACCTCCACTCCCAAAATATAAAATAAAATTTTATAAAAAAGGATTTCAGGGCCAGAGAGATATAGTACAGTAGGTAAGGCTTAATTCCCGATTGCAGAGCCAGGAATAACCCCTGAGCACCATCAAGTGTGGCATCCAAAACAAACAAATGTTTCAAAATCTCCCTCAAAAGCGGGGAGTTGGAGCAAGACTATAGCAGGTAGGATGCTTTCCTTAAATGAAGCTGACCAGGGTTCAATATCAAGTACCCCATCTGGTCCTCCAAGCCAGGCCAAGAGTGATCTCTGAGCACAGAGCCAGGAGTTGGCTTATTTACAGGTTGGCTCGGTATGCCAATCCCAACTGCAAAAAAAAAATAAATAAATAAATAAATAAATAAAGCTAACCTGAATATTTAGCTCAGTCAGAAAAGGAAGTATTCAGGGCTACAGATTGAGGGGTTTAATCAGAACAGGAGGCAGTTGTGGGGTGTGCTTATAGAGGAGGGGGAGGAATTAAGGCTTGAAGCAAAAATCTGCCCAACTTTCTCCAAGTCTAAAGGCAAGCTCATCGGTGACCAGAAAATATATCTGCTACAATGACATATCAAAAAGGACCATGTCAGGGGGCTGGAGAGAGATAGTATAGCAGGTAGGGTGCTTGCCTTATGGGTGGCTGACCTGGGTTCAAGCCCCAGCATCCTATATGGTTCTCCAAACACAGCCAGGAGTGATCCCTTAGTGCAGAGCCGGAGTAAGCCCTGAGCACCCCCAGGTGTGGCCTCAAAACCAAAAAAGAAAAAAGAAGAAGAAGAAGAAGAAAAGAAAAAAACCATGCCGGTCTCGATCTACCCAAGGTACCCAACCTGTGCCAGGCACATCCAGTGCATGAAACCTAGGGATGTGGCTATGCTGATTATTTTCTTCATTTTATTTTTGTGGGGTAGGGGGTGTTTCCCAAGCAACGTTCAGGGAGCAGGGGATTACCCCTGTGAGACTCAGCACAGCTGTGTGAGCCACACAGCTCAAAGCCTGCAACCCCCACAGGGCCCCTCGGATATACCTGGGGACCTTTAGGGCTATAGCCAGCAATGTTCGGGGGACTGTACAGGGTGCTGGGATTGAGCACAGGTCAGCTGCATGCAAGGCAAGTAACTTCCCCGCTCCTGTTTCCTTCATTTTGAAGCAGAGAAAACTGAGGCTCAGAAGAGGCCCACCCCAACTCCCCATGCCTCCCCATCCCCCAAAACAAAGAAAAGGGAAGAATCAGGGTGTCAGTCACAGTCACAGCATGAAGCCAGGGAGGTAGGGTGCAGTTCATTTTCTTCTTCTTTTCTTTCCTTGTCCTGGTTTTGGGATCATACTGGTGGTGCTCAGGGAACCATGCGGTCCCGGGGATCGAACCCAGGCCTCTCACATGAAAAACAGGTACTGCAATCCTTTTCACTCTCTCTCTTGTTTCCCCCAAAGTTCATTTTAACCCCAGATTTCTAGGTCTGTCCCGCCTGTCTAGTGCCCCAGACAGTGTGGGAGCAAGTCTGATGGGGGAGGTAACAGCAGGGGGTAGAGTCTGAGCACCATCCAGAAGAGATGTTGACTATTGACACGAGCAAATTGGGGTTTCACTCTGGAGCATGTGGGGGTGGTCTAACCATCTTTAATGTGGGGGGTTTGGTTTGGGGACACCAGGTGCCTCATGGAGGAGGGCAGTGACTCTGGGTCCAGAGAGAGAGAGGGGGCCAGCCCCTCGCAGCCGTTTACTGTCCAGAAGATGTTTACTGGCCACTTCCTATGGGCATCTCTCACAGGCAAGGAGGACATGTGCCCAACATGCTGGGTGGGCAGGGGCAGGGTGTGATGGCTGGCGCCACACACCATAGCCCTGAACTCGCAGCCCCAGAGCCAGACGTACGGAAGAGCTGACCCAGGGGCAAGGACAAAGGAGGCGGGGGGGGGGGGGTTGGGGGGAAGGGTCTGCACACTCACCCGCTCGATCTTCTCCAGCCACTCCTTATTTTGTGCCAGCTCGGCCATGAACGTCTGGTGGCGCAGCCATCGCTTATGCAGCTTGTGGCCATCGCCCCGCGTGCCATCTCGCGCCATCAGCATCTTCTCACGGACCCAGCCATCCAGCTGTGCAGGGAGGGGCAGGGGGCTCAGCCTGGCGCCCCCTGACCCTTGCAGGAGTTCCCAGGGTCTGGGTAGCAGTGGCAAGGGGGAACTTTGGCAAGCAAGGGCTTTATGGGGGCAGCTCAAGCTCAAGTTCTTTCCTAGGGGAATGGGGAATGGAGGAGCAGCTCCAGAATGCTCAGTCTTTTAGCCTCCCTGCCCTCAGGGCACCCCCGTGCAGCTCCCCATAAACTCCCAAGGTAGAGTTACAACCAGCATCCTACCACCCAGTGCTAAATGAGACTCCTGAAGTAAGTCCCCCCAATGCAGGGTAGCTGCTGACACACAGACACACGGGCACAGACACACAGACACACACAGACACAGACACACAGACACACATACAGACACAGACACATAGACACACACATGGGCATAGACACACAGATATACACAAAGGGCATAGACACACAGACACACAAGGACACAGACACACACAGGCACAGACACACAGATACACACAGGCACAGACACACCGACACACACAGACAGACACACACAGGCATAGAAACATAGATACATACAGACGCACACAGGTATAGACACACAGACACACATAGGCATAGACACATACTGCACAGACACATAGACATACAAGGGCACATAGACACACACAGATACACACATGGGCATAGAATCACAGACACACACAAGGGCATAGACACACAAACACTGACAGGCATAAACACACATAGGCATAGACACACCTAGACACACACAGGCATAGATACACAGACACACACAGGCATAGACACACATGGGCATAGACACACATGAACATAAACACACATAGACACACATGGGCATAGGCACACACAGACACACAGAAACATGGGCATGGACACACAGACACACACAGGAACACACACAGACACACACATGGACATAGACACACAGACACACACATGAGCATAGACACACACAGACACACACAACCATAAATACACAGAGACACTCAGACACATGACATAGACTCAGGGAAACACACTCTCACAGAAACACATATTCACATAACTAACAGTGATAGACACACACTCTCACACAGATGTACACATTTACACATACATGCACACAAAGATGTACACACGAGCACAAACACACAATCTCACACAGATGCAGACACACATGCATATACAAACACACAGATACACACTCACAAATGCAGACACACTCACAGACACACAATCTGAGAAAGATACACAAAAATACACAAAGAGACACACATAGGTGCACACACTCACATACACACAGAGATATACGTACTTTACACACAGACACACACACACACACACTCCAGCACTGAGCCCTTGGTGCAGTTTCAGTCACATCCAATAAGAACCAAGATCCCAGTCCATTCCCATGTATAGCAGATGATTCCTCCCCATCTCACTCCAGCCCCTCAATGCAGTCAGATGAACACCTGAACAGTATCTCAACTAATGCCAAGTCTACTTCCCTCCAAGCTGGACACCCCAGCTAGAGTACAGCCTTCCCCCACAGCCCAAATCTAACTTCCCTGTAAGCCCATAGGGCTCCCCATGTCCAGTTCTGGGACTCCAAGACCCCAGTTCTCCAAAATGGGAAGTATCTAATGCCAACCTCCAAATGCGGACCGCAGGATGGCCTGCTCGCTCCTAGCATAAAACTGACCCTCCAAATCTAGCTCCATGTACCCAACACAGTTAAGTAGAACCTCCCTAGACAGCATCCCCTCCTGCCCCACCCTCCAACCAAAGCCAATTCGAATCCTTCAACTCAATAGTTAAAGCAGCTGCTCAAAATGCAGCACCAAGGTGGGAGCATTCCTATCCTGATCAGGACCAATCACAAGACTGCTTTTTCTGAGCCCACTTCATAAAACAGTCTCCCCCCTCCGCAACCCCCCCCATGGCTGGCACCTCCCCCATTCATGACCAAACCTGGCACCTGGACCAGACCAGTTAGCTCCACCTCTCCCCCTCTCTACCCCCCCTCCCAGTCACAAGATCCTCCTCCTGCCTCTTGGAAAAAAAAAAAAAAAAACGGACTCTCGCTCCGCGGTCCCGGGAGGCAAATGCAGTCATATATGGCCAAGGACAAATCGGAGCGCCAAACCCCACCCCTTGTCCCTGGAGCAGGGCTCCCCGGGGTCCACCACGTCTGCGAATTCCCTTAGACCCACACCCCAGAACCAAGCCACGTCCCGACACCCCCATCCCCATGTACAGGTTCCCCACCCAGTTGACCCGAGGCAACCGCAGCCTGCAGAGAACGCTAAGCGGCATCAAGGCACCCCCCCCCCCCGCAAAGTAAAAGACCCCCATCACTCTCCACTCTCGGCAAAGCCCGAGTCCCCAACAACCAAGGAAAAGCCCCTAAAAGTCAGACCCTCCTAAACACACGCAAGTCTGAGGGTCTCTTAGTTTAAGACGGACCCTCACCAAAAAAGAAAAAGTGATTTACCCCCATCATTGAAAGGTTAATATAGACTCGGCAAGAACCAAGGGGAGGAAACCAAAAGATTGGGGGAAGAGTTCCCCAAACCTGGGACAAATCCCAGGCGCCCGTCACCCAGAAGTGAGCTTCTGAGAAAGGATGAGCCCCCAGCCCCAGTCCCCAGGACTAGCCCCCGACCTAGCAGCCCTACAAGTGCCCCCTTGCTCGCTTCCCTCTCTGGGGTCCGGACCCTGCGTCCCGCCCGCAGCAGCACCGCGGACAGCTCCCGGCGTGCCAGCCGGGTGCTGGGCGGGGGTCCAGGCGCCGGCCCCGCGCCCCCGCGCCCCTCCCTCCTTCTCTCCGCCCGCCTGTCCGTCCCGCGGCCCCGGCGGGCGGGCACGCGCGCCAGCCCCCTCCCCCGCCCGCTTGCGCGGGGGCGCGCGCCGGCCCCCTCCCCCGGGCGCCCCCGAGACCTGCAGCGGCGGCGGCGTTGGCGGGGCGTCCCTGCGGCGGGCGGGCGGGTGCTCGCCCCTCCACTGCGACGACGGCGGCGGCGGCGGCGGCGGCGGCGGCTGGGCTCCGGCGGGCGCGCGCCCCCGCCCTCGCCCCCGCGCCGCGGAAGCGCGCCCGCCCGCGCGCGCCCCCTGCTGCCTCCGTGCCCGCCTCCCCTCCGGGCCCCGGCAGGGGTTTGCTGGAGGACTCGCCCCCACTCCCGGAGAGGGGGGAAGGGGCCCCGGGACCAGCTCGGAAGGCCGGACTGGGGACGGGGGGTGAGGGATGGAGATGGGGTGGGTCCCCGGACCAGCTCTCATAGGAAGCGGGTTCGGAGTCCCTGACCCCTTAGCTGCAGCAGAGCTAGGGGGATCTATCTGCGAGGCGATGGCCCTGGGCCAGCCCGTCTAAGACTTCACAGTCACCCTCCCCGGGAAGGTGTGGGACACGAAGGTGGGGGAATCAGCTCTCATGGGCTCGAGCCTCAGACCCCAGATCTAACACGGAGGAGCGCGAGGGGAGGCGCTGGTCCGTTTCATAGGCTGGGGGAAAGAATCTCCCACGGGGCTCGCCGTGAGTGGGGCCCGGAAGCCTGGTTTCTAGAGCATCTTTGCTTGGGGGGTCCTGGGTCAGGCATGTGGACGGAAGAGCCCCGCCCGGGCCTTATGAAAACGTTTCTCTCTCGAGTGGTTAGGGTCCAGGGCGGGAATGTAGGAAATGAAGGCGGCGGCCGCAGCGTCTCGGGAGCCTTCTCTAACGGGACAGGGAACCTGGGCCATCGCTGGGGGTTACCCCCGCGAGTACGCGTGAACCTTTTCCCAGCGCGGGGTATGTGATTCCAGAACACTTTAAAGGGGCGCGGACCCAGTGCTGATCCATCTTAGACCGAACTTGAGCTCTGGGGAGGTGGTGCACCCCACCTCGCCCCCGCCTCCTCCCCTCTTCCCGGAGTTCCAATGTCCCTGCTCTGCTCCCCAGAAGCGCGCAGCTCCAGTCTCGGGGGAGAAAGGTGAGCTCCGCGCGCGGCCCCGCGGGACCCGCACACGCGGACGCGCCGTTGCCAGGAGCGCCGGGGCGGGGGGGGGGAGGGAAGAGGGACCTGCGGAGCATGCGCGCTGATCCCCGGGCACGCGCGCCCCCCCTGGCGGCACCGAGCGCGCACCGCTCGCCGACCCACTTAGACGGGGCGTCCCCACCCCCACTGCGCCTCTGCGCTCCCCACCCGGCTCCCCGCGGGCACGGCTGGAGAGCTGGAGGGCCTTACCTCATGACAGTCCCGCAGGAAGTGCTGCAGGCCGAGCTGGTCATGGAGCTTCTCCATCCACTGGTGGGCCCGGAGTTGATTTTCTTGGCTCCTGGGGAAAAGGTGGGGGGTGGGGGAGGTTTCGGGGACGCTGGCAGCGGCAGGGCTGTTTCGGGGCATCACATTTGACGGGTCTAGGGAACTGGGAGGGATGCGAGGGCATGAAATGGAGAAAGTAAGGAGGGGTGGGAGAAGGTCAAGGAAGAAATATCAAAGGGCAAAGTCAGGGCCAGCTGGGGTGGGGAAGGAAGAGAGAGAAAGAGCCAACGAGCCGAGAGAGAAAGAGAGAAAGAGAAAGAGATGGCTAGAGAGTGAGACAAACACTGGAAAGTGAGAGTCCCTAGAGAGAGAAATCAGAAGGGAGAGCTGCTCCATGGGAGAGAGCAACACGGACACCTCTGTCTAAACAGACACCTCAAGGGGTGTTACTGGGCGGTGGGGACAGCATTTGCCTTGCATGTGACAAAAAAGAGTTCTATCCCTAGCATCCCGTATGGTCCTGTTCTCCACCCAAGCCTGCCTCCCCCCTGCCTGCCAGGAGTGATCCATGAGCACAGAGCCAGGAGTAAGCCCTGAGCAGCACCAGATGTGGCTCAAAAACAAACAAATAAGAGGGTGTTGCCTACAGTGATCCAGAATAAGACAAAGAGGAAGCCCAAGTGAGAGAGAAAGTAGGGAAAGAAATTACACAGGGGCCATTCCAGGGAGAAACAGAGAGAGGAGAGGAGAGAGGGGGAGGGAGGGAGAAGAGAAAGAGAGAGCGCAGGAGAGATAGAGAGAGCACAGAGGGGCAGAGGGAGGGAAATGAGAGAATGAGAGTTGTGGCCCGGACAGCCCACACAGAGAAGAGGCACAAACACCAACAGTGTAAGTAAGGCCAGAGTAATAGTACAGCGGGGAGGCAGGGAGTGCATTGCCTTGCACGTGGCTGACCAGGTTCCATCCCCGGCAGCCCATATGGACCCCTGGACCCCACCAGAAGTAAGCCCCGAGCACTGTCAGGTGTGGCCCCCAAACCAAAAAAAAAAAATTAAAAAATTAACAACAAAAAATAGTAAAAGACTGGGGGCTAGAGAGATAGCACAGCGGGTAGGGTGTTTGTCTTGCACGCAGCCGACCTGGGTTCAATTCCCAGCATCCCATATGGTCCCCTGAGCACCGCCAGGAGTAACTGCTGAGTGCAGAGCCAGGAGTAACCCCTGTGCATCGCAGGGTGTGACCCGAAAAGCAAAAAAAAAAAAAATGATAGTAAAAGACTATAGCAGACTGAAGCCCACCAAGAGATGGGGAGGAGGAGATGACCTGGAGCCACAGGGAAGGTGGACAGCACTGTCCAAGAAGGACAGTCCATGGCCTGAGTGAACTGGCCAGACTGGAAACAGGCAGCTGCCCAGAGCTCAGGGCCAATCATCCAAGAGGCTGAGGGGCTGAGGCCTCTCCTTGAGGTTCCAAAGTCTCCTACTCATCACTCCCAGCTCAGGGTCTCCGCACTGACTGTTCTCTCATGCTCTTTCCCACCCCAATTATCCACATGCTGGTTGCCTGAGTGAGGACCCTCTGGGACCACTCGGGAACATATTCTTTTTCTTTTTTGTTTTTGGGTCATACCTCGCAATGCACAGGGCTTACTCCTGGCTCTGCACTCAGGGATCACTCCTGGTGGTGCTTGGGGGACCATATGGGATACCAGGGATGGAACTCTGATTGGTCTCATGCAAGGCAAATGCTCTACTACCTGCTGTACTCTCATTCCGGCCCCACTTCTGCCCTGCCTTCCTGCGTCGATGTTCTCTGCTATGCTGAGCACTGTCGAACACACTGTAGGTACATGTCCGGTATGACCTGGTTTGTCTCCCTAACAAGAACCTGGCTCTGTGGGCGCCAGAACATTTGTCTTGTTCTCAGCTGTAACCCTAATACTTCAGTGCCGAGAACAGGGGCCCAGCAGATGCTTCACACATTTTTGTCGAATGTATAAATTCAGGAGAGAGGCAGGAGGGGCAGCAATGGAGGGAGAGCAGAAGGGGGTGGGGAACAGGCAGAGACTTGATTCTGGAGGAAAAAAGATCCTATGACGTTACAAAGAGCCAGAGGCAGAGCAGGAAGAGGGACCAAGGAAGGACCGGAAACCAGCCAGGCATAGAGATAGGAAACGCCTAAACAGAAAACGCCTAAGCAGAAATCTGGTCCCTTGAGTTCCCTCCCCCCTCCTCCTGGGCCCTGGGCTTCATCCACCAGCCAGCCTGGCAGAGAGATGTGGAAAATCCCTCTGTTCTGGGAGCTTGAGCAAAAGGCTGAATTCAGATCCGAGCTGGACCTCTCCTTGGGTATGACCTTGACCAAGTCCAAGTCCCTTTCTGGGTAGTTTTTTGGTTTTGTTTTGTGACCACAGTCCGCTGTGCTCAGGGCTAACTCCTGGCTCCGTGCTCAGGAATCACTCCTGGTGGGGCTCAAGGGGCCATATGGGATGCCCAGGATTGAACCTGGGCTGGCCACATGCAAGACAAATGCCCTCCCCACTGTACTATTGCTCTGGTCCCCCAAGTCCCTTTTCAGAGCCTTAGGTGCAAAATGCACGGAAATTAAACTAGTGAGCTAATATATGAAAGGCACTTGCCTTGCCAGGGGCTGACCTCGGTTCATACCCCTTAGGGTTCTCTGAACACTGCCAGGAGTGATCTCTAAGCACAGTGTCAGGAATAAGGCTTGAATAAGGTTTGGGTGACCCCCAAACCATAAATATTTTTTTTTCTTTTTGAGTCACACCTGGCAATGCACTCAGGGGACCAGATGGGATGCCAGGGATCAAACCTGGGTTGGTTGCTTGTAAGGGAAACACCCCACTACCTGCTGTACTATTGATCTAACACTATTTTTTTTTTAAAGATGCAGATAAAAAGGGCCTCGCACACAGAGCTGGGCAGATCCCAGGGGAACTGAGAGTCAGGGAAATCTTAAGGCTGTGAGGTAGAGTGTGAACTCAGACCTGGCCCTGCCTAGCCCCAGGGCATCAGTTGCCACCTGGCCCTGCATGGGTCTGGTGAATGGGGTAGGGGCAGGAACAGGTCTACCTCTTCCCGACACTTTCCTGCCTCACCCAGCAAAGGCCTGGGCCAGAGACATTTCCTTTCAGCTCTCTAGTTCTGACCATTTTGGGCCTTCCTTGTCTGTATGCAGCCTCGTAAGGGAGGGCAGGGGTCGTGGTGGATCCCTGTCACTGCTGTGTGCCCACAGGCCCGGACAGGGCACAGGTTGCACCGGTTAACCAGCTGAGGAGCAACTAAATGGACAACAGCTGAGAAAGTAACCAAGAGGAAGGGAACACATCAGAAAGAACCAGGTGAGGGGCGAAATAGCACAGTAGGTAGGGTGTTTGCCTTGCACGCTGCCAACCGGGTTCAATTCCCAGCATCCCATATGGTCCCCTGAGCACCACCAGGAGTAATTCCTGAGTGCAGAGCCAGGAGTAACGCCTGTGCAGCACCGGGTGTGACCGAAAAGTGGAAAAAAAAAAACAGGTGATTGGCAGGAGCGATGGTTACAGCAAGAAGGGTGCTTGCCTTACACACGGCCAACCCAGGTTCAAACCCTGGCACCACATATGGTCTCCTAAGCTCAACAGGAGTGATCCCTGAGCACAGAGCCAGGAGTAAACCCCGAGTAATGCCAGGTGTGGTTGAGCAACAGAGAACATGTAAGGTGAGCACCTGTGTTTCATCCCTGACACTGTGTCATCCCCTTTGCATTTATAAATTACCTTTCTGCATAAAAGGAAAATCTCCACTTAGGGTCAGAGAGATAAGGAGTGATCTCTGCCAGGAGTGACTCCTGAGTGCATCTTTAGGGCAGAGAATAAGGTGCTTGGTCTGCATGTGATCTATCTGGGTTCAATCCCCGCCATCACTTAGGCGCCCCTGAGCCTCCAGGAGTGATCCCCAGGCACAGAGCCTAGAGTAAGCCCTGACCACCACTAGATGTGACCCCAATACGGTCACAGTCACAGTCCTCCCGTTGTTCATCAATTTGCTCGAGCGGGCCCAGTAACGTCTCCATCGTGAGACTTGTTGTTACTGTGTTTGGCATATTGAATACGTCATGGGTAGCTTTCCAGGCTTTGCCACAGGGGGTGAGATACTCTCGGTAGCTTGCAGGGCTCTCCGAGAGGGGCGGAGGAATCGAACCTGGCTCTGCCAAGCCGGCTGCATGCAAGGCAAACGCCCTACCTCTGTGCTATCGCTCCAGCCCAATAACAACAATTAAAAAGCCCAATAACAACAATTAAAAAAAACAACAATTCTTGGGGCTGGAGCAATAGTACAGTAGTTCGGCCATTTGCACAGCAACCCGGGATTAATCTCCTGCACCCCATATGATCCCTTAAGCACAGCCAGCAGTGACCCTTGAACATAGAACTGGAGGTAAGGTCTGAGCACTGCAGGGTGCAGCCCCAAAACAAAAAAAATAAATAAAAATTACAAAACAACTAATTTGTGAAATTAAATCGAAAATTACAGAATTAAATAGAAATTGTAAAGGGAGCAGGACAGAAAATACAAAGCTGTGAAGCAAAATAGCAGGACACTTGCTTCCCCACCCTCCCGCGGGGCAACCCGGGTCTCTGGAACCTACTTCTCCAGCATCCGGGTCACAGCCTCCTGTGCCTGGGCCCCGTAGGCATTGCCCTGCCGCAGCAGGCCCTGCGCAGCCTGTACGGCCACCTGCATCTTCTGTTGGTTCAGCTCCATCGTGGTGAGAAAATCTCGGTGCTGTTTCAATGCCTCCACCACCGACTCCACCGTGCCCGGGAGCTCCAGACCTGACAGGGCCACCTCCTAAGAAGGGGTGGGGGGTTCAGGTTAGCCCCATCCATTCCACAGCCTTGGCTCATCACTGCTCCTCAAGTGCCTGTTAGCTGTGTTCAGGCATGGTCCTACCCCAGGGCCTTTGTCCATGCTGGTCTCCTTACATGCATGCAAGCACCACAAATTTCTAACTAGTAAGAGCCACCAAAGGGTCTCTTGAGGCTTCCTGAGCTTCACTAATGAGGCTGCAATAATAACCTCATTACTGCAGGTCTCCCCCCCCTCCCCTCACCCTGCCTCAGGGCTCCCTCTCTGTCCCTTAGAAAATGATCGGAGTAAGCTTTCTCTGAAAAACAGTGCAGGTAGTCAACTTCTAAAGCAATCCCGAAAAAATTGATGCCTACTCCTGGACAGTCTGGAATCTGGGCATTCTCATTTTACCCAAATCCTTTCATTAGGTGCCCATTCCAGAATGACTTGCCAGCTGGATCAGCTGCCACCACATTTGATTCCTCAAACGACAAGCACAGTTGCCACCTTGAGAGAATTTACAAACTGTCATTCCAAATAAGGAGATACTCAGGGATCTGGAGGAATAGTGTGGGACTTAGAGCACCTGCCCTACAGGCATCTGGTCATGAGTTCAACCCCCTGGTGACCCACATGCACTAACCATGCTCCTGGCAGCCCTGTCATCTGAGGTTGGCAGTGCTCCTGCCCATGGTCCCTGACTCCCAAGCGATTTCTAGCTGCACCACAGTCAAAAGTGTGTGGATACCACAAAAAGGGGGGTGTCTCCTGGAAGCTAAGTCACTAAAGATGGGGGGAGGGCCTGTGCCAGCAGGTGTGAGCTCTAGTGAGCACCACAGCAACCCCCTCCTCAAGCACCACAATCACAACTGAAGTAGCTCAAGTAAGAGGCCAAGTCCCTAGGCCCGGTGCAATAGGCCAGCATGTAGGGCACTTGCTTTACACCCAGCCCACCTGGGTCTGACCAGTATCCCATATGGTCCCCCAAGACCGTTCAGGGGTGAGTCCTGAGTCTCGAAACAGTCCTGAGTAGTACGGCCAGGTGTAGCCCCCAAACGAAAACTCTAAAACAGAGTGCAGGAGCTGGAGCAATAGCACAGCGGGTAGGGAGTTTGCCTTGCACGGGGACAACCAGAGTTCAATTCCCAGCATTCCATATGGTTCCCCGAGCACTGCCAGGAGTGATCCCTGTGAATCGCCGGGTGTGACCCAAAAAGCAAAAGGGAAATAAATAAATAAATAAATAAAACAGAGTGCAAGCCCCAGGGAGCAATGCAACCTGAAACCAGACCCTCAGGGAGCATCATAGCCGGGTGCCTGTGCAAACCCACCTCTGTTGAAACAACGATGAAGCAAAAGGGTGAGCGGCGGAGGGAATTAAAAAGAATGGAGCCAGTGTGCCAATGTCATCCAGGTCCATCTCGGCCTGAATTACCGACTTCTGTCATTGGTACTTATCCTGTTCTTCCCATAAGATCTCTAAGCCTCATTATCCCTGAGCGATTTAGTCTCGCTTATTTCCTTCCTCCGGATAATCCCCAAACCGGAGGCAAGAAAGAGCCCAGGGCATTACTCCCGCGAGAGAGGCTCCGATCCGGCGGCTCAGCTAAGACACCCAGCCAGCCACCAGACCCCACTGCTGGTGAGCACGCACCAGGCACGTGCTGCCCATTCCAGCGGCCCTCGGAGAACGCGACGAATCCCCTGGTCCGGCAAACGCAACCTTCCCTAGTTTCCCCATCCCTGCACCTCTCGCGCACGCTCTCCCTCGGACCCCCACCGCGCGGGCGCCCTCGCACCTGGTTGCGCAGCACGGCGCGCGCCTGCCGTAGGTCCCGCAGGAAGAGCTGGTAGACGTGCGCCTGCACCAGCGCCTCCCGGCGCTCCTCCCACAGGCCGAGCAGCTTGTGCCAGCCGATTTCCAAGTGCGGCAGCCACTCGTCCAGAGCCAGGCCCGGTCCCAGCTCGGCGCCATCGGAGGCCAGCAGGGCCTCGCTGGCCGCCACGATGCGCGCATAGTCCTCCTCGTGCCGGTCCACTTCTTCCTTGAGCGCCGCGTGGCGCGTCAGCAGCGCGTCCGCCTCTTCCAGGCTCCCCGGCAGCGGGCCCTCGCCCGCCGCCTCCTGAGCGCGCACCAGCCAGTCCAGAAAAGCGTCCAGATCGTGCAGGAAGCGCTGCAGGCGCCCCGCCGCGGCCACTGCCTCTCCGCACGCCTGGGCCGAGCTGGCCAGCGCGCCCCACTCGGCGCCCAGCTCCTCGGCGCCCTGGTGCAGCCGCGCCGCCTGCGTCGGGAAGCGCTCGGCCAGCAGGGCTGCCTCCTCCAGGAGGGCCGCCTGGCGGGGCTCCAGCGCTTGCAGGGCCGCCTCCAGGCCGCTCAAACGCCACTGTAGGGCGCCGCCGGCGCGGGGCGCGCTCTCCACGGCCCTCCGCTTCTCGCGCACCTGGGCGCGCACCTCGGCCACCTCCAGCACGTGGTTTTCCACCAGCAGCACGGCGCTCATCTCCTCTTTGCGCTGTTCCACCAGCTCCACGATGCGGTTCCACCTGTACAGGGGGAGGGGAGAGGTCCAAGGAGACCTGGAACTCGGCTGGGGCTTCGAGAGAGCCAGGTGAGACAGCTATAACATCCCGGACACTGCGTGACTTTTGCAAGTCACTTTATCTCCCGGCGCTGCCCTCCCCGCCCCCTAATGCCCATGTCGGCCTGTGTCAATTCCGCTGCCAGCACATCTGTTTAGGGCAAGTTCTTTAAATGCTCTATTCTGAGCGAGGGCCAAACTGTCTTTATAAATGGTCCGAAAAGGCTGGATCAGCTGGAGCCTGGATCCAATCCCAGCACTCCATGGTCCGTCCTCCCGCACACCTCCTCACCCCCAGCACCACAGGGAGCGACACCGCCCGGGCCCCAGCAATGAGCAGGGAGTGGCCCCAGAGCTCCACCACCTGGCCCACCCCTCCCCCAAACCAAAAAGCAAAAAACGGGCTGAAACAATAGTAAAGTGGGTAAGGCCTTGCATCTGGCTGACCCAGGTTTGATCCCAGGCATCCCATATGGTCCCCTGTGTACCACTGAGAGTGATTCTTGAGTACACAGTCAGGAGTAAGCCTTAGCATTGCCAGGTGTGGCCCTCCAAAAAACAAAACCAAAATAAAGCAAAACAAACAAACCACAGTAAAGGGATCAGATAGATAGTATAGCGGGTAGAGTGTTTGCCTTGCAGGTGGCTGACCTGGGTTTGATCCCCAGCACCCTGAAAGTCACCCGAGCCCTCTCAGGAATGAGCCGGCAGCATAGAGCCAAAAGTAAGCTCTGAGCAATGCAGAGTGTGGCCCCCAAACTAAACAAACAAAGGCTGGAAGCAGATGTCCACTTACAGCCCCATGGAGTGAGGGTGCAAACATTAAAGACATTTCTTTTTTTTGCTTTTTGGGTCACACCCGGTGATGCACTGGGGTTACTCCTGGCTCATGAACTCAGGAATTACTCCTGGCGATGCTTGGGGGACCATATGGGATGCTGGGAATCAAACCCGGGTCGGTTGCGTGCAAGTCAAACACCCTACCTGCTGTGCTATTGCTCCAGCCCCAACATTTGTAAGAATCATAAAACAATGTCACTCTTCTCACTGCATTTGGGGGGGGGGCATGAAAATATGGTTTTCAGCAGCTTTTTCGGAGTCTCTGGGGCTACTCTTGACTGTGTCTGGGGTCTTTTCTGGTGGTCCTTGGGGGACTCTGCAGTGCCTGGGCCTTTGTATGCAAAGCAAGCATTCAGCCCATTGAACTATTTCTCCAACCCAGGAAAAGATGTGTGTGTGTGTGTGTGTGTGTGTGTATGTGTGTGTGTATTGGGGGCAATGGGGAACAGGCAGGGCTCAGGTGTCCAGGGCATCCTCCCTGTGAGTTTTGGCCAACTAAACTTAGGGGACCACGTGGTGCTGGAGATAGAACCCTGGTGGACACATGCAAGTCATGTGCCTGTACTATCTCTCAGATCTAAGGGAACAAAAACTAAATAAATAACGTTTTTCATCTATTACTATGTAAAAAGAATTTCGGAATCTTTACTACAGAAATTGGGATCTTGAGAGAAGATAAAAATCAGGCTTGGATAAATTCCTGGACCTCAGTAAAGAGTCAACAGGTCATTTCTGAAGATGAATGAATAGCCCATATAGATAGGGGTCCCCATTTGACATCAGCATCACTTGCACTGGCAATTATATATATGTATATATATATTTTAAGATTCTGCTGGTTTACTAAATCATTTTAGCCTTTCAGGGGGTTGCAATAAGATGCTCTTAATATATTTGCATGGATTGAGGAAAGAATCAGGGGAAGGACTGGGGTGAGATTCCCGCGGTAGTCGCTCAGGACTCCCTACCTGCTGTTCAGATGGTCCTGGCAAGAGCGCACCTCATCGGAACTGGGGTGACCTCCTTCTACCAGTTCCTGGACTGTGTGGTTGACGTCCAGGACCCGGCCCATGAGGCTGTTCATCTCCTGGTCCAGACTCTCAAACCTGTAGAGGACACACATGCTCAGGGAGGCCTGGCCCCTGGGGACCCAGGGCCACTTGCTTTTGTCCAACTGCTTTGTGGTTCTCCCCAGACGCCCCCCTCCCCTCATCAGCCTGTTCTTTCTCCTTCCCAGTCACCGTCCCCCTCCCTGGGCCTTCAACATTACCTTAAATCTTCCACTCCTCAGGCCTCTTCCTGGGCCCTCTGAGCTTGCTTATGGCATCTCATCCCCCCCGCCCCCAGTCCAGTCCCTCACTGCTGAGTTCATGACCCCCCTAGACCTCTGTCTTGGAGCTTGGCAGTTTCCCTCTTGAACCAGTTTCCAACCTCAGTGCCTCCCATCAGCCTTTTCAGGGATCATCATACCCACTGGGACCCAAACTAGCTTCCCCCAAGGTTGTTTCAATGTTTTTGTTTAGGGGGCCACACCCAGCTATGCTCAGAGTTGATTCCTGGCTCAGGGATCACTCCTGATGGGGCTTGGGGGACCACAGATGGTGTTGCGGATTGAATCCATGCTGCATGCAAGGCAAGCACCTTCCTTACTATACTTTCTCTCCAGATTCTCAAAGTTCTTCTGGGGCTAGAGTGATAGTACAGCAGGGAGGGCGTCTGCCTTGCACATGGCTGACCCACATTCAATACCAGGCATCTCATATGTCTCCCAAACACTGCCAGGAGTGAGTGAAGAGCCAGGGAGTAACACCTGAGTATTACTGGGTGTGACTTAAAAAGAAAAAAGTTGGTGGGATTGGTGTTGGAATATTGATTGAATGTAATCAATTATTGTGAACAACTTTATAATAATAAATTTAAAGAATAAATAAGTAAAAGTTCTTCAGGGGTCCCATTTTAGGAACAGTGCCACCACCCCTGAAGCCAAGACTTGGGGTCCTGTTCTGGACATTCCCTATCTGCACCCATGACCTGTCAAGTCCTGTCCCTTCCCACACAGGCCCTCCCACCTACCCTGCTCCCTTTTTGGGTTCCCAGCCACCACTCTCAGCCCTCCAACTCAGGAACCCAGCCCCATAGGGCAGTCAGGGAGGTGTTTTAAGCTAGGCGAGTGGTCTCCCTTGTTTAAAACTCTTGTCCAAAGGGCCGGAGAGATAGTATAGTGGTCAGGGTATATCTAGAAGGGAATAGGTGCTTGGGGAGTACTTGTTGAATAAATGGATGGATGCACAGATGGACCAATAAATGTATGGATGTGCGCAAGGTTGGGCAGGCACGTGGATGCAAGCATGGACAGATGCCTGGATGCCTGAGTAGATGGATGAGTGATCCACAGATGGATGCATGAATGGGAGAATACATGAATGTAAGCATGAATGAATGCATGGATGCCTTAATAAATGGATGCATGAATGCATGGGTGTCTGTATGCATGGATGGAGACATGGAAGCAAACATGGATGGTTGCATGTATGCTTGGACAGGTGGATACCTGAATGTGTGTGTGTGCGCGTGTGTGTGTGCGTGGACAGGTGGGTGCAGGCATGATGGATGAGGGGATGATGCCTGCGGGTGTGAATGAATGAACCAGATACTTAGTGAGAGGAAGTTCATACTCTCATTTAACAGCTCACTAGTAAATCATCTTATAGATAAGTCAGCATCTAATGTGTGGGAAGAGTAATAAAGAAATGAAGTGGGTGGAGGATGAGAGCCTGGTAAAGGTTAGAGCTATTAGCTAGAGGAACATTTGTCCATGGAAGGTGGGGGCTGACTTGGCCCTGGAGACACTCAGGTTACTTGGCTTAATGTAAGTCTCAGAGTAAGAGGGGGCGCTCCTGGGCGGCCCAGGCATCTGCCAGTGTTCGCTCATTTCCTGTTCTGCCTGTGAAGTAAGAACTAATCTCATCCCTCCGGTCTTCCGGAGCCTGTGAGTTCCAGCTGAGTCTCTGCCACAGGAACCGCTGAACCAACCAGGGGGTGTGGGTTGGTGCGAACTGGGACCCCGAGTGCTGCCTGCGCCGCGCTCACCGATGCTGCACCACCTCTACGTCGTCCAGTGAGTCGGGCACGCGCATGGCGAGCAGCCACTGCTCCTTCTCGCCGATCCACAGCTCGCACGCATGCACCTCGCCAAACATGCGGTAGACAGCCAAGGCATCTCGCAGCCACTGGCGCCGCAGCGCTGCCACCTCGGTCACCTCGGCGAACAGCTGCTCGGCCTCCACCACACGCACCTGCAGAGCCACCACCAGGGGCCCGGCGCCGCTGGCGCCCCCCAGCGTCGCCAGCTGGCGCCGCAAGCCGCCCACGGGCCCGCGATGCGCCTCCACCTCCCCAGTGAGCGCGCGGTGCTGGCGCGCCAGGCGACGGCTGGACGCTTCATCGTGGCCGAAGTCCCCCGCGGCGGCCAGGCGGTAGGCGTCGCGCAGCCAGTCGAGGAGCCCGTCGAGGTCGGCACCGAACTGGTGCAGCGCCCGCGCCTCCTGCAGCCGCCGTTCGCGCCGCGCCGCCGCCTCTTCCAGCCGCTGCCAGCGCCGCCGCGCGCTCGCCGCGCGCTCCGCCAGCCCAGCCAGGTGGGCCGTCTCGGCGCCCGCGCCCACCGCACCGCCGGCGGCCGCCAACTCCTCGCCGCGCCGCAGGGCCTGCTGCAGCAGCGCCCGCCGCCCGCCCAGCTCGCCCTGAAGGATCTTGTGTTGTGCCAGGAGGCGCGCGGTGCTGGACAGGTCGTGCGCGCCGCCCGCGGTCCCCGCCGCCCCCGCCGCGCCGCCGCCGCCGCCCGCCGCCGCCTCCAGGAGGCGCTCCTTGTCCCGCGCCCAGCTCTCGGCCTCCTCCAGCTCCTGCAGCAGCGCCCAGAGGCTCCTCGAAGCCTCCAGCTCGGCGCGTCGCCGTGCCGCCTGCTCCTGCAGCTCCGCCAGGCAGCCATGCACGTGGTTCACGCGGTTGCAGATGACCTGCGGGTCGCACGGCTGGTAGCCTGCGCCGGGAGAAGGGAAGGAATTCCGGGCTGGACACGGGCCAGGGAGCCCCAAGAGAGGTGGTGAGGGCTACCGTCCAGTCCTTGGCCAGACTTTACCAGTTGCCAGGGTTCAAAAACATCCAGGCCACCTCCCTAGCACCTCCAATTCTCCTGTGCCTCACACAGGCTTTTTGGCTTCCTCTCTCCCACCCCCCCCCTTGCTCTCTCTGCCTGTAACCTCCTCCTCTCTGCCCAGTTAATGGTCTGCGTTCTGATCTGGAACCCAAAGGGGCAATTTCTGAGCCAGTCCTTGCCACACCATGTCCTCACCTCTGCCCAGCATAGGGTCACACCCAGGGAAGTCTAGTGAAAAGGGTGACTTAGGGATAATTGGAGGGAGGATGGAAGGAGAGTGAATGGATGGATGGGTGGATGGATGGATGGATGGATGGATGGATGGATGGATGGATTATGGAAGATAGGGGATGGATGGATGGATAGGTGGATATATGGGTCATAGATGGGGATAGATGGTGAGGGATAGGTGGGTGGGTAGATTAGAGATGGGTGGTTGGGTGGATGGATAGGTGGATGGATGGGTGAATGAATGATGGAAGATAGGGAATGAATGGGTGGCTACGAGGATGGATGGATGATGGATGGTGGTGGAAGGGTGAGGGATGGGTAGGTGGGTAGATTGGGGGTGGATGGATGGATGATGAATGGGTGGATGAATGAGATTTAGATGGATGGATGGATGGATGGGTGGATGGATGGATAAATGGGTGCATGGGTGGTGGAGAGATGGGTGGATGAATGAGTGTGTGGGTAGATGGATGGATGAGGGGTGGATGGGTTGAGGGATAGAAACTAAGATTCACTAAACCTTAGAATCTGTGATTTTTAGTGAAGCTTCAGAATGAAACCAAATGAAATGTGTGCTTGTCAGCAGTTTTCAGGGGTTCTCTCATCCTCTGTGGCACTGTCTATTAGCCCCAATTAAACCTTCCTCCTAACTGCTACTTTGTGACTAGAGGACTGTGAAATTAACTTAATGGTCCTCAACCAGCATTTCTTTCATAAGAAGAGAATAGAATGAATAGAAAGTGTCAGCATGTAGGTGAAGGGAATTACTGCTTTATAAAACCTTTGTGCCTTTTGTGCCTTTCTCTCTCTCTCTCTCTCTCTCTCTCTCTCTCTCTCTCTCTCTCTCCCTCTCCCTCTCTTCATGAAACTTGGGGTAATTCTTGCTGAATAAAAATAGGTGGAGGGGCCGGAGACTTAGTACAAGGGTTATGCTTTGCATGTAGCAGGGCTAATTCAATGCACGGCAACACTTATGGTCCTCCAAACATTACTAGGTATAGGTTTGGAGGCTTCTAGGACATCACCAGGTACGGCTCTGGAAATCCCCAAGGTGGCCTGGGTAGCCCACAGTGCTGCAACGCCTGAGCATCACTGCATCCTTGGGCCTGGCATGAAACTGCCAGCCCGGTCAGCTGAGGGATGCTGGGGAGAGTACCTGAACCTCCTAAGTGCTGCTTCCCCACACCCCCCAAAAACCATACAGGATTTTTTTTGTTTGGGGGCCAAACCCAGAAGTTTTCAGGGATTACTCCTAACTTGGCACTTAGGAATCACTCTTTGTGTATGGACAACCTAGGCTTGATCCCCAGTACCCTGAGTGCCTCCAGGACTGATCTCTGTGTACTCTGAGCCAGGAGTGATTCCTGAACACCCTTGGGTGTGGCCTCAAAATTTAAAAAGCAAATAGAGGACTGGAACAATAGTACAGTGGGGAGGGAGTCTGCCTTGTGTGAGGCCAACCCAGGTTCTATCCCTGGCATCCCATATGGTCTCCCCAGCACTACCAGGAGCAATCTCTGAGTGCAGATCCAGGAGTAATTTCTGAGAATTGTCAGGTGTGCTCCCCCCAAAATAAAATTAGAAATACAAATAAAGGAGTGAGACATGCCCGCCTCAAGCCCTCCTGAAGGGTTCTGTGGCTTTGAGCCTCACCTTCCTCATCTGTGAGAAGGAGCAAAGCTGATCACACTCCCAGTCAGCAAACTGCATCAAGGAACCCTGACATCAGGCCACTGTGTGCCCATTGACTCCTATTCTCTGACTCCTCGCCACACTGTAAGGCTAACAGAGGGGAACGTCATCCAGCTGCCCCCAGTTCCTGACACCCCCAATTCGCATGAAAACCCCCATGGTGATCTCATCACCCATCACCAAAACCCACTCTCTCAAGGATGTCCCTTGTCACAGCCTCTTCCTGAGATGCACTCAAAGGGGGCACAGAACCCACACACGCAGGGGGTGGTGCGGGCAGGGGTGTGGGCTGGAGGGTGCTAGCCTTGGCTGTCTCCAGCAAGTGGCCCTGCTTGGCTGCTGGCAACACTGCACACCTCCTCTTTCTCAGTTACCTCTTTGGGATTTGGGGGACACCCCACCATTTGGACCATACCCAGAAGTGCTCAGGGACTATTCCAGGCTCTGTGTTCAGCAGTTATCCCTGATGGTGCTGCAGAAATAAAACTTGCTTTAGCCACTGTGCCAGGCAAACGCCTGAATCCCTGTGACTATTATCTGTCCCTCTAAGTTATGTCTTTGTTTTAATTTTTTAGGGAGGGGGGCTATGGGGAGGAAACAACACCTGGAAGTACTCAGGGTTTACTCCTAGTATGAACTCAGGGATCACTCCTGCTGGGACTCAGGGGATCGTATGTGATGCCAAGACTCATACCTGGGTTGGTGACATGCAAGGCAAGCACCCTGCCTATTGTACTTTCACTGGCCTCAACTATGTCTTGGAACAGAGCTCCCCACCCTCCTGGCCCCATAGATGTGGCCAGTTTGATCACTGAGATGCCTGCGACAGTGCTAGTTGGTTGAGTGAATATAATGGAACCATTTGGTTGAGGAAAGCGCTCCTTGAGTCTTTTTATATGGGGGTGGGGATGGGGTGGGGTCATACCTGACAGTGCTCAGTGGCTATTCCTGGCTCTCTGCTCAGGAGTGGCCTGGTAATGCTTGGGGAACTTTATGTGGTGCCAGGTTCACAGCGGAAGCTACTGCATGTAAGGCAGATGTCTGATCTCTCCTATCTCTGGCCCCTCCTCGGGCCTTTTGCCAGACTACTGGGGGAAGAGCCTCTCTCCTCTGTAATCTACTGGGATGTGGATGCAGGACTGAGGATACCAGGTTTTTGGCAGATGGGGAGGGACTGCCCCATGGGACCTACAGAGAGGAGAGTCAGGGAGAGACGGGACTTCAAAAGCATCACAGCGCCACCATCCCTAGATGCAGCCAGACCTGAAGCCGAAGTCCCTCCCTGGGCATTTTGGTTACATTGGTCAATGCATTCTCCCTTCCTCCACCAGCTAACTGAACTGAGATTCTCTCACCTCCTGCTAAACAGCCCTGTCTAAATAGTACCTTTCACTATCTTTTTGGTTTGTTTTATTTTGGAGGTCACACCTAGAGGTACTGGACGGGGACTACTTTCAGCTCTGTACACAAGGGACCACGCAATACAGGGGATTGTGTTTCAGAATCTTCCGCTGAAGACCCAAATTCACCTGATGATACACCGAGCCGGGTGCTTCCAAAGACAGGGAACTCCCTCCTTCCTGCCATCCCCCAGCTGCTTCCCTTAGCCCCTGCCCTGGAAGAAGTCTCCACCCCAAGTCCCGACTCACCCTGCAGCTGAGAGAAACGCAGGGCAGCTGCGTTGAGCGCCTCCACGCGCTCACTCTGGGCCGCAATGTCCCCCTCCAGCAGGCCATGCTTCTGTAGCAGATCCTCGGCCTCCACCAGGTGCTGCCCACACTCGCGGGACAGCAGTTGAGCCTGCCAGAGGAGGCAGCACTGAGCAAGCAGTTGCGCGGGGGCTTCAGTCCCCGCCCCTTCGGTCCCCGCCCCTCAAGTCCCCGCCCCCTGCCCTGCTCCCATTGGTCCAGCTCTGCTCCTCCAGACACCCTCTCAAGCTTGCTTTCTGCGCTTCCAACCCTTCTATCCATCTGCCTCTCATCATTTGCTATCTCTGGGCTCTTTCTGTGTCTTCATCTTTGTCTCCTTACCTCTCCGTTTCCACCTTTCCTTTTTTTTGGGGGGGGAGAGGGATTTGCCTCCCCAGAGGTGGCTGAAAGTATTCAGCCCATATTGCAGGACTGATTGTTCCCTGCTGAGGAGTGAGAACTCAGCTATTTGGTGCTGTTTCAGCCCAGTGGTGATGGGGACGCCAAAACCACACCCTGAGACACTACTCAGGGATTCAACTTGGAGCTTCTAACAGACAAGGTAGAGATCCCAGCCTTTTGGTGTTTTTTTGGCCATACCCAGCAGTGACCAGGCCTTACTCCTGGCTTTGCGCTCAGGGATCTCTCGTGACAGGGCTCCAGGGACCATATGAAATGCCGAGGAGAGAGCCTGGGTCAGCGACATGCAAGGCGAGTGACCTGCCCACTGTACTCTACTTTTCTGTCTCTATCTCTGCCCTTCTCCTTTGTGCCTTCTGTCCCTCTCTTCGCTCCCTTCAATCTTATCTCCGTATTTCTATTTCTTGAATGGATTCCATCTCCTCACATAATTTCTCTGCAGGCATTTAGAGAGCCATCGCTAACTTTGTCTCTTTCATCTTTCCCTCTTGCCCTCCCTTTCCCCTGTCTTTAATTCCTCTTTGCCTCTTAAACTGTCACCAACTCCCATTGTCTAGTCTCTGCCCCTACTCTCTGTGTCCTTCTATACCTCTCTCATTATTTTCCCTCCTCTCAACCCTCCCCCACACACATACACACACATTTCGGGGGGATAGGGGTCACACCTGGCAAAGCTCTGCTTACTTTTGGCTTTGTGCTCAAGGATCACTCCTGGGAGTGCTCAGGGGATCATTTGGGGTGCCGGGGATCAAACAGGAGCCTGCCGCGTGCAAGGCAAGCCCCTCCCTCTGCCTCCAGTCTCTCTCTCTCCCTTTGTCTCCTCTTCTCTTTATCCCTTTCTGCCTCCCTCCACCATCACTGTCCATTTGGCAACCATTTCCATGACTCTAGGCTTCCTTCCCCTTTCCAGCACTCCACGTCCCTCCTGGGCCCCTGCCGGACCCCCACCTGCATGTCCTCCATCCAGTCCACCATGTACACCATCTCCTGAAAGACCTTCTGCAGGGCCAGGTTCTGCTCCAGTCGCGTCCTCCGGGCACCGACCAGCCCAGTGAGCAGGGCCCACTGGCGCAGGACACTGTCACGCTGGGCAGCCACCCGCCGGGCATCGTAGTAGCCCTCTGCCGCCAGCGCTTGGGCTAGCTCGGCCACCCCCTGTACCCGCTCTTCGTAGGCTGCGATGTCAGCCTCGATGGCCTCGTGCTTCTTCATGGCCGCCTCTACTGCCGGCAGCTCATAGCCGAAGTTGTCCTGGGACAGGATAGGTCAGAAATATGTCCATGGGGCTTCAGGTCTCTAACCTGGACCTCTGTGACCCTAAAATCTCCCCCACCTGCTCCTGTCATCCTGGAGGCCAACACCCCCCATTCCATGTCACCTGGGGACCAGCTTCACCATCCCATTACCCTGCCTGGTAACAGTATTTTTTTTGGTGGGGGGGGGGGAGTTGAGGCCACACCCAGCAATGCACAGGGATCACTCCTGGCTTTGTGCTCAGGAATCTTTCCTGGTGGTGCTTGGGGGACCATATAGGATGTCAGTGGATTGGCCATGTGCAATCTCTCTGGGATCAGTTTTTTTTCTTTTTGGGTCATACCTGGCGATGCACAGGGGTTACTCCTGACTCTGCACTCAGGAATTACTCCTGGCAATGCTCAGGGGACCATATGGGATGCTGGGAATTGACCCAGGTTGGCCGCGTGCAAGGCAAACGCCCTACCCACTGTGCTATCTCTCCAGCCTCTGGGATCAGTTTTATCCTCAGTGACTACCCTGGGAACCAGTCCCACCACTCCCCAGTTACCCAGAAGACCAGTCGCATCAGCCTGTTACCATGGAGACCAACCTCATTATCCCCAAATGCCCTGAAGACCAGATCCTGATCCCACCACCCTGGGTCAGTTTTATCACCCTCACCCCACTTGCCCTGGAGATCACCCCCCAACCTTCCCTGTTACTTTGTTTTGCTGGCAGGAGGAGGGGTACATCCTGTGGTGCTCAGGGCTTACTTCTAGTGCTTAGGGATTACCCCTGGCAGTGCTCAGGGGACACTATACAGTAATGGAGATTTGAACTGTTGGCTGTTGCAAGGCCAATGTGCTACCTACTATATTCTCTCTCTGCATGCAACGCCCCCATTACATTTTAAGTTCTAAATTTGCCACTAGACAGGCATTCAGTCCATTCTTCCATTGGGGGAAACCGCTTTCCTTTATCCTGTTCCTTAGGAGACCAATTTTCTTCTCCCAAGTTACCTTGGACACCAGATACAACCTCCCTGTCACTTCAGCGTCTAATTAAATACTCTCCCTCCTCCTAAAGGGACTAATTCTGTCCTCTGAGTTTCCCTGGAGATCAGCTCACTCCTGTTTCTCTGGAGACCAGGCCCACTCCCCTCCTCCACCTGTCACCTTGGAGACCAATCTTCTCTTCCCACCCTCATTTGTCACCTTGGAGACGAAACCAACACGTCCCCTGTTGCTTAGGAGATCACATCTCTGGCTTCAACACTGGTCCTAGTTTCAGCCCCGCCCAACCCTCCCTTTCCCCCGGAGCCAAGCCCTATGCCGGGCTGGTGCCCTACACGGGGCCAGTGCGGAGTACCTGGGAGACCAGGCGCTGATTTTCGTTCAGCCAGCTCTCTCTCATAGCCACTTTGTGGTCAAACCTCTGGGCCAGTAGCTCCAGCTTCTCCTGCCGGATCAGCTCAGCCCGCAGTGCAGCTTCCCGTTCATGCTCCGCCTTCTCCAGTTGTCCCCAAGCCTGGGGAGATGGAATAAACAGTTTCACTCCAACCCCACCTCTCCATGGACTGATTCTGGCTTTTTTGTGGGACCGTTTCTAGTACTCCCAGGACCTTCGTGCAAACTGGGGGTGGGTGGATATCATGTTGCTTCTTCATGATGCTTTCCAGCTACAAAATTATCTGAACAAACCCCCAGTCCCTGCTATCTCCAGTGCAAATGAACTCCTTGGCCAGTGCGCAACCTGAACTGCGTTTCAGAGCAACCCTGCCCCGTCCCATGCACCTCACCTTGTCAATGTCCCAGATGCCACAGCCCTCCCGCGGTACAAAGAGGCGACGGTTGCAGGCACGCAACTTGCTCTGGATGCTGAAGAGTAGCACCTCCAGGTTCCCCTTCTCCTGAAACCTGAGGAGGCTGGAGCTCAGGACCAGGCTCCTTCACTTGCTGCCCTCCCTCCCTTCTGGGGGGTTGGGGGCATGGCGTTGGGCTCACTTGACAGGCTTTTCCAGCGTGCAGTAGGCCGTAAAAGCCTGAAGCTGCTGCTGTACCCCACTCAAGGAGTTGGCAAACTTCTGGTTGCTGATGAGGCTCACAGTGCGCTGAATCCAGGCAAGCAGTTCAGCCGCCAGCTCCTCGTAGCGTTCAATGATCTTGCCCACCTCCAACACCTGGTCTAGGACCTGGCCCGGGCAAAGGCAGCTGGGGTCACAGCCACACCCCGGGCGTGCACCCAGGTGACTCCCACATCCCACATCTGGATTCCTCCTTACCTTCCCAATCCTCTTCCCCTCCACTGCTAGTGCCTTCATCTTGGAGAAGTAATGGTAGAAAGAGACCACATAGGTGATGATGGACTTCTCATCTGGGGCCTCCATGTTCACATCTGGGGAAGGGGTGGGCAAAGTAGAATGGGGGTGCAAAATGGTGAGTACAAAGAGAGTGACTGGAGGTACTCTGAGTAGGGGTTGGGGGAAGGGAGCCCATACTCTTACAAGCTGTGTGACCTTAAAAAGTAACTAGTCTCTCTGTTTCTCAGTTCTCAATTCTGCCTTTCTACCATCCGCTTCAGGACATATGTTCTTGCCATTTCCACTGTCTGGAACACTGTTCCTGCTTCTGTGTGGTGAACTGCACTCACCTGTCTCAAGGGCTCGGCTCAGCTTAAATTTCTTTGGACCAGCCTCCCTGCCCACCATGCCCTGCCCACCTATCCTGCCCACCTTGTCAGTTGACCTCCTTAGTGCATCCTTCCTCAGCACGGCTGGTCATGAATTGTAAATCAAATGATTACTTACGGGGGAGAGCACAAAGGGCTGAGCATATGTGTAGCACACAAGAGGCCCAGATTCTATCCCTAGCTTCATATAGGGCTCCCTCAGCACTGCTAAGGGCAACCCCCCGAGCACAGATATGGGAGTAGCCATGAGTATTTCCAGATGTAGCCCTCAAACAGAAAACACAAAGAATCACTTCTGTGATGAAAGCACATCTTGAGACTGATGAAGACAGCCTATGCTCTTTTTTGTTTTTTATTTCTTTGTTTTACTTTTTTGGTCACACCTGGTGATGCCCAGGGGTTACTCCTAGCTCTGCACTCAGAAATTACTCCTGGTGGTGCTTGGGGACCATATGAGATGCCGGGGATTGAACCCAGATCAGTTGTGTGCAAGGAGAGTATGTGTGGCCCCCTCAAGAAAAAGAAAATGGAAAAATAAAGTTGTGCACATTCAAGTTTCAATCATACAATATTCCAACACCTATCTCTTCACCAACTTACTTTGGCTGGGGGGGGTAACACCTAGTATTGTTTGGGGACCACTCCCAGTTCTGTGTCCAGAGATGCCCAGATATCATATGCAGTGCCAAGATGGAACCAGAGTCAGCCACCTATTAGGGAAATGCCTAACCCCCTGTGCTATCTCTCCATCCCAACCCTCATTCTTTCCCACCTCATGCAATGACAGAACTGACATCTGCCACAGGCCAAACACTGGCCACAAAATCCAGCAAGGAAAGACGGGGCAGAGGAGTGATGAAGACTCAGAATTCTGAAACCGCTAATCCTGCTTGTTGGCTTTCCGTGTGACACCAGGCAAGGGACTTCACATCTCTGAGGTAAAATCAGGTGTGATCAATGCCACCCAGCCAGGTGAATGTGAGGAAGGAAGGAAGGAACCATTCTGGTTAAATTCCCAGTCATGTCTGATGCAGCTAGTATGTAATTGGGGAAGGGAGAGCAACCGGTATTGCAGAGATGGGAAATGGGGGTGTCAAGGGTGAGATCACAGGCCAGGAATGAGGCTAAGTTCCTTAGGGTGGGATTGGGAGAAACAATGAAATAGGGAAATAGCTGGGTTCTGAGAACTAGTGTGTGGCAAAGACCTGGGAAGGGCTGGGACAGCAAAGGACTGATGGATTGGTTCTGGGATCCTTTGGGGACAGGGGTGAGGGAAGGAGGATTGGATTTTGGAGGACATTGTTAATGAGGGGTGGGGGCGGGGGTGGGGGTGGAAAGGAAAAAAGGGTGAAACTGGTCGGACATAGCCATGGGAACAGGTGGCGCTGGAGACCCAGAAAACAATGAATGCAGGTGGGCTGGGAAGGTGGCAGGGATAGCAAGGAGGCAGCTCTAGATGGGGACTCCCAAGGGCCTTGCAATCTGGGGTGGTTTGGGGGGTCAGGCAGAGTTGGACCTGTGGTGGGGATGGCGCTGGGCTTGGGCCACGCGGGGCTCACCCTCGGGGTCCAGCAGGCGGGTCAGCCCCAGGTGCTGCTCGGCCGTGCGGAAAGCTCTCTGTAGGTTGTAGTTGGCGTTGGACTTGGTGAGTTTGCTGAAATCCACGAGATCGGGCCTGCGCAGGGCACAGAGTGGGCAGGCAGCAGGCAGGCCCCAGCACCAGGGTGCAGGTGAACCAAGACTTTTTCATCCAAGCCCCACCCAGAGCGAAGGATGGGGAGTTGGCAGGAGCCCAGGGAGAGGTAGTGGTGGGGGGGACAGGGGGCAGCTGCTCACTGATGTGTAGTTGCAATGGCTGATGTGCTTGCTGGGCTCCATGGCCAGCAGCTCTCTGTGTCCACCTGGAGGTGTCTCCCTCCAGAGCTCAGTCAGGTGTGAGACAGCGCTGGAGGTCTGTGACCACTCTGGGCAAACAACTTCCTCTCCCTGTACCTCAGTTTCCCCAGCTTGGGCCTGGGCCTCAAAGAATTCCTGAACAGGACATGCCTGGGGCTCGAGTCCCCCAGGAGGGGTCACCTTTGTGACCCTTTTTGCAGTGAACCCCTTTGCAGCTTGTGGGTGGCCAGGGGTGTGGCCAAGGTAGGGTTTCCCTCTCTGAGTCCTAGTACGTTCCTGGGATGTGAATGAGCGCATGTCTGCAGCTGGAAAAGTGGATCTGGGGCCTCTGTTACACCAGAATAAGTCCCCCTCGCCCCACCTTGGCTACTAGACCTCAGTTTCCCCAATCTGTTAGGGGCAGGATCCTGACATGGTGTCCTTCTCTCAAACACTTCAGCACCTGTCCTTAGGTGTAAGGAGGCGGGTGGGGCTCCCCTGATGGCAGGGGTGCTGCGCATGCACCCCCAAGGGCTCTCCACAATGGAGGCATCCACGGGGCAGACCCTGGCCGTGTGTGTGTGCGAGTGTCTGTGAGGGCAAGGGTGTGTGGTCCAGAGCAGTCTGTGGGAGTGCAGGGAAGAGGGTGGGAGTGGAGAGGAGAGGAACGTGCTGCCCATGGCCCTGTAGTCTGCACATGCTTGTGAAGAGAGGTGGGCTGAGGGGCGAGGGCAAGGGGTTGGTACCTGTGTCGGTGAATGAGGGCGTTGAAGGCCAAGCCGTCCCGCCAGCTGGTGGTGAAATTTTGGATGTTCACCTCAGGGTAACTGACAGTGAGGACAGGAGAGATGGACAGATGGAGAGTCAGGGAAGGGGGGAGGGCAGGAAGAGTGGAGAGAAAGAGAGAGAGAGAGAGAGAGAGAGAGAGAGAGAGAGAGAGAGAGAGAGCCCTCTTTTAGCCACACTGAGGAGCCCAGTCCCTGGATTTCCAGCAGAGCCCAGCACATGCCCCACATGCCCTTGTCAGCTGGGCAGGGGCTGCCCTGGGAGCCGTGTTGGCCAGAGTAGGGCCACTGGACTAGGGTGCACATGGGGTGTACCCGAGGACTCTGAAGGTGCAGGAGGAGAAGTAGGGAGCAGGCAGGGCACAGGCCTCAAGTGCCGCATTGATCTTGGGGGAGTCTGGGCCTTCCAGGACACAGGCTTGTATGTCCTGGATACAAGTCGGGGTGGGGGGGGGAGGCTGTTTTATTGACGATTGGTTTGCCTCGGACCCTGGAAACTAGCTGCCCCAGGCCCCCTAGCCCCAAGAAAGCTTGTCAGGGGAGAGCCCCGGGGTTCAAGCTTACCCAGCTGTCTTCATCTGGCACCACAGGAGCAGCGCATCCTTGGCTGAGCGTGTCTCCCTGTTGTCCTCCGTTTCAATTTTGATGACCTGGATCTAGATGAAATGCAAGGAGGTAGCTGGGGGTGCAGCAAGGAAGGGTGTTGAAAGGGTGCCCCTGGAGCTTCGGGCTGAGGTAGGTTTAGGAGTGTGAGGGTTGGATCTGGGGGATTGGGGGGGGCATGTTCATACTTGGTGCATGTGTATGGGGAAAACATATGGATTTTGTTTGATTTGTTTTGAGAGCTGGGTTTTTGTTGTTGTTGTTTGTTTGGGGTCCACATTCAGCCAGTGCTCAGGGATCACTCCTGGCAGGGCTCAGGGAAACAGATGTGTCGGGGATCAAACTAGAGTCCCTGCATGCAAAGTAAGTGCCCTCCCACCACTGGATTGTCTTGCCTGTCCCTTTTTTTTGTTGTTCTGTGTGGAGTGGGGGGAATAAGCAGTGCCAGGGACGGTACCAGGTGGGGATTCCCATACCCCAAGCCATCACACCAGTCCTCTGAGCCATCTCCCTTGTCCTTGGACTTGAACCTCCTCAGAAGTCCCTGAACTTCAAGGAGAAGCCACATCCCTAATCCAAGTCCTAGCATCTGTCACCAGAGCGAGCAGGGCCTCTGGGAGCATCCACAACACAGCTCATCTGAATCAGTTGGCCCTCCTGAGGTTCTCTTGGGGTAAAGGCAGAAGCCGTCCAGCCACAGCTCAAGGGTTGGAGTTCTAGTGGTCCACGAAGCCCAGTCAGGAGCAGCCCCTAGGCACTCCTTACACCCCTGACCTCAGCAGCTCATTCACCCTGAGAGACCTCAGGACCTTTGCACAGACTTTAATTTTTTTTCTTTTTGAACAAACGATTTTTCTGCTTCAGGCATGATCTCCTAGGACCTACCCTTCCTTGGGGGTCTTCCTCTCAAATCTACCACTTTGATTTATCTGGCGGAGAGTGTTGCCAGCGGTACTCAGGGCTCAACTCAATAACTGTCACCTGCAAAGCAAGTGCATCTATTCTTGGAGCCATTTATACAACCTAATTACTGGAGCTTTGGGGATTTTTGTGGGGAGTGTTTTTTTGGATGTCACACCCAGTGATGTTCAAGGGTTACTAACTCCTTGCTCTGCACTCAGGAATCACTCCTGGAGGTGCTTGGGGGACCAAATGGTATGCTGGGGATGGAACCCAGGTCTGCCACATGCAAGGCAAACACCCTCCCCACTGTGCTTATTGCTCCAGCCCCCATTTTGTTTTGCTTTTTTAAATCTCAATGACACTTCACATTTTCTCCTTGGCCTCAGCTCCTCCTTAGTGCTTACCACCACACAGTCCTTTTATTTATTCATCTGCTTCACTGTACCCCTGGCACTTACTGAACTGTGTCCCCCTCAAAAATGCATAGGCGGTTCTGGGACAGAAAGAAGAAATAAAACAGTGAGTAATGTGTGTGCCAAACATGCCAAATCTGGATTCGATCCCTGGACCCTCATATGGTCCCCTGAGAACCACCAGGAATGATCCCTGAGCACTGCCAGGTGCGGCCCCAAAGCAAAAATTAAAAAAAATTAAAAAAGCATAGTTGGAGGCTCTAGTTTCCATGGTGACTAAATCTGATGGAGATGGGGCCTCTAAGGAGGTAAAGCTAATCAACGCTGCAGAGTTGCAGAGAGAGTACAGTGGGTTAAGATGCCCCAAAACTGTATAGGGTCCCTGAGTTCTCAGTGCAAGCTCTGAGCACTGCTAGTTGTGATCCCCTCCACCCCAGAAATGAATAAAAAAGATAATAAGGTCAGAACATGGAGCCCTAACTCAGAGGACAGTTAGGGCTGATCAACCTTGGAGAAGACACCAGGGAGAAAAGGAGAGCAGACAGCTGTGGGGTGAAAACCAAATGGCCTGAGAATCCGGACCCAGTGCTCCTGGCTCCCAAGTTTGCAGCGTCTGGAGCCATCTGGAATTTGTCAGAGCATCCCAGTCTGTGGCATTCGACTGCACATGGCTCCCTAACCTCGCAGCGTCCTGGGCCCATGTGCTCTTCAGCTGTCATTTCCAGCAGCAACACATGATATTCAGTTAAGTTCTGAATGTCCCAGAATTTGCAGCCCTGGGTGGGTGTTTGGAACATGGGTCCTCAACTCCGGAGCTGAGATTGGGTGTTAGGGGAGAGAGCGAGTTCCCAGGGAAGGCTCCAGGCACCAGTTGCAATGTGTGATCTCATGGCCTGACTCCTGGCTTCAGCAATAATAGTTCCCAAATGGGCCTCTGGTCCCCACCCTTGCTTGGAGCACCAGTGTTCACTTTTGTGTCACTCCTAAATGCCTCCCCTTTGTGTCCTGGATCCCTTAAGACCACCATTCCCAGATAAGCTCAGTGCTTTCCCCAAACCTGCTCCCTCCCTGGATCTGTGTCAGGGGTGTCCCTGTGTGTCCTCCCCAGTCCCTCAGCCAGAGCCTTAGGTCTCAGCCTGCAAAGCTGCCTCCTGATCCCCTTTACTGATGGTCTGTTCACATCACTTTCTGAGTGGCATTCCCAGATGACCACCCCCCACATACTCTGGCCCCCACCCTGCTCCAGCTTGTCTCTTTCATGGACTCACAGTCCCTGATTTGAGGGAATCACCCCAATTCAGAGGAACCCTTCTAACTGAGCATGCCCTTCCTCTTGATAAAACCTTTTTTTTCCTTTTTGGGTCACATTCAGCAATGTACAGGGGTTATTCCTGGCTCATGCACTCAGGAATTACTCCAGTGGTGCTCAGGGGACCATATGGGATGCTGGGAATTGAACCTGGGTTGGCCGCATGTAAGGCAAATGCCCTACCTGCTGTGCTATCACTCCGGCCCCTTGATACAACTCTTGCTGCAGACAAATCCAAAATCTTTTGGGAGCATTTGGTGGGGGGCACATTAGGCAGTGCTCAGGGATTACTTCTAGCTCTGTGCTCAAGAAATCACTCCTGGAGAGGCTCAGGGGACCATAGGAAGTACCAGGGATCAAACCCGGGTCAGTCACATGCAAGGCAAGCGCCCTCTTCACCATACTATGTCTCCTGCAACTAAAACCCAAACTTTTTTGGGGGGTCACACCCAGTAATACACAGGGGTTACTCCTGGCTCTGCACTCAGGAATTACCTCTGCTGGTGCTCGGGGGACCATATGAGATGCTGAGAATCGAACCTGGGTCAGCCACGTGCAAGGCAAACGCCCTACCCGCTGTGCTATTGTTCCAACCCCCTAAAACCCAAACTCTTGGGAGTGAAAGTACAGCAGGTAAGGCCCTTACCTTTCATGAGACTGACCCAAGTTCGATTCCCAGCATCCCATATGGTCCCTGGAGATTGCCAGGAATGATTTCTGAGCACTGTTGGGTGTAGCTCAAAAATAAAACAAAATGAAATTCACACTCTTAATCTTCATAACCTGACCTGGCCCTCCCAACTCCTCTATCATGACTTCCTCCCTCTCAGTTCCCCACTGCCCTCCTATTGGGTAACCATCTTGGTCCTTTGGTTCTTTCAATACACCAAGCTCATTCCTACCCCAGGGCCTTTGCATGTGCTGGGCCCCCCCTGCCTGGAAAGCTTTTCTTCTTCATCTTCTTATGTTATTCTACCATCTTGGAGAACCCTTCTCTGATCACTAGGTCCAAATTCTTAATTCCTCTATCTTTCCTTGATAGTTCTTTTAACTTCTCTGCCTGAGTCCATCTTATTTCCCCATACTTGTCTTTGTTTTCTTTTTTAAAATAAGTTTTCCCTGTCACAGTGCAAGTTCCATCACTGCAGAAAATCTGCCCGTTTTGTTTCTGCGTTGGAGCAGATCACCAGCACTTGATCCCTGCTCTGCTAGATGCTGTGTGACCTTGAACATATCGCTTTACCTCTCTGGACTTCAGTGTCCTCACTGGTAAAGGAGAAGTGTGCCTAATTTATAGAGCTGGTGTGTATATTAAATGCCAAGAGCTTAAAAGAGGCTGCAACTGCATAATAAATTGATAATGATAGATATAGATAATAGATTAAAATAAAATGGATCAAATAAATAAAAAAAAATTAAGGTGGAGTTCATGCCCAATTCAATCAACTAATCAGTGGCTGAATAAATAGCAGTACTCCTACAAAAAAATAAAATAAAATAAAATGGATCATGACTATAATTTTTTGTAGGTGGTGTTGGGGATCAAATCCAGAGCCTTACACATGCAAGGTAAATGCTCTACCACTGGCTACATCCTCTGCCTGATTATAATTTTATTTTTATTTTGGGGGATCATACCCGGCTGTGTTCAGGGCTTACTCCTGGCTCTCCTCTCAGGGATCACTTCTGTCAGGGCTCAGGGAACCATATGGAGTGTCGGGGATTGAATTCAGGTAGGCTACATGCAAAGCAAATGTCAGCCCACTGTATTATCTGCCCAGTTCCTATCATTTTTATTATTTCCATCCCCACCACCCAGAACAGAGTTATAGAGCACGTTTGGAATATGTTTTGAATGAATGAGCAGTTCCTAAAGCCCCGCCCAGTGGTGGGCAAAAGAGGAAGTTCCTGGTGAGCACCTGAAAGCGCAGGATGACTGTCCAGACCAGTCCCAGGGTAAGCCGGTGGTTCCCATCCACAATGTCATGTGAGCCCACATTTTCCAGATGAACACGTTGCTCCTTCAGGAACTGCAGCGCCTTATCGACGTTTTCCAGCGAGTGGATCCTCATGCGACCGCGTGTGGGCCTTGGCTAGGGCAGCAGGGGCGTTGGGAGATCCAGAGCCTGGCCAAAAGCACGTGCCCTCGGCCCCACCCCTCTTAGCGCCCGCCTCCCCATCCCGTAGCCACGCCCTGTGGGGGGGAACTGAGGCAGAGGTACAATTATCACAGGCGTAGGACTCAATCCTTCCCCAGAAACCTGCATAGCCATAACCTGCCAAGGGTAACTTCTTTCCCCAGTTTAAGAGATTTCCTGACCCTGCCCCCTCTCCTGAAGTTCCACCTCTAGCCAGATAACATCCCCCGCCCCCCCCCCGCCCCCCCCACCACCACCAGACACAGGCATCCCCTTTCCTTTGGATCTCTGTCCTGCCATTAGCCTGTAGTTTCATGGCCACACCCCCTCACTGCCTCCCTATCAAGTTCCTACCTAGAATCACGCCCATTTTCATCTATCCCGGCCCTATCTGAGGGACAGTGCTGATAGATCCATTCCTCCCAATGGCGGTTGTTCTTATTCTATAGTCGCAGTCTCTCACAACTCCTGATCTCCAAGTAGTGGTCCTTGTGGTAAAGGTAAAGGTAAAGGCCCTCCCGTTGATCGTCGATTTGCTCGAGCGGGCCCAGTAACGTCTCCATTGGAGACTTTGTTGTTACTGTGTCTGGCATATCGAATACTCTCGGTAGCTTGCCGGGCTCTCCGAGAGGGGCGGAGGAATCGAACTCGGGTTGGCCATGTTGGCTGCGTGCAAGGCGAACGCCCTACCCGCTGTGCTATCGGTCCTTGTGAATCTTGGGAATTTTTTTTTCTTTTGGGTCCCACCCAGCGGTTATGACCAGGGGTTGCTCCTGGCTCTGCACTCAGGAATTACTCCTGGCAGTGCTTGCGGGACCATGCACTTCCCCCCCTCCCCACAGAGATAGTGCATGGAAAAAATGTACTCCAAGTGAAACTTTTTGTTTGTTCGTTTTGGGGTCGCACCCGGCGGTGCTCAGGACTTACTCTTGGGCTCTACGCTCAGAGTACCCTCCTGGCAGGGTTCAGGGGATCATAATGGGGCAATAACTAGGGATTGAATCCTAGCTGGTCACGTGCAAGGCAAACACTCTACCATTGTGCTATCTCTGCGACCCCATTAAATCTTTTGCTACATCAGAATCCCACCCTTTGCAATGGATTACCCACCAAATCCAGAAATATAGCTGTCACCTGCTAGCTACAAGCTACATACATATAAAAGTTCCATCAGGCTCCCCTTCTCCCACCACCTAAGCTGCTTTGATAACAATCTTCACCACCACCCCAGTTTAAAATGCTGCGCCCTGGACCAAAGCAATAGTACCGAAGGGACGGTGTTTGCCTTGCACAGTGCCGCCTTTGCCTTACACGCCGCCAACTTGAGTTCAATTCCTGGCATCCCATAGGGCCCCTGAGCACCACCAGGAGCTAATTCCTGAACACAAAGCCAAGAGTAACCCCCGAGCATCGCTGGGTGTGATCCCCCACCCCCTCAAAAAAAAAAAAAAGATACCCCCTCCTTCATAGATCTGCCAACTGTGGTGCGCCACAGTTTAACAGCCATGCACTTCACTATAGCACTACCCAGTCCCCAGATCTCTCAAGATCTCAAGAAAGCTCCTCCCAACTCCAATAGCTTCCTTCAAGTCAACCCTGGCCATCATCTTCAAGGAACACTGCTTCAGGGCCACGCCCAGGCCCAGGTTTCTCCCAGCCAAGCCCCGCCCCTGTCAGAGCCCCGCCCACCACAGAAGGGGTTTGTCTCTTACTCCCTCCCCACACTCCTAGCTCTATCCACCCCAGAGCCACACCCCACCCTTCCACCAGCCCTTTGGGCCCCTCACCAACTGCTCCCCTGAGAGCACTTCCAGGAGCCGCGTGAGTACGAAGCCGTCGCGGAGGTCAGCATACAGGTCCACGATGTGGCAGCCCACGCGTGCGAGGTGCGAGTTCACCCACTTAGTGAAGGTCTTCTTCTGCACAGCTTCCCGCTCATCTGAAAGATAGTCCCCTGTGAGCCCCACCCATTCCCCCCGCCACCCCGAGCCCATCTTCCAGCTACACCCCCACACCCTCTGCCAGCCAGTCAACCCCGATTCAGGCCCAGCTCTCTGCAACAATCGCGCCAGGCAGGAGAGATAGAACATGGGTAAGACACTTGCCTCGAAGGAGGGTTCAATCCCGGGGATAGAATAAGGTTCTCAGAGCACAGAGCCAGGATAAGCCCTGAGCATGCTCGTGTGGCCCCCAAACAAACAAAGAAACAAACAAACAAAATAGCAGTTTTAGAATGATTTATATACTCCGCCTTTAAGAGTCTTATATGTCTTTAAAAGTCTCAATGTCTTATAGTAGATCCAAAATTGCCCAAACATCACCTCTTTTTGTTTTCAGAACATTTTTTGTTGTTGTTGTTGTTGGGTCATACCTGAAGATGCTTAGGGGTTACTTCTGGCCCTACAGTCAGGAATTACTCCTGGCGGTGCATATAGGATACCAGGGATTGAACCTGGGTTGGGCATGTGCAAGGCAAACACCCTACCCACTGTACTATCGCTCTGGCCCTAATTTGCAGAATGCTTTCAGCTCCCCAAAAAACAAACATAGTCTTTGGGCTACTTGAAGCCCTAGGAATCATCAACCCTTTCTCTGTCTCCATGGACTTGCCTGTTCTGAACATTTCTCATTCATGAAACCACACAATAGTGAGATGTTTGTTCTGTTTTATTTGGGGGGGGACAAGGAGTATCTGGCTTCTTTCACTTGTTTTGAAATTTCATCCAATGTGTGTCAGCACTTTATTCCTTTAACAGCCAAATTAGGACTCCTGACACAGAGCTACTGCATCTTCCTTCTTTCTTCACCTGCTGATCCCCCAGGAGGAAGGGATGAGAGAAAAGGGGTGCAGCTGAGTATTTGAGTCTTGGGCACTTCCAGTAGTGCCCTCACCCAGTATAGATCCTGTCCAGGACTGAAGTCCAAGTAGGATTCAGTGCGGCAGCTGAGGGCACCTGGATTTGGGGCTACCTCTGGAACTGCTGGGCCCCTGACAGTTACCTCTTCCCTTTGGGTCTCCATTTCCACAAAATGAGAGGCTTGGACCAGATTTGGGGTTTCTGGGGGGTCCCAACCAGTGGTTTACAGACCCAGGTCCACTCAGGGTGACACTTGCCATGTAAACAGTATAGTTCAATTCTCAGGCTTGGCAACATGGTGCTGCTTAGACCCAGTGTGGCTGGTGCAGGAAGTGGGGGTGTGGGGTGGCGTGCAGGTATCAATAGGCCACCCCAGTGGTGCTTGGGGGCCACACAATGCCAGAAGTCAAAGTTGGCATTGAAGCCTCATACAGGTTAGATATGCATCCCAAACCTTGAGCTATCTCCCCAACCCCAAAGATCAACTTTTCCATGTTTTTTTGGGAGGGGTGGGGAGGCACATTTAAGATTGACTCCTGGCATAGTGGTCAGGAGTAGCTCTGGGTGGGGTTCAGGGGACCACAGGATGCTGGGGATTGAACCCAGACTCCTGCATACAAAGCAGGAGTTCCTGCCTTGTAAGCCATCTCCTCCGCCTCACGGTTTTCCAGGGGATTCTGGGGTATTCTGGGGGGTCCTGGGTGTCTGGGATAGGAGGAGAAAGATTCAAGAGAATTCTATTCCCTTAATTACACCCCACAATTTTATTTCAGTGATACCCAAGAAAATAGCAACAAATCCTGGACCATGTGGGTGGTGATATCAAAAGGACTGGGCTATAACACTTCAGTTATCTTGGTGGGGGAAACACTTGAAAGAAGAAATTACATGCTGGGGGGCTGGAGCGATAGCACAGTGGGCAGGGCATTTGCCTTGCACACGGCCAACCCAAGTTCAATTCTCAGCATCCCACATGGTCCTCCGAGAATCTTCAGGAGTAATTCCTGAGTGCAGAGCCAGCAGGAACCCCTGTGCCTCACCGGGTGTGACCCAAAAAGAAAAAGAAAGAAAGAAAGAAAGAAAGAAAGAAAGAAAGAAGGAAAGAAAAAAAGAAAGAAAGAAAGAAAGAAAGAAAGAAAGAAAGAAAGAAATTACATTCTGGGACTGGGTTCATAGTACAGCAGGTGGGGTGCTTGTTGTACATGCAGTTGACTCAGGTTCATTCCCCAGGACCCCATATGGTTCCCCTGCACACCACTAGGAGTGAGTCCTGAGCTCAGAGCCAGGAGTAAGCCCTGAGCACCACCGAGTGTGGTCCAAAAAATAAAAAAGAGCTGACATGTTGACCAGAGAGATAGGACACTACTTAAGGCACTTTGCCGGTGGTGGAACCCACTTCTATTCTCAGCACCGTACCCCAAGCACTGCCACAGGTCATTCCTGAGCAAAGAATCAGGACTAGAGCACCTCTAGGTATGGCCCTAACCTCTTCCCCTCCAAAAATAAAATTAGAAAAATAAGATCATGTGGTGATGGGGATCAAACCTGAACTTCCTGGGCTGGAGCAATAGTGCGGCAGGGGAGGTGCCTGCCTTGCAAGAGATTGTTCTGGATTTGATCCCCAGCATCTCATACATCCCCCAAGCCTGCTGTGAGTGATTCAAGCACAGAGCCAGGAATAAGCCCTGAGCACAGCTGGGTGTAGCCAAAAACACAAAACCAAAAAACACCCTAGACCACCTGCTTGCAAAGCATTTGCTCAGCCCATTGGGCCACCTGACTCCCAAACTAATTTTAAATTAAGAAATACTGGGCCAGGAGGGGAAAGGGTGTTGCCCCATTCGCCCTCTCCTCTCTGGAAAGAAAGATGGCGGCCACATGGGAGCCTTGTGGACAGCAGGTATGAGCCGGGAGTGTGGGGGCGACTAAAACCTCAGGGGAAGGGGGGCGTTTCGCTCCACCCTTCACGCCCTACCGAGGCCACCGGTTGCCCCCCACGAGCGGCTCTCCAGCACGGCCAGAACTCCAGAACACAGAAACCAATTTCTTAACTATCTGACTTTCAGTAGAAATACTTCCAGGGTCAATAGGTAAAAGAGCAGAAATCCAAAACCAACATTTAATTCTTGAACCCAGCCGTAGAAAGCAAATCACTTCACAATGCTTTTTCAGCATGTCTGATTTGGGGGGGGGGGGTAAACTCTAAATAATAGTGGTGAATCTTTTATTGAAACAATGAATCTAATCAAAGCAGATAGAGTGTTAACTAGAATGCATCTGCCTCACAGGGAAGGGGAGGGGTGGGGGGTGGGGTTTTATTGGGGTTCTTCATGGTAAAAATAAGTATTGGTAAAGGGAAATGTGTTTGATATTTGCATGACTGAGACATAAACCTGAAAGCTTTGTAACCTTTCCCACAGTGATTCAATAAATAAAAAAAAAAAAAAAAAAGAAATACTGGGCCAGAGTGCTAGTACAGTGGGTAGTGTTTGCATTGCATGCAGTCAACTGGGGTTCGATTCCCGGCATCCCATATGGTCCCCCAAGCACTGCAAGGAGTAACCCCTGAACATCATCGGGTGTGACACCCCACCCCCCAAAAAAAAGCATTGTTGTGGGGGGGGGCTAGAGAAATAGCATAATGACTAGGGCACTTCCCTTGCACATGGTGACATGGGTTCAATTCCTGGAATCCCATATGGTCTCCCTTGAGCAATGCCAGGAGTAATTCCTGAGTGCAGAACCAGGAGTACCCCTGAGCATCACCAGATGTGGTCCAGAAACTCCCCCCACCCCGCCCAAGAAAGACAAAATGATTACTTTATAAAAAGTGCTGTTGTTCAGCGCTGGGAAGATAGTACAAGGCACTTGTTTTGCATGCAGTGGAATCCAGTTTGACTCTCTAACATCACATATTGCTCCTTTAGAACCTCCAGGGGTCACTCAAGCACAGAACTATGAATAGCCCCTGAGCACTTCCCAGTGTGTCTCAAGCACCCTTCTCTCCCCATGAAATATAAGAGGAATATTGCTGATCAAAAACGCATCACTTAGAGTATGAAAAATAAGTCACAGAATGGGAGGAAATATTCACAACACTCATACCTGACAAAGGACTGGACCCCAGAATATATACAAATTTCTTCAAACCAATAAAGATGAAAAGGTAGAAAACCTAATAGAAATATGAGCAAAAAATTGAATGAGCACTTCCTAGGAAGTTATCCAAATAATAAGTGAAAAGTTGAACAGGGCCTATAATAAGAGAAAATTTGAACAGGCCCTGCACCACACCAAGGCTATATTAGTCAACAGGAAAATGTAAGCTCAGGGGCCAGAAAGATATTCAGTGGGTAGAGCATTTGCCTTGAATGCATCTGACCTGAGTTCAATCCCTGGCATCCCATATGATCCCCCCATGCACTGTCAGGAGTGGTTCCTGAGTGCAGAGTCAAGAGTAAGCCCTGAGTATCACTGGGAGTGGCAAAAAAAAAAAAGGAAGAGAGGAAGGAAGGAAGGAAGGAAGGATGGAAGGAAGGAAGGAAGGAAGGAAGGAAGGAAAATATAATTTCAGTGTAGAAAAACAAAGCACCTCCAGCAAGATGGCTAGAATGAAAATATAGCAGGGATGGATGAAGAGCAACCAAAGAAGGATATGCACTGGAGACGCTTCAAACTAGAGGGTTTGTTTGGCTTGGTTTTCTGTGCTCAGGGATCACTCCTGGTGGATCCAGGGGACCATAATGTGTACAGGGCATTATACCCCAGCTGAGACCAAAACAAACACCATACTTGCTGTATTATCTCTCCAGCACACCAGAGATAATATATATATATATGTATATATATATGGGGCTGGAGCGATAGCACAGCGGTAGGGTGTTTGCCTTGCACACAGCCAACATGGCCGACCCGAGTTCGATTCCTCCGCCCCTCTCGGAAAGCCTGGCAAGCTACCGAGAGTATTTCGCCCACACAGCAGAGCCTGGCAAGCTACCCGTGATGTATTCGATATGCCAAACACAGTAACAACAAAGTCTCCAATGGAGACGTTACTGGGCCCGCTTGAGCAAACTTTTCATTGACATATATATATATATATATATATATATATATATATATATATATATTTGGTGGGAAGGGTACACACAGATGTGTTCAGGGCTTACTCCTGCTTCTGTACTCAGGGGTTACTCCTGGTGGTGCTCAGGGGACCATATGGGATGTTGAAGATCAACCGTGTGCAAGCAAGAGCCCTGCCCACTGTGCTATCCTCCAACTCACCAGAGATTATTCTAAAGTGAGACACATTCCTACCCAGTGATCCAAACACCACCTGGGTCAGGGTGGAGGCCACCAGGAACTAGCACATAAGTCCACCAACAGAAAGTTCTGAGAAACAACAGGCTCTAAAGGCTAAGTAGTAATGGTAGTCGTTATAAGTCTGGGACAGACAAGATTCTTGTCTGACAGTCACAAAGAAGAAGTCATCCAAATACAAGTCACCGTAAAAGTGGATAATTTATGTTCAGATACACCTGAAAGTTCCATGTAGCCTGTGAGAGGTGAACTATGGCTTGTTCACATCTGGAACGCTTCACACCGATGCAAGGGGGAACTGTGCTCATTCACATCTGGAGCACCTTACCAGAGTGCAGGGATGAACTGTGGCTTGTTCACACACTATCAAAGAGCAGTTCCACCTGAGACACGAGGCCAGTATTCAGTCTGATAGAGCAGTGACAGAGAGGACAGGGGAAGGGGTTTCTCCGGGGCCAATCTATTCTGTTATCTAATCTGGGTACTCATTTGTGCAAATGCTGAACCTACTGAGCCAGAGCGATAATACAGCAGGTGGGTGCTAGCCTTGCATGTGGCTGACCCAGGATCAATCCCCAGCAACCTATATGTTCCCCTGAGTCCCTCCAGGAGTGATCCCTAAGCACAGAAACAGGAGTAAGCCTTGAGCACTGCTGGGTGTGGCCTCCAAAACAAAAATTAAAAATAAAGCGCTCCAGGGTCCCAGGGGTTGAATCAGGTGGATTCTCAATACCTAGCGAGGCAAGGCTTCCAGTTTGATCCCTGGTGCCACCACATACCTTGAGCATAGTCTCATCTGCTCTGCTGTCTGAGATCTCTTGTACAGTGCCACAGAGTCAAATCTGGCTACACCAGAGCCAGGTGAATGCAAGCACTACAACTAAAGGGTGTGACCCCACCCCACAAGCACCATATAACCCCCTAATCCCAACAAGGGAAGATGAAATACAAGAAAATGCACCTCAGGAATCTACACCAGGCCAACACTTTGAGTAGTGAGCCAGGTCCAGCTGAGAAAGGCCCCCTGAGTTCCTGAGAAACATGTTACTGGTTTTGTGGTTTGGGTGTGGAGTCCAACATAATGTGTCTGAGTGGTAGAGAGCCCTAGGCATTAAAGGATATAGCCATATCCTTTAATGTTGATTTATGTGCGTTAAGTAAACTACATTAAGTCTGGCTGGGCCCTATGTGCTGCATGCTACAGCCCCAGCTTCCACACGGATACCTGAGCACTGTCAGGAGTGCCCCATCCCTGCAGCTTTCAGCCTGGAGTGGTGTCAAGCAATCCCAGGTGAGAAAAAAGAGGAGGACAGACGAACAAAAGGGGGGAATGAAGGAAGAAAGGAAGAAAGCCGTAGTTGCAGTTATTTAAGAAGGTATGGAAAAAAGTTTTAAAAAATTAGTTTTCGAACTCAGGTATGCAGGACTTGTGACTAAAAACTCCAGGCTCAACAGAACTGGGAATGGGTGACCTCCCCCCATCTTCCCTTTTTCCCAGTAGCTTGGCAGTCACACCCACAAGCTGCCATTGATATGATATAATCTCATTAATGGCCATAATCCAGAGAATATAATGCTCTATGAAGAGAGCATAAAACAATACACCATAGCCATGCCGCCAGAACCCATGCCAGGCTGTTTCATTCGGAGCAACCCAGGGAGGGACAATGAAGCCAGCCCCAGCAAGCGGAAAACCCCAGAACTCAACTGCCACCGTGCTCACGACCACTCCCCACATGGATGAGCCTCACCCATGAGTCAATCTATTCATGGACCATGTGGCCATGGGAGCCGCACAACATCTTGTACTTTACACCACCAATATACTAAGAGTAGCACACCACGTTTGATTAGGTTTAAAGTAGAAGGCAACCAATCTTAGGGGGAGATATATTTATGTATAAGCACACAAGGCTCAAACTTTAACAACATGTTACTAATCTCTTATAGAAGGACTTAATGGCTCCTGGGTGAAATTCAACAATCTTCACACACTTTCCTCTAAGAAACCTTTTTTGTCTCATTTCTAGTGGGTTATTCATAACAAGCAATACCAAATAAATTCTTTCAGTTCTGCTTTGGGAGCGAGTTTGGGGTTTGGGATGGTAATATGGAGGTGGGAAGGTGTAATGGTGGTGGGATTGGTGTTCAAATGTTAAATGTAATCAAACATTGTGAACAACTATAAAAATAAATTTTAAAAAAATTAGTTTTCGGGGCCAGGAAGATATTACAGCAGGTAGGGTGTTTGCCCTGCAGATGCCTGACCAAGGTTCAATCCCTGGAATCCCATATTGGTCCCCAGAGTACCACCAGGAATAATTCTTGAGCAAATCCAGGAGCCACCCCTGAGCACCACTGGGTGTAACCCAAAAAGACAAAAAAATAAATAAAGTTTTCTCCTCTCTCTCTCTCTCTCTCACCACACCTTACACTTACTCACTTACTTTCCCTCTTTCTCTTACATCTTTCATTTTCTTTTGGTTTGGTTTTGTTTCGCGATCAGTCGGTAGTGCTCAAGTCTTATTCCTTGCTCTGTGCTCATGTGCTCAGGGATCACTCCTGGCAGAGCTTGGGGGATCATCTGTGATACTGGGGATTTAACTGGGATCAGCCCAGGATCAAGCAAGGTAAACAACCTACTGTTGCTCCCTCACCCCACCTTTCTAAGTAGGTTTCGATAAAAACATCTTCCAAAATATGAAATTAAATTAAAATAAATAGCAGGATCCATCATGATTCTAACCTGAAATTCTAAATGTTCAGAAGGGGCCAGTGCAATAACAGTAGAGCAAGGAAGGCACTTGTCATGCACATGGCCAACCTGGGTTTGATTCCTGGCATCCCTTATGGTCCCCGGACCACAGCTGGAGTAAGTACTAAGTGAAGAGCCAGGAATAAGCCATGAGCATTGTCAGGTGTGACCCCAAAACAAAACAAAACAAACAAAAAAATCATAAAGCCCAAGGCTCTTTACTTATTAGAATTTAGGTTTCTAAGAATGAAAGTCAAATCTAATGATTCAAATGTCTAAGGTGTGTGATGACCAAGTTCTGTTTCTAACAGTTCCGCTTTTCTTCTTTTTTTTCTTTTTGACTCACACCCGGCCCTCCCGTTGATCATCGATTTGCTCGAGCGGGCCCAGTAACGTCTCCATTGGAGACTTTGTTGTTACTGTGTTTGGCATATCGAATATGACATGGGGAGCTTGCCAGGCTCTGCCGTGCGGGCTAGATACTCTCGGTAGCTTGCCAGGCTCTCCGAGAGGGGCAGAGGAATCGAACTTGGGTAGGCCATGTTGGCTGCGTGCAAGGCAAACGCCCTACCGCTGTGCTATCGCTCCACCCGGTGACATTCAGGGATTGATTACTCCTGGCTCTACACTCAAAAACTACTTCTGGCAGAACTTGGAGGGACCATATAGGATGCCAGGGATCCAACTCGGGTCAGTCGCATGCAAGGCAAACACCCTTCCGACTATACTGTTACTATGGTCCCCAATTCTGCTTTTAAAGTTCTTCAGTTCAAAGGGACTCTGGGTTGATATTCAAGATCCCAAGGTTCAATGTCTCATCTTTTCGGGACCCAAAGGAACTCTGTATGCTAAGCCCCAGGTTTCAGGAACTGGACAATTCAAGAGTTCTTAGGCTGCCCTGCTTTCCCAGTACAGTCCTGTGGCTTTTCCAGTTTCATTAAAACTCCTTAAGTGAAAAAAACATCAGTCCTTCAAATAGCACTGATTGCATGCTCACTGCTCACAGACACAGGCGTTAGTGGTTGGTATGCAGACATGGTAGAGGGTAACATTTGCCCACCATGGTAGAAAGTGCTGCCAGACTCGGCTGTTCTAAAAATGTGTGCCTTGAGCCAGAGCAATAGTACAGTGGGAGGGCGTTTGCCTTGCATGCAGCTGACCCGGGTTCGATCCCAGGCATTCCAGGGGGTCCCTCAAGTACTATAGGAGTGATTCCCGAGTGCAGAGTTAGGAGTAATTCTTGAGCATGCTGGGCGTAGCCCCCAAACCAAAAATAAAATAAAAACATGCTCTCTCTTTCCATCCCACCCCTCCAGGCAGTCGTGGTCCTCAGGTTCTGAGGTGCAGATACCGCCATGCTGCAACCCCTCCCTTCCTGCCTCCCCTCCTCCCACTCCAACTCCCTGCCTGGTACCTGCCAAGGCCTTGATCCGGGAGCACTCAAAGAGTGAGGCTGCAGCGGTAGAGGCAGCGGGCGGCTCCCGCTCCCAGCCTCGGTCTGGGCTCTCCCAGCGGCTTGAAGGGTTGTTGTTGTTGTTGTTGGGGGTGCTCAGACCCTCCATGTTATCCACTTCCCCTGGTACCTGCGCCATCAGGGAAGGTGAGGCCTGGAATGGACAGAAGCAGGTTAAAGCAGGGAGCGGCCCAAGGGCAGAGAATCTATCCCTCAAGGTCACTGGCCCCAAGTCCTGTGCCTTCTCTCCGGCTCCTTTTCCCCCATCTTCCTTGCCTTTGAAGTGGATATATGAGGGGCCAGAGTGACAGTACAGCAAGTAGGGTACTTGCCTTCCACGTGGACCACCTCAGTTCAATTCCTTAGCACCGCTAGGAGTGATCCCTGAGCACAGAGGCAGGAGTAAGCCCTAAGTACCACAGGGTATGATTCCCAAACAAACAAAAATAAACAAATAAAAAATGGCAGATATGTACAGGCTGGAGAGATAGTTCAGAAGGTAAGGTGCTTGCCTTGCATGCAGCTGACCCTGGTGCTTCATATGGTTCCCTAATCACTCATGTACCATCAGGGGTCACTCCTGAGCACAGAACCAGGAGAATTCCCTGAGCACCAAATGGAAAATTAAGTGAACTCAATGGCAAGGGCCGGAGAGATAGTGCAGCAGGAAAGGCTTGTAAGTGGTTGACCAACATTCAATCTCTGGCATTACATATGGTCCCCTGAGCCTGCCAGGAGTGGTCCCTGAGCATAGAGCCAGGAGTCAGCCCGAAGCACTGCTGGGCATGGCCCCAAATCAGCCTCCCCCATCCCCCGCCACCAAAAAAAAAAAAGAAAGAATTATGATGTTATTATCCAAATAACTCTAGTAATAACACTAATGAACATTTATTAGCACTTGCACTGTGCTCAGTACTTGTAGGCATGATCTTATTTAATTTGCACAAATTAATTCCCAAGAGACAGGCTATCATTAGGTCTATCATTCGCAGGGGAGGAAACTGGGGCACAGAGAGATTAATTCATTTGCCTGAGATCACACAGCGAGAATGTAGGCAGGAGTGAGAAAACTGGGACACAGAGAGATTAATTCACATGCCCGAGATCACACAGCGAGTGTGTAGGCAGGAGTGAAATATAGCTACTATGATCAGATGACGGCATCAACAGCCCCCATACGTCACCCTTATGGACTCAGTCACTGCCACAGAACTCTGCATTCTCCAACTTGGGATGGGGAAGCAGAAGAAGGCTCTCAGAAGCTCCTCTTGCCCCTTGGCTGGTTTGGTTACCCCACTTAGCTTTCACCAATTCAGTAGATATGAAATGCTGGTAAATTCTGAGTCTCGGACTAAAGAGACCTTGTGTGTTTTTGCTTGTACTTGGTCATGACCATGAAAGCTCTCCTAAGGCCACATTCTGGGTCTGATGCTTCCCTCCCTCCAGCCCAGGCCAGACAGAGCAGCAAAGAGTCCACACACACCTCCATCCAGACACATGAGGAAGGTCAGCAGAGAGCAGAAAAACTGCCCTGCTGAGCTCAGCCTAAACCGCTGCTGAGTTCAGACTCAGGGCTAAATAAAGGCTTTGTGTTTTAAGACTCTGAGTTTGAGCTTGCTTGCTTTTTCAAGCCCATACTCTCTCTCTCTCTCTTTCTCTCTCTCTCTCTCTCTCTCTCTCTCTCTCTCTCAACCTCTCTCTCTCTCTCTCTCTCTCCTCACTTTTTTTCACTCTAGAGAAGCCTCTGTTCTCTCTTACACACGTATGCCTCACAGCTGGAGCGATAATACAGTGGATAGGATGCTTGCCTTTCATGTTGCCAACCTGGGTTCTATCCCTGCTACCCCATACGGTTCCCTGAGCACTGCCGAGCATGATCCCTGAGCACAGAGCCAGGAGTGAGCCCTAAACACTGCCAGGTGTGGTCCAAAAACAATAAAGAAAAAAAGTACACATATTCCTCTCTTTCTCATGTTTAAGTAAATTTCTTTCAATAAAACCATTTTTTCTGGAGCTGGAGCAATAGTACAGTGGATAGGGCGTTTGTCTTGCACGTGGTAGACCAGTGTTCAATCCCCATATGGTCTCTTGAGCACCTCCAGGAGTAATTCCTGAGTGCAGAGCCAGGAGTAACTTCTGAGCAACGCTAGGTGTGATCCCAAAAGCAAAACAATGACCAAAAAACTATTTTGCTTCAATTTTTTAAAAAAAGACACAGGGCTGGAGAGGTAGTACAGTGGTTAAGGCACTTGCCTTGCAAGCCACCGACCCAGATTCAATCCCCGTCATCCCATATGGTCTGTAGAGCCTCACCAGGGGTAATTCCTGAGGGCAAAGCCAGGAGTAAGCCCTGAGCATTGCTGTGTGTGGCCCAAAAACCCAATAAATAAATATGAAAAAAAAATGATGGGGTCGGAATGATAGTACAGCAGGTAGGGCATTTGCCTTGCATACGGCCAAAACAGATTCGATCCCCGGTATCTCATATGGTCCCCTAAGGACCCGCCAGGAGTAATTCCTGAGTGCAGAGCCAGGAGTAACCCCTGACCATTGCCAGGTATGGCCCAAAAAGAAAAAAAAACACTGAGTTTGGGGGTGACTTTTATGCAGCAGTATTGTGGCAACAGCTGACAATAGTCTTACTTCAGAGTAATGTTTCAGAACACTGTCAGATTGAAAACAAGAAGTTTAAAAGTCTAAGAAGCATCAGAATCATCTCCTCCATCCTTGGTTCTGACTAGATCTGGGCACCTCAAAGGAAGGAAACTCCCCCCACTCCAAGACTCAGACAGGTGCCAACCCCTAGATGCTAGGAAGGACATCCCAAATGCCTTTCATTTGGGGTGTCTTTCATTCCTCTGCAGAAAGGCACATAGCCACCTACCACCTATGTAGGCACTAACCCCCTCCCTGCCTTAGTTTGCTCCCCTCTAAAATGGAAACACAGTGCCAATCCCCTGGGGGTGTTTTAAGCAGGATCCGATCAGTAACACAGGAGCTGTACTCCTGGAGTTACAGAATACCGGCAAGTCCTCATCCTCCAGAACCGGATGCTTTTACGCCTTCCCTGGGTTCCACAGCTCAGATTATCCAGGCGGCTGCATTGGGACTGAACAGACAGGGTTTCAGATCTGGCTTTCCTCTAGCTGTATCTTTCACTTGGCTGCTCTGTGCCTCAGTTTCCCCCCCTTATCCGGCGATCACAGCTGCTCCTCAGTAGAAGAAACTTGGGGGTGGGGAGCTCTTAGCACTTGGTGAGCTCTCCAGCTCTAGCACCATGGGAGAGCAGGGGGCCTCCTGGCCATTAGGGCATGAATGGGTAAGGTGGGAATTGGCAGAAAAGGCGTTCTGGGCCCCAGCATAAGCCACCGGCCTAGGCAGACAGTGGGAGAGGAGCTTTAACCCTTCCGGGGCCGCGCCTCCCTCTGCAGTTTAGTCACCGTTCGGGAGGAGGGGGACCTGGGAAGGACAAGGCCCGGAGTGCTAGACCCACGCACGGCGCCGCCACTGGGCTGGGGGAGGGGGTTCCCTCTGCCCAGACCCTCCGCCTCCCCGCAGCCGGGAAGACTTGGTATTGGGGGGGCGTGGGGGGTGGTCTCAGGACAGGCCCGCGGCGCGCGGCCCAGGGATGCTCGGGCAGGTGGGGAGATGCTGGAGGGAGGGGCTGCCCGTCCCCCAGGCCGCTCACCTGGGCCTGCGGCCGCCGGTGCCACCGTCCCCGCTGCTCGCCGCGTCCGGCCGCCCTCCCGGTCGGCGTCCGCGGCCCGGCCCGGCCCGGCCCGGCCCGGCTCTGCTCGGCCCCGCCGGCCCCGCCGCGCCGCCAGATCCGCATGCGCCGCCGCCGCCGCCGCCGTCGCGCCTCCCCCCGCTCGCGCTGCCGCCGCTCGGCGCGTCCCCGGGACCCTCCCTCGGCCCCGCGGCTCGGGCTCCCGCGCACGGTCAGCGGCGGCCACGCGGGGGTGCAGGGAGACACCCCCGAGGGACCGTCGCCCACACGCGGGGGCACACGGCGTCACTCACAGGCACGTCCACCCCAGCCCATCACAGGCGGGTCCCTCAGGGACAAGCACGCCAAGGTGGCACGGGGCGGGGACGAGTTCCCCACCGCGTCACGCGAACCGGGGCACTCAAGGGGGTGTCACCACCGTGGGCGCGGCGTCACGCAAGCACATCTGTGTCACTCACTGTCCCGCGCAGGATGATCCCTGCCACACACTTTTACACTCAGGAGCGTGTCACCCACTAGCTGGGGGTGGGGGGCGGGCCATAACCCGCGAACGGTCATGGTCACCCCCCCCAGTCACGGGAAGTCACAAAGCGCCTCACAGCAGAACCACCACACACTCGAGGCGGGGGGGCCCGGTGCCACACATGTCACCAGCGGTGTCACACCACCGCAGCCCCTCAGTCACGAGTCGCACGCGCACCTTCTCCCCCAGGGTCACGAATGCATAGAGGACCACAGACTGACACCCGGGGGTGCCCCAGGGTCACTACGGACAAGTCACACCAGAACAGCCTCCGTGAAGGGGAGACACAGGCTGTCAACCCACCCTCAGGCGCTCCCTCTGGATGACTCCGAGTCGCCCAGGGCCACACGCGCATGTGGACACTGAGGTCACACAGGGTCAGTCACACCCACACAGCCACACGGTCCTCGCCAGCAGCTTCTAGGAGGCACCGGCTTCAGCGGAGGAGCGAGTTCAAATCCGCCTGGAGGAGCGAAAAGAAAAGGGGGCGTGTGTTAGGGGGGGCGAGATGTGGGCGTGGCCAGATATGGCCCCGCCCCGGGAGGCGCCGTGTGGGGGCGGGACACTGGGTGACAGTCTCTCTCTCTCTCGTAGTCTGGTCCGCCCGGTCCTTCCAGCTGTCCAAACGCAGCCACGCCCCTTAGCCCAAGAGGCGGGCGGAGGGCGGGAAGGGGCGGGGCTCCCGGAGAAAACCCGCCCCTCCTGACCCCGCCTCCCGTCCTTCCGCGGTGGGGGTGTGGCCTGGTGGCTCCTCCCTTTTCCCCTAGCCGCGCCGAGGCGGGGCCCTGTGCGCGGCCCCGCCCCGTCCCTCCCGCTAGAGAACCCTCAAGAGGGCGGTCCCGAGGGCCACTCGGTTCCCGCGCGACCACGCAGCATGGCTGTCAAGAAGATTGCGATTTTCGGCGCCACCGGCCGGACCGGGCTCACCACCCTGGCGCAGGCGGTGCAAGCAGGCATGAGCTGGAGCGGGCGGGGAGTGTCATGGTTGACCCCTAGGATGGAGAATCCGGGTGGGGGGTGGGGGGTGACGGACGGGACCGAGGCGGGTGGCAACCCAGATGGCAGGAATGGGGTGGGAGGTTGTAAAAATATCCAATTTTAATGTGATTTCAAAGAATAGAGGAACTCAAAGGCAGGATTAAGTTCAGGGCATTTAGGAAATGTTATTACGGTGTTGAGATGGTTGTGCTGGAGAGGGTGGTGGTTAGCGCACCCTAGGAGGGTCTAAGAAGCCAGGGATCAGTTTACCACCCCCCCACCCCACCCCCAGAACCACTCTCTCTTCACTCTTAACTCCTCCCTGTTCTGGGAGGTGGGAAAGAGTCTGAATTCATTGACAGAAGAGGATACTGTCATCCAAAGACTGACTTGCCCAATAACACAGCGTAGGGATTTAAACTCTGTTCTGGCTCTTTTTTGGTTGGGGGGGGGCCTCAACCAACAATGCTCAGAGGCCACTCCAGTGCATTGTTCAACACTTGTTCTAGGCGGTATTGGGAGGCCGGGCGGTGGCGGGGGATTGAACCCCAAGCTCCTGATGGAATTCCTGTTTGGCACTCTCTCCCTAACTCTCAGCCTTCATTCTGTTGTTTTGATTTGGGGGGCCTGAGTACCACACCAGGTAGTGCTCAAGGGGTAGCAGGATTGGTACCCAAGGTGAGCGCCTTGTGATCTCTCAGTCCTCATCCCTTCTCCTACCCACGGTACTCCTCTGCCTCTCTATATGGGCACCCAGGCCCAAAGCTTACAAGGCTGGTGGCTGGCAGGCTGTTGCTTAGTGTCATACCAAGATAATCTTAGAGACATGATCAAAGTCTAGAGGACCCTGGGGTGGGAAAGTCAAGGAGGGCTCTACCGACATTCAGTTGACCCAGGAAAGGGGCAGCATGTACCACTCCCTCCCCCTACTGTCTTGACTTCAACCCCCCAGCTGGGCTGAGACCTCCAGATAAAGGGCCCCACCTTTGCTAGCCACAGCGGCTAAAGATATCAACTATCTGGGTGCTCCAAAAGGGTGGAGGCCCCCTGGGCCCCACTCTGCTGCCTCCCAGCCCAGCCAGACAGCTTCCCATTAGGCCCACTGCTCCCCTCCTCCACCTTTCTACCTCCATCGTCGTCCTCCTCAGACCCCAGGACTGAGGGAGGATATTGAATTATGGGGAGGGGAGACATGAATGTGCTCAGGAACGCTTCTGGGGGAGGTACTGCAGAAAAGCTGAGATGCTGAGTCACCCTAAGGATCACATACCCACTGCACTACCTTCCTGTAATCCTGAAATCCACCCAGGGCCCCACATACCCCCTGCTGCTCACCACTGGAACTGCACCCCAGGAACTCAGGCTGGGCCCTACTGGCCTAAGGCTGTGACAAGTCCCTCCACCTGTCCCCATCAGAAGGAAGAGTTCCAGCAAATAGGACAACCTGCCTGCCTGCTTGCCTTCCCTCTTTCCCTCCTTCCTTCCTTTCCTTCCTTCCTTCCTTCCTTCCTTCCTTCCTTCCTTCCTTCCTTCCTTCCTTCCTTCCTTCCTTCCTTCCTGCTAAGTCACTCACCTTGCTCACGGCCAACACGTTTGATCTCCCCAGCACCCTGTATGGTTCCCAGGACTGACCCCAGCAGGACTGATCCCTGAGTGCAGATCCAGGAGTAAGCTGTGAACAATATTGGTGTGTCCCAGAAAACAACCAAATAAAAGAAAAAGTCAGGAAAGGGTCAGGGGGCTGGTGTGATGGGGCTGGAGAGACAATACAGTGGGTAGGGCGCTTGCGGTGCACTCAGCCCACCAGGGTTTGATCCCTGGAATTCCATAGAGTCCCCTGAGCCTTCCAGGAGTGATTCCTGAGTGCAGAGCTAGGAGTAAACACTGAGCACATCTGGGTGTGGCCCCCCAAAAAAACAGGGGGGCACTGGTGTGGCGCCAAAGAGGTAGTACAAGGGGTAAGGTGTTTGCCTGAACTCAGAGCCAGGAAAAAGTCCTGAACACTACCAGGTGTGGCCCACCTTCCAAAAAATATTCCCCCTGGCTTCCTGGCCCTACTGGACTGCTGGAGAGATCATTCCCTTCCCCCCAAATCAGGGAACTATGACACAGTCCCTGAGCCCAGAAAGCCCTGTTTATTCCAGATCAGCAAATGTAGCACCCTGACAGGAAGCACGGCACTCTGGGTTGAGGAAGGAAGGTACTAGGAGCTCCAGGCCAAGGGCACAGCATGTGCCAACGCCAGGGAGCAGTGGATGCGACTGAGGAACTGGAAGCTGGTATAGTGGCTAATGGGTTGGGCCCCAGCACAGCAGAGGAGGAACAGCTGGGTCTCCTGGGATTTTGAAGGTGCCTGAGAGGTGAAAGACATGCACTTTACCTCAGGCAGTGGATGGCCTCCAGAAAGCATGTGAGCAGAGGACACTTACATATCACCTCAGGAAAGCTGGCTCTGGCCTTGTGGAATAGAGAGGGGGGAGAGGGGGTAGGCAGGGCAGTGGACGTGAGACTACAGGTCAGGAAAGACTACAGCCAGAAATCAGTGCCCATTCCTGTGTGGGGCTTTTCACTCCTGCATTTTAGTTTTGCATTTATAGCTTTATTAAGATGTGGGGCAGGAGCATTAGTACAGCAGGTAGGGCATTTGCCTTGCACACGGCCAACCCGGGTTCAATTCCCAGCATCCCATATGGTCCCCTGAGCACCACCAGGAGTAATTCCTGAGTGCATGAGCCAGGAGTAACCCCTGTGCATCGCCGGGTGTGACCTAAAAAGAAAAAAAAGAAAGATGTAATGCACATACAGTTCACCCACAAAAGTACAGGAGTCACATAGTACAGAAGTAAAGGCACTTCTCTTGCCTGCATCCCATGCTCAGAAGTGACCGCTGAGCACAGATCTGGGATCATTGTGGGGAGCTCCACCCACCTTCCACATTTTAAAAAATAAAGTATAGGGGCTGGAGAGATAGCACAGCAGGTAGGGCGTTTGCCTTGCATGCGGCCAGCCCCAGTTCGATTCCCAGCATCCCATATGGTCCCCTGGGCACTTCCAGGAGTAACTCCTGAGTACAGAGCCAGGAGTAACCCCTGTGTATCGCCAGTTGTGACCCAAAAAAAAAAAGTATAAAATTCTGTAGGGTTTTTTTCTGGTTTGTTTTTGGGCCATACCTGATGGTCTTCATGAATCTGTGCTCAGAGATCTGACTGAAGGATTCGGGGGACCATATGGGGTGCCAGGGATCAAACATGGGTGAACTGCATGCCAGGCAAGCACCCTGCCTACTGTACAATTGCTTCAGCCCTTTTTTGTTGTTGTTGTTGTTTCATTTGGGGCCAGCAAACAATATTGAACCCAGCAGTGTTCAGAGCCTTCTCCTGGCTCTGTACTCAGGGATCACTCCTGGCAATGCTCGAGGGACCATATGGGGTGCTAGGGTTCCAACCCCAATTGCCGCGTACAAGGCAAGCGTCCTCCCTGTTGTACTATCACTCTCGCCCACCCAGCCTCTTATTTTTTAACTTTTTTTTTTCAGGGGAGAGGGGCTTGAGCCACACCCTGCTGTGTTCACGTCTTACTCCTGGCTCTGTGCTCAGGGATCACTTTTGGCAGTAATCAGGGGTCCCTAGTGATGCCGGGAGTCAAAACTGGTTGGCTGCATGCAAGGCAAGCACCCTTCCTGCTACACTATCTCTCCAGCTCCATTAATTAGTTTTTATCATGGCCACAGAGTGGTGCCAATATCAGCCCAGTGGATATGGAGTATTTCCATTATCCCTTGCCCCTGCAAAAAACAAAAAACAAACTAGAACTCATCTCCCTTTTTTCCTGCCTAACTCATCCATCAGTCCTAGACAAGGACTCATCAACTTTCTGTTAGTACAGATTTGCCCCTCTTAAGGTGGGGCCCAAGGCCTCATAGAGCAAATGTTCTACCTCTCAGTTACCTTCTGGGGCTCCTTAATTGATCAGTTTGTTTGCTTATGGTCACCACCCAGCTGTGCTCAGGGCTTACTCGTTGCTCTGCCCTCTAGAATCACTCATGGTGGGCTCAGGGATCATATGGGGTGCTGGAGATTGAACCTGGGTTGGCTACATACAAGGCAAACACCGTATGCACTGTACTACCGCTCTGCCCCAAAATTGGCCGTTTGTAGACATTTTGTAGAAATGGAATCATAGAAAAACTAGCATCTGGAGCTGGAGTGATAACCCAGTGGGGAGAGCGTTTGCCTTGCATGTGGCCCACCCAGGTGTGATCCCTGGCATCCTGTATGGTCTTCCAAGTACTACCAGGAGTAATTTCTGATAACAGAGCCACCAGGAGTAACCCCTGAGCATCACTGTGACCCAAAAAGCCCCCCTCCAAAAAAACAACAACAACAACAACAACACCCAGCATCTAAGGTCATTCCTCTGAACCAACCAAACTAAACTGACTTCTTGATACGGTCCACTTTCTCAGGCATCCATTGTAGCATTATTGAGTCATTTTCTTCACTTACAGAATATTATTTATCACCTTCTGCAGATGGACAGTCGATTGTTTTTTTGTTTTTAGTTTTTTGGGCCATACCTGGTTGTATTCAGGGGGTTATTCCTGGGTCTACACCCAGGGATCACGCTTTCTGGAATTCTGGCAACCATATGGGGTGCCTAGAATCAAAACTGGGTCAGCTTCCTGTGATGAGCCACCCAATTTCTTGTACTTTCTCTCTGGCTCACAGATGGACACATTTTATCTCTCCATTTGGCCTTGGAATGACTTCGAGCACGTCTTGGTTATTATGAATAAAGCCTGTAAGAACATGCAGGCACACCATGTTTTGTTGTTTGTTTGTATGTCTGGGGGCCATATTCAGCTATGCTCAGGGGTCTGCACTCAGGGATCATTCATCAGGGCCTCAAAGGACAGTGTAGGGTGCCGGGGATTGAACCTGGGTGGGCCATGTGCAAGGCAAGCATTCTACCCTCTGTACTATATGTTTGCATTTCTCTTAGGAGAAATGTTTTTCTCCCTAGGAGTAGAATTGCTGAGTCACATGGCAACTGTATGTTTACCCTTTTGAGGAAGTACTACTCTATTTCCCCAAGCTGCTGAGTCATTCAGTGTTCCCTCGATGTGAGGGTTCCCATCTAGACTAGCGCACACCCCGTTTTCCTCTGTCCTTTGGGCGCCCATCCTAGGGCATCTGAAGAGGTTTCTCACTGTATGGGGCTGGATAGAGTGTTGGGGGTTAAGGCACTAGCATTGCATGTGGCCAACCCCAGTTTACTCCCTGATACCACTTACAAGCACTCTCAGGGCTCACTCCTGAGAACAGAGACAGAAACAGCCCTTCACAGAACTGCCAGATCTGATCCCCCCCCCAAAAAAAAGAGAGAGGTATCTTACAGTAGTTTTTATTTGCATTTCCCTGATGGCTTATAATATTGACTATCTTTTCTTTTCTTTTCTTTTTGCTTTTTGCTTTTTGGGTCACACTCGTTAATGCACAGGGGTTACTCCTGGCTCATGCACTCAGGAATTACTCCTGGTGGTGCTCAGGGGACCATATGGGATGACTATCTTTTCATGTGATTATTGACCATTTGTGTATCTTCTTTGGAGCAACATTCTACCCAGTTCATTTTTTTCAGGGGTATTCCTGGTTGTGCTTAGGGGATGCTTGGAGGACCATGTGGGGTGCCAGGGATTGAACCCTGGCCACCCCAGTGCAAAGCAAATGTCCTCCCCACTGTACTATCTCTCCAGCTCCTTGTTTTTTGTTTTTTGGGGAGCCAGGGCTTACTCGGGATACTGCCCTCAGGGATCTCTCCTGGCAGGGCTCAGGGACCATATATGGTATCAGGGATCAAACCCCAGGGTCAGCCATGTGCAAGAGAAACACCTTACCTGCTAGCCTAACTCTCTAACCCCCTATTATTTTTTCCAAGTTGTGAAGTTCTTTATATATTCTAGGTACAAATCTTTATCAAATACACATTTGTTGGGGCCTGAGAGATAGTATAGAGGTTATGACCTTGAATATGGCTAATCCCATTTCAGTCCCCAGGGAACCCTGGGCAGAGCACCAGAATAGCACCCTCCAGTACTGCCAGGTACAACCTAAATCCCATAACCCCCACTCCCCCCCCCAAAAAAAGCAGTTGTATGATTTGTATAATGTCTTCTCATTTTCTTTTTTGGAGGGGGGTGCTCACACCTCATGATGTTTAGGGCTTTTTCCTGGCTCTGCTCAAGGATCACTCCTGGCAGAGCTTACGGGACTATATGCAATACTTGGGATCAAACCTGAGTCAGCTATATGCAAGGCAAGTACTTTACCTCCTACTTTCTCTCCATTTGGGGAAATGGATTTAGAACTTCTTACTTTCTTAAATGTGTGCTTGAAGCCAAAAACATTTTGCAGTTTTGAGGAAACAGTTGTGCTTTGGGTGGCCTAGCTAGGAAATCAGTGCCCCATCCAACCTCACAAGATTTTTGTCTTTGTTTCTTTCTAAGAGTTGTGTGGTTGTGGGGGCCAGGAAGATAATACAGTGGGTAAGGCGCTTGCCCTGCACACAGCTCACCCAGGTTCGATCCCTGGCATTCCTCAAGCTCCACCGGGAATGATCCCTGAGCACAGACCCAGGAGTAATTCCTAAGAATTGCAGGGCATGGTCCAAAAGCAAAAGACTGTTGCGTATGGTTGTATTACTGGCATTTAGTTCTTTGATCAATCTGAATTAATTTTTGTATGTGGAATGATAGGCCCAAATTCCTCCTTCTACCTTGACTATCCATCAGTACCCACAGATCATTTTGTTGGAAAGACTATTCTTGATCCCTGACCACAGAGCCAGAAATAACTCCTTAGCACCAGTGGGTGTGGTCCAGTCCCCTCTACACACACATCACAAAGAAAATTAAAAGGAGGGCCAGAGAGATAGTACAGCAGGTAGGGCATTTGCCTTGTGTTTGGCCAAACCGAGTTTGATCCCCAGCATCGCATATGGGTCCCCTAAGCCTGCCAGGAGTGATCCCTGAGTGCAGAGCCAGGGGTAATCTCTGAGCATCACTGGGAGTGGCCCAAACACAAAGACATAAAAAAGAAGGAAAAAGACAATTAAAAGAGATTATTCTTTCCTTATTGAACTGTGTTGGTACATTTTTTTTTTTTTGGTGGGCGGTGGGGACACATCTGGTGATGCTCAGGATTTACTCTTGGCTCCGCACTCAGGGTTCACTCCTCGTGGGGCTTGGGAGACCATATGTGGTCCTGGGACTCGAACTCAGGTCTGCCACATGCAAGGCAAGTGCCCTATCCACTGCCTTGCCCAGCCCCTATCTTGGCACAAAAATTATTTTAGCGGGCCAGTGAGATAGTGCAGCAGGTAAGGCACTTACTTGGCTTGCATGTGTCCAACCGAGTTCGATCCTCAGCATCACATATGAGCACCTGAGCACCACCAGGAGTGATTCCTGAGTGAAGAGCAGGAGTAAGCCCTGAGCACTGCTGGGTGTGACCCAAAACCAAACCAAAAAATTGTCTTGACAATTGGCAATGTTGTCAGATGACTCACAATACATTCTTTTTTTTTTTTTTGGCTTTTTGGGTCACACCCGGCGATGCACAGGGGTTACTCCTGGCTCTGCACTCAGGAATTACTCCTGGCGGTGCTCAGGGGACCATATGGGATGCTGGGAATTGAACCCGGGTCGGCCGCGTGCAAGGCAAACACCCTACCTGCTGTGCTATCGCTCCAGCCCTCCCACAATACATTCTTAGATATTTTATTTAAAATGGCAGCAACTTGGGGGTTGGAACAGTAGCACAGTGGGTAGGGCATGTGCCTTGCTTTTGGGTGTGACCCAAAAAAGCAAATAAATAAATAAAAATTAAAAAAAAAACAGCAGCAACTCTAAGGCAGAAACTATTATTAGTGTCACTTTACAAATAAAGTCCAGAGAAGCTAAGTGGATTGCCTGGTTTTCAACAGCTGAAGCACACAAGGGCTTGAAGTCCATCTCTTGTTTCCCTGAGGTTTATATCATTAATAAGCAATAATAACTGATACCTGCAAGGCACTTGGCACTTCACACATAATGCTACTTTCTAAATATTATGTAACCTGGCTACGATTATCATCGTTCTCTAATGTCAACAGCTCCTGTAAATTTTTTTGTTTTGTTTTGGGGCCACATCCAGCTGTGCTCAGGGCTTACTCCTGGTTCAATATACACAAGGTTCACTCCTGGCAGGCTTGGAGGACCATATGGGAAACTGGGGATCAAACCCAGGTCAGTGTAAGGCAAGCACCCTCCTGTGATTTATTTTCTAAGGGGGTGACAGCTGTCAAGAAAAGTGGGGACTGGGGCAGAGCCATAAAACAGTGAGTTAGGCATTTGCCTTGCTTGCAGCCGATCTGGGTTTAATCCCTGGCATCCCATATGGCCCCCTGAGCAGTGGCAGGAGTGATTCCTGAGTGTAGAGCCAGGAGCAACCCCTGAGCTTTGCCAAAAAGAAAAAAAAAGTGGGCGGTGAGGGTCGCTGGAGAGAATGTACAGCGGGTAAGGCACTTCCGTTGCCCATGGCTGGCCTGGGTTCAATCTCCAGCACCCTAGATCATCCCCTGAACAACAGAATCAGGAGTAAGCCCTGAGCACCACCAGGTGTGTAGCAAAAAACAACAACAACAAATAAATAAATAAATAAGAAGGAACAATCTGATTTTTGACCCGCTTCCTTTATCATTTTCAGAATAATGGCTTCATCCTTCCATAGCTTCCAGTGGTGAGCGGTGAGGTTAGCTTCGGGTACAGATGTCTATAGATTCAGGAGGTTCCTTGCCCTATCATTCCTTTGAACAAATGTCCCCTCCTTCACGAAGCACTGGCAGGAGAAGCTGCTCTAGTTCATCGGGTCTTTCCCTGGCATCCCATTCCTCAGCCACGTCTCCTAAGAGTTGCACTGAGTTTTTCAGGACAGCAGGAGAATGACAAGGACACTGCAGAGAGCACCAGAGTTTGAGGGACCTGGAGGGGGTATTGTGAGCAGTTCTGGAATCTGGCAAATTTCAGGTGCTAAAGGGGCCTGAGAGATAGTAAGTGGGGAGGGCATTTGTCTTGTAAATGGCCAACCTAGGTTCAAGCCCCAGCATCCCATATGATCCCCCAAGTCCACCAGGAGCAATTCCTGAGTGCAGAGGCAGGATTAAGGCCTGAGCATTGCCCGGTGTGCCCCCCAAACAAAACAAAACAACAATCCAGTTGCTAATAGATGTGACTCTTGGCAGAGAGGTGTGGGGCATGGGGTGCAGAGAGGGTAGGAGAAAACGGGGGTGTCATATGTTTGAAGGCCACTGTCCCTATATGGAAACCTGGGGGATGTATATGGGGCATCCTAGGACCCAGCCGCTGGGGTGCCATCGCCAGCCCCCTGACCTGTCTCTCTGTCCCCGTTTGCCTGCAGGTTACGAGGTGACGGTGCTGGTGCGGGATGCCTCCCGGCTGCCCTCAGCGGGGCCCCAGCCGGCCCACGTGGTGGTGGGGGACGTTCGACAGGCAGCCGATGTGGACAAGACGGTGGCTGGGCAAGATGCCATCATCGTGCTGCTGGGCACCGGCAGTGACCTCAGTACTGAGCCCCCCCTCTGCCCACGCCCCATCCCTGTACCTCGGCCCCCAGCACCACCTCCACCCCCCGCCCCACCCCTGCCACCGCCACCGCCACCGCCTACCAGTTACAGCTTTCTGTCCCCTCTAAGGTCCCACCACGGTGATGTCCGAGGGGGCCCAGAACATCGTGGCGGCCATGAAGGCCCACGGCGTGGACAAGGTCGTGGCCTGCACCTCGGGTGGGTGGTGGGTCAGAGCGGCGGGGCTGCGGGGACTGGGGGGAGTGGTCAGGGGCTCTGCGGGCCTGTACAGATGTGCACTGGAAGCATCCCAAGTTCACCGCATACTTATTGAGCACCAGCTGTGTGCCTGAGTCTGAAGTGGTGGCCAGTGGGTCAGAGTTGTCACCCAAGGGGGTGTTGCTGGGCTGGAGTGATAGCATAGCAGGTAGGGCATTTGCCTTGCACAGGGTTGATCCGGGTTTGATTCCCAGCATCTCACATGGTTCCCTGAGCACCACCAGGAGTGATTCCTGAGTGCAGAGCCAGGAGTAACCCCTAAGCATCACCAGGTATGACCCAAAAAGCAAAAAGAAAAAAGGGGGGGATGTTGCTGACAGGGGATCAGTGAAGATGGAGAAGCTTAGGCAGCCTCTGGCTTCTGGCTGCACAACTCTGTGGATAGGTCTAACCTTCATGCCCCCTGGTGGACTGCGCCCCCCCCCAGTGGTCCAGAGGGAGGCTCCAGGCAAGCTGCATGGTGGGGAGGGTCCCCCCTACCTCATTGCCAACTTCAGCCCTTGGGTGGTCACTGAGCACTCCCTGTACAGAGTCTCTTGGGAATGGTGCCCACGAGGGCCTTCTGTGTCCTAAGTCCTCCACAGGAAGCTCCAGGAGGGAACTGTGGTCCTTGTCCTCCAAAGGGAGACCCCTGGGCTTTCCCAACACTCCCAGATGTCTGAGGAAGAGGGGCTCCGGGCCTCCTCCACACCACCATGGATATCAGGGATGGGGCAATAGCAGAAGGATGAGCTGTCTGGGACAGGCACTGCTGGGAGAGGATGAGGAGGGGCTGTAGACTGTGGGAGGCAGGTTCCAGGGCCAGGGCAGCAGGCATGGGTGGCCAGAGCAAGTGGGCGCACAGTCCAGGCTGTTGCCTTCAGTGGGGTGTGGGCTGGGGGGAACCATGCAAAGCTGGCTGGGTTTTGAGAGCTTCAAACCTTCACTGACCTTGCCCCGTCTCCCCTCACCAGCCTTCCTGCTCTGGGACCCAACCAAGGTGCCCCCCAGACTGCAGGCTGTGACCGATGACCACATCCGGATGCACAAGGTCCTGCAGGAGTCGGGCCTGAAGTATGTGGCTGTGATGCCACCACACATCGGTGAGTCCGCCCAGCTTCAGCCCCACACCTGGGATCCCCTCACCCTGCCTGGCAGGTTCCTTTTCGTTGTTGTTATTGTCTTTTTTGGGGTCACACCTGGTGATGCTCAGGGCTTACTCCTGGCTCTGCACTCAGGAATGACTCCTGGCAGTGCTGGGGGACCATATGGGATGGAACCTGGGTAGGTCAAGTGCAAGGCAAGTGCCCTACCCGCTGTACTATTGCTCCAGCCCGGGCAGGGTACCGTCTAACAGATGGGCTCTCTGGGGCTCAGCCCTGTGGAAGAGTCTCTCTCTCTCTCTCTCTCTCTCTCTCTCTCTCTCTCTCTCTCTTTCATAATGTAGAAGTACTGCTACTTATTTCATCATTTTAAGCTGATTGAATTACCACCCTCTCTCTTAGGACGTGTTTAAGATATCCTAGATGGTCTCTGTGACCATTTCTTCCTACCTGGAACTGACTGCCCTCCCTCCCATCTCCCTCCTCCCTCCCATCCCTTCTCATGCTGCTGGGCACTAAAGTGACCTCAGTACTGCGCCCCCACCTCTGCCCATTGCCCTTCCCTTCCCTTTCCTCCGCTCCCTCCTTTCTCCCCTCCCTCCCTTTCTCCCTGCCTCTCCCCCTCCCACCCTCCCTCTTTCCTTCCTTCCTTCCTTCCTTCCTTCCTTCCTTCCTTCCTTCCTTCCTCCCTCCCTCCCTCCCTCCCTCCCTCCCTCCCAGTGATGCTCAAGAAACCATATGAGGTACCAGGGATTAGTTTTTGTTTTTATTCATTTGGGTGCTATTTCATTAGCACCCCGGGGGGACCCTGCGATGCTGAGAATTGAGCCCAGGGTCTCCACATACATAGCATGAACCCTTTGAGCCAGCTGCTTGGCCCTAGCTGGTTTTTATTTGATTTAATTGATTAGTGTATTGGAGTGGGGGGGGGGGTCCCCAAGCAGTGCTCAGGAGGCCGGGTAACCCTGCTGGCAATTTTTAGCCAACCAGGTCAATAGTTGAAGAGGTGCTGCTTGGACCCTGAGGAGCACCTGTGTCTCACCAGAGGGGCTCAGGAGCCTCTAGGACACACCTGGCAATGCTCAGGGGACCATGTGCTGTCAAGGATTGAGCCCAGCCAGGTTGGACACAAGCCTAAGCCCAGTACAACTCCCAGCCACTCCTTTATTTTTCATTTGTTATGAATTTTTTTTTTCCTGTGGCCACAATCAGCGACACTCAAGGGTTACTTTGGTCTCTGCATGCAGGAATTACCTCTTGGAGTGCTCAGGGGACCATATGAGATGTTGGGGATTGAACTCAGGTTGGTCACATGCAAGGCAAGCACCTTACCCACTGTGCTATGGCTCCAACCCCTCATTTTAATTGTTTTTCTCTCCCATCCTCCTTTCCTCTGTGACTGGAAGTCATGAAGACACATACCTGGCCAAGGGATGCTCCAAGGGCTCCCCACTTTAGCTGGGGTGCTCTGTAAGGCCCAGGTGCAATGCTCATTCATGGGGTGGGGCACGGCCATGTGCAGACATACTCGCAGGGTCACTCCCGTGGCACTGGTCACGAGTCTGCTCCAGGAGGGGGCGTCATCTTCTTTCTAGCTGCAATGATTGTGCACATTAGCCCGCAGAGGTGAGGATCAGGGACAGCCAAGCATTCAGGGTCACGCTTTATGTGAGCCACTAGGCTGGGCTCAGACCAGAGCTGCCTGTCTGGGGCTGGAGTGATAGTACAGTGGGGAGGGCATTTGCCCTGCACGCAGCTGACCTGGGTTTGATTACCAGCATCCCGTATAGTCCCCTAAGCACTGCCAGGAGTAATTCCTGAGTGCTAGGAGTAACCCCTGTGCATCGCTGGGTGTGACCCAAAAAGCAAACACACACACACACACACACACACACACACACACACACACACACACACAGAGCTGCCTGTCTCTGAGCCTTCCCTGATCCCTGGGCTCTCTCACTTGCCCATTTGTCCGTCCTTCCTTCCTCCCTTCTTTCCTTTCCGTTTTTGGGCCACACTTGGCAATGCTCAGGACTTACTCCTGGCTCTGAACTCAGGAATTACTCCTGGTGGGGCTCAAGGGACCATATGGGATGCGGGGATCAAACCCGGGTTGGCCATGTGCAAGGCAAGTGCCCTCCCCACTGTACTGTCACTCTGGTCTCTTTTTCTATTTTTTCCTGGATGATGAAAATTTTATTTAAGAGAACAGAAAGAAAGGGGAAAGGTCAGGAAGGCTCTCATGGAACAAGGGGTGTCTCCTAAGCAGGATTTCCCCTTTCACTTTTTGTTTGCTTGGAAGCCACACCCACCACTGTTCGGGCTTATTCCTGGCTCTGCTATTAGGGATCACTCTTGACAGAGCTCAGGTAACCCTTTGGAGTGCTGAGGAGTCACACTAGGACACCTGCATGCAGCACAAGCGCCTTCCTCACTGTGCAAGCTCTCCATCCCAATCCAGTCCATTCTTACTGGCTCTCTCATTGGTCTGTTAGCTTCTTGGTTGCTTCCTCCTAGCAAATGTCTCAATATTGAGGGTACAGATTCTTGTGTTGTTAACTCCTCACTGGGTATCCAGCACTTGACATAAGAAGACAACAGTTGGGGGTGGTGGGAGGGATACTGGGATCACTGGTGGTGGAGAATGAGCACTGGTGGAGGGATGGGTACTTGATCATTGTATGACTGAAAGGTAAGTACAAAAGTTTGTAAGTTTGTAACTGTACCTCACTGTAATACATCAAAAAATCACTCTATCACTGTATCACTATCATCCCATTGTTCATCGATTTACTCGCGCATGCGCCAATAGCGTCTCCATTTGTCCCAGCCCTGAGATTTTAGCAGCCTCTCCTTACTTGTCTTTCCCAACGCTGCCATATTGGAGGCTCTTTCAGGGTCAGAGGAATGAGACCCGTTATTGTTACTTTTTTGGCATATTGAATATGCCACGGGTAGCTTTCCAGGCTCTGCCGACATCGAAATAATAATAATAATAATAATAATAATAATAATAATAATAAAAACAGTGACCAAAACACACACACACACACAAAAGAATACAACAGTAAGGACTTGTCATATGAAGGAAATAAAGAGTATATTTAGGGGGTCTTGAGCGATAGTACAGCAGGTAAGGCTCTTGTCTGCCAACCCAGGTTCGATCCTAAGTATCCCATAGGTTCCCCCGAGCCTGCCAGGAGTGATCTCAGAGCACAGCCAGGTGTGACCCCTCTACCCTCCCCCTCCAAAAATAAAAACTATTTGGGGCGAAGGTTGTGGCTCAGTGGTTAAACACATACCTTGCATGTAAGAAACTTGGTAGGTCTGGAGCACTAACACAGTGGTGAAGGCATTTATTTGCCTTGTATGTGGCCAACCTGGATTCGATCCCTGGCAGCCCATATGGCCACCCGAGCACAGCCATGAGTACGTTCCTCACTGCATTCCTGGGTGCGGAGCAGAAGTAACCCTTGAGCATCACCAGGTGTGGCTTCTCCACGCTGCCCCCCCCCCAAAAGCTGGGGGTTTCATCCCCAGCTTTGCAAAAAAGAAAAGGAGATAGTTGAGTGCCCTGTGTTTGGGAAGGGCACTCTGTCCTTTGCTGGCTCATACTCTAGGCTGGCAGGATGAAGGAGAGAGAAGGACTTTTTGCTTCATTTGTCCGCTTACCTTGCAGGAGATCAGCCTCTGACCGGGGACTACACGGTCACCCTGGATGGACGGGGACCCTCAAGGGTCATCTCCAAACATGACCTGGGCCACTTCATGCTGCGCTGCCTCACCACGGACGAGTATGATGGGCACAACACCTACCCCTCCCACCAGTATGACTAGAGTCCACCCGGCTTGTGGGCAGCAGCTCCAGAGAACGGAGCAAGGGAGCAATAAACGGAGCCCAGAGTTTCAGATGATTCCAGAAGACCTGACACTGTGGCATTTCTCTCTCCCTGTGTCCCTGTGTCTCTGTCTGCCTCTCTGTGGGCTTTTTTGTCCATCATTCATTCACCTTTTCAATACCAGTATATCCCATAATGGTCCTGTGCCTTCAGGGATCTCCCAAGTGCCCATGGGAAAACAGTGGGGCTCAGGCTCTGGGAGATGAAGTCTGAGGAGCAAAGAAAGTTCTGTGGAAGAGGGCTCCATTGGAGATCTTTCTGGGTAAGAGTGAGCCAGGGCGAGGGCAGGGAGAATCTAGCCGCTAAGGCACTTGCCTTGCATGAAGCCACTTCGGTCGCCATCCTGACACTATACCTGGCCCTCTGGCCACAGCTAAGGGTCACTCCTGAGCACAGAGCCTGAAAGCCACTCTGAGGCCTTGAGCACCAAAAACTCAAATAAGCAAAAAAAAAAAAAAAAAGAAAAGGAATGAGCCGGGGGAATGTTCTAAAGTATGCTGGCATCCTGGGTGGAAGGGACCTCGTGAGTGCTGCCCACATGGCTCAAGTGGCAGCGTCCATGACTGGGATGGGCCAGGGCCCAAGTTTCACTCCCAGCACCCCATGGCTCCAGCACCTCCATTGGAAGTATCACTGTATCACTGTCATCCCGTTGTTCATCGATTTACTTGAGTGGGAACCAGTAGCGTCTCCATTCATCCCAGCCCTGAGATTTTAGCAGCCTCTCCTTAGTCATCTTTCCCAATGAAACTGCCGTACTAGAGGCTCTTTCGGGGTCAGGGGAATGAGAACCGTTATTGTTACTGTTTTTGGCATATCGAATACGCCACAGGTAGCTTGCCAAGGCTCTGCCGTGCAGGTGGGATACTCTCAGTAGCTTGCTGGGCTCTCTGAGAGGCATATATATATATATATATATATATTTTTATATATATATATATATATCTGTGATTTGTTGCCTACTGTCTGAACCCCATCAAATATGGTGTGGTAATCATGGAAAATGGGTATGATTTTGTTTGTTTGTTTGTTTTGCTTTTTGGGTCATACCTGGCATGATGCTCAGGTGTTACTCCTGGCTCTGCACTCAGGAATTACTTCTGGCAGTGCTGGAGAGGACCATATGGAATGCTGGGAATTGAACCCAGGTGGGCCACATGCAAGGCAAACGCCCTACCTGCTGTGCTATCTCTCCAGCCCCGGGAGTGTCTTATCATGTATACAATCTATAATAATAATTTTAAATAGTTATTTTAAAAAATTAAGAAATCACTCGAGTCAGACCAGGAGACAGAAAAGCTCCCAATTCTTCTGCAGAGCTGCCATCCCTCCCCTCCAGTGAATACTATTTTATAGGACTGGAATGCTGGGACAAGGGTTAAAACACTTGCTGCATGCCGTGGACTCTGGTTCGATCCCCAGTACCACATAGGGTGTCCTGACATGCCAGGAGTGACCCCTGAACACAGCCAGGAGTCAGCCCTAAGTCTAGCCAGATGGTCCGCATTGAAGAAACTGGGCCCAGAAGTCAAGCTGGGCACAGGCATTGTGATAAATCTGAGCTTGGTTCTGAGGTTTTCTGGAGGAGTGGAACAAGGGAGGGAACCATGTTTGCTTGGTGCTTTGTTTTGTTTGGTGTTTTGTGGCCACACCTAGTGGTGCTCAGGAGCTACTCCCAGCTCAGTGCTCAGGACTGGGGATTAAACCCAGGGCTCCTACATGCAAATCTTGCACTCCAGTACTTTGTGTGTGTGTGGTGGGGGGTGTCGGGGAGGGCACCCCTGGTAGTGCTTCCTCTCTTTCTCCCATTTCTCCCTTTCCCCTCACCCTCCCCCATCAAAGTTCCTTTGCAAAGTTCCTTTCTTCCTCCAAAGTACCTGACTGCCTCTGCAAACAGCAGGATAACTTGGTTGATAAAAAAGCGGTGAGAACTGGTCTGAGGAATCTTAGGCTCCCTTTCCAGCCACAGACTGGAACAAACTACCTCCTCCTGAGGATAACGTGTAGGTATTGGCCGCACACAAGACAGGCTGCCTTAACCTCTCTACTATCTTGGGCCCCTTCCCTCTTTCTCTTTCTGTCATACTACCTGGGCATTTATCAACTGGGCACTGCTATGTGTCCAGCCCTGTGCTAGCCAATGCTAAGGAGTGGGTGACCTCAGTAACCTTGTCCCCAGAAAGCCCTCAACCTAGACAGAGACAGCCGGGGCCAAGATGGGAAAGGCAGGGGCCATAGTAAAGCTAGGAGGGTACTTACCTTCCACACGGTAGACCTGCGTTCGATAACTGTATCCCATGTGGTCGCCCGACCACCGCCAGGAGTGATTCCTGAGTGCAGGACCAGGAGTAACCCCTGATCATTGCCAGGTGTGCCCCCAAAAAAAAAGATGGGGAAGGCACCGCAAAGGAGTTTGGGCAGAAATGAGGGGATCATGGGAAGCCAGGGGAACCCAGAGTGAGAATAGGAAGATCCTCTTAGAGAGTAAACCTTGGAGTTGAATTAGGCTGAGAGGTGGTCTGGGAATTGAAGATGTATTTTTCAGGATAAGAAAACAAAATTGGGGGCCGGAGTGATAGTACAGCAGGAAGGGTGTTTGCCTTGCATGTGGCTGACCCAGGTTCGATCCCTGACATTCCATATGGTCCCCCAAGCACTGCCAGGACTAATTCCTGAGTGCAGAGCCAGGAGCAACCCCTGAGCATCGCTGGGTGTGACCCAAAAAGCAAATAAATAATATTTAAAAAAAGAAGAAAAGAAAACAGATTTATGGGGCTGGAGAAATAGTACAGTGGGTATAGTGCATAAGGTCCTCCAAGCACCGCCAGGAGTGATTCCTAGGAGCAGAACCAGGACAAATCCCTGAGCATTGCTGGGTGTGGCAAAAGAAATTTTTTTAAGAGTAGGAAAAAAAGAAACAGTTTTCAAAGCCAGAGCATTAGTACAGCACATAGGACATTTGTCTTGCATGGGGTCGACCAGGGTTCAATCCTCAGCATCCTATATGGTCCCTGTGTCCCACCAGGAGTGATTATAGAGCACAGATACAACCTCTGAGCTCTGCCAGTAGAACTACAAAAACAAAACGAAGTAAAAAAAAAACAATTTTAGAGTCTGGAGAGATAAGTACAGTGTAAGAGCTTGCATATAGCCTGAGATTCAGGATCCATACCCAAGCACCTAGTACGATTCCTTGAGAAGGGCTAAGAATGGGCACACAAAACCGGGAGAAAGCCCTGAGCACAGCCTAGTGTGGCCCAAAAACCAAAAAAGAAGAAAACAGGTTTAGGGTCAGCAGAAGGTCCAAAGGCTGGGGCACCTGTGCTCATGCCTAAAACCCAGGCTTGATCTTAAGATATTAGGGTCCTGGGGCTGGAGCCATAGCACAGAGGATAGGGCATTTGCCTTACATGCGGCCAACCCGGGTTTCATTCCCAGCATCCCATATGGTCCCCTGAGCACCACCAGGAGTGATTCCTGAGTGCATGAGCCAGGAGTAACCCCTGTGCATCGCCGGGTGTGACCCCCCCCAAAAAAAACTTAGGGTTCATAGCCTGGAGCGACCCCACAGCAAGGAGTCAGGAGACATCCCAGCACCACTGGGCATGGCCCCCCCCCAAAAAAAAGATAGGTAACAGGATTAAAGGGGGCAGGGCTGTGGCTCTCAGACAGAACCTTTACCTAATAAAGAAGAGAGAACTGATTTAGGAATTTAGAGGTTAAGCAGCGGCAGGAGGAGTGCTAGCTCAGTGAGCTGGAGTACAAATCGTGCGGACTGGAGCAGTTCCCAAAGACTGCTTGGTTCAGAGAGCGCCCCCCCACCCCTCCCCAGCACTGACTCCGGAGTAGCCTCCTGCACCTACGGGTGTGGTCCAAGAACCCAAGCCAACTCCGCTTCCATTTCTTGAGTATTCGCGGGTAAGTTCAAAAAATAAGGGAAACGGACAAAAATCTCTGTTCCGAATGGTACTGGGCAAGCGTGAAACATTTTAGAAAAGCAAAGTGATTCAGTGTTGCAGGAAGGTCAACAGCAAACTGGGTATCAGGTTCTGGAAAAGTTAATATGGACTTTTAGGAGGAGCCGGGAGCGAGTTTCCAGGGCCATGCTGAATTAGAGGGGGACCTCAAGAGAACACGCTGAGAAAAAAAAAAAAAGGCTTCAGAATTAATTACGAAAGTGGGGCCACAGGCTACAGCTGGGGCGGGGCTGTGATCACCCCGGCAACCTCAACTGCGCTAACCCATTGGCTGCTCTTCCGCTGCGTCACCCAGCCCGCCGCGCCCGCCCCCGAAACCCCAGGGGTGCGGCCTCCATGAGTTGCTCCGCATTGGTCACTTGGAAAACGAGGAGGGGTAGTGATTGCCGGCCAGTTTTGTTCCGCGACGAGGTCTAAGCCTGTGCTATCAAGGGGTCTGAGGGCAGTGCTGACGACCTAGGAGTCGCAACAGTAGCTGAATTAAAGGAAACAGTTTTTAACGTCCCCGCCACCCTCCCACCCCAGAGCCGAGGCTCCGCCCCGGGGCGAGTCGGAATCCTTTAAATGGTCCTGGGCGCCAGGGACGGGAGGGCGGGTCCGACGTCTCCAGGCAACCGGCCGGTGGCCCCGCCCAGCCAATCCTCGCCCGGCAGCGGGCATCATTCCAACCAATCGCGGCTCGCGGCTCGGTCCGGGGCGGAGCTGAGTGGGCCCGGAGCCAGACGGAGAGGCCCGGGAGAGGCGAGAGAGGCCCCTGCCCAGCAGTGAAGGGTGGCGGAGCTGCGGATGTTTCAGGAGGTGCTCATTCCGAACCTGGCAGCGAAGGTGAGGGGTGGCTGCCCGGGTTGGGTTCTGCCATGGTTTGAAGGAGGTGGAGGCGCGGCACGGAAAGTTGCGGAGGCGGGGTCTAAGCGGGAGTTGGGGGGGTTCCCGATTAAGAGTGATGATAAGCTTTAGAGAGGTTTGGGGGAGTCTGAGACTTCAGTTAGAGAGCCTGGGCGGCAGTAGTTAGGGCAAAATTTTCGAGTGGAGGGAGTTTGAGACGGGGACATGGTGTGTCTGGAGAAGCGGAAAAACCTGGGAAGAAACTTTTGGGTCAGGGAATCTGGAGAGAACAATTCGGGTTGAGTACGGGGCTTAAGAATTCTGGGGAACAATACTGCGAGATGTGAGGGGCTGGAACCGGGATCCTGAGCGTTTGGAGAAGTGAAAGAACAAGATGCAAGGAATCTTGCTCGGTCTTCCAGACTCGGTGGCGCGGCTGGGGTGCTGGAGAAGAGTTCCAGCGTTCGGCGCTTGGAGCCGGAGGGGGAGTTTGGAGATGAAGTCGGGAGGCTTTTTTGGAAGGGTTGAATAGGAGAAAATTAAACGGGGGTAAGGTCTCAGAATTGAAATGAAGCTAGTCTTCCGCACGGAGTGGATCGGAGGGCAGTTTGTAGTTTTTGAGCGATATGTTAGGGACCCGAGAGCAGTTTCGGGGTAGACTCTAGACTCCTTCGGACCCAGAGAAAGCAGCTTCAGAGTTGGCGTTTAGGGTGGGGGGAGGGGTACTCCGGGCGGGGAGCTCAGACCGGCCGCCCTGGAGGCAACGGAGGGCGGGGCTCGGCTAGCGCCGGGCAGCTGGACGTCCGGGTTCCCCTCCCCCACCCCTCCCTGTGCGCATGCTCGGAGGGAGGGCGGGGGTTGGTCCCTGTGGTTTGCTGAGCCCTCTGGGGACTGTAGTGCGCGCTCGACGTCAATGCCTATGCCCGGAGGCTATTTGCCTTTTTTCCCAGAAGGCCTTGAGCGAAATTGGGGCGTGTCTGCCCGCTGAATAGAGGGGCGAGGTCGCGGGAGAGTCGAGAGCTACCTGATTGGAAGGGCCGGTGGGGGGCGGGGCTTGGCTTTAGTCTCGTCCCAACTAGTTTTCCTTTGGGGCGTTTTGCACGGGAAAGCCAAAGGCACTGGTGGAGGAAGAGGGGAGGCCACTTCCAAGCTCAAGGTCGCTTAGGAAGAGGGAATGGACAGAAAGAGCGGCCCTGTGAAAGGAGAGGCGATCAAGAAAAGGTTCCCTTACAGGGCGCCAGGTGGTGCAAATAAAATTCTTGGATTATATTATTGGTGATTAACTCCTTCCGTAAAATGTTTCCTTTGCGGTGGGCCCTATGTGTATTACTCGTGGGATCGACGTGACAATGTGGTGGTAATGTCTACAATCCCCGTTTTACAGATGAGGAAACTGAGGCCCAGCGAGGTGATCTTACATCACTTTCCCAAGATCACACAGCTGAGCAGTGTCAGAGGCAGAATTCAAACCCAGGATTCCCTCCTTCCACTCCAGGTCTCTGTACTCCACACCTGTCTTGTGTAACACCTTTGAAGAAATGAGTAATGTGGAGAGTACAGATTTAGGATTCAGAAGGACTTGAGTTAGATGAGAAAAATTGAGCCTCAAGGATGTAAATTCACTGTTCAAGGCCACATCGGCAAGTAAGTGGGCTTCACCTAGCACCGGTTCGATCGAGATCGAGTTCTCATGTGCTGAGTCATAATGAGACTTCCCCCCCTTAGCCTTGTGAGATTTTGCTGCTTTCCTTTGACAGATGCGGAAACTGAGGTTGAGATGGTTAAACATCAGCCCCCCAAATCAAGCAGGAGCTGTGGGATCAGAACTGGTTCTGCTGTGTCTGATTCCTTACCCCCCCTCCCCACTTTTCTCTGCAGGGCATCATGGTTGGGGGCTTGAAGAGGAAACACTCGGATGTGGAGGAGGAGGAAGATGAGAAATGGGACTGGAGTCCCGCAGGCCTGCGGAGCTACCAGCAAGCCCTGCTGCGAATCTCCCTCGACAAAGTTCAGCGCAGCCTGGGCCCCCGTGCCCCCAGCTTGCGCCGGCATGTCCTGATCCACAATACGCTCCAGCAGCTGCAGGCGGCGCTCTGCCTGGCGCCCACACCGGCCCTGCCCCCGGAGCCCCTGTTCCTGGGTGAGGAGGACTTTTCCCTGTCCTCCACCATTGGCTCTATTCTCAGGGAGCTGGACACCACCATGGACGAGAGCGAGCCCCCGCAGAATCCAGTGGCGCCCCCAGCACCCCAAAATGAAGTGCCACACCAGCCTGATCCGGTCTTTTTGGAAGCGCTGAGTTCCCGGTACCTGGAGGACTCCAGCCTGGACGATTTTTTTCTGGACATTGACACATCCACGGTGGAGAAGGAGCCCACGCTGGCCCCACCCGAGCCCCCGCACAACCTCTTCTGTGCCCCAGGCTCCTGGGAGTGGAACGAACTTGATCACATCATGGAAATTATTCTGGGATCCTAAAACTTGGAAGGGGGCGTGGGGGGGGTGGTTCCTTCCTCATCTCAGGCGGGCTGGAGCCCAGGAGGCAAATCTGTATGTGTGTGTGTTGGGGGAGGGGGGCCCTCTCCTCCCACTGCAGGGTTCCACAGACCATCTTGCATGTGTGTGTGTGTCTGGTTACCACCACCTTCTGTGAAGGTGTTTTTTTTTTTTTTTCCCTGAATTAATTTATCTACTCCAAATGCCTTAACAAGACTGTTTCTGGGAATCTGATTTCCCTCTTCACATTTCTTCTGCCTTGTCCTCCCAGTTCCTTCTCCCCTGGTGACCACTGGGGCCCTCAGGGAAGATAAAACTGGGCCTGTGAAGGTCGCCCAGCAGGGGCTGTCTGTTGCTATGGAAACCAGGCCCTGCCTCTCTGCACCTCCCAGAAGTGGAAAGGGGCTGGCATCCTCCCCCTGCCCAGGCTGAATCCTACCTCCTTGGCAGGACCCCAGTCCCAGCAGCCTCCTGATTGATAACCAGGCCGGACCACGTGCAATAGGATGGAAACCAAACTGCTCCATGCCGCACTATTTAAAGAAAGGCGGGTTTTGTGGTGGCTTTTTTTTTTCCTTTGTTTGTATTTTTTTTTTTTTAATAAAAGTATTTTGGAAGGGATGGTGTGTTTCTCGACTTCACTGGGTCGGTAGGGAGGGAACTGGGTAAATTCCCTAGACACCTCCACCTCTAGCCTGCCAAAATTGGGGCTTATTACTGAGTGCTTAAGTTAAGTCATTACATTCTTATGTAGATATGAGGCCCATATTTTACCTGGAAGGAGCCTGAGGTTCAGGCAGGTAAGTAATATGATGGGGGTCATACAAGGAGGAAAAAGGACCATGAAACTAGGACATTCCGTCTTTTTACTTCTGGGCCTGTTTTTGTGCTGCTGTTTGTAGTTACTTGATTAACAGGAGCAAGATACTGAGGTACATGAATTGCTAGTCAAACAATAGCTTGAGACTCAAGTCTCACTGGGGCCAGAGAGAGTACAGGGGCTAAGGTGCTTGCCTTGCAATCCTTGGTACCACATAATATTCCCCTAGGATATCCCTGAGCTAGGAGTAAGTCCTGAGTACCATGGGTGTGCACCTCCCAGCCCCCCAAAGTAGACAGTCATGACAAAGGATTGGCATGAATATATGCTTTGTATGTGGGGAGCCCTGGGTTCAATCCCTGACCACCTGAACTCCCCAGCAGTGCTGGGTGTGGCCAAAACAGTTTTTCTATGAAATGTGAGATCTAGAAGATGAAAATGCCTTATCCTGCCCCCTGCAATGTTAGGTGCTCAGGATTTATTTGGAAAATTTAATTCCAGGGAAATGGAAAAGAGAAAGTATAGCAGGTAGGACATTTGCACACTGCCAACCTGGGTTTGGTCCCTGGCATCCCTATGGTACCCCAAGCACCACCAGGAGTAATTCCTGAGTGCAGAGCCAGGAATAATCCCTAAACATGGGCGCTGGAATGATAGCACAGTGGGTATGGCGTTGGCCTTGCACACGGTTGACCCGGGTTCAATTCCCAGCATCCCATATGGTCCCCCAAGCACTGCCAAGATTGATTTCTGAGTGCAGAGCCAGGAGTAACCCCTATGCATCGCTGGGTGTGACCCAAAAAGAAAAAAAAATCCTGAACATAATTGGCTGTAACCAAAAAAGCCAAAAAAAAAAAAAAAGGAGCGGGGAAAATGCAGTGTTTGAAGCTGCTCCATTGCACAAACCTGGTGAGTTGATGACTGCTTTAGGGACTTAGGGACTTTTCTAGAAGCACTGCAAAAGAGGAACACAAGCCTGGCATAGTCGTTAGGCTGGGAAAGGGGTTTTTTTGCAGGTGCTTCTGGCTCAAAGCCATAGTCTCACCCTAAGAGGGACCTAGCATCAAAGTTTGAAAGTTGTGAGTAGCTTTTAACATGCTGTGCTAGTCCAGAAAAAGGTGGTCTTGAGGAAATCTCCACAAGGCACATGAGGACACTGGATCAACACTGGATCATGTTTACTTATGCTTAAGAGAATAAAACCCCAACTTTTGGGAGCCAGAGAGATAGTCCAGGAGGTATAGTGCTTAACTTGCATGTGACCAATTCTTCCTATTCAAGCCTCATACTATGTATGCACCCCGTGTACCCCGCCACCTAGCTTCATCAAGGCCTCAGTTTTCCTATTCTCCCCTCTTCCCATGCTACTGTCTTTTGAGTCCATGTTCATTCCCACCTCAGGGCTGTTCAGGCACCTCAGGGCTGTTCATTCCCACCTCAGGGCGGTTCAGGCACCTGCCCTGAACAGCCAGAGAATACTTCACCCATGGCCTTTAGCAATCTAAATGTCCCCATCTCAGAAGGGGACATTGCCCTCTCTGTTCTTCCTAGTTCAACATGTTCTGGGACAAAACTCCCCACCTGGCACCCCACCTCCATTGTTTTGTTTTTGGGCCACTCACAGCAGTGCTCGGGGCTTAAATCCTGGCTCTGTGCTCAGGGAATCATTGCTGGTGGGGTTCAGGGGACCATATGGGATTCTAGAGATTGAATCCTAGTCAGTCACATGGAAGGCAAGTGCCCTACCCACTATACTAACTCTGGCCTCATGTATACATACACACTCATACAGATTGTTTACTTTGTAGCATGCACCTTCCAATCTCAAGTGATTTATTATTTGTTTGTGGTTAGCTTCTTTGCCTGCTGGAAATTTAGGAGCAGTTGTCTTGTTCCTTGCCTACAACCATGTTTGACACAGGTCACGGGATGCCGGGGATCGAACCTGGGATGGCTGCTGGCAAGGTAAAAGTCCCACCCCCTGTACTATTGCTACGGCTCTGAAAACCATGAACTCTGGACCAGCTTCCCTCCCCCACCCCCTCATGCTTATGCTCCTATGCTTCACACACTATAACACTACTATTCTTCAAACACACCCGCATGTCTCAACCTCTAGAACTGAGGAATTCCTGCCTTGCTGAGTGATTCTGCAAAACGTAAGAGCAAGGGACCGGGTACATACCCAGCTCTGATCAGCATGCCCATCTATTAAATGGCCTTTGGTGGGTCAGACTCTCTCAGGGACATGCACGGCACTTCCTGGTATCTTAAGGCAGCAGAGGCCTGCAAGGCTGAGGGAGACAAGGAAAAGGCACTAAAAGGTCCTCGGTGGGTTGTCAAATGCTGCAGAGAAAAAGAGGCTTGATCTTCAAGCCCCTGTTCTCCTTTGAATAACGATCTTCCTTGCGTCTCTTGATGTTTTTATGCTTGCCTGTGTTCTCTCTCTCGATAATGTATTTCTGCTCCCCTCACATCTTTTAAATAAATTCCAATAAGATATATCTTGCTTCAAAACAAAAAAAAAAAAAGAAAGAAAAAGCGAGGGGCTGTGATGGGGTGTTGCTATTTATGTGAGATGGACAGGTCCTCATTAACAAGGGAAGCTTTCAGTGAGAATATGAAGAAAGTGAGAGGTGAACTCAGTGTCTGCAGGGGATGCAGCCCGGCAGAGGGAAGGGACAGTGCGAACTGCCCCGAGGTCAGAATGGGAATGGAGTGTTTCCCTGTGAGCAAAGGGAACCAGGAAAGCGCGTTGGGATCGGGGAGGGTGTCAGGCTGCAGACCATCTAGGATCTGTGGAAGGATTTGACCTTTACATTGGGTGAGACCGAGAGGAAAGACAGGACAGGCTCTTTGCCCTAAAAGGAAACCTCGTGCAGAGGAGCCGTGTCGCTCTCCCGCTGTGCCACAGAGAACCTGCAGAAGGAGCCCCCAAACTGAGGCTCAAAAAGGCCCGTATCGTACCCGGTTCAAGAACTGACTAGAGAAACGGAAAAGGCTGGTCCCGCCGAGAGAACCTGGTCGCAAGGGCAGAGTCCACCTTTTAGCCTCCGCTAGCCCGGAGGCCCCGCGTTGGGGGAGGGGCCACGGCAGTCGGGGCGGGGCTGAGAACTTGACCCGCCTATCAGGGCGGGTTCTTTTCTGACCCCGCCTCCAGGGGCGGGGCGTGGGCGGCACTCACTTACCTGCCCACCCTCCACCCACGCGCTGGCCTGCGACCCGGTACCAGGCCATCAGCAGTGGCCAGGAGCCGGGTCGGCGCCTCCTCCCTCCCCTGAGGCTGGGTGGGGTGGCCTGGGCGGGGCTCTCTCCCCCCTCCTTCCCCCCCTGCTCGCTCGAGGAGGCTCTTCCTCTGAGCCGGCTTGGCCTGGTAGCTTGGTTTCATTTCCCCAGGCCCAATCTCTCTCCTCTCCCTCTTCCATTCCCCCCTTCAGCACATTTCTGGCTGCTTCTTCACTTTCAGGTATCAGCTTTCTAGTCGCCTCCTCAAGGCTGCACTCCGGGATTGCTCAATAGCAGACGTCTCAAAAAAAAAAAAAAAACAGCAGATGTCTTTTCTAAATGTCGGAATTATCCATATCCACCACCACTTCCACTCCCCTAATTTTAATTTTGTTCAATCCCCCCACAAAAGCAGGGATTATCTTCCTCATTTGTTTACCATTAGGAGCTTCTCATCCTATTCAGAACGAAAAGCAAAAGTTCAGGACGTGGAGAAATAGTACAGAAGGTAGGGTACTTGCCTTGCAAGTGACTGACCTGCACCTCATATGGTCCCCTGAGGTCGGCTGGCTGTGCCAGGAGTAAACCCAAAGGGTGGGGGGGGGGGGGCGGGGGAGGCAAAACGTTCATGAAGGGCCTGAAATTAAAGGGTCTGAAACTTCTCTGACCTCCCTGGCCAAATGGGATTCAGCTACTCTGGCCTAATTCCTGGTCAACCATATATTCCCACTTCAGGATCTTTGCACTGGTCCTTCCCTCTGGCTAGAGTACTTTGTCCTGAGCCTTCCTACCCCTCATTTCACCAGGTCGCTCCTTAAATGGGGTCACCTCTGCAGGGACCCTTGACCCCACCAGCACTCTGACTTACCTGCACATTCCTACTCATAACTCTCCTTTCTGCCTTATGCTTTTCCTTTTCACCTTTCTAGAGATTATTCTCTATTTTCAAGTTTCTTGCTCACCTCTGCACATCAGAAATTTTTGTCTGATTTTACTTTGTGTCATCTTTAGTGTCTGGCCCACAACACTCGCTCAGTCCACAAATATTTGTGAAGCAGTGAATGTAGCCTGATTCTTTTCTCTCCCCATCCCATCTGAACTATCCCAGGAGAGACCCTTTGAGGCTGCTTCATTGCTGTTCCCCCATCATTTACAACAGTGTGAACAGCATAGCAGGTGCTCGATAAACACACAATTATTCAGTGTTATTGAGTCTCACCAAGAGTCTCCTACAAGCTTTTTTTTTTTTTTTTTTTTTTTTTTTCAGAAAAGTCCCTTGGATATTCTGGGACTTCTTTAAAGAAATGTTGAGAAGGGAATGATTAAATGATGTAAACTTGTCTAACATAGGTCTTGGTTCTAATTAACATTGGCGCTCTCTCTCTCTCTCTCTCTTTCCCATTATTATTTGTTTTGTTTCTGGGCCAAGCCTATCCAACAGTGCTCAGGGCTTGCTCCTGGCTTTGCACTTAGGGATCACTCTTGGCAGTGCTTAAGGGATCAAGTGAGGTGTTGGATCAAACCTCAGTTGGCCAAATACCAGGCCAGTGCCCTACCTGCTGTACTCTCTCAACCTAATTTTACTCTCATTCTTTTTTGGGGGGACCACACCCAGCAATGCTCAGTGGTATCTCCCGGGCTCAGTGCTCAGGAATTTGGGGGACCATATGGGATGCCAGGCTGGAACCTGGGTCAGCTCTATGCGAGACAAATGCCCTACCTGCTGTACCCACTAGTCTATCTCTCCAGCCCAGTCATGTACCTTTGATTCTGCAATATTTCCCCAACTCCACCGAATCCTTTTGCGTATTCTTGAAATTAAACATTTCTTCCAACAGTACAGTTGTAATCTTGATGTGCCATATTTTAATATAAATGTCCCACCATCAGGAAGGGGCCATCCCCAGCAGTGCTCAGGATTTAATCCTGACTCTATGCTCAGGGCTAACTCCTGAAAGGGCTAAGGGGACCCTGTGGGGTGGCGGGGATCAAACCTGGGTCAGCTATGTGCAAGGTAAACACTCTACCACTCTACCTGCTGAACTATTGCTCCAGTCCTAGATACCCTACATGTTTAAGAGCTTACTTTGATTGTAGTACTTGTAGCACTGTCGTTCCGTTGTTCATAGATTTGCTGGAGCGGGCACCAGTAACGTCTCCATTGTGAGACTTGCTGTTACTGTTTTTGGCATTTCGAATACACCACGGATAGCTTGCCAGTCTCTGCCGTGCATGCGGGTGGAATACTCTTGGTAGTTTGCCGGGCTCTCCGAGAGGGATGGAGAAATCGAACCCGGGTCGGCCGTGTGTAAGGCAAACACCCTACCTGCTGTGCTATCGCTCCAGCCCCTACTTTGACTAGAAGCTTTATTTTATTTATTTTTTGTTTTCAGGCCATACCTGGCTCTGCTCAGGGCTTACTCCTGGCTCTGTGCTCAGGGATCACTCCTGTCCGGGATGGTGGTGGTGGTAGGGAGCAATATAGGGTGGGGGGATCAAACTTGTTAGCATTCCTGCAAGACAAGTTAAGTGCCTTGTGCCAGCATTATCTTTCTGGCCCCTAACTAGGAATTTTATTCACAACTAATAGGTCCTTGCAGGTAAATTAGCATATGAGCTACTTGTAAATCCCAGCATCAATTTCTCAGCCCAGAGTTAACCTCCTCTCTACCTGTTACCCAACGGGTCTCTACCTTAAACTTAGTAACAATCCCAATTACTCTTTGCTACTAACAAAAGACACTGTTGCAGATCACAGAAGGATTGAAATAAATTTTCTACTTAATTTTCCAAACTATTCAGTCAGCCAGACTCCATTTCCCTTCTTTAAAGATCAGGGAATTAGAACTAAGACCCTTGCCAAGGTCACCCAGAGACTGAAGGAATGGAGATCAGACTGGGAATCCAGTGGCTTCCTTGAGGCTCCCGCTGCTCACCCACCCCCACACTCTCCACAACTCCCCTCTGGTTTTTAGCCACAACTAAGCCCAACCGCCCTGAACTTGCTGAATCTGGAAGTAGAGATACTATCTTTTTTTTTTTTTTTTTGGTCTTTGGGCCACACCCAGAGATGCCCAGGGTTTATTCCTGGTCTCCTTTCTCCACACTCAGGGATCACACCTGGCAGTTCTTGGAGGACCATATGGGATGGCAGAGATCGAACCTCGGAACAGCGGCGTGCAAGGCAAGCGCCCTCCCCACTGTACTATATTGCTCTGGTCCTTAGAGATACAACCTTATTGAAAGTTTTCTGAGTTCCAAGAAGTGGGCAAGATGATGCCCCCTTGTAACACACTTCGCCGCGTTCAGAGAAGTCAAATGTGCTTTTTCCAAGGTCACGCAGAATATGCATCATTAGAATTTGAACCCAAATCTATGTAGCGTCGTGCTGCCCGTCGAGGTGCGGGCCCCTTACGCCGGTCAATGTCGGGTTCCCGAGGTACAGGTATGAAGGCCCCGCACCGCTAGAGGCAAACGCCTCTCCCCACCCAACAAACCTGACACCTCGCTCCTCTCGGCTCCCGGCAGGAAGCCTCCGGGGCATGCGCGCTGAATCGAACCTTGACTACCTTCGGACCTGCCCCCACCAGGTTCCGCCCCTCTCCACCCAGAACCAATCACTGCGTGGAGGGCGGGCAACACCGGCCGGCCAGGCTCCGCCCTTCTCTTCCATTGCCCAATCACAGAGTGGAAGGCGGGCCTCCAGTGGAGTGGGCGGTAACTAAGGGGAGTCCAGGGCTGCGAGTCGTGCGCCGGAGTCAGAAGTACGTCTCGCGACCCAGGCGCCGGCCGCGGGGCTACTGAGGGATCCCGAGAGCGATGCTGCCGCCGCCGTCGCTCCCTGATTGGCTGCGGTCGGCTCTCTCTTCGTTCTGATTGGCAGGCTGCGGCTGGGTATGTAAATGAAGGGAAGGGGCCGGCGGCAGGGAGAGAGGGGGGCCCGGCGGCGGCGGCGGGGTCTTTGCGTAGGTTCGATCCCCGGCTCCGGCAGGTTCGCGCCGGGGCTGCCCCAGATCGACACGCACGGGCCTTTCCGTGCCGCGCGCCCCAGCCTGGCCGGGTGAATCACGCCGCAGTCAGGGAAGGGGGCGGAGGCGCCGGCTCTCTGGCTCCGGCTGCGTGACTCACCCGCCTCCGCCGCCGCCGCTTCGGGAGGAGCCGCCTCCGCTGCCTTCCGGAAGCGAGCACAGGCCGAGGGGGCAGCGCAACCCCTGGGGGTCCCAGGCCGCACGACCCCGGCCTCTGGCAGCCGGAATCTGCGTGTTGGGGTGCAGTGTCAACGGGGTGGCAGGGGTCCGAGGAGTCGCGACCCCGGTGAGGGGGGTGGGGGACAGACGGCCTGGCGCCGCTAGGGGGCGCCGGCCCGGGGCCGGGGGCGGAGTCGGGGGGTGAGGGTTGAATTCCTGAGGTTCGGAACTCCCGGGCCTTTACCGAAGGCGCCCGGGACCCAGGTTAGGGATCCTGTGTGCGGTCACATCGAAGGTCCTGCTGGACCTCCGACGGTGGCCAGTGCAAAAACGCAATTTGGACCAGGGGTGCAGAACTCCAGGGCGCCCCCAGCCCAGGAGTGCCGGGAGGCGGTGGGGAAGGGGGTCTTCAAACCGCTCTCTGACTTGCGAGCCCTCCCAGCAGGCTTTCCCGGCAAGTTCAGTCCGCTCTGCCTTCCACATAGTCAATCCGGAATCCAGCATCTTTCCGGCTCCACCAACTACCACCTTGTCTGAGTTCCCATTATCTCTGACCCAGCCTGCGGTAGACGAGTGGGGTCCCGAACCAGCTCCGGCCTCGCCCCTCGCCCTTCCTGCCACCCCCCGGATCCGGAAAAGCCCCCAGTCTCACTCCTCTAGGTTCAGAACCTCTTCAAGGACCCCCTGCCACACTCACAATCACATCGACCCACTTCCTTGGTCTCTAACCACCGCCCCAGACCACTCAGTACCTTATCTCTGTCTGTCCCACTATGCTGGGCTGTTTTCATAGTAAATGTTTTCAACCTTGTCCACTTTCTTTGCCTTTGCTTGTTGGTTTTATTTTGCTTGTTTTGTTTTGTTCCTCTTTGGGGAATACTATCCTGCTGCTCATTCCATGACTGACATGGGGTTCAGGTGTCACCTCCTCAGTGAAGCCTTCCCTGATCACTCAGTAGAAACTTTTAGCAGTGTCCCAACACTCGCTGTCCAATTCCTCTCTGTATTTGTTCATGTATTGTCGGCTGCATGCTGGACACTTAGTCCATTTAGACTGTACCGTGAGAAACAACTGCTTTTCCAGGTTATAAAACATTTTAGGGATCAGAGAGAGTATAGGGGTTAAGGTGCTTGCCTTGCACTCGGCCAACTGCAGTTTGATCATCACCAGCTCAGAGGGTCCCCCAAGCACAACCTGAGCAAGAGCCAAGAGTTAGCCCTGAGCACTCCCGGGTGTGGCCCAAAAGCAAATAAGACAAAGAAAGGTTGAATATCAGACGTTTCATATAGCACATTGAAAACATAAATGCTAATAATTATTAAAGAATACTCAATGAGTGATGATTGTGTTTCAGACCCAGTTGTAATTTTTATTTATGTCTCATTCATTGCCCCAAACCAACTCTCTGATATAATAAGATTATCATTTGCTTTTTAATGTTTGGGGACCACACTCATCTGTGGTCAGAACTCTCCTTGCTGTACTATGGCTCTGGCCCTTTCATTCACCTCTTTTTTTTCTTTGTGTGTGTTTGTGTGTGTGTGTGTGTGTGTGCGTGTGTGTGCGTGTGTGTGTGCGTGTGTGTGTGCGCGCGCGCGCGCGCATGCGGGCCATGCCCCTCAATGTTCAGGGATTGTTCCTAACTCTGCACTCAGGAATTACTCCTGGCAGTGCTCAGGGGACCAAATGTGATGCTGTGGATCGAACCTGGGTCAGCCACGTGCAAGGCAAGCACCCTGCCCGCTGTGCTAAGGGCCCCTCTCATTCACCTCTTAAAGGTTCTTTAACTCAGTGAGGTTTGGTGACTTCTCAGGGGCTCCCAGACTGCAGTTGTATAAACTTCAAGCACCCAATGACTTATCTCTCTCTGCAGATGATGCTAAGCAAGAGCCTGAAACGTAAGCGGGAGGAGGAGGAGGAGGAGAGGAAGGAAGACACCTGGTGGCTGGGTCCTGGCCACGCTGCTGAGGCACAGGGCCCCCCTGCCGCTGCCTCCAGCTCCCTCTTTGACCTGTCGGTGCTCAAACTGCACCATAGCCTGCGGCAGAGTGAGCCTGACCTGAGGCATTTGGTGCTGGTTGTGAACACGCTCCGGCGGATCCAGGCATCCATGGCCCCTGCAGCTGCCCTGCCCCTCGTGCCCAGCCCGCCCGTCGTCCCCAGTGTGGTGGACAGCCTGCTGGCCAGCTCGGATGCCAGCCTCTCGGCCTCCATGGCCAGCCTCTTGGAGGACCTCAGCCAGATTGAGGGCTTGAGTCAGGCCCCCCAGCCCCTGGCTGATGAGGGGCCACCTGGCCGCCTGACGGGGCCAGCCTCTACTGGTCTGGATGACTTGGACCTGGTGGACCCAGCCACCGGCTGTCTGCTGGACAATGGGCTTGAGTGTCTGTTTGAGGATATCGACACCTCCATGTACGACAGCGAACTGTGGGCACCCGCTTCTGAGGGTCTCAAAGCCGGCCCCGTGGAGGCCCCCAGCAAGGAGGAAGCTTCCGAGCTGGATGAGCTGGACTACCTCATGGACATGCTGGTCAGCACACAGGAACTGGAGCGGCTGCCAGGGCCGGGGCGCTGACCTCCCCTGCGGCTGGATGGTTTGTCTGGTGGCCAGGCTGAGCCGAGCGGCCCCGCCATGCTCTGAAGGGACCTTCAGTTCAGAGAGGAGGCTCTGAGCACAGGGGGTCGGCCCAGGCATCCTCCCTCCCTCCGGCCTGTTGTCTGGGGCTGAGGAGGCCTTCTGGGGTTGGCCCTCAGCGTGATGACAGGGCCGGGGACTGGAATGTGATATGACCAGACCCTGGGCCAGACTGAAACCGCCAAGGTCAGAGTCGGGGAATATTCTTTTCCCTGATGGGCGAGGAGACCCCAATCAGTGTTTTGAAATTAAAATGAAAGTTCAGAATCTGTGTTCTTTTTTTGTGGAATGTATCCCTGTATCCCCAGCGCAGCACTCAGCGCTGGATGTGTTGACTCGCTTTTGAACCACAGAATGGGGGCGGAGCGGGGCCTGTTTATCCCCATTTTATAGGTGAGGAACTGAGGCTGAAGCAAGTCTCCCTGGGGGAGGTGGGTTTCTCATCAGAAACTTAATCCCGTCTGGTCTGGTCACTGATCTTCAGACTGGAGGATCTACTGCCACGGGCCTCCATTAGCCCCTTGTGTAAACCTAGGGAGGGGCGGGGACACCCAGGCACTATTTGTTTTTGCGCTGCTTGAGGTTGCTCCTCGCTTGCCCTGCGCTCTGCTCAGATATTACTCCCTGTGGTGCTCCGGACCTTATGGGATACCAGCGACCAAATCCGCAAGGCGAGCACCCAGCTGCTGAACTCTTATCTCTAGTCTGTCCCACTCCCCACTCCAACCCCCACAGAAACATTTTTTAAAACCGAGATCTAGTCTTTGGGGCTGAGAGTGGAGGGCGAAGGTGAGTTTCCCTTGAATAGGATGGGGAGCCCTCCCAAGAAAAGGCTCCAAGGAAAGAGACTTGAGGAAGTTTTGATTTGGGGGGTGGGGGAGCACATCCAGTGGTGTTCAGGGATCACTCCTGGCAGGGCTGGTGCTGTGGTGACACTCCGGAACGCAGACTCAAACCCGGGTCTACTGCATGTGCGAGCAAGGCAGCAAGTGCTGTAAACCGCACCCCCCATCTCCCCTCCAGCCCCCAGGGCAAGTTTTAACAAAAATGAGCCCGGGGGGCGGGCGTGGGGGGGAGCCCCGCCGCGGCCGGCCCTGCAGCCGGCTCCCCGGGCTCGCGGCCCGGCACCAGGGCGGCCGCTCGGCCTTCCTTCGCCGCTGCGAGCGAGCCAGGCGCCAGCGAGCTGAGCCACCTGCGGGCCGGCGCGTGTGATAGGCCGGGCGCGGGGTGTCTGCGCCGCCCCCGCCGTCCAGCCGCATTCCTGGCCGGGCTGGGAGGGGCGGCACACTCAGAGGCCTGGCACGGGACCCGGCCGCGTCCTTCCTGGCGGCCGTGGGGGCAGGGCAGCGCCCGGGGGGACGGGGGTGCAGGGCGCGGCCCCAGAAGCTGCCCGCAGGCAGCGGAGGCGCGGGCGTGGGGGGCCGGGGGCCCCGAGTCGAGGCCCGGCGAGGAGCCGAGGACCCGCGAGGGAGGACACGGAGCGGGGGGCGTCCCCCAGGGGAAACACGGGCCGGGGGACACCCCAGTGCTCGGGCCCCGGCGCCTCCCCTCGGGCCGGAAGCTTCAGGGAGGGCCAAGCCCGGGTGGAGCGGGGAGGGGGGGAGGGGTGCAGTTTCGGGCCTGCCCCGCGGGCGGGAAGGGGCGTGCCCAGCCGGCTTCCTGGAGGAGGGCAGGAAGTCGTGCCCATTTCTGGAGGTGGCCGAGGTGGCCCCGGGGAAATGGCCCGGAAGGAGCTGGAACCTGGCCCCGAGTAGTGGCGGGGGGACGAGTGGGGGGGGCTTGCAAGCACCGAGCTCTCCCCACCTCGGGTCGCTCTTGCCCCCCCGCACCCCTCGGACCCAGACCTAGACCTAGAGCCTGGGGCAGTTTAGGCTGAACGCAACAGTGCCCCCTGGTGCCCAGTCTGAGGGTCTGCGCTCCCTGCTTTCTATTCTCAGAGAGGGGTCCTGACATGTGGGGGGTGAAGGCCTGTCTCCCACACTTCTCAGTGCCACCTCGGGGAAAAAACTCCGTGATACCCACCGATGCCAGCAGCTGTGTCTCAGCCTAGAGGCTGCCACCTGCCCCTGAGCCCCGCCCAGAACCGCCCAGAGCCCTGGGCCTGTTGCTAAGGTTGCGTACTGCTCAGGGATCCCAGTGCCTTGGCACCCATGGGCTTAGGGACCTGCTCCGTGTGTGTGTGTGTGTGTGTGTGTGTCTCCAAGCCTGCCTCATGGCTCTGTGTGTTTGTGTCCAAGCCTGCCTCCTGGCTCTGTGTGTGTGTATGTGTGATGTGTGTTTGTGTGTGTGTCCAAGCCTGCCTCCTGGCTCTGTGTGTGTGTATGTGTGTGTGTGTCCAAGCCTGCCTCCTGGCTCTGTGTGTGTGTGTGTGTGTGTATGTGTATGTGTGTGTGTGTATCCAAGCCTGCCTCCTGGGCCTGTGTGTGTGTATGTGTTTGTCCAAGCCTGCCTCCTGGCTTCTGTGTGTGTGTGTGTGTGTGTGTGTGTGTCTGTCTGTCTGTCTGTCTGTCTGTCTGTCTGTCTGTCTCTGCCTGCCTGCCTGCCTGCCTGCCTGTCTGTCTGAGCAGAGCAGGCCTCCTGGCTCTGCCCTAGCCCTCCGCCCTCGGCCCGACCCCTGCGCATTCCAGGGCCCACTCCATTCCTCACTGCCTCTGGGCGCTGCCTTTCACAGAGGCCCAGTGTCTTCCCCTCAGAGTCGCCCGAGGCCAGCTCCCCTCCATCCTCAGCTTCCCTGTCCCACCAGCACTTTTGTCCTCCAACACCTGATATAGCTTGGCCTGTTCTGGTCTCCCCCCACCCCCCATCCCCTGCAAGCATTTGTGGCTCCTGGGGCATCTGTGGGGGACCCAATGGGTAAGGTAGAAAAAACAAATCTATTCATTTTTCCCTCACCCCAGTTCACTCCCTCCTTTGGGATCCGAACCTTGCTTGCCCCAGCTTCTTCCTCCAACCTTGACACCCCTCCACCCCCCACCTCCCCCACCCCCAGCCCTGAGCCCATTGGATGAGCACCCCAGGTACACAGGTGGGTGCACTGTGGGATTCTTAGGGTGCTTACTTCGTCCGTGATTAGGGGTGCCAAGCAGAGAAGGGGCTGGACAGCAGGACCACCTGGCTGCTCTTTAGTTTGAGGGCCACACCCAGCCTTGAGGACTCAGGGGACCATGTTGGGTGCTAGGGCTTGAATCCGAGTTGTCTGCAATGCAAAGCTGGTGCCCTCCCTGCTATACTGTCGCTCCAGCCCCAGCCTGGCTGTTCTCTGGCAGTGAGACCCCCTGGTCTGCAAGCTGAAGTAGGGTGCCTCCCTCCAGCAAACTAGGGGTGTGTTTTCTTTTGCAGGGCTGTGGGGAGGGGCGGCGGGGTGTTCTAGAAGAGAACCGGCTCCTATAAGGTCTGGGAGGTGAGGACGCCCCATGCTGCCCCAGGTCTTTGCAGGAATCTGAAAGCACTGGGTTTGGCTGGATATGGGGGCGTGGGGGCAGTAAGGGAGGTGCAGGGATTGGCAGGGCCCCGGTGCACACCCTCAGTCCTCCCTGGCTGCCTTGTGCTATAGGGGTGAGGCAGGAGGGGAAGCTGGGGACCAGGGAGGGACAAAGCAGCCATAGGAAATGGGACTGGGGACACGGGGTGACACTGATGAGCTGGGGTGAGAAAGACCGAGGGTGAGGTCTGGGGATCCCCTCAGAAGGGAGAGGCGACTGCTGAGAACAGAGTGGGGTGCCTGGGGGGACTGGGTCCCTGGGTCCAGATCCGGGGGACAGGAGTGTCGGAGAGCCTGACTTGGTGGTGAGGAAGGGTAGGGGACTCTTTCCCCGACTTGATGGTGGTGAGGGTGGAGGGATCCTGTTTTTCTGGGTTGCTGGAGTTGAGGGGTGGGGGACCCCATTTCCCTGGAGGACACCAGGTGGCCTTGGCTTCTGTTCAGCGAGGGCTGGGACCTTGGGAGAGGTTGGTCCCTAGAGAGGCTCCCACCTCCTCCTTCCCCAAGCCCACAGGATGTCCTGTGTTTACTGAGGTGGCCTGGCCGGAACCACCACCCCCTTAACTCAGCTTCCCATTGCCACACCCAGGGGGTGGGGGTGGGCGGGAGAGAGGGAGAGTGAGGGGAAGTAAAGCAAGGGGGGAGAGCGAGAGCAAGAGCGAGTGAGAGAGAGAGAAAGAGAGAGCGAGAGAATATGAGAACAGTTTCATAGAGACAAAGTTCAAAGAGAGAAAGACCATTCCTCGTCACAGGAAACTGGGGAAAGAAGCTTCTAGAACGCACACCAGGCAGCTTCTGAACCCACAGCTAATGTGTTCCGTCAGGGTAATAGACTGGGGGCTGCCGGGCAGAAAATGGCTGTGCGTGAGCGACCTGGCTTCCTGCACTCAGAGCTGGCCACGGGGACAGCGTGTCCCTGTTTGTCTGATGGTGAGCAGAGGGAGGACTCTTCTCCCCAACGCTAGCCAGTGCCAGAATGACACCTCCACAGGCTGGAACACATGTGGGTCCTGATTCCTCCCTGGCACCACATGAGCCCCCAAATTCCACCAAGAGCTACTTCTGAGCACCAAGATAGGAAAAGATCCTGAGCACCACCAGGTGTGCACACACCCCCAAAAGAATTTAAGTAAATTTTATTTGATTTTTATTTATTTATTTATTTATTTACTTTTGGTTTGGGGGCCATAATCGGTGATACGCAGGGCTTACTCCTGGCTCTGTACTCAGGGATCATTCCTGGCAGGATCGGGAGACCCTATGGAGTGCCTGGGATCAAACCCAGGTCAGTGGCATTCAAGGGAAGCACCCTGCCTGCTCCAGTCCCTTTAAGTAAATTTTATTTATTTATTTATTTATATAATTTGGGCCACACCCAAGGATGCTCAGAGGTTACTCCTGGCTCTGCATTCAGGAATTATTATTATTATTTGTTTTGGGGGACAACACCCGGCGATGCTCAGGGGTTACTTCTGGCTCTGCACTCAGCAATTATTCCTAGCGGTACTTGGGGGACCATTTGAAATGCTGGGGATCAAACCTGGTTGACCTTGTGCAAGGTAAGCACCCACCCTGCTGCACAATCGCTCCAGCCCCAGCTTAAAGTAAACTTAAAAGAAACAAGTCAATTCTAGGGACCAGGAAACTAGCTCAGACAGCTGGAATGCAGACTTCACATGTAGGAGACTGGACTTGATGTCCGGTACCACATGGTTCCTCTAGGGCCACACTAAACTACGCGTAGCCCTGGAGCACTCTTGGGTGTGGCTCCCAAACCCAAAGACAAACAAAAATACACAAAGCTCATCTCTGACTTTGTCCCTCCGGTATGTATCCAGAACCCTCAGGATAGGACCTCAGCCCCTCCTCACCTTTTCCCATCCCTGTATCTGAGTCCCCTCTACCTGTGCCCCATCTCCTGGATCCACTACCCACAATACAGCACCAACTCCTATGCATCCTGCAGGTGCCAGCGCCACACACCACTTCCTCCAGGAAGTCCCCCTGCCTTCCTGATAGTCCCAGAGTGCCAGATCTGATCCAGCACTTATCTGAGAGGCAAACTGTCCACTCATTTTGCCAATTGCTACTTTGATGTCTGCCCCATGCTGTCCTCCCCTCCACCCTCAGTCCTGTGAAAACACTTTCAGGGTCTCAGCTGTGTCCTCTGTGCTACCCAGCCCAGGGGTAGAGACAGAGGAAGACCCTGCAAGCAGAGGGTGTATAAATGTACTAATGAGAGACCCAAGGAATAGGCGTGCATTTGGCCCCAGAGACATGACCATGATCGTAGCCCTCAATTTCCAGAAACTTCCTATGTTGTGCTCTCTCTGGTCCCTCTGCCCTCTCAGCAGGCTGGAGCACCTGCTCCTATCCCCCAGAACATGGTCCCCCCGCAAGAACCACCAGGAGTGACTCCCAAGCACTGCCAGGTATGTGTCCCCCAAACAACAAACAATAAAAAAGTTTTCCTGGGTTGGAGTGATAGCACAATAGGTAGGGCATTTGCCTTGCATGCAGCCAACCTGAGTTCGATTCCCAGCATCCCATATGGTCCCCTGAGCACTGCCAGGAGTGATTCCTGAGTGCAGAGCCAGGAGTAACCCCTGAGCATCGCTGGGTGTGACCCAGAAAGCAAAAAAACAATTTCCCTCCCTCTTTGTTTGCCTAATGATTATTTTTTTAAATTTTTTTCTGGTCTATTTTTGGCTTTTGGGGTCACACCTGGTGATGCTCAGGGGTTCCTCCTGATTCTGCACTCAGGAATTACTCCTGGTGGTACTTGGGGGACCATATGGGGTGCTGGAGATCGAACCTGGGTCAGCCATGTGCAAGGCAAACTCCCTACTCTCTGTACAATTGCTCCAGCTCTTTGCTTGCCTAATTTTTATGGGTTATTCAAATCTTAGCTTACATGTCCCCTCCTCCAGGAAGCCTCCCTGACCTCCCTTCTTAGGGTGAAACATCCAACTTTCCTGGGATCTCCCAAACCCACTGCACTCCCACCCTTCACAGTGCTGAAGCAGCACATGGATTGTTCTGGGGGTGGGGACTGACTTCCTATTAACTGTGACCTTTGGGAAAGCAGTCCTGGGTCACTTCAGCCTTACTATGTTCTCAAAACCAACTAGTATGGGGTACTGTGTGACCCTCCTTTTTTGTTTTTGCTTGGGGGTTACAGCCAGTGATGCTCAGGGGTTATTCCTGGCTCTGCACTCAGAAATTACTCCTGGTGGTGCTCAGGGGACCATATGGGATATCAGGGATCGAACCTGGGTTGACTGAGTGCAAGGTAAATACCCTACCCGCTGTGCTATCACTGGTCCCCTGTATAACCCCCTGTCTGGAGATCACCTCACACGGGCTCCCTCCTGCTCAAACCATCTGTGAGGCCATAGAGGTTGGTTCAGCCAGGACGTCTATTATTTTTTTTTTTAACTTTTTTGTTTGGGGGCTGTACCCAGCAGTGCTCAGGGTTTACTGCTGGCTCTGCACTCAGGGATCACTCCTGGTGGGGCTCAGGGGACCTCATATGGTGCTGTAGATTGAAGCCAGGTGAGATCCCGTGCGGCAAGTGTCCTAACCATTGTGCTCTCTTTCTGGCCCCTGGGGGACTCTTAAGTATTGGTTTTCAGGTGATATATGGTTCAGTGTTTGGGGGACCCTGTGGTGCTGAAGAAGGAACCCAGAGCTCCCACATGCAAAATATTTGTTCCAGCCCTGGAATTTATTATCCTGGCCTTGATGAATGTTGAATAAATGATCAGGCGACTGAATGTATCTATGGAGAAAGAGAAAGACAGAGATAGAGACAGAGACAGAGATTGCAGTGGGGTGAGGGTCTCTTCAAGAAATCCTTTCACCCAGATCCATCCACCCCCACCCCCCAGGGAAACAGGTTGTGGCAGAGACAGCCTCACAACCCAGCCCTCAGTGACTGCCAGCCCCGAGGCATTTTTGCATCTCAGCACATTCCTGCCAGCCCGGTGGTGGCAGCTAAGAGTGGGAAGGGGGCATTTTGGAGAGAAGCTGGGAGGCCCCTAGTGTTCTGGGACCCTGCCAAGGCTTTCCGGGTCCCCTGTGCCCTGGGGGTCAGAACTCAAGCCCTGGGGGGTGGAAGGGTGCTGAGGTTGTGTGAAGTGACAGTCTGAAGGCCAGTCAGGCTGGACAATGGGGCAGGAGCTGCTGACAGTGCTTGGGCGATAATCCCTGGCCTCACCCCAGTCCCAGCCCCAGACCCCAGCTCAGAGAGTCCCAAACCTCCAAGGCAGGAGCTGGGTGGGTGTGAGGGACATGCGGAGGTACCTGTGCTTTCCGTGCTGGCCCCCAGGATCTGGTGAGTCAGGGCAAACTGGGGGCTGGGGACCCGAGGGGCAGGGTGTGGCCTGGTGGCCTTGGTTGGGTGTTGGCAGACCCGTGATACTAAGCCAAGAAGTTGGACCTTGTGCTTGGGGGTTACAGGCACACGCCCTGCATATGCAAAGTTCCAAATTCTGGGGCTGGAGGATAACAGCGGGTAGGGAGTTTGCCTTGCATGCGGCCGACCCGGGTTCGATTCCCAGCATCCCATATAGTCCTCCGAGCACCGCCAGGAGTAATTCCTGAGTGCAGAGCCAGGAGTAACCCCTGAGCATCACCGGGTGTGACCCAAAAAGAAAAAAAGAAGTTCCAAATTCTATTCCTGGTACCATCCCTACCCCTGACCCCACTAGGTCTGACCCTGGTGTTCCCAAATATGGTTGTAATCGAGTGGCTGTGAATGACCAGGCCACCCAGCTGAGTGGGCAATGAGCTGACTGTCTTGGTTGGTGTCCTGGATCCCCTGAGTACTGCTGGGAGCCCACGCCCCTTTCAGGAGACGAAAATAAATCCCAGAGCTGCCGTCTCACGTCTTGGGCCAACTCGACACTATTTGCTTCTTTCAAGTCTGGTCTGTTGAATGAAGGTGTAGAAGGCTGCTTTGGGGTCTCTTGGGGAGGACCCCAAAATTGGAAACAACTGAGCGAGGCAATTGGGCCAGAGAGATAGTGCAACAGATAGTGTTTGCTTTGCACGTGGCTGACCTGCACTGCATAATCTCCTGAACCCCATGAGAAATTACCCCTGAGTGCAGAGCCAAAAGGAAACTCTGAGCACAACCAGGTGTGGCCCAAACCCCCATCTCCCCCCCAAAAAAAATCGTTATAATCTGCCTTTTGTTTGTTTTATAGTTTTTTACCATTTTAAAAAAATTATTATTTTTTTGCCTTTTTGGATCACACCCGGCGATGCACAGGGGTTACTCCTGGCTCATGCACTCAGGAATTACTCCTGACGGTGTTTGGGGAACCAGATGGGGTGCTGGGAATCAGACCCAGGTCCGCCACATGCAAGGAAAACGCCCTACCCGCTGTGCTATCGCTCCAGCATCCCACATGATCCCCTGAGCCCACCAGAAGTGATTCCTGAGTACAGAGCCAGGATTAACTCCTGAGCACTGCTGGGTGTGGCCCCCCAAAATAAACCCATAAATTTTTATTGAGGTACCAGGATTTGCAATGCTGTTAATCATACAGTGTTAATACAGTATTAATCATGCAGTATGCCAACACCACACCCATCCCCAGAGCCTGTGTCCCATTGTCCCAGTGTCCCAAGATCCCTTTCATACCCCCAGCCATGTAAGCTCAGTTCTTTTTTTTTTTTCTTTTTGGGTCACACCTGGCGATGCACAGGGGGTTATTCCTGGCTCATGCACTCAGGAATTACTCCTGGTGGTGCTCGGGGGACCATATGGGATGCTGGGAATCAAACCCGGGTCGGCTGCGTGCAAGGCAAACACCCTACCCGCTGTGCTATTGCTCCAGCCCCATGTAAGCTCAGTTCTACAGACAAAATCTTCAGCTGCTGGGGCTGGAGCGATAGTACACCGGGTAAGACACTTTCCTTGTATGCACACATGGTTCAATCCCCGGCAACCCGATTCCCCAAGGCCACCCGATTCCCCAAGGCCCCCAGGAGTGGCTCCTGAGTGCAGAGCAGAAGCCCTGAATATTGGTGGGGAAACAAAAACAAACAAAACTGAACCTTCAGCTGTTCATTTTTTTCCTAGGGCCCTCCAAGCAGGGCTGGTGGGAGTCTGGGGTCACTCGCAGTGCTGCTGGGTGGTCTTGGATCACTCCTAGACATCATTACTGAGGGTTCGATGCTCAGTCTCTATGGTTCTGGGGGCCACCAGGGCTATGCCCAGAGGTGCTTGGAGGCCCCTGGGGTGATGGGAGTCACACTCAGCTCCTAGCACCTGGCAGTCCTTGAGATCTGACCTCGTCTCACACCTGGGCTTGGGAGTGGAATAGGAGGTGTCCAGGCCAGTACATGATACATGATGTCCCTCCCAAGTGAATATATTCATTCAATATAGAAATGGAGGGGCTGGAGCGATAGCACAGCGGGTAGGGCGTTTGCCTTACACGCAGCCAACATGGCCGACCCAGGTTCGATTCCCAGCATCCCACACGGTCCCCCGAGCACCGCCAGGAGTGATTCCTGAGTGCATGAGCCAGGAGTAACCCCTGAGCATCGCCGGGTGTGACCCAAAAATCAAAAAAACAAAAAAAAAAAAAAAGAAAGAAATAGAGCTCAACAGTGCCCCCTCTTTCTTCTGGTAGGTCTCTTCTGGACTGCTTGTTTTTTGTGAAGAAAAATACAAATTGGGGCCAGAGCCATAGTCCAGTGAGGAAGGCAATTTGCCTTGCACACAGCTGACCTGGGTTCGAACTCTGGCACCCCAAAGAGTCCCTCGAACTTGTCAGGAGCTGTCTCTGAGAGCAGAGTGTAAGCCCTAAGCACCACCAGGTGTGGCCCCGAAACCCAACCTAAACCAAACAAAAATGCAAAGGGGTGCCAACTTTGTGCAGGACACTTGGGTTTTGTTGTTTTTTTGTTTGTTTGTTTGTTGTTCTGTTTTGTTTTTGCTTTTTGGGTCACACCCGTGATGCGCAGGGGTTACTCTTGGCTCTGCATTCAGGAATCACTCCTGGCAGTGCTCGGGGGACCATATGCTAGGATGCTAGGAATTGAACCCGGGTCAGCCACGTGAAAGGCGAACGCCCTACCCGCTGTGCTATCGCTCCAGCCCTGTGCAGGACACTTGGAAAGGCCTGTAGCATCCTGGAACATCTCTCATGGCCCCCATCTCCAGGGGGACCTGTTTGCTATTTATAGATAAGCTACTGACCTCCTCCTCCCCACCTCCACCCCCCAAAGGTGCTGGGATTTGCTCCAAAATGTCTAAACTGGGATTTGAACCTGGATTCCCAGGGGGGAGGAGAGGCCAAGAGCTGATTTTTTGCACCCAGGGCCCAGCGGGGCAACTGCATTGCTCGCCTACCCCCTGGAGATGCCTGTGGCCTGGCGGTGACAACTGTCCAGCCCCCGTCATAGGATTCCGCTGCCCGCTGCGAGAGGGGATGTTTGTTTCCCCGCCACCCACCCCCTGGTGATGTCATGCCCCGGCAGCCAATGGCTGGGGTCTCCCCCGCCCCAACATTCCTTTTCCCCCCAAGCCCCGGGCTGGACCAAGCAGAGAGACCGGGAGCTCCCGCTGGTGTCTGGAGGCTCAGAGGTAAGAGGAGAAGAGGAGACAGCCCATTCCCTGCCTGGCTAGACTGAGCAGCTTTGGGAGGCAGACCTTGGTCCTGGGGGTGCAGGCGTGCCCTGGGGGTGCCCTGGGGGCCCAGGAGGCAGCAGGGTAGAGGAGTTACAGGCATAGGCTTTGAAGCCAGAGCCTGGGTTCAAGGCCAGTGCTTGCCTCCTGCTGGCTGTGTGGCCTGGACTAAGACCCTTTTCACTCTTGGTCTCTGCTTACCCATCTCTGAAATGAGCTGATAAAGGCCACCACCCAGGGCTGAGAGGAAAAAAGCTGCTGCTTCTGGGGCTAGAGCAATAGCACAGTGGATTGGACTCTTGCTTTGCGTGAGGCTGTTCTGGGTTTGATCCCTGGCATCCCATATGGTCCCCTGAGCCCTGCTAGGAATAACTCTTGAGCACTGCTGGGTATAGCCTCTTCACCCCAAAATAAGTTGCTGCTTCTAACAAGCTGGGACAGGAGTATGGGGTGGGGCTGGTCTATAGGGGTTCCCATTAGGGACCCCCATTTCATCCCCTATTGATGGGAGGGAGGGCCCTATCCCCGAACCACATTTTGTCCTTCACCCAAAAGTCTCTCTTTGGCTAGGGGAGAAGGTGGGAGGCCTCTGGGGAGCAAAGATTGGTTTATAAGCCCCCCATGACTGTCGAGATAAGTTGGCACAACTCCACCACTAACCATTCCCTGGGCTAGCCTCTGAGTCTGTCTTTCTTGTTTTTTTTCTTCTTGGGTCACACCTGGCGATGCATGGGGGTTACTCTGGCTCATGCACTCAGGAATCACTCCTGGCAGTGCTCGGGGGACCATATGGGATGCTGGGGATCGTGAACCCAGGTCAGCTGCGTGCAAGGCAAACACCCTACCCACTGTGTTATCGCTCCAGCCCCCTGAGTCTGTTTTTACAATCTCACAAATGCTGGCAGCTGAAGTGATAGCATAGCGGGTAGGACATTTGCCTTGCGCATGGCTGACACGGGTTTGACCCCTGACATCCCATATGGTCCTCCAAACACCACTAGGAGTAATTCCTGTGTGCAGAGCCAGCAGTCACCCCTGATCACTGTTGGGTGTGGCCCTAAAATGAAAAAAAAAAACTCACAGATGCTTGAAGCTGCTTAGACTGGCTCCATTGTACAGATGGAGACACTGAGTATCTAAGAAGTAAAACCCAGTGCCCAAATGCTGGCCTGAGGAAGAGAGGAAGGAGGTGGCAGAGGTCACAGTGCCAGCACTTATTCCTCCCCACTGTGCCCAGCCACATGCCTGGGAGAGCTCAGGGTCCAGGGTGGGTCAGGCTGACCCCCCTGTCTCTCCCCTATTCCTGGGATCCAGGTCACTGGTGTGGGGAAAGAGAAGGCGATGGGAGGGTGGGGGGACTCCCAAGGTTGGGAACTGCCCCTGGGGGAAGAAGGTGCATGCCCAGGGGCACAGCCAGGCCCAGCAGAGGAGGCCTAGAAGTCCAAGGGCAGCCCCTGCCCCCGCCACTCTGAAGGGTAAGGGTGCGACTTAATGGACATCTAAGCTGGACCATCCCTAGGGAGGTGCTTGGAGGATTTACAGTGCATGTGTGAAGGAAATAGTTTTATTCAGGAACCAGGAGAGGCAGGGAGGAAGCCATAAAGGAAAAGAGAATCACACACCCCAAGCTGGGAGTCAGGAGGTTCCCGAGGGAAAGGCACCTTGGAGGAAGAGAGGGGGATCCATGGACACAAATGATCAAGAAAAGGGGCAATGTGGAAAATTCTAGAAGCTCGGGTACTGTAGGCATCCTGCTTCACAGGACACTCCTGAGATCCCTCCTTGCCCTGGCAGTGGGATGGGCAGAGTTAGGTACAGAGAGTGCCCGGGCTGGGGTGAGCTTCCTTCCGAGGCTGCCCCCGCCCCAGCCAGGAGCTGGTATGAGGCTCCGGAAGGGCACACTGGGCTAAATATAACCTGGGCTGGCCGGGGCCCAGGCGGGCATGTGGGGGGGGCACTCTCTTGCCCCTCACCCTGCTGAGCTTCCTGGGCCAACCTCTGGGTGTGACCCTGACGGCTGATGGCCCCAGCCTGGAGTCTGGAGCCTGGGGTCCAGGGGACCCTCCATTCCAGTGCCCCACCTCCTCTAAGTCCCAGACACCCCCACACAAGCCCACATCAGGAGGTCGTGTCCTGCACGCAGGTCTGGTCTCTCAGATGGGGATCCATGTCCTATCCCTGCACTACTCATTCCTAAAAGAGGGGAGGGTACCTTTTCCCATCTGTAAGTGCCTGTGAGTGGCAGGTCTCATCCCATCACTGCATGGGCCCCCAGCAGGGCCTAAGCGACTCCTGGACCAGAGCACTAAGAAAGGAGTATCCCCTGAACACGCTTTGGGTGTGGCACCCAAACCAACCCCCATCAGCACGAAAAGAGGCCCATTACACAGGCATCTTAGAGTCCCTGCCTCCCCCAGCTGGGACTAAGACTGTTGGCCTATGAACCCTCCCTCAGAAGATAGCCAGCAAAGCCGGTGGGAATACCACCTCCTCCCTTTTTCTTTCTTTCTTTCTTTCTTTCTTTCTTTCTTTCTTTCTTTCTTTCTTTCTTTCCTTCTTCCTTCCTTCCTTCCTTCCTTCCTTCCTTCCTTCCTTTTTCTCTCTTTCTTTCTTTTTCTTTCCTTTTCTTTTTTTCTCTTTTTCGTTCCTTCTTTCTTTCCTAGCTCTGCGTTTATGGATCCCTCCTGATCACAGGGTCCACGAGGCTGCTTGGGGTGTCAGAGATTCAAACCAGGGCTGTTGGCAGCAAGGCAAGAACCCGACCTGCTGTACCATATTTGGGTCCCACAACCTCCCCTTTCTGAGCTGTTTCCTCCTGACAACAGCGACCACCACCAGCGCAGGTTCAAGGTCTGTGGGTGTAAGGGCAGGTCCAGTTTGGAGCAGGCTCTGGGGCCTGGGACCTCCCGTGTGGGGTAACTGAGGGTTGGAAGAGGAGAGTAGTAAGAAACAAAGACCAGATCCCCACCCCCCAGAAGTCCCAGAGAATTGCTCTTGGCCCCTGTGGGAGGAAGCTGGGTGTGGGCAGCGTGGGGGCAAAGGGGGTCCCTGTGGTCTCTCTCCTGGCCAGTGGTGGGGTATGAAGGGCCTTTGTGTGGCTTGGCTGGGTGGGCAGGCGCGGAATGCCATTATCTGCGGGAATGTGCCAGGAATGTGCCCACGAGGGCTGACCTTTCCCTGGGGTGGGGGCGGGTTGGCATGCCAGGTGGGGGCTGGGAGGGCAAGACCAGAGTGGGGAGTTGGGTGTGGTGGGGAGAGATGGGCTTCATCTGCATCTCTCCAGAGATGCCTGTGAACCCCCAGTTGTTTTTTTTTTTTAATTTGGGGAGTTTGGATCATACCCAGCTGTACTCAGGGTTTACTCCTGGCTCTGTGCTCAGATTTTACTGCTGACAATGTCATGTTGGGAGACCATGTCAGGTGCTGGGGATCAAACCTGGGTTGACTGTGTGCGGGCAAGCTCCCACTTGCTGTACTGAACCCCTAGTTCTACCTTCTTACTGCGCTGAGTGACCTGGCCCAGTGCTTTCTTCTTCTTTTTTTTTTCTTTCCTCTTTTGGTCACACCCAGCAATGCTCAGGGATTCCTCCTGGCTCTGCCCTCAGGAATTACTCCTGGCAGTACTTGTTTTTTGGAGGAAGGTTTGGGACATACCTAGCAGTGCTCAGGGATTCCTTCTGGCTCTGCACTCAGGAATTACTCTTGGTGGTGCTCAGGGGATTATAAAGGACGCTGGGGGAATCAAACCTGGGTCAGCTGCGTGCAAAGTAGATGCCCTCCCTGCTGTACTATTTCTCCAGGCCCAGTGGTTTTGTACCAAGGTTTTTGTTTCTGCAGAGAGGTGGGAAATGAAGATATTAGCCCAGGGGCTAACAAAGAGTAACTGCTGCCCCAGGCCCCTGTAGTATTAGCCAGATACTGAGCTGAGGCTGGTACCTTCTGCCAAGTTCAAGTCCCGGGACTGTAGGGATGGTACAGTGGGTAGAGCCTTTGCCTGGCTGGCATGCAGTTAATGCAGATTCAATCCCTGGCACCATACATAGTCCCCTAGCCTGTCAGGAGTAGGCCCTGAGTACCACCTGGGAAACAATGAAGCAGCAAGTGCTTGAGAAGTGTCTGTGGGGGGTCACTTGCCTTGCATGTGGCCAACCTGGCCTCCATCTCTGACATCACGTACCTTCACAAGCCCCACCAGGAGTGATCGCTGAGCCAGGTTTCACATCCATAACTCACTGCACAGTGCTCTTCTATCTGGCAGCTCTGTGGCTGGTGCTCACTCTCCCCCTTCCATAGGTAAGGAAACTGAGGCCCAGAGAAGTGAGGGGATATAGTGTATGTGGCCACACCCAAAGTACAGGTCTTACACATGGCTCTGTGCTCAAGGGTTACTCTAGCTATGGCTCCGGGGACCTTCTGTGGTGCCAGGGATCAAACCTGGGTCAGCTGTGTGCAGGGCCAGTTCCAGCCCACTGACCTATCTCTCCAGCCATGAATGAGATTTCTATAGTGATTGAAATAGAGCTGGGGTCCTTTGGGGTGGGTGCCCTGAAGCAAAGGTCTCTCAGCCTCAGTGTCTCTGCTTGCACTCTGCTTTCTTTTCATTTTGGTTTTGGGGCCACATCCAGCAGTGCTCGGGGATTACTCCTTTTCTGTGGTCAGGGATCACTCCTGGTGGTGCTCAGGGGCCCCTATGGAATGGCAGGGATTGAACCTGGGTCGACCGCGTGTAGGCAATCACCTTCCCTGCTGTGCACCTGGGCTCTGGGGAGAGGGACTGACCTGGAACAGACGCGGTACTCAGAGCAACTGGGGAGAGGAGGGGAGAAACTGGTGATAATGTTCTCATGCTTCTTCTTAGAGCCCCACACTCAGGAGGCCCACGGCGCTGAAGGAGACCCCAAGGTGAGCACTGATTGTGGACACAACGGTTCCTGCCCCATCGCTCTCCCGAGGTTCATTGCCCACACCCTGGTTTCTTTCTGGCAGGCAGCAGCAAGACCCCAGAGGAAGGACGAGTACCCCATAGAAGACAGTGCGGCACTCTGGGCAGAAGGGGGTGCTTGTACCCAGGCAGCGGTGAGAAGACAGGAGGGTCTCCCCGTTTTGTTTTGGGTTTTTTTTGGGGGGTCACACCTGGTGATGCTCAGAGGTTACACCTGGTTCTGCACTCAGGAATCATTCCTGGGGGTGCTCGGGGGACCACATGGGATGATGGAGATTGAACCCGCGTCGGCTTGTGCAAAGCAAACACCCTCCCTGCTGTACTACTGTTCCAGCCCCAACCCTCTCCCTTTCTTACACCCACCTGAACGCACCAAGCCCGGCCTCCTCCCCTCCTGTCGTGGCTCAGGTCCCTCCTCGTCTCTCCCGCAGGATCAGCGGCAGCTGCTCCATGCAGAACTGAAGTGGGTTCTGCAGCAGAAGGGGGAGCGGAAGCAGGACTGGAGGGTCCAGGGCGCTGCCAGAGACGTCATGGAGGCCAGGAGTCGAAGCGCCGAGGTGAGCACCCAACATGGGCTGCAGGGGGCGCTCGCGGGGCCTGGGGCAAAAAGAGACTTCCAGGTGTCTGCATCAGCTGACCATGGGGAAATAGAAGTAGTAAGAGGGCCATTTGTTGCCATGTGGGGGATTGCACCCAGTGGTATTTGGGGACCACTAGGGCGAGCTCCCTGCAGGAGGAACTGAGCCTGTTTTATGGGATCTATGAGGAATAGAAACTTAATATTGAAATCAGAGAGATGGCTCTACGGCTGAGCTCACGTGGGGCATGCAGGAGGCCCCAGGTTTGAACCCCAGCACTGCATGGTCCTCTGTGATCACCAGGAGTGACATCCAAACAAAAGAAAATTTATTTTATTTTATGTATTTTTGGCTTTTGGGATCATACCCGGTGATGCTCAGAGGTTACTCCTGGCTCTGCCCGCTGTACTATCCTGTACTATTGCTCCAACTCCAACAAAAGAAAATTTAATATTAAATTTTGTCTGTTGAAAAGAATTAAGTATGTGAGCTGGAGAGACAGTACAGCAAATAGGGCATTTGCCTTGTTTGTGATCAACTTGAGTTCAACCCTTGTCACCCCATATAGTCCCCTGAGCCCTGATGGAGTGACCCCTGACAGCAGTGCCCCCGGAGTAAGTCCTGAGCACTGCTGGGTGTGGCCCAACAACAGCAACCAAAGAATTAAGCAGGGAAGAGCCTTAGTATAGCATTTACCTTACACGTGGCTGGCCCAGGTTGTATCTCTGGCACCACACATGGTCCCCCAAGCCCCACCGGGAGTAATTTCTGAGTGCAGGGCCCTGAGCACTGCCAGGTGTGGCCCCTAAGAATACCCCTTCAAAAAAAAATGAACTAAGTATATGCTTTGCATGAGATCCTGGATTTGATCTATGGCAACCATCACCCCATTTCTTTTTTTTTGGGGGGGGCACCTGGCACTGATCTGGGGCTTCCCCTGGCTCTGAGCTTGGGGGAGTCACTCCTAGCAAGGCTTAAGAGAACGCGTGCTGCTGGGAATTGAACTGGGGTGACACCACCGAAGGGAGTGCTTTATCCCCTATATTGTCTCCCCAGCACTCCCACCCCTGCAGGTTCTTTATGTTTATTGTGTTTAGCAATGCTCGGGACTTATTCCTGGCTCTGTGCTTAAGAATCACTCCTGGCAGTGTCCAGGGGACCATCTGGGGTGTCTGGGGAATGGGATCGAATACCCAAGGCAAGTGTTCTCCCCTCTGTACTGTTGTTCAGGCCCCATGCTGATTCTTTTAACATAAACTTTCCCTAGCACAAAGGCAAAGCAACTAAGTCCTATGGAGCATAATGGGGTTATATCAATAAAGAGATAAGGAGACAGAGCCAGAGTACAGCAGGAGGGCATTTGCCTTGTAAGCAGCCAACCTGGGTTCGATCTCTGGCATCCCATATGGGGCCCTCTCCTCAGGAGAGATCCTCTGAGTACAGAGCCAGGGTAAAGCCTTGAGCACCGCAGGGTGTGGCCCCCAAACCAAAATACAAGCAAACAAACAAAAAGAGATAAGGGGGCAGAAGAGCTTATACAGGGTTTAAGACGCTTTGTCTTTTTTTTTTTTAATTAATTTTTTTTGTGTGTTATTTTAAACTACAGTGATTCTGAACTGGATTGATCATTTCTTTCCATCCTTGCCATTATTTCAATTTGTACTTTTTAAAAAAAATTTTTACTAGTGAAATACCATGAGGTACAGTTGTAGACTTACAAATTTTTGTGCTTGGGTTTCAAGTTATACAATGATCCAGTACCCATCCCTCCACCAGTGCCCATTCTCCATCATTTACATATTTTTAAAAATTTTTGTTAGTAGAAACACCATGAGGTACAGTTGTAGATTTACAAATTTTTGTGCTTGGGTTTCAATTGTACAACGATCAAACACCCATCCCTCCACCAGTGCCCATTTTCCACCACCACGGGTCCCAGTATTCCTCCCACCCCCCATCCCCTCATCCTACCCTGCCTGTGGCAGGGTATTTCCTTTTGTTCTCTCTCTCCTTTTGGGTGTTGTGGTTTGCAAAAGAGGCATTGAGGGGCAATCATGTTTGGTAAGCTTTGTCTTATACATGGTCAACCCCAGTTCAATCCCTGGCACTCCTTATGGTCCCCTGAGTACCTTCAGGAGTGATTTCCCAGCACCAGGTCAAGAATGATCCCTGAGCACTGTTGGGTGTGGCCCAAATACAAAAACAAAAAATAGAGATTAGAAGACAAGAAGTGGACTTGGAGAGATTACACAGAGAAAAACACTTGCCTTGTTTTTATTTCATTTTTTTTGGAACCACACCCTGCTAATGCTAAAGACTTACTCCTGGTTCTACACTCAGGGATCACTCCTGGCACTGATTAAGGGACCCTGTAGGGTTCTGAGATCAAACCCAGGTCAGTTTTGTGCAAGGGACTTATTCCTGGCTCTGTGCTTAGGAATCACTCCTGGCAGTGCCCAGGGGACAATCTGGGATGCCTGTGGAATAGGATTGACTCCCTACCCTACCCACTATACTAACTCTTCAACCCCCAAAAACAAATCTTTAAGAAGGTGAATTTTGGACCCATGAGTTCACATCTCAAAGCTACCACTTTATCTTTCGCTTGTTTTGGGGCCACACCTGGCAGTGCTCAGGGCTTACTACTGGCTTTGTACTCAGGGATCACTCCTGGTGGAGCTCCAAGAACTATATGGGGAGCTGGACGTCAAGTCCTGTTAGTTGTATACAAAACGATCCAGCAGTGCACCAGCCCTACCTTTTTTTTTTAATGGGGGGCACACTTGGCAGTGGTCAGGGGTTACTCCTGACTGCAGTCAGGAATTAGTCCTGATGAGCTTAGGGGACCATATAGGATGCTAGGGATTGAACCCAGATTGGCTGCATGCAAGGCAAATGCCCTCCTTGCTGTGCTACTTCTCCACCTCCTCCCCCCAGCCCTACCTTTTTAGCTGCACAGTCCTTGGTAGGTACCTTCATTTTTTCCATCAATGGAATGGGGCAATATGTCCTACCTTGCTGTTCCCCAGATGCTGAGCACTCACAGGGAAGCCAGCAACACTTCATGGCTATCTAGGAACCTTCTAGAAAGTTTGCCACAGGTGCTCCTGTAGACAGAGTGCCAGCCTGGGCCTTGTCTGCCACATGCCAAGTCTAGAGTGGATCTGCTTTTACAGGAGCCAGAGGGGCTAAGGGTGGGAGATGCCAGGGCTGTGGAGGGTACCGTCTATGTGAATTTTGGGTTCTGGCATCTACAACCGGGGGCGAGTCCCATCCAGGTCACTTTATTGTGTGGCCGTGGACAAGTCACTTCTCCTTTTCTTTTTTTATTGAATTTCAGGGCACTCTAGCAGTGCTCAGGATTTACTCCTAGCTCTGTGTTTAGGAATTACTCCTGGCAGGGGGACCATACGGGGTGACAGAGACTACACGCTATACTATCTGGCCCAAGTTATTATTTTACTTCTTTGGACCTCAGTGTTGTCCTCCGGGCCTGTTATGAAACACAATGCTGCTCAGAAAGCGCTCAGTTCGGGGCTCAAGGGGAGTGGGGTGCTACTGCTGCCCCCTTCTCGCCCCTCCTGCCACACTCTGTTCATTGGCATCACCGCCAAGGGCTGTCATGCCCAGACCCACTCTGAGCCCTGGGATTCTAGTCTTCGTCGTTTCCATGCCCTGCCCGGGACAGTGTCCACTCCCAGTCCTGGCAGCACTCTGGGCTCAGTTCACAAGCAGACACTCCTGGTTTTCAGACACCCCAGTGACCCATTTTTTTGTGTGTGTGTTTTGGGGCCATACCGGGTGGTACTCAGGGCTTACTCCTGACTATGCTCAAGGATCACTCCTGGCAGGGCTTGGGGAACCCTTTGGAGTATTTGGGATTGAAGCTGGGCTGGCCACGTGCAAGAATAATGCCCTCCCCATTGTACTAGCGCTCCAGCCCCTGCGACCCAACATTCTCAGAAGGTAGGAGGCAGTTCTGTCCTTCAGCAGAGGGGGGGTCTCAGAGGGTGGGGGGAGAATTCACAGCGTGCAGCTGGACAAAAGCCAGTCAGTTCCATTACAGTAAATACCAGGAATACCACTTCTCCTTCCCCACGCACCCCTTACACTGGATTCCCTTACCGTGGATGTTATGTAGGCCTTGGGGTCAAGTTCACAAAAGAGTACAGTCTTGCAGGCATTCAGGCTATTGCACTCCTACCCCTCCAATCTTTTCCCAGAAATTCCTTCCAGCACCCTGTGGGTTTTTATAAGATCCCCTCCCACACCTCTATTCTGCCCTTTTCAGGGAGGGTCCACGCTTGGTTGTGCTCAGTTGCTCATTCCTAGTATGGGTCAGGGGACCCTCAGCGGTGTTAGGGATCAAATCTGGGTTTCGTGTGTGCAAGGCAAATGCGTTCCCGGCTGTACCATCTCTTGGGTTTTAGTTTCTTTTATTTCTATTTTGGGGGCTTGGTTATGTGCTCAGCAGTGACCCCTGGCGGTGATCGGGGTGCCAGATATGTGGTGTGCCAGAGATCTAGCTTCGCTAGGCTGTGTGCAAGACTATCGCTCAGGACCATAAACCTCGCCTTTAGGCTATGGGATCCCGCCCCCTTCTCTCCCCTCCGACTGCCTTCCCCCTGCTGGAGGCACATCTTGGCACACGCACTTGGTTGTGGGGCTCGCTCATTTCTTTTTGTGGCCACACTCGGCGGTGCTCAAGGTTTTATTCCCGGCTCTGCGCTCAAGGATGGAGGTGATGGAAGACCCTATGGGATGCTGGGGATCGAACCAGGGTCAGGCGCATGCAAGGCAAGCGCTCTGTCCCCTGTACTATCTAACCAGTCCTGGGGTTCGGTCATTTTAATTGTGGTTCTCCTTGGAGGCCACACTTGTGGAGCTTTGGAAGCTTTTTATACCTGATCTGCCCTCCTTGTTCCTGGTCTGTGGGCTCGAAACCCGAGGGTTCTCAGATTCAGGCAAAGATGCTTACCCCCGCCCCCTACGTGACCCGCCCCTGTTAGCCCCGCCCCTCCTCCTCCTTAGAGCACGGCCTCTCCTCGTAACTGCAGCTCCGCCCCTGATAAACTACCCCGCCCCTGACTATAGCCCCGCCCCTAGCAGTAAACCCCGCCCCTAACGACAGTCCCCGCCCCCTGAGAGTACGGCCCCTCCTGACGACAGTCCCCGCCCCCAGCAGGAGGCCCCGCCCCCGACTGCACTGCATCTAGCCCAGTAATTACGGCCCCGCCCCCCCGGCAGCAGGCCCCGCCCTCTACAGCAAGGCTCCGCCCCTTACACTACGGTCCTTCCCCTTGACCGCACGGACCCACCTTGTCATTCCTCCTCCCACCTTTCAGTCCAAAGTCAGGGGATCGCCCGCCCTCCCCCTTCACCCCCCTCCCCCCGACCCCGTGCCTCCTCTGCGAAGGCCTCCGGGTCCCGCTGAACCGTTGAACCGCGTGCTCAGAAGGGAGATGCCGGAGTGCGTGGGTCCTGGGGCAGAAGCCCAGTGGACCCGTTTTGAGCCGCTTTTAAGCGGGATGGTGACCTGGGGCGAAGTTCTGCTCGAGCACCGCCAGGCGAACCCTCGCCTCTCTCGGCAGGAGCTGAGGCGGACGGAGTTGGTGGAGATCATCGTAGAGACGGAGGCGCACACCGGGGTCAGCGGCATCAACGTAGCGGGCGGCGGCAAGGAGGGAATCTTCGTCCGCGAGCTGCGCGAGGACTCGCCCGCGGCCAGGAGCCTCAGTCTGCAGGAAGGTGGGCGAGGCTGCGGGGCGCGGGGCACCCACCGGGAGGCTGGGCTGAAGGTCTGGGAGAGTTTGTGCTTTCTTAGACCAGGCTCTAGAGCTTCATTTTCAGGGTTAGAATCCTAAATCTGTGCTTAAGATCATTCTGTGCCTCGGTTTTCTCATCTCCGAAATGGGAATAATGTTAATATTTAGCTTAACCGGCTTATTATGTGGATTAAAATGAGCCAATATTTGAAAAACACATAGCTGAGACATACGGTAAATGTAAATGCTATTTTTGTTAGCTGGAGTTAACATGGAGAGGTGGGGAGTGGACCGAGACTGATGTGATTTATTGTTGCAACACCTATTAAGCGTCTTGGACTTCCAGACGTTATTCAGGATACTTGGGCTTGAGTAATGGACCAAACAGACATTATACACTATGGAACCTGGATATTTTGCAGTGGAAAGGGGAATATCTTAGTCTTGGGGATGTAGCTCAGTCTTACAGTAGTTGCCTTACAAAAACGGGGGTTCAATCCAAGGCACTACAGAAAAATAAAAGGTAAAATACATAGAAAATTAGAAAACATGGGCTATAGGTACCAGGAGGGAAGCTGTTTTTTCCTTAGTTTTTGTGCTTTGGGGGCCATGCCCAGCGGCACTCAGGAGTTACTCCTGGCTTTGCACTCAGGAATTACTCCTGGTGTGGCTTTGGGGACCATATGGGGTGCCAAGATCAAACCTGGGTAAGTCTCATGCAAGGCAGGCGCCAATCTGTTGTACCATCGCTCCAGCCCCAAGAAGCAGCACCTCCTCCTTCATCATCATCATCATCATCATTATTTTGGGGCCACACCTGCTGATGTTCAGAGGTTATTCCTGGCTCTGCACTCAGGAATTACTCTTGGCGGTGCTTGGGGGACCATATGGGATGCCAGGATCGAACCCTGGTCGACTGCATGCAAGGCAAATGTCCTACCCACTGTACTATTGTTCCGGTCCCAGGAAACCAGAGCAGTAGTGTGTTGTCTTGTTGGTGGGGGCCATTCTCAAGTTGCGGGGTCTTCCAGGATTTCATGTTAGAGTTGCTCCCAGTTGTGCTTTGGGGACCATGTGGTGCTGGTGATAGAACCCAGGCACCAGCATGCATGTCTCAAAACAAAACCAAACAAGTTGTGTCCACGAATCCTTTTTTAAAATTTTTTTTGTGGGGTAAGGGTTGGGACCACACCCACTCAGAGGCTATTTCTGACTCTGTGCTCAGGAGTGTCCCCTGGCATTGTTCAGAGTAAATCATATATGGTGTCAGGGATAGAATTGGGGTCAGATGTATGCAAGACAACTGTAAGTTCCATAATATCTCTCTGGCCCTCGCCCGTTTTTGGTCCACACCTGATGATGGTTGGGGGCTACATCTGTGCTTGGGGGTCACCCCTCCAGGGTCTGGTGCCCTGAGCTCCCTGAATGCAAAACATGTGCTGGTTCCACTGACCCCTGATCAGTCCAGGGATTTTTTTTTTCTTTCTGCGTTATACTCAGCGATGCACAGGGGTTACTCCTAGCTCATGCACTCAGGAATTACTTCTGGCTGTGCTCAGGGGACCCTATGGAATGCTGGGAATCAAATCCAGGTCGGCCGCGTGCAAAGCAAGCACCCTACCCGCTATTACTCCAGCCCCAGTCCAGGGATTCTTAACCTGAGGATGGAGTTGATGGTGCCGTGAAGTGGGAAACACCGGACTGAGCTTATTTAAAGACCAGAAATTCTGTTGGGATATGAAAAATGAGAGGTTGGACAGAAAGGTAGAGAAAGAGAGTAGTTGGATATATGAACTTAGGATAAAAGGGGAGTGGGCTGGGTTAGAGATGGACCCCTGGGAGTCATCAGCAGCAGATTTATAATATATATGTGGAGGCACTCTTGGTGGTGCTCAGGGAGCACTCCTAGTGATCTCGGATAACTATGTAGGGCCTGGGAATTGAACACCAATCAGCTGCTTGCAAGGCAAACACCTTATACCTCTGTACTCTCTCTGGCCCCAGAGTTTTTGGTTTTAAATAATCCTGAATTTGGACCTGCTTTCCCCAAGTGGCTGGTGTAGCATGTACATGGAGACAAGGACAGGTCTAAGACCTGAGGTGTGGAGCTTCATGTATCCAGGGAGTTGGCAAAAGCCCATCTGGGGAGACCGAGGAGAACCCTGAGGGGAGTGTCCAGAATGGGAGGGCATGAAGGTGAATCAGGGGAGTCACAAAAGTGGCTTGACTCAAACAGATGAAGCTTGGGACTTCCTTGGCAGCAGGTGGAGAACGAACTAAATCGCCACAGAACCAGGTGTGGGAGTATGTCGGTGAACTTGTTCATTAGGGGGCTACCCTCTGTGGTATTGGTGTTCAGGGACCATGGAGTGCTGTTCTCTTTTCTGTAAGCTAGGGTACACACACACACACACACACACACACACACAACTTGCCTTCCAGCATGGCTCAAATTTACTAGCTCTCCTGCCTTGGGTGGAAACTTCTGGTAGGTTTCTTTCACCTCTATTCACTCAGTAAAGGAAGCCAAGTCAGCATCTGAAAGGTGGGGATGGGGGCTGGAGAGATAGTATAGCAGCAGATAGGGCGCTCACCTTGCATGATGCTAACTCGGGTTCAATTCCCAGCATCCCATATGCCAGCGCTCTCCCCCCTCCAAAAAAAAAAAAAAAAAAGGAACGGAAAAGAAAAACCAAAAAACGAAAAAAAATCTGAAAGGTGGTGAGTAAAAGGGCGACAGGCGTGGCCTGAGTGGGCGTGGCCAACACAGGTGGGGGCAGGCTAAGGATATGGGGCGGGGCTTCCCTCAGTAAGGGCGGGTCTTGGCGCCAGCTTCCTGTTCTTTGGACCATGACTTGGGGCGGGGCCTCCTTGATAGGCAGCAGAGTGGGCGGAGCCAGGCCTGGGAGAGGTGCTCACACCCTGCCACTGCACCTTGTCCGGCAGGGGACCAGCTGCTGAGCGCTCGTGTGTTCTTCGACAACTTCAAATATGAGGATGCGCTCCGCCTGCTACAATGCGCCGAGCCGTACAAGGTCTCCTTCTGCCTAAAGCGCACTGTGCCCACCGGGGACCTGGCACTGCGGCCTGGGACAGTGGCTGGCTACGAGATCAAAGGCCCGCGGGCCAAGGTGGCCAAGCTGGTACGCGTGCTTAGCTCGGCCCCGGCGTTGGACTGCCCCAGCGACTCGGGATCCGCGCCGTGAGCCACGTTTGCTGAGCCCGTGGCCAGCCGTTGCCCCCTGTCTTGTCACTAACCCGAAGCTAATCCTGCTCTTTACCTCCTATTCTCTGCCCGCTCCTAAGTTCCTGCCTGGGGAGGGGCACCCACCCACGCCAGTGCAGGGAGTGCAGCCTCTCTGGGGAGACACTCCCCCACATCTGGTCCTCCACTTCTGATTCACTGTGAGAGCCCACATGACCACCTTCACTTCCTCGGGCAATAATGGTGACATGAGAGGCAGGAGTTCTGGGGACAAGATGCCCCCTACCGGGTGGGCCCCCACTCCCAGTCTGTTCTTGGCCTCTCACTGGCCCACCGCCTCCCGCCTCTCTCCTCTCTCCCCAGAACATCCAGAGTCTGTCCCGTGTGAAGAAGAAGAAGATGATGGTGCCGGGGGCCCTGGCGGCCTCTGCCGACCTGGCGCCTGTTGATGTCGAATTCTCCTTTCCCAAGTTCTCCCGCCTGCGCCGGGGCCTCAGAGCCGAGGCGGCCAAGGGTCCACTCCCTGCTGCCCCTGCTCGCCGGCGCATTCAGCTGCCTCGGCTGCGGGTCCGAGAAGTGGCTGAGGAACCCCATGTGGCCAGGCTGGCAGCCGCTGCTCCCCCACCCAGGAAGGCCAAAGCAGAGGCAGAAGTGGCTGCAGGGGCCCCGTTCACAGCCCCGAAGGTGGAGCTGGTGGCTCCTCGGCTGCCAGGGGCTGAGGTGGGCATCCCTGCCCCCAAGGGAGAGGTGGCCCCAGTCACGGAGGCAGCCCCTAGCTTTTCCCTCCACCTGCCAAGCCTTGGGTTAGGGGCCCCATCTGTAGCAGTGGTGGAACCACCAGCTGGAGGGATCCAGGTCCCCCAAGTAGAGTTGCCCACCTTGCCCTCTTTACCCGCTCTGCCCACTCTTCCCTGCCTGGAGACCCGCGAAGGGGCAGCAGCGGTGACAGTGCCTGTCCTGGATGTGGCCGCACCCGCAGTGGGTGTGGACCTGGCCTTGCCGGGGGCAGAGGTGGGGGCTCTAGGAGAAGTGCCGGAGGTGGCCATGAAGATGCCTCGCCTCAGTTTCCCCCGCTTTGGAGCTCGAGCAAAGGAAGCAGCCGAGGCCAAGGCAGCCAAGGGCAGTCCTGAAACCAGGGTGAAGGGACCCCGACTCCGAATGCCCACTTTCGGGTTCTCTCTCCTGGAGTCCCGGCCCACTGCCCCTGAAGTGGAGACCAAGCTGAAGCTGCCCACCCTCAAGATGCCCTCCTTCGGCATTGGGGCCTCAGTGCCTGACGTCAAGGCACCCAGGGGTCCTGAAGTGAAGCTCCCCAAGGCCCCTGACATCAAACTCCCGAAAGTGCCCGAGGCCACCCTCCCAGAGGTGCATCTCCCGGAACTCCAGCTCCCCAAGGCTCCAGAGATGAAGCTCCCGAAGGCGCCTGAGATGGCCGTGCCCGACATGCAGCTCCCAGACCTACAGCTGCCGAAAGTTTCAGAAATGAAGCTCCCAAAGGTGCCTGAGATGGCCGTGCCCGACATGCAGCTCCCAGACCTACAGCTGCCGAAAGTTTCAGAAATGAAGCTCCCGAAGGTGCCTGAGATGGCCGTGCCCGACATGCAGCTCCCAGAATTACAGCTGCCAAAAGTCTCGGAAATGAAACTCCCAAAGGTGCCCGAGATGGCCGTGCCCGACATGCAGCTCCCGGACTTGCAGCTGCCAAAGGTTTCAGAAATGAAGCTTCCGAAGGTGCCCGAGATGGCTGTGCCCGACATGCAGCTCCCAGAACTGCAGCTTCCCAAAGTCTCTGAGCTGAGACTCCCCGAGATGAAACTCCCAAAGGTGCCTGACATGGCTGTGCCGGACGTGCACCTCCCGGAGCTGCAGCTGCCTCGAGTTTCAGAGATGAAGCTCCCGAAGATGCCCGAGGTGGCAGTGCCGGACATGCAGCTCCCTGAGCTGCAGCTGCCGCGGGTTTCAGAGATGAAGCTCCCGAAGATGCCTGAGGTGGCCGTGCCGGCCATGCACCTCCCCGAGCTGCAGCTGCCGCGAGTTTCGGAGATGAAGCTCCCGAAGATGCCTGAGGTAGCCGTTCCGGATGTGCACCTACCCGAGCTGCAGCTCCCTAAAGTCTCTGAGTTGAAAGTGCCCGACATGAAGCTCCCAGAGATAAAAGTCCCGAAGGTGCCAGACGTGGCGGTGCCCGAGATGCACCTCCCGGAGATGCGGTTGCCAGAAGTGCAGGTGTCCAAAGTGCCGGAAGTTCACCTGCCCGTGGCCCCCGAGGTGCAAATTAAAGCAGCTGGGGTCCAGCAGGCAGAGGGCAAGGAATTTGGCTTCAAGATGCCCAAAATGACGATGCCCAAGCTGGGGAGGGCAAAGTCGCCTCCTCGAGGCAAGCCGGGAGAGGCAGGGACTGAGGTGTCGGGGAAGTTGGTGACCCTCCCCTGTCTGCAGCCCGCAGTGGGCATCGAGGCACGAGGGGAAGGTCCATCTCTCACGTTACCCTCTGTGGAGATCGACCTGCCAGGTGCCCTTGGCCTGGAGGGCCAGGTCCAAGCAGCAGGACTGGGCAAGGTGGAGCGGGCAGAGGGCGCTGGTGTGGCAGCAGGAGCGGGTGTGGCAGAGGTGACCGGGGAAGGAGGCACCTTCCGGATTCCTGCGGTTGAGCTTGTCACTCCTCAGTTGCCTACGCTCGAGGCTGAAGAAGGGGCGCTGGAGGCAGCAGAGGTGAAGGTGAAGCCCGCCTCCAAGTTCTCGCTGCCCAAGTTTGGACTCGTGGGGCCGAAGATGACCAAGGCCGAGACTGAGGGGATCAGGAGGGCTTCGAAGTTGAAGGGGTCCAAGTTCACCATCTCCCTGCCCAAGGCTCGGCTGGGGACAGAGGCGGAGGCCAAAGGGGCCGGGGAGGTGGGCCTGCTGCGGGCCCTCGATCTCTCCCTGCCCCGCGTGGGCCTGGATGCCCACCTGCCCACGGGCAAGGCAGAGGTCGCGGGCGCCGACGTCAAGCTGAAGGGGCCCAGGTTTACACTGCCCAAGTTTGGAGGCCGGGGCCGTGAGGCTGAGGTGGGGGAGCTTGAGACTGGGGTGGCCGAGTTGGAGGGCAGGGGCCGGGCATGGGAGGGGAAGGTGAAGATGCCCAAGCTGAAGATGCCCACCTTTGGGCTGGTGCGAGGGAAAGAAGCAGAAATTCTGGGGGTCCGTGTCAGCCCTGGGGCTAAGCCAGAATCCCCCGAGATGGCAGCGGCAGTGCTTAAGTTCCCTGATGTGGAGCTGGTGACACTAGGAGTTCAGGAGGAAGGGAAGGCAGAAGGGGGGGTGGCTGTCAGTGGGAAACAGCTCTCAGGCCACACCGTGCAGGTGACTACGGTGAGGCCGCCGGGCTCCGAGGGCCAGGATGGAGGGATCAAGATGCCCCCACTGGGCATCTCCCTGCCCCAGGTAGAGCTGACGGGCTTCGGAGAGATGGGACTGGGCACCATCCAGGGCCAGCAGATCAGTGGTGCTGCCCCTTCAGCAGATGGCACGGCCGGTCACAGGGTCCAGGCGGCCGTGTCTTTGCCCCAAGCGCAGGTGTCGGCGGGTGAGCTGCTGGTGGGTGAGGGCGTCTTCACGATGCCCACAGTGACACTGCCCCAGCTCGAGCTGGATGTGGGCCTGAGGAGCCGAGAGGAGCAGATGGGTGAGGCTGCCCCCGCCAAGGGTGGAACGAGGCAGATGCCCACGTCGGGGCCAGGGGCAGAAGAGGCCACGGACAGGCCTCCAGCCACCGAGCGCACCTTCCACCTCTCGCTGCCCGACGTGGAGCTCTCGCCACCTGGCGTGGGCAGCCATGCCGAGTACCAGGTCGCAGAGAGCGAGGGGGAGGCTGGGCCCAGACTCAGGGTGAGGCTGCCGCGGTTTGGCCTGGCCCGGGCCCGGGACGGGGCTGAGGAGGGCGAGAAGGCCAAGAGCCCAAGGCTCCGGCTACCCCGTGTAGGCTTCAGCCCCGGCGAGGCCTCCCCGCGGGACCGGGAAGGGGACGGCTCCCCCAGTCCTGAGGAGGAGGAAGAGGGTGTTGGTGAAGGGGCATCTGGGCGCCGAGGCCGGGTCCGGGTCCGCCTGCCTCGGGTGGGCTTGGCCTCCCCGTCCAAGTCCCCTGGCGGGGAGAAGTCCCCCAAGTTCCGCTTCCCTCGGGTGTCGCTGAGCCCCAAGGCCCGGAGCAGGAGTGGGGATAAGGATGAAGGTGGCTTCCGGGTCAGGCTGCCCAGTGTGGGCTTCTCAGAGTCAGGGGCTCCGGGGCCCGCAAGGGTGGAGGGGGCTCAGGCAGTGGTTATCTGAGGTCCTTAGGTCCCTGTCCACAGGGTAGCTCCCCTCTACCTTCCCCCCTTCCCCTCACCTCCCGTTGTTTTGTGTGTGAGGTCATTAGCACTAATCCTCGAGGGCAGCGAGGCCTGCTGGGGCTGGGGCTGGGGGCCAGGGCGGGAGCTCAGTGTCTTGCCCAGGTGGCGTGTGAATAAAATAACCCAGAGACATGGCCTGTGTGTGTCTGCTCTCTTCTTGATGTGTGTGTGTGTGTGTGTGGGGGGGGGGGGGACACTATGAGACACCCCACTCTCGGAGAGTCTGGGAGGCCCAGATTAAGGGGGCTTCAGAATTCCCGGGATGACCCCCCTCCACAGAGGTCCCTCCACAGCTGTGCCTGCCTGTCTGGGGGAGCCCCTCCTTTCAGGAGGCCGGGGTGGGACCCCAAGGAAGTGGAACCTCTGCAACCCGCCTGCCCCCTGCTGGCCGCGTTTCCAGAACCAGGAGTGCGTCTGTCCATGTTTAGGGCCCAGCTGTGCGGTTTGCCTCTTTCCTGTCTGACTGGTTTGACTTCCCTGTCCACCCGAGCCCCAGCCCTCTTGGGGATCAGGGGCTCAGGACCGGACACCTAGCTGCCTCTGAACACTGTCAGTGCTGGGAATCAGGGGCAGCTATCCCCCAGCCCCAGCAACCTGAACCCCTCTGGATCTAAACCCGCTTACCTCAGCAGCCCCGCTCCAGGCCTCCAGACACTTCCTCATGTCCCTATGGGTGGACGTGGGGGGGGGTAGCACCCCTGAGGGGTCATCGCGCCCTGTTCCTCCACTTCTCCCTTCAACCTGCTCCCTCATTCAGCTTGCTACCTGCTTCCTTCCTGTAACCCTTTGAGGACAGCAGTTACCTGACCACCTCCACATCCCCCACCACGGGGTTTTCTCACCACAAATCTCTGCATGATCAGGGGGAGGCCCCCTCCTCAGTGCCCACCTGACACTCACACTCACAACTTCCTCACACTCCCTGGACCCCTTTGTCCCCACCCTGCCCTGGACCCTGTCACTGCTTCCCCTCAGACCCACACCTGCCCTCTTCTCTCCTGTTCCCTTCTTGGGACCCAGCTGGGTGAGGGGCAGGGGGTTGCAGGGCTGACTTGGGGGGTTCGTGTCTGTGGCCTGAGGCACTTTCCAGCCTTCTCTGTGTCTTTCCTCAGGATTGTAGAAGATTTCATGTGTTTCCACATCAGAACTCCCAACCAGTTAGACCCTAATAAGAACTAACCCCCCCAAACTGCCCCCACTCCATGTCCTGATCCCGGGCCGTTGCTCAGGATGACTCCTTCCTTCCCCCAACCTGTCAGTCCTGGAACCAGTCTGGCCTCATGAGCCTCCACATCTGCCCCAGGGAGCCAGGCACCTCACCTGCTCCCATCTCCCACCTCACACGGCAGCTGTGTGACCCTCACACCTCCCCTAGCCCTGAGCCCTCAAGTATTTCCCAGTGCATAAGTCCAGTCTCCTGAGGTGGCACTGCAGGTCCATCCTGGCCCTGTATTGGCGACCCTCCCACCCCCCATGGTACACACACACTGGGCAGGTTTTACCTGAACGCCGAGACACACACACACACACACACACACACACCACACAGACACAGACACACACACACTGATACACAGACATACAGAGACACAGAAAAACACATAGAGACATATAGAGACAGAATCATACAGAAACACAGAGATACAGTGACACACAGACATACAGAGACACAGACAGATACATACACACAAACTGATACACAGACATACAGAGACACAGAAAAACACAGAGAGATATATAGAGACAGAATCATACGGAGACAGAAATATATACAATGACACACAGACATACAGAGACAGATACACACACAGAGAATATATAGGCACATAGATACACACACACACACACACACACACACACACACACACACACACTCTTACTCCTGACCCCCAAGTCCCATACCCTACTCTCCTCTCTGTGGATGCCTCAGCAGCCTACGATCCCCCATGAGACAGAGGGCCCCCTGGGTGACCTTTCACCGGTCTCAGTCCTCCAAGGTTCTACCGGGATGGGGGAGGGGCGCCACCTGCCACCCCACCCCCGTTCCAGCCAGGGGCTCAGGTCTCCAACAACAGAACCAGGGCTCACTCAGCAACGCTGGAACCCACTGGAGAGGGCCTGGGCCCCCTCGTCCCAAGCCAGGAGGGCCTCGGGGGAGGGGTACTGCCCCTGGCAGATTCACTGTGTGGCCCAGGGGTTTAGGGGGTGCCAGGGAGGTGGGGGCCAAACTCGAGAGAGGAGGCACGACTAGGGCTCTCTTCCCCCCACTGGGGGTTCATCGCGGCCGGCGGAAGGCGGGGAGGGCGCGGAAGCAGGGTCCAAGGAACTGCGGTGGCGGCCGGACCTCGTCGGGTGGGAACCGGGGCGTGATGGCCACCCTCCAGTCGGAGACTGACTGCTACGACATCATCGAAGTGCTGGGCAAGGGCACGTTTGGGGAGGTGGCCAAGGGCTGGCGGCGGAGCACAGGCGAGATGGTGGCCATCAAGATCCTCAAGAACGATGCTTACCGCAACCGCATCATCAAGAACGAGCTGAAGCTTCTGCGCTGCATGCGGGGCCTGGACCCCGACGAGGCCCACGTCATCCGCTTCCTCGAGTTCTTCCACGATGCCCTCAAGTTCTACCTGGTCTTCGAGCTGCTCGAGCAAAACCTCTTCGAGTTTCAGAAGGAGAACAACTTTGCGCCTCTCCCCGCCCGCCACATCCGCACAGTCACGCTGCAGGTGCTCCGGGCCCTGGCCCGCCTCAAGGAGCTGGCCATCATCCACGCCGACCTCAAGCCCGAGAACATCATGCTGGTGGACCAGACGCGCTGCCCTTTCAGAGTCAAGGTAAGGGTGGCTGCCCCGTCCCTAGAGTCCCTGCCTCTCTCTCAGTCCTCTCTCGGCTCCTGTGTCCCAGCTCTGACCTTACGTTGTTGTTGTTGTTGTTGTTGTTGTTGTTGTTGTTGTGGTTGTCTTTGAGGGGGGACCGCACCCTTAGGCATTTAGAGACCACTCCCAGCTGGGCTCAGGGGACCATACAGGGTGCCAAGATCAAACCCAGGTCTGTCGTGTGCTAGGCAAGCGCCTTCCCCGTTGTACTATCTCTGACTCCTGCTGTCAGATCGTATCTAGAGGGGAGAGAGGTCAAGAAGGGCCCCAGAATCTGTTGATCTGTGCCACAGGCAAAATGGCGGCAGTGTTGGGGTCAGACAGGATAAGTGGGTGAGGTGCTTAACCTGAATGTGGCCAACGTGGATTTGATTCCCAGCACCCCATATGGTTCCCCGAGTCCTGACAGGAAGGATCCCTGAGTGCAGAGCTAGGAGTCAGCCCTGAATACCACCAGGTGTGGCCCACAAAAAGACAGCAGTGTGTCACTCGTCACTGAGTTCACCGGCAGACATGGCTGGACACCTGTCCTGGACTGGACCTTGAGCTGAGCACACAGAGGCACCTCCCTGGGCTCCGCTACCCTCTGAGATCTGAGGGTAGGGCCACTGTGGTCCACTCTGGGCTGGGTCCATGACGTCTCCCAGTATCATGCCATCGTGGGCTCAATGCTAAGTCACTGTGGGAGATCCAGAGAAATACAGAGAACAGATAATTCTGCCCTAGGAGATGGAAGGACGGAGGCTCCAGGGAGGAGAGACTCCCACAAACACAGCCTTGGCACCCCAACCTTGAGTGTGTGTGTGTGTGTGTGTGTGTGTGTGTGTATGAGAGTGTGTGTGAGGAATGAATGAGTGAAGCCCACAAACGTGGGCAGGTGCTTGGGGTCACATGGTCTGAGGTCCACTCCATATTCAGTGACCAGATGAATTATATCACATCATCCCATCTTGAACAGGTGGTGAGAGTAAGGTGCCGGTCTTGCAGGCAGCCACCCTGGGTTTTATCCCCAGCACCAGATAGGGTATCCCAGCAGAGCCAGAGTGATTTCTGAGCACAGAGCCCAGAGTAAGCCCTGAGCACTGCCTGGTGTGGTCCCAAAAGGAGAGAAACAAAACAAAATAGTAAAACAGGGCTGGAGAGGTAGTACAGTGGGTAGGGCACTTACCTTACATGCACCCAACCTGTGTTTGATTCCTGGCTCTCCTGAGCCCACCAGGAGTGATTCTTGAGTGCAGGGCCAGGAGTAACCCTTGAGCACTGCTGGGGATGGCCCAAAAACCAACCAACCACACAAAAACCCAGAAAACCAAAAGAAAAATAAGAAAGCAGGTCCAGGCAGAGAGGGAGATGCCGAGGGGTGGAGCAGAGTCAAGAGAAGAGGGTGATAGCAGAGTGGGTAGAACGTTTGCCTTGCACGTGGCCGACCCGGGTTCGATTCCCCCGTATCCCATATGGTCCCCCGAGCACTGCCAGGAGTAATTCCTGAGTGCAGAGCCAGGAGTAACCCCTGAGCATCAATGGGTGTGACCCAAAAAGAGAAAAAAAAAAAGGTCTGGGGGCAGGCTAGAGGCCTGCGGGGTGGGTGCTGCTCCTACACCTGTCAGGAGCCCAATGTGCCGGGAGTCAGGGGACTGTGGGACCCCCCCCCAAGGCAGGGAAGTGTTTTCTTCGTGGCTGATGTGGAGCCAGGAAGTGACAGATTCATGGTGATGAGACAAAGACTCAGGAGACAATCAGGAGACAGAATATAGGAGGACAGGAAGGTAAACGGCCCTTCACGGGGCTGAGACATGGCTTGAAGGGCTGCAGCATGGGCCTGGCATGCCTGAGGCCCCGGTTCCAACCCTGCACCATAGTCCCCCAGCACAGCATTGCGCCCAAGCAAGAACTGTCAGGCCCACAAAGCCAGGCCCAGTGTCACCAGGAAAAATGCCCAGTTGCCTAAGTATCACTGGCGGTGTGTGTATGTGTGTATGTGTGTGTGGGGAGCTCAACCCAAAAGCCCAGACATTCATACACTTCTTTCTGTGTTTTGGCTCAATGCACATAGGCCATTTCCAGTGATGTTCTAGGGACTGGATGGTACATGCAGGAGGAGGCCCAAACCCGGACCTCCTGCATGGCAACTATTGAACTAACTCTCTGACCCTTGTTCATTCACTCTTTATTTTGGGGGTTGGGGGAGACCCACACCCAGCAATGCTCAGAGAACCATATGGGGTGCCCCAGGGATCAAACCCAGATTAGCCGTGTACAAGGTAAGGGCCCTCATTGTTGTACTATTGCTCTGGCCCCAGAGTGGCAGTTTCTGAGGGTGGTGGAGCCAGCAAGGTGGCCAAAGAATGAGGGGCGGGGACAAAAAAGGAGGCCCAGCCTCAGGCTGCACTGGGGGCCACAGGCCCAAGAGATGGGACGGAGGCAAGCTCTTGCCCTACATGTGCCCGATTCTGGCTTTGTCCCTTGCTACACCTCTGGTCCCCTGAGCCCTGCTGGGACCCCCAGCAGAGCCAGAAGTAGCCCCTGAACCCCTTTGAGGAGTCACCCTCAAAGTGAGAGTCACAGAGGCAGAGGCTGTGGGAAACAGGCTTGACTGGGAGTCGCCAATCCCAGCAAGGCCTGGACAGAGGCAGCGAGGCAGTGGTCGGAGACCCTGCCCACCTGCCCACCAGCCCCCACTGTCCCCTGTCACGTCCCCACAGGTGATTGACTTTGGCTCTGCCAGCATTTTCAGTGAAGTTCGTTATGTGAAGGAGCCCTACATCCAGTCGCGCTTCTACCGGGCCCCCGAGATCCTGCTGGGGCTGCCCTTCTGTGAGAAGGTAGACGTGTGGTCTCTGGGCTGTGTCATGGCCGAGCTGCACCTGGGCTGGCCCCTCTACCCGGGCAACAACGAGTATGACCAGGTGCGCTACATCTGTGAGACCCAGGGTCTGCCCAAGCCTCACCTGCTGCACGCCGCCCGCAAGACCCACCACTTCTTCAAGCGCAACCCTCATCCCGATGCCACCAGCCCCTGGCAGCTCAAGTCCTCAGCCGACTACCTGGCCGAGACCAAGGTAAGGCAGCCAATGGGGGGAGGGTAGTGTTGGCATCGATCCCATGGCCAGAAAACAAAACTAGGGGCCTGGGATATGGCTCAGAGGGCTGGAGCAGGGGCCTCTTGACCCCCATTACCACTGAGGGTGGTCCCCAAATCCAAAGAAAGAAAGAAAGAAAGATAGAAAGAAAGAAAGAAAGAAAGAGGGGACCGGAGCCCTAGTACAGCTGGGAGGGCTCTTGCCTTGCATGGGGCAGACCCAGGTTCTATTCCTGGTGTCCCATATGGTTCCCCAGGCATCCCCAGGAGTGATCGTTGAGCACAGAGCCAGGAGTAAGCCCTGAGCACCGCTGTGTGGCCCCCTAACAAAACAAAACAAATACAGAGGAAAATAAGAGCCAGAGAGATAGTACAGTAGGTAAGATGTTTCCCTTGCATACAGCTCACCAGGTGCAATTCTGGCACTGTAATAGAGCCCCATCAGAGCCAGGAGTAAGTCCTGAGCACTGGCAGTGTGTGTGTGTGGGGGGGGGGAAGCACCCCAAAAGAGGAGGGAGAGGGGCTAGAGCAATAGCACAGCAGGTAGGATGTTTGCCTTGCATGCGGCCAACCTGGGTTCAATTCTCAGCATCTCATATGGCCCCCTGAGCACCGCCAGGGATAATTCCTGAGTGCAGAACCAGGAGTAACCCCTGTGCATCGCTGGGTGTGACCCAAAAAGAAGAAGAAGAAAAAAAGAGGCGCGAGAGATAGTAAAGGTTAAGTTGTTTGTCTTCCACTCAGCCAACCCAGGTTCAATCACCAGCATCCCAAATGATCTCTGAGGCCCACCAGGAGTGATCCTTGAGCAGAGCCAGGCATAAGCCTTGAGTACTACAGGGTGTGACCCCAAAATTACAACAACAAAATCCAACAACAAACAACCCCACCCCCCAAAAAAATAAAACAAAACAACCACATGAGCCCTAGAGACAGTACATTTGGTAGGGTGTTTGCTTTCCACTCTGCCAACCCAGGTTTGATCCCCAACACCTCATCTCACCCTCCTCATCATCACCCACCAGGAGTGATTCCTGAACACCACCAGGTGTGGCCCCCAAATCAGAAACCAAACCCAACCCCAGCCCCAACCCAACCCTCAGTGGACATCCAAGTCAGCTCTCAGGCTGCACCAGCTGCACCAAAAGTCAGGGCTTGGGGGGGGGGGAGGGGGAGACTGGAGCGATAGCACAGAGGGGAGGGCATTTGCCTTGCATGCAGCTGACCCGGGTTCCATCCTAGCATCCCATATGATCCTCTGAGCACCGCCAGGAGTGATTCCTGAGTGCAGAGCCAGGAGTAACCCCTGAGCATCGCTGGGTGTGACCCAAAAAAGGAAAAAAAAAAAGTCAGAGCTCGGCCGCGTGGATTTGAGTCAGACTGGAAGTCAGGTGTCCAGGGGCCTCGAAGGGTCCGGGGACTGGACTCAGGCTTCACGCCTGGAACTCCCCCACCCCCACCCCCCGTGTCTCCCCAGGTGCGGCCCCTGGAGCGCCGCAAGTACATGCTCAAGTCCCTGGACCAGATCGAGACGGTGAACGGCGGCGGCGCGGCCGGGCGCCTGCCCTTCCCGGACCGCGAGGCGCTGGCCGAGCACGCGGACCTCAAGAGCATGGTGGAGCTCATCAAGCGGATGCTCACGTGGGAGTCACACGAGCGCATCAGCCCCAGCGCCGCGCTGCGCCACCCCTTCGTGTCCATGCAGCAGCTGCGCAGCGCGCACGAGGGCACCCGCTACTACCAGCTGTCCCTGCGTGGCTGCCGCCTGTCGCTGCAGGTAGACGGCAAGGTCCCCGCGGCCCTGGACGACGGGCCCCCCTACTACCGCCTGGCCGAGGAGGAGGAGGCGGCGGCGGCCGCGGGCCTGGGCAGCGGGCCCTTCTTCCGCGAGGAGAAGGCGCCGGGCATGCAGCGGGCCATCGACCAGCTGGACGACCTGAGCCTGAAGGAGGCGGGCTGCGGGCTGTGGGGGGAGCCCCGCGCCGACGCCGCCGTGCCCGACCTGCTGGCCCCGCTCAAGGGCGCGGTGGCCACCGGGCGGCGCGGACCCGACGCGGGCCCCGAGCCCATCCTGGCCTTCTACGGCAGCCGCCTGGCCGGCCGCCACAAGGCCCGCAAGGCCCCCGCGGGCTCCAAGTCCGACTCCAACTTCAGCAACCTCATCCGCCTGGGCCAGGCCACGCCCGACGAGGACGGGCCGCGCCGGGCCAGCGGCTGGGCCGAGGGAGAGCGCCGTGGGGCCTCCGCCGAGCCGCCCACCCTCCCGCACCGGGACGGCGACGGGCCGGACATCAAGGACCTGAACGTGGACGCGGAGGTAGGCCGGGTGCGCGCCCAGGGGGTGCGAGGGGTGGGGCGGGGTTGGCCCCAGTACTCTGGGAACCAGGCCAGCCCTCCTGAACCCACCCTCAGGGGTGACCGGGCCCAGCGCACCCTAATTCACATTCAGGATACAATTAGTTTTTTTTTTTCTTTTTGGGTCACACCCGGCGATGCACAGGGGTTACTCCTGGTTCTGCACTCAGGAATTACCCCTGGCGGTGCTCAGGGGACCATATGGGATGCTGGAAATCAAACCCGGGTCAGTCGTGTGCAAGGCAAACACCCTACCTGCTGTACTACCGCTCCATTCACAACTAGGGTTTTATTTGGGGCGGGGGTATTGGGAGGGGGATGCGGGGATTCTTTTTGGGTTACAACCAGCTGTTCTCAGGGTTCTGTGCACAAGGATCTTTCTTTTTCTTTTTCTTTTGGCTTTTTGGGTCACAACCTGCGATGCTCAGGGATAATTCCTGGATCTGCTTGGGGGACCATATGGGATGCCAGGATCAAACCTGAGTTGGCTGTGTGCAAGGCAAACACCCTACCCGCTGTACTATTGCTCTGGCCCTTGGAATCACTCTTGGCAAGGCTTGGGGGACCCTGCAGGGTACTGGGAATCGAACCTGGGTTGGCCTCTTGCAATGCAAGTCCTTTAATGCCTATACAATCTTTCAGGCACCCGAGTCTTTGTTTTGGGGCCACACTGGCTGTGCTCACAGTTACAACTGGCTCTGTTCTCACAATTGACCCCTGCTGGTGTTGGGGAACCAAGTGCAGGACTGGAGTCTGGGGTTGATGGCATGAGCGGCCTGCATCTTAGCTGCCTGTGCAATTACTCTGACCCCATGATTAGTTGTGTGTGTGTGTGTGTGTGTGTGTGTGTGTGTGTGCGTGCGCGCGCGCTTCCCTTCTACTTCCTCTTTTCTTCATCTCTTCCCTCTTTGAACATTTCTTTTGGGGGGTGGTGGTGGTGGTGGACCATACCTGGTAGTGCTTAGGGGCCTACTCCCAGCCCTGTGTTGGGGAGACTGTGTGGTGCTAGAAGTCAAACCCCAAGCAACCACATGCACCGCAAGTCCCGTGAGTGCTCAGGTCCTGGAGTTAGGATCTGCAAAGGCTTAGCACACCCTGACCCGGCTTCAGGCTCTTACTAAAGACAGACGGGCTGGGGAGCTGGCTCAGAAGGACAGCACTTGACTTGCATGTGTGAGCCCCTAGTTCCATCACTCACACTGCATGCTTCACTGAACAGCAGGATTGATCCCCACCCCCACACGTACCAAAAACCAATAAATAACTTAGATGTGGGGGCCAGAGAAATATTACAGTGGGTCAGGTATTTTCTTTGCATGTAGCAGACGTGGATTCTAATTCCCAGCACCACATAGGGTCCCCCCAAATCCCCGCCAGGAGTGGTCCCTGAGGGTAGAGTTAGGAGTAAGCCCTAGGCATCACTGGATGTGGCTCAGAAACAAACACAAAAAGAAACTCTGACAGGAGAGATAGCGTAGGGGTCATGGTGCTTGCCTTGCTTACAGCTGACCCTGGTTCAATTCCCCAGCATTGCCCCTAGTCCACCAAGCACTGCTGGTGTACCAACAAGAACTGGGGATAAGCCTGCCAGCATCACTAAGTGTGGCTGAAATCCTCCCCACAACAACCTCCACCCCCAACACAATAATGTAATCACATGACGTGCTACAAGCCCCCCAAGTTCAGAACAAGGCCTTAGCACAGGCTCAGCCACACTCAGAAATTCATGAGACCCAGAATCCCCCCAGTCCCTGAAACATTCATGCTCTGAGGGGACTTTTTTTTTTCCTGGGGGAGGGGGGTCAGAGGGCAGGGAAGCACACCCAGCTCAGGGATTACTCCTGGCTCAGCTCTCAGAGATCACTCCTGGTGGGCTCAAGGGAACATATGAGATGCTGGGAATCGAACCCAGGTTGTCTGAGTACAAGGTAAAAATACCCTCCCTGCTGTATTATGGCTGCTATGGCTCCCTAAAGGCACTTCTGACCATTTCTTGACACTGAAGTATGCTGGACATGATCAAGGCTGGGTACTTACAAAGGTACCTTCAGGGGAGCCTGGAAGGGGGTTCAGGGGCTCCGAGCACTTGTGTAGCAATGACAATGCCGTGAGTTCAAATCCCAGTGCTGGGCCAGAGGTAGTTCTGTGGGGAAGATGTTGGTTGGCCTTGCATGCTGTCCAGGGTTCTGGGCACCACACTGGGTCCCCAGAGCCCCACCAGGAGTAATCTCTAAGGACAGAGCCAGGAGGGTAAGCCCTGAGTACTGCCAGGTGTGTGCCCCTCCCTGCTGTGGGTGTGGGACCCCGTGAGAAGCGGCCCAGAAGAGGGCTCCGGGCCTTAGGAAGCGGCTGGGGCACTGTGACGCACAAGCAGAGGGACACAACATGCTGAGAGATCGCGAGGGCCCAGGCGGACTGGGGAGGACTGGGCCTGCCAGGCTGACTGCATCTTTTCCTCTCTCACAGCGGCCGGGCGCTGAGCTCTTTGACCCCAGTAGCTGCCCTGGAGAATGGCTGAGCGACACAGAGTGGACCCTAGAGGGCATCAGGGGGCCCCGGGCCCAGGGCCTGCAGCCCCGCCACATCCACCCGCACGGGCCGCCCCGGGCCACCAGCTTCCTGCAGCATGTCGGCGGGCACCACTGATGGTGGCCCCACCCCTGCATAGACTGAGGGCTGCGCTGGCTGGACTGGCACCCCCTCCTCAGAGCCGTGTCCCTCCCCCGCCCCAAAGCCACAGATTATTCTTTCAGAAAGACACTTATCTGGAAAACGAATTCGTTACACACCCCCGACCCCATCTGCGGCACATACACACCCCACCGTACCCTAATACAGGAGGGTCTTGGGGTCTGGCCCGGGCCCCGTTTGGCCCAAGGGCTGCAGAAGAGGGACTGTCCCCCTGCTGGCCCCCAGCATTCCCTCAGCCCTGTTTCAATAAAGAACTGTTCAGCAGTCTGGCCTCACCTGCCCACCTGCCCGAACCCTGGCCCAGGTGGGGTTCAGACTGGGCCCGGGATGTGATATCATGTCTGCCAGTTGGCTCAAGCTGGGCACTTTAAGGGAAAGGCACAGGTTCTCCCAACCCCCATCTCTGAGAGAGGGCCAGAGACATAGAGCAGTGGTTAGGGCACTTGCCCTGCACACAGCTGACCCAGGTTCCACCTCTGGTCTGATTATTGCCAGGGGTCCATTCTGCATACAGAGCCAGGAATAGCTTCGCACCAAAACCAGCTCCTGGCTGACATAAGCAAGCAGTATGCTGAGTGAGGACGGTTTCAGCAGCGGCCACTGAGGGCTGCTGGCTCAGGGTCACTGACATCAGCTGGACTCGCGTCATGAGCCTATTATTCATGTGTCCTCACCCCAGGGACATGGAGTGCAAATCCACACTGGGTCCTCACACTCACAGACGTCAGGGGCTACAGCTTAGTGGGTGTGTGTCTGGCAGAGACACGCCAAGCAGGCGGCATACGCTCTCACACACACTCTCACACGCTCCGGCATGTTCCAGTTCCTGCACACGCTCCTACACGCAGTTCCCACACATGTTCCCACATGCTCCAGTTCCTGCACACGCTCTGTGGTACTGGCAAGGGATGGCTCAGCTTCCACCGGCCACACGCTCGGTTCAGGGCACATGCACGCCTGTTCATTCCACGTGAAGGCTCGGTACACAGCAGACACATGCCAGACCATGTGGGCAGCAGCTCCACTTCCTTGGGGGCATCCCCTCGGACCCTCCCACACCTCCCGATCCCACTCACTCAGGCCCAGACTGTAGACACAAGTATTTTACTTCTGAACAGAACTGGGCTCGCTTAGCCCTGGAATCGGGGGTGGGTCAGGGGGCTGGGCCCAGCAAGCACCCCCACTTCTTTGGGGGCTGCTCCGTCTCCCAGCTCAGCTGGGTCTGAGAGCCACAACGTGGGGCATAGGGCCGGAGGTAGAGGCACGGGAGCGGGAGAGCGGGGCGGGGAGGTCAGGGGGACCACCAGGGGCAGACAGCAGCGGGGTGTGGGCAGGAGGTGGGGTGAGGCCCAGGGCTGGGGAGAGCGCGGGATGGTCTCAGAGCAGGCGACAGGTGTTGCCCACAGCGTTGGCTGGGGCGTCCAGGTCGTGGCTGTAGGGAGAGTCCCAGTCCCTCAGGAAGGTGGCCTCCAGCTGGCTCCGCAGCCCGCCCTGTCCGTTCTGCGTCACCAGCAGCGAGGTGCCCGCCGTCTCGGTGAAGTAGCTGCCAGACCAGTTGGAGGTTCCTGCAGAGTTGGGGGGTTGGGTGGGGGAGGGTCAGGCCTGGGCCGGTGCCCAGTGGCCCTCATGTCCCCCATGGCGACCACCAGAGCAGGGGCTGCTCACCGATGTAGGCGGTGCGCTCGGTCACCATGTACTTGTTGTGGTTGACGCGGGCGTAGGGGATCCGGGCCTGGGCCTCGTCCGCAGGAACCACAAAGAGTTTCTGAGGGGCAGGGGTGTGGGGAACAGGAAAAGGGTAGATTCAGAGGAACTCCAGGGTGTGGGAACTGGGTCTCCAAGTAATGTGTGTTTGTGTGTGGGGAGGGGGGGGGCTCAGTAAACCGCACAGGCCCCTCCGTTCCTTCTAGAATGGCTCCATTTTACCCCTCTAGCTGCCCCTCGGCTGTCCACCCCTTCCTCCCAAGTCTTCCTGGAGCCCCCAGGTGAGGGCGTTCCTGAGCCCGGATTCCCCCTAGGCCCTGGCCCCCGCCTGGGTGGGCGCTTACCACCTGGATGTCAGCATGAGTATGGTTGTCCCGCAGGGCAGCCAGGGAGGCCAGGAAGGGCCTCATGGATGGCTCCGAGTGGCCCCAGCAACTGACCAGCAGGCGCACCTTGATGCCCCGCTCGTAGGTGGCCCGGCGCAGCCCATCGTCAATGGCGGGCCAGAACCTGCGGGAGGAGGTGCAGGACAGGGCTGCTGGTGGGTGCCGTGGGGCTGGGGCATGAGCCCTGTGAGCTGTCTGGCCCCAGAGTGGGACTCGAACCCAGCGTTATACCTTCCACCTGAGGGAACCAAACCTGCGTCCTTTCTACACTTCAGCAAACCCTCAGATGCTGAGATACCCGAACTCCAACCCAGGTCTCATTTCTGCTGCCGAAACCACCTATCTGCTGTCTCTCATTCCTGTCATACATACCCGCCCCTCTCAACCAAACACCTGGGCAACAGATAGTCTCACAGAACACGCCCCCCCAACCCACACACATTTCCCCAGCTCAGTCATTACCCATTTCCTGTCCCCAAACCTCAACCCTGGGGCCAGAGCGATAGCACAGTGGATAGGGTGTTTGTCTGCCTTGTATACAATCCCTAGCATCCTATTGGTCCCCCAAACCCTGCCAGAAGTGATCCCTGAGAGCAGAGCCATAAGTACCTCTGAGCATCGCCAGGTATGACCCCAAAACAAAAACAACAAAAAAACCCCCCAAATGGTCCAACCCCCTAAACCAACCCTGAGCCCTCTATTCCAGGCTTCTCAATACATTTCCAACCCCTGCCTACTGCTTCTGACCTCCCGAAATCCCAGACACCCCACTCCCATCACCTTGGGCCTCCAACCCTTCCTGTCTCTAGAGCACCTGTGCCTCTCCTGGGGGCTGCCCCTGCCCGTGCCCTCTCTGCCTGGCACCTGTGGACTGGTGGTACCTGTGCGGGCGGGAGAACTCCATGGTGGGCAGGTAGTTCATGACGGCGATGTAGATGAAGCTCCGGGCGCTGTCCACCACGTTGAGCAGGGCCTTCAGGTCCGGGGTGCGGCCACTGGGACACAGAGGAGGGGGTGCGCTCTGCGGGGGGAGGGGACAGTTGACAGGTCAGCAGCCCGAGGCGGCTGGTCTCCTGCTCAGAGAAGGTAAGTGACTTGCCCGCAATCACACAGCTGAGAAACAGAAAAAGATGATCCCGGCCCCAGCAGCACTGGACTCTGGGTTGGACTCAGGCCTCCTGGTGATTCTGATTTTGCTTTGTTTTTGGTTTTTGGGCCACACCCATCGGCACCAAGTGATGCACATGTGATACACATGATACACTCGAACCCAGGGCCAGGCTGTAGTGAGGTACATGCTGTGTCTTGGAGCCACAGCTCCAAGCTCGTATTTATTTGTCTGGTTCTCTACAATACTGGGGGATGAATCCAGCTTCGTCTCCAGCCCAATATATGTCCCTCTCCTCAATATTTTTTCCTCTGGTGCCATGGATCCAGTGCAGGACCTCACACACCCAAGGCAAGTGCAGGGGCTGGCAGAGTAGGCAGGGGCGGGGCCTGCCTCCTGCCCCACATTTCCACCAATCGCAGGGAAGATCTAGGTGGTGGCATGTGTGACGGCCCTGTTCCCCCCACCCGCCAACTCACTGCCAGGTATGCCAGCGCAGGGGTTCCATTGAGGCAGATCTCCATGGGCGACTCCTGATTGTAGCGGGTGTCATAGGGCCGGGGCCAGGGGGACGGGATGGAGCTGCCCTCCTGGCCCAGGTACCAGTAGGCCTCGAAGATCTTGCTCAGGTCCTGGGCCAGGCAGCTGCAGTTGTACATGACCACGCCCAGCTCCTTGACCTATGGAGAGGAAGCGGTGGCTGAGATGGGATGGAGACAACGGCCAGGATGCAGTGGGTGGCAGCACCTGTGGTGGGGCAGGACGCACCGACCTGGGTCAGGGAGCGCCAGTCCATGTTAGCGCTGCCGATGTAGAAGTGGGTCTGGTCCACCACCCAGAACTTGGTGTGCAGGACGCCACGGGTCAGCTTCTGCATGTCTACCATGCGGACCTGAGCACCTGGAACCCCCGTGGGGAAATGATCTAGTGGGTTTGTGCAGCCAAGACCTCGCTCCCAGCTCACCCTCGGCATGGCCTCCCCTCAGCCCCCTGGTGATCCTGCCTTCCCCTCCCAGCTCACCCTCTGCAGCCCCCCGCCCCCCCACCAGCTCACCGCTCTGCAGCAGGGTCTGCAGGTCAGCCTGTGGCTGGGGCCCGTTGGGCTTGCTCACGGCAACCCGGACTTGCACACCCCGAGGGCCCAGGCTCTGCAGCTGCTGCAGGATCTCTTCGCCCTGGGAAAGGGAACAGCCTCTGAGGGAGTGCACGGGCCAGCCCAGCCCAAGCACGGGGTATTTGGACGCTGGGCCTTGAGATGCCATCAGGAGCAAATGGGTTTTTCCTACAGCAAGTTCACCTATGTCAGATTTGTTTTGCTTTTTTTGGGGGGGCCACACTCAGCTTACACCTGGTTCTGTGCTCCTGGTGGGGCTCTATGGGGTGCCGGGGATCAAATCTGGGTTAGCCAGTGGCAAGGCAAATACCCTACCTGCTATATTATCGCTCCAGCCCCTCCTCTATGTCCATTTTACAGGTTAAGACTTTAAAACCACTTAGGGCCATTAGGATAGTACAGAGGTTAAGGTGCTTATCCTACACACCAACCCCAATTCAAATCCCTGGCACCATGACAAAAATAATGTTGTCAGGGCATTATTTTGAGATGATGTCTCAAAAGTTAACATCAATTCAAAATGTAAATTAGGTGAAATATATTTTCAACGAATATATTTATTAGTTGAATAATATGCAGGTCCTTGGGGACCTAACACGTGTCATCAAACCTTAAGTGACAGCTGTAATGTCCAGTCAGCCTGAAAACAAAAAACTGAGGCCTGCTCAGGACTCACTCCTGGTGGGCCTGGGGGACGATATGGAAGGCTGGGGATTGAACTGGGGCTGGCCGTATCATGCGCCCTCCTCACTGAACTATTGCTCTGGCCCCAGATTGTTGTGGTTTTAATCCAAGATTTAAAAAAATTTTTCAAAAAATATTTTTTGTTTGATTTGGGGCCACAGCTGGCAGTGCTCAGGGATTACTCCTGACTCTGTGCTCCCTGGATAACTGCTGATGGTGCTCGGGGACGAAAGCTGGATCAGCTGTGTGCAAGGCAAGCATCTTAACCTCTTCTGGCCCTGCTTGGTTCCTCTCCCCCAACTCCTTTGCCTTCAATTGAGGAAGTCTTTGCCCTTCACTGTTTACGTTGGGGCACACATTCTAAGCATTTCTGAGTTCAGTTTTTTTTGTTGTTGTCGGGGGCTCCCAAGCATGGCTCAAGGGGCTCAGGGGCTCTCTCCCGATGATACTTGGTCAAGTGGGCCAGCTGAATGCCAGGGACCAAGTATGCAGAGCTGCTTTGGCCCCGTAGTGCAGGGGCCACTGGGGTCACCCTAAAAATGCCTGGAGGCATCAAGGGCTACACCCAGTGATGCTCAGTGAGGCCATGTGAAGCCAGGGATCGTGTGGAAAAGGGGAGCAAATGGGGGGTACCATGAGATGAGCACATCTTCCAGGCTTGATTTGACTATTTTTGTACATTTAAAAAATTATTATCATTATTATTTGGTTTGGGGGCCACATCTGATGGTGTCAGGGCTTAATCCTGGCTCTGTGCTCAGAGGACACGTCTGGAGGTGCTCAGGGAAACCCTATGTAGTACCAGATTGAACTGAGGTCAGCCATGTGTAAGTGCTTAACCCCTCTAGATTATCTCTCTTGTCTACATTTTTCTCAATTATTAAATCTCTCTTCTTAAAATAAAAGGTGAGTTCAATTTTTTTTGAAGCAGTTGATAGAGAAAGGAAGGAGGGACCGAAGTGATTGTTGGGTGTTTGCCTTGCACGTGGCCAATCTGGGTTTAATCCCTGGCATCCTACATGGTCCCCCGAGCACTGCCAGGAATAATTCCTGAGTGCAGAGCCAGAAGTAAGTAATCCCTGAGCATCACCAGCTAGGACCCAAAAAGCCAAAAAAAAAAAAAAAAAAGGGAGGAAGAAGGAGGAAAATCACTGGTCTTTTCCCTGGAAGGAGTATCCACTCACAAGGTTCCTTTCCAAACCCAGAAGCCTGGTGGTCTAAGTTACATAAATAACAAGGCTGTGATATTGGCTGATGCCCAGGATAGCCAGGCTCTGAGGGGCTATGAACTAGCTTTCTTTGTCCTTCAAGTGGAGGGATGCTGTACACTGGCCCTATCATAAGAGATAGTATAATTTCTTGGTCCCATTCTACAGATCAGGAGACTGAGACCTCAGAGGTAAGGGGACACATGTATAGCCCCACAGCTAGCAAGTAGTAGTTGGGCTGTTATTTGGGGCTACCCTCCACTCTGCCACTTCCCTGTGTGGAGGTGAGGGAGGTTCTTGCAAGTGACCAACCCCTGCCAACATAATCCTGTATGACCAAACCCACATCCTAACATCATAACGCAGATGCAACCCCTTGCCAGCTGTCAGGTACCTGCTGGGCAGAGGGCTCCTGGGTATGGGTGTCATTGTTGGTCAGCGTCCAGTAGAAGGAGGCGATGTCCACGCTGCTTTGGGCGCTGGCGAGCAGGCCCAGCCAGGCCTGGCTGGTGGAGGGGTTGCTGGTGGAGGCGTTGGGGAAGTCCAGGCCCTCAGGGATACTCTCCACCAACACGGCTCTGGGGGGGGTGGGGGTGAGGTTCAGACCCAGGTGGGCCAGAGTATGGCTGGACTCGGCCCCGGTCAGCTTGCTGCTCAGATGCCCGAGGGAACATGGGATGCTGGGGATTGCACCCACATGCAAAGCAGGTGCTCCAGCCCCTTGAGCCATTCCAAGGCTGGGTTATTGTGGGGGCTCTCCTCCTGAGACTCTGGGTCTCTGCATCTGTGTGGAGGTGTGGAAACGAGGCTGTGTGTGCGTGTGTGAGTGTGTGCGTCTGCGTGCGCGCCCGCACACATGTGGACAGGAAGCTGCCATGCGCGTCTGTTCCCCCACCTGGATGCAGGATGACGCGGTGGCTGCCATGGCAACAGTGTGGGAAGAGGGTGGGCATGGGGGGCTGGGGAGAGCTGTGAGGGAGCACTTGAGAATCTGAGTCACCTCCTTGTCCTGGGCGCCATGGATAGCCGCATGCAGCCTAGGCTTAGCCTAATGCCACCCCCCCAAGCTGTGGGTTTCTCTCCGCTGTGACCCCCACTTACTCGCATGGGTCATAGCAGGGGGATGGGCGCTGGTACGGCCCGAAGAGATGCAAGTCTCCATATTCCCATAGGAAGAGCTGAGTCATCAGGGCCCCCAAGCCCACCACTGCGACGACGAGGACCAGCAGGACCCAGCGTGCTTTCTGCAGGAAGGGGGAGGTGGTCAGCGGGGGAGGGGGGCAGGCAAGCCAGTCCTCGCCTGTCACCCACGCAGGCTCCTACCTTCTCTGCAGCCTTCCAGGCCTCAATCTCATTCAGATGCATTTCCACCGTTTCCTCCACGGGTACCTTCAGCTGAGAGGGGGGCATCAGGGAGATGATGGGTGGCTCCCTGGAGTCGGCTCCCTCGCCCCGACCCTCCCCCCAATCCACCTACCTCCTGGTACACTAGCTTCGGCTTCATCTTGCCGGGTGGCTAGGGCCAAAGCAGCCCAGATGGGAAAGTGGGTGTGTCGGGGTCTCCAAACTGCGGGGAAGGAGAGCGGTCACTGGGGGACACGGCAAAAGGCATGTCGGTCTTGGGACTCACAGGGCCCCACTGGGGCTCCTGTTCCATAATCACAGGGGTCGCTGGCACCCTGCCCGCCCATCCAAAAGGAGGAAGCTGTGACTGGCCAGCATGATTTCGAAATCTCTCAGTGTCCAAGACCTCGTGCCTTCTTCCCATCCCTGGACATGCAGGGCCTGTCCACCCTCCACCCCACCCCATCACGTCTGTCCACGCTGGCCCCCTTAACGCCCACCCGGGACCCTGGGTCTTGTCCCTCCAAGTCCTGACAGAGGCAGTCCTCCAACACAATCCTGGGGATGGTGTGAGAGGAGCCCCAAATCTTGGTGCCTGAATTTTGCCCACTCCCGGGGCGACCTGGGGAGCGTTTTCCAGGTGATGCGCTCAGGTGCCCGCAGACAGCTCAGTCCCGGAGCCCCCGGAGCCCCCCGCAACCCCGTCCCTTCTCCACAATCCTCCCTTCCCCCATTCTCCCCCAAGGGCTTCGGTCTTACGGAGCAGGCGGCGGCGGCTGCTACCGCGGCGGGGCCCCGGCTTCTGCCCCGACAGGCTGAGCAGGGGCGGGCGGGGGGCGGGGCCCTATGAGGCTCCGCCCACTGCAGCGGGGAGTCTGCGCAGTGCGCGCAGCGGCCGCGGCGGGGGCTGCGGGTCGGCCCCCAGCCCGGCGGCGGTGGGTGTTGTGCGGGTTCGGGGCGTCTAGGCTTTGTCTTTCCGGTAGGGTGGGGAGGCCGCAGGTAAAGAGCCAAAGGGACTCAGTTCCGTGCTATGGGCGTGCGTTATTTATTTAGCGAAGGAGAAATGGGATCAATCGAATCAGGGATTGAGAATATTTGAGAATAAAAATTTTAAAATGGAGAGAGCAGGTTGGGTCTCGAAGCCTGGTCGGGGAGGGGGCGGAGCGGCGAGCGGGTCCCAGATCCCCGAAGCCGTGGGCTGGGATCGCGTTTGTTTTGAGCCGGCTGGTATTTTAGTAAGGGATTTCCAAACGCTTTGCTTTTGAAGTCCGGACTCCGACCGGGGAGGTTGAGGCACGGTGCCTCCCACCCTTCGCGAATCTCCCCCAGTCTCCCTCCAAGCAGGATCCAGAGCTGGAGAAGTAAATGGGAGAATCCCACCTCTCCCCACCCCCTGAGTGGAAGCGGGGCACATGCCCGCCCCGGCAGGAAGTCTATAGATAAATGCAGAAAAGGATTATTCCTGGGAGAAGCGCTAGCGTCAGAAGCGGTTGCCTAGGGGCCGGGAGCCTGGTTTGAAACGCTGGAGCGCATGCGGGAGCCGGGTTTGGCCCCCTGAGTACTCGGCCCCACGGCAGGGACTCAGCCCCACGGAGCCCTCTGTTTGGCCAAGCGTGCACACACTCTGTCCCCACCCCACCCCCGCCCCCAAAGTGCTCAGGTTTCCTCTGGTGTGGGGGGTGCGAGACGTCAGGATTGTTTTCCATTGCGAGCTTATTTTAATACTTCCCTTAAATTGCATAACAGGGGCTACCAGGTGGTTTCCAGAGCACCCCCCCCCCCCACACACACACCGAGTGATCCTTGCCCCCAGAGGCCAAAGCAGAGTGGGGAATAGCCTCTGAGCTCTGCTTGGTGTGGCCTCAAAACGCCTCGACCCCCCAAATTAGAAAACTACAGAGGCAAGGGCACATGCCTTCCATGCTTGGAAAGCTGGTGGCTCTGCGGCCCCACAAAGACCCCCTGCGACACCTGCACACCTGCGAGTGTAGCCCCAGAAGCTCCCAGCAGCGTCGAGGGCCTGAGCAGTGGCCAAGGACCTGAGCATTGAACGTTCAGACTTGCAGGCTGAGTATCACAGAGAGTGGCCCCGAGCCCTCCTTGGGAGGCCCCCACCCCCCAAGTGTGAAATATAAGTGACATAAAAAAGTCAGTATGGCTAGGAGTCATTCCTGAGTGCAAAGCCAGGAAGGAGTAAACTCTGAGTATCGCCAGATGTGGCCCACAAACAAAACAAAAATCATATATGTGCATTACGTATTATTAAAAAAAAAAGAAAAAAAGAAAAACCCGAGTCCCTGGGCTGGGAATGAGGCTCAGCGGCAGAGCACACAACTTGCCTATCTGAGGACCTGGGATTAAACCTTCGCACTGCAAAAAAAAAAAAAAAAAAGCAGCAGACATTAAAAAGAAAGTTAGGGCCGGAGCAATAGTGCAGCAGGCACTTGCCTTGCACGTAGCAGACCTGGGTTCGAGTTCCAGCACCCCACAGGTTCCCTTGTGTCCCTCCAGGAGCAATCTCTGAGCACAGAGCCAGGAGGAAGCCCTGAGAACCACCAGGTGGGACCCAAAAGTCAAAGCCAAAAGCCGCAAGCCAAAAAAGGAAAAAGAAAGAACATAAGCTAGGTTCTCCCTTTGCCCCAAAGAATCTTCTGGGATGTGAGAGCATAAGAATCTCCTCTCCCTAACCATTTTTTGCTTGGAATTTGGGCCACATCAGGCAGTGCTCAGGTCACTCCTGGTGATGCTGGGGATCTAAACCGGGTCAGCTCTATGTAAGGCAAGTGTCTTAACCTCTGTACAGCCCCTCCTTCCCTCTTGCTGCCTGCTTCCAGCTTGGCTAGGCCAGGGCACCATTAGATTTTTCTCCTGTGAGAAATGGTCAGAGACTGAGTTGATATGGAGAAGCTGGGGGTCTGGGGGAAAAAGAGGGAGGCCTTGGGGTTAAGGTGGGGAGGGTAGCAGGCAGGGCGCTGGGCGAGGAAACATCATTTACCTCGGATTTGTGCCGGCTGGGGGAGAAGTGCTTTGTGTAAGAACATCGGGTTGGAACAGCAGGGTTTCCTGTGAAATTGGGAAATCTAAGGTCAACAAAACTGAAGGAGTTGGTGAAGGATCAGATAGAATGAGGAGAGTCTGGGAGAGGGCGTGGCCACTGTAATACAACAAAATTCGGGCAAGAAGAGGTGACTGTGTCCCCATGGGCACCTTTTGACTTATAAATTCTGCAGGGATCAGCCTGGGGCATGGCTCAAAGGGCTGGTGTGTAGCCTTGGCACGTGAGGGTTTCATTCCTAGCACCATATGGTCCCCTTGGCTTATCTCTGAGCACCAAGCCAGGAGTAGCCCCTGAGTAATGTTGGGTGTGACTCAAATCCTGCCCAACCAAGAAAACAACCCCCAAACCAAACAAAAAAACAAGCTGCACAGCAGCTGTAGGTCTTCAACAAATGGTTTAATGTTTGGGGTGGTATTAGGGGCCCCCATTTGGGAGTGCTCAGGGCTTACTTTAAGCTCTCTGCTTAGGGACCACTCCTGGCAGGGCTCAGTGGGACAATATGGGGTGGAGGGATAAAATCTGGGTGAGTTACCTGCAAGGCAAGAGCCCTACCTGCCTCATTATCTCTCGCCCTAAATGGTTTAACTTTTCTTTTTCTTTTACATTTTTTCATTAATGGGGTGGAGAGATAGGTCAGTGTGTAAGGCACTTGACTTGCATGTGGCTGACCCAGGATCGATTCCCAGTATCCTATATGGTCCCTAAGTACTGCCCTACTTGATTCCTGAGTACAGAGTCAGGACCTCAAACCAAACACCCAGTGGTGCTAAGGGGTTACTCTGGCTCTACATTCAGGGACACTAATGGTGGTGCCTGGGTGCTTGAGGAACCATAAGGCATGCCAGGGATCGAACCTGGGACAGCTGGATGCAAGGCAAACTCCCTACCTGCTGTACTACCAATCCAGCTCCTATATTTATCAAAGCAATATGCCTTAGGTGTTTAATATGTTGAACCACCGCTGCAATTTGTGTTTGTTTAAACCACATTCACGTGTGACACTCTGGTGGCAGACACCAATATCAGTGTGCTCAACAGAAACCCAGCATGGGCAGGTGCTTGAAGCAGGAGCAGCTCAGACTGTGGATCCCAGAGCCAGATGCCTGATTTGAGAAGAGCCTGAGTATTTGGGTGAAAGAGAAAGGATGATGTTGCCGTGCCTTGGCTTACCCACACGCAAAATGGGTTTGAACACAGCAGCATCTACTTTTTCAAGGCTGATCTCACTCATAATTACTGAATATCTACTGTGTAGCGACTGGGATTATTTCAGCCCTGAGACAATCATTAGAGGAAGCAGATGAGAGGGGAAACTAAGGCAAGAAGGGATAGGATCGATCAGTTTGGCTGTAGGAGGGGCCCAATTCTCTGTTCCAGATTTTTTTTTTCCAGGAGCTCCTGGAACATATGGTAGGTGACTGTGACCACGTTTGGAATAAAGGACCTTAGCAGAGGGAATGAAGGGAGTACGGCAAGTCATAGTATGGCGGGGAGGGCACATGGCAACCTGGGTTTGGTCCCCAGCATCCTATATGGTCCCTAGAGCACCGCTCAGAAATCAGTGATTTCTGAGTGCAGAGCCAGGAGTAACGCCTGAGCATTGTTGGGCGTGACCTTAAAACAAAAACCCAAAACCAAAATTGAGGGAATGAGGGATTGTGGTAAGTGAGACACAGCATCTCCGTGACAGTCACCGGAAAGGCAAGCTGGACTGGATGACAAGTGAACTTGATCTCCAGAGCTGTGTGGAAAATGTATATGTGTGGGTGGGAGGTGATGGGGGTCAGACCCAGGGCTCGCACATGCAAGGCAAGTGCTCTGCCCCTGGGCCATAGCTCCAGCTTTCATTTTTTTAAAAAAATCTTTAATACAGTGGGGAGGGTGCTTGCCTTGTATGCGGCTGATTCAGATTCAAACCCTGGCACCCAATAGGGTCCCCCAAGCCCCTCCAGGAGTGATCCCTAAGCAGAGTGGTAGAGTTAAAAGGATTGCCGGGTATAGCCCAAACAATAAAGAAAGAAAAGAGCTTAGAATAACAAGTCCCCCCACTCCCTAGGGATGGGTGGGTGGGGAGGTGCTTTTTTTTTTTGGTTCACACCCAGCTATGCTCAGGGGTTGCTCCTGGCTCTGCACTCAGGAATTACTCCTGGCAGTGCTTGGGGGACCATATGGGATGCCAGGGATTGAACCCAGGTCGGCCGCATGCGAGGCAAATGCCGTACCTGTTGTATTATCACTCCGGCCCCATGGAGTGGGAGCTTTTTATAGGGAGGAATGGCCACACTCTGCAGAGCTAGAGTTTATCAGGTGGTTTTGGGGATCAAACCCAGGCCTCCTGCCTGCAAAATATGAACTCCAGCCTATGAGCTGAATGGTTGGCTCTGAGGTATTTTTTTTCTTTCTTTCTTTCCTTTTCTTTTTTGCAGGGGTTTTGTACACCTGGTGATACTCAGGGCTTATTCCTGTCTCTGTGCTCAGGGATCGCTCTTGGTAAGGCTTGGGAGACTATCATGGGTGCCAGGAATTGAACCCGAGTCAGGTGCCTCCAAGCACCATATCTGCTGTACTATCATTCCAGTCCCTTCGACACAAATTTTGGCCTGAGAACTTGCAAGGTACAGGACAAGGATCAGGGCTGGGGAAAGACTGGGAATATAGAACGAACAGATACATATGTATGTATAAGTGTGTGTGCGTACACCAACCACATGCACACATAATTTGAACCTAACAGTTGAAATATGAAAAATCGAAGTGACCCTTCTGAATGATAGCAAGGCACACATGTCAAGTGCATTCCAAGGACATGAAGTTCTCAAGTTCTCTGTAAGCATGACCGTACTGAGGCTCCTGTAATCATGAAACAAAACAAAACAAAACAAAACAAAATAAGAAAAAAGAGGGCGAGGTCTATACTCTTCAATCCTCTTTTTTTTTTTTGACTCTTTACTATTTAACTTTCCTTTGTTTTTTGGGCCACATCTGGTGATGCTTAGGGGTTACTCCTGACTCTGTGTTCAGGGATCACTCCTGGTCATGCTTGGGGGATGCTGGGTATCAAACCTGGGTCGGCTCCACACAAGGTAGGTGCCCTATCCATTGTACTATCTATCGCTCAGCCCCCTTAACTTTTTTTTTTTAAATGTAGGAGTACTGTTATCTCCTTAACTTTTTATCCTGTATTCCCCCATTTGATCTCGCCTGCCACTATCAGACAGAAAACACAGGGTTGCTTTTTCCTTGCACTTGTAGTGGAAACCTTGGCAGCAGACAAGTGACTGCATTACTTAACTTTTTTGGTGGGTAGAGGAGGTGTTGGGAACTAGAATCCAGAATCCTGGAGATCCCACCCCTGAACTGCTTCCCCTGGGCAGAACTAGAATTTCCCCTGAAGGAAGAGCTTTATGTTTCTGTTCAACCAAACCCATGTTGGTCCTTGTCCCCTGTCCTTACAGAGCATGGTTTCTCTTTTCCTCATAAGCCCTGTCTCGTTTCAGTAAAAAATTTGCTGGTCACTAGCCTGTAACTCATTCTTCTGTCCATCAGTCAGGGGAACATGTATCCATCCTGAATGCTCCAGGGGACCCGAACACCATGGGTCAGTGACAAACATCAGGTGCCCAAACATCGGTTGCCATCATCCTGTGACTCATTCTTGTGTCCATCAGCTGGGGGAGCATAGATTAGTCCTGAACGCCCCAGGGTACCCGGTCATGGTCAGGATGGAGACGGGCCACAGCCAGAGGTGCTCAGGGGTCACTATGCGGTGCTGGGGGGGGGGTGTGTGTGTGTGACAAACCTAGGTAACTCATATGCAAGGAAACTGCCTTTACCCCTACACCCTGACTTGATTTTCTTAATTATATTAGTGGGTAAAATGTACAATATCAGTAACTGCAGCACCAACAAAAGTTATTATTTTAATCTGTTGGGGTTTATTTTGGAGAGTTCTCAGGGGTCACTCCTGGCTCTGCACTTGGGGAACACGCCTGATGGTGCTTGGGAGACCAGTTTAGGTGCTGGGGATAGAACCTGGGCTGGCTGCGTGCAAGGCAGGCACCTTACCTGCTATATTGTCTCTCCAGCCCGTTTAACCTTTTTTGTTTGTTTGGTTTTGGGCCACACCTGGCGATGCTCAGGGTTGACTCCTGGCTATGTACTCAGGAATCACTCTGGGTGGGCTAAGGGGACCATACGGGATGCTGAGGATCAAATGTGACTCAGCTATGTGCAAAGTGCCTTCCCTGCTGTACTATCTCTCTATTTAACTTTTCTTTCTTTCTTTTTTTTTGCTGGGGATGGAACCCAGGTTGGCCATGTGCAAGGCAAATGCCCAACCCTCTGTGCTATCACTCTAGCCCATTTAACTTTTCTTAAGGCACACAGAAGTTCTGCAGAAATTAAATTCTGAGGCTCAGGTTCCTCACTGGGGGCAGGAGGGTGTTGGTTGCTCCTTCCCCACTCCCCAACCCCAGGTCCCTGGGGGAGCAGGGAGGGGAGAGACTGAAGGTGGGTGGCAGGAAAAAGACCTCAGTGGGCAGGAGATTCGATCCCCAGTACCACACAAGGTGCCTTGAGCAGTGCCAGGAGTGACCCTTGAGTACCTTCAGGTGTGGCCCAACACCCTTCTCCAACCACAACCCCACAAAATGCAAGAAACAGAGCGAGCACCAGCAGCTGGATCAGGCTGTAGGGGCTGCGCTTCCAAACTGTCCTTCCCCCTGGAGCCCAGAGCCCCAGGTGGGCCATTCCTGCATCCTCGGGGTGTCCTGCTACCCAATCCCAGGGCACAGATGCCCCCTGACCTCGGGGCAGGACACCACAATCCACAGGAAAGAAGAAAGCAGAACCCTGTGGGTTTTTGAGGCACTTCCCCTGGGGTTTGTGACATCTGCTCCATGCACAGTGCTCAGGGGACCATGCAGAGCTGGATGGAGCCTTAACCAGGCCACCCACATGCAAAGGCCGCACTCCAGTCTGTTCTGCCATCTCTGGCCTCAACCTCATTTGTTTAAAATTTTATTTTGGCCCTTGCAGACCACGCAAGTTTTATTTTAAGTTTTGGGCCGTGCTCAGGGCTCTGCCTCTGTGCTCAGCAATCATCCCTGGTGATGGTTGGGGAACCAAATTCGATGCTGGGAATAGAAGCAGTGGCAGTGTACGCCAGGCAAGTGCCTAAACTGTGTTCTCTGCCTCTGGGTTATCAGCATCAGTTGTGGCATGTGCAACATGCCTGGGATTAAGTTTAGAACTTCAAGCTTGAGGATACGAGCCGCAAGGAGTAATTAATTCCTGAGTGTAGAGCCAGGAGTAAGCCCTGAGCACTGCCAGGTGTGGTCCAAACACCAAGGGGGGGGGCATAAAACCCCTCAGCCCAGTCCTGGTTGTTTTCTTTTCTTTTTAATATTTTGTCTTTTTGGGTCATACTAAGCGATTCTTAGGGGTTACTCCTGGCGGTGCTCAGGGGACCATATGGGATGCTGGATATTGAACTTGGATCAGCCACATGCAAGGCAAATGATCTCTCGGCTGTACTTTTGCTCCAGCCCCGGTCCCCCCCCCCCCTTTGTTTTGTGGCACACGGAGATTACTCCTCGTAGGGTCTGGAGGACCCTATGGGGTGCTGTGGATCAAACCTGCTGGGCTACGTGCATGCAAACTGCCCTCCCCACTGTACTACTGCTCTGGCCCCACCCTGGGTGCTTTCTATATTTCTGGCCGGGAGCACAGACGGATTGTCCCCATCAGCTTCTGTGCATGTGGCACACTAGGGTTTGAACTCACATTTCTGTTTGCCAGAGAAGTGTCTTAAGCCAATGAGTCGCCTTCCACACAATTCTACCCCCATCTTCGCTGGAAGTCACTGAACCTGCACAAACTGGCTGAGGTCTATGTGCCCCCCGCCCAGTCCCCTGTACAGTTATTTTGTTTTGTTACACCTGGTAATGCTCAGGGGTTTCTCTTGGCTCTGTACTCAAGCATTACTCCTGGTGGTACAAAGGGGACAGTATGGGAAGCCAGGAATCAAACCCAGTTCAGCTACATGCAAGGCAAGTGCCCGACCTGCTGCACTGTCACTCCAGCCCCTGTACACTGTTATCACCAGTAAAAACCTTATATACATCCCTTGAAAGCCGAGTTTGCTCCTCACCTCCCACCCCCCAGCCCAGTCCCTGATAACTATTCCCTGTTTGTGGATTACAGGAGAAATGGAGAAGCCAAATGGAAAACTCTGAATTTTTTTTTTTGGGGGGGGGGAGGGCCACTACCATTTGTACTCAGAGCTTACTCCTGGCTGTGCATTCAGGGATCACTCCTGCTGGGGCTCAGGGGTCCCTATGGGATGCCGGATATCAAACCTGGGTTGGCTGCATGTAAGACAAGTGCCCTACCTGCTGTACTATTGCTTTGATCCCTGAATAGAAAACTTTGGAGTAGAGCTTTCTGGGCTGTCTCTCCAGACATACTGACGTTTGTTTTTAACACAGTGATCACCAGCTGAAGTGTTAGCCCAGAGCAGATAGGGTCTGTGCCAGTAAGTAGCCTTTCAGCCTGGGAGTGAAGTTCAAGGTTGGTTCAGTGCCATGGGAGGGGGTAGGCGTGGTGGGTGACGAGTAGCTGAATGTCACACGAAGATCTGGCTTGGCCATACCATAAACATTTACAAACCAACATGCTCAGCTGACAAGGAGCCCGCTTTCCAGGACCCTGTAGACACCCTGGACTGAATGAAACAGAGAACAGAGCACTGGTTTTGCAAACTAATTTTTTTTTCTTTGGCTACATCCACCTGTACTCAGGGCTTACTCCTGGTTCTGTGGTCTGGGATCATATATGGGGTGTGCCAGGATTTGAACCAGGGTTGACTATGAGCAAGCAAGTACCCCACTCACTGTAGTATCTTTACAGTCCCCAAAGTGAACCCCTGCACTCCGATCTCTGACTACCCCAAATCTGACTCCTAGACACCCTGCCCAGGTGTTCCACTCTTCATGTTCTGCATTTCAAGAATAGTCGTCCTTCCCATCTTCAGTCTGTGTGCCACCTCCTTCAGGAAGGCCCCCCAGACTCCTCCTGCCCAGGCCCTAATTTAGGCATCCTCCATCCCCGACAACTTGTCCACCTGGCCTTTCTCACCCCTGCCCCCTTCTATTCCTTCCATGTGACCTATGCACCATCTCTAGCTTCCCTCCCACTGAACCGTTCCAACTCCCCCTTGTCTTAGCCCCACCTGACCTCCAGCTCAGAACCTTTCTGTGGGCCCGCCATATCCTCAGGAGAAAGACTCATCAACTGACTTGACTGCAGAGCTGGGTAGGCTCTTCTTCGAATACCTCCACCCCCCCCATTCCCACCCCCGCCCCGGCTTCCTTTCACCATCCTCTCTAACCCACCACAGTTAGTACCTTTCAGTTCCTCTAACCAAAACCACTTTTACCACTTAATCATCCTTCAGCTGCTTCTCCATCCTAGACCTTTCCGGATCGCAGCGAGAGTACAACGGGTAGAGAGTCTGCCTTGCATGCAGCCGACCTGGGTTCCATCTCCAGCAAATGGTCTCCCCAGCCTGGCTAGGAATGATTCCTGAGTATTTGAGCAATGTTGGGTGTGGCCCAAACCTCCGTCCCCCTCCAAAACAAAACAAAATATCAGAACACCAAATCCAAAACATCCTAGTAGACTTTTCTCTGCCTTCTGTTGCTCATTTCTTAAATTTTTATTTTTTTCTTTTTGGGGCACATCTAGTGCCCTACTCTTTGGCTCCTTGTCTCTGTTTTGTTTTCTTTTGGTGTTTGGGCCACACCAGGCAGTAGTCAGGATTTACTACTGGCTCAGTGCTTACTCCTGATTCAGTGCTCAGAGTTTACCTCTGATGGTGCTTGGGGAGGATATCAAGAATTGAACGAAAGTTAGTCATGTACAAGGCAAGTCCCTAAACCTCTATACTATCTCTCTGACCTTCTCTTTTTTTGTTTTTTTGAGAGGGGTGCATAGCCAACAGTGCTCAGGGGATACTCCTGGCTCAGTGAGTGTTTGGGGGCCACCCCCAACAGGGTTCAGGGATATTCCTTGAGCTGTGCTTGGAGGTTGCTCCCAGCAGGACCATGTAGTGTTGGTGATTGAACCTGGGCTTCCCACATGCAAAGCAGGCACTCAGCCCATTGATGGCTCTCTGCTCCCTGCCTCTAGGTGTTGTGGCAATTCCTGGTGGTGCTCAGGGGCTATGCATTGGCGAGTATGGAAGCATGTGCTCCAGCCCTGTGAGTCATCTACCCCGCCCCGCGCCAGAGACAGAATGTAAACTCCACAAGGCCAGGGAAATTGGTCTGTTTTGTTCACTGAGGTGTTCCCAATGCCTAGCATGGTGGTGGGCATGTAGAACAGGCTTAATACACGTTCACGGAATGGAGTGACTTGCATCTTCCTTCCCATACGGCAGAGGCAGTCATGGGGGCACAGGGCTGTGAAATCAACCTGCCCAAGCTCATATGGCTCTTAACGTATACAAAGTACTTGAATTAAGGTAGGAAGCAGCCGCAGGCTTTGCAAACTGCCGTGCTGCACTGCCTTGCTGAACCTGTAGCTTTTCAGAGTGGCTGTGATTTGACTAGAGCACATCGTGTGTGTGTGTGTGTGTGTGTGTGTGTGTGTGTGTGTGTGTGTATACCTGCTTCCTCTCTCTGTAGCCCAATGTAGAAGTCTAGGCAGGCTGGGTTTATGCTATCTACAGTCTTCCCCACTTTTGTGCCCCAGAACCTCCATGCCTCCCAGCATAACACTGCTCACTGCTAGTATTCTAGGAATGGGGGAATCCCCCATCCAACAAGGGGAAAAGAGGAAGATTTGCTCCAGCAAGGTTCCAGATGGCTGATGGACCGTCCACTCAGGTGGGGTGACTAGCAGGGGTGAGGAGAACATGGACAGCAGTAGGCTGAGGAGAAGATGACTGTGGGTAGGTGTTTGCCTTGCCCCGGGGTTGACCCAGGTTTGATCCCCAGCACCATACAGTCACTAAAGCCCTGCAAGGAGTGATCCTCGAGGGGGGAATAAGCCCTGAGCACTTTCAGGTGGGGTTCCCCTAGTCCCCCCCAAAATGTCCAATGTGGGGAGCGACTGGGGAGCACTGTTATGGAGAGTGACGGTGCCTGGGAGGATGAGGGCTGTGCAGGGAGGAGGGAGACAGGGCTGGTAGCAACAGCCCCCACAATCCTTTCACTGAAGTTGAGATGGCAAAGGTGCCAGCAGGTGATTAAGGTGACCCAGAGGTGGGGTGGGGGCTCCCCCAGGCAACAGGCTCTGTAGGGGATGGTGGCGTCTAGATGGGCAGCGATATGGGTTAATGACAGAGGCGAAAAACCCTGGAAGGCAGGGCGGCTCCTCCTGCCGCGATCGTAAAGCATGAGGCAGGAATGGCGAGTGTCACGAGAAGCCAAGGTGACAGGGGAGGGCCGGGGACCTACAGGTGAGCATGGACGCCATTGTGGGAGATGGCGGCAGTCGGCGCGAGATGACAAGAATCACGAACTCGATTTAGGAATAGGGAGGGTTTCCTGAACGAGAAAGAGCAATAAGCGACACGAAAAGGGAGGCGACGGAGACAGACGGACAGAAGCGAGGAAAATAGCTGATGCGACGCGAGTGGAGTGGGGACGATTTCAGCAGGATGTCATCTAAGGGGAGGGAAAGCGACATTCAAAAGGCGGGGGACGACAGAAGCGGTGGGATGCATTACAGATGGAAGAACAGCACGAGGAAGGCAGCCGAGTGGCTGCGCCTCCAGCACGCACAGTACCTGGGCTCCGCTTCCCGCACTCTCGGACCCAGCCCAGCGCGCACCTTCGGCGCTGCCGCTGGGGGTGGTCCCGCCCCCGGGATCCCGCGCGCAGGCGCAGCTCCGCACCTCCCGGCAGGAGGGGGACCTGATGAGCGCCTTTCCCATTGGCCGCGCCCCTCGCGAACGGGGCGGGAGCAAGAGCCTGGGAGGTGTGGTCACGTGACCCCTGGCACCGCCCGCTCGCTGGTGGCGGGCTAGAGTGGCCGAGGGTGGAGAGCCCGACTTCCTGTGCCGAGGGCGGGGCTTCCGGGGCTGGTAGTCCAGGCCGAAGCCGGGGAGTGCGGCGGTTGGCAACGCGGCCGGAGGGGGCGGGCTGCACGAGTGGGGCGCGGGCCAGCAGTGCCAGGTGAGGCGCGGGCCGGCGGCGGTGGGACCCGGCCGAATGCAGCGGGGAGGGCTTGGCGTCCGGGGCTCGGCGTGAGAGCGGGGAGCTAGAGCCGGCTTTCTCCGAACCTTAGTTTCTTCCTCTGAGCAACGGGATGGGGGGGCCGGGGGACGGTGTCAGAATCTTCCTGTAGCATCTCGCTCCTACTTTGGGGTCGGAGCGCGAAGTCAGCTCGTGCATGTTGGAGCCCCTGGCCCTCTCCTGCACCGCTGTTGTGTGGATGCAGGGGTGACGTCGCTTGCAGCTTGAGGTGGAGGAATGGCAGGCTTGGGAGCCGGTCGATTTCGGATGCGAGTCCCAGCTTCGCTTTAGTGGCCGTGAGCCTGTGCCTTCTCCTCTCTGGGCCTCCTTTCCCCCAACTCTGCAGAGAGGGGTAGCGGTTACAAAATCAAGAATCAATGCGAGTGATGGAAACAAGCGTCAAGCGTGTGAGAAAGCCTGGGGGCGTAGCCCACCCTGGAGTGCGCGGCTCCCCCAGTGATTTCTTCCAGCCGGACCGACCGCAATAGGAAGCATTTGTGAATTGGGGATGGGCAGATCGCCGCTTCATATTGGGCCGAGTTTGCGGAGAGTCCGTGAACTGTTAGATGCTTTCTTTTTCTTTAAAAGCCACTCCTGCATCGGATTGCGCGTTAGAGCTTTGCAGTTGAGTGACTTGGTTTGTGCGCATGTGAAGCCCTGAGTTTGATCTCTCGCACCACAAAGAATCAAAATAAAAGCAATGAAGAGAAGTCAGAAGTCAGTGGTGTATTTTCCTCCTGCCATAACTAGAAGGAGGAAAACTTAGATTGCTCTCCTAATCAGGAAATTTTTTTTGGGGGGGGGTCGTCACACTTGGCGATGCACAGGAGATAACTCCTGGCTCTGCACTCAGGAATCACTCCTGGCGGTGCTCAGGGGACCATATGGGATGCTGGGGATCGAATGTGTGCAAAGCAAATGCCCTACCCTCAGTGCTATCGCTTCAGCCCCAAGTCAGGAAATTTTTGTTGCCGGATGTGCAAAGAGGAACACTTAGGTGAAACAGAGTGGAAACAGCGCTGCCTATTAGGCTGGAGACATTCCGGAGGGGAATTGGGAGGGACACATCTGGTGATGCTCAGGGCTTACTCCTGCCCCTGTGCTCAGGGATCACTCCTGGTGGGGCTGGGAGCACTATATGGGATGTTGGGAATCATACCCTTCTCAGCTGCGTTGCAAGGCAAGCACCTTGCCCGCTGTCCTGTCACTCTGGCCCCTAAGGAGACTAGCTTGTGGGTTGTGGTTCCCGGTTGTTGGGTGTCCTGTCAGGTTAAACTTAGACTGCCCCTGCTCTCCTTTGGCATACGACTGCAGTGACTGACCTGCCTTGTTCCCTCAATCACTGAAGATTGTTCTATTTCATCCCGAGCACACACATGGCTCTCGGCATCTTTCCAGCATTGCCCCGAAGGTTTGGTGCAGCAGAATGCCATGAGTTCCTCTGACCACTTTATCATTCTTGTTTCATGATTGATGGACCATGAGATCCTTAAAAGGTTTAAGTTACTCGCTGTAGGCTCAGGGCCCAAAGGTGGAAAAATTGGACCCGGGGAGATAGAGTGTGATGATAATTCTGCCTGTGGGAGCTAGAGGATTAACCCTTGACACTGCATGATCCCTTGAGCTCTGCCAGATGTTGCCCAAAGCAACCAAATAAAAATAAAGTCATAGGACTGGAGTGATAGTCCTGCGGGGAGGGTGTTTACCTTGCACAGGGCTGACCCTGGTTCAATCCCCGGCATCCCATATGATCCCCATATGAGTCTGCCAGGAATGATACCTGAGCGCAGAGCAGGGAGTAGACCACTGGGCATTGCTGTGTGTAAATCAAAGAACAAAAAAAATAAAGTCATGAAATTAAGATTTGGACTATTTTTTTTTTTTTTTGAGTTGGTGTGTCCTGGGACACCACCAAGGGACTGACTAACGGGTCTGAGCAGGGTAATTCTGTTATCCATTCATAATTATTGTCATCTTCTCTGTTCAGAATGTCAGCGCTGGCCCTGGGCTTTTAATGGTGATGAGAGGAAACTGAGTCAAGTGGGAGCCGTGCAGCCTGGGGACCTGGCACTAGTACGTGGAGGCCTCTGGTAAGGAGGGACCAGAGCCTGGCCCACGAGCCCCTCGCCGCCTCACACTGACCCGGGTCCAAGCCCCAGCCCTGCCACATGGGAACCTGTCACAAAGGGGTCTGTCTTGCTGTCCCCTTCTGCAGGCGGTTCTGAGGCCTCCAGAGGTTTGTGTTCACCTGATGCTGGCTGGTTCACAGGCAGCCAATAAGGCCTCCAGTGGGGGTATCGGAATCAGGGAGAACTTGTTTGGGAAGCCCAGGGCAGCTGCTGTGGATGTAGCATTTGGCAAATGGCCGCACCTGGGTGAGTCAGTTTTTCACCCTCTGAAATGGGGCTAATTGGCATCCTCCCTCTGGAGGAGTCTCCGGAGATGGGAAGCAGACTTAGGGGCACCTTTGGGGGAGGGGCTGAGTTTCTGTCCCAGGACAGGGACCCACAGTTGTGCCACTTGTTCCAGTGGCAAAACACAGAAAGGAAGTGGATCTCAGGGGCCTCCGGGGGCCAGACCAGGGCCATGCTGTTCGGCCTGTGATGGATTAGACATGATGCAGAGGCTGGAGAAGGGCGGGTGATTGCTGGGGTGGGGGGAACCTTGCTCTGGGGGACACAGGGAAAGCCCTAGAACAGCAGGGAGCTGAGTGGGGATGCAGGGCAGGAGAGAAATACTCTGGGCCCCCATGACATTGTGCGTGAAAATGGGGCAGTTGGGTAGGACAAGGAACCCCCTGTAGGGCAAGAGCTATGCCCCTGGAAAGAAGCCCGGCTCGTCTTCTGATGTTGCTCATGTCTGCACTGACCCATTTCACAGATGGGACAATGAGGCCTGGGCCAGCACAGTGACTTGCTGAGTTCACACAGCTAATAAGTGGCAGAGCCAGATTTGAACCCTTCAGTGTCTTTACTACATCAGCCTGGACTGGGGGATTGGGAAGGGCTGAGGTGTGTGAGGGGAGACAGGTAGATGCTGGGGCCCCAGGGGCGGGGAGTAGGAGCTGAGGTTACAGTGGGCGGGGCTGAGGGACAGGGACTGTGGGAGGGGAGCAGGTGGGGCGGTGTGGTCCGGAGGTCTCTGAGGGTCTGAGGGCGTGTGCCCATCTTATCTCAGTGAGGGCAGGTCCCCCTTCCTTCTCGGAGGCCCCTCCTGATCCCATGCCCTGACACCCCCCTCCCCACCCTGCCCCTACAGGCTTTGGTGCCTAGAACATGCATCTCCTAAAGCTGCTCGCAACGGCTCCTCTGGACCCCCATTCACTGGTGCCGGCCCTGCCCCCCACCCCCACGCCCCAGAGACCAGCCTCCCTGGTTTCAGCTCCCCCCAGATCCCCAACTTTTAGAATTGTGCCTCACACCTGCGGGGTCCCAGCAGCGCCCCGCTCCCATTTCTGAAGGAATGAAAAAGTGGGTGTTTAAGGAGAAAGTTTGAACAAGCGTGTCCTCCCGTCCACCCTGCACTCCCCCCAGCAGAGGCCTGTGGAGGGGCGCTGGCCCCGGCAGCAGGGCTGGTGGCAGGGCTGACAGCCTGCCAGCTGTTCTGGGCTATTCCTGGGCTGTGAACCCCCAGCCTGGGCATGCTCCCCTGGCCTGGTGACAGCGGGCAGCAGCCGCAGAGGGATGAATGTGCGGCCGGCGGCCGCTCAGGGGCCGCTTCCCCAAATCTCTTTTCTTTCCAGGCTCCCGGGAGCAGCAGCGGGGCCAGGGGACGATGGTCTCTGTGACAATGGGTGAGTGTGTGACCTTCTCTTGGGGGTGGAGTGGGGGGGGCTCTTTACCCGAAGACCTTTTGAAGGGTGGGGGGAGGGCTCCTGGGTCACTGGCAGGAACAGCTGCGCTTAGGGTGTGGGGGCAGGGCCGGTCCTCCCGGCTGTCCAGTGTGGCCTCAAGATGGGGGCCCAGGGAGCTGGCAGATCGCCTGTCGGGTCCCCCAGGGCTCAGGAGCTTGTTGATCTCTTGTCAGGTCGCCTGGGGCAGGGAGTGAGTGCCGCTGCGTCCAGGCTGTCTTCCTGGGCTGTCACTGGGAGGGTGTGGGACCTGGTGCCCAGGTTTCCACACAGCGGCTCCTCCTAGCCCGAGTCCCACATTCTCCTACTGCTCTGTGCTCAGACTCCCCTGAGATTGTGTACGCAGAAGCAAGCCCTGTTGAGAGGTACTCTCCCTGATTCCTTTCCCTTGATGCCCAGAAGCAGGCGGTGGTGGTGCTCTCTGGGGTAGAAGTCAGTAGGTTGCGCGGGATTGAGCCCCAAAGGAATACGAGGTGGAGTTGGGATCGAGGGAGAGGGGATACCGGAAATTTTTAATCCTGGTGCTCAGCGACACCGGGTGTGATTGGTTTATGAAAATCTCTGGGGCTGGAGTGATAGCACAGTGGGTAGGGCGTTTGCCTTGCACTCAGTCGACCCAGGTTCTATTCCCAGCATCCCATATGGTCCCCTGAACACCACCAGGGGTAATTACTGAGTGCAGAGCCAGGAGTAACCCTTGTGCATTGCCGGGTGTGACCCAAAAAGCAAAAAAAAAGAAAAAAGAAAAAAGAAAAAGAAAATCTCCGCATCTGTGCTCAGGCATCATAGTTCAGGACAGAGGCATTTTTATTCCAGTGGTTGTGTGGGCATTATTCCAGGACTGGGGAGAACTGAGGCTGGAGCTGGCTCGCCTCCTGGGAGCTTATTTCTTGGCCCAATGAAAAGGGGTGATTCCCTGCAGTTTTCGGGGAACCAGACAGGTCTGGGGCCTCAGCCATGTAAGGCGAGTGCTCAACTGTGGAGCGACATCTCTGGCTCCCTTCCCAGTTTTGTTTTCTTTAAAGCCAAGTGCCCAGGGCCGGAGCCATAGCACAGAAGGTAAGGCACTTGCTTTGCACGCAGCCAGCCCTGGTGTGATCCCCAGCATTCCATATGGTCTCTGAAGCCCCACCAGGAGTCATTCCTGGAGCCCAGAGCCAGGAGTAAACCCTGAGCAGTGCGAGGTGTGGCCCCCAAACAAATGTTCAAAGTGAAGTCTTCAGGCTTGGAGGCCAAGATACAGAGTATCACCTGGAGGGCTGAGCCCCTCACCAGCCCCTCCCTTCTCCAGATGAAGTGTAGGACTGCTCTGTTCTCCCTCCCCCTCTTTTCTTTTAGGTTGGGGAGGTCACACCTGGTGGTGCTAAGGAGTGACTCCTGGCTGTACTTGGGGGACTATATAGGGTGCTAGAGTTTGAACCCGGCTTGGTTGCCTGCGAGGCTAATGCCCTCCCCTCTGTACTGTCTCTCTGTGTTCTCTTCCTACCACCTGGTCATCGCAGTGCTACACCTTGCTTAAGTTGTCCACCAGTAAAAAACATTTTTGGCTTTTTATTTTGTTGGTTTATGGTCCGTACCCAGTAGTGCTCAGGGTTTACTCCTGGTTCTGTGCTCCGGGGTCCCTCCTGGCAGGGCTTTAGGGGACCCTGTGTGGTTCCAGGATTGGAACTGGGGTTGGCTACGTGCAAGGCAAGTACCTTAACTTCAGCACTATCTCTCTGGCTCCCGTGAAAACCCTCCTGTCCAGTGGTATTGAAGTAGGTGAAGCAGCAGATGGGGTGGGGACGGGTCTCTGTGTATCTGTGTTCGTTTGCAGTTCCCAGGTTCTTCAGGGTTTTTTTTTTTTTTTTTTTTTTTTTTTTTGCTTTTTGGGTCACACCCAGCGATGCACAGAGGTTACTCCTGGCTCTGCACTCAGGAATCACCCCTGGCAGTGCTCAGGGGACCATATGGGATGCTGGGAATTGAACCCGGGTTAACTGTGCTATTGCTCCAGCCCCAGTTCTTCAGTATTTTCAAGAATTAAAATATTGAGTATTAAAGATGCTCAGACTCAGAATTGGGAAGTAGAAACGTTTATTGGAAAGCAGAAAAGAAAAGAAACTCCACAAGCGGGGAGGAACTTAGTATGGGACTAAGGTAAGAGTTCTGTGGAGGCCTCTTTAAGGGCTCTTTGCATTCCTTATCGGTTGGCAAGTGTTTACAAAAGATGCCAGAAAATCCCAGGGGTGTGTCGCTGGTCTGAATCTCTCTGGGCATTCCTACCCCTTATCTCAGTCTCTCGTCGACTAGGCTCCAGGACAGAGTTTTATGATCCTGGAAATCTCTAGGAATGCTGGGGCAGAACTTTGGAAATGAAATATGTGTCAGATTGATGGAAAGGTGGTAAGAGAAAACTGGTGAAAATTCGCAAGGTGAAACTCTGCCAGGCCTAGTTGCTCATTATCTTCGTTTCCCTGTCAGCCTAGACTCCAGGGCAGAGTTTTATGTTCCTGGGAAGCCCCCAGAATGCTGAGACAGAACCTTGGGGGTGGGAAATGTGTGTTGGGTTGATGGGGGAGAGATGGAACATCTGGAGAGAGGAAACTGTGGCTTCCTCTCTCACTGACAAGGGAAACTGAGGTTTCCTCTTTCAGTATCTGCTTTGAACTCAGAAAGGGAGTCACACTGGGTGGCCTTCTGGGTCTGGGTCCATTGGTGACCGTGGTGTCCAAGCATCCTCTGCGGCCCTGGACTGGGGGTACTCCCCATGTTTGGCCCCTGGTGGTCGCCACATGGTAGATGCTGCGACTGCAGAGCTTGTCTGGGACCCTACATGAGAGCCCCTGGCTCCGTCTGGAGGATGAGGAGCTACAGGGCGGTGGATGCTCTGCCCAGGCTGATCTGGCCAGACAGGCCAGGGTCAGCTTGAAGGAGGCCTGCAAGGGCCGGCAAGAGTGCAGGGGTCAGACACTTGCCTTGTGTGCAGCTGATCCCAGTTCCATCCCTGGCACCACTTGGACCCCACTCAGCACCACAGGGTGTGGCTCAAGCCCACCCTCTCCTGCAAAAAAGGAAAGTGACACCCAAAAGGCCCAGGACGTCCGCAAGGGCCACCTCCTTGTGCTCACCCGCATCTGCTGCAGCCGGTGATGGCGGCCTGGGGCCAGGTGGCCTTTGCTGCGCTGGACCGGGCCCTGCGATCTGTGTTTCTCAGCCCCTGACCGCTTCAGTATTAGACTCCCCACTGTCCGAGGGCACTGAACTTCAGCATAGTGCAAGCACTCAGCAACGAGAACCATCTGTTGTCTTAATCTGAGTGTGAGCCACCAGTGGTCTGCACTGGCCAACGGCGCCTGTATGCTCAAGGCTCCCTGGCCCATCTTGGTCACGTGGCACCGTGAGCCTGGCACCCCTGTGGTCTCTTGGATCAGCTGCCTGGGAGGGACTTGAGCTTGTGTTTTGGGTTTTGCTGGGGTTGGGGTCGACTATACCCAGCAATGCTCACAGGTTCCTCCAGGTTCTGCACTCAGGAATTATTCCTGGTGGTACTCGGGGACCCGAGGGGATACTGATGATCGAACCCAGGTCGGCCAATGGCAAGGCAAATGCCCTCCCCACTGTGCTGTCATTCTGGCCCCAGGACTGGGGACTGAGACTATGGTCATTTTTCTGACCACAGCAGAGTCACGCGTTGCCCAAGGTGCCTTGGAGGCTGAGTAGTTTGCAGTATCTCCTAAGGCTGCCAAAGGCCCTGAGCGAGCACTTGCTGGCCTGCAGCCCTGAGGAAGCAGAGCCAGTGGGCCTGGAACCCTGAGCTTGGCCTCCTGTGCTCTCCTCACCTGCCCGCACTGGACCCGGTGGTGTGGGCACTGACTGACGTGTGGGCGCCCCCACTCTCTGCCTCTGGCCTTGGGTGGGTCCAGGATAGTCTTCCTGTCATGCCCATGCTGATGCTGACCAAGGGGACACTGCTTGCCAGGTTCTGTCCAGGACAGGGCAGTGAAGAGGGTTTTGGCATTTTGCTTTTTGGCATTTTGTTTTCTGGGGTGGAAGGCTGGGCATGCTCAGCATTGAACATGTGGACGTCGTGTGCTTGGTTTAGCTGCAGCAGTTTCTTGAACGGAGTAAGGGCAGTAACGGGGTCTGTTCCCACTACAGCCACTTCCGAGTGGATTCAGTTCTTCAAGGAAGCCGGCATCCCTCCGGGCCCTGCTGTCAACTACGCTGTGATGTTCGTGGATAACAGGTGAGGGGCCTGGGGGCTGGCCCCTGCTGGGAGGGCTGTGGGGTGTGGGTTGAGGGTGGCCCCCCCGTGACCTCTCTGGCCTGGCAGGATCCAGAAGAGCATGCTGCTGGACCTCAACAAGGAAATCATGAATGAGCTGGGTGTGACCGTGATCGGCGACATTATTGCCATCCTCAAGCATGCCAAAGTGGTGCACCGCCAGGTGGGGTGCTGCTTGTTCCTCTGGGGCCGTGGGGGGTGGGACTGGGGGTGAAGGAACACTGGAGAGCCCACAAGGGACTTAACTATCCTGGACAGGCAGATCTGGCTCCAGGGCCGCTGCCCTTGTTTACTGTGTGATATCAGACTTTTTGCCTAACCTCTCTGAGCCTCAGTTTCTGGCCCTGTGGCATGCAGATAGGTAACCCTATTTAGCAGGATGGGCCCAGCATGACATTATATTAAGTATCCCTTATTAGTCCGGACTGGCCATAGGACCTGAGTTAAGTTTCTCTGTAATCATTTTTATTCTCCTTATGATAGTTATCTCAGGGACTTAGTAAAAAAAATGGTCATTTCATCTTGGACTCTGTTTCCCCTGACCCCCTTGTTTTGGGAACCACGCCTGGCAGTGCTCAGGGTGTGATACCAGGGATCAGCTTGGGGTCAGCAGTGGGCAAAGCAAGCAGGCACCTTACCCGCTTGCATGTTTCTGCGGCTCTTGGACTGTCCTCAGACCAGCGGCCTTAGGCTGGTGATCTCACCCCTGGGCTGTGTCAGCCACCCCCCAGCCTGCGCATGTGGCTCAGAGCCAGCCCCCAGGGACATGTTTGTCGTGTTATCACAGCCACACTTGGCATGTTTTTGTGCGTGGCCCGGCCAGCCTGTCTGCGTGTGAACTGCGGGGTGTATGCGTGTGTGTGCGTGTATGTGTGTGCGTGTGCGTTCGGAGCCAGGAGTAAGCCTTGAGCATCGCCAGGTGTGGCCCCACCCCCCCAAAAAAAAAGAAAAAGAAAAAGTATATATGTAGGAGAGCATGTAGCTGCCCCCGCCCCCTCTCAAAGGTCCCATCCTCCACATCACATTTGGTCCCTGAGTACCTCTGGGTGTGGCCCCAAACTCAATCCAAACCAAAGGAAGGAACTTAAGATACATAATAACATAGTTAATCATTTGAAAACATACATTGTAAAACATTTGTTATATATTGTGGGTTACCCTCCCCCTGCCCCCTCCAACCCCAGGCTGCCTGGGGTCACTCCTGGCAGTGCTCAGAAGGTCTTGAGGACTCAGGTCCACACACAGGCAAGGCACTTGCCTGACTACTTGAGCCACACCTGGCTGTGCTCAGGCCCTACCTCTGTGCTCGGGTCACCCCTGGCAGTACTTAGGGGACCACTTGGGATGCTGGGGATTGAACCCAGGTTGGCCTCGTGCAAATCAATCTCCCTCCACGCCACACTATGGCTCTGGCCCTGCCTGCTTGGTAACTGACCGACGGTGGACGGTGTCCATGTCCCACCAGCGCCCTCTTTCTGTTCCTGGGTCCTCGCATTTTCTCCCCACGTCCCCGTGGCCTGTCTAGCTTCGTGACAGTGCCCTTATCTTCCCAAGCTTCTGGTAACCTTGCAGAGGACGGGCGGGGTGTCTCCGGTTCCCTCTGCCCCCCAGCTCCCTTTTTGTGGCTTAGATCACCGGGTTCCCCCACAACATGCACTTGTGCCCATGACCATTCGGGCCCTGTGGTCTTGCAGGACATGTGCAAAGCGGCCACTGAGTCTGTGCCCTGCAGTACCAGCTCTCTCCCGGGTGACAGTCGCCGTGGCGCCTCTAGTGGTGAGTCCCTTTCCCCTCCATCCGGGCCACGTCTGTGGGTATTGCAGAGGCATCCAGGGCCACTTCATTTAGGGAGCACTTAGTCAGGAAGTAAGCGGCCCTCTACACACCCCAATTTGCCTAGGTGGGCGTTCAATTCTAGAAAGTTCTGTGAATCCTGAGGCAACCGATAACCCTGGGCTGTCTCCCATGGGCCCCATCACAGCATCCTCCCCAGCTGACCCGCGTGTCACCCCCCGCCGTGGGGCTCTGTGGAGACACCCCCCTCCCAAGTGTGACTTGTGGCTTCATTAGCACCCCTGTTGGGATGAAACTCGTGGGCCCCCCCTCCACCCCGTATTCTGCCTGCGCCCTGGGTCAGTCCCCTCTCCCTCTGCAGATTGTGCTCCTCCCATGGTGCTCCAGGCCTGGCTACAGGACCCTTCTAAGGCCTGGTGACTGCAGGGCACTGGACTCTGCCTTCAGTCTGTCTGGTGGGGTTGCCTTTTGGGGACCTTGGATGAGTTGGAAGCATGTATGCTCAGGAAGGCCCCCCCTCCCACCCCCAAATGTCACCGAGAGTCCAAGGGGAAAGCAAATGTGAAGGTGGTTGGGCTTGTTCAGATGCGGGGGCAGCACCACAGTGAGGACGCCTGCAGAGGGCGCAGAGACTCGGAGCCGACCTAGGGGCTGTCGGGATTCCTGGCACCCCTTTGGGATAGGCGAGGGGAGGGCGGGGCTCAGGAAGGGTTGGGACTGAGAAGTAGGAACATGTGGGGTTGATTCCGGTGTGGGGAGAGTCCCGGTGCCCTGGCGGCTCCGTCCCTTCGTCCTGCCCTCCCGGGGCCCTTTCTGACCAGACTTCTTCCCTCCTGACAGCTGCCTCCCGGATGATCGCCAACAGCCTGCACCGCGACTCCCCGGCCGGGACACCCCCACGGCGGCCGGACACCAGCACCTCCAAGATCTCCGTCACTGTCTCCAACAAGATGGCCAGGAGCGCCAAGGCTGCTGGTGAGGGGCTGTGGGGGCTGGGGCATGTCCTGGCACTGGGAAGGGGTGCCAGGTGTCAGAGCTGGCATCTTGCACGTGCAGGGCAAGCGCCCTACCTAGAGCCACAGGACTGTAAAGATTTGTGAAGGCCGCCTGGGCTCCAGGGCATTTGAGCGTGGTCACTGCACAACCTGGACCCTGCTTTCTGCTCCTGTACCCGGAGGTTGGTGGCATCTTCCCTGGTGGGGAAGGTCTTAGAGGTGGTGTAGGTATACCGTCTCCTGCCTGTCTGCTAAGTACTTCTAAGTACTTGCCTTCAGCTTTTTCAGGGTTTAATTTTTTTTTTTTTATTTGTTTTTGAGTCACACCTGGTCTATGCTCAGGGGCTACTCCTGGCTCTGCTCTCAGGAAGTACTCCTGGCAGTACTCTGCTGTGGGGACCATATGAGATGCCGGGATCAAATCAAGGGTGGCTGTATGCCAGGAAAATGCCCTGTACTTTCTCTCCGGCCCCCCTCGTACATGGCTTTGACAAAGTTTAAGTGCTGTACTATCTCTCTGGCCCCCCTCGTACATGGCTTTGACAAAGTTTAAGTGCAAAATGCTGTAACGTCTACCATAGGGGATTCAGTCCTACTGTTTCGTTTCGCAGCCACACTGGCATTTCTTAGGGCTTACTCCTAGCAGAGCTGAGGGAATGTATGAGATTCCAGGAATTGAACTCAGGTTGGCCATGATATACAAGTGCCTTATCCCTGTACCATCGCTCCAGTCCCATTGTGTGTCTTTTTTTTTTTTTTTAATGTGGTTCGGAGCGAGAGTACAGCAGGTAAGGTGCTTGCCTGACACAAGCCTGACCCATGTTATGGTCTCCTGAGCATTGCCAGGACTGATGCCTGACTGCACAGCCAGGAGCACTGCTGGGTGTGGTTCGAACAGAAAAAACTTTGGCCACAGCTAGTGATACCTTGGGGACCATGTGTTACTTGGGACTGAACCCAGGACTGGGGCATGCAGAGGGCTCCAGTCTTTGGCGCTGTCTCTCCTTGATCGATTCTGTGGCCTGGGGTTGGGTGGGTGCAGATTGGGCTATAAGGGCTATGCTTCGAGGCTTCTCTTGGCTCAGTGCGCAGGGGGCATTTCTGGCAGTGCTCAGGGGACCACTGGCGGGGACTGAGTGGAGGCTGACCACATGCAAAGCAAACTCTCTCTCTTTTTTTTGCTTCAAATTATTTATTTTATGTATCATTTGTCACATAGGTTTTAATGTTTTCACCTTAAGATATATTTTTTTTTATGTAGGCGTACTGCTATTTATTCTGCCACTGATTAGGCTGATTGAATTGAAAAGCAAATTCTCTTAAGCCCTCTCTTACCCTCCTGGCCTTCCTCAATTTTTTTTTTTTTAAATAAAGTGGGTATAGGGCTGGAACGGTAGTACAGCAAATAGGTCACTTGCCTTCCATGCAGTCAAATTGGGTTTGATTCCGGATATCATGTGTGAGCCCTGCCAGGAAGGACCCCTGAGCATTTGCTGGGTTTGGCCCCAAAGAAACAAGAAAAAGTGGGCGTAGCATTTGGGGGATGTTGCTCAGCCTTAGGGCACTTTCCTGGCATTAGTGAAACCCTGGACATGGTTCCCAGCACTGCTGGAGTTCTGGAATCTTCCCCCAGTGCCCGAGGATTGTTGGGTTGGGGGTGGAGGGTACCCGGAGGCCGGGGACGCTGAGTGCCGGCTGCGTCCACACAGCTGAGGTTTCATGGTTGTCATGGGGAGGGATGACCGGGGAGAGACGGGTCCAGGGATGCAGACACATGGGGATTTAATGTCCCTGCATTAGCCCAGGCCCGGCGGGAGGAGAGCTTGGCCGGTCCCACCAAGCGGCGACGGGTCACAGCAGAGATGGAGGGAAAGTACATCATCAACATGCCCAAGGGCACCACCCCACGCACCCGCAAGATCCTGGAGCAGCAGGCGGCGAAAGGTAGCGGCCTGGCAGCACCTGTTCGTGCTGCACTGTTGGGGCTGGCTTGGCACCTCCTTCCACGCATGCGCAGAGAGGAGGAGCCGCGTGGGGTGGGGCCGAGGTTGGCGCTGAGAGTGTTCTGGCTGCAGGCCTTCCCAGTGCCTTTGTGCCTGCTTAGCCCACCATCAGACATGACAGGTGAGGGCTTGTCTGAGAGGAGAAGGGCCGCCTGCCACCTGGCTGCATTAGCGACCCCTGGCACCCCCCACCCCTGGGCCATTGGGAAATTAGTTTCTAGTTGCACTTTGTGTGCCAGGGCTAGAACACACTTACCCACAAGGGGACCGGGGTGGGGGGTGTATTTCACTGTTAATGATTCCTGTACCACAGCGTGGCCACGTGGACCAGGAGCGATCCCAGAGCACAGAGCCAGGAGCAATGCCTGCGCACCATGGGGCATGATCCCAGAACCAGAAAAAAAATTAAAAAGGGGGGGCTGTAGGCCTAGTGGGGGGGGAGGCTCCGGGCTTCATGGAAGCAGACAGGACCATGGCCCCCTCTCCTCACCTCTCCCCCATTTTCTTTCCTCTTTTTCTTTCTTTGTGTGCTGCACCTGGCGGTACTCAGTACTCACTCCTGGCTCTGTGCTCAGGGCTTTACTCCTGGTGATTCTCAGGGACCATCTGGGCTGCCAGGGATCAAACTGGAACCCACAGTGTGTGAGGCATATACCTTAGCCGCTGTACCATCTCTCTGGCCCAGGCCTTTTTTTCTATTTTTTTTCCTGAGGGATTTTGGGCCACTCCTTGCTGTGCACAGGGCCTATTCATCGCTGTGTGCTCGTTTGCGACCCCTGGTGGTGAGATTCTAACCAGCCGCGTTCAAGGTGGCTGCCTTAGCCTGACTCTGTTCTCTCTCTGGTTATGCTTCCTTAGCCACAGGTAGCACCACTGCAGAGTGGTCGTTCTAGATCTTTCTGAGGCCTTTTTACACCAGTGTGTGTGTGGGGTCACGTTTATATTTTTTTTTCTTTTGGGTCACACCTGGTGATGCTCAGGGCTTACTCCTGGCTCTGCACTCAGGGATCACTCCTAGTGGTGCTTGGGGGACCCTATGGGATGTCGGGGATCAAGCTCGGGTTGGCTGTGTGCAAGGCAAACACCCTACCCACTGTACTGTTGCCCCTATCCAATGTCTGTCTTTGTAACCCCTATTCCTGTCTGATTCAGTTGTGTGCCTGTCTTCCTCTCTCTGGTTGGGGTCTTGTTACCCCAAATCAGAGACCCAGGACCCAAAGAAATGAGGGGAGAAAGCAAGGCCCAGAGCTGGTTGCGCATGCACAGAAGCACGAGCACGCACATATGCATGTAAGCATGTACACACACACACACACACGCACTCACATGTTTGCGCACTCACACGCAGGAACACACACACATGCGCACGCACGCGCGCACACACGGCATGGTTCGTGAACATGTACTGAGGTCCAAGAAAGAAACAGCAGACACAGTGTAAGGCCCAGGAGAGGGGAACGCCGCGTGGGGCACTCTGGGAGATGCTGGTTCAGGCCCACAGTGGCCAGTGGTGAGGACCCGGGGGCTCTGCGCGCCAGCTCGGGGTCTGTCGGCTGACCCTCGGTTCCCGCGCAGGCCCTCAGCGCACGTCTGTGTTTGACCGTCTGGGTGCAGAGACCAAGGCGGACACCACGACGGGGAGTAAGGTGAGTGCTGGGGCCGGGACATGCTGGACTTTTGGGTTCTTCTCGGAAGGGGTTCCGGGCACTTCCCGCCTGCCAGTCCTCGCACCTCCCTTTCCAGCCTCAGTTTCCTTCTTTGCACTGACAATTTCCCTGTCTGTCGTTGGTGCTCAGGAGCCCTTCCCACTGCCAGGGCGCCAGAAACCTACATATCCCGTGTCCCCCCTCCCCCCCCCGTCTCCCCCCCCCCCCCGTCCCCCCCGTCCCCCCGCCCCACGGGGTCCTGTTTCAGGTGGGGCCCTTTCACCTGCCTCCAGGGCTCATGACCCGCTTTTGTCACCACCTCTCCCTCCCCAGCCCCTGCCTGGCGCCCACATGGCTCCTCCCCCAGACTCCTGCAGCCCATGGACAGCCGGTGATGGGGTACAGGCTACTCCCAGTCCAGCTGGGCCCTGCCACCAGGGTCACGCTCTCTGACTTGGCCACCTCATTTTAATCCTTTGCACCTCTGTTTCCTCCTCTGTTGGATGTTGCGTGAGTGGTGGTGAGGGCTCAGTGAGACACTCCTGGTGCTGGAAGATCCTTATTTTCAGTTTTGGGGCCACTCCCAGCCATGTGGGAGTACGTACGGGGGCATGGGGGGCAGAGGGGGCATGTGCCAGGGGTTGAACCTGGGGCTCCTGCATAAAATACCTGCACTTGGTCCTCTGCGCCCGTTCCTGGACCATGGAAGGCTCTGTTTTCTGTTTGCTGGGGCCGGGGGGGGGGGTCACAGGCAGCAGTGCTCAGGGTTGACTCCTGGCTCTGTGCTCAGGGGTCACTCCTGGTTGTGCTCAGGACCAGATGGGGATGAGCCTAGGCCAGCAATGTGTGGCCCCAGCCCTCACCTTCATGGTTCTGCTCTGTTCCCACAGTTCACCGCCCGCCTTTGGCCTCTCCAGGGTCACGAGGGCAGTATTTGGGGGGTGGCCAGGGGCGCAGCATGTAAAGAGGGGGCATGTGGCAGGTGCTTTGTGGCTTTGAGCCTCTTCTGTCCCCCCCTTACCCCAAGAAGCCCATTTCTGGCCCCAGTGATGCCAGGCCTGTTGCCCGTCACTGAGTCACCAGGCAGGGCTGGGTGCCCATTCCGGACTATCTCCTGGGGCCATGGGTGACCTCGTGCAGGATCCAGGGTATCCCCGAGGTGAACCCCCCGAGGAGCCTTCCTCACCTCCCTGTGTCTGCCTCCCGCACAGCCCACGGGGGTCTTCAGCCGCCTGGGGGCCCAGGAGGCCGACGAGGATGCGGCCTGGGACAGCGACAGGGACAGCACTAGCTCCGTACTGCAGTATGCCGGGGTGCTGAAGACGCTGAGCCGTGGCGCCGCCAAAGAGTCCCCGCTGCCTGTCAAGGCCAAGGCCACCAGCTCCGCCCCCGCGGCCCCTGCGCCCACTGCCCCGAGGCGCCTGACACTCCCGGCCCGCACCGGACTGGCCCGGAAGCCAGACTCACTGCCCAAGGTCAGCGTTGTGCAGAGACTGGGCAAGGCTGCCCTCGTGCCCGAGGCCCAGGACAGCCAGGTCACCAGCACCAAGAGTAAGTCTGCAGCTGAGGTCAAGGTCACCATTCAGAGGACAGTGGTGGGGCCCCGGGGCTGTGGCCAGAGCCCGGGCGCCCGCATGGACCACGCGGGTTCTGTGAGCGTGTTCCAGAGACTGGGCCACAGAACCTTCTAGCCCTGCCGGCCCCTCCACTTGGCTCCCACGCCGTCCACCACCGCCACTGCCCTGGACCCGACCCGGTATTTGGGCTCCGAGTTTGATGTGGCAGCAGGCCCAGCTGCTCTGCCTCCATCCCTCTGTCCTCTCTGTCCCTCTGTCCTCTCTTCTCCCCCCTCACCTGGGCCTCTCCCCAGTGCCCAGGGCCCTGTCCTGGCCAGCCCCCACCTCCCAGCAGATCCCCCTCTTGGGCCTGTGGCGCCCCCTGCCCCCCCCCCATTATGAGCTGCCCAAGGGCTCCTGACCTTCCCCGGCCTCCCCTCCCTTCATTGTCCCCCACCCCCCAGGTTTCTCTGTCTTGGCCTCTCTTCACGCTGTTCATTTCTCTTCTGTTTTCTGTCCCTGTGGCAAGGCCCGACTGTCCGCTGTGTCCTGCGCGACCCTCCTGCACTGGCGGCCTCCCAGCGGCCCCCGCGGCGACGGTGGCGTCCGGCTGGTGGAGACCGTTAGAGGGGTGCCCCGACTCTGCCTCCCTGTCTCCTCCCCCGTTCCCTCTCCCTCTGTTCCTCCTTTCCTCCCTCCCTCCCCCTTTCTCTCTCCCTCACTCTCCTCTCTCTCCCTCTCTCTCTCCTTTCTCCCCCTCTCCTTCCCTTTCTCCTCCCCTGTCCTTCTCTCCCCTTTTCTCCCTCCTTCTCTCCCTCCCCTCTCTCCTTCCCCTTTCCTTCCCCCCTTCCCTTTCTTTCTCCCTCCATCTCTCCCTGTTTCTCCCCCTCTCTCACCTCTCTCCCTCTCTCTTCTCCTCCCTCTGTTCGCTCCCTCTCCCTCTTCCTCTCTCCCTCCTCTTCCTCCTTTTCTCTTTCTCAACCTTCTCCCATGGTGGGAGGCAGGCTGGGGGTGCCCCCCCAGAGTCTCCAATAGATTTTTGTGACTTTGAAACCGCTTCCCGCCCCTCCTTGAGGGAGTCTCAGATTGGGGTCCCAGAACTGGGGAGGGGGTTCAGCTCCCAAAGGTCCCTCCTTGCACCCAGCTAAGGGCTGCATCTGCCCAGCCCTGAGTCAGGAGGGATAACGTGGCAGTGGTCACCCCTCATCACCATTCTGCCCCCTGGGGAGACCCCGGCCTCCTGCAGGCCCGATTCCAGCAACTGGGGAGATGCGGGGGAACCATCAGGCCTCTAGATGTTGGGGTGCGAGTGAGGGAGGTGCCGAAGTCACTGCCTGAGTGCCAGGAGCTTGGAGGGGCAGTGTGGGGAGTTGGGGGTCGCAGGAGCCAGTCAGCTGGCTTCCTTACCCAGGTAGGGGCTTTGTGGGATTTGGAGGGTCCTGGGCCAGCAAGTGCCAGGTGGCCGCAGCAGGGCTGAGTGGGGCAGAGCCCAGTGTCCTCCCGAGGGGTGTTCCTGGGCGGTGGGGGCGGGGGGAGAGCCCAGTGGGGGGCTGCTGACAGTGATGGGCCCCCAGATGGCTGCGGGCAGAGGGCAAGTTGGGTTGAGTGCAGCTTTGTGGGGCCCTGGCCCTGCTCTGGGGCTGTGGTGGCCTCTTCCTCGGTGTCCTGGCCAGGGGCTGCCATCCACTAGGTGCCCATCACTTCCAAGAGCTCCCACACGGACCTTTGCCGATTTTATTATTATTATTATTTTTTGGCTGGGGGTGTTGTGGGTTATTTAAAACCTTTGCAGGGGCTTGCAATTTGTCGGGGGAAAAAATCAAGTTGTAAACTTTTTATTACAGATTAAAAATGAGATTCTGCACTTAGTTCTTCAGCGAGGGGTGCGGGGAGCTTCCTGTGTGCTCCATGGTCCCTGGGGAGCAAGGGGTTGGGGTTCGCTCTCCCCAGGAAAGCCCAGGCTAGACACTCCCTGACCCCCAAAGGACGATGTGTGATGGTGAATTCGGAAGTTTCCCGAGCCCGGACTGCAGCCATAGCACAGCAGGGAGGGTGCTTACCCTGCACGTGCCCGACCTGGGTTCGACCTCCGGTACCTCAAGTGGCCCCCAGGCACCGCCAGGAGTGATCCCTGAGCACAAAGCCAGGAGTCAGCCCTGAGTCGGGTATATCCCGAAAACAGAAAAAGAAGATCCAGAGCCCATTTCTTAGGTGGGTGCCCCCGGAGGAGCCTCACACTGACCTTCAGTCCCGTCGTTTTCCCTCTTTTGTGACATCTTTATTGCGGAAACCTGCTCCCTTCACATCGGAGAGGCCCTGTGGACTGACCGTGGCCAGCACTCACAGCTGCGACGCGCTGGGTTAGGGGGTGCAGTTCAGACCCTCCAGCCTCCTCAGCACCCCTGGACACCCCCGCATCCCCGAGGGCCACCTTGCATCTCTCCCCAGATATTTGGGGCCCTGTGCATACTTGGGGCTCCCAGCCTGTCCAGGGTGGGAAGGCGGAGGGAGAGACGACTGGACCCCAGGGAACTGAGAGTGGGCTCTGGAGCACTCTGCAGTCTAGAGACACTCCACAGGGGTGCCTCAACCCTGGCAGCCATGGTGCCTCCCTCTCACCTTGTCAAGCCAGGCCTGTCCTATGCATCTGCCACCATGGCCTTCCAAAATGTTCTCCTGCTTTCTTGGTTTTCAACCCCTTCTGCCACCCTGGGCCCCCTCTGACCCTCTCAAATGAGCCTTCTGGGACTTCATGGCGGTTCCTGCAGGGTCTCACCCCCTAAAGAGTTGCAGCCCCCCCAAAGGTGAGAGTGGGGGCTGCCGTGTGCGGGGGGTGGGAGCACCCAAGTGAGCTGGCCATAGGGTTGAGGAAGGTCATCATAGGCCTCAGGGGATACTAGGGGTCAGCGGGGTCCTCACCCCGTTGCCCCGGGAGACATCCAGGTTCTTTTGGGACAGGGCAGGGGGGTGCAGGCTTCCCAGAGAGGGAATTCAGATCACCTCCAACTTTCTAGGTGGGGGTCTCTAGTCATAGCATCATCATGGAGCACCGGGAGGTGTTGGGGTCATGCCCCCAGCTGCCCCCTACACCTGCCCCCTCTCTGCCCCACAGGCACCCTGCCCCCAGCTCATCAGGGACCCTCCTAGAGAAACATTTCTAGGCTGACACAAGACAAACACGAAACCAAAGGGACAGCACTATGCAGTGGTTTCAGGGGTGCAGGGGTTGGGGGAGCCTTTCTGAGGGGTGCCCACGTGTGCCCATGCACAGCCCCCCGCCCCCAGTCCAGCTGCAGCCTCTGGGTGGGGCGGGGCAGTGGTCAGGAGTAAGCCAGGTGTGGCCCCAAAGACTGGCTCTAAGAAACAAGTGCTTGAGACTTGGGGTGGGGGACCAGGACTCCAGGGTCTGTCTTGCCCTGCCCCTGCGCCAGGTTGTTCCCTTGTTCTGGGCCTTCAGCTGGTTTCTTGGGTTCTGCTGCCTCAGGACAGCTGCGCTGGAGAGTTTCTTGCTTCTGTGTTTTGGGGCTACACCTGCTGGTGCTCAGCGCCTTCTCCTGGCCCTTCACTTGGGGCTCGTTTGCCCCTGGTGTGGTTGAATTGAAGCTGGGTGTCCCACACACAGGCCCTGCACACGGCCCACTAAACCATCTCTGGCTCAGTTGTTTGGTGTCCCTCCCCTTCCCAAACTGCTAAGGGCAATTTGCTGTGCTGGGCACAGAACCTAGGACTCCTGCATACAAAGTGGGTGCTCCAGCCATTGGGCCAGTTCCCTTGTCTGTGTGTTTTGCTTAGTATTCGGGGGACCTTTCATATCAGTATGTAGAATTTATGGGGTGGGGGTTGGACCATACCCAGGGATGCTCAGGAATGACTCCTGGCTCAGTGCTCAGGAGTAACTGAGACCATGTATGATGAGGGGGATTTGAACCCAGGCAGTATGATGCCAGGCAAGCACCATAGCCCTTGCACTCTCTCTCCAGCCCCCCAGTATATGGAGTTTTTAGAAAGAATTTGAGAGCTGGAGAAATAGGCCTTGCAGCACTCCAGAATGCATTTCCTTTGGGGGGGTAGAGAGAGAGTACAGGGGTTAAGACACTTATCTTACATCCCTCTGACCTGGTTCGGATCCCCCAATCACGTATAGTCCGGGGAACACACGGATGGGGGTGGGGGCGTGGGGGTGGGTGTCAGTCCCTAGCACGGAGCCAGGAATAACCTCTAGACATTGATGGGTGTGGCTCGAAAACACTGTTAGTCGTATCTCTCCTTCGGGAGTCAATCGCAGTTACTGTCCCAAAGGTCGGCTGTCCTCCTGGCAGGATATGCTTCTGGGTCCACTGATGCGTTTGGTTTCCTGCAGGTTTCATTTTAGACAGCAGTTCCAAGCCCCGTCCTCCCGCCTGCTGTGGTCTAGCGGGAATGGGTCTTGTGGCGCCATCTCGTGGCAGCTGTGTGAAAAGCACCTGCAGTCTATTCACAGGAGGCTCTCTGGAGACACCTTTCTTGGGGAGCTATTAAAGGCGCCCCAGAGATAGTACATACAGTGGGTAGGGCGCTTGCCTCGCAGCCTGACAACCCAGATCTGATCACTCCATAGGGCCCCCGAGCACAGCCAGGAGTAAGCCCTAAGCACAGCTGGGTATGGCCCCCAGACCAAAAATGAAGTAAATAAGGTGAGAAGGCTGGAGAGATAGTGTGGGAGTTAAGGGATTTGCTTGCATCCCTCCCACCCCCATCAAATCTCCTCCCTTGAGCACCACCAGGGATCACTTTGGGGCACCACCAGTGAGGCCCCCAGACAAAATAAGGTGAGGGTCTGAGATATAGTAGAGGGTTAATGTGTGCTGTCTTGCACATGCCCAATCCCTGTTTAAATCCCTGGAACTGGTACCATGTGCACCCCCAAGTCCTGCCAGAGCCAGGAGTACCCCCACGCACAAACCCACAGTCCTAAACATCAACCCAAAACCCAGAAAAACAGTGAGAGAGGGGGCTGGAGTCATAGTACAGCGGCGAGGGTGCTGACGTGGGTTCGATCCCTGGCATCCCATATGGGCCCCCCAGCCTATCAGGAGTGGTTCCTGAACACAGAGTCAGGAGTGACCCTAAACAGTAGTCATGATTAGTCATCAGGAGTCGTGGCCATTGTGGTGGTTGGGAGACGTACCGTCATGAGGCATTGGGGAAGGAGATGAAGACTAGATGCTGAGGACGAGATGTTGAGGACAAGAAGGTCAATGACAAAACATTGAAGATGAGGAGGAGAACGGAGACTCTGGCGACTTTGAGGTTTGAGACTTGGATGACGGAACTCTGGTGTCCAGGACTACGGCCAAAACGACGACTATGGCTGGAACTCCACTGCGGGTGTGTTTCCAAAACAGAAGCAATGAGAACAGTAGCAGAGTGGGGAGGGGGCTTGCCTGGGCTCAACCCCTGGCCCGCCATATGGTCCCCTGAGCCTCCCAGGAGTGATCCCTGAGCACCACAGGGTATGGTCTAAAAACCAAGAGAAAATGAATTGAGGGTCAGAAAGATAGTGGGCTGAGTGCAGCAGGAAGCCCGAGTTCAATTCTGGGCACTATATTGCTTCCTGAGCACTGCTGGGGGTGCCCCTCAGCCCCGTAAAATAAAATGTGATGTTGCTCATGTTCTCAACCTCACAGACGATGTTTTAAATATTTTACTATCTTAAAACCACATACTTTACAGCACAAAAGGAGTCTTTGGAGGCTGGAACATACCTCAGCGGTAGAACATAGGGTTCCCCCGAGGCTTGTAGAAGACCCTGAGTTTGATCCCCAGATACGCTAAGATAAGGTGGGACCCTGGGCACCATGGAATCCAGGCCACTCACCGGTGCCACCCACCAAGTATCCCAGCTGCACTGGGTGTGGCCCCAGTGGGCAAAGAAATTTCACTGAAGCTCTTTGGACTCAGGCAGGTGAAGTCCAGTGCTCTGGGGTTAAGCGAGGGCTCGGCCGCGGCCTCAGTCTTCACTGGCCATGTGGTCAGGTCCCCCCCCCACACACACACACACATTCTGGCTGGGTGGCAAGCACTTGCCTTCTTTGTGCTTCTCCCATACCTCACAAGGTCATGGTCACTCCATAGTGCTGTGGCTGAGGTGTGGCACCTGCTTTCTCTTTTTTTTTTTTTTTTGCTTTTTGGGTCACATCCAGTGATGCACAGGGTCAGTCCTGGCTTTGCGCTCAGGAATTACTCCTGGCAGTGCTCGGGGGACCATATGGGATGCTGGGAATTGAACCCAGGCCAGCTGCGTGCAAGGCAAACACCCCACCCCCTGTTCTATTGCTCTAGCCCCAGGCACCGCTTACTATGGGTCACGATCGTTGTTCAACTCCAGGGGTCAGACGCACCCCAGATCTGCACTGCTGTAGAGAGCCTCTGGTTCCCGAAGCAAAACCACATTCACTCAAATATTTATCGATCTCCAAGTCCCAGCGAGGTGACAGGCATTGTTCTAGGGACTGCAGATACTGCCGAGCTCAGCAACACCTTTTCCGGAGGAAGACAGTCACGGAACAATGAAAGGCTCCTTTAGCAGGTAAGGGTGCCGCAGAGAAAAGAACAGCATGGCTCTGTCGACATTCTAGAACTTTGGGCTGGAGCGATAGCACAGCGGGTAGGGCGTTCGCCTTACAAGCGGCCAACATGGCCGACCCGAGTTCGATTCCTCCGCCCCTCTCGGAGAGCCCGGCAAGCTACCGAGAGTATTGGATATGCCAGACACAGTAACAACAAAGTCTCCAATGGAGACGTTACTGGGCCCGCTCGAGCAAATCGACGATCAACGGGAGGGCCTTTACTTTACCTTTACTATTTTGCTGTTTCTCACCTCCCAGCTCTGTGCCTGCCTGCAGGAACGGGGTCGGTCGCACACACAAGTGCCTTAACCCTGTACTATTGCTCCAATCTATGAGGGTTTTTTGGTTTGTGGGCCATCTTCGGTGGTGGGGTACCAGGACTCAAACCAACATGCTAGGCAAGTGCTCTGCCACTGAGCCACACCCCCACCCTCAAGATGTGGCAGGCCCAGTATCCAAGGAAGAGGTGAAAAGATCCTGGGGCGGCTGGCTGCTACCCAGAGTCAGAGGGGCCTTGGAGTCTTCACTCAGGGCAGGCTTCTTGGGGGTGGAGGGAATTTGGGTTCAGAGGTGCTCAGGGGTGACCACGGCTCTAGGGGTGTTCCTGGCAGTGTTTGAGGCCATGAGGTGCTGGGTATGGAACAGGGATCAGTCACATAAAAGGCAAGTGCCAGGGCTGGAGTGATAGTACAGCGGGTAGGGCTGTTTACCGTGCATGCAGCTGACCCAGGTTCGATTCCCAGCACTCCATATGGTCCCCTGAGCACCGCCAGGAGTAATTCCTGAGTACAAAATCAGGAGTAACCCTTGTGCATCACCAGGTATGACCCCCCCCCCAAAAAAAAAGGCAAGTGCCTATTTTTTTTGGGGGGGGTCACAACCAGCAGTGCTCAGGTCTTAACTCCTGGCTCTGTGCTCAGGGACGCCTGGTGAGCGCAGGGGACCATATGGAGTGTCGGGGATCAAACCTCAGATTGGCCGCGTGCAAGGTAAGTGTACCACAGTACCACCTACCCACTGTACCACCTCTCTGGCCCCATAGGCAAGCACCTCAAGCACTGTACTAGCTTTGTCCTCACCCACCAGGATTCTTAATCTTGTCTCCTGATTTGAGAGGTCCAAGAACAGACTTTCGGTGAGAAGTTGGGATTAAAAATGCATGTGCCACACACAATCAAAGAAGGCCTTTGATTCTGTTGAGACGGAAGCGGTCATTGAAGCCCTAGCCAATCAGGGCATTCAAGCCCAATACATCAGGATCCTCCGTGAGCTGTATTGCGGATTCACTACCAGGATCTCACCATTCTACAAAGAAGTGATCGTTGATGTCAAGAGAGGGGTGCGGCAGGGTGATACCATTTCACCGAAACTCTTCAGTGCCACCCTCGAGAACATCATGTGACGACTGGAATGGGAAGAAATGGGAGTGAAGATAGATGGTCGGCAACTACACCACCTCCGCTTTGCTGATGACATTGTTTTAATAACACCAAACATCAGCCAAGCGGCACAAATGCTGGCCGACTTTGACCGTGAGTGTGGAAAGGTAGGACTACAGCTGAATCTTACGAAGACAATGTTTATGAGAAACAGCCTTGTTCCTGACGCCCCATTCGCTCTCAATGGAACGACCATCTCTGAATGCAACAGCTATGTGTACCTAGGTCGAGAGGTCAACATGAGAAATGACCTGGCACCCGAGCTGCGCAGGAGGAAGAGAGCGGCTTGGAACGCCTTCAAGAACGTCGAAGAAATAGCTAAGACGACGAAGAACCTCCGGCTCCGGGCACATCTCTTTGATTCCACTGTTCTTCCTGCATTAACATATGCCTCAGAGACCTGGGCCCTACGCAAACAAGATGAGAACGCCATTCAGGTCTCCCAAAGAAGAATAGAAAGAGCTATGCTTGGAATAACACGTTTCACTCAAATGAGAGAACGAATCCGGAGTTCTGACATCCGTCGACGATCAAGGATCAGGGACGCTGTCTCATATGCCAAGGTGTCGAAAATCAGATGGGCTGGTCACGTAATGAGATTTAAAGACGACCGTTGGACTAGAGCTGTTACTGATTGGATTCCACGGGATGTCAAGAGACCGCGTGGCCGCCCACCTACCAGATGGTCAGACTTCTTTGTCAAGATCATGAACGATCGGTTTGAGGCCCTCCATGTTCCCGGAGCGAAGAGATGCCATTGGGCTACACTAGCACGCGACAGGGACAAATGGAGACAGTTACTGGCGCCCGCTCGAGCAAATCGACGACTAACGGGAAGTTAAGTGATTAAGTGATTAAGTGCCACACACTTATAGCTATGGGCAAGAGTTCACAGAACTGAGGGTAAAAAAAACAACACTGACGTATAAGGGAATATTCTGTCACTCGCCATGTCAACCTTGAGAGACTGAGACACCCCCCTCCCACCTCCCAAGCAAAAAAAAAAAAAATTTTTTTTTTTTGCTTTTTGGGTCACACCCAACGATGCTCAGGGCTTACTCCTAGCTCTGCGCTCAGGAATTACTCCTGGCAGTGCTCGAGGTACCATATGGGATGCTGGGAATTGAACCCGGGTCGGCTGCATGCAAGGCAAATGCCCTACCTGAGAATTTGATCATTTGATGAGTCACACAGGGCAGGTCTGTCCCACTTTCTGATATGACATGTATTGAAGGTCCAGACTCTTGGCTCTGGGTTCTTAGCCAGCTCCAATTTGTCCAGGTCCCTTAAGCTCAAGCCCCTCAATGTACCCGTTGCTTTTGAACAGCAAGATTGTTTCATTTCCACAGCAGAACAGGGGGAAGAGCACAGCGAGATGAAGGCCCAGAATTCTCAATTGTCTGGAGGCTGTTTCTTTTTTCTTTTGAGGTAGAATTCTCTCCAGATGGTTTCTTTTTTTCTTTTGACACAATTCTCTCTCGAGATAGTTTCTTTCTTTCTTTTTTCTTTTTAATTGAGTCACCATGAGATACACAGTTACAAAGTTGTACCTGATCGGGTTTCAGTCATACTCAAAGTACTAGAGGTGGTTTCTTTTTTCTTTTTTTTTGCTTTTTGGGTCACACCCAGCAATGCTCAGGGGTTACTCCTGGCTCTGCACTCAAAAATTACTCCTGGCGGTGCTTGGGGGACCATATGGAATGCTGGGAATCGGAATCGAACCCGGGTCAGCCACATGCAAGGCAAACGCCCTACCTGCTGTGCTATTGCTCCAGCCCCTCGAGGTGGTTTCTTGAGGAAAGACTGAAGGCACACAAACAGTCCTGACAAGGCCAGGGTTCTCTTTGTCTCCAACGCCATGTCCAGTGAGGGCCGGGGCATGTCCAAAGCCACTGACCACCTGTCCCCAGACAGTTGTTTCTGGACTGAAAGTCATCCTTGTTAGTGGGTGAGAGGTCAGTTCACCACAATCTCACACAACACACAGTGAAATGACAGTCGTTCCAACCCCACCCCACCCCTGCCTCCTCCGTGAGTCACAGGCAGATCAGTGGCACCAGGGACCCTCATGTATGTGCTGGCTCCTGAGGGAGGCTGGAAGCCATTAGTCTGATGACTAGGGTGCCAAGGAGCATCTGCACGAACTCCAGGAAGTTTCAAGTAGCTAATTCAGGAGGATTAGAAGGACCTCCAAGGGACCTTAACTTGTGTCCCTGGGAGATTTCCTGTGGGAATGGACTCAGCACTGCCCACCCCAAGTCTCAAGCACTTGTTTCTTAGAGCCAGTCTTTGGGGCCACACCTGGCTTACTCCTGGCTCTGCATTCAGGAATCACTAATGGTGGGGTTCAAGGGGCTGTATGCAGAACTCGAGGTGGGCCACGTGGAAGGCAAGTCGTTGTACTATCTTTCCTAAGCCGAAAGGATTCATTCTTGAGACCCAGAAGCCCCCCCAAATCACCTCCCTTCCTGCCCCGGTTGTGGGAACATTGCCTGTGCAGTGTAGGGGGCAGTGATGAGTGCAATCCTTTTCTTCATCTGGGCCATCTGCAGCAGAGACCAACCCCTGACCAGACAGCAAAGGGTTGGGGAGATCTTGGGGATTCTCCATGTGGTGATGATGGTGATGGTGGTGGACAGACTATGAACTAGCAAGACCACTAGGAGTTTACCGGGGTCTCACCTGAGGCTCTCATGCACTTGAGCTGCAACCAGGATTGTCTGCACTAGCCCCTGCTGTGCGGCATAGCAGACCTCCAATTTCCTGCTAGCTAGGGAGCCCTAAAGGAGGACAGCAAGGGCTGAGGGCTGGATGTCTTGCGGTTTGCTGCTCTAGCTAATGGATGGTTCAGGGTCTGTGCCAAGCTATTTCTTGCAGGATGAATTTAAGGTCTCTGTAGGCCCAGTATTCCGCTTACAAAAACATTATTTTGGGGCTGGAGCCATAGTACAGTGGGTAAGGCACTTGCTTTACATACAGCCCACCCAGGGTTCAATCCCCTGCTATGGTCCCCGAGCCTGCCAGGAGTAATCCCTGGGCGCAGAACCAGGAATGTACCCTGAACACAATGGGTGTGGTCTAAAAAAAGTTATATTCTACGTTCAATGAAGTATATAGAATAAGCAGGTAGGAGGGCCAGAGCGACAGTAAGGCGGGTAGGGCGCTTGCCTTGCACGTGGCGGACCCAGGTTCCGATTCTCAGTATCCCACTGAGTCTCCTGAGCACCTCCAGGAGTGATTTCCAGATTGCAGAGCCAGTAGTGACCCCTAAGCATCGCTGGGTGTTAACCCAAAGCAAAAAATGAGTAGGTAACTTTCATACTTAGGAGTCATGAAATTTAGTCTAAAAAAGCCAAAACAAACAAAAACCTTTTACATAACAGTCCAAAAGTACGGGTAGGTGCTTGCCTTGCACGCCGCAGACACGTTCGGCATTACGTACGGTCCTCCGAAACAAAGCCTCAAGCACAACTGGGTACAACCAAAATCCCCCCTTTCCCACCCCTTCCACCCCCAAAAAGTGAAATTCAGTGATGCAGTCCTGATTGTTCCCATTTTACGGATGTGGACACTGAGGCACAAACAAAAAAGATCAAGCCCACAGGCACCGGCATAGGAAACACAAACGTGCGTTTGCATGGCCTCAGAGCCCCACGTCCTGAAAAGGCCATCCCCTTCCCATTCCTGGCATCATCGAGGTTCCTGGAGGAGCCCCGGAGTTGCAGGACAGGCGAGCGATCCGGGCAGAAGATCAAAGCGCAGGTGAAGGACCAGGGGCTGCCGGGAAATGGCACCGTGGTACCCCTCCCGGGAACGTCAGCGTCAGACTCCCACTGCGCCTGCGCAGCCTTCGCTCGGCCGAGAGCCCGGCGCCTGCGCGCAGCCGCTCCCTCGCCCACGGCCTCTCGGACCCGCCGTCTGTGCGCAGGCGCCCGGCCGGGAGACTGCCGCTCGCCGGGCTCCGCGCATGCGCCCTAGCCGCGCCTCCGCCTTGTATTTCCGGCCCCTAGCCAGCCACCCCCGCCTCGCTCGCTCTCGGACGTCACTTCCTGTTTGCGGCGGGCGAAGGCGGTATTTCCGGCCGGAGGGTGGGAGGGGGCGGTAAGCGGGGCCAGGGGGGAGGGGGCGGGGGGGGCCGCGCCGCGCGAGCCGTTGGGCCTGGCTCGAGGAAGGCGTTGCCGCCGCCGCCGCCGCCGCCGCCGCCGCCGCCGCCGCCAGGAAACCCCAGGAGCGGGCGCGAGCGCAGCGTGGCCATGGGCCGGAGCAGGGCCCCGCCGGCGCGGCTGGGCGGCCGCCGGTGACAGGTGAGCGCGCCGGCGCGTGTCCCCGAGCGCCCCCCGGGCCCCTCAGTTCTCCCCTCAGCGCCGCGCCGGGGGCCCCCGCGACGAGCCGGGCTGGAGCGCTCCCCGGAGCGCGGCCGCGACTCAGGGGTCTCCGGCGATCCCGGGGAACGCCCCCGGAGGGGCCCCGGGCGTGTTGGGGGCAGGTCGTGGTGCCCAGGGACCCGGAGGGGCGCCGTCCGCCCGGGGTGCGGTGGGTGGGGCTCGGGGCATCCCGGGAGCTGGAGAGGGGAGGGGCCCCCGCTCGGCCCAACTTCGCAGTGACTCGCCGAGGACCTGGGTGGTCCCCGCGGCGGCCGGCTCCGGCCCCCCCTCCCCTCGGAATCCTTCCTGATTCCCCGGCCGCGCTGGGAGGTGGCGGGGCGGGGGACCCCTCTGGCCAAGCTGTCCCCGCGGGGGTGGCGGGGCGCGGCGCGGGAAGGCGTCGCAGCCCGTGGCTGAGGTTTCTCAGGCTCGGAGTGGAAGAAGCGCTGTGCCCCCTGGCCGGGCTGGGGGGAGCGGGGGAGTCGGGGCACGGCCCCCCACCCGCCCCCCGGGGCACGGCGCCTGGGGACCACTTGCTCCCCCACGCTGGAGTCCCCAGGCGCGGGGCTGAGCCGCCTCTGCGTCCCTCAGCACGGAGGCGTTGCGAGGGACCGAGGCGGGGACTGCGCGGCCCCCGCCGCCCCCACCCGGGGCTTGTTTGGGGCTTCCTGTGCGTGCAGCTGTGCGCCCTGCCGCGCTCGCTCCCCACTAGCACCCCACTGTGCTCTCCACGGGGCGCTGCCGTTGGCCTCGCCGCGTGGCTGGCGGCAGCGAGGCTGGGTGCTGTTTTCCCAGCTGTTGCTCTCCGCATCAGCCCCGGGAACCCCTGTGTGGACTTGGGGGACCCAGAGGGGAAGGCCGCTTCCCGCGGCTTTGGGGGAGACCCCTTCTCCCTGCTCCCCACACGCCTGGTTTCTCTCCCTTCTCGCCTGGTTGGTGCTCAGAGCAGTCCGCCCCGGGGGCGGGGGGGTGGGGGGGAGGCCATGCATCTCTGTCCCTAGGCCAGTGTGTGACCTTGGCTTGCCCCATAACCTTTGCCCTGGGTCTGGACTTCGCAGAGAGCTGGCGTTGGTCCCAGGCTGACCCAGCATCCCAGGGTTGGCGATGTGGTCATAGGGGGCACCTGGTGCTTTGTCGCAAGGCTTCCGAACAGTCTGCCGGGGTTCCAGGCGAGAGCCGTTCTGCGCCCCAGGAAGCACTAATGACTTTGGCGACTCTTTCTCCGTGAAGGTTTGTTCCTCTGGTCTCTGGCTGCTAGTTTTTTGGGGTTTGCTTGGCCAATGAGCAGCAGCAGCAGTAAAAACCACGGCCCCACACTGACCAAGTGTGTTCTGCCAGCTCCGTGCTGTTCCAAGTGTTTTCACAGGAATTCACCTATATGCTGGCACATTGCCCCCCACCCCCACCACTTTTAGAAGGGGCCACCGAAGCACAGGACCGTCATTTTAGAGCTGGTGAATGGTTGGTTGGTGTATTGCGTGCATTGCGACCCCATGATAGGCCTTTCACTCCATGCTCTCAGAACTCTGTGGGTTAGGTCTGGCCAAGGCCATTTCATAGATGCTTGGGTTAAGGAGGTGTGTGACACCTCCTTGACCACTGAGGGGACGGAGGCACTGTCTGTGACATGAAATGCTTTGCCCGACATCGCACAGCCGGAAGTGGCAGGGCTGGAATGTGAGCACCAGCTTCACTGGCCTCCGTGAACTCTCTGTCAACAAACAACTGGAACGGTAGCTCCTGGGCACCCCAGTGGGGACATGATGCTGTGTCCATGCTGCAGAAAAGGTCCCGAGGAGGAACGGTCTCGCCATAGGTGCATCACATCGCACAGGCCCAGATTGCTTCCAAACGCAGACCCGGGTTGCCCGGTTCCTGGTGCCACACACGGGTTGTGCTCCTCACCAGGCTGGAACAGGGGTCCGTCTGCGGTGGTCCCTTGTCCTGGGCCTCAAAGTTCATACCTTGGGCCTTGCCTTCTCACCTTTCCCCTCAGCCTAAAGCTGTCTGAGCACCCCACCCTCCTTCCCGGGAGAAACCAGCAAGGTGTGCCCCAGCTCCCTGGGGCCCCATATTAGTGTCCTGTGTGTTCATCCTTACACTTTCCTGCTCTGGCTCATTCGTCTCCGTTCTTCTGTGTGACCTTAGGCCCCCGCTAGTCACCTGCCTGCAGTGGGCTCAGAAGTGTTTGGAAGCACCTGGGTGGGTTGTGCACGTTAGTGTCATCCGGAGACACTTCTCTAGTGGGGCCTGCCACGTATACATGCTCCGTCCCAAGGGGCTTATGCCGCTTTTGCTGCCTTCTGACTCCTCACAGTCACACCCCCCTTTCCACGCCCCCCCCAACCCCCGCCCTCCTGGCTCAGTCCCTGCTTGTCCCAGATTGTACTGAAATGATACAGGCACCAGGATTCAAATTCAGCCCTTCCCTGGTGGGATGTGTGACCTTGACAGGCAGGCTCCACCCTTCTGAGCTAATTTCATCATCTGTCTCAGAGGTCCCTAAACTTCCTTGGCCCACCGCCCTCGTTTCAAAAGAAGAAGAAGAACAACAAAAAAATCAGTCAGCTTCAGCCCTCTCCCTTGTGCCAGGAATTGGCCTTCTTCCAGTGAACAAACCCAGCTTGCACCTGGAACTCCTGTTGGTACCCCTTGGGGCGGTGTTGCCTGCTTTGGGAAATACTGATATGTATTCGGGCTGCTTAAACGCTTCCCTATCGCGAACTCTTGTTAGCTAGAAAAACTCTCTCATGACTCAAGTTACCTGAGTGTGTAAAACAGGTATAGAAATCAAACTTTGGCTGATAGTGAATCCTAAAGAGGGGCCAGCGAATACTGCGGTTAAGGTACTTGCCTTGCATCCATTCGGGTTTGATCCCCAGCACCCCATATGTAGCTCCCTGAGCCCCCCCAGGGGTCAGTCTTGAGATTAGAGCCAGGAGTAATCCCTGAGTACTACTGGGTGTGACCCAAAACAAAATAAATAAATTCTAAAGAAATTTATTTTGTGTGACCCCCCCATACCAGTTCTGACCCACAATTTTAAGCAGATTTCTGGGAGCCAGAGCGATAGTTCAATCCTTGGCTTTCCATATGGTCCCACACACACCACCAAGAGTAATTCCTGAGTGCAGAGCCAGGAGTAACCACTGAGCATTGCTGGGTGTGACCGAAAAAGCCGAAAAAGCCAAAAAAAAAAAAACAAAAACAAAAAAAAACAGTGTTCTGTAAGGTTTGTGGGATGGAATGCCCAGTTGACAGGTTGTTGTAAAGGTAAAGTGAGCTTGTGGAAAACATACAGTAAGCCGACTAATTTACAGAAAGGGGACATACAGTAAACCCATTTCGTGTTCACTAATTAAGAGTTGTAAAGTCCTTGGGTTTCTTAGTGACTGTAATTCTTCCTTCCGTTAGGATTTTGAAGGTCCTTCTTGTCTGATAACCTGGATAAGGGTGGGGCCGAAGTTAGCATGCACAACCCTCCCTTCCCAGATGAGAAAACAGATTCTAGAGGGAAGGAAATAACTGGTAGATTGGGGCTGGGGAGGCATCACTGCCTAAGAAGCTTGCGGCTCATCTGGGTTTGATCCCCGGCAAAAGATTGTGGTGCCCTAAACACCAAAGTGATTCCTGAGCACAGCCAGATAAGGCCCCCCCAAAAATAAAGCCGGCAAATGCAAGTTCCCAGGTCCTTCCCTCTCCCACCTGTTGCTGCCCTGAGCCCCTTTGAGGTGGAAACTTCAACTTCTTTTCGTCTCTGCTCACCCCCTTTCCTGTCGGTGCCTTACTGAGCAGCCCCCAGGGGTGGCGGGACACACTGGGTGGATGTGAAACAGCCTGCCAGACTCACTTGGGGAGGTGGCACAGGCGCTGGTGGGGGCTTGGTGTGGCTTTGACCCCGAAGGCATGTTCGCTTCTGACCTCAGCTTGATTGAACGCAGACTGTGTGCCCAGCATTGCTGCAGGTGTTGGGGATACAGTGGTGTGCGTGACGGCAGGCCCTGTGCTCCTGGGCTGGGGGGACGCCCCTCATGAGGGGCAAGTTAAGGGGGTGCACCTGGTGGGGAATTGAAATCAGGTGTGTCTGGGAGCAGGCTTGAGCCTGTGGGGAAGGTACTGTGGCCTGAGGGAGTGGGGCAGCAGGGGTGAGCGAGGGTGGCCTGCCCCGGGAGGCCTGCCTGGCTTGGGGTTTGAGTGAGCGCCTCTTGCTTGCGGGCGTTTCTCGCCTTCTGCCTGGGGGCTGGGGTGGATTCTTGTAGCTGGGCTGATCAGGATGGAATGGTTTCCTGGGAGTTGGTCAGTCTGGGGTGGATTCTGGGGTATGGTCAGGGTGGGGTGGATTTTGGGGGACTGGTCAGGGTGGGGTGGACTCCCAGGGACTGAGCAGGGTGGGGTGGATTGCTGGGAGTTGGTCAGGGTGGGGTGGATCCCAGGGGACTGGTCAGGCTGAGGTGGATTCCTGGGAGTTGGTCAGGGTGGGGTGGATTCCAGGGGGCTGGTCAGGCTGAGGTGGATTCCCAGGATCTAGTCAGGATGGAGTGGATCCCAGGGGGCTGGTGAGGCTGTGGTGGGTGCCCAGGGATTGGCGAGGCTGTGGTGGGTGCCCGGGGGCTGGTGAGGCTGAGGGGGTTCCTGGTACCTGGTCAGGCTGGGGTGGGTTCTTGGGATCTGATCCGGGAGTTTTACAGCACCACTGCCCCAAGTAGAGTCACTGCTGCAGAAGGCTGAAGCCCTGCACTTGTCTCCTGTGGATTTCCTCCCACAGTCTGCAGGACTTCTGGCTGCTTTCTTTAGGGAGAGATTGGGGGCTCCATGGATGGTTTTTTGCCTACTGAACCCCAACTCGTGTGGCTGGGCGGCCAAAAAACCTCCCAGGCAGAGGACTGCAGTATCGCCCATCCACACGGTACCTGTGAGGCCCACCTGCTGCTCTGTCCCCCAGTGCCTGCCATGTTCCCAGGGTGTTCTAGAACCTGGGAAAACCAGCCTGTGGCTACCCTCGTGGAGACAGGTGCCTGGGAACATGTCTGTGATGGGTGGACGCCCGAGGGGAGACAGTGGGGCTGTGTCTGTTTTAATGGGGGGGAGTGGATGAAGGAGCCATGGGCAGACCTGAGGGGTCAGCTCCAATTCCCACCTCAGTGTGAAGACTGGGGCTTGAGGAGCGCCCCCCGGGATAGAAATGTTGAGAGTGGGCCCTGAAGTTAGGCAGTGTAGCCTGAGTCCTCGACTCAGCAAACTTTGGAGGAGTTGCTCCTAACCCCATGCCCGAGTTTAGAACACGGAGCAGGAATGGCAGCCTGGCCTTGCTCTCCTAGGCTTGTTCTGGGGCATCTTCCTGGATAGAGGGAGTCCCCTTAGAACAAAGCTCTGGGGGTCTCCAGAAATCCTCGAGAGCGGGGGAATGGATTTTGCTTTCGATTTCCAGACTTCTGGGTACCCAGCGGTACCCCTCCCTGGGCCTCTCTGCCTTTCCAAGCTCTCAGCGGAAGGCGCTCAGCCACCAGGCCTCTGGGCTGCACGGTGGGGTGGTTCGTGGCAGACTCTGCTGGACACCCAGCCAAGCAGCGAGAGGCCCAGCTGGGGGAGACAGCCCTGGGAGCGGACCAGGAGGGAGGGAGCAAAGGAATGGGTGTGGGAGGGCGGCTGGGGGAGCTCGGCCTGGCCCTCGGGGGCAGGAGCCACGGTCATCTTGGCCCCCGTGGCCAGGTCCAGCTGTTCTGGGTGTTCGCTGTAGGAAACAGCACACTGGGGCTGGCGGAGACAAGACGACATGCCCAAGGTCCGTGCAGGAAGTTCCTCGAGCCCAGCAGTCCTGCCCAGGAAACTCAGCCACAGATGTTGTTTCTAAGGGTGAGGCCAGAAATCCATGCCTGCCTTGGTTTGCCACCTCGCAAGCCCTTTTCAGTGGGATCGGGCAGCTGCTTTGCCTGGGGTCCCCTTCCCTGCTCCTTCCAGCCGGGCTTCAGGGCCTCTCGACCGCAGCTGGTCACTTTGTGTGCGGGGCAAGGCCTAGGGCAGCACACCAAGACCTCCCGTGGTGGTCCGGAAACCCACAGCCTTATTTCATTTCACGAGGTACCGTTGCTGCACGGAAAATGAGACTATGCCTGCGCAGCGGGACTCCAGAGAGGATTTAGGGAGCTAGTGGGCTCAAAAGTGCTGGGCATGGGGCTTGTTGAGAAGTTTCTCGATAATTCTGAGCTGCTGCTGCTGAGATCTTCAGAGGGGTCTGAATGGGCACCTGCGGGCAGAGGGTCTTTGAATGTAGCTTGACTGGGCTTGATGGTTGGCCGAGTGGATTTTGACTTGCTTTCTTGGGAGGGGGAGGTGGTTTCTCAGGGAGGGCTCTGGATAGGTATATTGGGCCGTTCTGGTAGCACGGTGGTGTGGGCAGCCCCTTGAGGGGCGATCCAGGACTGGTTGGTGCCAGGGCTCCCCATGCTTGCCCAGGGACTTGGCATGATTTTCTTCCCCGTTTCCAGGTAGTGGCTGGATTTACATGGTCTAGGTGAGTGGGTGACAGATGGGTGGTGGGAACCAAGCTCTCTGGGACTGAGGTGGCTGCGTGAAGATGGCTTCTTTGGGGCCTGAGAGAGCTCAGTGGGCTGAGAGCAGGCTCGGGGTCTAGGGGCTGCTTCTGTCCCTGGCACTGCATGGTCACCTGAACACAGTCAGGAGTGGCCCCCCCAAGCATGGAGCTGAGAGTAGCCCCCACATACTGCCAGATGTGACCCCAAAAGTGGAAAGACTGACCTGGGCCTGGGGCTGCAGCTCAGCAGGAGAGCACTTGCCTTGCATGGGTGAGGCATTTGGGGCCCACTCTGTTCTCACATCCATTTTCTGCTTCCTTTCGTCCTGGGCAGAGCTGGCACACACCAGGCCTGGAAATGACGCGGCTCTCTTGGTTTGATGCCTGTTTGGGCCCTGGTTTGTGGCTGCCTCTCTCCACCCCCTAATGTGACTGAGCTCTGGCCTTGGCCAGCCCCTTGCTTCCCTAGTGGAGGGGGAAGGGCTAAGGGAACCCCTAACCACTGCCCACCCCGCTTCCTTGGGATCTGATGAGTCCTGGAAAGCCTCGGAGCCCATCCTTACTCTTTGTGGTCCCTGGTACGATCCAATGTTTAGCTAGAGAACTGCTTTGTGTGGTGCGATTCTGGGTGTGAGGGCACTAGTGGCTCCTCATTCCAGTGGAGGAGGTAAAGGAGTGGTCTCCACTCTCCGTCGCCCTCACCTCCCCTGGGCTGTGGAAAGGCGAGTGGGATGGGAGAGGGCAGGGGCAGTCTGGCAGTGGAGCTAGAGGCCCTGAGGTGGTGGCTGGAGTGTGCTGGAGGGGCTGATGGGGGGGAGCAGTGGGGTTCAGGGATGGGCGGTGGGAGCAGGGGGCCTGTGTGGAAGAGGGAGCAGTGCATTGTGCTTAGGAAGTGGTGTTCCTGAGGGCCCGCCCCAGGGTGGGGGTGGCCATGCTGGTGCTCTGTGTCAAGCATGTGGGGTTTTGTTTCTGTTTTGGGGGTCCCACCTGTGATGTTCAGGAGTTCCTCCTGGCTCTGCACTTGAATTACTCCTAGTGGTGCTCCAGTGACTGCGGGATGCCATGGATTGAACCAGGGCTGCCCATGTGCAAGGCAAGGACCCACCCCGCTGTACTATCTCCAGCCTTGCGTGTGGGTTTTTTTTTTGTTGTTGTTGTTGTTTGGGTCACACCCGGTGATGCTCAGGGCTTATTCCTCACTCTGCACTCAGAGATCACTCCTGGCAGTGCTCAGGAATCAGATGGGATGCTGATGATTGAACCTGGGTGGCTGCTGCAAGGCAGATGCCCTCCCGCTGTGCTGTTGCTCCAGCCCCTCAGGCATGTTTTGGGGTAGCGTGTGTTTGTGAGTTGTCTGTTTTTCATTTCAGAGAGTCAGCGCTGGCGTGTCTTGAGCCCACTACACTGAGTTCCACCGCCATAGCCCCTGGAGTCAGCAGGGCCTTTGCTCTGAGTTGGCTCCCGAGTCTCTGCTGCTCATCTTCAGATGTGCATGACGTGGGTCTCTCTGATGATCCTGATTTGTTGTGTCCCCCAACCCCCGCCCATTTGAGATGTGTTTGGTTAAAGTGGGATGGCGTGTTTATCTCTCTGAGGGGCAGAAGAGCACCTTGCCCGACCCTGACCCACGCAGGCTGAGGAGCAGGGAGGGGGCCTTTTCTTTGGCAGGTGGGTTGGACTTTGCCAGCGCATCCCAAAGTGCGCAGTGCTGTGCTCCCTCCTGCTGGGACGGCAGGAATCATCTGGGGACCCAGAGTTCCCTTAGGTGTGATTGGGGGGACACTTCCTGTTCGTTCAGTGAAGGAAGGTAGATTTCCAGGGGGAAGCTGTATTCCTTTTTCTGAACAGGGGTGGGGGGTGGTAGACCAGATAAGTGTGGACACCTCTGATCTCTCCCCTTGGCCAGTGTCACAGCGGCTGTTTTGTTGCCTCATTGCACCCCCTTCCTTCCTGCAGAGGTGCGGCACTAGCGAGGCTCCTCAGCTGAGCCCCAGTGTGCAGGCGAGAGCTGGAGGGTTATTTAAATCCTCACTCAAAGCAAAGCTAAAAATTCAGCCCCTCCGTGGCTCTGGCCTTTGCCGCCACATTGCCACTGTGACAGAAGTGTCTCACAGGGTCACAACATCTGAGCGTATGGACTGCAGGAAGTCAGGGGTGGGCAGGGGCGGTCTGAGGAGCGAGGTGGGTTGGCTTTGGTTTCTTGGAAGCAAGGCAGGGGCTGAGGCTCAGGACTCAGATGGCACGTTGGGGTCTCCTTGGCCAGATCCCAGCTTCCTCATCTGGAAACTGCATTCTCGTGGTTTCCAAATGACCAGGCGTGTGGACGTGTCCAGCCAGTGCAGGGAACCTCTCCTGGGGACAGCTTCAGAAGTCTGCCACAGCCCTGACGTTGGGTCCCAGGTGTACCTTCCCTCTACCCACCTCCGCTTCACTCATATCCTGGCCTGCCCCTTGGCTTGGAGTGTCCATCCTGTGTTTTTCTGACCGACTCTCAAATCAGAAGTCCTCGGCCCCTTACCCGTACCTGCTTCTCCGCATGTTGCATCTCTCTATGTGTCACCTCCGAACGTACCATTCGAGCTGCCTAAAGTCCGCCTGGGCCAGAGTTCTGTTTGTCCCTCCTGCCTCCCTGCTGGCCAGGGCAGTGAGGGAGCAAATGCAGGAATTTTTCTTACACCCTCACTTGGCAGACCTCTGAGCTCAGAGTGGGGGTTTTCTGTGTCACACCCTCCCTAAACTAATCAGAGCTCCAGGCCGGGAGCACCTAGTGCACCTGTGCACCATGCCCCTAGGCTGGCTCAACCCCAAGCACAAAGCCAGAAGTCATCCCTGAACACTGCCACGTGTGGCTCCAAAACCAAAACTGAATGTCATTGGACCACATCCAGTGATGCTTAGGGAGGTGTTCCTCCTAGCTTTGAGTTCAGGGATCACTTCTGGCCATGATCAGGGGATTATGTCAGGTAATAGGGTCAGGTCGCTTTTGTTGTCGTGCAAGGTGAACACCCAACCTGCTGTACTGTTTATGGCCCCAGTCCCCCACTCCCCACCCCCTGAAGTTCTTTAAATTAAAAAAATAAAGCTCTGGGCCTGCCTGATCCTGTGTTGGTTGGGATTGGGGATATGGGAACAGATCCTTTTTCTGCCTGTGGAGCCCCTATTTTGTCAAAGGGAGCCACTATTACCAGAAATAGAGGTGAGTGCTGTCAGCAACAGCAGGCCGAGCTGTGAGGGCCTGTGACTCAGGGCCAGCCCCTGTGACAATGAGAATTTGCACGTGAAGAGGATGCCCAGTGTGCTGGGTGGAGGGAGCAGCACCTACGAAGGCCTGGTGGTCACAAGGAGAGCAAGGGCCCTCTAGGGACTGGGAAAAGGGGAACAGACAGGGGTCAAGCTCAGGTGGGTCCCTATTGCTACTTTGTAAAGTCTGGACTTGGGGCCAGAGAGGCAACGGTGGAGTGCTGGAGCACATGCTTTGTAAGCAGAAGCCAAACAGGTTCCATCCCCAGCACTGCTTGTGTGGCCCAAAAAAACAAAAATCAAGACAGAAGAAAATATGGGCAAAAGAGACAGTACAGCAAGGAGGGCACTTGCTCTGCACCCAGCCAGCCCAGGTTCCATCCTGGCACCCCATGTGGCCCCCTGTGCCCTGCTAGGAGTGCAGAGCCAGAAGTTGCGTATCTGGGTATTGCCCCAGAACAAACCTGGAAACAAAGGCTTACACATGATTCTTAAGTCGGAGAGGTTCAGGGTTAGAGCTGGGCTTGGAGTGGGGAGTACTTGTCCTGTTCAGGGCCTGTGACCAGGCCGACTCAAGTCTGGAATGGGATTTCAGTGAGGGTGCTAAGGCCCTGGTGGCTGGGTGAGGAAGAAAGTATGTTGGGGGTGGCCAGAAGGAGAAGGGAATCTGTTCCCTGCTTATTCGTGCCCCAGTTTCTTCAGCCCACCCACAAATCCGGCCTCCCTCCCATCCCACCTGCTGCAGTAGACAGATGGGGCAGTGGCGGAGCGGGTGTGGTGGTTGGGGGAAAGAAAAGTGTCTCTAGAGCTGCTTCTTACCCAGGAGGCGGAATAGGTAAGAATCCACATTCCAGAAATATATCACGGAGGCAGTGACAGTCCCCAGTCTTCACCCACCAGAGGAAATAATAGCACCTTTAATGGGTGTGGAGTTGCTGCTGTATTAGGCTCTGTTCAGAGGATTTTGAGGGTGCATCAGCGACTCCTGTATCTTGGTTTTCTTTGTTGCTGGGGAGTGCCTCCCAGCAGACTCAGAGTCTGGGGCTGTGCATGCTGTATGGAGCAGAGCGCTGGACTGGGGCATGCCTGCAGTATCAGGGACCTTGCCCCCGGGGCCTTGCACTAGCACCCCTGCCCTTTGAACTAGCTCCCTGCCCTCGTTTGTGTTTTTGTCGCCTCTGCCACAGCCACATCCCTGGCCCTGGATGGGCTCATAGAATCTCCACCCTCCACCTTACCCTTGGAGTGATGGACGGTGATTCTTTTTTTTTTTTTTTTTTTTTTTTTTCGCTTTTTGGGTCACAGCCGGCGATGCGCAGGGGTTACTCCTGGCTAATGCACTCAGGAATTACTGCTGGCGGTGCTCGGGGGACCATATGGAATGCTGGGAATCGAACCCGGGTTAGTCACATGCAAGGCACATGCCCTACCCGCTGTGCTATCGCTACAGCCCCAGTGATTCTTCTTAAAAGAGAATTTAAAATACAGACTTAATTTTTCACTCAGCATTTTTCGGCCCAGAAACCATTACAAGGCAGAAGGTATATAGATTACCCAGATACACTGAGACACTCTCGCCCCCCCCCACTCCTCCCCAAAATATGTCCTCTGTGTCGATTTGCTCTTAATACAGGGATGAGGAAACTGAGGCAGAGGCCTTGCTCGAGTCACAAAGCAGCAGGTCCAGCTCAGTTCCTGGGGCCACCCTGATTCCCATGCTCGTTCTGTGTCTATCATGATTCTGTATGTGAGAGGGAGAGTCCTGGGCCCCGAGGTGAGTTGGAGAGCTGCTTTCTGTGGAGGATGCTGGGTGTTTAAGTGTATGCAGGAACAGAGACGGGCTCACTCCCATCAGCCCTGAGGCAGTGTGTGTATTTGTGTTGTGGGGGAGCTGGAACAGCCGCTCTCAGTGGTGAACTCGGGCCGCATTGGCTAGTTAGAGGTGACAGGTTGTGGCTGCGCCCATGCCGTGCGCTGTCACGTGCAGGCTGAATACTCCCTGTGCATGACCCTCTGTCCCACCCCTCCAGGTCCCTTTGCTGCCAGTCCAGTAGCTGGGGACACTATGCAGGCAGGGTGCAGGCTGAGGTGCCATTTTGGGGGGGGGGGGGCAGAGGGGTGGTAGGCCAAGCTGCCTGGGGCACATCCCAGCTTCCTGTTTCCTGGTCAGGCAAGTGAGGCCGGTCTTTTCACTCCTAGCCTCAGTTTCTTTGTTAAAATGGCACATGCAAGGGCCTGCCTCCTGGGGGCTGCCGGGAGACTTGGGCCCATGAGGACAGAGCTCTCGGGTGTGGCCAGCAGACTGTGGCCCATTATTGTAGACCTGATCCCTGTGGGGGCATTTAGGTTGTTTACAGCGTTTTTCTGTTTTACAAGAATATCCTCAGAACAGCCCTTCTCAGTAGTGGTGACTTTGCTCCCCGGGGGGACATTTGGTAGTATTTAAGGACATGCTTGGGGGGCAGCACCAGGGCAAGGTGCTGCTTTTGCAGGCAGGGACCAGGGGTGGACTTAAGCTTACTACCTTGCTCAGAGCAGCCGCATCGTGCTGCCACATGTCTCTTCTGAGAAGGAGTGTTTCCTACTTCCCCATTGGGCTAAAAGTGCGGCACGGAACTCAGGACCAGGTCAGAGTTTTGTGGCCAGTGAGGACGTTGTTTCCTCCTTCCCACCTCTACCACGCTGCCTCTCCCACCCCATTGTCTGGCCTCAGAGCTGTAGGGGAGACTCGGAGTAGAGGGGAGGTGGTCGGCTCCCTGGGGTTCACTCACCCAGGAACACCCACCCCAACTGTCCTGAGCTCCGGGCAGTGCGAAGCCTCTGCTGTGCCTCTCGCCTCTGAGACCCACTTGTGCTGTGTGGCGTCAAGCCCCTTTCAGAGCACAGGCACGTGAGAAAGGGGACTTGATGGATGATGAGGAAAGGAATTGAGTTTGTTTCTGACTTGGTCTGGCCACGGCTTCATTCTACAGTTCATGCCACAGTGTCTGTTGGCGGGTCTCTTTTTAGGTGGGGTGGGAGGCACTTTGCCTACATTCAGTGGTGCTCTGAGTGAGGCCTGACCCTGCTCAGGAGTGACCTCTGGTGCTCCTTTGAACAGAAAATTGCTCCCCAAGCCCCTCTAGAAGTAATCCCTGAGCACAGAGCTCAGGTGTGGCCTGAAAATGAACAAAAAATGGTCTTGGGAGCTAAAGGGAACATGCAAACAGAGGGTACAGAGCAACAGTGCAGTGGGGAGGGCACTTACCTTGCATGTGGCTGACTTCAGTACCCCATATGGTCCCTCCAAGCCAACCAGGAGTAATCCCTGGGTGCAGAGCCAGAAGTCATTCCTTACCATCACTGGGTGTGTCTCCCCAAACAAAACCAAACCATGACGAGACTGAAGATGGAAGGGTGGGGCCTTGGATGTGTTACATGTGGTGGTGGGAGGAGGCAGCATGTGTAAGGGCCCTGAGGTTGGGGTGTCCTCATGTGGTTGAGCAGCTGCAGCAGGCAGGCACCCTGAAATAGAGTGCGTTTGGAGAAATTGAGGGAACTGTGCAGTCCTCATAGGCTCCTGGGGTTCTTTAGCTGCAGGGAGGGGCTTAGAGCCAGACCCATCAGTGCTCAGGCCTATTTCTGGCCCTGGCATGGGTCACTCCAGGCAGTGCTCAGGGAACCAATAGGGGGCCAGTGGCATGTAAGGCACACACCTCACTCCTGTACTCTCTCTCCTCCCCTGGGTCTTCTGTAATAACTTTGGGGCCTGGGGAGGGTTTGATCTGAGGAGGGTGCTGCCTCCCTGGTCACAGGGCCCTCAGTGGAACATGGGTGATGGGACAGGTACTAGAGCTCTGCCATGACCCCAGCCCTGCAGCCGAGGAACCAGCGGAAGCTCCTTTCGTAGGCCCAGCTCCTTTCCAGAGTGCTGACCAGTGGGGTCTATAGGAACTGGATGCCCAGGGCCCTGACCCCAGCACTGTGAGGAGAGAGGAGTCCGTTATGGAATATAGACCCCCAAGTCAGAGGGAATAATCATAGGGCATTTAAAATAACCTGTGGAGAGTTTGCTAGAACGATAAGTCAGTGCTGCTCCATGTGTTCGGTCATTAGAATCAGGGCCAGAGAGCTCAGGCCAGGGCCAGAGAGATAGTATCGGGGCAAAAGCACTTGCCTTGCATTCTACCCACCCTGGTTTAATCCCCTGCACTACATGTGGGCCCGCAGCACCACCAGGGGCCACTCCTGAGCACCTCAGCATGTGGCTCCCACACCAGAGCATAGCAGGAACCTTTGGAGATGACTCAGAAGGGCTGGAGCTCAGGTAAAGCATTTGGAATCCCTGGGGGACCCCCCCCCACACACACAGCGCAGTCAGGAGTGGGCCCTTCACCCTAGCAAAGCCTCGCAAGGACAGCCCACCCTCAGGAGTTCCTCTCCCAGTGCCCACCTTGCTCCCCACCTTGCTCACAGCAAGCTGCTCTGATTTTTGTTCCCACTTAGCTCCCCTCTGTGGAGTTAAGTGGACCCCCAAACTCTAGAGCAGCAGGGCAGCCTCCAGGCCTGGGGGCTCGAAGTGTGCTGCCTGCTCGCTTCTGGGCTGCGGCTGTCCTCAGCAGGATCCCAGCACGGATGGGAATGAACCGGGAGCACTGGCCTGCGGCCTCGTGGCCCAAGAGCTGCAGTGCCTGGGTTGGGATTTGGATTCTTCAGCCCCTGGGTTCTTCGGTCATTGGTGGCCTCCCCTTCTTGAGGGGCCAGTCAGGGGGGGAGCCTGGGAGCCAGGAGTCCCATTTCCAGCTCACCCGTATATTGACTCTCAGGAGTACATGCCTCATTTGTCTTAGAGACTTGCCCGGCATGGCTCAGTGCGTATTCCTGGCAGTGCTTGGGGATTGAATCAGGTCCGGCCACATGCAAGGCAAGTGCCTTAACCTCAGTTCTTTTTCTCCAGCCCCCTCAGGTGCTTTTTAAAATAGTTCCTATGTTTGTCGTAAAACACAGAATAGCATCATTCTAAGTTCATTCTGTGCAGTGCAGTGTACCTTGTGACTGTAAAGCAGGGCCCTATGAAATCCCAGCAGGCACTGCCTCCTGTCCTGCCCAGTGTCACTGCTCTGCCAGCTTCGAATCTTTGGGAGCAGAGTAGCCCTGCCCTCAACAGCAAGTGCCATGTTGACTGGTGTCGCTTTGTGCCCACTGTGTCCTGCCGCTGCAGGGCAGGGCTCTGGGGCTCTGCTGGAGGAAGTGACCCTGGTGGGCTTATCTGTTCTCCCAGGGATGGATCCCTGGTCTGTTTACAGGCCCGGGGTCTTGAGGAGCACTGCTGTGGAGAACACTGAGTAAACATTTCTGCCTGGGAGGTGCAGGTTGCGGGGCCACAGTGGGGCCTCCTCGAGTCTTCCTTTCGCCAGATAATTTCCCATCGCTGCCACACCAGTTCGTATTCCCACCAGTAGCAGTTCTTTCATGTCCTTGTCAACACTTGGCATTGGCCGTTGAAAGACTTGAGCCGTGGCCGGTGGGTGGTTTTAATCTGCCCTTTCCCTGGAACTAATGAGATTGTGTGTTCTCAGGAGCGTGGGTGCCCTTGCTCTTTTAACCTTGCCTCCCAGGTGGCTCGCCTCTCCGTGCCATTCACATCTGTGGCTCTCGCCAGACTCTGGTCCCGGCCGTGACAAGGAAGTAGCAGGCAAAGGAAGACCCAGGGCTGTGCTCCCTGCAGCCGGGGCAGGCCCCTGCGTGCTCTCACCTGGCTTCCGGAGACAGCGCTCGGTCCTCCCGCCTGGGCGTCCCCCAGCGAGCAGGCCGTCCTCTTGGCCGCGGGGCTGGCGTTTCATCACTGCACCCTGCGTCACAGACACCTCAGCCGAGGCGCCACCCTCAGTGGGAGGATAGGCGCGCGGGAGCCAGGCGGGACACAGGGAACCTAGCAGTTCCTCCCCCTTCACTGTGGCTGGCGCCTGAGCCTTGGAGTGAGAATGTGAGAGGTGGCTCTGGGGGCGGGGCCTCCGCGGCAAGCCTCTGCCAGGAGACCAAGGTAAATGCTCCCCCCGCCCCCTTGTCACCCCCTCACCCCCCCGCTGGCCCCACTCCTGCCCGACAGCACCCTTGTGAGGAGTTCAGAGGTGACTCTGGGTGCTCCGGCACCCTGCTCAAGACCACCCAGCTGGCAAGGGTTCACAGCCCTGTGCTGCCCTCTCTGACCCGGGCAGCCACACGGGTGGCCATTTACGGGGCCCCAGGCCCAGACCTTGTGTTGTGAAGTCGTTAGAGCCCTGAGAGGCCAGGTCCCTGGGCCATTGGGGAGGGAGAGTTCAGATTGGACACCAGGCCCCAGTCCTTTTCTTCGCAGCCTCTGGACTCCCGAGTTTCCATCCCAGCCCTGGACTAGTGGGCACCAAGCTGGTACCAGTGGCGGCGTGAGGGGTGGCGTTGGGCCGACTTGGGGAGGAATTCCTCCCTGCCCACCATGGACAGGCAGGCCTGAGCCCTCGGTTTTCTCCCTCATCCCAGTGGCTGCACTGTCCGAGCTCCTTGCTGCCCCCGGGGCTGCGCACGTGCCCTCATGCTGCCAAGTGCCCAGCGCGTCTGCCTGGCATGCTCCTCCCTTCCGGCGTGGCTGGCGCGGCTCCCCCTTTCCATCTCCTTTCCCCACGTGGTTTGCCTACCCAGTGCCTCTGCATCTCTAGCCTTACTCGTATTTGCGTGTTGTCGGCGTGTCTCGCTGGAGCAGGAGCTTCGAAAAGGCCTGCGGCTCTTTGTCTGCCCGATGCGTGTTCGGAGCGTGGCACCTCTCAGAGCAGCTGGGAGGCGTGCGGAGAGCCCCGAGGCGTTTCTGCGGCGCTGTCTGGTCCTGGGATCTGTGGGCTTGTTCCCTGTGTTCTCCGGTAGACACCCAGGTGCTGTGCGGGCTCCAGGCGTGCGAGAACAGGCTGAGGAGGAGCACAGTGTACCCTGTGTGGCCTCTGCGGTCGGGAGAGTTTCTGGGCGGTGGCATTGGCTCCGCTGAGGTCCCAGGAGGGGGAGAAGGCACGGAACGAAGAGAGGGAGGCCTGAGTGACAGGGGCCTGGTGGAGAAGGGGCGTGGGAGGCGGGCAGTGCCAGGTGCGAACGTTTCCAGGGGCGCGAGCATTAGCCTTTGCTGAATGCTTCAGGTGTCTCTGGGCAGGGTGGCTGGGTGCCCTGGGAAGTCTGAATGGGGAGGAAAAGCCCAGGTTAGACAGAATACGGGGGTGAGAGCCCAGGAGGTCAGGGTTGGGGGCTAGAGAGGCATTGGAGGAAGCTGCAGGGTGGCGTGGCGGGTGCAGGAGGGGCCCCTCATGAAGGTCTTATATAGGAAGCTGAGGAGTTTGGCTCTGCCCGAGGCAGATGGGAGGCCACTGGCCACGTTTAAGGGTCATCACTGCTGAGAGGGACAGGTCGGGGGTCTGTGGTGGGGAGGACAGCCCTGGGGCTGAGATCAGCCTTCCCGTGGGGCCGCCTGCGGGGGAGGGAGCCCCACTGCTACTCAGGCCCCGCCTTTGCCGCTCGGAGTCCAGAACGTGATTTCTCACCCTGCTGTTTACTTCCCCGTCACTTTCCATCTTGTCTCTGCTCCTGCTTCCTCCCACTTACCTCCCTTCTCTCTGCCCAGCCCGGGCAGCGTGCCACCGTCACATGCCAGGCGGGAGTGCGCCCAGCCTCCCAGCTCCCCTGGGGCACGAGAGAAAGCTGATGCCCACGGTGCCCCTGGAGCCAGCTGCCGCTCCTCTGGGGGCCACCCTAGCTCCTGACCTGCTGTCCGCAAATAACCTCAGGCCGGGAGAGGCGCGAGGCGCCTGGGACTCCCTGGCCCCTGGCCAGGCCTGTGGCTGCAGGTAGAGCCCAGCGGGCGGCCGCCTCCCGCCCTCCTGCCCGCCCTCCGCCTGCCCGGGAACCTGAGCCGAGCAGCGGGCCCGGCGTCTGTCAGTCTGCCGGCTGCCGGCCCCTGCGCACTGAGGCCTGAGGCCCGGGCTCGGGCAGGACGCTTCAAGCCCCTGGCCGGTGCGGCTGCGGGAGGTCGCTGCGTGCTCGTGATCTAGCGCGGCTGTGAGGAGGTACCGGGGGCGGCTGCCCGTGTTGCTGTGGGCCAGGTGGGAGGCTTCCGAGTTCCCAGAGCTGGAGTGAGTGTGTGAGTGAGAGTGAGGGTGTGTGTGTAAGTGTGTTGTGTGTGATGTGTGTGCGGGGGGGGGGGGGGGCGGGTGAGAGGACGGGAGGGGGTCTGTGAGAGAGAGCGGGCAGGAAAGTGGCCCGTGAGAGCAGCGTGGACGGTGGAGTGTGTGAGGTTAGCGCCAAGTGCTGTGCGCATGTGAGAGATGCTGGTTGTGGGCGCTCTCCCTCGGGTGCTCTGGGCTGTCTGATTCATCCCAGGTTACCTCAGGTTGGGGCATGGCAGTGACATGGGGGGTGGAGCCCCATCGGGAGTGAAGGTAGGTTGGGGGGCTCTCTTCCGCATGAGTGGCCTGTACAGGCCAGGAAGCCCTGCTCCTCCAGGGTAGGACTCTGAGGGGTGGGTCAGGCCTTGCCCGCACCGAGGCTGGGTTTGTCGGGACACAGGTCACAGAGGAGCCTACCGCTGGTGCCTGCAGTGAGGCCCCCTTTGACCTGCTCTGCCCTTCTCTTGCAGACACTGATCTGTCTACCACGCCTCCTGCATGTCCTGCTGCCCTGAGCTGTGCCGAGCAAGGTGACAGTGCGTCCTGCTGCCACCATGAATGAGGTGTCCGTCATCAAAGAAGGTTGGCTCCATAAGCGCGGTAAGGGCCGTGGCCTCCTGTCCCAGGCTCCCCTTCCCCCACGGCGCCCATTCCTGGCAGAGGTGCCCTGAGAGGCCGACGGGCAGGGTCCTTACCATCCCAGGAGCGGGGCCCGCCTGCCTGGGCTGGCTCTTCTTGGAGCTCCAGGCCCTTTTGTGGGCACCTGGGGCGGGAGGCTTGAGTCTCCAGCCTCACCAGGCACCAGGCTCTGTTCTGCCACGGTGCAGCATTCTCCCGCAGGCCTCCTTTGCTACTGAAAATGGGGGCCACACGCAGAGGGGCTGGCGTGGGCTTGGCTTAAGGGCTCACAGGGCTATACCAAGGGGTGCTGTGGTGCTGGGGAGGGGGAGGTGGGTGCTGGGGTGCTGAGACTTGGGGCCTGTGTCTCACTTCGTGAGTGTCTCCTTGGCCCCGAGAGCCCCATTTTAGGGCTGTAGGAACTGAGGCTTAGAGGGAGAGGCGCATGGCAAAGCCATATTGAATACTAGTTCTTAGAGCAAATTATGCCGGGTGTGAGTTGTGTGGGATGACACACCTCATGGAGTGACTTTCCCAGTGGGACATGGGGTAAAAGGTAAAGGCCCTCCCGTTGATCGTCGATTTGCTCGAGCGGGCCCAGTAACGTCTCCATTGGAGACTTTGTTGTTACTGTGTCTGGCATATCGAATACTCTCGGTAGCTTGCCGGGCTCTCCGAGAGGGGTGGAGGAATCGAACTCGGGTCGGCCATGTTGGCCGCGTGTAAGGCAAACGCCCTACCCGCTGTGCTGGACATGGGGATACATAGGAAACAAGTCAGCAGACACGGAATGAGGTGGTGAGTGGTACTGTGATGGGGAGGAATGTGGGGGGCGCATGCAAGCCTGACCCGCACCTGAGCACTGCTGGGGTGGTCCTGTAGGTCCCCCCCGTCCCAAGGCCCCGCACAGCACCGAACCCTGGCCCTCACACTGAGATGTACTGTGGGCAGCTCCTGGCCCCTGCTCCCTTTGAGAGAGGACCTACCCGAGAGAAAAGAATGGAGTGGCAAGGGGAAGGTTGGGGACAGGGCACAGGAAGCTGTTTTGGGTGAAGGGGGCGGGGGTGCTTCTGGAGCAGTGGATTGGCCTGTGTGTTGGGAACAGCTGGGCAGCTGTGTTGGGCCCCAGAGCGGACCCGGGATTTGACTCCCCAGACTGTTGGTGCTCAGGGTACTGTGTGCCAGAATGTGACCTGAGCTGGCTGTGCTGGTAGATGTTTGGAGCCTGGAGAAATGAGACATTTAGTGTGCTGGGTTTATGTATATTTTTGTGATAGTTTAGGTGAAACAGTTACCCTAATGTGAAAGTCTATGGTACTGATATAAAAACTCCTGCGTCCGTTGACGCCCCCATCACTGCCCTTGTGTCTTTTCTGGTTCCGCCCTTAGGCCCCCTTCATCTCTCCCCCCAGGGCTTGGTAATCAATTTGCAGTACAAGGTCAAGGGTTTGTCATTGTTTGGTCCTGTATATTCCCTTGTTCTCTCTCTCCTTATCCCAAAAACAAGTAAGACCTGGTATTTCCCCTCCTTCCTCTGACTTTGCTTAACAAGATGCGCTCCAGTTCCGTCCTTGTCACAGCGTAATGAGTTCATCTTTCCTTACAGAACATAGTATGGCATAGTGTATATGAATACCATAGTTTCTTTGTTTTCATGTCTCACTGTACTGGCACTGCAGTGAACATACTCCTTCCCTCCCCTCCCCTCCCCTCCCCTCCCCTCCCCTCCCCTCCCCTCCCCTCCCCTCCCCTCCCCTCCCCTTCCCTTCCCTTCCCTTCCCTCCCCTCCCCTCCCCTCCCCTCCCCTCCCCTCCCCTCTCCTTCCCTTCCCTTCCTTTCCCTTCCCTCCCCTCCCCTCCCCTTCCCTCCCCTTCCCTTCCCTTCCCCTCCCCTCCCCTCCCCTCCCCTCCCCCCACCCTCCCTCCCTCCCTCCTTAACTCCCTCCCTCCTTCCTCCCTCAGTTACATGGGAGGCAAGTGCCCTACCTGTTACACTGTCTCACTGGCCCTAGGTGTGCACATGCCTTTTTATTTTACTATTTTTGAGTGTTAGAGGAATAGATGCTAATCTCTGGGAAGCTCCACTTCTTGGCATTCATATGGGAATTCTATTCCTGCTTTTGAGTAGTCTCCATACGGTTTTCCATAAAGGCTAATGTAGATAACGTTCCCACAAATACCGAATGAGGTTCCCTTTTTCCCCATCCCTTCCAGCATTGGTTGTTTTCAGTCTTTTGTTTGGAGGTCACATCTGGCTGTGCTGAGAGCGTACTCTTGGCTCTTTGCTCAGGGGTCCCTCCCGGTGGGTTTGGAGAATCATGGTGATGGGGATTGAGCCCAGGTTGGCCATGTGCAAGAAAGTGCTGTACCTGCTGTACTGTCGCTTTGGTTCTGTTTCCAGCCTTTTTTGTTTGTTTTTGGACCACACCCACTGATGCTCAGGGGTTACTCCTGGCTCTGCACTCAGAAATTACTCCTGATGGTGCTTGGGGAACCCTGTGAGATGCTAGGGATCGAACCCAGGTTGGACACATGTCAGGTGAGCGCCTTACCCACTGTACTGTTGCTCTAGCCCCAGAATTTGGAAGTTTTGGCAGGGAATTTTTAGCCTTAATAAACATAAAAGTTCTTATCCTGGCTCTGCCACTTGCTTTCGGTATGATTTTGGACAGGCTTTGACATCTCTCTGAGCCTTGGTTTCATGCAGAATAGGTTCACAGCCTATGGCCCGCCCTTTGAGGGCAGGGATTTACTCAGCGTGCTCAGGGCAGTGTTGCCCGAGTGCTCGGCTGACTGCCGAGTGCATAGTTGGGGTTTTGTGTGTGTGGTAGGGGATGCTGTCTGTAAGTTGTGCCTGAGCTCCTGGACTGTTCTGGGACTCACTGGTGATGGGGGTGCAGGTAACCCTGGAGGGATCTGAAGAACAGTTTCAGGTGGAAGTCTGTCCAGTGATTCTGGTGGCTTTGTTCTTGGTTGTTGTTTTTTTTGGGGGGGGGGGGGATGGGGGCACACTCAGCGATGCCCAGGGGTCACTCCTGGCTCTGCACTCAGGAATCACTCCTGACAGTGCTGGGGGACCATATAGGTTGCTGGGGATCGAACCCAGGTTGGCCACATACAAGGAAAATTCCCTACCCCCAGTACTATTGATCCGACCCTTCCTGGTGGCTTTACGTCGATCTAGACACACCTGCTTTTGAGTTAGCACTTTCGATACCTGAGTGCATTCACTTTCCTGGGCCTTCCGGGTCAGGGACCCTGCTGACTGCAGTTGTGCTGGCTCCTGTGTTGTTGCACCCCACTGTTGGCAGTTGAAAGAATAGAAGCCAGGTTTGCAGAGTGCCCACTCTGTGCCAGCATGAGCTCTGCAATTGACCGGCTCACTTCCTGTGTCTTGCTTGGCAAAAAGCATGATGTGCCTGAGTTTCTTGGCAGCTTGGGGGCTTGGACTCTGGAACAGTGCTCTCTGGGCCTGGCCCACATGCTTCCTGGGTGCAGCACAGTCTGCACCAGGAGACAGGAAGGGAGATCATGACAGGTGGGGGTCAGTCACTCACAAGGCCCCAGTACCAGTGCTGACTGAGGTGGGCAGCTCTGAGCCTGCACGAGTAAAGGAACCTTTGAGTCTATCAGATGGAGTTGATGTGAAATGTTCTTTCTGCCTGAGTTGCTTTATTTTTTTCCCTCCCTGTATGTTACCAATGTAAAGACAACTCGGGTATACTTGAGTCTTCAATTCACCCCAGAACTGTGTTCAGATCAAGGTGTAGAGAGCAAGTTCATTCTCACTGCCCCCTCTCAGGCAGCCGCTGCTCCCCTTACTGAGATCGATGAGTTTTCTAGTCTTGTTTTGGTTGTTAAAATTAGAGTGAAATAAGCTCAATACGAAATGAATGACCTTTAGTGCATCACAGTCTGTGTAACCACCAGCTTTGTCTAGTTCCTGAATGTTTTCATTAAAGAAAACCCTGTTGGAGCCAGAGCGATAGTACAGTGTGTAGGGCACTTGCCTTGAACACGGCTGATTGGGGTGTGATCTCTGGGACCTGATGGGACCCAGGGGATTATATGAAGTGCTGGGGATTGAACCTGGGTTGGTTTGCAAGGCAAACACCCTGCCTGCTACATTATAGTTTGACCCTGAATTTGAGTTAATTTCTGTGTGGAGGCTGAGGTGGGGTGTCCAGCTCTTTTTTAATCTGGATATTCATTTGCCCCACGGTTTACAGCAGAGACTGTTCTTTCTCCCTAGGAAGGTCTAGTACCCCTGTGGAAACTCAGTTGACCATAGAGTTAGAAATTTGTGTTTAGATTCTCAGTTCTTTTTTAATTTTAATTTTTTGGTTTTGGGGCCACACCCAGTGATAACTCAGGGCTTATTTCTGACTCTGTGCTCAGGGATCACTCCTGGTGGGTTTGGAAGGCATCTGGGATGCCAGAGACCTAACCTGGGTGCACTGTGTGCAAGGCAAGCGCCCTCCCCGGTCCTGACTCAGTTCTTGCCCTTTGGTCTAAATGTCTCTCCTCCCACCTCAGTGAGTCGGTTGTGGTAGCTTTGTAGTCAGTTTTGAAATGGGAAGTGAGGCATCTCTTTTTTTTTTTCAACCTTGTTATGTCAGTGATCGGACCCAGTGCCTCACATAATAAGCAAGATAAGTGTTCCACCACTGAGCTATTCCCAGCTCTATTTTATTCCTTTTTATTCTGGGAGTGGTGCTCAGGGGACAGGGGTGCTGGGATCGAACCCAGGTCAGACACATGCAAGGCAAGCGCCCTACCCGCTATACTATTGCTCTAGCCTTTTTTATTTTCTTTTTATTGTTGTTTGGGCTGTTTGGGAGCCCTGCCAATTTCAGTATCATTCAGTTTAAGGATCAGCTTCTCCATATCTGCAGTAAAGACACTGGAATTGGACCTGGGAGTGGGTTGATCTCAAAATGACTTCTGGGTAGTATTGCCACGCTAACAACATTGGATTTTCAAACCCATCATGAAAGTCTTTGTATTTATTTAACTCCCTAATTTTTTTAAAATAATATTTTGTTGCCTTTAATGAGTCTCTCACTTCCTTATTGTAAGTGGAATCTTTTTTTTGTTTTTAATTTTGTTATTGCTGGTCTATAGAAATACAATATTTTTCAGGGCTGGAGTAATAGAACAGGAGGTAGGGCACTTGCTTGCATGGGACTGACCTGGGTCTAGGGGTCACTCCTGAGCACAAGACCAGGATTAACTCTGAGCACCACAAACTGTGTACAGCCCACAAACCAAGAAGACAAGAATGAGAGACAGACAACATTTTTGTGTGTTGATTTTACCTTATTAGCTCTTATACAGTGTTTCTCAACCATTTTTCTGATTGTGGCCCACTTCTGGTCTGGTTTCCTTCCCCTGGCCCTGCTGCCCCAGTGATTGGCCCCTAGTATAGTGCCCTGGTTCCTGTTTCCATGACTTTCACCTGGGGCCCCCAAGGATGGTTCTGGGGCCCACAGGGAAACATAAGGCGCTTGGTTTAGAAGCACTGCTCTCATGATAACCTGGTGGCTCTTTGGTGTTTTTCTAGGTAGAATCATACGTGCAGAGAGCTTTTGCTCTTTGGGCTGAATGCCTCTAATCCATTTCTCTGGCTGGAAGCGTCAGGACAATGTGTAACAGGGCCTCCGAAAGCAGGCCTCTGCCTTGTTCCTCATCTGAGGGCGATGTTTGCTGTGGGTTTCTCATAGACGCATGTGGAGGAAATTCCCTTCTATTCCTAGCTTACTGATATTTGTATCATGAAAGGGTGTTGCACTGGGTCCAGAGTGCAGTGGGGAGGGTGTTTTGCCTTGCACATAACTGACCTGAGTTCAATCCCCATATGGTGCCCATACACTGCTGGGAGTGAATCCTAAGCACAGTGACCCCTGAGCACTGCTGGGTATGGCCAAAACAAAACCGAAAAAGAAAGGGTGTTGCATGTTGTCAGGTGCATGTTTTCAGTTGAGTGGATGACGAAAGATTTTTCTTCATTTTCTTAATCTGATGGATTATACACCTATCTCATATAGTGAACCGTGTTTATATTTCTGGGATTAAAACCAAACCCATTTGGTCATGGTGAGTGATCTTTTGGATCCTGTTGGATTTGAACTGACATACATAGAATCGCTTAAAGTTACATTCCTGAGTGTTCGGGGATACCTGGAATTAACCCGGGGCCCTCCATGTGCCCGGCTGGCCCTCTGCTGCTGAGCTACGCTCCTGGCCTGTCAGTGGAGAGGATACTTCAGACATGGGCTGCACGAAGTCTACTTAAGCCCCTGGTCCTCTTCCTCCTCAGCTGCTTCACCGCACGAGGTTGATGGATGGCCCCAGAGAAGGAAACGAGGCCCGGGAAGGGAAGTGCGTGCTGGTGACCTCAGAGCCTGCACTGCAGTCCTGCTCGCAGGAGGCTGTTGGCGGCGGCCTTTGCTGAGCAGGGCTCCGGTGTGTACCCTGGCCGTGGGTGTTGGGTGGCTGAGAGACAGTGCATGTGTTGTGTGCTTTAGCCATTCCCCGTGTCTAGTTGAGGTCCCTAGAGTTGGCGCCAAGAGGTAGCCAGCCTGCCTGCTGTGCACGTGGCCCTGACTCAATCCCTGCCCCAAATGTCCCTCTGAGCACTGGCCCAGCCCTGCTGACCCCGGGCACATGGTGCCTTTGTGGCCAGGCTGAATATTGCTGGTTGTGGACTCTGGACCCCCAGCGCTGCGGGGAAGGCCCCACTCCCAAAGTAAAAGAGAGTAACTCAGTGGCTTTCGGTGTAGGCAGGTTGCGTCTCATCACTACAGTCACCTTGAGGTTTCCTGCCCAGAGGAGGAGCCTGCCCTGAGCCAGGGCTGTGGCTCAGCAACCTGTGCCCCCACCCAAGCAGAAGAACCCAGCTTTCCCTCGGCCATCTCTCCCCCTCCCCCCCAGCACATCCCCCAGACTTCCCTCTTTTTCCCACTCATGGCTCCAGTGGTCTCCTTTTGAACTTTAGGTTTGCCGGTTCTGAACATGAAGATAAAGGACATAACAGGATTTACAGCCCTTTCAGTCATTTTCCCCACACTCAGCCTAACTTCTAGTTCATCCATAGAAGCAGATTGTATGCTTGTTTTCTCTATGGGTCCAGTGTTCCTCTATGGGTCTGCCACATTTGGTTTTATCCATTCATGAACAGATGAATATTGGGTTGTTTCTGCTTCTTACCCTTAAAGAGTAGGGTTGCTGAGGCCAGAGAAATAGTTCAGAGGTTAAGGCACTTGCCTTGCAGGCGTCTGATCCTGGTTTGATCCTCGGAACTGCGCACGGTCACCAAGAGTGATCCCCGAGCTGATCACAAATCTGGGGGTCAGCCCTGAGCACCTCCAGGTGTGACTCAAAAATAGACTCTAGGGTAGGCAGTAGCTCTGCTGGGCTCAGGAGCTGGCTCAGAGGGCTAGAGCATGGGGCTTCACAGGTTCCCTCCCCAGCACCTTCAGGAGTCCCCCCTCAGCCTCAGAGCACTGCTTGGTGTGGCCCCCCCAGAATAAAATTGATACCTCAAAATGGGGTTGCTTGGCATTCCGTTTTTGTATGTCTGTGCTCTGTTCTTAGCAGCAAACTGAGGTGTGGGTCCTGGGAGTGTGTGTGGACACTGGGTGCAGAGACCTTCACAGAGCAAACATAGAGGCAAGGGGCACTCAGAGGGCACAGCGACAGTACACCCCACCTGGCACCACTGTACTGGCAAATTCCAGCCCGCGGGATTGGGCCTGCCAGGACCGTAGGCCATGTGGATTTGAAAGCCTGGGCCTCCCCTGGGCCTGGGCCCCGTGCTGGCAGCGGTGACTTGCTGCTGGCCTCGTGCTGAGGCAGCTGGTGCCCTGGGGCACTGTGGCCGGCGCCTTCCTGCCAGGCATGACCTCTGGATCACTCGGGCCTGGCCCAGCACCGAGCCTGCGTCAGCACCGGCCGCCTCCAGGCCTGCTCTTGAGAGGCTCCTCTTGCCTGCCCCCTCGCCCACCCTCTCACCAAGATGCCCCTGGGAGCCTGTCCCTTGGGGCGTGGCCAGACCATGCCCTGACCTCTGTCCCCTCCTCACCCGGCTCAGGTGAATACATCAAGACTTGGAGGCCCCGGTACTTCCTGCTGAAGAGTGACGGCTCCTTCATTGGCTATAAGGAGCGGCCGGAGGCCCCTGACCAGACCTTACCCCCCCTAAACAACTTCTCCGTTGCAGGTGCGTCTCCAGGTGGGTGGGCCACAGGTCATGGGTTCAGCATGGCTGGCCAGTCGGGGCCCCTCCTCCAGGGGTATGGCCCTCCCTCTGCCTGCCTGTCTCCACGGCTGCTGGCCTGGTGTCAGGTGCAGACTGGGAGAAGGGAGCACCCAGAGCATTGCCCCCTCCATCCACCCAGGAACACCCAGAGCATTGTCCCCTCCACCTGCCACAGCAGCAGTCTGAGCCTCTGTCCTCTAACCAGGAGGCAACTTTGACTCCCACTCGGCCAATCACAGGCGATCCTCATATCCCCTGACTCCCCTGTGGTACCCAGGTACTTCCCGCAGGCCCCCAGCCACTGAAAGCTTGGTGGGCTCCAAGCCCTTGCCTCCTCCTTGCTGCCTTAGGCTCCACCTCTGCCTTGCTCTGACTCCGTTGACCCGATTATCTCCAGGCCTTTGTCCTACCTCCTAAGAATATTGTAAGGATGCTCCACCCCTCCCCATCTCCACTGCATTCCTCAGCACCCAGCTCCTGGCTGCTTCTTCCCCAGCCTGGTTCTGATGTCTCCGTGGCCTTGTGTGCAGAGACCCAGCTCTCCCTTGCCCTGTAGTGTCTCTCTGTCATGCCCACTCTGTTTAACTCGTGGTTGAGAGCACCCCCTCCCCCCCAGCCCTTCTCCCAAATCCCATCTTGTGGGGGGACCCTGCTGCCTCCTTGGCCATAGGCTAGACGTCGGGCCTGGCCTTCCATATCCAACTTCCTCCCTGGGGCTGACCGGCCTCTGCCTCCCCAGCTTCCCCTGATTCTAGCCTCCATTCTTGCTCATTCTCTTCACTGCAGCCCTGTGGGGGTGGGGTGTCTTTAAATCTTCCCCATCCTTCCCCTACTTAAAGCCTTCCATGCTCTTGACTTCTCATCATGGCCCCCTCCAGTTGACTCCTCACCTCTCTCCTCACACCTCCCCCACTAGTGGGAACAAAGCATTTGCTATTCCCAGGTCACTGGGGTCCGTCTTTCCCCTCCCTTTGGACAGACAGGTTCCCTTTGCCCTTAGGGTGCAGTGCAGAGATGCTCCCTCCTCCAGGAAGCCCCTCCTGATCTTAGGCTGGGTTGGCCACGGTCTCCTTTCCACTCACACTCTGGGCCTTGAACCCCTGTGGGAGGCAAGACCAGGCCTATCCCGGTCACTCAGGTGTTCCCAGTGCTGCCTGGCACAGGAGTGACCACAGTTGGTGACTCGGGGCTGTCTCCTCGTGCTCTCAGCTCTCCTCCTCTGCCTGCAGAATGCCAGCTGATGAAGACCGAGAGGCCACGGCCCAACACCTTTGTCATCCGCTGCCTGCAGTGGACCACGGTCATCGAGAGGACCTTCCACGTAGACTCTCCAGACGAGAGGTGAGTCTGGGTCCGTGCGGCTGCCTTGGGACCAGGGCAGCGCTTCTGCACCTCTGCTCGGCCAGGCCCGGGAGAGCGGACTTCGCGTCTGCCGATGAGAGGTTTTGAGGGGGTCTTGGCTGCAGCTGTGAGCAGACTTGTCGGGCTGGCTTCAGTGTGGCTGTCCTGTCTACAGATGGCAGTGGGCTGCGTTTCAGATTTATTTTGGAGGGGGCCACACCTGGTATGCTTAGGGGCTGCTCCTGGTTCATAGAGATTATATCTTTAAAAGATTGGTCTAATAAAATTAAGAAATCTTGAGTGTTTACTTAGACAGGAGACAGCAATGCCCATGAAAGCTCTCCTCACTTCTGCCCCCACTCCCACCCAAGCTCAGTGCTAGTCTCGGGGTCCCTGAAATGCTCCCGCACACACAGACACGCTTGCACGAGACACCTCTATGTCCGTGCCTGATTCTAGCACGAAAGCTTATTGTATAGGAACCGTTTTGAACTTTTCTTTTTGATGTATCTGGAAGAATGTTTTGTTTTTGTTTTGGGGTCACACCTGGCAGTGGTCAGAGGTTACTCCTGGCTTTGCACATCAGGAATCACTCCTGGTGCTTGGGAGATCATATGGGTGCTGAAGAATCAGACCTGGACCAGCTGTATGCAAGGCAAATGCCCTCCCGGCTGGACTATTGCTCTGACCCCTGGAAGAATCTTCACTGCTTTGTAAAGATAACTCATTTTTTTTTTTTTCCAATATGAGGAGGCACACCCAGTGCTGCTCAGGGCTTAATCCTGGCTCTTTGCTCAGAGATCACTCCTGGCAGACTGCAGGGTACCACAGGCGGGGCTAGGGATTGAACCCAGGTCAGCTGTGTGTAAGGCAAATCCCCTCCCTGCTGTGCTGTTCTCTGGCCCTTGAATGCTCTTTATATTTTCGGGAACTTTAACTCTTTGTAATGAATTTAAGCAAATGATTTTTTCCTTAGAACTTCACTTTGATAAACACTCCATTAGCCCGTCTAAGGGAGGACCTACTATCCAAACACCCCTAAAATTGTCCTGGAGAACTCTCAGCCACGATGGTAATGCTGTGTGTCCAGTGCCCTCGAGAGCAGCAGTAGTCACGGGTGCCAGGCTGGAAGTTCCACATTCTCATTCCCAGAGGCTAGTGCTCTGGAAGCATAGACAGGCCTCACTGCCAGGCTCAGACTCCCCGACGCAGACTGTGGCAGGCCCTCCAAGGGAACAGAGCTACCATCTGAGGTGGCCTCAGCATCCACGGCCTTTCTGAGAAAGCATATGGACACTACAGGTGCCTCTGAGGACTGGGCAGAAACTGGCCAGGAGAGGTGGGGTGGGGCGGGCTGGGGACACGAAGCGCAGGTGCCAGGGTTTGGAGGTGAGGCAGCCTCCCGTCTCTGGCTTCTGTCCCAGAGACTCAGCACCCGGGGGCTTGGAAGAGGCCTTGGGTGCAGGGTGGTCTCAGGAAGCCCTTCAGATAACGGGGAGCTGACAGATACCCTGAGACTCCTGCTTTCCCTTGGGTATGGGGAAGAAGCATCCGTTAAGACTAGGGTGCCAGACAGCCCTTTTTAACTTCCCCATGTCAGACCACCCCTCAGATTCCTGCCCACAAGGGCAGTGCCCAGGGCTGCCCTCCCCACCATGCCCCGCATGAGCCATGCCGTGCTGCTGATGCCTTCAGAGACGGAATGTGGCCTGCTCGCTAGGCTCAAACCTCGTCTGTCCTCCTCTCCCTGCTCCTCCCCACCACCTCCCCCCCACACACCTGCCAAGCATGTCAGGCTCATAGTCAGAGAGGGGCAGATCCGTGTGTCTGTGAGGGTCCAGGTATCCTGCACCTGCGTTCAGCATGTCAGCAGGGCCATGTTTTGCCTCGTCTGGCTGTTTCAACTTGCATCTCATTTGTTGTCTGTAACATTTTCCCCTTGAAAATCTTTAGTCTTTAGTGGGCCCTTCCAAAAAATAGTGAAGACTTTGGCCTCCCAGTCCCTGGGGTCACTGTCTCAAGTGCGGAGGTTGCTCGGGAGCCCCACGGGCTGCATTGTGCACTTCAGCCTGTTGCCATCCCCTGGCGGCCGCTGATAGGCCGGGCTGATTGACTTGTGAAATGTTCCATGCTGCCTTCGGTGCTGGTCGCTTGGTTCCTCGGGGTTTTTGGGAAACTGGCGTGCAGGTCTGGAGCAGGGCAGGCAGGCAGGCTGGGTCTGCACAAAGGCCCCTTGGGTTTGTTAGTGTATGGCCCTGAGAGCATGGACACCTAGGCGCTGGGGCGGGCGGGGTCTGGCTGCCCCACAGCAGGGCGGTGTGCCTGGGCGGGTTCACGTGCGTGCTCCTGCGGCAGCTGCACCCCGTAGTGTGCCTCGCTCTCAGCGAACCTAACAGCGTGGGCTTGTTTTCCTCTGGCTGCTTCGTGACTGGTCTGTGTAGATCTTGCGTGACTTCTTACCCTGCTTTGTTTTCATTCGTGTTGCCTGTCTACCAGGGTAGCAGTTCCTGCTCCTGCATGGCAGGGGCATAAATAGGGGCTCAGGTAGCTGGTAACTCGTCCCCGCCCCCCCTCCGTCCTCAGGCTCCCTGGGTCAACTCTTCGTCCTCGCCTGTCCAGACCAAGGGGAGAGAACAGAAGGGGTATGTCTAAAGGGGCTGGGCCATCACCGCGGGTGTCCTCCAGTTGCAAACACCCTCTTAGCTTGGAGGCTTAGGTTAGGGAAGGGCCCACCGCTCTCAGTGAGTGCTGGGCTGGGGATACTTGGCTCAGCGTCCCTCCCAGCACACTTGATCCCGTTGTGGGGAGCAAAGGAGGGACCCCATGAGGCGCTGCCCATGCACCTGCGCCTGTCAGTACTGTTTCTCTCGCGCCTCCTCCCCATAGCAGCTGGACTTAAGTCAGTAACCGGATCCTGTCCCCCACATTGAACCTTCCAACCACTTCTTGTGAGGTAAAGGATGAAGACTCGGATCCCTGATGTGGTGACACGTGGGCCTGAGGGGTCAGGCCTGTACTCACTGCGCCCCTCCTCTTTGCTCCCGGCAGCTGCTGTGCCCATAGGCGGCTCAGGGCCCCCTCTTGCCCATGGCCTTCACTGGCTCAGCAACCTGGATTCCTGGCCTTCTGACACTTTCCAGGCTGCCTTCTCCCTGCCTTTACTTTGGTTTCCGTCATGGCTAAGGGGGCTCCAGGGTTTTCCCCTGCTCCTGCCCGCCTCATGCCCAGAGTGAGGCCTGGAACGCAGAAACTCCACCTGCATTTCCTGCCACCACCCCCTGGGCACTCCGCCAGCAGCTGCCCAGGAGCACTGGCCGTTGGCGTCTCCTTTCACCCTCATCCCTCTATCACCTTCCCCCCTGCGTGCTGCCCTGCTGTCATGACAGAGGCTGCTTGGGGCCCCCCACAGACTGTGTCTGTGCTGTGCTCTGCACCCATGAAGAAGAATGTGGTGGGTGACTCCTCGGCCCTGTGCCCCTGTGAAGGGGAGGTCTGTGACACGTCTGGTGGGGACAGGGCTTTCCGGAGCCCGTCTCTCTGCGCTTTGGCCTCACCTGGTGTAGACGAGCAGAGTCATGATTGTCCTCACAGCCCTGCTGCAGCATAAGGGAGCCTCTGGGGGAGCCCAGGACCAGTTCTGGGGGGCTGATTTCCTCCCCTCTCCCGGGCCACCAGCCTGTGGTGTCCTGAGCCCAGCCAGAGCCTTCCCATGGGAAGCAGTCACCATGGCTTCTCTGGACTGGGGGGAGGGAAGGCGGGGGAACAGGCCTGCCTCAGTTTCCCCATTGGCAGTACCCCTCTCACCACAGAGAGCCTGAGGCGACCACACTAGACTGAGAAGAAGGGGAAGAAGGTTGTGACCTCCGGGGGCTCTTGGAGAGGTGGGAAGCTGCTCGCTCCAGACTGAGGGCTCCCCTCTGCCCCAGACATCATGTTGCAAACACTCCAAGGAGCATCCTGGACACAGGCCCTTGCTTTTCCTCCGGAATCCTGAGTGCTGCAACCTTGCCACCTCAGTCCAGTTGGAACTGGACTGGGACTTGTCAGCCGCTGGCTGGGCGGGCCCCGGGTAGCAGGCAGAGGGGCTTGTCTGTCCTGCAGCCTGCCCAAAGTGGAGAGGACTTGCGTGCCCCGTTGTCTTTGTTGACGTCAGAGGCCAGGCTCTGGATCCCGGTGCGGCTGTCCCCACGCTTCTGTTCCAGTGGCTACTGACTTACTCGTCTGCTCTCTCCCCTTCGGACATGTGCTGGCAGAGAAGCCCCGAGCCTTACCCCAGTACGCATGTGCTTCAGGACCGACCACTTTCTCTTCGTCACAAACTTGACGGCTCCCTTGGGACATCAGTTCTTTTTTTTATTTCCCCCTCAATTTTTTAACCTGTGGCCTCACATCCTAAGTCAGCATTTTAAGCCCTTGCAGGGGCCTGGGGACAGCCCAGTGGGCTGAGCATGAACTTTGCGTGCTTGTGGGCTCCTCGGCACAGCGTGGTACCCGAGCGCAACCCGCAGCAGCCCCAAGTTTGGAGTAGCGCCTGGCACCCAAGGTGTGCCCCCAAACCCAAAGATCACCGATCACCGTAAGAGTCTGTTGCGGGCTGATGCAGTATACTGTGGAGTGTGGGCCCCTCCCCCCTTGGCACAGCCCTGAAACCTGTGCTGTGCTTGTTCCAAGGAGGCCAGAGTTCAGCCCTGTTGGGAAATGCTGGCCCAAGGCATTGGGATTTGGGGGACACCCGCACAGCTGTGCTCTCCTCCTAGTATCCAACAGGGCCTGTGAACTCCTTCCCTTCCGGGGATGAACAGACATAGGGTGGGGGGGCGACTCCCCCAGGGCACGGGCAGCACCAGCGGGCACTGTTGCTCTTTGCCCGCCTCACGCACCTGCCTGAGCTGCCCACAGGGTGGGAGGGGGGTTGTATGGACTGCCCCAGCCTCACTCCACAGGGCCCAAGGCAAATCCTATGCTTTCCTTGGCCTTGTGTTTTAGTGGGTATCTTGGCTCCCCCACTCCATCCCCAGACCCCTTTAATACTGGTGGGGAGGGGCTGATGGCTCTGGGGAGGGGTGTGGGGGGGCGAGGTGGAGCAGACTCTTCCTTGCCCTGCCTCCCTCTCCCCCTCCCAGGGTCAGGAGGGTCCTCCCTGAGTTGCTTGGGCGTGCCAGCATGCAGTCCCTGCTTTGGCCCGAGCCTGTGTGTAAAGGCACACCTGCTTCCGGGTAGTGCCAGGGGTTGGGACCACCACCTACTGAGAGCTGCCACCGGGACCAGAGATGGGAGCTGGGGCCGAGGGAAGCAGACGCAGCGGCGTGGCCACCTGGGTGCCCAGGCTCAGGCTTGGAAGTCCCTGCCCTGGCCATGTGCAGGCCCCAGTGTAGCCCCAGCCAGGGACCTTGGTACCTTCCTGGCGTGCCATGGTGGCAGTAACCTGCCTCTGGTCTTCTGGCACGTCTGCTCGTCTGCTGTATTTGGGGAGGGTGTTTGCCTGTGCTTTTTGAATTTTCTCAGTCTTTTGTGGGGGCTAGAACAGGGGGATGTGGATTTGGACCACTTCCAGAGGTCACTCCTGACTGTGGGGAGCCCTGGTCAGCATGTGCACAGCAAGTCCTGGACTCCAGAGCTGCCTCTTGGGCCTGATGGCTCTCGCCCTCAGTGCACACTGCCTTTCCCACTGCTCGCCTGGCTGTTAGAAGGGAGGTCGTGGGGCTGGTGTGATAGCACAGCGGGCAGGGCGTTTGCCACCCGGGTTCAATTCCCAGCATCCCATATGGTCCCCCAGCACCGCCAGGAGTAATTCCTGAGTGCAGAGCCAGGAGCAACCCCTGTGCATCGCCGGGTGTGACTCAAAAAGAAAAAAAAAAAAGGGAGCTTGTGGGAAGGCTTCTGCGGCTTAAGATGTGGTGGGTCTCAAGTGGGGTATGGAGATCGTGTGTTTTGAATGTTATTCTGCTGTCTGGACACTATTCCTGCATAGGTTTTTCACGCTCTGCAGATAGCACAGTAGGCAGGTATCAAAAAAACCCTGCAGGAACAGAACCAGCATGTTGCTCTTTTCATTGGGGGATGAGGGGGTGGCTCAGTGGTGCTCAGGGCCCAGCCAGCCTCCTGTGTTCTGCAGGGGTCGCTTCTGGCAGTGCCCAGGGCCCTTGTGATATGGGGATGGAGCCGGAGCACTGAGCCTAGAGCACCCTCGCTGGCCTGCTCCTGGTTTTCTCTTTATCTGTGTGTGTCACCCGCAGACTCAGACTTGTCTGATACCCTGGAGGGAGTATGGGGTGTTCAGCGTCCTCCTCGCCCATGCCTGTGAGGCGGTGTGTTCCTGGGGGCCGTGTGGAGTGAATTCATGTCTCTCTCACCTTCCCAGGATGGCTCTGTCCCTCCACTCCCCTCGGAGAAGGCCCCCGCTTTTGATTTCACCAAAATACCTGGAGGGTCAAGGGTGCTTCCCTTTCTGGCCTGACTCAGACTTCCGTGTGTGTCCGCAGGGAGGAGTGGATGCGGGCCATCCAGATGGTTGCCAACAGCCTTAAGCAGCGGAGCCCTGGGGAGGACCCTATGGACTATAAGTGTGGCTCCCCTAGCGACTCTTCAGCAGCTGAGGAAATGGAGGTGGCCGTGAGCAAGGCGCGGGCCAAGGTGGTGAGTGCCGGGGGCGCAGGAGCTGCCAGTGGAGCACCCCCCCCCCCCACGCTGGCCTTGCCCTAGGTATGCAGCCCAGCGGGGCATTTCCGCTGCCCCAGGACCGCTCTGTGCCCTGGGGGTGGGGGAGTCCCAGTCCAGGGGCCCCTCGAGGACACGCAGCCGCTGCTCGGCGCCTCGCCCCGCTCCTGTCTGCCAGCAGAGGCCTTTGATTTCCCCTTTTCTTTGTGAGAAGGCCCTCCCGGGCTGTGGGCCAGACCCCTGACTGCCCCGCTCTCCCTCCCTGGCAGACCATGAATGACTTCGACTATCTCAAGCTCCTGGGCAAGGGCACCTTTGGCAAAGTCATCCTGGTGCGGGAGAAGGCCACCGGCCGCTACTATGCCATGAAGATCCTGCGGAAGGAGGTGATCATTGCCAAGGTGAGCCTGCATGCGCCTCCTGCTGCCCAACCCCCAGCTCAGTGCTGTGCGGCCCTATCTAAGGGGTCCCGGGGCCCAGCAGGCAGCAAGGCTCTGCCTGGACTTGCTGTTATCTCAGGGCAGGTTCTCGGCTCCTGCCATCCTTTCTGAGGGCACCTAGTGACCTCATCTCCAGGCTGGGGGCTGCTCAGGGCTCACAGCGTTCCCCCACCCGCCCTCTGTGTGCAGGATGAAGTCGCCCACACAGTCACGGAGAGCCGAGTGCTCCAGAACACCAGGCACCCATTCCTCACCGTGAGTGTCTCCCCGTCTGCTGTGGGGGCCGCAGACAGCCCTGGACGGGCTTGAGGTCAATCCAGCCACAGTGACACATAGGTGGTGGGGGCTGCAACTCTGACAGCAGCGCTGACAGGCCCCTCGGGAAGGACAGGAGCATGCCCCTGCCCGTGGGAGTTGACCTAGGGACACAGCGCTGCCAGAGCTCAGGCTCCTGTGAAGCTTGTGGCTGCCGGACCCATCGAGGAGAGTTTACCTGTGGATTTTTTCCAGCTCAGTTACTGCCCAGTCTCCATAGGGTGTCTCAGCAGAGAGGCGGAAGGGGTGATGCATGCCCAGAGGCGTCACCCAGGGTCCTGTGTGGGGCTCACTGTGGCTCCCTTTGAGCATAGTCAGTGTTGTCAGTTGACTGCCTGTCCACCATCTGTCTCTGGGGTCAGCTCCCACTTCCCCCTTCAGGCGCAGGAGGGAGAGGGGCGATGTCTAGAGCATGACCTCGACCTGGTTGTGCCTCTCGCAAAAGATGGCAAAAGATGGTTCCCTGCCCTCCTCCCACTCCCAAAGGACTGAGGCTGAGGTGTGGGGCGCACAGCCCGAGGGAGTGCATGGCAGAATCCCAGTGGACCACTTCCTGGGGTTCAGCTGAGCGCCCGGCCTTTCCCCACCTTCTGCCCTGCTGCCTTTGCTCCCCCAGGCGCTGAAGTACGCCTTCCAGACCCACGACCGTCTGTGCTTCGTGATGGAGTACGCCAATGGTGGCGAGGTGAGCTGTCCGTTAGTGACACACACACACACCCCCTGTAGGGATGAGCTGTGGGCGATCCAGACGCAGGCAGAGATGGGTGTTGTCATCTCCCATCTTTATCTGGGGAAACTGAGGCTCAGGGGAAGTGGCTTGTCTTAGTTTGCACACGTAGGTAGGTAGGATCCACCCAGGGCTGTGGGCTAACCAGCTGGGCCGCAGAGGGTTGTGCTACGTAAGGAAGAGGGGATAGCTGAAGAGCCATGAGCTGGTGTGGAGGCCAGATGTAGAGAAACAGCCACCGGGGCTAGGGCGACAGTGTGGCTTCTGTCCCCACCTGGCTCTCACTGCCTGCACGTGCACAGTGTTCCTGGCCCCAGGGGGACCCAATTCCTCTGTCTACGTGGAGTGTCACATTCTGCCCAGTCCAGGCTGTGGCCACCTCTTTTCCAGCCTTTGTCGCACTGATTGACCTTCCTGTCTTGCCACTTCCTGTTTCAACCAACCCTGCTCGCCCTGTCCTGCTCTCCCTTAGGTGCTGCCTTGCTCATTCCTCTGCTCACTTACCCGAGCTCATCTCCTGTCCCTCGTTTGGGTGCTCTCCCTGTCCCATGCTGGGTCCTGGAGCAGGTGGCACAGGGTAGGGCATTCCCTCTTCTCCCGCAGCTGTTTTTCCACTTGTCCCGGGAGCGTGTGTTCACGGAGGAGCGCGCTCGCTTCTACGGCGCTGAGATTGTCTCAGCCCTGGAGTACCTGCACTCGCGAGACGTGGTATATCGGGACATCAAGGTGAGCATGGGCCCTGGCCATCTGTGTCATGCTGGCTCCTGGCCAGCCACCAGGGGACTCTGCCCTCTCCTTGGGACCACATCCCTGAGCTGGGGCCTCGCCAAGCCTTATGAGAGTCAATGGTCCTGAGCATCCTTGCCCTTGTGGGCTCCTGTTCTGCTCTACTCACATGCTCTGTGGAGCAGTTCCCCCAAACAGGTGCATGTGCTTCACACTGAAGTAGCCCAAATGTGTACTGTCCACTGCCGGGCTCATACAGTGGGCAGAGCTACATCAGGGGGTAGCGCTGGCCTTGCATGCAGCGAGCCAACCTGGTTTGTATCCCTGGCATCACATCACGGTCCCCAAGCCCTGCCCAGTGTTCCCTGAGCACTGCCAGGTATGGTCCAGCCCCACAGCACAGATGGGAGAACCTGTGTCCATAGCTGTGTGAAAACTGAAGACAGTGGGGGAGGAAGGCAGCTTCTCTATTGGGAGGTTATGAAAGATCCACAAAAATAGTTTTTTCTTTTTTCTTTTGTTTTGGGGCCACACACAGTAGTGCTCAGGACTTACTCCTGACTCTGCACTCGGGTCAATCCTGGCTAGCTCAGGGGACCATATATGGTGGCAGGGATCAAGCCCAGGTCAGCCATGTGCAAGACAAGCGCCCTTCTTGCTCTACCATGGTTTGGTGACCATAAAAAAGTGACCCACTTATTTCTCTTTTTTTTTCTGGTATGTATTTCACAATTTAAGAAAAGTCTCAGGCCTGAGATGTGGCTCCGTGAAGAGCATGTGTCATGCCTATGTGAGGCCCCTGTGGTTCCCCAACACCAGGAAAGAAAAACAAAATAGGAAGAAAAATAGGAAGACACGACTGTGCCCCTCACATTGAGGAGTAGGAAGTGTGGCCCAGGGGCCGGGATGCAGCCTGGCTGCCGTCTCTCCCTACCAACCTCACTTCCAGCCTGTCTGGGACAGGTGCCAGGGGGTGGACTGGGCCCAGTGCGGAGCCCAGCCCGAAGCCCCTGATGTGCCAGCTTGCACTGCAGACCACAGCCCTGCCATGGGCAGGGCTGGCACCATAGGACGGGGGTCTATGGAAGCCCTGGGAGCATGTCTCTCATCCACGGGCCTGTCCTGCAGCTGGAGAACCTCATGCTGGACAAGGACGGGCACATCAAGATCACGGACTTTGGGCTGTGCAAGGAGGGCATCAGCGACGGGGCCACCATGAAGACCTTCTGTGGGACCCCCGAGTACCTGGCCCCTGAGGTGTCTGCGGCTGGAGGCCCGGGGAGGAGGCCCCTCAGACCCATGTCCCCCCTCGGGCCCTCGGCTCCTGGGGGGGCCTCGGGTGCCTGGCTCACCGCCCCTCCCGGTGCAGGTGCTGGAGGACAATGACTACGGCCGGGCAGTGGACTGGTGGGGTCTGGGCGTGGTCATGTACGAGATGCTGTGTGGCCGCCTGCCCTTCTACAACCAGGACCACGAGCGCCTCTTCGAGCTCATCCTTATGGAGGACATCCGCTTCCCCCGCACACTCAGCCCCGATGCCAAGTCCCTGCTGGCCGGGCTGCTAAAGAAGGACCCCAAGCAGAGGTGAGAGCTGGCCCTCGGTGGCACCCCTGTCCCACCGCACCCCTGACCCTCGGGAGCCTGTTCGTGGCCCTGCCCGGCCTTGTTCTCTGGGGGCACTTGAGTGCCTGGTGGAGGGCGGCTGAATCAGGCGGTGTGGAGTGACCCTCAGCAAGCCCACCCTGGTTTCCTTTTCGGGTTGGGGCTCTCCCCAAGCGCTTGCTCTGCTCCAGCCTGTGAAATGGTGGCTGAGGCGGGACAGACTGGCTGAGGGCCCCCCAGAGCCCGCAGCTGCCCCAGGGCAAGTGCTGAAGGCCGTCTCTACCCAGGCTTGGTGGGGGCCCCAGTGACGCCAAGGAGGTGATGGAGCACAGGTTCTTCCTCAGTGTCAACTGGCAGGACGTGGTCCAGAAGAAGGTGAGCACTTGTCCCCTCCTGCCCCTGGCCTTCGAGCTCGGGTGCCCACCCCCCTTCTCTCCCCGCAGCTCCTGCCACCTTTCAAGCCTCAGGTCACCTCTGAGGTGGACACCAGGTACTTTGATGACGAGTTCACCGCCCAGTCCATCACAATCACCCCCCCGGACCGCTGTGAGTATGGGGGCCCCACTGGAGGGCTGGGGGGCTGGGGGGCTGCTCCAACCCTGGACTTAAGGAGGTAGCACACAGAGCTCCCCCTCCCCCCATGCTCCAGCTCATCCTTAGGCATGTCTGTGAGAAGGCAACCCCTTTGGACCTGCCCCCCAGCTGCCCTGTGGCAGTTCATTGTGGTGACTTCAGCTCTCACATGCCTGCTGAGCACAGGCTGTGCAGAGACACCACCCTGGGCCCTGCCCGGTCGCATGAGGTGACTACTTAGTGGTCAGCTGGACTATTGGAGGTGTCTAGAGTCAGGGAAGCCCGGAAATGCCTGACTGAACTGTAGGTCGGGGGGGCTTCCTGGAGGAGATGTGGCAGCTAAGCAGAAGGAAGAGCATAGGGAAAGGCCAGCGTGGAAGCATCACATGGCCATGGACAGGGCCCACAGGCCACTATAGGGGTCAGGGTCAGAACAGGAGGATTTGGTTGGGGCTTTCCGGAGCTGGTTTCTTGGGGACCCCTAGTAGGGTCTTATGTGGCATGAGGTGGGCTTCAGAAAATCTCTCCCCGCAGTTGTATGGGTGGGGAGACAGGGCAGAGGGGGAGTGGTGGGGGGGATCCAGACTGTGGGGTTGGGGGCATCTGCCCAGCCTGCCCACTGCACTCCCTCCGCAGATGACAGTCTCGGCTCGCTGGAGCTGGACCAGCGCACGCACTTCCCCCAGTTCTCCTACTCGGCCAGCATCCGCGAGTGAGCGCCCGCCGACGCCCGCGCACACGCACACAGGCCGCCAGCACCGCCGGGCCGCTCGCTCTCTTCCCCCATCCTCCTCTCTCCCTCTTTTTTAAAAAACATCTTTTTATTTTGCCTTTTAGTTTGCGTCCCAATCGCTCACCTTCTCAGCCCCTCTGAAGCTCTCTCTTAGCCCCTCCAAACCCTCCTCAGCGGCCCCCACAGCCCCGCTCCCAGGCCCTGTTCTGCCCTCCCCTCTGCCCGGACCAGGGCTGGGGATGCCACCCCACTGGAGATCCCGGCTTCAGCAACATAGCCCTGGCAAGGTGCCAAATGGAGCCAGGGCCACAAAGCAATAACGACCAGGGCCAGGCCGGACTTGTGGAAGCTGTGAGGGAGGCCTGAGCCCCCTCATGTGGACAAAGAGCCAGCAGCCGTGTGGGCGGCCCTTAGGGGCGGGGCTGGGTGCTTCCTCCCAGCCCTGACGTACTCTGAGCTGTGCTCCTGATGGGGGTGAGGCAAATGAACATTGGGGGGTTTGTCTCCCTGCCTCTCCCCGGCCCCGTGCCTTACCAGGGCTTCCTTCCAGCTGGCCTTACCTCCTGCTGGACCTCAGGCCTGGCCCCAGCCCCTTCCAAAGGGGAGGAGGGACTGGGATCACCCCCTTCTCTGCCTGGGACGGAGGGTGCCAGCCTGTTACGCATCTCGCACCGAGACAGTATTGGCCCGGGCCTGGGGGCAGGGCTCGTGTCTGGTACTTCCTGAGTGGGGGACCTCTGAGAAGGCGCCTCCCTCGCCCCCTGTCTCTGAGCCCCACATTCTGCAGCCTTAAGGTGAATGTGTGTCTGCTGTGGGCATGTGTGGGGGCCCCGGGCCTGTGCGTGCCAGGGGTGTGAGTAGCAACTCAGCTTCGGGTGTGCGTGTGCGCGCGCGCGCGCGCGTGTGTGTGTGTGTGTGTGTGTATGTGTGTGTGTGCGCGCGCATGCGCGCATGTGCACGTGTGTGATGGGGGAGGGCTTGGGCCTGGCCCTGGCCCGTGCATTTCATCCCTGGGAGGGGTGTGCCTGCACGGGGAGGGGGGGCCTACCTGAGGTCCTCTGTTGTCCTGGCCCGCCCCCAACTCCCCATCCCCACCCCCACTGCTCCAGGAGTTTGAATTTAGTTTTCGTGGTTTTGATCTTCCCACCCGCCTCCTGTACTAGGTAGTTCACAGAAAGACATCCTGGGGTGGGGGTGGGGCTGGGTTTCTTGGGGAGGGGGGTCTTTTTTTCCTTTCTGTGTATGTATGTCATTTATCTGATGATCTCTGCCTCCCCCTGGCCTTCCCCTCCTTATATTTGTACGGTACAGCAATAAAGACACTTGTTTCAGACTAGGCCTCTCCTTGCGTGCAGAAGTTGGGAGCCTGATGTGGGGAAGCAGAGGGACACAGAAGGCCCCACCCACCCTGGAATCTGCCACAGCTTTGGGAGCCCCTGGGTCAGCATGGGGGGCGGCCTGCTCACCCCTATCTCCTCACTGGCTCCCCCAGGAGCCTTGAGGCCCCCCATCTCCCCACCTTCCACGAGTCCTGAGGGCATGTTGCCAGGGTTTGTGCTTAAGGGCGGCGCCCGGCATGGTGTAAGCTTTTGGGCACCCTCACGACTGCCACCTCTCTCCTTGAGTCCCTGCGCCTGACTGGATGGCTGGGAGAGGGTGTCCCCAAGATGTTGCGTTCACCTGTGAGGGCGGAGCTGTGCGAGCCGTTGCCACACTGAGGCCCTGGAGTTGTTCGTGACTGTGGGTTCATCACTGAAGCAGCCCGACAGCTGTGCCGCTTGGACCCTGTCTCCCCAGGGGTGACCTGTGTTCGCTTCCGTCCACCTCACTGTCACCTGCCGGTTCAGCAGCTCGAATCTGAGGGAGGGCTTTTCCCCAGGATGTGGTTTTAAGGTGGGAGTGTGTGTATTTTAAAAAGAAAAAAAATCTGGCAATTAGATACATGGAGGTGAATCTTTCCTCAGGGGCTCTCAGAAATTTATACTGACCGGTTTTTGAGAGAGCGAAGAGAGAAAAGTGACCGTAGGCTTGTGATTTGGGGAGCAGCCCAGCTGGGAACCATGCCGTCAGCTCTCCACAGGCATCGCACCCTGCAAAATGTCCCCCATGTCAGATGGGTCCTGCACGTTCAGTTCCAGTTCCAAACTCTGGACACTGGCATTCGGCACCTGACCCACGTGTCCCCACTGGACAGTAGGGGATGCAGTGAGAGTAGGACCCTCAGCCAGTTGATGTGTTCTGGGGTCTCCTCGGGGGCCTTGCTCTTTCATACCTCCCAGTTGCTCTGTGAGGCTTTGCGAGGCGATGTGCCCCAGGCAACTTGGTTACCCCACTGGCCTGGTTCTAGGTCAGCAGTGCTCTAGGAAGCCTCGCTCCCTCGGGACTCCCTGTATGCTCTTGGGCAAACATCCCGGGAGGCTAAATTTTTTGTTATTTTCCGGCCACACTCCACAGTTCTCAGGGCTTACTCCTGGCTCTGTGCTCAGGGAGCCTACGTGGTGCCGGGGAGCAAACGTGGGTCAGCTGCTTGCTTTGGCCTCTGGCCATCTTTTTTTCAACAATGCAAAGAATTGTCTTCCCCTTCGCTGTGGTGCCTGCACGCTGTTCTCTCCCTGCTTCCAAATGAGAACGTTCTCTTACATATCCAAGGTTAACGCTGAATTAACGTGCTATCAGGTATCAGATCTCGTCGCCTGCCTGTCACTCCCATCCTTGGGCACCGGGAATGAGGCGTCCAGACTCCAGGGGCGGGCGTGCTCTGGGCCACGGCATCTGGGTGCAGACTGTCCTTCTGGGGGTTGTGGTCTGTCTCTTGGTGGCTGTACTCACTATCTGGGCAAGAATTCCCAGGTCCCAGAAGAAGAGGTGACCTTGGCATCCCGAGGGGAGGGCCCAGTGACTGGTGAAGACTGATGCCGCTGGTTGAGGTGCTCCCTGCCAGCTTTCCCCGGGAAAGGTCCCGCTTTGAGCTGGGGTGTAGCTGGCCCATGGCCCATAGTGTCTGGGTCTGCGCACTTGCAGGCTGGACTGTCTACAAATTACTTGCCTCAGACCACCACCGTCACAGTGACCATCCTGCCTTCTCCATTTCCGTGTCCACGAGACACACCTCTCACCCCTACGGTTAGGCATAAGCTGCTGTTCAGATTTTTTCAGTGGCCAGTGGCCCACCACTAACGATACACTCAGATTTCCCAGTTTGGTGGTATCCTTTCTGCTATCACTGCCACACTTTCATACTCTCAACCAAAAAAAAAAAAGTTATTGGAGCCAGAGATAGTACAGCAGATAGGATTCTTGCCTTACACAAGGCCAACCTGGGTTTAGTCACTGGCACCCCATAGTGTCCCCTGAGCCAGTCAGGAGTGATCCCTGACTGCAGAGCCAGGAGTAAGCCCTGAGCACTGCTACCTGTGGCCCTTAAAAAAGATGTTCCGGGGCCAGGGAGATGGCTCCAGTGGGACAGCACGTACCTAGGATATTCATGATCCCAAGTGTGATTAAAGTGACAGGGTTTGTGCAGCCAGAGCAGTAGTAACAGCAGGGAGGGAGCTTACCTTGAACGTGGCCGACAGGGGTTCAATCCACAGCATCCCATATGGTCCCCAAATCACTAGGGGTGATTTCTGAATGCAGAGTCAGGAGTTAACACCCCTGAGCATCTCCAGGTGTGACCTAAAAAGCCAAAAAAGAGCAAGTGGCATGAATTCGGCTGAGAGGCCAGCCTAGATAAAATACCCAGCACTCTCTCGGTTCCCCAAGGCCCACGAGGAGCCTTATCCTTGAGTGCAGAGTCAGAGGTAAGCTCTGAGCACCCCTGGCCCCCAAACAAAAGTTGGCATGACTAGGGCACCCGTGCATCACTGGGTGTGATCTCATGGCTCCTGGACATTGCTCAGCCCAAAGACTGCACCCTCAAACCTAGAGCTAAGAAGGGGAGCAGCCCCGGAGCCACCGCCGCTGGAAATGGTACAGCCATTGGGACACATTCAGGTCACATGTGCAATCTGGGCTCATGGGTCCTGTGCCCTTTCTACCATCCCTGCGAACAGCCCTGAATCCCTCCCTGGTGGTCCTCCAGGGACCCACAGGGCCCAAAGGGTACCACATCCTCGGGACCTGGTGGTTAGTGGAATGTTGTCGAAAGTGACCCTCGGACCCCACCGTGGTCATCACTTCGGAGCCTTCCCCCTAAACAAAAGGTCATATGTAGAGGCAAGCTCTGGACACTCGTTGCTCTGGGGTGTCACTGGGACAGACATCCCTGTCCACAGTGTTCTATATCTGTAGTAACAACACCGCCTTCCCAACCTTGTCTGGAATCCCCATCACATCTGCCTGCCCTGCTGATTCCTATTTGCCACGATGCCTTGGTTCCTTCCCTCCGTCCCAGGCTAGCACACACAGGATTGTGACGATGCCTTGACTCCTTCCCTTCGTCACAGGCACAAAAGGTTGCTAGCCAACCCGCTGAGAGCCCCTGAGCCACAGTTACTGTGATTCATTTCTAGTTCTTTTGGTCTTCAGGTGGAGACATCCAGTTGGGTCTCTCTGGAGGCTCGCACGATAGTACAGCAGGTAGGGCGCTTGCCTGGCACACAGCCAACCCGGGTTGGATCTCTGGATTCCAGAGATGGGCCCCCAGCACTGCCAGGAGCGATCCCTGAACAGTGGAGTAAGCCCTGAATGCCACTGGGTGTGGCCACAAAACAAAAGTTGAACCTCTGAGGTTCATTTTCCTTAGAAAACAGGGATTAGGGGGTCAGAGTGATAATACAGAGGGTAGGGTCCTGGCCTTGCACACAGCCAATTCGGGTTTGATCCCCAGCACCACGTATGTTCCCCCCAAGCCCTGCCAGTGTGACCCCTGAGTGCAGAGCCAGTCGTAAACCCTGGGCACTGCTGGGTGTGGCCCCCTGCCAAAAGGGGAAAAAAAGGGGGGATTATTTCCTAGAACATAAATGCTAGGTGGGATGAGGAAGTCTCTAGTGCCTGAACCAAGAAGAGTAGGAAGCGCTCAGCTGGGCACCTCTTCATCTGCCCAGCAGAGCGGGCGAGGGGCGCACAGTGCGCATGCTCCAACTGCATTTAAAATCCCTTCCTTTACCCCGGGGCCTCAGTTCCTGAGGGAAGAGGCAGGCATGCCCCTGTGCCCTGGCAGACCACAGCCTAGAGGATGCTGGTGAGCTGCCTTATCCCCCAGCCCAGTGCCTGTGAGTCCCCTGCATGCACAGGCCACTTGTTCACCTTTTCTTTGCAGAGTCCAGGGGCCATGCTCGAATCTGAACCTCTGGGAGCCCCAGTTCCCGCCTGCAGGAGCGGCTCCCCAAGACTTGCTGAGAGGCTCCCGGGGCTAAGTGAGCCTCCGGGACTGGAAGAGGCGCTGAGTACGCTGGGGTTGGAGGGAGAGCGTGCTTATGCCCAGGACATCTTCACTGAAGTCATGGTGAGCACAACCCACAACCCCCACTCCTGTTCCACTCTCTGGCAGGAAACTTCTTTGCAGGTTTGGAATCAGAGGAACCCAGGGCTCACCCACTCATCCCAAACCCACCATCAACTCTCCAGACCCAGGCAGAAGCAATAGTACAGTGGGTAAGGCATTTGCCCTACCAGGAGTACCGCCAAGAGTAACCCCTGAGCATCACTGGGTATGACCCCCAAAATGAAGCACGAAAAAACCCCAAACTCTCCAGGCCACCCCTAAATTGTTTTGTCTAAGCCAGGTGAACCTGAACCTGCTCCACCTGAATCCATTTCACAAACCCTTGGCATTGTTAACAAACGTGTTTGAGCTCATTGTAGGCACGGGGGATACCTTGATGACTCACCTGGAATCTGGAGGGCTGGTCTTCAGGGAGTTCAGCCAGTGGCTAGAACTTGCCATTTAGTTAGAAGGCTGAGATGAACCTCCCAGGCCAGGTAGCCCACAGATCTCTGTATAAGCCAGGTGGGAGAAGAGCAGTGTGGGGCCCACAGCTGGGACACTCAGGAGAATGTGCAGTATCAGGGATGGAACCCAAGGCTTTTGCATGCAAAGCCCGAGCTCCAGCCCATTGAGCCATTTCCCCTACCAGGGAGTAGTTTTTGTTTTGGGGCCACACCTGGTGGTGCCCAGGGCTTAACTCCTGGGTCTATGCTCAGGGATCACTCCAGTGGGGAATTGGGAACCACATATTGGGTGCTAGGGATCGAACAGGGTCTGTTGCGTACAAGGTGAGCACCCATTGCATTGTATTGCCCATCTCTCCAGCCCCAGAAACATTTCTTAAACCTCTATAAGTATTTGGGGCAGGGGAAGCAGGACGCAGCAGAAATCTGAACGGAAGTTCCTACCCTCTGCTGCCTGAGGATTAGCGGGGCAGACAAATGAAGTACACAGAGAAGCAGTAGATACACTAGATAGCTCCAACTGAACAGACTATTGGGAAGAAGCCATGATACCAGAGAAATTCAGGGAAATTCTAGCAGGGACTTTTCCCCCCCCCTTTTTTTCCTTTTTGGGTCACACCTGGCTTTGGCACTCAGGAATTACTCCTGGCGGTGCTCAGGGGACCATATGGGATGCTGAGAATTGAACCTGGCTTGGCCCCGTGGAAGGCAAACGCCCTACCCCCTGTACTATTGCTCCAGTCCCTCGCAGGGACTTTTGAAGGATTGAGAAGGGTGGACAGTGCAAACAGCTGGGAGGGACCATCTCAGGGATGGGGTGCAGAACGTGAATGCAGAGACGCTGAGACAGGATGAGCTGAGTTTAGCCTAGGACCTAACATGGGCTGGAATTATGGAATGTGCCTTGTGCAGGAAGACAGGGAATGCCCCTTAGGGGCGTGGCACGATGGAGAATGGGCGGGGTCTGAAGGATCAGGGGGTGGGGTCTGAGGGAGACTGAGGAATGAGCACTTGCCAGAGGTCGTAAAAGTCAGAATCCTAGAGGGTCCACGCTAGGGAGTTCCTGAGTTAGTCTCTTCTGGGTGCTGAGGGAAGAAGGGCTGACCAGGATTGGCAGGCCAAGAACGGAGAGGTCTGTGGCCCTGCAGGCTATAGTTTGGAGAAGTGGTTAGAAAGGGTGTCTGGGAGAAATTGCAGGGTTTCAGATGGGGGTCACAGAAGAGAAATTCCTCTGGGGAAGATGCTGCCCATGTCTGGGTATGGCAATGTCCAACTGGAGTCAGAAAGTGATTGCATCCAGAGCTGTAGCTCAGGAGTAGGTGTGAGGAGTCTTTTCCTGTTACAACCCAGGTGTGCCGCGCACTGCCTAGGAGGGCCCTGCCACGCACTGTGACCCCAGAGATGCGTGCGCTGGTGGTGGACTGGCTGGTTCAGGTGCACGTAAGTAGCTGGGCAAGGTCGGGGGTGGGCTGGCAACACAGCCTAGGAGCCTGATGGTCACCTATGCACTTTCCAGGAGTACCTGGGCCTGGTGGGGGACACGCTGTACCTGGCTGTGCACCTGCTGGATTCCTATCTGTGTGCGTGCAAAGTGCGCCTCCGCCGGCTGCAGTTGCTGGGGGTGGCCTGCTTGTTTGTGGCGTGCAAGATGGAGGAGTGTGTGCTGCCCGAGGTACTTCGGGCGGGGGGGGGGGGGGGGGTCTGGAACCCTTCGAGGGCGCTTTAACACCTAACACCTGCTGAGTGTGCAGTCTGCTCTGAAAATTCCAGTCGATCTGTCAGAGCTAGGGCGTTGAGTGTCCCTTCAACAGAGAAGACTGAGACCCAGAGACAGGAAGACAGCAGTTGGGGTTTGAACTCAATCTTGAATATTCACACTCAGTTACAGTTTTCCTGGTGCAGTCAGAGGCACAAACGCCAGCAGAAACGCAGTGCCTAACCAGAAATGCCTGCCATAGGCAGCAGAATCTACCTGGGTCACACCAGGAGGCCAGCGGTGTCGGGTTTGAACGAGACCTGGGTCTTTCTCATGCTGACTCCTGCATGCTCTCTCCAGCTGCCACGCAACAAATTCGTGGCCCCATTTTACAGTTGCGGGAACAGTAAACTGGGGGCCAGAGAGAGTGCAGAGGTTGCCTTGCACGCGGCCATCCCGGCTTCCATCTTCCCATATTCGGCATCCTGAGCACCACCAGGGATGATTCCTGACTGCAGAGCCAGGAGTTACCCCTGAAGGCTGTGGCCCGGGAGGGGGAGAGGGGAGTCAGGCCCAAGGGTCTCGTCCCACTCTTTGTCCCAATCCTCAGTCTACCTCCCTCTGCCTCCTGGGCGCTGGATCTTTCTCGCGTGCTGAGCTTCTCCGCGCTGAGCGCCGCCTCCTGAGCCGCCTGGATTTCCGACTGCACCACCCGGGCCCGCTCCCTTGCCTCGGGCTGCAGGCGGCGCTGGCTGGGAGCAACCCCCAGGTGCGTCGGCAGGGACGCGACCCTCGCGCGGGGGCAGGGCCTGGGGGCGGGGCCTGATGCATTTGCCGCCTCGGCAGGAGCTGCTCCTCGCCACCTATTTCTTGGAGCTGTCTCTGCTGGAGGCCGAGGCTGCGGCCTGGGAACCTGGTCGCCGCGCGGCTGCGGCGTTGAGCCTGGCGCATCGTGTGCTCGGCGGGACGGGCTCCGGCCCGAAGCTGGCGCTTTACAGGTGAGGCCACCTCGACCCACCTTCCTGGTCCCCGTCGTTAACATCTCAGAGAATGGGCGACGGTTATGGGGTGGGGGTGAGGCGGAGGAGGGCTTGGGAGGGGACACCCAGACTCGACTTTCCCGGGTGAAAGAGAATGGGGGTTTGTTCCGGTTTGGGGACCCACGGTCGGAATTAGAACATCTTCCTGGCCTGGGCATCCCAGGGTTTGAGAATGAGAAGGTCGGCTTCTTTGCCAGCCCTGTGTCCCGAGGTCGACCTGAATGTTTGTCCATCTTTAGCCCCACTCTCGCCTCTTTAGGGATCTTGGCCTCTGCGCCTTTCGGGCAAACGGGGGGCGGGGAGTCTGCCTCTCGGAAACCCCCACTCTCTGCCCGACCCTGAGAGTTCTCGAGTGGCCCCCAGGCCCTCCAGTCTCAGCCTCGAGCTCGTCTCCACTGCAGCCCCGTTTCTCGGTCTCCCCGCCGCAGCTCTGCGGAACTGGGCGCCCTGGAGAGGCGCATGGCGCGCGCGGCGCTCCGAGGCCCCGCGCCGGGCCGCGCCGCCGTCTTCCTCAAGTACGCGCGGCCCCAGCGCCAGGGCACCAGCCTGACCGCCGCCCGCCTGCTCCGCCACCACCCGCCTGGGCCGCCCTGACCCCCGAGACCCGGTTCAAATAAAGATGGTGTGTGTGCTGCCACTTCAATAAAAATTTCTTTTATTCCGGGCGCTCCTGTCCCCATTGGTCGCGGGCCGCCTCCCCTCTCGCGCGCGATTGGTTGATTTTTCGCCCTCTTTCCCCTGATTGGATGTTCGTACTGAGTTCACCTAGGGCCTGCTGGGAAAAAAACCCCTGCGAGTTGCGATTTTGGAACTCTCCCGCCAGAGGGCGCCGGCGCACTTCCGCGCCTCCGTGGGCTGAAACCCCGGGCAAACCTTTGGGAATCGAAGGATAGAAGTGCAGAGCCAGATATTGCTGTGCAAACGGAATGACCTTCGCCACGTAGGTCTTGGGAGGGATGGTAGCTCTGAGAAAAGGGGATGCACCCCAGTTGTGAGTCATGCTCCCTCGATATTACCAGGTTTTCAGATTTTTTCAAGTGAGGCTGAAAATCCTCAGTTCCATTAATATGTTTTGGGGGGGGGTGGTGGTGGCTCGCAGAACTGTGCTCATACTCCTGGCTCTTCACTCAGGGATCACTCCGGATGGGGCTCGAGATACCCTTGGGATACCGGAGATCGAACCGGGGCCCACCGTGTGTAAGGCAAGCACCCTGCCCTCTGTACTATTCCACCAGCCCATGAGCATCTGTTTTTATATGTGGAAACCCAATCTGTATTTGCAAATGGCCACACAAGTCCTTCACAACACATAGGCAGATCCCTGAACATGAACACTGTGTGGTAGTGTCTTTGACAGCCTAGAGTTTGACCAATGGACTCTGATTTACTTTACCTAGAAGTACCCCGATGTCAGAGTAGAATTTTAGCTCTGAACTTATAATGCAGCAGGTAGGATTCTTGCCTTATAAGCAGCACACCTGTATTCTATCCCCAGCATCACAGTGGTCCCCCCAAGCTCTGCTATGAGTGATTTGGAGCGTACCCCCTTCTTCAATCACATAGGTGAATCTGGGACAGGGTATACATCTGGTGTCAGCCCAGCATCCTGGCAGGAAGGTGACTTAGCTACATTTGGACCAAACTCCTATCTAGCCGATTAAGAGTACTCGGAAAAGATTTGTTATGGGCTAGAGGATCTCCACATTTTTGTTTGTTTGGGGGCCACACCGAGCAATACTTAGGGATTACTCTTGAATCTGCACTCAGGAATTAGTCCTGGCAATGCTAGAGTACCCTTTGGGATGCCAGGGGTCAAACCCAGGTCAGTTGTGTGAAAGGCAAACACTCTACCCACTGTACTGTCATTTAGGCCCCAAATCTCCATATTCTAAATTAAAAGAAACAGGAGCTAGAGAAAGGCGACCTCTAGAATTCACTCTCAGAAATCTGAGGCCATAACCACACCTGAGGTTTTGGCTCGTGTTTTCCTTTAGTATCTATTTCACAGCAACCCCACACCATAAAACCTTTCACCCTTTCAACTATGGAAGTAGCAGAAACAGTGAAAATGGCAAAAATCTGCAAAGACCCCACGTAGCCAAATTTCTTCAGGGGAGAAACCCAAAATGTCAAAGGCGAAAAGAGCCCCAAAGGCAAAGTCCCAGGAAAGGAAAAAAAATAGACTGAGACATGGAAATAGCCCCCCCCCCCCCCAAACAGTCCCAAACTGGTAGGCTACCGAATGTAACCTGCCCACACGGCAGAGTCTGGCAAACTCCCCGTGGTGTACCCAATATGCCAAATACCAGTAACAATGATGGGTCTCATTCTCCTAACTCTGAAAGAGCCTTGAATATCCTCAGGGCTAGGATGAACGAGACGTTACTGGGGCCTGCTCAAGGCAATCGACGAATAACAATCACAATCGATGGTTGTGATCGTGATGGAAATAGCTTGAGACCAGGGAAGCAGAGGTAGTGGGGAGTTCTTCAGCAGGACAGAAGGAACTACAGCTGGGGTAGCGGACTGCTAGATGGGGTCATCTCACCTTCATGCCAGGAGGACTTGGCTGGAATGCAGGAGGCTGGGGTTCCTAAACCTGTGTTTGGAGATGCTGAGAAGAGGAAGTCTCAGTGTTAAGGGCTGTAGCCAGCAGTGCAGGGGACAGCCCGCAAAGAGCAATCAGAGGAAGGGGTAGGCGCTGCTTCGGGATTGTAAGGTTTTAGGCTCAGGTATTTTTTTTTTTCAGTAGAGACTACGCCTGGCTGTGCTTGGGGAGTTGTGCAGTATGAGGAGATCAAACTCAGGGCCTCGAACACAGCAGCTGCTCACCCACTCTGAGGCAAAGCCATGCTTCATGGTTAGATTTGGGACTGTTGGGGGGGGGGGGGGCTCTGGCAGCAGAGAATGGTGGAAGGGAGAAATACTAGCTAGCTTAGGGTTTTATTTTGGGTGTAGCCCCAGAAGTGCTCAGGACTGACTCCCAGCTCTGCATTCAGGGATCACTCTTGGCAGTGCTCAGAGGGCCGTATGTGGTGCCAGGGACCAAATCTAGGTCAGCCACATGCAAGGCAAATGCCCTGCCCACTATATTATATCCTGGCACCAAACTTAGGGTTTAGGGCTGAGACTCAAGTTAGGGTCTTGGGGTGGAGTAAAGCATTATGAGTAATGAGGCTATTCATCCTTTAAAAAATTGTTTTTTGGGGGACCACACCCAGCAGTGCTCAGGGCTTACTCCTGGCTCTGTTCTCAGGGATTACTTCTGGCAGGCTTGGGGGACCAATATGGGGGTGCATTCATTCTGCAGCTATAAGTAGCTATTGACTCACACATGTCAGAGTTGTCTCAAGGATGGGAGCAACCATGCCTATTGCCCCCTGCAGAACAGGCCCTGTGCTGGATTCTTTACCTGCATAATTGGAGTCAGTGTCAACAGCTAGTCGGATGGAAACTCCCTCATCACCTCTATTCCACAAGTAGGATGGGGGAAAGCAGGGAGCATGCTGGGGTCCCACAAGGAAGCAAAGAAGCAGCTAAGGCAGGAGGGGGGCAGGTCTGTCCACCGTGTTTTCCTTTTCTGGATGTTCTTTTGACTCTGCACTCATGCTGGACTATCATTCACTGCTGGCTTTCCTACTTGGGCAAGGAGCTTGGTGAAGGTGAGGAGCTGTCTCTCCTGAGAGTTCTTCCCTCTTCCACAACCCTCCCTAACCCCCTCACCCATGGTGGGGCCCTAATTTCACTGGCTTCTCTGTCTCCCTAATCCCTCTGGATGGTCCCCCCACTGAAATTTGCTGTCACAGTCCCTAATAGATATTACAGAGCATTAGCGGTGATTTGCCCTTCAGTGAGTGGGGGGATATTAGTAGGGCTTTTAATTCTCGACCACCTGAGCTTCTTTATGCCAAAAGCTACCGTTGTCTGAAAACCAGCTCTCCATGGAAGTTGCTATCCCCTGTGCTTTCCCCTCCGACTTGTCCTTTCCTTGTAGAGAGCTTTCAGAGCTTTGGGCAGGGGGAGGAGAGTAGGATGGAGGGTGGGGAGTCCCGGGTAAGGGGAGTGGAGAGAGAGCACAGCCCCGCAGGGCTAGAACCGGGCTGAATCTGAAGGGGAGAAGGAAGAATTCTGGAGGGGTTTCTCTAGACCCGTAGGGGGCAGCCAGAATCGGCTGCTGGAGGTGCGGGGGCGGAGAAAGGGTGGGGACCGGCCCCGCGGGGGGCGATGCGGTAGCTGCAGCGGCGGCCGCAGGAGTTTCCCACAATGCAGCGCGGCGCGCTGTCCCCGGTGCTGATGCTCAGCGCTGCCCCGGAGCCTCCGCCGCGCCCGCCTCCCGCCCTCTCCCCGCCGGGCCCGGCTTCCCGCCATGGCTCGGCTCGATCGGGTCCTGCCCCCGAGCCGTCGGGGGGCCTGGGCGCGGCGCTCGACAGCAGCCTGCGGGCTGCCGTGGCTTTCAAGGCGGAGGGCCAGCGCTGCTACCGGGAGAAGAAGTTCCGGGAAGCCATCGGCAAGTATCACCGGGCGCTGCTGCAGCTGAAGGCGGCGCAGGGAGCCCGCCCCGGGGGCCTGCCCGCCCCCGCCCCCGGGCCTGCCAGCAGCCAGGGGCCGGCCCGCCTCAGCGAGGAGCAGCGGCGCCTGGTGGAGAACACGGAGGTCGAATGCTATGACTCTCTAACGGGTACGGGGTCGTCGGGGGGGGGGAGGCGCAGAAGGGGTCTGGGGGCGGCGGAGGGATGGGGCGATTCTGAAGCCTTCCTTGGATGGGGGGTTTGAAAGGGCCAGAGGTGTGATCCCTAGGGAGACCTCACAACTTAAGGGGGCGGGCGGTTAGGATCTACTGATGGGAGAAGCCGGGACACAGGAGGCGGACTTTGGGCTGCCACCCGCAAACGTTCGTTGGACGAAAGGTTCAAGCCCCAGCCGGCTCCTCTGCCATCGCGCCCTGAGCACGCTCCCGCTCCCGACTAGTGGTGACTCCAGGGTGCTTGGCGGCTCTTGGCGCCCTCTAGCGGCGGCGCAGATGCCCCCCACCCCCACCCCGCTCTGACCCAAGAGCAATCCCTTGGGGCGGGTTGGTGTGGGGGTTGTTCCCCGGGACCAGGTGAGGTCCGGACGCGCAGGCAAGCTCTGAGAGAACCGGCCCCGCGCCCCCGCAGCTTGCCTGCTGCAGTCGGAGCTGGTGAACTACGAGCGCGTGCGTGAGTACTGCCTCAAGGTGCTGGAGAAGCAGCAGGGCAACTTCAAGGCCACCTACCGCGCGGGCATCGCCTTCTACCACCTGGGTGACTACGCGCGCGCGCTGCGCTACCTGCAGGAGGCCCGCAGCCGGGAGCCCACGGGTGAGGGAGCGCGCCGTGCCTGGGACCAGCTGAGCTGCATGCAGGGTGCGGGGTGCTGCCTTCACCTCCTCCTCCCCATCGCTCCTCTCACAGTCCTGCTGCCTCCGGCACTCACCTCCATGTCCGCCACCCTCCCCAGCCCCATATGCTCCCTTTCCCTTCTCACCTTTCTCACGCTCACAGCACCCCACCACACCCGGCTGAGCACTTGCACAGAGGAAAAGTCCAGGGAGGGCGATGCCAGGACACTGACAGTTGGGAGGTGGGGGACACTGCCAGAACAGGAGGCATCTCTGTGCTCTGGGAGAGGGGTGCATGGTGGTGTGTGTGTGGGGTAAGTCATGTGTGCATAGTGCGTAGTGTGTACGGTATGTGTGGTCTATGTGGTGTATGATGTGGGCATTGTGTATAGTGTGTATGGTATGTGGTATACAGCGTGAGGTTGTATGATGTGTGTATGGTGTGTGTGGTGATTCATAGTGTGTGGTGTATGATGTAGGTGTAGTGTATGGTGTAGGGGTGTATGATGTGGTACGGTGTATGTATGTAAGACATGATGTGTGTGGTGTATGATATGGGTGTAATGTATGGTGTGTGGTGTGTGGCATGTGGAACATGGTGTGTGTACTGTATGGTATGTGTATGGTGTGTGGTGTATCTTGTGTGTGGTGTATGATGTATGGTGTATGTGGAGTATGGTGTGTGTGCTGTATGATGTGGGTGTAGTGTATGGTGTGTATGATGTATGATGGTGTAGTATTGTATGGTGTATGGTGTACGGTATGTGTGGTATATGATAGTGTAGTATATGGGGTGTGCGTGTGTGTGTGTGTGTGTGTGTGTGTGTGGACACCCCAGTCAGTCTGTATAAGGGTCACTGACAGGAATGGATGCCCTGGCACAGGCTCCAGGCTCACAGCACAGACCCTGGCAATGTCCATGGAGGCTGAGGGCCATGATGGGCACCTGGTGCAGAGGCAGCTGAAGCCGAGTGTGTTGGTGTGAAGCATGAGGTGCCTCCCGGCAGCTGGGCGCGGCTGGACTTTCAGAGAAGGGCCCTGCCAGTCCTGGCTGAGCGGGGGAGCCACAGGAGGCTGGTGACAATGAGGTGGGGGTCCAGATGCCACCTGCTGCCTCCAGGGCCCTCCCAGGTAACGGCCTGCCTGCCTCCTCTGCAGACACCAATGTCCTCCGCTACATCCAGCTAACTCAGCTGAAGATGCACCGCTGTGGCCTCCAGCGGGAAGACAGTGGGGCCCGGGCTGGACCACGGGATGTCATTGGCTGAGGTTAACTCGGGCTGGACCGTCCCCTACTCCCATTTCCTTCCACCTCAGCCTGTAATTCCCCCCACCCCGCCCCAACCCCCCACCCCAATTGTGTGTTCACTGGTAAAGCACTTGTCTCTGGTGACCATCGGCTGTATGTGGTGTTCTGTGGGCACAGGGAGGGGACATGCACCCAAGGCCTCAGCAGGCCGGAGAGTCTGAAGGAGCAAGCGAGGACAAGACACACAGCAGGGGAAGGGGCAGGGTGACCTTTAATGTTGCATTTTGTGCCAAACGCCCCATGATGCCCTGTCCCTGAGTGTCCCTGCCGACCCTCCCCCACTGCAGGGTAGGCACAGGCCCCACCCCCTGGGGTACAAAGGAATAAGTTAAGTCCCCCTCCCCCATCCCCAATAAATAGTGGATTTCCTGCCCAGGGCCTCCCCAGTCTTGTGGCCCAGCGGGCTGGGGCTGGGCCTGGGACGCTACATTCAAGGCTGCCCCGGCGGGCGAGCGGGCAGGCCAGCATTAGCGGGAGTCCTGCGCCCCGCACAGGGGCACCGTGCTGTCCTGGCTCTGCCCTTCCATGTCCAGGTCCAACAGGGTGGGCTGCCCGCTGGCCGTGCCCAGTTTCCCCGCCGGCTCCCACCTGCCGGGAGGTGGAATGCTGAGTGTCCGCCCAAAGGAGACCAGTTTCCAGGGGTCCAGGCGGGGCCGGCTGGAGGCAGGTCGGGGTCTCGGGGCGAAGGTCAGGGTGGTGGGGCGGCCAGGGAACTCAGGAGCTTGGCGACGCGCCGGAAACAGAGCCTGGGGGTCTGGTAGGCGGGGGAAGTCCTGGGCGTCTCGAGGGCCTGTGGAGAGTGGGGGAGTGTCAGAGCCCAGCACCCCGCCAGAGCAGAGGATCTTCTACCTCAAATTGGCTCCAAACGCATCTCTGGGCTGAATGGGTCTCAGCTGGGACTTAAACAGCACCCTGCCCCCAGGTTTTTTCAATTAATAAAATAAAAAAGAGGGACCAGAGCGAAAGCACAGCGGGTAGGGCGTTTGCCTTGCACGCGGCAAACCAGGGTTCCATTTCCAGCATCCCATATGGTCGGTCCCCTGAGCACCGCCAGGAGTAGTTCCTGAGTGCAGAGCCAGGAATGGCCCCTGTGCATTTCCAGGTGTGACCCAAAAGCAGAAAAAAAAAGAGTATTTTGCTTCTAGCGGTGTGCTTCGGGGCTTACTCCAGGCTCTGCACCCAGGAATCATTCCTGGCCTGTGGAATGCCGGGCATGGAACTCGGGTGGGCCACTGGCAAGCAAGTGCACTGCCCGCCGTGCCATCTCTCCACTCCAGTTCTAACCAGATGGGGGCTGCGCTCGGGGATCGTCGCCAACTTCTGTCCCAGCCACGCCGCCTCAGCCAACGTCTGGGTCACTGGAGGACGCACACTATCCCCGCAGAGAACCGCGCTGCCTTACAGGGGCTGCGGCCGCACGCGCTCGCGCGCGGGATCTTCTGGGCACGCACGCGGGGCGCGCACTCACCCTGGCCGGGGCCCGACGGCTGGGCCGCGCCCCGCTGCCCCAGCGCCCCGTCCGAGGGCGTCCGCCGGTGGCCGCGGTTGGCGGCGCGCGCGGCCGGGACGTGGGTGGGCGTGAGCGACTGGCGCGGGTCCTTCTTGAAGCTCTCCAGCTCCAGGTCCACCAGCGGGTTGGCGCTGGGCGGCGGCTCAGGCTCGCAGGGGGAGGGCGGTGGGGAGGGCGCGGCCGGCGCGGCCTCGTCGCTGTCGGAGCGCAGCAGCGAACGCGTCGAGTTGCAGTCGGACACGGATGACAGCGACACGAGGGTGGCCGAGGGCGCCAGGCCCGGCGCGGGGGGCGGCCCGGGGCCCGCGTCGTCGCGGCGGCCCGGGGAGCGCCCGGGCGGGCTGAGCCCCCGCGGGAAGCGACCGGCGCGGGGGAAGAGGCCGTCCAGCCAGCGTCGGTGCTCGTCGCCGTCAGCCGCGCGCGCCTCGGCCACGTCGGCGCCCAGGCCCACGGCGCCTAGCAGTGTGGCACAGCCCAGCAGGGCCAGCTCGCAGCGCCGCCGGCCGCCGTGGCCCGGCCGCGCCGGGGGCGTCAGTGCCCGCTCGCCTGGGCCCCGCGCCCCCGGGGACGGCTCCGGAGGGAGCGGCACGGTGAGGTAGGACGGGGTGGTGTGGGGGGACGGGGGCGCGCTGCCGTCCTCGGCGAACTCCTCTGCAACCGGGAGAGACCGCAGCTCGGCTCGGGCCCTGGGGTTGGGGGACGCCGGCTGCCCCGCGCCCGGACCCCACCGCCCCGCTCCGTGCTGCCAACAGCCCCCACCGGCCAGCCAAGCTCACAGACGCCTCGCGATCCCTAGGGACGGCCGGAGCAGCCCCCTCGGACCTGGAAACCCTGGAAACGCACCCTGCCCCTCTTACCCATCTCATTGAGGCTGGCAAAGCCAGGAGCGATGGGGGTGTGTTTGGGGGATTTGCCCAAGTTGGGGGCACTTGATGACCATTGTTTGCTGCCTTCTCCCAGGGTCTTCAGCCTGGGGGGGGAGGGGAGGAATAGGTGTCAGGGGGTGGGGCGGGCAGCAGGAGGAATGGGAGTCAGCTCCGCCCCCCAGTACCTCTCCTCTCCTCCTGCCCGTTCCTTCTGCAGGGTGGAGCTGGGGCCCCAGGTTCGGCCCTTCTTCTTGCTGGCGACCAGCTCGTCCTTCTTTGGGGGTCCGCTGCGGCTCCACGTCCCACTGCTCCCGCTGCTGCTGCCACTGCTGCCCGCATCGGCTGGGGTCACTGCGTGGGATAGTGGCTCAGTACTGCAGCTCCCCGGAGCCTCAGATCCACCCTCCCCTGGTGTCCCTCCTCAGAGCCTTTCCTGCTGACCCTTCCCAGGGTTCCTCCCTACCCCTCCAAACACACCCAGTAGCAGAGTTGGGAACAATCCCCGCCATCTCTACCAGCATTTCAGTGGTGACGCCCCAGGATCTGAGATTCCTACTTGAAAAGTGGGTGTTAGGGGATGCAAAGCACTATGGGAAACAGGGAAAGGGGCAAATGGTAGAGGGCACAGGGGGCACATGCCAAGGCCCTGTGGCAGGACATGTCTGGGGAAGGGCCCAAGCCAGCAGGAGACAAGTGACTGGAAGAAGGGAGAGAGAAGGAAGGGAGAGGGAGGGAGGAGGCAAGGGAGGAGAGAGGAAGGGAAGAGGGAGAGGAGGAGAGAGGAAGGAAAGGAGGAGGGGGAGGAAGAAAAAGAGGGAGGAGAAAGAGAGGAGGGAGAGGAAGCAAAGGAGGAGGAGGAGGGAGGAGGGAAAGAAGGTGGAGGAGGGAGAGGAAAGGGAGGAGGGACAGGGAGGATGAAGAGGGAGGAGGAAGGACTGAAGCACTTTGTGGGCAGGGGCTTGGGGGAACCCTGGTCCCTGCAGAATCTGCTGCTGTCTCTTCTCTGACCCTGTACAGTGGCTGGGCCTGATGCTGGTCACCATGTCTGTGGCAGTCCCTGTCCCTCATCAAAATCACCCCCGAATCACCTGACACTGACAAACACAGAGAGATGGCGGGGGCGGGGGTGCGAGGCCAGAGGTGTTGCCCCCGGAGCTGCACCTTTCCCACCAGGGCCCCCCGACCCATGTCTTTGCCTCTTACCATGCACCCCCAGCAGCCAGATGAGAAAGGCCCTACTGTCATCTCTGTGCTTGGACCCCAGCCCCCAGGGCCCCACCACAACACCGGGGCCACAGGCACCTCAGCTCCGGGTTCCAGCCCTGCACCACGTGGCCCCTGAGCCCCTGTGGGTGTAGGTTCCAGCACCCCAGTAATGGAACAATGACCTCCAAGGAGACCCAGACCCTTCGCCCTGGCCCCTGAGGCCCTCCCAAGATCTGCCCCACTAGCCATGCCTCCCTCTGCTTCCTGTCCAGCTGTGCCCTGCCAGACCCCCTCCCATTGGTTCCTGTGAGGCTCATTCAGGCCCCCCCAACCCCGTACTCAGCTCTTCGGAAGGGAAATGGCACCTTCTCTCTTCCTGTGCCCTCCTTCCGGCTGGCCTTCGGGATGCTCATCACTACTGGACAGTCCCCAGTGGGCTAACTGTGGCTTTCTCTTTATTTTTTTACAGAAAGAATAAATAAAAATAGCGTCCATTCCTGGCTGTGCTAGACAGTTGGGAGTCATAGGGCCGCAATCAGCTGCCAGGGCGGCCCCCAGGGTGCCCAAGGCCTGGGGGTGATGGACCGAGTCAGGACCCCTGTTAATGTGCTCGGCCACTTGAGCTACCACCTGCCAGCCCCCTGGTTTTTGTTCTGTTTAGGGGCCACGCTCAGCGGGTCCTACTCCTGGTCTGTGCTTAGTGATCACTCCCATCGGGGGACCAGATGGGGTGACGGATGGAACCCAGGCTGGCCAGGGCAAGGCGAGGCCCTCCCCACCTTACTATCACGCCGGCCCCGCCCCCCTTACTTTCTGGCTTCTTTCCCGATGACACTCGGGTCCTGTTGAATCTCTGACACAGTGCCAGGTGGGGGCCCGTGAGAAGTCTGGGGGTACTCACAGCGAATGGCCCTCAGCCGGGGGATGATGCTGGGGCTGGCTGGAGGGCTGACGCCATCCGATCCTTTCCGCTTGTCCAGCGTGGGAGAGGCCTGGACTGTTATTTTATGCTCAAAGCCTGTGGAAGCAGAGACTCTGCTCAGTGGCTACCCCCTTGGCGGGCCCTGGGGATACTGCTTGGTGGAAGGGCAGGACAGAGGGAGCAGGACACTACCCCTCTGCCCTCCTGAAGGTGGGGTCACTAGGATCCCTCTGGGAAATACACATCCATGGCAAGTTGATGCACCGCATCTGCCATCCTGGGAGTGAGGTGCAACAGGTTAGCTGCGGGGCACCAAGGCCCCTAACACCCCTGACACATTCGGAGGTCTGAGGGCACAGGCTCGAGTGTCCAGTGCAGTGGACAGGAGTCACATGTGGGAATGGAGCCCTGGAACTGGGGTTCGTGCATCCCACAAAATGCAGAGTTCCCTTTATTGAAAGGAGCATTTAGAAATGGATCCTTAGAGCCAGAGCAGTAACACAGTGGGCAGGGCATTTGCCTTGCATGCAGCTGACCTAGGTTCGACCCCCAGAATTTCATACGGTCCTCTGAGCACTGCCAAGAGTGATTCCTGAGTGCAGAGCCAGGATTAACTCTTGAGCATCATCAGGTGTGACCCAAAAGGCCAAAAAATAAAGATAGAAGATGAAGGAAGCAAGGAAGGAATGAAATAAGGAAGGAAAGAAAGGGATCCTTTGGGGATGGAAAGATAGCTGGGGCACAGGCTTTGCATGTGGGAAGCCCTGAATTCGATCCCCAGTACCTCACAGTCTCACCTCCCATCCCAGCACTGCTGGGTACAATCCCTGAACATAAAGCTGGAAATTACCCCCAAGATAAAATAAAAAATAAATGCAAGTTTATGATGGATAAAACAGTCAAGTATGTGAATGAGAGTTGGGGGCTACGTGCCTGAACACAGTGGATTGTGGCAATCTGGTATGGTAAGGTGGCAAACATGCCACTGGTGATACCCAGCACCATGACATTTTGGCTGTGTTGGGCTGAACAAAAGCTATTATGAAACTGATTTCCCATTTCTTCTCCCTCTGTGAACGTGGCTCCTCCAAGACATGTTGGAGGGGCCAGAGTGATGGCACAGAGGGTAGGGCGTTTGCTTTGCACGCAGCTGCAGGGTGCGATCCTCAGCATCCCATATGGTCCTCTGTCAGGAGAGGACTGTCAGGAGAGATTCCTGAGTGCAGAGCCAGGCGTAATCCCTGAGCATTGCCAGGTGTGACACCCCCCCCCAAAAAAATTGAGGGGTGCAAATGTGCAAATGTGCTGGAGTTAAGAGGTTTTTTGGGGAAGAACAAAGCCTGATGAAGTCCTGAGATCCAACCAACTCTTAGATGGACCTGGATGGAAAGGTCTAGATTTCTCAGAATGGTGGGAAACACTGGCAGTTTCATCAGCTTTTGTTTGTTTTTTTTTTTGGCATGGTCCCCTGAGACTGCCAGGAGTGATACCTGGATGCAGAGCCAGGAGTAAGCCCTGAGCAACACTGACTGTGGTCCCTCCCCTCCCCCAACAATAGCAAGAAAGTGGGTGGGGGGGGTGCCAGGGCTGAGCTCACACAGTCTCTGCCAGGTTGATTCCAGAGCACCACCAGGAGCGAACATGGAGCGGGGACTAGCCCCTGAGCACTGCCAGGTGCAAGTCAAAAATAAAAAACAAAAAGGGCTGGGATGGTGGCTCATGTGGTGAGCCCTGGGCTCCATCCCTGGCACCCCCCCCCCCCCCACACGCACACACATACACACACACACACGCACACAGGGGGGATGCAGTGACGAAAGTGAGATCCACATCTCATGGGCTGAATTTAGGGGGTGGAAGTGAGTTGTGTTCCGAGGGGGCACATGGAGGGCAACCACAAGGTTCTGCTTTTATGGAGGTGAGTGTGCCAACTCCTTAGACTTCCGGGGGTGACCTGGCCGCCCGGGCCCCTCACCTGACGGTAGGCTGATGCGGCTGCCGCCTTCCCGCAGCTTGAGCAGGCGGCTGCGCTTGAAGTTGCCCCTGCGCCTGCGCACCCGGGGCTTCTCCTGGCTCAGCTGGCACATGAGCAGGTGCAGCTCCCGCTCCACGATGTCCATCTCGCGCTCCGCCAGTTCCTGCTCGCGCCGCCGCAGCTGCTCCTCCTGGAAGCGCTGCTCCTGTGCCGCCCGCAGCAGCTCCTCCTCGCGGCTGCGGAGCTCCTGCAGGGGAGAGGGGCGGCTGCAGGGGAGAGGGGCAGCTGCAGGGGAGAGGAGTGAGGGGGCACCTGCAGGGGCAAGGGGGCGGCTACAGCAGGGAGGGGCCAAGGGGCGCCTGCAGGGGGGAGGGGGCACCTGCAGGGGGACAGATGCCTGGTGTGGTCATCAGGGGAGTGTCCCTGCAGGGGCGAGGGGAGGCTGGGGTGCAGGCTGGCTGGTGCCGCATGACCTCAGTGCGAGGGGCCTTGCGTCTCTCTATCTTCCGCTCTGACTTGTCTTCTTTTAAACTTAGATTTGAAAAACTTCAAAAACCCACAGAGAAGCAGCAAGAAGGCTGCGGCCCAGGCGCCCCTCATCTGACTTCAACATTTTGACTCTGAATAATTGCTCTCTTCTCTGGCATTTTTGTTGAATTCAAAGCCAGTCCCAGATGTCAAGCAGGGTCGCCTGCAGGTCCACGTGAGAGCCGTGCTCTCATGTGGTCACCGACAGGAGACCTGCTTCAGTGTTTGGTTTTGGTCACCTGAAGTGCCCAGAGGTGACTCCAAGTTCAGTGCTCAGGGCTCATTCCTGACAGTGCCTGGGGGACTCTGCGGTGCGAGGGAGCAAACCCGGGCCTCCTGCATGCAGAGCCTGCACCAGACCCTGAAGCCGGCTCCCTCGCCCAAGGAAGCACCATCCTGCACACATGCCATGTGCGGGGACCCAGGCTCAATCATCGGCACTGCATGGTCCCGAGCACTGCTAGATGTGCCCTCCTTCCAAAGAAACATCCCCTATCACTGTGGAGGTAGTTCGGGGTACCTGCTTATGTGGGACTCTGGGCTCGACTCCCAGCACCACAAAAGAAAATACAAGGCCCCTGGCCCTGGCACGGTCCCAGGGAATGGTCCCCATGCCCCCCTGTGCCCACACCCCTTCACCTTCTCCTTGGTCCGCAGGTCGTCAAACATGTGCTGGATCTCCAGCTTCCAGTCCTCCTGCAGTGAGTGGAAGGACTCAAGCGGCATCTGGAACAGGGCGGACTGCTCGATGACCTCCAGCTGCTTCAGGATGCTGCCAAAATCCGGCCGCCCGTGGGGCTCAGGGTCCCAGCACTCTGGGGTTGGAGTGGATGGGGTCAGAGGCCACGCCCTGGGTACCAGCTGCTCAGTGGGAGGCAGGCCCTCACCGGACTCGGGGACAAACAGCTGACACTCAGTGCCCAGGGAAAGGCCCCAAGACTAGCAACTGTGCCCCTCAGCGAGGTTTGGGGGGGGGCGTGGAGCCCAGGAAGCCAAAAGCGGGTAGGGCATTTGCCTTGCACGCGGCCGACCTGGTTGGCCCAGGTTTGATTCCTCTGCCCCTCTCGGAGAGCCTGGGAAGCTACCAAGAGTATCTCGCCCGCACGGCAAAGCCTGGCAAGCTACCCGTGACCTATTCGATATGCCAAGCACAGTAACAAGTCTCACAATGGAGACATTACTGGGCCCGCTCGAGCAAATCGATGAACAACAGGAGGACAGCGCAGTGCAGTGCAGGAAGCCTTGACAGGCTGTGGGCCTGGCCAGATGGGACGGTCTGGAGCCAGCTTGGGGGAGATTCAGGGCCCTTCTGCTTCTGTACTGGGGCCCACTGCAATGGAAGGTTAAGGGGGATGCTTGTGCTGGAGATCTCTGCCACCCCACGAGGAGCCTTCCCCCTCCCCTGGGGGGACCCTGGCTCACCCTCCAGTAGGCGGGCAAAGGGCTCCGGGCACGTGGAGGGGACGGGCAGCGTCAGCTTGTTCATTGCCACGCCGTAGGCCACGGCCAGGGCGTCGATCTCCCGGTAGGGGACCTCCCCTGTCAGCAGCTCCCAGAGCAGCACCCCGAAGCTGCCAGTGGAAGAGAGGAGGGGTGACGCCACAGCCCTCCCGGCCCGGACCCCAGCCCTGCTGGGGCCACAGGGGCCTCCCTCACCCCAACACCCACACTCACTCTGATCCGGGATGAACACAGATTGACGGCGTGTGGCTTTCCTACTTTCCCTCATCCCTGCCCAAGAACCTTCCTGGTGCCCTGGGCTGAGGGGCAAAGATGCCCTCTTAGCTCTGATGACTGCCACTGAGCAGCTGAATGTGCCTGCTCGGCCTGGCCCCCAGCCTTTGCACATGCAGTTCCCTCAGCCAGGGAGCCCTCCCACTCCATCCTCCTGGATCTGTCCTCTAAGTATCCACTCATGTGCCCTCGATGCCGGGCAGGCTCCAGAGCTGGGGTATAGGCTCTTCCTCTACGTTCCTGCAGAACCCTTGGCACTGACCTCTGGTAATAAGTGAACACTCTTGGGCACTGGTTATGAAAGCACTTAGCCAGCCCCGCCCCATGCTGGGCATGCTCAGTGACCCTCACAACAGCCCAAGAAGGCAGGAGGCACCGGGATGACCCGATTTGTCCTGGGAGCAGGTCTGGGCTCAGAGAAGCTAGGCTATTTGCCTAGGGACACACAGGAAAGAGGCAGTGCAGGTACCCATGGCCTCAAGCTGCCCAGCTGACAGCCCCTGCAGTTCTCCTAATGGCATGGACCCTGAGCCTGCATTTCCCACCGAGAGTTCAGGCCCTGGGGCACGCCAGACCTGCCGGCTCCCTGCCCGCACCTGTTCACATACCTCTTCCGGTTCTTCAGAGTGCCCAGCACCAGCAGACTAGGAGGTGGTAAAGGTGGGCAAGCACAGGCCGAGCACTTGCGGAGCCTTGGGCTCCATCCCCAGAAGCCCCTACCCCGTGAGCATGTGCTGGCCAGTGGAGTGAGACGCTAACTTCTACAAGGGTCCCTTGTGGCAGGGTCCCCTTTCTCTACCCCCGCCCCCTTTCTCTTTCCTACTGGCTGGAGTGTGGAGCTGAGAGCTGGAACCCGGGTGAACCTGTGGGGTGTGAGGGTGGGGAGGCCATGCAGGGGCTGGGGGCAGCAGTTCAGTCTGAGAGGGGGTCCCCACCCATGATGCACATCCTGGGAACCCAGGCAGGGGGGCCAAGGGGCACCATGAGCGGGCAGGCGTCTCTGTGCTGCAGGAGCAGAAGCCTGGGACGCGGAGGCTGGGCCCACTCGGGGAAAGGGTTAGCTTGGCCGTGGTCAGTGCGCCCATTAGGCAGCCCACCCTGATGGCAGGGCAGGAACATGGTCTCTTTGCTCAGGCCCTGCTGGTGCCGAGCAAGTGGCAAGCCCTGCTGAGTGGTCGTGGGGTGGCCTGGCGCCTGCAGTGCAAAGAGCACTCCCAAGGGCTGCCCGGCTCCCCTGGACACGGCCCGAAGTCCCAGCTTTGCTGCTGCTCAGGGCCATCCTGCCCTTAAGTGTCCCCCGGCTCCCCCCAGGGTCGGAGAATTTCAGCTGCCACCAGCAAGTCCCCTAAAGATATGGAGCTCCTGGCACCCCGCTCCCAGCCCCCAGATGGGTCCCCACCTGCTGCGGAGCTCTCACAGACTCAGCCCTCGGCCACCCCAGGCTCCTCTGGGGGCCTCCTGGGGCACCCCGCCTCAGCCCCACGTCAGGGTCACTCCGAGGGGCTCCTTCCCCAAAGCCACCTCTAGCCCTCGGAGCGCTTCTCCACCTCCCTGTGCCACAGCAGGGACTCTGTCTTCTGGGGGAGCCCCAAAACCATCTGGTCTGTTAGGCCACAGCCAGCGGGGCTCAGGGATGGCTCCTGACAGGGCTCAGGGGACCCGATGTGGTGCCAGGGACGGAACTGGCATCGGCCACGTGCAAGGGGAGCACCTAAACTGTTACTTGTACAGTCTCTCCAGCACTGTGGGAAAATTTTCTGAGCATAAAGACAGCCTTTCCCGCCCAGTGTGTGTGTCTCTACCTCCTGCCCCTGCAAGTGGTCACTGCCTATGTCTGTTAACCTCTGTCTCCCTGGCCACCCTCCCTCTAACCACTGACCTCGGCTTCCTGCATAAAGCAGGGCAGGAAGGGTGTCTGAGGGGTACCCTGTACTGAGGGGTACCCTGTGCCACGTTCTCTGTCTCCCTGAACCCCCAGGGTGCTGCTGGAGCAGAGAAGCCTGGGATGCGGAGGAACCCCCATGTCTCCGCCCCCAGGTAGGTGCCCGCTCCCGTGTTTGCTTGATGGCCAAATCTTGCAGGCCCAGACCCTGGATTTCTAGGCGCCCCCCCCCCCCAGCCCTACCACGGCACCTCCAGACATCGCTGCTCTTCGAGAAGAGCGAGAGGCGGATGACCTCAGGAGCCATCCAGGCGTACGTCCCCGCTGCACTCATCTTAGTGGTCCTGTGCCACTCGCGGGCGAGGCCGAAGTCTGTGATCTTGAGCACCGTGTCTGCGAGGTTGTGGTTCTCGATGGCCTCCAGGATAAGGACTGAGAGGGGAGAGGGCGAAAGACGGTCCGTGCATGGAGGCCCTTTGGATAGGCGGGCTCTGCCCCAGCCCCTCTGGGGGACCCCACCCTCACCCTGGAACTCCAGAGTCCAGGGGAGGGGAGGCAGATGGTGTCGCTACCGCTTGAGCCCCCTCCGCATGGCATGCATTTTCCAGCCTGACCCTCCCCTGGCCCCTGTCCACACCTACACGACCCTTCTCATTAGAGACACTTGTTCCCGGACTCCATGTGGCACGTTCTGGCCAGCAGAAGCGCTGAGTGAGCCCAGGTCTCATGGGGGCCCACCTGTGCCTGCCCCTTGGCCCTCTGTCCTCTTGCATTTGGCCACCAGCGGGTGCCAGACAGGGACAGACACCAAGAGGAGCTCTGCAGTGACCCCCCCCCCCACACACACTGTGATTGGCATCACAGGAAGGAGCCCGTGACAGCTGCCAAGTTCAAGGGATGGTGGGATGACTCAGTGGGCGGAGCGCATAGAAAGCAAGAAGGAAGCCTGGGTTCGGCACTGAGTATGGTTTCCCGAGCACTGCCAGGAGCGATCCCTGAGCTCTGAGCCAGGAGTATCCCCTGAGCACTGCTGGCTGTGGCACAAACACCAAAAAACCAAAGTAAAGATAACAGAGTTGTGGAGGTGCTTTGTCACACAGTATCACTGTGACAGAATCTAGCTGACATTTCCCCTGAGCACAGAGGCCAGCTTGCCTGCCACCTGGGTTCACAGCAATAATCATGGTTGGGGTTTGCCAGGAGTCAGGGATACACCGGGCAGATGCCAAACCTTCCCACAAACAAACTCACAAGCTATCTTCCTACCAGCAGCTCAAGGCTCAGTGCTGGACCCACCTGGCCAGGATCACAGGGTGAGAAAAGGGGGGAGAAAGGCCTGACTAGTTCCGTCATCGGAGCCCCGTGTCTTTCTTTCCTTGTTTTGGGGCCAGACCCTGCTGTGCTCACGACTTACTCCTAGCAGTGCTCAGAGAACCATATAGGGTGCTGGGGATCAAATCTGGTTTGGCATTCTGCAAGGCAAACGCCCTCCCTGTCAGTGTCACTGTCCTCCCGTTGTTCATCGATTTTCTTGAGCGGGCCCAGTCTCACAAGTCTCCATTGTGAGACCTGTTGTTACTGTGTTTGGCGTATTGAATACGTCACGGGTAGCTTGCCAGGCTTTGCCATGTGGGCGAGATACTCTCAGTAGCTTGCTGGGCTCTCCAGGAGGGGCGGAGGAATCGAACTCGGGTCGGCCATGTTGGCTGCGTGCAAGGAAAATGCCCTACCCGCTGTGCTATCATTCCAGTCCAATGCCCTCCCTACTGTACTATTACTCCTGCCCTGGAGAAAGCACTTTTTGGAAATTACATATGGAGGGCCAGAGAGATAGTTCAGTGGATAGAGCCTTGGGCGTGGTCAAACCAAGTTCAATCCCCAGCATCCCATATGCTCCCCTGAATCCTACGGGAGTGACACCTGAGCACAGAGACATGAGTAAGTCCTAAGCACTGCCGCGTATGCCCTCAACCACTACCAAAAACAAACCAGCAAACCCTACGTATAGAAGGGAGACAGGACAGTGGGGGAAAGTTGCCTGCCTTGCACACAGTCGAGCCAGGTTCAAATCCTTGGTACCACATAAAGACTGCAAACAGGCCAAAGTGAGTACAAGTGTTAAGGCTTTTGCCCTGCAGCCTGCTGACCCAGGTGTGAATTCCTGCCACCAGATATGGTTCCCTGAGAGCCACCAGGGCTCACTCCTGAATACAGGATGAGGGGTAGCCGAACCCCCTGCTGCCACCATACCCTAAAATAAATAAAAAATTGAAACAACCAGAGCTGAGGGGGATGTGGTGAAGCAGGAATCCTCATTCACTTCTGGTGGTCCAGCCTCTATGGAAAACAGCAGAAATTTGGCCAAAACATAAGAACAGAACTTCCGGATTGGAGCGATGGCACAGCAGGGAGGGCATGTGTCTTGCACGTGGCCAACCCGGGTCCAATCCCCAGTACCCCATTTGGTCCCCCAAGCATCTCCAGGAATGAGCCCTGTGTGCAGAGCCAGGAGTAAACCCTAGGCACTGCTGGGTGTGGCCCCCAAACCAAACCAAAATAAACAACAACAAACAAACAAACAATAGAACTTCCACATGGCCCTGCAGTCCCACCTCTCAGCATAAACCCCAAGAACACAAGAACATTAACTCAAAAAGACAGACACACACACACACTACACACAAACACACACACAGACACCCTCTCCCCAACTATTCATTACAAAAAATGAAAACAACCAGATGTCCAAGTACAGATGAACAGATCAAGAAGCTGTGGGATATTGAAACACAATGGAGAACTATGCAGCTCTGAGCGAAGACGAAACCCCCTAGTCTGCTGCAACTGGGATGGAGCTGGAGGGCCTCATGTCCAGTGAAGCAAGTCAGAAGAACCCATACCAGGTGGGAGCCAGTGAGGTAGGAGAGCATGTCCAGGGCTTGTCTTGCACGTGGCTAACCAGGTTCAATCCCTGGCACCCCATATGGTCCCCCCCAGGCTGTCCAGCAGTGACCGATTCCTGAGAGCAAAGCCAGGAATAAGGTCCGAGCACCACTGAGTGTGGCCCCCAAAGAGAAAATTAAAAAAACTGGACACCTTCACTCATGCCTGGCATAGAGTCAGAACACGGGACTGAGGACATCCCCTCCCCCACCCTACACGGGCCACTGAGGACAGAGCCTGGGTCTCTGCTCACCAAAAAGACATCACCAAGCAGTAGGGTACGGGGCAGGGGAGAAAGGAAGAGTGGACAAGAAGTGACACGAGGACAGTGGGGGAGCGTTGGGAGCACTCTGAGGTGGTTTTGGTGCTGTGAGATTGTATGTCAAAACCACAAATATGACCGCTACCATTACGCTGTGACCCAAGCAACAATAATGGTGGAGGGTCTGAAGAGTCAGCAGGTTGCAGGAAGTCTGGGTGTGAACCAGGCCGGGAGTGACCCCTGAACATAGGGCTGGGAATAGACCTAGAGCACTGCCGAAGAGTGGCCCCCAAACCAAAGACACAAAACGACTACTGGTTGGAAGAATCAAAGAGGGGGCCGGTGCGCTCGCCTTGCACATAGCCGACCCAGGTTTGATCCCCAGCATCCCATATAGTTGCAGGAATGATCCCTGAGCACAGAGCCAGGAGACAGCCCTGAACACAGCTGGGTGTGACCCCCCCTCTCAAAAAAAACCCCCAAATAAATAAATAAATAGAAAAGCCAAAAAGTAAAGGATATCAGATGAGGTGGTCTGTGAATAAGGAGGGATGGGGGTGGGGGGATGGGGTGGGGCACCTCGGTACTTTCTATTTTTTTGTTTGCTTTCGGTTCTTGGGTCACACCTAGGATGCTCAGGGGTTACTCCTGGTTTTGCACTCATTAATCCCTCCTGGCACTTGGGGGACCATATGGGATGCCGGGCATTGAACCCAGGTCGGCAGCGTGCAAGGCAAACACCCTCCTAGCTGTACTATCACTCCAGCCCCGCACCCCAGCACTTGAACAGGAAACGCCAGCCTAGAAAGTCCCACCAACTTCTTCCCGGGTGGCACAGAAAATCCAGAAAAATCTGAGATGTCCTTAATGTCACCTGTGAGCTATGAATCCACAGGGACGGAAGAGGGCTGGGAAGGGGCCCCATCTTCCCGGGGAGCATCAAAGCCCCCTGCCTCCATTTGTCCATTTGGAAGTTTGAGCACAAGCTTCACGGAGGGCCTTGGCACTGTCTGGCTACTTCCCAGCCGGGCCGGGCATCGCTTGGGCACCTGGGCACTCTGCTGAGTAAAGGGTGTCTGACCGGGTCAGTGGTGGGAACAAAGTCTGTCCCTCTGTGCTCAGGCCAGCAGGCTGGCGTGTGAGCAGGGCAGCCAACATAAAAATGCAGGAAGGAGGTGGGGAGAGAGCACAAGGAGCTGGTACACACCCCTCAAATGCCAAAGGCCCACGCTGACCGCTCCCTCCCTGCCCCATCCTACACGGGCCACTGAGCATGGCCTGAGCGAAAGCCCCAGAGTCGCCTCTGGGCGGCACCTGGCGGGGCACCTATGAAGTGGGAGGATTGGGGGGCAGCAGGCGAGCAGAATGCTAACAGCACAGGCCCCCCCTGCAGCCAACCCCAGTTCCATCCCGGCACACAGTCCCTAGAGCATTGCCAGGGGCAGGCCTGGAGGCCCCACCTGGTGTCATTGGCATAACCCCGGACAGTCCCTGGGACCCCCCCCCCCCACATTAAATTACCAGCCAAGAATTGCTGGAAGGGGCCTCCAGAGCACCACCCGGAGGCTCCTTTGCCACCTCACCCCCAAATGTGGTAAGACTTAAATGAATTCCCAAATGTGGAGGATGAGTGGCCAACTTCCCCGCTCGGCCTTCTTTTATGTTTTGGTGGTGGGAGGCGGGGTTTGGCTGTGCTCAGGGGTCACTCCTGGCTCTGCATACAGGAATCACTCCTGGCAGTGTGGGGGGGACCATATTGGGTGCTGGGGATCAAACCCAGGCCAGCATGTACAGGGAGGGTTGTACTCTGGCTCCCACTGGGCCTTTGGCTAGATCTCGTTTAACAAGAAAACAAGGGGCTGGAGCGATAGCACAGTGGGTAGGGCATTTGCCTTGCACGCAGCCAACGTGGTCCACACAGGTTCGATTCCCAGCATCCCATATGGTCCCCTGAGCACCGCCAGGAGCAATTCCTGAGTGCATGAGCCAGGAGTAACCCCTGAGCATCGCCGGGTGTGACCCAAAAAGCAAAAAAAAACAAAAACAAAAACAAAAACAAAAAACAAGAAAACAAGGGGGAGAAAGAGCGAGCGAGCACGGGAATGAGGGGAGATGCAGCAAGGAGGGATGCGAGCACCAGGACGGGGGCTGTCCCATGGCTGTATCCTCATGGGTCAAGGGCAGGGTCTGGAAACATCTGGAAGGGATGCGATCTTCAGCTTCTGGACCAGAAGAGCATTTTGCCTTGGTGCCAGTTGGACTTTTATTTAATAGGCAATCAATTAATATCTGCTGATACGAAACTCCGTTTAGATGTGGTCCCTGGGAAACTTCCCTGCCACCTGGCCCCAGTCCTCTTTCAACCAACTAGGCCTGGAAGCTTGTTCCTTTTTTGTTTTTGGGCCACACTTCCTGGAGCTCAGGACTTACTCCTGGCTCTGTGCTCAGGGATCACTCATGGCAGGTCTATGGGATCCCTGGATGCCGGGGATCGAACCCATGTCAGCCATGTGCAAGGCTGACCTTCCTACTATATCACTGCCCTGAACCCTGGCAGCTTGTCCGTGAGCCACTTCCACCACACTTTTTGCTCTGCCTGATCTTGCTGATTCAGGAAGCAGCCCGGTTCTTCCCTTTCTGTGATGGAGACCAAACCCAGGGCCTCACACAGGAAAGGCCAGTGCTGGACAGGGCAGTTTTTAACTGGCAGTGATTCATAGCCCTCTCCCTCAAGAATATTCTTATTCTTTGGTTTCTGAGCCACACACATGGAACTCAGGGCTTACTCCTGGCTCTGCAATCAGGGATCACTTCTGGCAGGGTTCATGGGACCCTAGGTGGTGTCAGGGATCAAACCTGGCTCAACTGAGTATAAAACAAGCACCCTACCTGTTGTACTAGCTCTCTAGCCCCCTCCCTCAAGAATATCTGGCTTGGGGGCAGAGTGATAGTACAGCAGGGAGCATCCCGGGTTTGATCCCCGGCAACCCATATGTTCCCACAAGCCCAGCAAGAGTGATGCTTGAGTACAGAGTCAGGAGCAGTCCTGACCATTGCTGGGTGGGACCCCCCAACAAAAATCAATTTGGGTGCTAGAGCAATAGCACAGTAGGTAGGGCGTTTGCCTTGCATGTGGTCAACCCGGGTTCAATTCCCAGCATCCCATATGGTCCCCTGAGCACCGCCAGGGGTAATTCCTGAGTGTATGAGCCAGGAGTAACCCCTGTGCATCACCGGGTTTGACCCAAAAAGCAATAATAATAATAATAATAATAATAATAATAACAATTAATTTGGCTGGTTAGAAAAAAACGAACAGGGATTGCCTCGATGTGACCGACTCCAGTTCAATCCCCAGCAACACGGAGTTCCCAGAGCCCCAGCAGGAGTGACCCCTGAGCACAGCCAGGTGTGGCCCTAACACCCTCCCTCAAACAGCAATGTCCAGAGGTGTTTTGGGATGTCACAGGGGGTAAAGGATGGGGAGACTGTGGCCGCTGGGAGAGACCAGGGTTATGGCCTTGGTGCACGGGGCAGGGCACTCGGGATAGAGCACTCAGGACAGAACACTTGGGGCAGAGCACTCATGGCAGAGCACTCGGGACAGAACACTTGAGGCAGAGCACACAGAGCAGAGCACACGGGCAGAGCACTTGGGCAGAGCACACGGGGCAGAGCTCTTAGGACAGAGCACTCAGAAAAGAGCACTAGGGGCAGAACACACAGAGCAGACCACTAGGGACAAACCACTGGGGCAGAGTAGTTGGGATAGAGCACTCGGGGCAGAGCAACATGAGGCAGAGCACATGGGGCAACAGCACTCAGGACAGAGCGCACGGAGCCGAGCACTAGGGTAGAGCATTCAAGACAGAGCACACAGAACAGAGTACTTGGGAAAGAGCACTCAGGGAAGAGCACTCGGGAAAGAGCACTTGGGGCAGAGCATATGGAACAGAGCACTCAGGACAGAGGACTCAGGGCAGAGCACTTGGTGCGGAGTATTTGGGACAGCAAATGGGGCAGAGCACTTGGGACAGAGCACTTGGCAATCACTGGCCCATAGGCCCCTGACTCCCAGAGAGGCAGTTTCTGTTGCTGCCTGCTGGGTCTCAGGCTGGGCTGTGAGGGGGCAGGGAGCCTATCCTGGGGACTGCTCGCACTGCAGCTCTCGCCTGCGAGGCTGGTGTTCCCTGTCTTACTGAGCCTCCTTTCCCACCTGGCCCTGCAGGCAAAGGCTCTTCCAGCCCCAGGCTGAGCCTGGGTGTCCCCAGGTCCGGCTCCCTGGTCTCATGGCTGCACCAGGTTCTGCAGATGCAAGTTTTTCTTTTCTCTCTTTTTTTTTGGGGGGGGGCGGGGAGCAGGACACCACTTACTGTTGATGGACTTGAGGTCCCGGTGGATGATGGGCACGGGGGCATCGTTGTGTAGGTAGTTCATGCCTCGGGCAACCTGCACCGCCCAGTTGACCAGCACGTGCGGGGGTACCCGGCGCCCGGCCAGCACCCGGCTCAGGGCGCCCCCTCTGGCATACTCCATCACCAGGCAGAGGTGCGGGGGGCTGAGGCAGGCGCCCCGGAGGGCGATGATGTTGGGGTGCTGCAAGGCGCCGAAGAGCCGCGCCTCCTGGCGCACCTGCTCGGCCGTCACCGCCGGGTCGCGCTCAGGGTCCAGCCGCGCGGCCTTCACGGCCACCTCCTCGCCGCGCCACAGCGCCCGGTAGACCTTGCCGAAGCCCCCGACGCCGATGATCTCCTCCAGCCGCAGCTCGTGGAACGGGATCTCGCGGGGCAGCTGCAGGCCCGCGGGCGCGGCGGGGGCGCCGGGCGCCACGTAATTGCTGGGGAAGACGCCCACCCGGCCGCTCGCGAGCTGCCCGGTCCACCAGCCCTCGTCGCCCGACACCGCACAGTCCTGCGAGAGCACCTGGACGCGGTCGCCCCGCCGCAGGGTCAGCTCCTCGTCGCCCGCCGCCTCGTAGTCGAACACTGCGGTCCAGACGGGCCCCGCGGGGGTCGCGCCCCACTCCTTGGCCGCCGCCCCCTCCTCCTCCTCCTCCTCCATGGGGTGGGGGGAGGGGGCCGGGGGCTGCTGGAGGCCGCTTCACACCGGGGGCCAGCGGCAGGCGGCGGGGCCCCGGCGGCCAGGATCGGGGGCAGTCCCTGCGCGCTCCAGGGGACTCCTGGGGGCCATGGCTGGGGGGCCCTCCGCAGGGAGCAAGCAAAAGCCTCTCGCGAAGGGCAGGGTCGATCCCACCGAGACACGCTGCGGTCCAGGAGGGGGCGGGGACTGGGCGGGCGGGTTCACCTGTGCCCCCCGAATGTCAGCGCGCTAAGAGGGCCGGGGCCCGCCGGCGGGGGCCGAGGGCGAGGACGGCAGGCAGCCCGCTTCCCCGCGCCTCTCACCCCGCGCAGCTCCACCGGCGGCCCCCGGCTCCGCATCCCGGGCCACGACGGCGGGGCAAGGGATGGCGGGGCCCCGGGGCGCGCGCCCCGGGACGGGGTGGCACGCCCCTCGGCCTTGTCACGCGCGGGGCGGCCGGGCGACCCCCATCCCCAGCACCGGCCTCCCCACTCGGCCCCAGCCCCTGCCCCCGCCCGCGCCGCTACCCCGGGCCGCCGGCGGTGCCAGAGTGACGTACGCCGCCGCGGTGCGGTCTGGGAGTTGTAGTTTCCGGCCGCCGCCGCCGCCGCCGCCGCCTCGAGGCCCGGCGCCAGCCCCGCCCCGGGACTCCTCTCCTAGAGCCCGGCTCCCACTCTCGAGTCACCGCGGGGACCCAGCGGCCCCGAAGAACCCTTCCTGGCGGGGGGCTACAGCGGCTTGGGGCCCGTGCGCCGGGTGCCCAAAGGAGGAAAGAGAAGCGGCCCTCTCCGCGGAGAGAGCGGGGCTGCCGTCCAAGGTGGGGTACCCGGAGACACACGCGCTTCGCCAAGTGAGAACCGGAGCTGCCTGCAGGGAGGTCACTGCCCGGAGCCCCTCGAGTGGCCGCGGCGAGGTCCCCGCGACTAGACGGCTCCTAGGGGCTCTGGCCCGAGGTGCAGGCCGGGAAATGTAGTCCGCGCCGAGATCTGGCCCTGCGGGAGGAGCCCCGCAAACGCCACCACGGATTGGTGCCTCTTCACCTGCATGGGGGTCCCGCGCTCGCCTGGCCTGCCTGGGCCTCTGCGGAGTGAGGGGAACGCGGCTGGAAGGACTTGCTTACTGTCCCTGGAGATGCTGCAGTTACGTCTGTTTGCAGCCCCCTGCCCCTCACCCCAATGGTTGAATCTGGACTCACAAGAACAGCCCCCCCCACCACCCCACACTGTAGAAACTTCAATTTGAGGGCGCTAAGTGTCGCCTCTTGAGCCGAGTGGTCTGCACTCTCACGCAAAGGTTCCATTTTACAGATGACACAAACGGAACAGGTCACTTCTCCAAAGTATCAAAATGAAGGCCCGGAATCAAACACAAACTGTAAAATTGAAAGCGAACCAACCAAGTTGGGACCCAGAAAGATGACACTGTGGACTGGGGTGCTTTGCATGCAGGAGGTGGGGGGGTGGTGTCTGTCCTTAGTAATCACGGTAACCGCAGTATCTAATTGTTTATACCCCCACCCTACACTGCCAAAAGAAAAAAAAAAGCAAATGGTGGTTATTTTGGTTTCTAGGCCACACCCACCTGATGCTCAGAACTTAACTCCTGGCTCTGCACTCAGACCATTGAACCTGGATCTGAAGCAAGTCCACTGTACTCTCTCTGGTCCCATAAATATGATTTTAAGAACCCGAAGAGAATTCAAGTGCTAAGTTATCTGCCTTGTAAGCAGCTGACCCCAGTTGGATCTCAAAGAATCAGGATTCACTGATTCCTGAGTACAGTGCTAGAAGTGGCCCTGGAGCACCACTGGGTATGGCCCCAAACCTGCTCCTGATTAACACCCCCTCCAAAAAAAAAAAAAAGACTTCCCATTTAAAGGAGGGAAGCAAGTCCTACAGAAGTTCAGTAACTTCTTGAGATCTGTAGACATGGAAGAAGTAAAACTTCTAGGTCTTAGGGCAAGAGAGAAAGTACAGTGGTAGGGTGTTTGCCTTGCATACAGCCAACGTGGGTTTTTGTTTGTTTGTTTGTTTGTTTATTTATTTGGTTTTTTTGGCTTTTTGAGTCACACCCAGCAATGCTCAGGGGTTACTCCTGGCTCTGCACTCAGGGATTACTCCTGATGATGCTCGGGGGACCATATGGTTGCTGGGGATTGAACCCAGGTTGGTCGCGTGCAATGCAAATGCTCTACCCACTGTACTACTGCTCCAGCCCCAACGTATTTTTTTCTTTTTTTGATGGCACCAACAGTCTTTATTGTTGCAATGATCGGTGAGGAGGGGACACAGCTCCGGCTGCAGGGTCGGCTCCAGGGGCCTGTTAGTTATTCCCAAAAGCCAACTTGGGTTTTCCCCCTGGTACTCCATATGATCCTGAGCATTGCCAGAAGTAATCTCAGAGCACAGAGTCAGGAGTAACCCCTGAACACAACTGTGTTTTCACAACAACAACAACAACAACAACAACAACATCCTGGGTCTTTTCACCCAGCCTTTTCAGAATAGTCTAAAGGAAAGAAAAAAAGGAAGTTATGTGGGATATTTTTTGGTGGGGGGGAGGGGAAGGCATGCCCCCCACCCCACCCACCCCCGCTGCTCAAGACTTTTGGTTCTGGGCTCAGGAATCACTTCTGGCCATTCTGGGGGTGGGTGTGGATGGCGATCATAATCGGTGCAGGGAATCGAACCCTGGTCAGCATGCAGGGCAAATGCATGCTCCAGCCCAGAAGAGGGAAGCTTTGATGGGCGTTGGGAGCCACACACCAGAGAATTGCCTCTCAGATGGCTGGGAAGTGGGTACCTGATCTCCTGGCTACTGGTGAGGGAAACTTGGGAGCTGTCAAGAATGCGTGGGGAGAAAGGGAGTCCCTGTTCCTTTTGAGCACAGACATTTGCACTGTAACCTGTTACATATGTTCCTGAAAAATCTGGAGTTCTGCAAAAACAGTGCACCCAAAATAGCAAAGCCTGACAGGAAAAAAATAGACTTGGGGACAAATGGCACAAAAGGTGCATAATCAATCATTGTAAAGCTAGTAATATACTACTTATTGGCCAGAGTGATAATACAGTGGATAGGGCACTTGCCTAGCATGCGGCAGACCTGGGTTCAATCCCTGGCATCCCATGCGGTGCCCCAAATCTGTCAGGAGAGATTTCTGAGTGCAGAGACAGGAGTAAGTCCTGAGCAATGCCAAGTGTGGTTTCCCTACCCTCCGCTGAAACAAAACAAGGAATACTTCAAATAGAAATATTGGCACAGTTCAATATCCATGGGTGTCTTTGGCTTTAGTCTGTTCTTTGAAATTTGGTGGTGGTGGGGTGTTTGGGCCACATCTGGCAATGTTTAGGGGCTACTTCTGACTCTGCACTCAGGATTCACTCCTGGTGGTGCTCCAGGGACCATAGGGGATTCAGGGAAACAAACCCAGGTTGGCTGAGTGCAAAACAAGCACCCTACCCGGTGTACTATTTCTCTGGCCCTTCTTTGAAATATTTTATCTTATTTTTTGGTTTTGGGCTACACCCAGAAAGGCTTAGGACATACTCCTGGCTCTGTGCTCAGGGATCACTCTTGGTGGACTCTGGGGACTCTGTGGGGTGGTACATGCAAAGCAAGGGTTCTGTCCGTTATACTATAACCCTGGCCCAGGCTTCCTCTCTCATAGTGAGAAATAGTGCTCCTGATTGCTTCAAAGCTGAACTTAGAGAAAATTGCATAGTAACCAACATGCCTGTGTTATGCTGACATCAGCAGTCTGTTTACCAGTTGCTTGCGGGGTGATTCATGTCGAAGAAGGGGGTGGGGAGCAGAACAGATTGTCTTGGCGAGCAGATGCCTAGACTCGGGTGTGAAAGGAATCTGGCTCTGCTCTAAATCTGGTTGGGAGGAGAAGGATGGAATTTGTCATTGATTCCATAAAAAAGGGAGAAAATAACCCATTGGGCTTGATTGGTCTTATGAATAAGTGACTAATTTGGGGAAATTTTAGGGTTTTGTAAAATTGTGCTTTGCATCCTTGATATAGGCATAATTTTGTCCTGGGCTATATATACATACTTCTTAAATTTATTCCTTAAGACATTTTGTTTTGTTTTATTTGTACCTAAGGTTTTGTGTTTTATGGTGCTTTTTCTCTTGATGCTGGGGATCAAACTCAAGGCCTCATACATGCAAAGCAAATGCTCTAGTGCTGAGTGTCTTAGCTCACCCAAGACTTTGTTATTTTGGAAAAGATATGTTAGGGTCTAGAAAAACAGTACAGCAGGTGAAGGTGCCAGGAGTGATTCTTGAAAGAACAAGGAGTAAGCCCTGAACACCACCAGGTATGGCCTAAAAACTCAAAATTTTTATTTGTTTTTGGTGGGGTTCTTGATGGGTTTTGGGGAACCCTATGTGCTGCCAGGGATCAAACCCGAGTTAGCCACATGCAAGGCAAGTTTCCTTCTTTGTGTGCAAGAGGGCCTTTTTATTTAATAACATTTTACTAAAGGTCATTTTGCCTCTGTTTTCATAAATGGAATCAGACCATGTTTTTCTTTTCTTTTTTCTTTTTTTTTTTTTTTTGCTTTTTGGGTCATGCCCGGTGATGCACAGGGGTTACTCCTGGCTCTGCACTCAGGAATTACCCCTGGTGGTGCTCAGGGGACCATATGTGATGCTGGGAATTGAACCCGGGTTGACCGAGTACAAGGCAAACGCCCTACCCTCTGTGCTATTGCTCCAGCCCAGACCATGGTTTTCTTCCTCCTGCTATCTTTCTTTCTTCAATTTGGGCATTATTGAAATCATTCAATAATTTGGGAGGCCCATCTACCCATTTTTGTGTGTGATCTTTTTTTTTTTTTTTTGGGTCACACTGGTGATGCTCAGGGGTTACTCCTGGCTCTGCACTGAGGAATTACTCCTGGCGGTGCTCGGGGGACCATATGGGATGCCAGGGATTGAACCTGGGTCGGCCATATGCAAGGCAAATGTCCTACTCACTGTGCTATCGCTCCAGTCCCTAGTGTGTGATCTTTTGGTTTTGGGTCACACCCAGTTATGTTTAGGGTTTACTCCTGGCTCTGTGATCAGGAATGAATCCTGGCGAACCTGGGAGAACATATGGGAATTAAACCTGAGTCAGCCATGTGCAAGGCAAAAGCCCTACCTGCTATACTATCTCTTCAGCCCATTGCTTTATTTTTGTTTGTTTAATAATATTTTATTATAACACCATACAGTTGTTTCAGGCATTCAATATTCTAACACTAATCCCGCCACCACTAACCCTCCCTAGACCCTCCCTGTACCAGTGGGGTAGACCCTCCCTCTACCAATGCCCCCAGTTTCCCCCCACCTCCCCAAACCTGCCCCCTTAGCAGGCACAAACAAATTTACTTCATATTGCTTGTTACAACAAACTGGCAAAAGGAATTATAAAAATACAGATCTAGGGGCTAGAGCGATAGCACAGCGGGTAGGGCATTTGCCTTGCATGCGACCAACCCGGGTTTGATTCCCAGCATCCCATACAGTCCCCCGAGCACCACCAGGAGTAATTCCTGAGTGCATGAGCCAGGAGTAACCCCTGTGCATTGCTGGGTGTGACCCCCCAAAAAAGCCAAAAAAAATACAGATCAATGAAAGTTAATTTTGATTATTGTTATCCATGATGGTTTTGCTCAAGTCATTGTCCAAGGAATTGCTGGGCTGGTTGGTGCTCATTGAGCCTTCTGTGTGATTGTTTTTGCTCACTTCTCTACTACTTTCCTTTACAAATTTGCTGTGCTCCCATTGGGCTATCAGTACTGCAAAAGTAGGAAGTGTGGAACTGGGAAGGTTTGGTGGCGTGGAGGCTCAGTGAGCTTCACTTGTGGAGCTGGGCCGTTTCTATCTCAGAAGATGTTGGGTGTGGGTGGGGACTGCTGGGCCTTCTAGCAAGGAGGGGAATCTGCCCACCCCCATTCTGAGAAGGACCCAGAGTTCTCAGCCCACACTGGCACCTCCCCAAGACGATTCAGCGGCTTGGCGTTCTTTTCGAGATTGGAGCTCTGCCATTTCTAGGCCAAAACATGTTGGGCGTGGCAAGCACTGCTGGGCCTTCTGGTGCTGGAGAGGTCATCTGGGGTGGGGGGGGGGTTATCTGTCCACCACCATTAAAGAAGGCCCCAGAATTCTCAGCTCAGAGGTGACAGGGCTGGAGGGGGCAGGTGCCCTAATACAGTCTGACCAGGGTTTGTGTCAGAGGAGATGAAACACAGTCCCTGTCCCCCACCCCACCTCCTGCCTCAGACACAAATGAAGGACCAGGTCAACAAATCACAGGTGAGGGGCCAGCATGGGTGGACATCACCTTCATCTAGAATCTTTGCCCAACTCTTGTGAGTGGGGTTTGATCTGCTCAGTCTGAGCCACTTAGGTTCGATGGCCCTGGTTGTCATTTCAGGAACCATCTTAGCTGGCACAAAGGTTCCCAAACTCTTTTGGCCTCCTTCCCACTCCCCAGAGTTTGTGGGTGTGGGGGTGGGGTGGGGGGGGGAGGTGGGATGGGGTGGGGGCAATAAGTGCAGGAATGTTTCATTTTGAGAAACCTCAGCCTAGACGCTCACGTTTCTCTCCCCAGGCCGCCAGGCAAGTCCTTCTGCTCTAGGGAGGGAATATGAGGACAGATCTCACTCTGGCCAGGCTCCAAACTCTTCCCAGTTTGGAAGGCTGTGGGATGCGCTGAGGAGGAGGAAGCCAGGCAGAGGAGGTGAGAGTGGCGGGAATTCATGAGGGTACGAGGGTAGGAAGCACTGTCCTGGGCAGGAACCCTGATTTCTCCTGGGAGGTAGAAAAAAGGGAGGCCTAGAAAGAGAGACATAGGCAGCCAAGGAACCTGATCCCTAGGGGATTTGGAGCCTCTGCACCCAGCCAAGTTCTCCTCAACTTCTGCTGCTTAAGAGCTAATTTCAGTGCTAAGTGCCTCTCGAAGCCTGCAGGCACTGAGACATAGTACAGTGGGTAGGGAACGTGGCCAGGGCCCACCCAGGTCTCAAGTACAGAGCTTTCAGGCACTTATTTTCTTTCTTTCTGCCATTCTTTCTTGCTTATCTTTCTCTTTTTCTTCTACTTATTTTGTTTTTGCACCATTATCTGCTGGGACTCAGGTGCTACTTCTGGCTTAGTGTTCAGACATCACTCCTGGTGCTTAAGATGCTATGTGATGTCAGGAATTAAATCCAGGGATTTTGCATGCAGTGCATGTTCTCCAAGTCTGTTGAATCATCTCTTCAGCTGGATAATTTCTTCCTGTGCCTCACCTAATGGTGCTCAGGGCTTACTCATGGCTCTGAGTTCAGGGATCACTCCTAGTGAGACTTGGACCATACAGGATGTCTGGAATCCAACCTGGATTGGTTGAGTGCAAGGCAAGTGCCCTACCCACTGTACTATCTCTCCAGCCCTCCAGTTAGATTAAAAAATTTTTTTTCAGACCTGGAGTGATCTTACAGTGGGGAGGGCATTTGCCTTGCACATGGCCAACCCAAGTTCCAATTCCCGGCATCCCATATGGTCCCCAAACCCACCAGGAGTGATGCCTTAGCGCAGAGCCAGGAGTGAGCCCTGAGCACTGCCAAATATGGCCTCCTCCACCACCACATTTTGTTTCTTTCAAAAAACATTTGTGGATATTTTGAACCACACCTGGTGATGCCCAGAGATTACTTCTTACTCCTGGCTCTGTGCTCAGGAATCACTCCTGGCAAACCTCAGGGGACCATCTGAGGTGCTGGAGATCAAATCTGGGTTGGCCGTAAATAAGGCACACACCTAAACTCCTGTAATAACTCTCTGGTTTTATATATATATATTGTTTTGGGGGGTCACACCTGGTGATGCTCAGGGGTTACTCCTGCCTCTGTACTCAGGAATCACAACTGGTGGTGCTCGGGGGACCATATCGGATGCTAGGTTGGCTGTGTACAAGGAAAGTGCCCTACCTGTTGTTTTATCGCTCCAGCCCCAGGTTTATTATTATTTTTTATGACAGAGTATAGGAGGCAGGAGTGCTGGAGCACATGCACTGCAAAGTAGGAGTCCCTAGTTCCAGCTCCAGCACCTCATATGAACGTTGTTCTCAAAAGAACAGGGGGAAGGAATAGGATCTGGGAGCAGCCCTGGGTACCAGGGGATGGCTGACTGTGTGTTTACACTGCTGTCTCTCCAGAAGCTCGGCTGCCTGATGGCAGGAGTGCCCAGAGATGTGCTTTTGCCAGAGACAGTCACACACAAGCCACACGGGTCACCTGAACTGGAATACAAGAGCCAAAGCATGGCCATCCATGCCTCCTTTCTCTCTGCCAGGAGGTGGGTAACATCTCAAGTTATGAACTTTCCATTCATGGGAGCAGAGAGCCATCAGCCCTGTTGCACACCAGGGTCTCCCTTTGTTGATGTGGAAACCCACCCCCCTGGATTTGGATTCTGTCCCCCTGTTGCACCCCTTCTTGGCCTCCAAATGTTTTGGTGAGGGAGAGGAAGAGCCTTCTCTAGGATCTTAGGAAAATTTCGGGGAAGGGTCAGGTTCTAATTAGAAAATGAGTTCGGCTTAGTAGAAAGAGAAGTTTACAGGGTCACAGTGGGAGTTTGGTGGTGCAGGGGTACAGGCAGGAACTGAGAGTGCAAAAGACAACATTGAAAGCTAGAGTGATAGTACAGTCAGTAGGGTTCTTGCCTTGCAGGCACCTGACCATTGTTTGATGCCCAGCATCCCATATGGTCCGTCCCCTGAGCTCACCAGGAACCATCCCTGAGTGCAGAGCCAGGAGTGAGCCCTGAGCATTTCTGGGTGTGGCGCCAAAACAAACAAGCAATTTCAAGGAGCTAGAGAGTGAAGTTAGTTTTCTGGAAAGTTAGTTTATTTGAGAATAAGAGGGAAGAGAAAGGGGCTTCCTGCTCACAGGAGAACACGGGCTTCTCCAGAGCAGAAAGAGCCAATCGTAGGTCCCAGGAGAACTGAGGGTAAGCACCCCCCCCACCCCCCACTGGAGAACTGTGTGCCTCAGCTTCTGCCAAGTTAGTTTTTACACTGTTTCCCTGAACTGACCCCAACCTCAGTCTATTGCTTGACCCGTTATTCCAGCGGTGGAGTCTCTTCCCGCCCCCTGCGGGTCCACGGTGCTCTGGACCTGAAATTCTGCATCTCGGACGCTTTGCGGACTCCTTACGTGGGTCCTGTGTTTCAAAGGCCTTTGTGCATTTGGGCGGGTTTGGATTCGAGAGTGTCTTTCCAAATGCATGCTAACAGGTCCCGCCCCTCCCACCGGCCCTCCCGCTTGCAACACATGCATGAGACCAGGTTTTGATCACCATTTCTCATTTTCAAAGCAATCAAACCCCGAAAAGACCACACCGAGAATGCCAAAGGGGAGAGACCAGACGGAAATGGACAGGCTTGTGGGGGTGGGGTTGGAGGGAAATTTCCAAGAAAATGGAAGGCAGGAAGCACCGTGAATGTGGCCCTAAAGCGCAGCAGGCTCTTAGGCTCAGGATCACACATCGCGACAGGAAAGCCGTGCCCCCCTCAGGTCTTCTCCATCTCCTACCCCCACGCGCCTCCCTCTCACGTTCCTGTGGGCCTCTGCCCCGCCCCGTGACCGCCCCGCCTCCACGCCCCGCCTCCTGCCTCGCTCCTCCCCCACCCGCCCCGCCTCCACGCCCCGCCCCCTTATCCGCACCACCTCCAAGACCCGCCCCCTGCCTCGCTCCTCCCCCCACCCGCCCCGCCTCCACGCCCCGCCCCCTTATCCGCACCACCTCCAAGACCCGCCCCCTGCCTCGCTCCTCCCCCCACCCGCCCCGCCTCCACGCCCCGCCCCCTTATCCGCACCACCTCCAAGACCCGCCCCCTGGCTCGCTCCTCCCCCCACCCGCCCCGCCTCCACGCCCCGCCCCCTTATCCGCACCACCTCCAAGACCCGCCCCCTGCCTCGCTCCTCCCCCCACCCGCCCCGCCTCCACGCCCCGCCCCCTTATCCGCGCCACCTCCAAGACCCGCCCCCTGCCTCGCTCCTCCCCCCACCCGCCCCGCCTCCACGCCCCGCCCCCTTATCTGCACCACCTCCAAGACCCGCCCCCTGCCTCGCTCCTCCCCCCACCCGCCCCGCCTCCACGCCCCGCCCCCTTATCCGCACCACCTCCAAGACCCGCCCCCTGCCTCGCTCCTCCCCCCACCCGCCCCGCCTCCACGCCCCGCCCCCTTATCCGCACCACCTCCAAGACCCGCCCCCTGCCTCGCTCCTCCCCCTATCCGCTTCTCCTCCACGCCCCCGCCTCACCCCGTATCCACCCGGTCCTCGTGATCCGCCACTCACGTGTCGCGTCACGCTCCTCCCACGCCCCGTATCCTATCCGCCCCGCCCCTAGGCCCGCCCTGCACGTGCCACGCCACGCCTCGTGCCTCGAGGCGGGAAGCGACGCGCGCCTCAGGCCTCTCAGTCGCCAGCTGTGTGTGCCGGGGACAGCCGAGGTTCGACTCCAGGCTCCGGGCTGACTGTTGAGATGGCTGTGGCCGACGTCTCTCATTCTCGCTTCTCTGACCTCGGCTTCCCTTGGCCCTCAGGTGAGATCACGATAGTTCGCCAGCTCCGCGGGTTCCCAGTCTGGTCTGAAGGACTCGCCCGCCCATCCCCACGGCTCCCGGGTGCTTGTGCTGACAGGACTTTAGTATTTTGTGGTGTTGTTTTGATTTGGGGCCACACCCTGGCGGTGTTCAGGGATCGCTCCTGGCGTTATGGAGCTCGAAGGCGGTGCGGGGCCGTGAACCGACGTCTGCCCATGCGAGCAAGTGCCAAGCCCGCTGTTGCATCGCGCTAGCCCCCAGCCCCCATTTTTAATGCAGGGAGGGTCTTGGGCCACACCTAGTGGCGTGTGGCCTTCCCCAGGCTCTGTGCTCAGAGGTCACTTCTGGCGAGACTCGGGGGACCCTATCTGGTTCCAGGATTGAACCAGGTCGGTGGTGTGCCCCACCCGCGGTCCTGCCTCTCCAGTCCCTTCCAAAAGGTTTTTTTTTTTTTTTTGCTCTTTGGGTCACACCCGGCGATGCTCAGGGATTACTCCTGGCTCTGCTGCACTCAGGAAGCACTCCTGGCGGTGCTCAGGGAACCATATGGGATGCTGGGAATCGAATCCGGGTCAGCCGCGTGCAAGGCAAAATGCCCTACCCGCTGTCCTATCGCTCCAATCCCCCCAAAAGCTTTTTAATACCAGAAATGTACAAGGAGCTTCGTGGCCTTGGAGCCGGGGAAGATCTGCTGAGTCTTGAGGCTCTTAATGGATGTTATAAACCATTTCTCATTTCAAAGCGACCACTGCGATCAAGCATAGAACTCCTCTGAAAACGTTTCCGGCTTCATAAAGAATTGAAGTATAAATATCTTTAACAGGAAAGAAGAGCTCACACGTTTCATTAGCACTCCAAGTGTTTTTATAATTTTTCTCCTTGGGTGTCAGAAGCTCCAGAGCAGTAAATACTGTGTGATTCAAAAATATATTCGATTTGAGGTTTTTCTCTGGTCTTCCAATCCATCCAACTCTTTGCTGACGGGAAGCTGACTTCTCAGAGGGGAAGTTATAAGCTGATCTTAGATTTTCCTCTTCAAAAGAGGCTTTTCTGTGCTTTTCATTCAGGTGAGAAAATGGTATGTTCAGAGCACAAAAACTTGATAATACGGAAACTTTAGAAAACCCAAAGATGGGCTAGATCAATAGTATAGTGGGTAGAGTTTTTGCCTTGCATGAGGCTAACCCAGGTTCCATCCCCCACGTCCCATATGGTCCCCAGAACACTGCCAGGAGTAATTCCTGAGTACAGAACCTGGTATAATAGCTAAGCATCTATGGGTGTAGCCAAGAGCCAAAAAGCCAAAACAAAACAAAACAAAAACTCCCAAAAAACAAAAAAACAAAAACGAAACCAAACCAGAAAACCCAAAGATTTCATTAATTCTGGAAAAGAGATGAGGTTAGTCTAGGACTGAAGATGAACTTGAAACTCTCTTGCCCAAAGTTGGGATTTGGTTGGAGAGATGGCTCACAGGGCTGGCGTGCTGACTTTGCATGCAGGAGCCCCAGATTTGAGTCTCCACACCACATATGGTCCCCACTAGCACCACCAGGAGAGGTCCTTGAGCACAGAGCCAAGAATAAACCCTGAGCATTGCTAGGTGTGGCCCCAAAACACACACAATAAAAGACTACAGCTCCAGGAGGCACCAGGGCGAGATGGGGTCAGTGGGCAGAACTTCTACTTTCTAGTACCCTAGGGACCAAACTTCGATGTTTTCTGGAGACTTCTGTAGACTGTCAAGGGGCATACTTGATGCAAACCCAGAGCATGAGTCATTAACTCAATTTCTGGCCTTTCCCTCCTGGAGGTAGGGTGGGGTCAGAAGTCTCTAATCAAGTGGATGGTTTCCCCTGGCAGCCAGCCACATCTTTCTGAGTCCCATTATTGATAGAACTTAGTTGTGGTTGCCATAATCCACTCCTTCAACCCCCTAAAATTCTTTTTTTATTGTTGGCTTTTTTTAGTTTTGTTTTGGGGCCACACCTGGCAGTGCTCAGAGCTTACTCCTTGCTCTGTGCGTGGTGCATCATATGGGGTGCAGGGGATTAAATCTAGGTTGGCCACGTGTAAGACAAGCGCCCTACATGCTGTACTATTACTCTGCTCCCTCCTCCCAATTCTTTCTGGCAGTAGAGGGTGAGGGCTTGGGCCACTACAGGTGATGTTTAGTGGGCTACTCCTAACTCTGCTCAGAGCTCATTCCTGGCAGTGCTAAGGGACCATGTGATGGGGGCTTGGGGGCACAAACCAGGTGGCCTTCACATAAGGAAAGTGTCTTAAGCGCTGAACTATGGTTTTAGGGGTGCAGGAATGGAACCTAGAGCCTCACACAAGAATCAACTAGTCTGTTGCATCCCCTCCTCTCCCAAGTCTGTTTCTTTTTACAACATCACAGGTGGCTTTTGAGACCTTCCTGGCAAGTCTAAAATGTCACCAATCTCACTTTTTTTGGTGAAATGTAGCCCAGAGACACAGAACAGGATGCAAGGCGCTTGCCTTGGACAGTTCACCTGGATTCCATCCACAGCACCCCATAGGGTCCCCTGAGCCCCTGAGTGATCCCTTAGCACAGAGCCAGGAGTAAGCTTCGAACACAAGCTGAATGTAGGTTCCCTGACTCCTGCAAGAAAATATTCTCTTGGAGCCTTTCTGGAGGGGACTGTGGCCTCGTGGTCAGTGATGATGGTACTGAAGTCGTCATCTTGTTCATGCTGCCAACTGTTCCTGTGGGAGGAGACTGCCCCACGGCCTTCGCTCCAGCATCTCCTCTTTCTTTTTCAGTTTCCCCACTATTTTTATTACCAAGATTGTCTAGTTCGATAAAAGAAATCCCAACATTTTTTACTATTATTATTTCTGTAATCATTGAGGGACATTTTATAAAGAACACATTTGACCTCTTTTAGGAGGGTGGTAGTCAGTTTACAGCCTTATGGCTAGGCGCCACCTGGTGTCAATGATGTGTAACAGCATTTTTCCTCTTGATGGCAGTAAACAACTTCTATCAGGTTTCCACACTTTCTGTGAATTAGGAGTGTGGGTGATGTGGCTTCTCCACATTGTGTTCCTGGGGGAATCAAACTTGGATCCTTATACATGCGGGGTGTGTGTGCCCCTGCCCCCCACCCCAGAGCTCTCTCTAGGGCTCCTTTATTTGAATGTGGATAGTTTTTCTGTCATTGCCCTCTTTCTGTTCCGGAATTTATTCTAGGATTCCACGCTGCATTTTGAAATTTTAAAGATTTTTTTTTTGGTTAGGATTTAGCACAGCGGATAGGGCATTTGCCTTACACGCGGCCAACATGGCCGACCCGAGTTCGATTCCTCCGCCCCTCTCGGAGAGCCCGGCAAGCTACCGAGAGTATTCGATATGCCAGACACAGTAACCACAAAGTCTCCAATGGAGACGTTACTGGGCCCGCTCGAGCAAATCGACGATCAACGGGTGGGCCTTTACCTTTACCTTTACCTTTAGGATTTTGGGCATCGTCAGCATTGGGGGACTATATGCAGCGCCGGGGATTGAGCCTGGGTTAGCCACCTGAAAGGCAAGTGCCTTTCTGCTGTGTTATCTCTCCAGGCCCCTATACTATATTTAATTGTCAGGTCTTTTGCTTCCTCTGGTTTGGAAAAGCTCCTCTGAATTACTTTTTCTTTCACACCAAGGTCCTTTTGAAAAGCAATGAACCATTTACTGCGCCCCTCCATTTGGGTGCGTGTCATGTTTGGAATGAAGTTGTGCCTTGTAGCCAAGAATTCCACATGAATGAGACTGTTTTTGGGGTATCACCACAGGAGGCTGAACTTGTCCATAGGTACTGGTGAAGGTCCTGCTGACTCCATCAACTGGTGCTGTCACCTGTTCCACTGGATTGTGACCACCTTTCCCTCGATAATTAGCATGGATCTAAGGGGAGAGACTGAGATGATATAGGTTTGTTTTTTCCTCAAACAGCATTTACTAATTTTAGTGCCATGCTATATCTTGTCCACAATTGTTAGTTCAGGGTACAGGGTGCTCAGGGTTTATTCTTAGTTTCATCACTTCTCATGGGGCTCAGAGAACCATGTGGTATTGGGGATGGAACCAGGGTGAACATTATGCAAGGCAAGCATCTTTATCTCCTGTACACATACTTTTTCTCTCTGTCCCCTTCTTCTCAGTGACTGGTTTCTTTGCCTGGAAGCAATTTTCCTGTTCCCGTTTCTTTCTTGCTTATCACAGGCCACCTGGGAGATCTTCTGAGGTCACAGCAATGAAACAAACCTTGTAGCCTTGTATGTGACTGATCCCGATCCAGCACCTGCTATTGCATATGGTCTCCTGAGCATCACCAGGAGTGATCCCTGAGCACAGAGCCAGGAGTGTGTCTTGAGCCTTGCTGTGTGTGCCCCTGCCCCCAGACTAAAAAGCCAAACCCAAACAAAAAACATCGCAATAAGGTGAGTCACGTGAAATTTTTGGTCTATAACTTCACAACTAAGTATTATTGCAATTAACTTTTACATGTATACTTTGCAGTTAAGTGTGATCAAATTTGCACTGTACCTACTAAAGTGGGCAATAGCATGTGTCTAACTAATGCAAGATCCAAGCCATAATTACACGGGACACAGAACAGGAAGTGAGCATGGACTGTTGGAAAGGCACTGATGGCCTTGCTCAATGTAGAGCTGGCACAAACCTTGTTTCTGTAGGAAGTATTAGCACTGCAAGCTTAGTCAAGCGAAGTACAGTAGATTGAGATATGTCAGTATTGGGAATCCTAGTGAAATATGGCACCCTCTCTTATCCCCAGTGACTTGTTTATTTATTTATTTAATTAAACTTGCAGACTCTTAGGTGAGGGGGTCTCTCCCAAATAATAGTGCTCAGGAGTCCTGGGGATCCTACTGGTAATTGTTGGCCAGTTGGGTCAGTGGTTTGATGCGGGGGCCCAAGAATGTGCTACTGCACGGTTCCTGTGGGGCTTGCTTGGGAGTTACTAGGGTCACCTCTTTGGAGCTGGATAATAACTGGGGCCACCCCAGCAGTTCTTAGTGCACCCAGCAATGCTTGGAGACATAATATTAGGGATTGAGTGGGGATCAGCTGCATTCAAGGCATGGACCTGAACCTGTGTCCTGGCTCTCTGGTTGTCTTCTTTAGTTTAGTCATTGACACACTAGAATTGTTGACCTTTGTGAGTGTTTTACATATCCTGGGTATTATCCTTCAGTTATTGTATAGAATGCAAATTCTCCCATTCAGTAATGTGTCTGTCTGTGTGTGTGTGTGTCTCTGTGTGTGTTGTGGCACACTCAGTGGTGCTCAGGTCTTATACCTGATCTTGTGCTCAGGCATCTCAGGGATCACTTCTTTTCGGGCTTGGGGGGTCCATATACAGTGTTGGGCATCAAACCTGGATTGATCATGTGGAAGGCAAGAACCTAACCTGCTATACTATCTCTCCAGCCCAGTAAGGTTTCTTTTTATTTTATTCTGTTTATTTTAATTAGTTATATTCTGTATAATTTGGGGATTTTAGGTTATGCCCTGATGGTACTTAGTGCTTACTCTTGGCTCTGTGCTCAGGGATCACCCTTGGTGGTGCTTAGGAGACCATGTGGAGTGCTTAGGAATTGAACTCTGCTGGCAGCATGCAAGACAACTGCTCTACCCACTGCTTTTTCTCTGGCCCTTAATTCATTTTTTTTTATTGCCATACACCTGGTGGTGCTTGGGGGTTACTCCCCGCCATGGGCTCTGGGGTCACTACTGCTGCTGCTCTGGATCCTGTGCAATGCAGGGGATAGACCCTGGCCTCCAACTTTTAGTTTTAGCCTGAGTTTCTTTGGTCATGCAAAAGGTTTTTTAATTTGATGCAATCCCATTTGTGTTTTTTTGTTTGCTTTGTCATCTTCTTTTTCTTTCTTTTTTTTTAAATTGGCCAATGATTCATTTGCCCCCACTTGGTCATTTAAAGACACTGATTCTGTTGCTCTTAGAATATTCACAGGTTTGGGTAACTGTCACTACTGTATAATTTCAGAACTGTAGCACTGTCCTCCCATTGTTCATCGATTTGCTCTAGTGGGCCCAGTAACATTTCCATTGTGAAACTTGTTGTTACTGTGTTTGGCATATCGAATACATCACGGGTAGCTTGCCAGGCTTTGCCGTACGGGCGAGATACTCTCGGTAGCTTGCCGGGTTCTCTGAGAGGGGCAGAGGAACCGAACCTGGTTGGCCGAGCCAGCCGCATGCAAGGCAAACATTCACACCAAAAAGGAGCCAGGTCCATTAGTGATCATTTTCCATTGCCTCCTCTCCAAGTCCCTGGAAACCTCTTGGCGTCTTTTTTCTCATTTGATTGATCTGCTCTGGACATTGATTAAAAATAGAGTTGGGCCTGGGAGACCATTCAAAGGACTGTCTATGCATGGGTCACATGCTGGTGGCCCAGTTTTCAGTCCCCAGCACTGCATGGTACCCTGAGCACTGCTGAGAGCAACATTTAAAGTGCCTGAAGCAGTCCCTGAGCACCACTAGGCCTGGCCCCCAAACAAACAACAAAACAGAGGGACGTTTGTGCGTGGGAGGCCCCAGGTTTCACTCCAGCACTACATGGTTTCCTGAGCACTGTTGAGCACAACCCCAGGAAACAGAGCTAAGAGGAGAACCAAACTCCACAGAGTGTGAGCCCAAAACAGAACAAAACAAAACAAGAAATTTTTTTATGACTCTCTCCTGCTACTTAGCAAAATCTATTTGAGATTGATCCAGGTAGCAACAAATATCAATGATCTGTCCCACTTTGTGGCTGAGTAATAATTTCATCACGTATATAACTACATTTTATTTAGCTCTCATGAACTGATGAAAATTTGAGTTTCTTTCTGTTTTGGATTTTGGGTCCATACCCGATGATGCTCAGGGATTACTCCTGGCTCTGAATTCAGGAATTAATCCTGGTGGTGGATCATATGTGATGCTGGAGACCGAACCTGGTTCAGCCATGTGCAAGGCAAGCGCCCTACACATTGAACTATCGCTCCAGACCCATGAATTTCATTGTTTTGCTATTGTGCAGGATATAATGCTAATAAGAACATGTAGTTTTAAGATAATTCTTCTTAATTTCCTTCCTCTATCCCCCTTCCCTTTATTGTACTGATGACATGCCTGGCTGGGGTGCTTACTGGGGTTCACACATCCTCTTGTGGTTGTGGTGCTCCCCAATGTTGAGCTCTATTTTTTTTATTTGTTTGTGGGCCACACATGTTGGTGGTCAGGGTTAATTTCTGGCTTCTGCACTCATGGATCGTTTCTCTCAGGGAAATGTCTTAGGGAACCATAAGGAGGCTCCAGGGAACAAACTTGAGTTGACCGAATGCAAGGCAAGCACACTACTGACTTTACTATCTCTCTGGCCCCTGTGCTCTTTTTTGGTTATATTTTGCGGCTATACATGACAGTGTTTAGAGCTGCTCCTGGATCTGTGCTCAGGAGAGATCCCCAATGGCGCTGGAGATTGAACTGGAATTGGTGGGACCTTACTCCTATATTCTCTCTTTGGTGTTTCCCTTTTTTTGAGGGGTGAGTTTGGGTTACACTGAACTGTGTTTAGGGCTTACTATTGGTTCTGTGGTCAGGAATCATTCCTGGAGGGATTCAGGAGACCATATGTGGTGCTGGGAATCCAAACCAGGTTGGGTGTATGCAAGGCAAGCACCTGATCCCACTTACTATCTCTCTGGCCCTATAATAGCCATCTTCATGGATGTGAACTGGTACATCCTTGTCATTGCAGTTAGCCTTTCCCTACGGATTAGTGATGTTGAACACTTTTTTCATGTGCTTCTTAGTCACTAACACATCTTTTTATTTATTTAAAAAATTTATTTACTTTCAATTTATTTTTATTAAAACCCCATGATTTACAAAGTTGTTCATGATACAGTTGTTTTAGGCTATAGTGTTCCAGCCCCACTGTTGGCTTAGACAACAGTGTTGGCTTTAGACAAATGGGGAAAAAGTGCACACTATTTTCATAGTGTCATATGGGCCATGTGAGTTTGTGGTTATTGAGTTATTGAGTCGGGGGAAATTTTGGTCTTACAGATTTTACAGTTGGCTAAGAATTTGTACCATGGGGGGCAGGGGCACTTGCTTTGCATAAAGCTCACCAGCTTCAATCTCTTGAACCCCATATAGTCCTTCAAGCCCTTCCAAGAATGATCCCTGAGCACAGAGCCAGGAGTAAGCCCTGAGCAACACTAGGTATGACCCCTGCAAATAAATAAACAAACAAAAGATTTGTGTTACAAGGGCCTTGAGAGATGGTACAGGGATCAAGGCTCTTGCCTTCATGCAATTGACCATGGTTCTATCCATGGCACCAAATATTCCCTTAGCATTGCAAGGAGTGATCCCTGAGTGCAGAGGCAGGAGTAACCCCTGATCACTGCCAGATGTTGGCTAAGGTCTTTGTGTCCCGTCCCCCAGAAAAGTCCCCAGAATTTACATCATGAATCCCAGCAGCAATTTCAACATTATAAGGATTTTATAAAGAGAGAACATTAAACATGCACCTTGTTTTGTCCAGGGAGAGATAGCTCAATAAGCTGGAGCACACACTTTGCCAGCAGGAGGCCTGGGTCCGGTTTCCCATACCACCTGGTCCCCTGAGCTCTGCCAGGAGCAGTTCCTGAGCACTGAGCTGGGAATGGTTCCTAAGCACCACCGGGTGTGGCCCCCCACCAACAAGAAACTGTTATCCACTCATCAATAAATGCAGTTTATTGAAACGAGTGAGTTAACTTGGGGGGGGGGAGGAGAATATTGAAGTCTCCAGGTATGGCACTATGACTGGTGTGCCAGTCAGTTGGACTTGCGGGGGTGATACTTATGAGAAAGTCGAGGAAAATTAGTGTGAAGGGGAGCATGTGGGTTTGCGGATCATGCTTCCCCTTGAAAGATGGACACATCGGTCATAATGATTGCTTCATGAAGGGTGGCTTGAGAAAGGCACCTGCGGTTCAGGACTCATGATTCTCTTAGGATTTGAGAAACCGGATTTGCAGTGGCGCTGCTTCCTGAGGCTGAAAAACTGGGAGTCTATAGTTTAGGTGTAAAGATGATACATTATATTTAGCACAAGAAATGTGTTATGGTTCTGCAAAGTCTGTGCATGCACGTGTCTAGTCATATATCAGACACATGCTATATGAGTAGAGAGAAGAGGAAGGTTTACTTTTGGGGGTTTTGATTTTGGGTCACACCTGGTGGGGTTCAGAGATTATTCCATGCTCTGTGATCAGAGATTATTCCTGATGGGGGCTGGGGGACCATATGTGGTGGCTGGGATCAAACCCAAGTTGGCCACATGCAAGACAAATGCCATCCCTGCTTTATTATCACCCTGGTCCCAAGGGAGGTTCACTTTGGAAACATATTTGACTCTCAACAAAAAAATACTGGTAACTGCATCTTAGGTGGGCCTGAAATGAGACAAAAGGACATTTTTGAGGGAAGAAAACAGGTTTAAGTCTTAGTAACAAGTTAGCTTCACTAAGGACCAGCTACAGACTATTGATATACATTAGGTAAAGGCCCTCCCGTTGATCGTCGATTTGCTCGAGCGGGCCCAGTAACGTCTCCATTGGAGACTTTGTTGTTACTGTGTCTGGCATATCGAATACTCTCGGTAGCTTGCCAGGCTCTCCGAGAGGGGTGGAGGAATCGAACTCGGGTCGGCCATGTTGGCCGCTTGTAAGGCGAACATATACATTAAAATTTATTTATTTATTCATGGGGGAACACCCAGAAGTGACCACTTTGGCTCTGTGCTCAAGGGTTATGCCTGACACTGCTCATGGTACCATATGAGATTCTGGGTTTTGAACCAAGGTCACAACTGCAGGCACATGCTAGGCAAGTGCCTTAATCCTTGTATTCACTTTCCAATCCTATTCATTTTATTAAATAAATGCAATAGGCTTTTATAATATGCCAGACATGGTTGTAAGTAGTTTACGGGTGTAGTAATAAATTAGATAGGGAAAAAATTACAATTCATATGGAGTTCAGGCTCTACAGGGAGTTGTAGAAAATGTTAAGTAACACTGTACAGTATTTCAGATGATGGCAAATACCCTGTTAAAAAGTGATGGTTAGGGGATGGAAAGGAGTGCCCATGGTAATCTGTTTTCAGTCATCTTCTCACAGAATTCCTTCTGGAGACTGTGATATTTGAGCAGGTCCAGAATGACTGAGTGGGTAAACTAGGTATAACCTATGGCAGTTAAGTTTGGAGGGAATGGAAAAAGGTGATTTAGTTCTAATTTTGATACGTTGAAGTAGGAGCAAGGTGATCTCAGTGGCAGGAGAGTACCCCAGAAATGAGCAAAGAAAAGTAGTTAAAAGTACAAACTTCTGCGGATTATTTTTGGGAGTGTCACTAGTTTGGTGAGATAATAAGCCTTTCCAGACATCTGAACAGAGGAATGACAGGATATATATATTTTTTAATACAGTGGTAGTGAGGCCGGAGTTATAGTAAAGAGAGCAGGGCATTTACGTTATACACAGCCAAGCTGGGTTCAATCCTTAGCATTCCATATGGTTCTCCAAGCATCACCAGGAGTGATTCCTGAACACATAGCCTCACCTGAGCATTTCCAGGTGAGGCCCCAGAACAAACTAAAGACTATTTTTTTTTTACCTGAATTGAAACTTTCTCCAAACACTCATTTCCTGAGTGGCTTTAGTGTGGACTTGGTGGAAACGACCTTCTGCCGTATTTACTTGGAAGGGAAGCTTTTGCTTGGAGGACTGTCCCTGCTCTGGGGTTGCTGGTGTATCACCTTTGGACCTCTCCATGGTTCCGGAGCTCTCCGTGGTGCTGATGTCCTCACTGACCTGTATCACAGCCACTCCTGTTCCTGTTCTGCTCACCTCCATCCTCCTTTGTTTCTCTAGTATTGGACAAGGAATGTTTTCAGTTCTTGGCAGAATGTCACCTTCTACAGATTACCCATGTCATCGAAGTTGGAGACACTGGCCTGGATTCCAGTTCGTCTTCACTGCCTCCTATTTCAAGTTCTGTTCTTATTTCTTCTGTAGCAACTTAATTTAGGCCCACTTGCTTGAAGTGGAGGCAATGGCATCCCATCATTTGCTTCACTAGATCCTGTAAGCTCTAAAGGCATAATTCTTATTAAAATCTTTCACTTCATGATGCTTCTTCTGTGACTGAATCCTAATTGGTTCAATAGTTTTCCTCTTGGGTTCTTGCTTGGGAGGTTCAAGTTGACTGGAGATCATTTGGAAGGCAAATGCAGTTAGTTAAATGAGAGCTAGTGGGTTATAGTCACTATTGCATAAGTGGTTCGCATTGTTCCAATTTATATATATTCTTATACACTTACCTTTTCCCTTTTGAGACAATTGTAAACCCCAAAGACAGTTTTTTATTGTGTTATTTCTGTGTTAAATTCCAATACAGATGATATTTTTTTTGTTTTGCTTTTGGGCCATACCAGGTGATGCTCAAGGGTGAGTCCTGGCTCTGTACTCAGGAATTATCCTTGGTGGTTCTTGGGGAACATATGAAATGCTGGAGATCAAACCCAGGTCAAGTACATGCAAAGTAAGAACGCTACCCACTGTACTATCTCTCTGGCCCCCCAAAATGAGATTGTTATTGTTTATGGGCCAAATCCAGTGGTGCTTATTCCTGTTCTGCACTCAGGGATCACTCCTGGTAGTGTGTGGGAATGTATGAGATGCTAGGATTTGAAGCAGGGTTGGCCACAAGCAAGGCAAGTGCCTTACTGCCTTTACTATATTCCTGGCCCCAGATGAGAGTTATTAATCTTTTCAGGCTCATCTTTCCTTCACCCAGTATCTTTTCTCCATTGTAAACTTGGTGGCAGTATACATTCATAAAGGAAAAGAGTGCAAATGCTTTCACAATTTGAATATTCATGAAAACAAAACCAGGGCAAGAACCAAACTGAGACTGATGTCTCCTAAGTGGTGTTCAGGAGGCCCCAGGGTATCACCAGTTATTCTTGACTAATCAACAGTTCAACACAAGGACCTGGGAGGATGTAATACTGTTTAGGATCTGCAGTGCCAGGAATTACCTGGCCATTGCTGGAGTCCTTCAGGGCCACACCTAGTGGTGCTCAGGGGCCTACAGGGCTTTACCCAGTGATGCTTAGGGGACCACGTGGTTCCTAGAATAGAATCTGCTTTGGGCATATGTTAGACATGCACCCCAATTGCTTGTACTATTTTCCCAGATCCAAGGATCAATTTTTACTCACAGAAAAGCCACTAATCTCAAATGTAATATCTATTCAGATTTTTTTGTGGGGAGCCACAGCCATCAGTGTTCAGGAATTACTCCTGACTCTTCATTTAGGAATCATACCTGATGGTGCTTGGGGGTCCATCTGGGGTGTTGGGGGTTGAACACATTGCAACTGCAGGCAAGGCAAGCACCTTATCCACTCTACTGTCTCTACAGTCCTGTCCAAACTTCTAATACCAGATTGATTTTATTGTATTTGAATTTTGTATAAATGAAATTGTACAATATATGCTCCATTATTGACTACTATAATTCAGCATTATTTCTGAAGCTCACATGTTCTTGCATATAGTTGGGTCTTTTTGTTTTCTTTTTGGGTCACACCAGTGATGCTCAGGGGTTATTCCTGGCTCATGCATGAAGGAATTACTCCTGGTGGTGCTCGGGGGACCATATGGGATGCTGGGAATTGAACCTGTGTCGGCCATATTGGCTGCGTGCAAGGCAAACACCCTACCTGCTGTGCTATCGCTCCAGCCCCTAGTTGGGTCTTTTATAGGCTCAATTACATATAATTCCATTGCAAGAATACAAGGCTAGTTAATGCTTGCTTGTGTTCATAGGCTTGTTTCCAGATTTGGCTCTCAGAATGGTGCTAGTATTCATATGTTTGTTTGTGCATTTGAGGATATTTATATGTGAATTTCTTAGATTATAATAAAGGAAAATTTCTAGATCATATGGTAACTGAGTAGACAATGACAAATAGTTTTCTAAAGTGATCAGACCAATAAAATTACATTTTTTCAGCCATGTACAAGATATCTGTTGCTCTAAATAGTCCCCCAACATTTGGTATTTTCCATTTTTCCCCTTTAGTCTGAGTGGTGGGTATGTAGTGGCATCCACAATATGATTTTAACTTTCATTTTTCCCTTATGCAAGTAGAAAATCTCTATATATATTTATTGTCCATCTGGCTGCCCTCTTTTCTGAAATTGTTCAAATGTCTTATTTGTTTAAAACTTAAAAGAAGTTGGTAGAGAACATGGCTTAGCAGTAGATCACTTGCCTTGTATGTATGTGGATTGGATTCCTGACAACAAAATATATACAGAAGCAAAATGAAGAATGTACCATTGTCTCATTGATTGCCTTTTTCTCTTAACCTGTTAATAAATGTTCTTTATAGAGTTTTGCTCTGAGTCTGTTGTAGGATATATTGGTGGGAGTAGCTTCTGCCACTATTTGCCTTTTCCTTTTTTTCTTTTTTCTTTTTTTGAGCCACATCAGCAGAGCTCAGGGCTTATCCCTATGCTCAGGGATCATACCTGGTAGTGCTTTGGGACAAAATGTGGTGTCATGATTTGAAAAGTGTCAGCCACATGCAAGGCAAGTTCCTTAAACCCTGTACTATCTCTCTGGCCTTATTTATCTTTTTTGGGGGTGGGGTTATTAATCTGGTGGTGCTCAGGGGCTACTCCTAACAATGCTCAGGGTTCTCTTCTGGTGGTGCTCAGGGATCATATGTGGTGCTGAGGATTTAATAGGGTTGACTTAATGCAAGGTAGGTGTTTTATCGCCTGTATGACTTCATTGGATCCTCCTCTCCTTTTCACTTTTAATCAAGCTACCCGTGATGTATTCGATATGCCAAAAAAAAAAACAAAAACCAAACCAGTAACAAGTCTCACAATGGAGACATTACTGGTGCCCACTCGAGAAAATGGATGAACAATGAGAGGACAGTGACAGTTGGGTTTTGGCCATACCTGGTGGTACTCAGGAGTAACTTGTGTCTCTGTGCTCAGGAATCACTCCTGGTGTGCTTGGGGTACCATATGGGATGCTGAAGATCAAGCACCTTACCTGCTGTATTATCTTTCTGGCCATCCTTTTCCCTTTCTATATTTTTGTATATTACAAATAGAATTCATTACTCCTTCCTTCCTTCCTTCCTTCCTTCCTTCCTTCCTTCCTTCCTTCCTTCTTTCCTTTCTATCTTTCTTTTTCTTCTCACCACACCCAGCAGTGCTCAGGGCTTACTCCTGACTTGTATTTAGGGATCACTCTTGAAAGTGATTGGGGAGACCATATAGTGCTGGAGACTGAACCCAGGTTGACTGCATGCAAGGCAAGCACCTCATCTACTATACTATCTCTCCAGCTCTGAGTTTCTTTATTTTTTAGGTGTCCATTTGTTGCATAATATTGGTTTGTTCATGCTTCTCCCGCAGGGAGCTTAGGTTTATTGAGTTACTCTCATCACAGTGCTCTTGAGGCCCATCAATTCCATCAAGCACTAATAATCCTATATTGCTTTTCTCTTTCTTTTATGTCCTTTGCATGGTTTAGCAATGTCCTTTTTGTGTAGACACAGGAAGACAGTCAATACTGTGCTTTTGTAACGTCGGAGTTAATAGACTCCGAATAATATTTTCTCTTGGGCATTCATCATATTTACTTGATTTAAACCTCAGTTGCCCTAACTTTCTAAAGGAGGGTCCCAATGAAAGATTGGATGGTAGGAGAAAATAAAAGGTCACGATTACCAACCAGCCTGTAGCTCTGTTTCTTCCTTCCCCATTCCCTCATTTCTCGCATTGCCTGTTCCTCTATTGTCTGTTGCTGTTGGTTGATTGGTTCTAGGTCACTGAACACATCCATGCTTTGAACGCATCCATTGTATTATTTCCGCCCCCCCCCACCTTATGTTAGTGCTTTGGTTGGTTTACCATCTAGGAAATCTTTGTAAACTCCAAAGTCAGATCGTACTTCTTTCTGACTTGTTCAGTTTTCTTTTCTTTTCTTTGTTTGTTTGTTTTGTTTTGTTTTTGCTTTTAGAGCCACAACTGGCTATGCTTAAGGGTTTCTGCTATTTCAATGTTTTGGCGTTTCTCCTGGTGGTGCTGGAATTCAGACCTGGCCTCCTGCATGCAAATCCTCAGCTCCAGTCCATTGAACTCTCCCTTTTTTCTGATTTTACCAACAATGTTTGCTTTTACATTTAGATATGTCATAGATAGATTTTATTGCTGTCAGTGGAATGAGGAAAACCTCAAAGACCAATTGTTTCCTTATGAATGGCCAGACATTCAAGCCCTATTTAGTATACTTCACGTGTCTCTTTTGTCATAAATCTGGGGGATACTCTATCCATATCCACTGGCCATTTTGTCTGTCCTTGTACCACTATCTACACTTCCTAATTGTAATTGTTCTGTCATGTCATAAATCTCCCTCTTCATCCTTTGTCTTCTTTATGCAGAGGCCTTGCTAACCTTCTCGTATAATTCCAGTTTTACTATATATGTTGCCAAAGTGAGTACGTTCCTTTTTTTTTTTTTTTTTTTAGTTTGCCCTAGGAATCTTTTGCACTTTACATTCACACACACATTTAAATTTTTATTCTGTTTTATTTATGTGTGGAGCCAGGTCAAGCCCAGGCTTCACACTTGTGAAGCATGTGCTCTGCTACCAGGCCAGATGATCAGCCCACAGATATATTTTGTTATCAATTTATACATTTACACTCCTTGTGGATTGTTATCTTGTGGAGTTGCATTGAATATGTAAATCAATTTGAAAGAAATGATATTATGTAAAATGAAGCATCTCTGTTCATATATCTAAGGTATTCACTATTTACTGAGTTATTATTTATTTTTTCTGAAATATTTTGTGGTTTTTTAATGTAGAGATTTTTCACATCATGTGTGAAGCATTTTCCTATGTTTTAAATGTTTTGATACTATTTTGAGTAAGACTCCTGTTTGAAAAAACAATATTTTTTTGGTTTTGATCTAAATGTAATGGTATTCAGTATTTAGTCCTGGCTCTGTGTTCAGGGATCACTCCTAGAAAGGATCAGGAGACACAGTTGGTGCCATGATTTGATCCTGGGTCAGCCACATGCAAAGCAAGCTTCTTAACTGCTGTAATATTTCTCTGGTTCCTGTAAAATTTTATCTTATCTTTTCTCAAATGGCAGTATTTTGAGAATACCTAGAGGTAAATTCACTGTTTTTAATTTAAATCCAACAACATTTTAAAAACATATCACTGCTGATTTTTATTTTCTATGTATACATCATACCATCTGTGAGTATATGTATCTGGTTTATATTCCCTTTAATTCAATCTGTATGCAGTTTATTAATTTACCTTGCCTTAAATGCTTTGAATAAACTCTTCAACAATGTGCATATGGACATACATGTTAATATCTGAACCCATGTCCAGCCCTCTGCCCCTGATCTTCTATTTATTTATTTATTTATTTATTGGCAACACAATACCTGGCAATGCTCAGGGCTTATTCCTGGTTCTGTACTCAGGGATCACTTCTGGCAGGTTTGGGAGACCATAGATGGTGCCAGGGATCGAATCTAGGTTGGCTATGTGCAAGCCAAGTGTCCTTCCTACCTGCAATGCTATCACTCTGCCCACCCCACCCCACTCCCTATTTTCTTTTTCAGAGTACTAATTGTTTATTTAATTTATTATTTTTTTATTGAATCACCATGAGATAATTATAAAGCTTTCATTTTAGAGATTCAGCCATACAATGATCAAACACTGATCCCTCCACTTCTATACACTGTACACCGCTGGTGTCCCCAGTATTTCTCCCCCCTCCCCAGTCCTCACCTTGCCTTCATGGCAGGCGATTTCCCCAGAACTCTCTACTCTGGGGCACTGTAGCACCGCAGCAGTGTTCTCCCATTGTTCATCGATTTGCTCCAGCAGGCACCATTAACATCTCCATTGTGAGACTTGTTGTTACTATTTTTGGCATATCGAATATGCCACGGGGAGCTTGCCAGGTTCTGGCATGCAGGCAGTATACTCTCGGTAGCTTGCCAGGCTCTCTGAGAGGGATGAAGGAATCAAACCTGGGTCAGCCACGTGAAAGGCAAACACCCTACTTGCTGTACTATCGCTGCAGCCCATTATGTTTTTGGCATTATGTTTTTTTTTTTCACGTAACACCTGACCATCTCGTCAGTAAAGAAACAAAGAGCACCTGGCCCAGACAAGATCAGACCTGAACACCTGAAGAACTTACCATCAGTACTCATCAGTACACTGGCTCGGCTCTTCACACGCTACCTGTCTGAATGCAAGGTTCCGTCCCAATGGAAAACCAGCAGGACTGTACTACTATACAAGAAGGGAGACATCCACGACATTGGCAGCTATCGTCCAATCTGCCTATTGTCTGTCATCTACAAACTGTTCACTCGAGTCATCCTGAATAGGATTAGCAGAACACTAGATAAAGGACAACCATGTGAACAAGCCGGATTCCAAAAAGGATTCAGTACCATCGACCATATCCACAAGATTACTAAGCTCATTGAGATTTCTCAGGAGTTCAAGATGCCACTCTGTCTAACGTTCATTGATTTAAAGAAGGCCTTTGATTCTGTTGAGACGAAAGTGGTCATAGAAGCCCTAGCCAGTCAGGGCGTACAAACTCAATACATCAGGATCCTTCGTGAGCTCTATTACGGATTCACTACCAGGATCTCACTATTCTACAAAGAAGTAATCATCCACGTCAAGAGAGGGGTTTGGCAGGGTGATACCATTTCACCAAAACTCTTCAGTGCCACCCTTGAGAACATCATGCAACGACTGGAATGGGAAAGAATGGGAGTGAAGATAGATGGTCGGCAACTACACCACCTCCGCTTTGCTGATGACATCGTTCTAATAACACCAAACATCAGCCAAGCGGCACAAATGCTGACCGACTTCGACTGTGAGTGTGGAAAGGTCGGACTACAGCTGAATCTTACGAAGACAATGTTTATGAGAAACAGCCTCCTTCCTGACGCTCCATTCGCTCTCAACAGAACCACCATCTTCGAATGCAACAGTTATGTATACCTAGGTCGAGAAATCAACATGATGAATGACCTGGCACCTGAGTTGCGCAGGAGGAAGAGAGCGGCTTGGAATGCCTTCAAGAGCATTGAAGAAATAACTAAAAGGACAAAGAACCTCCAGCTACGAGCACATCTCTTTGATTCCACTGTTCTTCCTGCATTAACATATGCCTCAGAGACCTGGGCCCTACGAAAACAGGATGAGAATGTTATTTGGGTCTCTCAAAGAGGAATCGAAAGAGCTATGCTTGGAATATCACGATTCACTCAAATGAGAGATAGAATCCGGAGTTCTCATCTTCGTCAACGCTCAAGAATCAGGGATGCTGTCTCATTTGCCAAGTCATCAAAAATCAGATGGGCTGGACACGTAATGAGGTTTACAGACAACCGCTGGACTAGAGCCATTACTGACTGGATTCCACGGGATGTCAAAAGATCGCGTGGACGCCCACCTACATGGTCAGACTTCTTTGTCAAGACCTTGAATGATCAGTTTGAGGCTCTGCATGTTCCTAGAACGAACAGATGCCATTGGGCTACGCTAGCACGCAACAGGGATGAATGGAGACGTTACTGGCACCCGCTCCAGTAAATCGATGAATAACGGGGGATCAAGTGATCAAGTGAACACCGGCGATACACAGGGGTTACTCCTGGCTCATGCACTCAGGAATTACTCTTGGTGGTGCTTGGGGGACCCTACAGGATGCTGGGAATTGAACCTGGGTCAGCCACATGCAAAGCAAATGCCCTACCTGCTGTGCTCCAGCCTCGGGCATTATGTTTTCCTTGAATTTTCCCACCAACATTCAAGCCTGCCTGCCAGGGGCAGATGCTAGATTATTTATTGTCCATTGCTCATTTTGAATATCATGGGTACCGCGGCTGTGCACTTCTGGAATCCTAGATTGTAAATGGTTGGGTTTCAGAGGCATTTCTGTAGGGCACTAATCCATTTTGGGATCAATTGGCCATCTCTGGATCAGGACTGTTGGTGTGCTAAGATGGTGCCTGGAGGCATATTGACAAGTGGGCGGGGAGCTGGGGAGGGACAGCCCAGCACCTCTGCTGCCATGCAGCAGGGAGATTTAATCTTGGAACCCGCATACCTGGGCCTTACTTGTGGAAGCTCTTGGTTGCCGGGATTCCATCTCCAGTAGGCGGGGAGACTGCTCCATCTGGGGTGCCCCAGTGAAATTGGCTCAGTATGGGGCCCAGACAGATCTCCGGCTCTGTGATGTCTTCCAGGACTCACAGCTGTGTCTCTGGCTTTTGATGTTTTTCGGGATTTTTTTTATGGGTCTCTGAAGCAAGGCCAGTAATAGAGTTTACAGGGTGGCATGGAGTTGGTTCGTGGGGGTGACTTCCAGTGCTTTGGGAAGTGAGTGAGGGGAGGTAGCCCACCCCAATTCCATTAAAGCCTGGAGATTTCAGTCACAAAACCCACATACCCAAATTTTCAGCAGATTATATCTTGGTGAGGTCCGTTCTGAGATGGTGGAGTCAGGCTGGGTGTATGGTGGTGATTTTGGATTGTGGAAGCAAGCGGCTGCTGGGGGCTCTGAATGGGCAGGCAAGGGCCAAACTGACCCCCTCTGTCTTACCCCAATCTGTTTCACCATGTGCGGGTCTGAGATTAACTGTGACTTTTGATCTCTTTCAAGATTTATCTATGGGTCTCTGAAATAAGGCCAATAGCTGAGCGGGAGGTGGTTTGTGGGTATGGCTCCCACATACCTAACTTTTGGCTGTTTAATTCTTGGTAAACTTGGTCCCAAGTTGTTGGGGTCTGGCCAAAGGCACAGCAGAAATTTTGGGCTGTCAGGAAGCCTGAAGGCACCATCAGGCTGCTGATGTACTTGCCTCTCAGGTACAGGTTGACCGGTTGGCGGCACCATACCCCCAGTACTGATTGTTTAAAGGCAAAAACTGAATTCTAAGTGCTCTAGTAATCTTTCTTCTACATCTCAGTAAATGGCACCAGGATCTCATAATTTTCTCAAGTCAATCATTAGAAACCAGTGTTGATGACCTCTTTTCAATGAAGGTTTCTAAAATTTGGGTTTGGGGCCACATCTGGCAGTGCTCACTCAAGGCTCACTCCTGGCTCTATGCTCAGGTGTCATTCCTGGCAGTGTTCAGGGGACCATGTGATGCAGAAGTCAAACTTAAGGCTCTGGCATGTGAAGCATGTGCTCCAGCCTCAGGAGCCATCTTCTGGCCCCTGTTAGTGAAGGTTTTAAGATTTCTGCCTTAATAGAAATGCGCCCGGACCCCGCAGTAGGTTACTGTTGCCGGGCCACCCTAGGGGGAAAAGGGTGCTGTCCCTCCACCTGCTCCCCCTTGGCGGGTCAGTCGCCGCCATCTTCCAGAGGCCATTGGACGGTCAGGTTTGGGCCCACAGTGACGAGACACGCGGGGCCTCATGGGATGGAGGTGGAGCTGGCCCTTTCCTCCCCGTCCCAACAAGACCCCGAGTTACCGCCTAGGAACTGCCTCTCTGGCTCCTGATCAAGCTGCTTAATGGCCGTGATCCCAGAGACTCAGGAACAAATCTTGGAACCCAGTGACTTTTGGCAGAAATCCCTCCAGATTTGTTAAAATTTTGGAATTCCAAAATTGCGTGCCCACTACTGAGCCACACAACACCATATGTTATTCATAACCAGCAATAGAAAATAAATTGTCTACTGTTGCCTTTTCAGCAGATCTGAGTGTTGGGGTAAAATCCCAAATAATAGTGGTGGGTCTGGTGTCAAAATATTGAATGTAATCAAAGTAGAGAGAGAGTAATGTGGAAATCATCTGCCCCACAGGTAGGGGGAGGATGTGGGATGGGGGGGTATACTGGGTGGTGGAAAATGGGTACTGGTGAAGGGACAGGTGTTTCATTGTATGACTGAGACTTACACCCAAAAACTTTGTAACTGCTCTCACGGTGATTCAATAAATAAAATTATAAAAAAGGAAAAAAAATTCTGCCTTGAATGAGCAAGTGTGTATCTCTGTCTCTCAAAAAAATTTTTGTTTTTTTGGGCTACACCTAGTGATGCTCAGAGGTTACTCCTGGCTTTGAACTCAGAAATTAAATTACTCCTGATGATGCTCAGGGGACCATATGGGATGTCGGAGATTGAATCCAGGTCAGCTGCATGCAAGGCAATGCCCTACCCATTGCACTGTCACTCCACCCCCTCTCTTTTTATCCTTCCCCTCTTCTTTGTTGTGATTACCAAGGTGACACACATTCCTGGTTGTGGTGCTCACACAGTTTTAGTGGTGGTGCTTGTTAGGGGTCACACAACGGGTTGTGATGCTCACACATGTGAGTGTGCATGCTGGGGGCACAATTCTTTAGCTGGGACACATAGTTCTGGTGGTGATGTTCATTAGGCATCACTGTGGTGCTCACACCTTGATTCACCAAGGGTTACAATTCCTGCCACAGCTCTTGCACGTCTTTTTTCCTTATGGTGCTCACCAGGAATCACACCCCTCTGTTGCTTGCCCATGTCTGGTCACAGTAAAGCTGGAAAGTGCTTACTGCTCCAGGGATCACCAACAGCAGAGCAACCTGGATCAAGTATAGAGCTGTCAAAATCTCACTTGGTGCATGTGGTGATAGAATATTTGAACTCCTGACCATGTGTTTGCAAATCAGGGGTTCTAAGTCATTGCATTGCACTATTCCTCTGGCCCCACATATTATTCTTATATGCATGCCCAAATGTAGCAGTACCTATATAACACATTTTAATAATTCTTCAGCAACCCTAGTCTCCAAATTCATTGTCTCATGCTCCCTTGGGAATGCTGGCTTGCCCCCCACTTCTAGGATCTGCATTATCCCTTTAATGAATCTTCCTGCTTTTGGTTTATGCTTTGTCTTCTGCTTGATTTCTTTCTCGTGGATTGGACAGGGTAGTGACAGCAAAGGGTTGTGTGAGCTAGAGCGGGGCCCTTTATAGGGGAGAGCAGGGCCTCCATGGCTGTGGTAGGAGAGGAGGTATGTGGCCTTGCACGGGCTTGGCTGTGCGAGTCAGAGACTGTGGCCGTGGCTCCTACTGTTTCCTGCATCTTTTCTCATAGCCCAGGGGTTGCAGGAGATCAGTGGCTCCTGAGAGTACGGTTAGAATGAAAATTCCCACCAAGAAGACACAAAGTGGACTTTGGGTGGAAATTTTATAGCATGTGTAAAGGCATTTTAGATTTCATAAAAAAGCTGTAAAAGTCTCCATATCTGGGAAAACCCTCTGTGTATAAGGTGTGTGGGAAAGCCTTTAATCCTATTACCAGCTTAATCATCAGGAGTGAACTTTACTTATGTTTTGACTTTTGGGCCACATTCGGCAATGCTCAGGGATTACTTCTGGCTTTAAACTCAGGAATGACTCCTGGTGGTGCTCACAGGGACATATGGGATCATGGGGATTGTACGTGGGTTGACTGTGTGCAAGGCAAGTGCCTTATCCACCTTACCCATTTCTCCAGCCCTGTCACCAAGCAAACTTTAAAATAGGTGAGAGCAGGGGTATGGTGCCACCAGCAGGTCAATCTCTACCTGTGAGGCGAGTGCATCAGCAGCCTGATGATGCCTTCAGACTCCCAGATACCCCAAAATTGCTCCTGTGCCTTTGGCCAGACCCCAAAAACTTGGGGCATAGTTTACCAAGAAAGTAAACGGCTAAAGGTTAGGTATGTGGGAGACACACTCACAAACCACCTCTGGCTCAGCTATATAATTAGAGGCATGGCCTCTCTGGTTCCTGCTTAATGACCATGATCCCAGAGACTCAGAAACAAATCTTGGAACCCAGCGACTTTTGGCAGAAATGCGTCTGGTCCCTGCAGTAGGTTACTGGCACCAGGCCACCCCAGGTGGGAATAGGTTTTGTGACTTGGCCTGTTCCCCCTGGCGGCCTGGTGGCCGCCATCCTCCAGAGGATACTGGACAGTCAGGTTTGGGCCCACAGTGATGAGATACGCGGGGCCTCACAGGATGGGAGTGGAGCCGGCTCTTTCCTTCCCACCCCAACAAAATCCCGAGTCACTTCCCATGAACGGCCTCTCTGGCTCCTGATCAAGCCGCTTACTAGCCATGACCCCAGAGACTCAGAAACAAATCTTGGAACCCAGTAACTTTTGGCAGAAATGTGTCCGGTCCCTGCAGTCGGTTACCGGCACCAGGCCACCCCAGGTGGGAATAGGTTTTGTGCCTTGGCCTGTTCCCCCTGGTGGCCCAGTGGCCGCCATCCTCCAAAGTCCACTGGACAGTCAGGTTTGGGCCCGCAATGACGAGACATGCGGGGCCTCACAGGATGGGGGTGGAACCGGCCCTTTTCTCCCCACCCCAACGAGATCCCAAGTCGCTGCCCACGAACGGCCTCTCTGGCGCCTGATCAAGCTGCTTAATGGCCATGATTCCGGAGACTCAAAAACAAATCTCAGAACCCAGCAGCTTTTGGCAGAAATACGTCTGGACCCCACAGTAGGTTACTGTTGCTGGGCCACCCCAGAGGGGAAAGGGTGCTGTCCCTCTGCCTGCTCCCCCTTGACGGTTCGGTGGCTGCCATCCTCCAGAGGCCATTGGACAGTCAGGTTTGGGCCCACAGTGACGAGACAAGATGGGCCTCATGGGATGGGGTGGAGTCGGCCCCTTTTTTTTTTGTAGGAGTACTGCTGTTTATTCATATTTATTCAGCCACTGATTAGCTGATCGAATTGGGCATAAAATCCAACTTAATTTTTTTTTAATTTTATTTTTTTCTTTTTATATTTATTTATTGAATCACTGTGGGAAAAGTTACTAAGCTTTTAGGTTGAAGTCTCGGTCATACAATGATCAAACACCTTTCCCTTCACCAGTACTCATTTTTCACCACCAAGAACCCCAGTATACCCCCCTCCCACCCCTCAAAATGCCTGTGAGGCAGATGATTTCTACTTAATTCTTCTCTACATTGATTACATTATTTCAACAAAAGATGCACCATTATTGTTTAGAATTTCCCTCCAAACAATCAGAATTGCTGAAAAGGCATTGTGAAATATTTTGTTTTCTATAGCTGATTATGAGAATCATATAATGTCACACGACCACGATTTTGGATTTCTGCAAAGAGCCAGATAATTACGAGATTGGTTTCTGTGTGTCTGGTGTTATGGCCGAGCTGGAGAGCTGCTCGTCGGGGGTAACTTGTGACCTCAGTAGGGCGTGAAGGATGTGTGGGTACTGCCCCCCTTCCCATGAGACTGCAGTTGCTCCGTCACCACCGGCTCGTACCTGGCTTTCCTATAAGCTCTGAGGCAGCGGCCACCTTGCTGCCAGGGGGGAAAAAGGCGGAAGGGAGCAACACCCTTTTCCTCCTGGGGAGGCATGGCGCCGTAGTTTAATGCATGGTCCATTCACTTTTCTTCTTCAAGCTGCTGGGCTCTGGACCAAGTTCTTTTGCCTCTGGAGCCATGGCCATGCCAGAGAGCCGCTTGTGAGGGGCAGCTCATGACCTCGGTAGGGCGTGAAGGACGAGTCGGTACCATCCCCCTTCCCATGAGACTGCAGTTGCCCCTTCACCGCCGGTTCATACCTGACTTTCTAATAAGCTATGAGGTGGTGGCTACCTTGCTGCCGGGTGGGGGGGTGGAGGCGGAAGGGAGCAACACCCTTTCCCTCCTGGAGAGGCATGGCGCCATAGTTTAACGCATGGTCCATTCACTTTTCTGCCGCAAGCTGCCGGGTTCTGGATTAAGTCCTTTTGCCTCTGGAGTCATGGCCATGGCAGAGAGCCGCTTGTGGGGGGCAACTTGTGACCTCAGTATGGCGTGAAGGACGAGCCGGTACCATCCTCCTTCCCATGAGACTGCAGTTGCCCCATCACCGCCAGGAGCCGGCCCTTTCCTCCCCGTCCCAACAAGACCCTGAGTTACTGCTCACAAACGGCCTCTCTGGCTCCTGATTAAGCTGCTTAACAACCATGATCCAAGAGAGTCAGGAACCAATCTCGGAACCCAGCAGGTTTTGACAAGAAATCTCTCCAGATTTTTTTGTTAAAATTTCAGAATTTCAAAATTGCGTGGCCACTACTGCAGCTGCGCGACATATGTTATTCATAACCAGCGATAGAAAACAAATTGTCTACTGTTGCTTTTTCGGCAGATCTGAGTGTTGGGGTAAAATCCCAAATAATAATGGTGGGTCTGGTGTCAAAATATTGAATGTAATCAAAGTAGAGAGAGAGTAGTGTGGAAATCATCTGCCCCACAGGTAGGGGGAGGGTGTGGGATGGGGGTATATGGGGTTTTTGGTGGTGAAGGGTGTTTCATTGTATGACCAAGACTTAAACCCGAATGCTTTGTAACTGCTCTCACGGTGATTCAATAAATAAAATTATAAAAAATGGGGGGAAAAAAAGGAAGATGGAGTTCATGCACAATTCAATCAGCCTAATCAGTGGGTGAATGAAAAGCAGTACTCCTACAAAATAATAATAATAATAATAATAATAATAATAATAATACAGGTGAGAAACTATTTAACTAAAAAGAATGCCTTTAACCCTAGCTCAGATACTTAAGCACCTGAGTTGTCAAGCTGCTATGAAACCATATGAACGCACTGAACTGTGGAGAAGGCTTTGATCACAGTTCAAGCTGTATTCAGCACTAGAAAATTCATCATACAAATCCTTTATATAGAACAAGGAGAGGCAGGCTGGAGTGATAGTACAGCAGGTAGGGCATTGCATTGCATGCAGCTGACCTGGGTTCAATTCCCAGCATCCCATATGGTCCCCTGAGCACTGCCTGGAGTAATTCCTGAGTGCAAAGTCAGAAGTAACCCCTGAGCATCGCCAAAAAAAAAAAAAAAAGAATGAGAGGGCCTTAAATATCATTACTGATGGAAAATTCTAGACTGCATAAGGGTGAGAGATCTTTAAAATACAAGGAAGGTGGGAAGATATTTAATCCCCACTCAAAATATTTTTTTTTTCTTTTTGGGTCACACCCAGCATTGCTCAGGGGTTAGAAATTACTCCTAGCGGTGCTTGGGGGACCATATGGGATGCTGGGGGTTGAACCTGGGTCGGCCGTGTACAAGGCAAACGCCCTATCCACTGTACTATTGCTCTGGCCCCCCGACTCAAATTTTGTTCAATTAGAATATTCACAAAAGTGAGGAATGGGGGAAGGCATCTAGTTATCACCTGCCCTGTCCTCAGCATCTGAAAACTTAAATTGGTGAGAAACCATTTGCTTTATTTCTTTTTATTCCTCTCACCATATTGTTCTTGTTGTTGTTGTTGGTTTGTGTTGCAACTATGGTGCTCACTTATTTAGTTGTGGTGCTCACCTGACATTATACATCAGGTTACAGAGCTCATACATTTGGCCCTGGTACTTTCCGAGGTTTGTGCTCAGGCACGTGATGATTGTAGTGCTTGCTGAGTGTTGTCAGGGTGCTTACACATGAGCTCACCGGGTCATACTTCCTCATTTAAACCTGTATAAATAAACTAAATTTATTTATCTCGCCCGCACGGCAGAGCCTGGCAAGCTCCCCGTGACGTATTCGATATGCCAAACACAGTAACAACAAAGTCTCCAATGGAGACGTTACTGGGCCCGCTCGAGCAAATCGATGATCAACGGAAGGGCCTTTACCTTTACCTTTTATTTAATACAATATACTATCTGAGGTCTGGAGCAATAGTACAGCGGGTAAGGTGTTTGCCTGGCACGTGGCTGACCCAGGTTCAATATCTGGCATCCCATAGTGTCTCCCAAGCACTGTCAGGAGTGATTTACTGACCATGCTCTTCATTTCTGTCATTTCTGGTTGTAATTTTCCCATTTTGACTCTTACACTTTTTTTTTTTTTTTTTGCTTTTTGGGTCACACCCAGCGATGCTCAGGGGTTACACCTGGCTCTACACTCAGGAATTACTCCTTGCGGTGCTTGGGGGACCATATGGAATGCCAGATATTGGGTCATACTTCCTCATTTAAGCCTACATAAATAAACTAAATTCATTTAATACAATATAGTATACTATCTGAGGCCCCCGATTCTTATACTTTTTTTTGTGTTTTGTTGACCACGTCATCATTTCTTTGAATTCATTAAACATCCTCATAATGGTGTCACTAAAATTATTGTCTGAGGATTTCCTGAGCTAGTTGGTGTTATTTGTGCCTTCAGTGATAACTGTTTTTGCTCAGTGATATTGTTTTGATCTTGGACTTCTATGTGTTTTCCCATTGGTGTTCCATTGCTCTGGCTGTGCGAAGGGTGAGTCTTTGTAGTTAGACCCATTGGAAGATGCTGAGGCATCAGGCTCTGAGTGTTGCTCTCTTCCTTCTCTGCCTGTTTTCGCCAAATGACAGAATGTATAACTTAGCAGTGTGTAATTTGCTGAGTAAAGCTGTCGTGCAGCTCTATGTGCAGCCGTGCAATTTAGCTGTGCTTCTCCTGGCATGTTAACGTAAGTCCAGTGTGGAGGCAGCTGGGATTTAGCCAGGAGGGACTCTGCTTCCTGTTCTGGGCTACGCCCAGTGAGGTCAGCTGGAGACTACCCTCACCTTGAATGAAGGAGCCCAGCTATGTGGCGCTGGGGATTGAACCCGGGTTGGCCACAAGCAAGGCAAGCACTTTAACCAACTGCACCATCTCTACCACCAAGCTGGTTGATTCTTTAGCAAAAGGAAGCAACAGCTTACAGAGTAAGGACAAGTCTGAATGCAAGCCACTCCAGCAGGTTACTGACCCTGAAGAGCTTTTCCCAGAACCCCTCAAATAAAATTGGCAAAACATCTAATGAGAACCCGCAGAAGGTTGGCAACCTGTGCCTTCCCCAGAACTGGGCTGAGTTCTGTATTGTCAGTCACAACGTAACTTCCATGACTGGGAACAGTTCCATGAAGAGATGACCTGTTCTTTAGAACAGATGTCCAGATTTGGTTTGGGGGCCACACCTTGTCATGCTCAGGGATCACCCCTGATAATGCCTAGGGGACCATATGTGGTGCCACATTTTGGACCAGGGTCAGCAACACGTAAGGCAAGCGCCTTAGCTGCAGTAGCCTCTCTCTGGCCCTAGAATTCTCTTTTCGTTGCTATACCTCCAAGAGTGAGGGAGGCAGGAATCCCAGCAAACCAAATGGTCGACTTGTGGGAAATGTGGGCAGGGACACTTGTACCAGCTTTCTGGTGGTGAAGGGCTTTCTTAAGTGGTCAAGAGCTAGCTAGCCTGAGGTGTACAATCTCTCCCTCTCCCCAAATTTCTCGTGTCATTTGGTTGGAATTCTTTGCTTCTCTCTCGTTTTCTGTTTTTAGATCAGACTGGAAGTAGTACCCAGGGCTTACTACTGGTTCTTAGCTCAGACTCCCCGCGTGGGCAGCTGGGACTCCCCCTGTGGGCAGCTCAGAGGATCATATGGAGTGTTGGGGATCAAACTCGGGTCAGCTGGGGTGCAAGAAAAGCACCTCCCCCACTTCAGACCCCTCTTTACTTCTCTTGCCCCAGGCTGGAACCCTGTTCTCCTCCCGCTTGTCTGATCATAGGAGCCTTTTCAGGGCCCAGATTCACTAATGGAATTAGCTCTCTGAGAAATGAAATGGATTTCATCTTGTGTATTTATTGACCAAACCAATCCTGGATAAAGAGAAAAAGAGAACAGGGTTTGGGGACAGAAGCTGGGGAGGTGAGAGACGATGGCACCTGGCTCCTGTGGTGGGGCAAGGGCAGGATCACTTGTAAAACTCATGCTCCTGCTCATCCTTCTTGATGACTGTCTTATAAGCTTTCTCGAAGTCCTTGGCCAGAACAATGTAGCGATTCTCCCTGACTGCCAACATCCCACTCTGTTGAGACAGAAGTGAAAAATGGGCTCTTGCTGGTGAAGGTGGGTGTGGTTAACATGAAAACTTAAAGATATTCAATCTTGTAAACCAAAGTTACCTCACTGGAGATAACTTTGTTGTTGGGCCACACCCAGCGATGCTCAGGGGACCATATGGGATGCCAGGGATTAAACTGGTCAACTACATGCAAGGCAAGCACTCTCCCCCTGTACTATCTCTCTGGTGTCAAAATGCTTAAATTTGTATATATAAGTCTCTAGCCTTAGTGAGGGTGGAGGAAGACATGGGCAGGGCCAGCCCCCATGGAAGCAGTGAGGGAGAAAAGGAGGGCAGCAGAGGGGGTTAGATCTCCACTCACCCCTGCCCTAGTGTTAGAGCAACACCTTGACTCACCTCCTGACAGATGGAGTTGATGTCAGCTCCAGAAATCTTATCTGGCCGGGCCACATCTGCAGAGAGGAGTTAAGCAAACTATTCTTTGTAGGACCCACTGAGTGCCAGGGGCTGGAAGCCACTCCCCACCCCGGGCACCAGTCTCCACCTCCCACCCCTCTGGACCATGGCAGAAAGGACAAGATTCTTTCCCAACTGCTACCCATCCCGTCCTCTGAGGGCAGGATACAGTCTTCCAAGTCCACCTCCTCTGAGAGATTCATTTTGCTGGTGATAGTGGAGAAGATTAGCCTCTTCTGGCGGCGGTCAGGGAGTGGGAATTCGATCTTCCGGTCAAGGCGGCCAGGCCGCAGCAGGGCGGGATCCAGGGTGTCAGCTCTATTAGTCGCCATGATCACCTGGCACAGGGACAGGCTGCCTCAGATTCCTGTCTCCAACCCCTCCTCCCCATCTCTAGCCCTCCCCCACTTCCCTTCCACACCCTCCCCCCAAATTCGAACCTTGACATTCACATTCTGGTCAAACCCATCCATTTGATTCAGCAGCTCCAGCAGAATTCTCTGAACTTCTCTGTCCGCTGGACAAAGCACAGCACGATCAGTCTGGGGTGTCCCACGCAGCCACCTGGCCCCACACCCGAGCCCTGTTTGGGTGTGTATCCTGTACCTCCCGTCTGGGCGTCAAATCTCTTGGTGGCAATGGCATCAATCTCATCGATGAAGATGATGGCAGGGGCATTCTCCTTGGCCAGGCGGAAGACATCACGGACCATGCGGGGGCCCTCGCCCAGGTACTTCTGTACGAACTCGGAGCCCACGACCCTGATAAAGGCAGCTGAGGACAGTACAGGGGACCAGGGTTGGGGCCTGCTCTGCTGTGACGGGAACTGAGACTCCCCCTGTGGACAGCCCTGTCTTTGGACGTCCACTTCCACTAACTGGGTTGCCCTGTCACCTGGGCTGGGGCCTGGCAACCCAAACAATGAAACATATCAACAGTTGCATCATTTTGGAGGTTTGGTGTTTTAAAAAATAGGAGTTTAAAAGAATAAAAAATTGCATCTAGCATCCAACACATCCATATGGAGAGAGGTGATATCAACTATGACTCAAAGACAAAAAATAATCTGTGTTTCTGGAGTGCTTGGAAAAACAGTAAGAAACCAGGGCATCTCACTGCCTCATGGGGAGTGCCATATTCTGGGGAACTCTCCAGGGATCGGCTTTGGAACAGCGAGCAAGAGCCAGAGACCACGGGCCCATCCATTGGTTCTCCGCCTTTTTGTTTTAGGACCAGACCAGGCATGGGGACCACACAGAGCCAGGAGCAAACCTGCCAAGCAGAGCATGTACTCCAGCCCTTGAGTTCTCAGCCCGCCTACTTGTAATTGTGGGGTCCACTCCCAGCATGCTGTGGCTGGGCAGTGCTCTGGGGCCACCAGCACTGCATGCAGCTATCCCTGGTCGGGGAAAGGGGAAATGCAATGCTCAGGATCAAAACCAGGGTCATGTACAGGCAAGGCATACACTCCCATCACTTGGGTAGCCCCTCCTCAGCTTTCTGAACCCCCTTTGAACACATGGATGCCAGCAGGCACTATCCTGGCTCACACTTGGAGGTGGCTTCATGAACACACTGTAGTGCTAGCATCAACAAGTTAACCTCTTAGTTTAATACAGCCTGTTTCTTGTTTGATTTCAGTTTTGGAGTCAAACCCAGTGACCATCCATAATGCCCAGGTGTTAACCTCCGGGTCAGCCATGTGTAAATTTAGCACCCTACCCGCTATCCTACTTCTCTGGCTCCACTTAAAGTTGCCTGTTTCTAAATCACCTACTGTATTTTCAAGGACCAATCCCCAGGCCTTCCTCCAAGCGCCTCGGTGCTGGGAGAGACAGGGTCCTTTCCCTAGACCTGGTAGTTTTGTGTCCTAACTGGGAGGTATCATGAGTATGCTGCAAGCTCAGGCACTGACAAGATCCATCTCTGACCCCTGGTGCCACATCAAGCTTTGCCTTGGCATCTAGATGGTTCCCTGGCAGGAGCCAGAGAGACAGTACACAGAGCTGAAGAAGCGGGCTTGGGGGTATGGGGCTTTGGGTTCAGCCCCTGGCACAGCATGGCCCCTGAGCATCGCTGGAGTAGCCTTGATGGCCCTCACTCTCCCTGGGCCTAAGCAACAACATATCACGGGGGCTTCCAGGGCCCTGAGAGGACCTGCTCAAGGACTATTTTAAAATGAATTATTCTTGAAGCTGAAAAGAGAATGCAGGAATGAAGTGCTGTCCCTGCATGTGGCCAACTCCAGTCCAATCCCCAGCACCACATATAATCCCCTGACAAGGAGTGATCCCTGCACAGAGCCAGGAGTTAAGCCCAGAGCACAACTAGGTATGGCCCCAAACCACCTGTCCCCCCAAAAAAACTTTCACATGGCACACCAATCTCTGAAATTCTCTATCTCACGCTCTCCCTAAACAATAGGCCACTGCAGTTCCATGTCCCAGTCACCTTCCTACCCACCTCCGTCTCTCTCCCATGAGGTCACGTAGACAGCGCACATCCACACATCCCATCTTCCTTGTCCCAATTGGTAGATACCCACGCCCGGTATGGTCACCGATAACCACCTGGGTAGCCAGGGAGTGGCTCCCAACTCTGTCTTACCAACCGCAGTTGGTCAGTAAGTAAATTCTGGGGCTGGAGCAAGACTCAGTGGGCTGTGCACATGAGTCCTCCCACCACTGAGCCTGGAACAGGCCCCTTGCCTCCACCCCCTTCCCCCAGTACCACCCAGTGTGGCCTCCAAATAGAAGATAAACAAATGTAGAGGCGGATTTCAAAGACACTAGCTCAAAAACACTAAAAATGCATTAAGTGTTCAGCAACAAATGAGGGATAAATTAAAGGTGGTATATATGCAAGACTGATTATTCAGCCTTACAGAGGAAAGAAGTCCTGACACACTTTACATGAATAAAATGAAGTAAGTCAGTCACAAAAGATACATTCTATACATTTATATTCCACTTATACCAGCACCTGACACAGGCAAATTCGTAGAAACCGACAGAATAGGGAAGCAAAGGGATGAGGGGTGGAGGAGAAAGAAGCAGTTACTGCCTGAGGGTCCCAAGCATCAGTGGGGGACGAGAAGATGACAAATGAAATAGTAGGTGGCTGGGTAACATTGTGATAACGTTCTTAATGCCACTGAACTGCATCAAAAGCGCTGGAATGGAAATCTTAAGATAAAAGGGTCACAGAAAAAGCCTTTAAGGGAGGAGGAGGGGAGAGGGACAGAGAGAGGGAGACAGGACAGAGAAAGGGAGAGGGGACCGGGGGGAGGGAAGAAGAGGAAGAGAGAGAGAGAGAGAGAAAGAGAGAGAGAGAGAGAGAGAGAGAGAGAGAGAGAGAGAGAGAGCGAGCGCTTGTTTTGCATACAGCTGACCTGAGTTTGATCCCTGGCACCCCATATGGTCCCCTGAACACTATTAGGAGTGATCCCCGAGCACAGAACCAGGAGTAAGCCCTCAGCACCATCAGTTGGGGCCCAAAAGAAAAATCCTTCAATTTATCTGCCCATGTGAAAATATTTTAAGTGTGCTGACGAAAGCACATGAGCAAGTTCACCTACTTTTGAATTCATTTTCAATAACAGAATTAGTTTGGGACTGAAGAGATAGTACAGTGGATAGGGCATTTGCCTTGCATACAGCAACCCAAGTTTGATCCCTGGTATCCCATACGGTCCCGAGTCCTGCTGGGAGTAATTCCTGAGTGCAGTCAAGAGTAACCCCTGAGCATCACCAGGGGTGCCCTGGCCAAAAAATAAAAAACAAAACAAAGATAATTTTGTTTTCGATTATACACGTGTCTGTCTCTTGACCTCTATGTGTCTACAACTACCTTATTCCCAGGGCAATTCACAGAATCTCTTAGAGGGGCAAAAAGGTTATTTCTAGTCAAGCCCTTTCTCACCTCCTGGAGACCCAGTGGAACTCCCCACTTCAGCCTGTTACTCAGCATTTTCTGAATACCTACTTCCTTGTGATTACTGAACAGGGACCACAAACATAGGAAAGAACAAAGACAAAAGCTCTCTCCGTGTGTGGAGTCTAGGCTTGGCCTATTCAGACTCCCTCAGGGAACTCTTTCCTACCCACAGATCTTTGCACATGCCAGCGCCCCCACTAGATGCCTTCTCCCCCTGCATGTCCAACACACTCCTTACAAGCTGCTTCCTCGGGGAAGGCTGCCCGAGAGACCCCGACAGGAGGGTCTGACCTGCCTCCCGACTCGTGCAGATGGTCCCTTCTCCACTTGTCTTCTCTCCACAAAGCCCTTCCTGCGGGCTTCAGCTCTAGGCACCTGGTCCCCTAACATGAATGAGCATGCCTGCCTCAAGACCTCCGGGCCCTACAGGCCCTCAGCCTGTGACTCCCATTCCCCACCCCCAAGTATTTAGGTCTTTTTGCAAACATCACCCCAAAACGTCTCCCTGACCATTTCTTTTCCCCAGCACAGTCACGCCCCTTGGGTTCTCTGCCTTGCTTACAGATTATCTACGTGTGTGTGTGTGTGAAGTCAAGTGCGTCCCCACCATGTTCCAAGCCATGAGACTGCTCTGTTGGCTGCCATGTTTCCAGCACCCACAACCCTGTCAGGCACATAGTAGGTGCTCAGTGAATATTGACAGACTGATCAAGCCCAAGATATCTCCCTCTGTTTCTAGCCACCGGGAGCTCATCAAGAGTTGTGGCAGTTTCCCAGTCTAGGGTCTGGGGGAGCAGGACTCCAATGACTGGCGAGTGAACGCAAGCCCATGACCCTGGCCAACATGGAAGGGGTAAGGGTGGGGGCGAGGGGGAACGCTGCCCATGTGCCAGGGACAGTTTTAAGAAGCTTGACATTGATTTAATTCTCTGAACAACTGAGCAAAAGAAGAGTTCTGGTTGTCTCCTTACACACCAGGAATGGGCAGCTGATTTTGAGGAGATCGTGTAAATAGGTAGAGGGAAGCTAGAGTTTGAAACTGGGCAGCCTGGCCCAGAAAACTCACAGCTTCTCTGTCGCCTTCAACTGCTCCCTGGTGAACATTTATTATGAATTTAATAAATGTGCTGACCCCTGTCCTTTGCTCTTAAAAACAGTAACTTTCTGATTTTTGCCTGGAACCTATAATAAGAAATACATTTATAGGTCAGGGATGTGACTCAAGTGGTAGAGCATAGCTGAGTCATATGTGGGGCCCTGAGTTCAATCCCTACCATTGCCTGCCCATCTACTGGGCTCCCAGCACCAAGGACTGTGGCCCCAAATGTGTGTGTGCATATGTGTGTATGCCCGTATGTGTAAAGTCTAGTTTTCCAAATCCATCCAGGCTCCTTGATGGCCTGGGGGTGGAATCTGACAATTCCTGTTGCATTTCATTTTTGGGGTGTGTGGGGGAATGTCTATTGACGCCCCCATGACTGTCCAGGTACTAAACACTCACTGCCCATTGTAGGAGAATCACCACTTAATTCCCCACCATCAGACTGAGCTGTGGAGGGAGATCGGTGGCTGAGAGGATGAAGTCACCGCCACAGAACCGCACCAGTCAGGAAAAAAGGAGGGACCCCAGGCCTGAACCCCAGAGCCCAACCTCTACCTGACTGTCTAATCCCCGCCTGAGGAAGATCTGAGAGGCAGGAATAAGGATGGATGCGTCAGGAAGGTCAGTGGTCTAGGGGAGGGGACCTTGCTACTCACCTGTCGTGTGGTGGGCTACGGCTTTTGCCAACATGGTCTTCCCACAGCCCGGGGGGCCGTACATGAGGACGCCTCGCGGAGGGTCGATGCCGATCTGGATCATAAGAGGGAGATGGAGGTCCATGAGCCGGCGGGGAGGTCTCTCACCCCCAAGACTCCGCGGCGCCTCTGGCCAGTCCTCACCTGCTTGTAGAGCTCGAAGTGTGTAAGCGGAAGCTCCACGGCCTCCCGCACCTCCTGCTTCTGGATGTCCATGCCCCCGATGTCCGCGTACATCACATCTGGCTTCTGATCTGGGGGGGTGGGGGTGGAGAACAATGCTCGGGCTCCCTGCCTGCCCCTCAGGGGTGCCCGCCCCGGCCATGGCATGTACCCCACCCCTCACCCCTCACCTGAGGTGAGCATCATGATGCTGCTGTCGGCCTCGGGGGGCAGCACGTCCACCAGCGCGTTGCTGTGCTTGTGGAGGGCCACTGACGCATTGGGCTTTAACAGCTCCCGGTCGATGGTGCTCAGGATGCGCACGTAGTAGTTGGAGCCTGCAAGAGGGGTGCATGAGGACAATGAAAAGTGTGGGTGACAATCTTAGAACTGGGCTGTCTACCCCACACACACACCGCCACCCACTTCAACACACCACTAGGCAGGTGGTGTCTCCTCCTAGAACAAACCTTCTTGCCTCCTCCAAGCTGTCCTCCCACCCCATCCCCTTCACACCAAGCGTCTTTTGGGCCAAGTGCATGTGGTCCATAGTGCTGACTCAGGGGCACTGGCCCATGGCCCAGCCCTCCCAACTTTCATTCGCTGCCTCCCTCTGGGTTCCTGATCTTCCCGAACATTGTGTGGCTCGTCCTGGACAGTCTCTGGGAGTCCTTGGGAGGCTCCCAGACGCCAGTCTCCAGCATTCCATGTGAGCCTCTTCCCAGTCCTTTTCCACCTTCCCTCCATGGCCCACTAGCTACTGTGACCTGTGACCCAATCCCTGTGAACTTCCACCCTGTCCCTGGATGTCTCTCCAACTGCTCCCATCATGGACCTGCTCTGCCTCAGGCCAGCCCTTTCCAGCCTCAGGCTTCCTGTCTTATTCCTCCCACCCGCCTTCTGCACCTCAGCAAGTGATGCTCGTACCTCTTTCCTGACCTTCGCACAAGTTGTCCAGCAACTTCCTGCACTCCCACCCCAAGTCCCTGACTTCCTGTCATTGCTCCTGTGCAAACTCCTCTGGCCATGTCACCATCCCCAGGAGAGCCCTGCTGGGCCCTGAATCCAAAGACACAGGTCCTGAGGCTAGAGCGATAGCACGGTGGGTAGGGCATTTGCCTTGCACGTGGCCGACCCAGGTTTGATTCCCAGTAACCCATAGGGTCCCCCGAGCACTGCCAGGAGTAATTCCTGAGTGCAGAGCAGGAGTAAGCCCTGTGCACCACTGGGTGTGACCAAACCCCATCCCCCCCAGCCCTCCCACCCCCCCAAAAAAGGCACAGGTCCCTCCAGAATCATTGCCCTTCCCTTCCTCTCAGTCTCAGCCGCACGCTTTCCAAACCTTCAGGGGAGTACAGCCCAGTCCAGAGCAGAGAGCAGAGCAGTAAAGGAAAAGACACTCGGAGGGCAGAAAGTCAATTTAGAGGGTCAAGTCAAGCAGGGCTTAAAATAGAAACAGGTAAGAACAGAATGAAAAATACCAGAGAATGCCCCCTACAGTCGGGCTACATGTATTATGTTCCAGAGGTCTGTGTGTTTATAGGTGAAACACATCCATATACATATTATGATAGAAAGAAAGCATGTAAAGCACATTTCTGCTTCTGAATCAGAAACCGAAGACTCTGTACAACACCATTACACTGTCTTGCCTTGTCTGTCGTTATTGGACCCTGGCTCAGTTCCTGGCACCTGCCAGCTACCAGTTGTTTATGAACAGAGCCCCTCTAAATCCCACTGACCACCAGACCTGTGGTGGAGCCCACGATGGCTGTATTCTGATCCACAGCCTCCAAAAACTGCCCGATGACCAGGGGGATGCTTTGGATTCGCTTCACCTCCTCCTGGGCATGGAGGAACTCCTTCTTCAGGTTCTTCTGCTCATCCTTGATATACTCCTCCTGCACCTCCAGAAACTCCAGCTCCTGCTGCAGCTTCTGCAGGGAGAGTGGGGCAAGGCTGAGGGTAGCTCCTGGCCATGCTCAGCCAACCAGGGTGGGGTGGGAGTGGGCATGGACAGAGGCTGCTGGGGTCCCAAGCAGGAACCAAGCTGGGGGGCTGCAATGTACCTTGTAGCGGCTGTACAGGTCCTCCAGGTCCTCAGGTTCAGGTGCTAGGAAGGACAGGCCAGTCTGGGGCCGTGACACAGACAATGCTGGGATCTCATCCTACACCAGAGGGAAACTGAGGTTGAAAGAGGCCCCTTGTGGAACAATCTAGAGTCATTTCCCCGCAATGACATTTAATCCCCAATATATTGATCACGTGTCACTCCTCTAATCAGCTTCTGATGTTCTTCAGCTCCCAACAACCCCCTTCCAACTGTAAGCACCCCAATATCTTTCACTTTCATACCTCTCCTACCACATCACCAGTGTCATTCAGTGAGATACTTGTCACATCAACTCCTTATCAGACTCCAAATCCTTCCCCTACACCGGGGTCTAAAGTCACAGCTCTCAGAGAGGTGATTCAGCTCTCCACCCCTTCACACTATATCCCATCACCCCGTTTCCCCTAATTGGAGAATCACAGAACCCCAACTCCCATTAGGTCCTTGTCATTCAACACCCCGAATCCCGGGGACCCCAAACATCAATTTGCTAGATCAGATGCTAGATGCTTCTCAGCTCCTGAAACCAGCTTGTGGCCAGTGGCCAGTCCAGCTGGACGCGACGCAGAGCGAGTGCAAGCAGCATGTACCCTGCGCGAAACCCACGCGCCCCGCTGAGGCAAGGGGGGGGGGGGGTTGTTAGGGGGAGGGGTCAGCACGCACGCCCGAAGTGACCTGGAAAGCATTCGGTCGCAGTCGACCTCAAACTCCTAGCAGTCGACCTCAATGCCCCCCTAGCTCTGCTTTCCGGGCCTTTGCTGCCTTCCTATCATCCCTCGGCCACCCCTGCGAGGCCTCGGTACCGCACCAAACTCCCGAACGGGGCCCCGGAAAATCACCCATCTCGGGCCCGGGTTCCCGCACTCAGCACCCGCACTCGGTTCAGTGGCTTTCCCCGCCTCCCCACAAGTCAGGTGCCACCAGACCTGAGCTTTCTCCACCAGGATGCCAATCTCCTCCATAGTGACCAAGCCACTCGAGTGTGGCCCGGCCCGATCCAGTCACCGCTTCCGCTGCCGCCACCGGAAGTCCACGGCCCGAGTGCGTTCTGGGGATCGTAGTTTAGGCCCGAGAACGCGTTCAAGCGTAGAGCGGGCTGGTCGGGCCCAATAGGACGGAGGAAAAAGGGAAGGCCACGCCCCGGGCTCCACCTCGCGGGGAAGGCGCAGGCGCGCTTGGCGCAGCGCGTCGGCCTGAGGCTACGCGTGCGTAGTAGAGCATATGAGCCGTAGCGGTCGCTGGTTTTCTGGGCGGTAGGGGGAGCTGTCGCGTCGTTCTTGGCTCTACTGAGGCATTCTCGAGGTCTGGGAAGGTCTAGTGACTTTCGTCCCAGTGGTGGGACGTTTTAGAGATGAAGGACGCTTTACGGGGTTTCCACACGGGGCTTGCGCCCGAGGCTTGTGTTAGCGTGGACTCGAAGACCCAGGCCGACTCCAAGAGCGACAAATTATAAACCTGGCTCCATTCTGGGTGTGAAACAGCTTCCCCCCTACCCCCATCCCCAGCCAGAGACCTCTAGTAGCCAATGCAGTGAAATCTTCAAGTCATGATTACAGACAGAGGCAGAGGCGCCGTGAAGCTGGGTCACGCAGGAGACCCGCAGTTCTGCGTCCAGCCTCGGTCCGTGCATAAACTCATCGCATCTTAGCGGCGTTCTGTTTTGCAGAAACAGAAACAACCTCCAAGCCTCTCCTGTCCCCAAAAGCGGATGGACTCAGGGGCCCCAGATCTGTCATCGAACTCGGAGCTTCCTGTGCTAGGGATACCTCGCTGTTCCTTCCACCAGCCACGGTTGTTGTTAAGTAATCTTGTGAATCGTTTTATTGGCCTACGAACAGGAAAGCCCATACGGCAGTAGTGTGGGGTGGAATGAATGAGCACAGAGCGCCCGTCTGTATAACCAGAACCCTGATCTGCAAACAAAACCTTATCAGTTCTCAGACTGGCCCCGCCATGCTTGGCCACCTTGTCCCCTCTAAAAGTGATTGTTTAAATAGGAGACTAACACCCAAGAATAGTCGAGATAAGTAACAGGAGGTTTACTCCATGGCTTGGAGGCCAGCCGCACACTCTAGGGGTAAAGGCAGTTCAGATAGAGAAGGGAGCACCAAATAAAGGGTATTGGGAAGATCCGCCCAGGATGGGAGATGCATGCTGAAAGTAGACTATAGACCGAACATGATTGCCACTCAATGCCTCTTTTGCAAACCACAGCACTCAAAATGGGAGAGAGAACAAAAGGGAGTGCCCTGCCACAGAGGCAGGGTGGGATGGGGGGTGGGAGGGATACTGGGATTAGTGGTGGTGGAGAATGGGCACTAGTGGAGGGATGGGTACTCGATCATTGTATAACTGAAACCCAAGTACAAAAATTTGTAAGTCTACAACTGTACTTCATGGTGTTTCACTAATAAAAACTTAAAAAATAAAATAAAACGATTGTTTGTTGTACACATTTCTAGACCCCTGTAGTTTATACTGTGTGTTTGGCTTCTTCTAAGTATATGTGGGAGATTCGTGTTGCTTGTGTGTTGTCAGTTCACTGTCACCTTGATTTGGTTTCTCTTGTGTCACTATAGGGCAAGCTAGCTATTCTCTTTGGAGCAATGCTGTTTGATATGACCATTTCAGCTCTTTGCTTTGGTGAACCTAGGTGAAATCGCGTACTCCAGTGTGGGATTTTCAGTTTTAGAGAAGATACATATTTAGGTCTGTAGACACAGACAAAACAGACCAACTTATACTACCTCCAGCTGTGTGTTCATATGGTGTTGACCCAAGCTAAGTTTGAATGCTTGCCGCTTCATAGCCAATATCCTCAGAGACGAAAATCAGTGTGAGAAAAGCAATGTTATTTGGGTGCTAGCAGCGTGAGCAGCCCAAGGCTTGTTCCCCTAACCCATCTTCCTCCCAGGCTGTGGTGTATTTGGTTATTTTGATGGGGGTCGCGTCATACCTGGTGATGCTCAGGGCTTATTCCTGGCTTTGTGCTCAGGGATCACTCCTGGTGGGGCTCAGGGGACTATAGGGGGTGCTAGGGATCAAACCCAGGTCGGCCATGTGTGAGACTCTACCTGCTATGCCATCTCTCTGGCCCCCCTCACATTGGTTTCTGTAGGGTTATTTCTATACTGGTAAGTCTGATAAACTTCAGAGATCTTTTCAGAGGCCTGCTTCACCTTCTCTGAGGATATGAGGGGTCCTTGGACATAAGTTCCAGGAGTTCTTTCAGAGGCCTGTTGCTTTCTTTCTCCCCACACCCCCTTCATTCGTTACTGTACCTGATACAAGCAACCACAGAGCATGAGAACATCTTTTAATGGGAACCCTGGGATCAGAGCAAGAGTACAGAGGCTAGGGCATTTCTCCTTGCATGGGACAAACCCGGGTTCCATACTTAACCACATATGGTCCCTGAGCCCCACCACGAGTGGTTACAGGTCACAGCCAGGGATCCAGAGTAAAAGCCAAGGAGGAAATAGGGTTGTAAAAAAAATTTTTTTAATGGGAGGTGCTGGGAGATAGTACAATGGATAGGGTGCTTGCCTTGCATGTGCTCAACCTGGGTTAAATCCCTGGCATCCCATATAGTCCCCTGAACACTACCAGGAATAATTTTAAGTACAGAACCAGTAGTAACTCCTGAGCATTGCCAGGTATGACCCAAAAACATTTTTTAAAATAAATAAATTAATCTCAGTCCCGGGACCTGCATGCCTTTGTTCCTCTGCCGGTACCTTCATGTGTGCGGAGAGTGGTCTCAGCATGGTGGTGGCTGGTTCTGGAGGTCTTCGGCTGCTGGAGCCCTGGTCGGGGCGGGGAGGGAAACTCAACCCGCTCCCCTCCAAGGGGCCCCGGCGAGGACAGCCAGGCGCAGGGGTCACATCCACTAACTGGCCCCCTGGCGCCGTTTAATCCCATCAACGGCCAAGACCCAGAGACTATAAAACCCAGCTCCCGGAAGAGAACAGCACAGAGTCTCCTGCCCCCGCGCCTGGCTGTCCTCGCCGGGGCCCCTTGGAGGGGAGCAGATTGAGTTTCCCTCCTCGCCCTGACCAGGGCTCTGGCAGCCGAAGACCTCCAGAACCAGCCACCACCATGCTGAGACCACTCTCCGCACACATGAAGGTACCGGCAGAGGAACAAAGGCATGCGGGTTCCGGGACTGAGATCTCCAAGCCTACTGGGATCAGGGCTGAGCATCCTCCACCCAGATCCTCCAAATTCCAGTAGGCGGGGGTCACACCCACCAACTGGCCCCCTGGCGCCGTGTAATCCCATCAACGGCCAAGACTCAGAGACTATAAAACTCAGCTCCCGGAAGCGACATCTTATTATCTCATTCCTACTTTGGACAAACTGGCAGGCTACCGAATGTAATCTGCCCACATGGCAGAGTCTGGCAAACTCCCCGTGGCGTACCCAATATGCCAAATACCAGTAACAATGATGGGTCTCATTCTCCTAACTCTGAAAGAGCTTTGAATATTGCACTTTTCTAAAAATCTCAGGGCTAGGACAAAGGCGATGTTACTGGGGCCTGTTCGAGGCAATCGATGAATAACAGGATGGTCGTGATCGTGATTGTGAAATAAATTAATCATGGAGCCAGAAAGTACAGTGGGTAAGGTGCTTGCCTTGCACGTGGCTGACCTGGGTTCAATCCTTGACGCCACATAGTGTCCCCCAAGCCCAGTCAGGAGTGACCCCTCAGCTTTGAGCCACAGTAATCCCTGAGCACTGCTGGGTGTGGGGTCAACCTCACACCCCTAAAAAATTCATTTGTGAGGATCTGGTGTATTCTTCAGAGCTGATGTTCCCTAACCTCCGGAGAGGCAGCCCATGGACACATTGCTATAGTGCTGTCTTTTTGTATGATTTGGATTCCCACTGTTTTTCTGAATCTGTGACAGCTAGTTTCAAACACACAAAAGTCACATTTAGAAGAATATCATGGATCAGGATTTTTTTTTTGTGGAGATCATACCCAGGGATTACTCCTGGCTCTGCACCCAAGAATCACTCCTGGCGGTGCTTCGGGAATGCCTATGGAATGCCGGGGATCGAACCCCAGAGGGCAACATGCAAGCCAAATGCCCTCCACCCTGCTCTGGTCCTGGGTCAGAATTTTGGAAACAAATCTTTCTGTGAGGATCTTGAGGGATTCAGAGTTCCCTACTTAAGGATATTTGCAGATCACTTGATCACTTGACATCCCATTATTCATCGATTTGCTTGAGCGGGTGCCAGTAACATCTCCATTTGTCCCTGTCGCGTGCTAGTGTAGCCCAATGGCATCTGTTCGTTCTAGGAACACGATGAGTCTCAAACTAATCGTTCAGAGTCTTGACGAAGAAGTCTGACCATCTCAGAGGTGGGTGGCCATGCGATCTTTTTTCACATCCTGTGGAATCCAATCGGTAATGACTCTAGTCCAGCAGTTGTCTCCAAATCACATTACGTGTCCAGCCCATCTGATTTTTTAAAATAATTTATTTATTTATTGAATCACTGTGGGAAAAGTTACAGAGCTTTCAGGTTTATGTCTCAGTCATGTAAATATCAAACACATTTCCCTTTACCAATACTTATTTTTAACCGCAAACCCCAATAGAACCCCACCTCCCACCCCTCCCAATTCCTGTGAGGCAGATGAGTTCTAGTTAACACTCTATCTACTTTGACTAGATTCATTGTTTCGATAAAAGATGCACCGTTATTATTTAGAGTTTATGACTCCCCCCCATCAGACATGCTGAAAAAGCGTTATGAAATGATTTGCTTTCTACAGCTGGGTATTAAGAATTAAATGATAGCAGCCGCGCGGTTTTGGATTTCTGCTATTTTACTTATTAACCCTGGAAGTATTTCTATTAAAAGTTAGATAGTTAAGAGATTGGTTTCTGTGCTCTGGAGTCGTGGCCGTGCCGGAGAGCCGCTCGTGGGGGGCAACTGGTGACCTCAGTAGGGCGTGAAGGACGGACCGGAACGCCCACCTTCCCATGAGGTCCCTGCCGCCCCCACCCCCGGCTCAAACCTGCTGTCCACAAGGCTCCCGTGCGGCCGCCATCTTTCTTTCCAGAGAGGAGAGGGCGCCATCTGATTTTTGACACCTTTGCAAATGAGACAGCGTCCCTGATTCTTTTTATTTATTTATTTATTGAATCACTGTGGGAAAGGTTACAAAGCTTTCAGGTTTATGTCTCAGTCATGCAAATATCAAACACATTTCCCTTTACCAATACTTATTTTTTACCCTGAAGAACCCCAATACAACCCCACCCCCACCCCTCCCCATCCCTGTGAGGCAGATGAATTCTAGTTAACACTCTATCTGCTTGATTAGATTCATTGTTTCAATAAGATTCACCACTATTATTTAGAGTTTACCCCCCCCCCCCAAATCAGACATGCTGAAAAAGCATTGTGAAGTGATTTGCTTTCTACAGCTGGGTTCAAGAATTAAATGTTGGTTTTGGATTTCTGCTATTTTACCTATTGACCCTGGAAGTATTTCTACTGAAAGTCAGATAGTTAAGAAATTGGTTTCTGTGTTCTGGAGTCGTGGCCGTGCTGGAGAGCCGCTCGCGGGGGGCAACTGGTGGCCTCGGTAGGGCGTGAAGGGTGGACCGGAACGCCCCCCTTCCCATGAGGTTTTAGTCGCCCCCACACTCCCGGCTCATACCTGCTGTCCACAAGGCTCCCATGTGGCCGCCATCTTTCTTTCCAGAGAGGAGAGGGCGAATGGGGCAACACCCTTTCCCCTCCGGCAGACTTGATGGCCTGGATCAACGCATAGTCCGTTCACTTTTCTGCTCCAAGCTGCTGGGTTCTGCATTAAGTCCTTGTGCTTCTGGGGCCATGGCCGTGCTGGAGAGCCGCTCGCGGGGGGTGACTGGTGACCTCGGTAGGGCGTGAAGGACGGACCGGAACGCCCCCCGACCCATGAGGTTTTAGTCGCCCCCACTCCCCCGGCTCATACCTGCTGTCCACAAGGCTCCCATGTGGCCGCCATCTTTCTTTCCAGAGGGAGGAGGGCGGAAGGGAGCAACACCCTTTCCCCTCTGGGCAGAAATGATTGCCTGGATTAACGCATAGTCCGTTCACTTTTCTGCTCCAAGCTGCTGGGTTCTGCATTAGGTCATTGTGCTTCTGGGGCTGTGGCCGTGCTGGAGAGCTGCTCGTGGGGGCAACTGGTGGCCTCAGTAGGGCGTGAAGGGCGGACCGGAACGCCCCCCTTCCCATGAGGTTTTAGTCGCCCCCACACTCCCGGCTCATACCTGCTGTCCACAAGGCTCCCATGTGGCCGCCATCTTTCTTTCCAGAGAGGAGAGGGCGAATGGGGCAACACCCTTTCCCCTCCGGCAGACTTGATGGCCTGGATCAATGCATAGTCCGTTCACTTTTCTGCTCCAAGCTCCTGGGTTCTGCATTAAGTCCTTGTGCTTCTGGGGCCGTGGCTGTGCTGGAGAGCCGCTCGTGGGGGGCAACTGGTGACCTCGGTAGGGCGTGAAGGACGGACCGGAACGCCCACCTTCCCATGAGGTCCCTGCCGCCCCCACCCCCGGCTCAAACCTGCTGTCCACAAGGCTCCCGTGCGGCCGCCATCTTTCTTTCCAGAGAGGAGAGGGCGCCATCTGATTTTTGACACCTTTGCAAATGAGACAGCGTCCCTGATTCTTGATCGTTGATAGAGGTCGGAACTCTGGATTCCTTTTCTCACTTGAATGAAGAGTGATACTCCAAGCATAGCTCTTTTGATTCCTCATTGGGAGACCCGAATAGCTTTTTCATCCTGTTTTCGTAGGGCCCAGGTCTCTGAGACGTATGTTAATGCAGGAAGAACAGTGGAATTGAAGAGATGTGCCCGGAGCCAGAGGTTCTTCGTCCTCTTAGCTATGTCTTCGACACTTTTGAAGGCGTTCCAAGCTGCTCTCTTCCTCATGCACAACTCAGGTGCCAGGTCATTCGTTATGTTGACTTCTCGGCCTAGGTACACATAACTGTTGCATTCAGAGATGTTCGTTTCATTGAGAGTGAATGGAATGTCAGGAACGAGACTGTTTCTCATAAACATTGTCTTTGTGAGATTCAGCTGTAGTCTGAGCTTTCCACGTTCACGGTCGAAGTCGGCCAGCATTTGTGCCGCTTGGCTAATGTTTGGTGTTATTAGAACAATGTCATCAGCGAAGCAGAGGTGGTATAGTTGCCGACCATCTATCTTCACTCCCATTCCTTCCCATCCCAGTCGTCGCATGATGTTCTCGAGGGTGGCACTGAAGAGTTTTGGTGAAATGGTATCACCCTGCCGAACCCCTCTCTTGACATGGATGATCACTTCTTTGTAGAATGATGAGATCCTGGTAGTGAATCCATAATACAGCTCACGGAGGATCCTGATGTATTCAGTTTGAACACCTTGTTTTGCTAGGGCTTCGATGACCTCTTCAGTCTCAACAGAATCAAAGGCCTTCTTTAAATCAATGAACATTAGACAGAGTGGCATCTTGAACTCCAGAGAAATCTCAATGAGCTTGTTTATCATGTGGATATGGTTGATTGTGCTGAATCCTTTTGGGAACCCGGCTTGCTCACAAGGTTGTCCTTCATCTAGTGTTCTGCCTATCCTATTCAGGATGACTTGAGTGAACAGCTTGTAGACGACAGACAATAGGCAGATCGGGCGATAGTTGCCAATGTCGTGGATGTCTCCCTTCTTGTACAGTAGTAAATATTTGCAGATATTTAGAAATAACTTCATCTGCTCCATAAAGGAAGGAGGAGAAAAGACAGAACCATGGCAAAATCTTCAGCAAAAAATATATATATATCCATTTTAAGAATAAAAAATCTCCAGAACTCTGTTTTCCTAGTAGTTTAACTTGGATTGTTTTTTCCAAGACTGTATTTGGTCCAAGTAGATAACATTGTGAAATAAGCAAAGTGGAATCATTACTTAACTGTCAAAGGAACTATAAATCCAGATCCAGAATGTAATAGTTTTGTGATCTTGAGCAATTTACTATCTTTTCAGAGCCTTGGAATCAATATGATGAGGATAATAGAATACAGAATTGGGGTAGAGATTAGCTCACAACTCAGAAGCTTGGTGCTCTTATTTCCTCAGTGGGAGAGTTTTTGTCTTTAGTTCCCAAGCCCAGGCAGGTTCCTGCCAGGTTCACCTTTTGACCATGACAATGTATCCCTTTGGAATATTTTTAAGAAATAATAATCAAATATGGGGCCAGAGAGACAGTACAGTTGGGAAGGCACTTGTCTTGCACACAGCCAACCCAGATTTAATCCCTGGAACCCCACATGTTCTCCCAAGTTCCCAGGAGTGATTCCTGAGTGCAGAGCTAGGAGTAATCCTAAGCACACTGTGTGTGGCCCAAAAACTAAACCAAAAATGTAACAATCAAAATAAACATTTCATTTATACTGACTGTGTGCCTCATTTTTTTGCTGAGAAATTTCAAGGTTAAGATTCAATGAAGGTTTTTCTCCTTTAAAGCTCATAACTTTAGGAAGCATATAGTAAAAGTAACCAACATTGAGACTCTATCCTTTCTTGGGATTCTTTTTTGTTTAGTTCTGTTTCTGTTTTGGGGCTATTCTCCAGAGAACCCCAAACCTCAACTGGGGGAATTGTAGTATTCAAATTCACTGTCTGATTTCATTTCAGATTTAAGTGGGATTTGAAGTGGGCATTGTTGTTGGAGGGTTTTTTGGTTTGGTTTGGTTTTGGTATTTGTTTTTTGGACTACACCGGCAGTGCTCAGGGGTTACTCCTGGCTTTGCACTCAGGATTTACTATTGGTGGGTTCAGGAGACCTTATGGGATGCCAGTGATGGAACCTGGGTCAGCCACGTGCAAGGCAGGCACCCTACACACTCCACCCCCCTGTAACTGGTTTTATGTTTTCCTTTGGCCATACTCAGCAAGCAGTGTTGAAAGAGGGTAATTTCCTCTCAGAGTGCTGGGGGAAAGACCCTGCAATGCCAGGTTTTGAACCCAGGTCTCCCACAGGCCTATGGAGTTCAGTGTTCTACTTTCCGAGATCCTGCAGAAAAACCAGGCTCAGAGAAGTGAAGTCACTTGTCAAAGATCACACAGCAAGTAAATGGCACTATCATAAGTCAAATTCAGAGCTTGAGGTGTTAACCTCATATACTATTATTTGACTTTGCAGAAGATCTTCAACCTTGAAACCAGTCGGGAACACCACTGGTGACTCTGTGCTTGGGGATAGCTCCTGAGGGTACTCAAGGGACCTTGTGTTAAGAGGGATTGAACCCAGTCCCCCTTGCAAAGCCTATACTCAGCCACTGAACTCTTCGATTGTTGTTTGTTTGTTTTGTTTTTTCAAGAAACTCAGAGCTTACTCTTAGATCTCTGCTCAGGAATTATGCCTGGTGAGGTTCAGGAGACAATATGGGTTACCAGGGATTGAACCCTGGTTGGCCATGTGTAGGGCAAGTGCTGTACTATTTCTCTGGTCCCCTACTCCCAAGTCATACATTCTTAAAGAAGGAGAAAATTGAAACCTTTGAATTTAGGGAGCTTTTCAAGGTAGCTCCATCTACCACCGCCCCCGCCCCCCGCCTCCACGCACACACATACACTCGTCACTATGGCCCTCCCTCCCATCTCCTTACCTAGCCCCATCTGTTAAGTACCACCCATTTAACAGATGGGAAAACTCGAGTTAGGAGTCACGCAATTGTCTGAATTTATCTCTCCTACTTCAAGCCCAAGACTTTGTTCCATTTAACCAAGAAGCCCAAGAACCCTTGTTTTGAGTGAGGGTGTTCCCAGAGCTGGATCCTGAGAGCTTTGGGAGAGACTGAGTGAGTCCAGGAGTGAGTCCAGGAGCCTGAAGAGCAGTGAACACAGCTGGTGCTGGTGGAGAACTTGCTCTGCGTCCACACAGAGTGGCTGGACCCAGGGCCAGTGCCCCAGCCTCGTCAGAATGGAGCGTCACTGTATCTCATTTGGTGTTTCAAGAGAGGTTAACAAACTCCAGAGCCAGAGAGCTAAGACAGTGCGGGTAAGGTGCTTCCCTTGTATATGGCCAACCCAAGTATGATCCCCCAGTACCCCATATGGTCCCCTGATCCCCTCCAGGAGTTATCCCTGATCCTAGAGTCAGGAGTAAGACCTGAGCACTGCTGGGTTTGCCCCAAACACATGAAGCCATGTTTTCAGCCAACCCTCCAACTATCTTTGTCCTCTTTTTGGTTTTTTTGAGGGTCCACACCTAGTAGTGCTCGGGGGAGGGGGGGTGACTCCTGGCTCTGCACTCCGGAATCACTCCTGGCAGGGTTTAGGGGACCACGTTGGGTCCTGGGGATTGAATTTGGGTGAACTGCCTCCTAGGCAAACTCCCTACCCCCAGTATTATCACTCTGGCCCCAATATACTGATTTTTAAATGTGGAAAATAAGCTGAGATACTTAGATTCATCATGCAGGCTGAACAAAATCCATTTGGGAGTTCCAGAGCAATAGTACAGCAGGTAGGGCACTTGTCTTGCATGCATCCACCCCAGGATTAATCCCCAGCACTGTATGTGGTCCCCAAGCCCTGCCAGACTGATCCCTGAGCACAGATCGAGGAGTCAGCCATGAGCACAGCCAGGTGTGGCTCAAACACAAAAGCAAAACAAAACCATTCTGAAGTGTTGTGCAGCATGTATGTGTCCTCTGGCCCCGATTCATCCTGCCCCGATTCTCTTGCAAAAGGTCGGAAGGTCACTCAGGTGCGGGGTGAAGTGCAGAGAGAGGACTCAGTGACTCAGAGGCAGCACAAACGCAAAGTGAAGGATGGGTGGTGAGGTTTGGAGCTGGGGAAGGCAGACTCAGTATACAGCATAGCTGTTTGCTTTGAATCATCCCCCTGTTCTGATCTTTGACTCATTTTTTAAAACTACCCTGAACACAATGACATGCAGTTTGCTCACTCACTCTCGTGCCTGAGAAGAAACGTATATAGCAAAGGGCTGGAGGGATGGCATAGAGGAAGGGCGTTTGCTGTAGTAGCACAGCGGGTAGGGAGTTTGCCTTGCATGAGGCCAACGTGGGTTTGATCCCTGGCATCCAATATGTTCCCCCAAGGGGCTGGAGCTATAGGACAGCGGGTAGGGCATTTGCCTTGTGCGCAGCTGTCCCGGGTTCAATCCCCGGTATCCCAGACAGTCTCCCGAGCTCTGCCAGGAATGATTTGTGAGTGCAAAGCCAGGAATACCCCCTGAGCATTTCCAGGTGTGGCCCCCAAACCAAAAACAAACCCCAAAACCCAATATGGTCCCCCAAGCAGTTCCAGGAGTAATTCCTGAGTTCAGAGCCAGGAGTAACCCCTAAGCATTACCGGGTATGACCCCAAAAGCCAAAAAAAAAAAAAACAAAAACCCAAACCCAAACATAATAAAATATAAAGTCTTTCAATAATATGTTTAGGGCCCAGAGAGCAAACACAAACTGCTGAGCATTTGCTTTGAACACAGGGGGCCTCGGACTGTCTCTGGCACCACTCATACAGTGAGGTGAGATCTCCTAGCCAGGATCACCCCCTGATCACAGCCTGGCCCAGTCCATGAAATAAAACAAAGTAAAAAATTTAAAGAAATGGGTTTTTTTTTGAAATTTCAGTCACAGAGAATGTATGAATTGGGCTGGACAGATAATATAGTGAGGAGAGCACTTGCTTTGTACGCAGCTGACCCGGGTTTAATCCCCAGTACCCTATATAGAACTCCTAGAACTGCCAGGAGTGATTCATGAGCAGAGAGCCAGGTAAGGCCCTAAAACAAAAACAAGGAAATAAATTGTATATAGTTTTGCCCAGATTCCCTAAATGTTAACATCTACATTTCTTCAAATTATTTTAATTAAAATTTTTAATTTTCTCTTCCCCTCCCTCTGTTGTTGTTGTCTTTGTTGGAATATTGGAGATTGCACACTTGGTTGTGGGGCTGGGAATCACATTTGCTGATATGAGATGGGGCTTGGGATTGAACCTCAGGCCTCATGTATGTCAGGCAGGTTCTCTTGCACAGAGCCTCATTCCTGGGCCCAGGAGAATGTTTTTTCTCTTTGCTTTTCTGTCAGTTCTTTTAACACACACACAAACACACACACACATATATGCATTGTGGATTGCATTGTTTTCCTTTTTTTTGAAACTACACCTGGCAATGCTCAGGGATTACTCCTGACTCTGTACTCAGGGATCACTCCTGGAGGTGCTCAAAGGTAGGCTGCATGCAAGGCCATACCCACTGTAATATCTCTCCAGCCCCTAGATTACATTGTTTCTGTGAATTTGGGAAGAGTTGGTATCAATAATTTTGTCCTCACATCCATGAATATAGAGATGTCTCCATTTATTTAGATGTTTACTTTAGCATATAAAATCCTGTACATATTTGGTATATTGATACCAAATAAGCAGTCTAAAATAGGACATTTACAAAACCAGGTTTGCCTAATATATAACCCGCGGCATGCATTGAGAATATACCACTGAGCTCAGGAGAGAGGAAAGCATAAGAAGACTCGTGCTTTGTTACTATCAGAACTTCCCTTTTTGTTCATTTCCCTTTGTGCTCTTTTTCTTCTATTTTTTCCATTCCCATCCCAGAAAACTCTAATTTGCATTTTTGGGGCCACACTCAGCTGTGCTCAGGACTTACTCCTCTTTCTGTGCTCAGGGATCACTCCTGGCAGAGCTCAGGGAACTGTATGGGGTACCAGGAACTGAACAGCTGAATTGGCTGTATGCAAGGCAAGTGCCCACCCACGGTTCTATCTCACCAGCGCCTGCGTTGATATGGGTCCAAAGAAGTCATGACTGTGCAAAAGACAAAACAGAAAGAAGGGTTGGTGAAATAGGCCAGGGGCAAGGCACAGATACTCAGACTTTGATCTCTGGCACCACACAGCCTCCCTGAACACTGTGGAGTATGGCCCTGGTGGCCTCTAGCACTGCTAGGTCTGGGCACTTAAAATATTAAGCCTGGACCACCAGGCAAAGTGGCCCCAGCCCCTCTCCTTGCCCAGAACTACAGAGTGTGGTTTCTATTTTAAGTGGAAAAAAAAAAAGAGATGAGACATGGTTGCCTGAAGTCACTGGCAAAATGGCAAAGGTCTTAGAACTAAAGAGATGAATCTGAAAACTATCCAGGAAGAAAAAGTAATCAGAGATCATGAGGAATTGGAAGCCAGCATGAAAAGCAGAAATGAGAGTCAGAGTGAAATGGCCAGCGTGGGCTGTATGCAAGGCAAGTGCATACAGGACTGGAGGACGTGGCATTCGGGGAGATGGAGTTAGACTGGGAAGAAGTATGAGCAAAACACCGGAACTTACTCCCACCAACTCCGGGGGAAATTGAGACACGGGGGCAGAGGGTTACTGACTTTCTGATCACATTTATGCAGCATCCTGGGAAACTATGACAAAATAGAGAGAGCCGAGTGGTTACCATGAGCTAGGGGAGATAAGAACATATGGTGACCAAAGGTTTTTGGGGTGATAGAATTGTCCTGTGTCCTGGTTGTGATGTGCCTTGAGTAGATCCGTACATGTCATCTTTGCTGATCTGATTTAAGCTATCACACAAGCCTCTTGGGCTTCTGGCTCAGACCATTGAGACTGGTGAGTGCATCACTCAGTGAGATTCTGAATGGGGAAAAGACCTGGGTTGGGGGCTAATAAAGTTTGGGGGATACCGACGCATGAGAACCATCAGGAGACAGCTGGCTGTGCTATCCGGAATCCCAAGATTCCATTCACCTGTTCATTAAAATGTTTAATTTCTCCCTTAATGATGTAGAAAAAAAGATTTTTTCTCCCTAACTTAATTTCTGAGTTATCAAGTTATCATTACATGTTCCTTATCACAGTTATTTGCATTGGCTAGACACCAGCCCACTCGGTCCTTCCCGCTCAGTCATTTTATGGTGTCAAATATTGATTATTTGTAACCTTCTGGGGGACCTTACTACAGTAAGTTAGCAGAAGCAGAAGGTCACTTAGAACCAGCTTCAGGTAAAAGCCCCCTTATGTGGTATCCAGAGCTGGGGGGGGGGCGGGCTTGAATGAGGTCGGAAAGAGGGGAGAAGGTAAGAAGTGACAGCAACAACAGAGCCTCGAGGATGAAAAATGAAGGAGGGCAAAGAACTTGAAAACTGGCAGCAGGAGGAGGGGCTGATGGGACACCGTGTGGAGGTGTTGGCGTATTTGCACATCATCGTGTGTTATTGGGGAAGTCATTAGAGACCAGGGTGTTTGCTTGCATGCAGGAGATCAAGAGAGCAGGAAACTGGACTTCAGGGGCAAGGACTGGGAACCTTGGCCAATATCTTAAAAGAGATTTGCAATAAACTTGGCCCAGGGGCACTGAAGACTGTCAGAAATCAGGTTTCAGAATGAGAGGGAAGAATGTAGAAGGCAAGCCCGTGGCCCATGGGCTCATCCAAGAAACCTGACGAAGTGTAGGGGAGGAGAGGCTGGATGGGATGTTTGGAAGGTGTGTTTAGTGTGTGTTCAGTGTGTGTGTGTGTGTGTTTATATGTTGGGGGCCATGCTCAGGGGCTATTCCTGGCTCTGTGCTTAGGGGAAGGCCCACGCAGTGCTCAGGGGACCATATGCAGTTTTGGGGTTTCAGAACAGAGCCTTAGAGGCCATAGCTACATCCAAAGCAAGGGCCTCACCCTGTCCTCTCTCCCAGGCCCTCTGTATTGTTGGAGTATTTTTTGGTTTTGTTTTGGGTCACACCTAGCGATGCTCAAGGGTGACTCCTGGCTCTGCACTCAGAAATTACTTCTGGTAGGCTTGGAGGCCCATACATGGTGCTGGGGATGGAACCCAGGGCAGCTGTGTGCAAGGCCCGACCCATTGTATTGTTGCTTTGGCCCTTCTCCGTGTGTATTTTGAAAAGCTCATGATTACTCACTGATATGTAGGAGGAGAGTCTGCAGGGATGGTGTTAATTGATGAACCAATGTCCTAAAGCAAAGGGAGGGAAACAGTGTTCTTTGTTTTTGTTCTGTTTTGTTTGGGGGCCACACCCACCCGTGCACAGGGTTTACTCCTCACTTTGTTGTCAAGGATAATTTCTGGTGGGGCTCAGGGTACCATATGGGGTGCCAGGAACCAAACCCTGGTCATTTGCATGCAAGGCATACACCCTCCCAGCTGTTCTATCTATCTGGCCCAGGAACAGTATCCTGGATAAAGGTTCACTCTATCTTCGGTCTGTTTATCTGCATACTGGAACTATTACACATGATTAGAGGCAGAAGATCTGAGCACTATCTGTATTTGATGACATTGTGATTGGAAGAGGATCAACATCAAAACTGTATGAGAACTTAGAAAAGGAGCGTGACATAAAATTAATATACGGGCTGGGGAAATAATGCAATCAGCTGGAGCACATGCCTCTGTGTGCCGCCCACCAATTTCAATACCTGGAACTTCCTGGTGGCATCCTGGGGATCCCCAGCATTGTTGGACCTGAGCAGCACTGAGGCATAGAGCCATCTGGTCTGGTTGGCTGAATACTCCCAGAGACGCCCCCCAGGCTCCCTGAAAAAACTGTATGCAGAAAGCAGTGGTCTTTCATAGCCAGTTAGAAGAATTATAGAAGACTCTTTGCACAATTAACAACAAAAAATACCAAGGTGTGGAGCCAGAGCGATAGGACAGCAGGGAGGGTGCTTGCCTTGTGGGCAGCTGATCTGGGTTCAATCCCAGACATCCCATATGGTCCCCTAGGCACCACCAGGAGTCATTCCTCAGTGCAGAGCCAGGAGTAGCTTTGAACATCGCCAGTAGTGGCCCAAACTAACCCTACCTTTACCCCTACTGCCCACCCCCCCACCCCCCGCCAAATAAGAAACACAGGTGTAAACTTAGTCAGAAATGTGTGGCACCTATATGGGACAAACTGGGACTACTCAAAAGGCACTGAAGGGAAACATTGGGGCCTCAGAGATAGTGCAGCAGGGAGGGCACTTATCTTGCACACAACCAACCCAGAATCGATCCCCAGAATCCCATATGGCCCCCTGAGCACCATCAGGAGTGATCCCTGAGCACAGAGCTAGGAGTAAGCCCTGAATAACATTGGGTGTGATCCAAAAAAACAAACCAAAACAAACCCTCATCATTTCATTTGAATAATACCATTCTCCAGAACTGGAATTTACAATATGGTTTTGAAAGCTAAAGAGTAAGCAAGAATAGTTGGGGAAACTCAGAAAGAAATAGCTATGCTAGTCATTGGCTTTAGCAAATATTTAAGCAGTTTATTAAATTTATGAAATTAAACACTGTGATATTAGCACACAAATGGATACCCCAAAGGAAAACCCAGAAACTGATGCAACTGCATTTAGAAATTTAGTACACGATAAAGGCTTCATCTCAAACCATTGACTAAAAGGACCTTTTAATAGGTGATTGGTACAAGTGGAAAATGACATGGAAGAAAGATCAAGTTAAATCCATTCCTCAGGGGCTGGAGATCTGGAGACAGACAGAGAGAGAGAGACAGAGAGAGAGAGAGACAGAGAGAGAAAGAGAGAGAGAGAGAGAGAGAGAGAGAAGAGGAGCTTAGCATGTATTTAGCATGGGGGGGACTCAGGTTCCACCCCAGCATCATATGCTCCCTTGGAGTGACCAACCCCCAAGCACTAAGCCAAGTGTAGCCCCTGAGCACTGTCAGGTATGGCCCAAAAACCAAATAAACAGGAGATAGAGCAATAGTCCAGTGGGCAGGATACTTGCTGTGCACACAGCCAATCTGGATTCAATCCCTCACACCCTACATGGTCCCTTGAGTCCCACCAGGAATGATCCCTGAGCACCACAGGGTGTGGCCCCTAAAAACAAAAACCCAAATCAATTTATTTATCAACACATAGCGATAGCACAGTGGTAGGGCATTTGCCTTACAAGCGGCGAACATGGCCGACCCGAGTTCAATCCCTCCGCCCCTCTTGGAGAGCCCGGCAAGCTACCGAAAGTATCTCGCCCACACGGCAAAGCCTGGAAAGCTACCCGTGGTGTATTCGATATGCCAAACACAGTAACAACAGGTCTCATGATGGAGACGTTACTGGGCCCGCTCGAGCAAATCGATGAACAATGGGAGGACCGTGACCGTGACATAATAAATAAAATAAAATGGAGACCAGGGAGTTAGCACACAGGAGTTAAGGCTCTTGCCACGCAGGCAGTTGATCCTGGTTCCACCCTCAGTCGACATGATCCCCAAGCACAGCCAGGGTGACCCAGACACTCCCAGCACCACAGGCCCCTGCAATGCACTACCAGCCCAGTCAGCCAAGTATCACTGGAGTGACTCTTAGGCCCCTAGAGCACTGTTTGGAGTTGTTCCCAATAAATAAAGTATCATTTGTCATCCCGTTGCTCATTGATTTGCTCGAGCAGGCATCAGTAACGTCTCCATTTATCCCTGTTACATGCTAGTATAGACCAATGGCATCTGCTCGATCCAGGAACATGAAGAGCCTCAAACTATTCATTCAGGGTTTTGACGAAGAAGTCTGACCATCTCATAGGTGGGCGGTCAGGTGTTCTTTTGACACCCCGTGGAATCCAGTCGGTAACGGCTCTAGTCCAGTGGTCATCTCCAAATCACATTATGTGTCTGGCCCATCTGATTTTCGATACCTTGGCAAACGAGACAGCTTCCCTGATTCTTGATTGTTGACGGAGGTCGGAACTCCGAATTCCTTCTCTCACTTAAGTGAAACATGATATTCCAAGCATAGCTCTTTTGATTCCTCTTTGGGAGACCCGAATAGTGTTCTTATTCTGTTTTCATAGGGCCCAGGTCTCTGAGGCATATGTTAGTGCAGGAAGAACGGTGGAGTCGAAAAGATGTGCCCAGAGCCGGAGGTTCTTCATCCTCTTAACAACTTCTTCAACAATACTCTTGAAGGCATTCCACACCACTCTCTTCCTCCTGCGCAGTTCAGGTGCCAGGTCATTCGTCATGTTGAGTTCTTGACCTTGGTACACATAACTGCTGCATTCAGAGATGTTCGTTCCGTTGAGAGCAAATGGAACGTCAGGAACTAGTATGTTTCTCATGAACATTGTCTTAATGATATTCAACTGCAGTTTGACCCTTCCACACTCACGGTCGAAGTTGACCAGCATTTGTGCCACTTGGCTGATGTTTAGTGTTATTAGAACAATGTCATCAGCAAAGTGAAGGTGGTGTAGTTGCTGACCGTCTATCTTCACTTCCATTCCTTCCCATGCCAGTTGTCACGTGATGTTCTTGAGGGTGGCACTGAAGAGTTTTGGTGAAATGGTATAGCCTTGCCGAACCCCTCTCTCATTTTAAAAAAAATTTATTGGTGAATCTCCGTGAGGTACAGTAACAGACTTACAAACTTTTGTGCTTGTGTTTCAGTCATACAATGCTTGAGTACCCATCCCTCTACCAGTGCCCATTCTCTACCACTGATGATCCTAGTATCCCTCTCACCCCATACCTTATCCCCCCCCCCCACCCTACCCCACCTCTGTGGCAGGGCATTCCTTTTTGTTCTCTCTCCTTTTGGGTATTGTGGTTTACAATAATGGTATAGATCATGTTTGATCTGTAGTCTACTTTCAGCGTGCATCTCCCATCCCAAGAGGGTCCTCCAACATTTTACCTGGTGTTCCCATCTCTGAGCTGCCTTTTCCTCCAGCATGTGAGGCCAGCTTCCAAGCCATGGAGCAAACCTCCTGGTACTTATCTCTGTTATTCTTGGGTACTAGTCTCCCATTCTGTTACTTTATATTCTACAGATGGGGGCAATTTTTTATGTCTGTCTCTCTTTTTTTTTGCCTTTTGGGTCACACCCAGAGATGCTCAGGGGTCACTCCTGGCTCATGTACTCAGGAACTACTCCTGGCGGTGCTTCGGGGACCATATGGGATGCTGGGAATCAAACCCGGGTCGGCCACGTGTGAGGCAAATGCCCTACCCGCTGTGCTATCACACCAGCCCCTGTCTCTCTCTTTTTGACTCATTTCACTTAGCATTATACTTTCCATGTTGATCCTCTTATATTCAAAGGTCATAACTTCATCTTTTCTAACAGCTGCATAGTATTCCATTGTGTAGATGTACCAAAATTTCTTTAACCAGTCATCTGTTCTTGGGCACTCAGGTTTTTTCCAGATTCTGGCTATTGTAAACAGTGCTGTTAATGAACATATGAGTGCAGATGTCATTTCGACTATACTTTTTTTTCCCTCGGGATATATTCCCAGGAGTGGTATTGCTGGGTCAAATGGGAGCTAAATTTCTAATTTTTTGAGAAGTGTCCATACTGTTTTCCAAAAGGGCTGAACCAGTCGGCATTCCCACCAGCAGTGTAGGAGGGTCCCTTTCTCCCCACATCCATGCCAACACTGGTTCCTTTTGTTCTTTTGGATGTGTGCCAGTCTCTGTGGTGTGAGGTGGTATCTCATAGTTGTTTTGATTTGCATCTCCCTAGTGATTAGTGATGAAGAGCATTTTTTCATTTTGCCATTCATATTTCTTCCTTGAGAAAGTTTCTGTTCATTTTATCACCCCATTTTTTGATGGGGTTGCGAACCCCTCTCTTTACGTTGATGAACACTTCCTTCTAGAATGGTGAGATCCTGGTGGTGAATCCGTAATACAGCTCATGGAAGATCCTGATATACTGAGTTTGAACGCCCTGTTTGGCTAGGGCTTCAATGACCGCTTCAGTCTCAACAGAATCAAAGGCCTTCTTTAAATCGATGAATGTTAGACAGAGTGGCATCTTGAACTCCTGAGAAACCTCAATGAGCTTGTTTATCATGTAGATATGGTCGATCGTGCTGAATCCTTTTCGGAACACAGCTTGCTCGCATAGATGTCCTTCATCTAGTGTTCTGCTAATCCTATTCAGGATGACTAGAGTGAACAGTTTGTAGACGATGGACAACAGGCAGAACAGGCAGATCAGATCGGGTGATAGTTGCCGATGTTGTGGATGTCTCCCTTCTTGTACAACAGAACGGTCCTTCTGGTTTTCCATTGGGGTGGAACCTTGCATTCCGACAGGTAGCGTGTGAAGAGCCGAGTCAGTGTATTGACAGAGTACTGGCGGCACATTCTTCAGGTGTTTGGGTCTGACCTTGTCTGGACCAGGTGCTATACGCTTCTTCACCTATGAAATGGCATGTCAGGATTTTGGAAGGGAGAACACTGGGGACATATCTATTCTGCGGAAATTGGTATGTGGGCAGGTGGACATGGTTATTAAAGAGATCCGAGTAGAAGTTGTGGATAACCTTTTCCATTGCCCTTCGGGAAGATGTGATAGATCCATCAGGACATCGGAGGGCTGTCATCTTGGTCTTGTAGTTGGCGAAGAACAGGTGGGCATTGTGGAAAATTTTCCTGGTTTCTGCCGCATCAGCCAACACTGCTGCTCTTCTCTCTTTGAGGTCTACCTTTATTGCTTCTCTGCACAGCTTTGTGTGCTTGAATGTTAGCTTGTGATTGTCTGAGGCTCGCGCCAAACCACGTTGGTGAATGAGCTCGAGAGTTTCCAAAGACAGGTGTCTGTGGCTTTCTCTCCCTCAGAGTACCTTACACAATCATGGAGGTGCTGAACCAGTCAATTATATTTCTCATTGATGTTGTCAATGATGGCATTTTCCCATATTGCTGCAATAGTGCCAAAGAGCTCCCAGTTGGTGGTTATTCTGGGAGTTCTTTTCTTAAACTTTGCTACCCTTTCTTCCCACTCTGTGAAGTAGAATTTCACACAAAGGAGATGGTGGTCTGACCCTGTTTGGAATTTTGAGACAACAGTGACATCGGTCAGGCAAAATCATTGATTGACTATGATGTGGTCAATTTCATTGTGGAACTTTCTACCGGGAAACTCCCATGTCTAACGTTTAGATTTGACCTTCTGGAACTGCGAGTTACCATGGATGGTCTTGGTCAACATGATGAACTCACAGTCTCTCACCTTATTCGTTTCATTCTAGGCTGTGGGTCCTGATGTGGAGTTCTTCGGGTGACCTTCTTGGTCCTACCTTGGAGTTAAAGTCACCAACAATGACCTTGTAGAAGGTGTGGTCTTCTTTATAGAATTTATCCAGCTCCATGTAGAACTTCTCAATTTCTTCTTCATGGTAGTTGGATGTTGGTGCATAGATGATGAAGATAGAAACTGCTGGCAATGAGCAACATCTATTCAAGCATAAGTGTCCAATTCGGGTTGTTATGCATTTGAATGAATCAATGCTCATAACCAAGTTCATGTTGACGAGGATACCAGCACCACCAACGCCTCTGTTGTTGTTGCATGTTCCAAGGAACAGTTTTTCTCCGGTGTCAAAAATGGCGTGATGTGATCGATGCCTTCTCATCTCGGTCAGACCAATGATGTCATACTTGATCTTCTGTGCTTGCACCATCAGGTTCTCGATGGATGCTTCCAATGCCAGCATACATGCATTAAAAGTGCAGACAGTCATTTTAGTCCTTTGTTTTGGCAGCCTAGTTCAGCCCTGAGATTTTAGCAGCCTCTCCTTGCTTGTCTTTCTCAACGCTGCCGTATTGGGGGCTCTTCCAGGGTCAGGGGAATGAGGCCCATATTTGTTACTGTTTTTGGCATATCAAATACGCTATGGGTAGCTTGCCAGGCTCTGCTGTGCAGGTGGCATGTTGTAACGATCTGCACGCTGACAAACATGCCACACACCTTGTGCATGGACGTGCTGCTTACGTATAGAAAGTACTGGCCAGTTCAACATAGTCGATGCAAGGGGGCTAGCCCTGCACTTGCCTGCATCTCTGGGAAGTACCTGTTGGTTCACTCTTCGCCAGTTGGCACCATTGCCACCCCCTCACCACAATAAGGTGGTGAACCATCGAGGTCGGTGAACCTTCCTACTCCTCGCTTATCTGCAATAGCTGGCCCCACCCTACTCCTCACTTATCTACAATAGCTGGCCCCCTCCCTACTCCTCACTTATCACTTATGTAGATAAGTGAGATAATAAAGTAATAAAATATATCCACTCCTAAGACTATACATGGAATAAACATATAAAGGGTCAGCGATTTAAATATTATTAGGATTTTTATGGGGGAGGGGTGGGCCATACCTGGTAGTGCTCAGGGCTCTGCACCCAGGAATCTGGTGGTGCTTGGGGGACCATTTGGAATGCAAGGGATAGAATCCGGGTTGGCTGTGTGCAAGGCAAATGCTCAACCCATTGTATTATTACTCTTTTATTTTTTTGCCTCCACCACCCCAACACTCCGCTTTATGCCACACCCAACCTGCTTCTTTCTCCAGCCCTCACTGTGTTGCTCTCAGCCTCAAGGGCAGGAGGAATCTGCACTGTCCCCTGGGCAACTCCTGGTTCTGTCCCATCCCGTGCCCCCCAGTGTCTCTGGCCAGGAAGCCCCCAGCCCATGCTGGTTCCTGCAAAACGTGTTGGTCCCATGTGCCACATCAGATAGGCCCAGCATGGTCCTGGCTCCAGGAGACAGGCCCCTCCCACCCTTGCCATCATCCAGGGGCAAGGTCAGGGGCCAGGTGGCCCAAAGAGTCCAGGGCAGAACCCCGTCTCTCCAACACCCCATCACACCAACACCTCCATGGCCGAGATTCTGGGGGTGAGGCAGCTGGTTTAATCGTCTTCCAGAAGGGCCACAGGGAACCTGGGAACCTGGACCACAACACTTTGCTACTTGGTCCAGCTGACTTTGAGCTCAGTCAGCATGTTTGGGTACTAGCTGAAGTCCACCCTCTGTGTGTGGGTCTTGGAAGCCGCCCTCAAGATCGCCCCCACTTACTGCTTGTCCTGCATATTCTCAAAGGCTGCCCGCACTAGGGTCTGCTTGTCCAGGCTGTGCCTCTTCTCCTCATTCTTTTTGCCTGTAGCTGTCATTTTCAGCAGCTTCACCTTGTCCTTCTTTCTTCCACTCTGTCTCGCCTACTCTGCGATGTCTTTCATCACCCTTTCTTGTTTATTTTTATTTTTTTGGCTTTTTGGGTCACACCTGACGATGTACAAGAGTTACTCCTGGCTCTGCACTCAGGAATTACTCTTGGCAGTGCTTGGGGAACCATATGGGATGCTGGGAATCAAACCCAGGTCGGCCGCGTGCAAGGCAAATGCCCTACCTGCTGTGCTATTGCTCCAGTCCCTTTTTTTTCTTTTTAATGGTGCTTTAGGGGCTACTCAATGCTTGGGGGTGACTCTGAATAATGTTGGGGACCCAGTGGAGCTGGGGATCAAACCCAGGGCCCCTGTCTGCGGGATTTGTGCTCCAGCCCTCTGAGCTATCTCTCCAGCCCCCAGAAATCTAAATTGTATATGATGAAACTACAAATATTAAAAACACGACCTGTAGCACTGTCATCCCATTGTTCATCGATTTGCTTGAGTGGGCCCAGTAACGTCTCCATTGTGAGACTTGTTGTTACTATGTTTGGCATATTGAATACATCACAGGTAGCTTGCCAGGCTTTGCCATGAGGGCGAGATACTCTCGGTTGCTTTCTGGGCTCTCTGAGAGGGGCAGAGGAATCGAACCCAGGTCAGCCTGGCCAGCCGTGTGCAAGGCAAATGCCCTACTGCTGTGCTATCGCTCCAGTCCTTTCGAGATCTACCCAGGTTCAATCCCAGTCTCCACCAGGAGTGATCCCTGAGCACGCCAGATGTGGCCCAACCCCTGTTATCACATCAGTACCCTGATAAACATATCCGAAAACTAAATAATATGCTCAAAAGAGTTTTACTGCCATGGCATCGCCCCAGAAGTCTTGGAGACTATGAAAATACACAGCGGTAGTAAACAAGGCTCTGATTTAAGCCACACCGGGCACGATGAATTCCTTTAAAACCTGCAAGTGGTTGAAATTTTTTGATTCAAAACTTAAAGGCTGTAATTTGACTAACAATTAAAATTTGGGTGTTTTTTCCTTTTGGTTTTGTTTTGTTTGTTTGAAGGCCCTACCCAGTGGTGCTTAGTGGTTACTCCTGGCTCTGTGCTTGGGGGACACTCCTGGCAGTATGTAAGTTACCCTGTATGGCGCTAGGGAATGAACCAGGTCTCTTGTCTGCCAAAGCAGGTTCTCAGCCCTCTGAGCTGTCTCCACCCCCAAAGAAACTTCTTCAATCCCTAATGTGTCCTTGTAGAAATATCATGCAATTATCTTATTGAGACCACTTTCCGCACACATGAAGGTACTGGCAGAGGAACAAAGGCACGCGGGTCCTGGGGCTGAGATCTCCAAGCCTACTCGGATCGGGGCTGAGCATCCTCCACCCAGATCCTCCAAATTCCAGTAGGCGGGGGTCACACCCACCAACTGGCCCCCTGGCGCTGTGTAATCCCATCAACGGCCAAGACTCAGAGACTATAAAACCCAGCTCCTGGAAGCACGCGGCCGCATTTGCGGCCACAAGACATCTTATCATCTTATCATCTTATCATCTCATTCCTACTTTGGACAAACTGGCAGGCTACCGAATTTAACCTGCCCACACGGCAGAGTCTGGCAAACTCCCCGTGGCATACCCAATATGCCAAATACCAGTAACAATGAAGGATCTCATTCTCCTAACTCTGAAAGAGCCTTGAATATGGCACTTTTAAAAAAAAAAAATCTCAGGGCTAGGACGAAGGAGACATTACTGGGGCCTGCTCGAGGCAATCAACGAATAACAGGATGGTTGTGATTGTGATTGTATTATTGAGTAGCAAAATGTTGGAAGCTATTTGCAAGCAAGAGTGTCTTCTAATCAATGACATCTCAAAGAGTATATGAAAAAGAAAGACGGGAAATGAAGGAATTAAACTCATTGTTCACAAACAATACAATGGTGTTTGTAGGACATCAGGAAGAACTTGCAGATAAAATGACTATTACAGCAGTAATCATGATTTATTGCTGTTTCACAAGGTGGCAGTGGCACTTGTCAGTGCCTTGGCTTTATAGTATGACAAATTTTGGAGATGACACATTGGACATTCCGAGTAAGGCTTGGGGAGGAAGGAAGGAAGAAGAGGGGCCAGAGGATTTGAGGAACGCCACAATGAGCCCAGGGCTCTTGACTCTTCCCCTGTGACAGGAGGTGGCCCAGGCTAGTGACCCAGCCAGCAGCAGAAATGACCTAGGCAGACACTTTTCTCGCCTATGTGTGGCCCCAGCAGAAACCAAACAGGAGCCCCACTGGCACCAAACACCCCAGCACAGAGTTCTTCGCCTTTCAGCCAATGTCACCTTCCCCTGGCCTAGTGACACCACATAGGCCCAAGAAAAGGCCAGCAGGGGTCAGAGTACTAGTACAGTGGGAAGGGAGCTTTCCCTGTACTCGGCCAACCCAGGTTTGATATTCTGCATCCCATATGTTATCCCAAGCACTGCCAGGAGTGATCCCTAAGGGCAGAAACCCTGAGCATGGCCGGTTGTGATCTCCCCTGCACCTCTCCAAAGAAAGAAAGAAAGAGTGAAGCCACAGTGTGGAATAAGACCAGTGCTGGGGGTTCCAGGCTGTCTGCAGAGACCAGATTCCGATGGGCCGTGGGAGCTGAAGCTGCAGAATCTGCTAACACCCACCACCAGGACCCAGTCAGTCTCCCGTAGGGCCCCAAGCCCATGCTGGGGAAAATCACACTGAAAGTCATCAAAACAGCATCACCATTAACGCCAGTCAGGCACAGATTGAAGGTTGAACGGCACTGGGGGCGCGGTGGGGAAGTATGCAGAGTCGTTTATACAGGTGAGCGTTATTGGGCCTTAAAATTGAGCTAAGGGGCCAGAGAGAAAGGACAGTGGGTAGAGCACTACCTTGCATGCTGCAGACCCAGATACTGAGTCTGGTTCCCTGAGAGCTCCACCAGGAGTGACCCCTGAGCATCAAAAACAATTGCGAAGAAGCCAGCCCAAAGCACTTTGATTCCACTGGAATCGCATTTAGCAGAATAGTCTGACGATGGTGGACAAATGGTTGGTCATTCCAGGAGTAGGGACTGCACAGTGAGTGAGATTGGGCCTGATAAGGCCATCAGGGAATTCTAGAAAGGTTCTTTCCTGGCCTGGATGAAGGTCCTGGATGTTCCTCCTCAGCTAATTCAAGGAGCCCTGTTCATGTATGATTTTGTTCCTGGTTCGTGTGTGTATCTTAGTTCAGTCTACCATGGAAACGTATTACCACAAACCGCCTTGAAGTGATTGCAAGACGGGGGGCCTGAGGGAGAGAAATAAAGAAGAATAAAGAGGCGGGTGGCAGGTGGCAGATGCAACGGGGCTTTGGCCAGCCTACAGCTCAAGCCCGTGGTCTGTCCAATCTGGACCCAAGTTCGAAGCAGTGACTTAAATCTAGAGACATTTAGGCTGTCTTTGTTTTCTGGTTTTCACTTCTTGGAGGTGCAGAATTTATTCTTAATTGATTGATTTAATTTATTTTGTTTTGTTTTGGGGACACACCCAGCAGTGCTCAGGATTTACTCCTGGCTCTGTGTTGAGGGATCATTCCTGGTGGGGCTCACGGGACCCTATGGGGTGCTGGAGACTCAACCCAGGTTGGCCACGTGCAAGGCAAACACCCTACCCATTGTACTATGACTCTGGCCACTATTTTACTTTATTTGAATGCTGTGATTTATGAAGTTGTTTACAATAAAGTTGTTTCTGGCATTCAATGTTCTACACCAATCCCCCAACCAGTGTGACCTCCCCATTATCATTGTCCCAGCTTCCCACCCACCCTCCCAAGCCTGCCCCCTTAGCAGGCACAAAATAATTTATTTTATATTAAGAAGCTTCTTTTTTATTTATATATATATTTATTAATTTTATTTCTTTTTGCTTTTTGGGTCACACCCGGCGATGCTCAGGGGTTACTCCTGGCTCATGCACTCAGGAATTGCTCCTGGCGGTGCTCAGGGACCATATGGGGTGCTGGGAATCGAACCTGTGTTGGCCATGTTGGCTGCGTGCAAGGCAAATGCCCTACCCGCTGTGCTATCACTCCAGCCCCCAGAAGCTTCTTTTTTAAAAAATATATCTTATTTATTTATTTATTTATTTTTGCTCGAGCGGGCCCAGTAACGTCTCCATTGGAGACTTTGTTGTTACTGTGTCTGGCATATCGAATACTCTCGGTAGCTTGCTGGGCTCTCCGAGAGGGGGCGGAGGAATTGAACTCGGGTCGGCCATGTTGGCCACTTGTAAGGCGAACGCCCTACCCGCTGTTTTTACTTTTATTTATTTATTTTTGGATCACACCTGGAGATGTACAGGGGTTACTCCTGGCTTTGCACTCAGGAATTACTCCTGGCGGTGCTCAGGGGACTATATGGGATGCTGGGAATCGAACCTGGCTAGGCCTCGTGCAAGGCAAATGCCCTACCCACTATTCTATCGCTCCAGCCCCTAAGAAGATTCTTAATTTAATGTAGTTCCTTGTGTTTATCTTTGCTTCCCCTCGCTTGACCAGTCGTGTTTCATCCTTGAAGATGCCTTTAGTTTCAATGTCATGGAGAGTTCTGCCTATGATTTTCTCTGTGTACCTTATGGATTCAGGTTTGATCTCAAGGTCTTTAATCCATTTTGATTTGACTTTTGTGCATGGCATTAGAAAGAGGTCTGAGTTCTCTTTTTTTGGCCTGTGGCTGACCAGTTTCTCTGCCAACAATTGTTGAAGAGACTCCTTCCTCCGCTTCAAAATTTTTGCTCCTTTATCAAAGATAAACTGATCATATTCTTGGAGGTCTGTCTCTGAATTTCCAGTTCGATTCCAGTGGTCAGAGGGTCTGTCTTTATTCCAGTACCATGCTGTTTTAGATGCTTTGTAGTACAGTTTGAAGTTGGGAAGAGTGACACCTAGATGTGGATGGACATGGGGAGTATTGTGTTTAGTGAAATGAGACAGAGGGAAAGAATGGAATGAATGATCACATTAGTTTCCAGGATATAAAGAAACACAGTAGGAGAATAATACCCAAAGACAATAGAAACAAAGGTCAGGGGGATGGGTCCTGAGTAGGAAGCTTGCCATGGGTGGCAGGGGTGGGGGGGGTGGGGAGGGTGGTTAGGACAGGGAGGATTATGACAATGAGAGTGAGCAGTGAGCATTCTGGCAAGAACTGGTGCTGAAAGGAAGTAAAGTGATATGCGTGATATCTTTTCAGTAACAGTACTGCAAACCACAGTGCCTAAAAGGAGAAAAGAAAGTTTCTGTCATAGAGGCAGGCCAGGGGTGGGGGCTGGGAGAGAAATTGGAGAGATTGGTGAAAGGAAGTGGAGGCTGGTGAAAGGATGGGTGCTCGAACATTGTACAGTTCAAACTCAATCATGTATCTCATGGTGATTCAATAAAGTTTTTAAAAAGTCTAGAACCCTTTAAGTGAAATTAAAAGTTCTATTTCTGGGGACCAGAGTGACAGTACAGTGAGTAGGGCACTTGCCTTTCATGGGACCAACGCTGGTTTGATCTTCAGCATCCCATTTGGTCCCCTAAGTATCCCCAGGAATAATTCCAGAGCACCGAGCCAGGATTAACCCCTGAGCATCACTGCGTGTGGCCCCAAAATCAAAACCAGAAAAATCTATTTCTGGGTGGGAGAGATAGCACAGTGGGGAAGGTGTTTGCCTGGCACAAAGCTGACATGGGTTCAGTTCCCAGCACCCCTTAAGGTTCCCTGAGCCCTGTCAGGAGTGATCCTTGTGCACAGAGCCAGGAGGAAGCCCTGAACATAGCCGGGGCTGTGCCCAGAAACAAACAAAAGAAAATTCCCTTCCTTTAGGACAGTCACCCCAGTTCACTCAGTAACTGCCTGCCACGGTGGACAGGGCAAGCCATAGGAACTTTCCATTATCACATAAGGTTCTGCCAGGCAGCAGGAATAAGATTTCCCGGGGCAAGAGGATATCACAAAAAGTAGCAGAGAAAGGGAGTCCAGAACTCACCAATGGTTTTTTTAGAGGTGGTTTTTTTTTTTTTGGCTTATTTTTGGGCTACACCCAGCATTACTCAGGACTCATTCTGGCTTGTACTCAGGGATCACTCCTGGTGGGCTCAGAAACAATAAGGGGTGCTGGGGGTTGACCCCAGGTCAGCAGAATGCACAGCAAGCACCTTCCCCACCAACGCTAAAGGGGAGGAGGAGGAGGAGGAGGAGGAGGAGGAGGAGGAGGAGGAAAAGGAAGAGGAGGAGGAGGAGGAGGAGGAGAGAAGGAGGAGGAGGAGGAGGAGGAGGAGGGTATTTCCCAGATCAGGGCTGAATGGTGCCCAGGGTCTGGGTAGCAGTATGGAGATGTTTCCCCCTGAGTGCTTTAGCCCCTTGTGGGATCCAGGGATGAAGTTGGAAGTGGCTGAAAACCTGGGTTTAGCGGCATCAGCAAATGCCCTGCAGCCTTGCCCCCGGAACCGAAGCCACCAGGCTGGTCCCGGGTACCGTTATCAGGAACAGTCTGACCCCAGCCGCCGTGTCTGCAGTGAGAGGTCAGAGGCTGAGGAACAAACACCCCTTGTTCCGGCTCAGGTCAGGTGCGGCGGCTGGTGGTGGATTGGCTGTGGTTTCTTGGCCATAAGGAAGTGCCCCCACTGGCTACATCCGGGGTCTAAACGATAGGGAACAGGATGCCATGTGCGTCATGCTGCTGAGACCCCCCAGACTCTGTGAGAAGGAAGGGGTGTCAGGGATGACATATGCAGAATATTGAGATCCCGCACCGCCATTTCTGGGGGTGCTGGCCATTGAGAGGGATGCCAGGATTCGAGGGGGGACACTTTCTCTCTGGACTCAGCCAAGGGTGATGTTAAGACTTAGAGGAGATTAATTGGGGCCGGAGCAATAGTAGAGTGGAGAGGGCGCTTGCCTTGCACATGGCTGACTTGGGTTCGATCCCCAGCATGCCATATGGTCCCCCAAGCCCATCAGGAGTCATTCCTGAGCACAGAGCAAAGAGTAACCCCTGAGCATCACTGGTGTGACCCCAGGATTTAAAATAAAGAACAAAAACAAGACAGAGGAGATGGAGGAGCAGACATCCCCCCCACCCCTGCTTGCTCTCATTTTTTTCTCCCCACCCCTACCCAACCCCTTCCTCCTGTTTCTCTGCACATGTGATTCCAAGAGAAGTTTTTGCCACCTTCATTTTGTTTTTTTTTTGTTTATTTGTTTTGGGCCACACCCAGTGGTACTCAGGGCTTACTTGTGACTCTACATTCAGAAATCACTCCTGGTAGGGCTCAGAGGGCCCCATGGGGTGCTGGAGAAGGAATCAGACAGGCTGGGAGGAGGGAGGCAGGCACCCTCCCCCTGTACTATCTCTAGGCCCCAGGATTCAGCAGTTGCTTTGTCTGAGGCCCCTGGGCTCCTCCTCCTCCCCACACTCACCCTCAGGGACCATTCCCCAACCCTCCCCTCGAAGCTCCCTCCCCTCGGGTGGGCAGGCCGCACCCCTCCACAGTGGGGCACTTCAGGGTTTCCATCTTGTCTATTGACTCACTCCCTTTCCTGATTGAGCCTTTATGGCTCCCCAGGATTCCTATCCTGGGTGGGGGTGTCTGAGACCTCACCTGCACAGGCCTTGGCGATAACAGGGGAGGAACCCAGGGGGCAGCAGTTGCTGGGGTGTTGTCCAAGGGGACACCCAGGCTTCGCAGCTGCTGTTCTTCGGAGTCACTCCCCAGCAAACATGGGGCTCAAGCAGGAGCCCCAAATCTCACTGCTCCGAGGCCAGCTCTCAGGGGCTCCCTGCCCTGCAACCCAGACGCCATCTCCCAGGCAGGTGGTTTGTGGGGGAATGGGGGAGCACAAAGTCTCTTCTCAGAACCAGGGGTAATGGAAAAAAAAAAAAAAGAAAGAGAGGCCCTAAGAAAACCAAACCCTCCCAGAAAGCAAATAATTCTCCAGGAAATGAAACCTTGACCTCTGATGGCAAAGCTTAGAGTACCATGTGGTGGGGGCCAGGAGAATGTCACAGAGATAGCCCTGGAGGGTCTGGGACGCTTTGGTGGTTGGGGGTGTGGTCACTCTGTCCTATTGAGATCATTAAACAATCTCAGAATCCAACGGAAAATTCAATTAAGAACAAAATTCTCCAGGAAACGGAAGCTGTGTCTGTGTGGAACCAGGAAGTTGAGGCTTCTTCCTCACACGAAGGCACCACCAATCCTTACCCTGGGAGGGCCTGCCTGCCCCCATGCTCCTGGGCATGCACAGTCCCCCACTCCATGGCCACTGCTGCCCACTGCCACCCCTTTCCCCGGGGAGGGCCTGCCTGCCTCCATGCTCCTGGGCACGCACAGTCCCCCACTCCATGGCCACTGCCGCCCACTGCCACCCCTTTCCCCCAGGAGGGCCTGCCTCCCACTATGCTTCTGGACATGGACAGCCCCAGAACCAGTACCCAGCCCCCCCACACACACCTTTTGCAGGAGAGGTCCCTAGGAAGCCCTGGCTGGGGGACAAGCCCATGTGTCCCAGTACTAAAAACAGGATGCGAGGGCAGGGAGACAACCCGGGGGGTGCTGGGGAGACGCCAGGACCCGGATATGGGTCCTTCGCCTTGATCCTTGGCAGGAGTCAAAGGAAAAAAATTGGACCAACAAAGAACAACACGTGCCACCTTCCGCCTGCTCCTGCCCCCTGCCCCACCCCTGGAGACCCAGACCCTTAGCCCCTACTCCCAGACACTTCCCTCGCATGCCCACTGCCCAGCCAGCTCCCTGAGCCCACACCCCAGTTGTGCTCGTGGGCCCCCCAGGACTCAGGGGGCCCTCAGTTAGCCTCCCCACTCCGAAGGCCTTCCCCTGGCGGCAACAGCGCCTCCTCCAGGAAGTTGGCACCATCTTCCTGGCATGTGACCCAGGGTGTGGCCCAAGAAGCTGGGACACCCCCATATATAGGCCCGTGCAGAGGCCAGTGCTGTAGCTCCGGGGACCTGCAGGTGAGAAAGGCCCTTGGGAAGTGGAGACCAAGTCTCCTGCTCCCCACTTGCCCTGCTCGCCCCAGACCAATGGGACCTGCCACACACTCACACATGCAGCCCTGGGTGCTGCCACCCTTGGTGTCCCGGGTACCCAGCGGTGGGGACCCCTGTCCCTCCTGCCTTCTCTGACACCCCCTTTCTCCACTGCAGACATGGGTTCCCTGTGGAGCTGGTGGACGCTGTGGGCCGGAGTCGCCCTCCTATGGGGTAAGTTAGACCAACACCCACTCCCCATCTGCTCCAGCTCGGGGACTCTGACTGCCCAGGGTGCCCCTCTAGAGACCATCCCCTAGGGTCCCCTCAGGCTGGCTGAGAGCATAGCGAGGTCCCCGAGGTTCTGCAGAGAGACCTGATGGAAATCGCCCCTATTCTCTCCCTCGGTTCTAGAAGGACGCAGGTGAAAATTTGAGCCCCCGAGTTAAAGTCGGCCCAATTTCTTGGTTTGCTGCAAACCCACACAGGTTTGCACTGGGGACATTGGCCCCTGAAGTCATTGGTGGAAAGGCCTGGCACCCCACAGGGTCCTTTGTAAGATTCATGATTCAGGAAGTAAGAGAAACTGGGGACCCCAGGCCCTCTAGCTACCAAACAACATCGCTTCAAGCTACTTTGAAATGTCACTGCCCTGGACCTTCTGCCTCAGGACACGGGAATGTCCTTCAAGATTCCCCTCACTTGACAATCCCCCACTATAACCCCCACACTCCATTCGTGACCCCCCCAGACTTCCCCTTCTTCCCCCTCTTCCTAGTTAGGGATGTGGAAAGTTCCCTTTCTTTTCATTTTTTGGGGAGATTTTTGGCCACACCTACGGTGCTCAGAGGTTACTCCAGGCTCTACTCAGAAATTATTCCTGCTGATGCTTGGGGGAAACCATATGGGATGCTGAGGATCGAACCCAGGTTGGCTGCATGCAAGACAAGTGCTTTCCCCACTGTACTATCACTCTAGCTCCCACTTTTCTACTTCTAAGAGATGTAGTGTCTACACTCCTATTATCCCCTTCACTCCCTTCCCATACCCCCCAAGTCCTCCTAGAGACAGAAACTCACAAATGGGTGCCTGAATCCTGCCCACTGTCAGGGAGGGGGCCGCTATGTTTTAAACAAGCCTGGGTTGGAGAATTCACCCAGAAATTCGGACATCAGGTTCTCTAGAAAAAATGGTAAGTGCTGGCATTAAAAAACAAAAATAAAGTACCCGTAAGCCATCATCACAACAGACCAAAGTACGGAGCTACACCCCATTTTAGATGCTGCAGTTGGCACCCCCACCCCCCAGCTGTCTCCAACATTGACCTGGGCGACATGATCCTGTCAGCACTGAGCTCCAGAGCCCTGTCCAAGAGCTTCCTGGGGTTTGCAGTTTGCCCTGCTTGTGTGAGGCCCTGAGTTCAGTTCCCAGCACTGCAAAAACCCAAGTGGATAATTATGGGAAATGAAAGCCAGAAAGCCAGGTGCAAGGCACCTGAATAAGGAGGAAGAGAGAGGAAGAGAGGAAGAGAGGCGGGGCAGAAAAAAAAAAACCAGTTAAAACACGGATATTTGGGGACCCAAGAGATAATACCGAGTAGGGCACTTGTCTGGCAAGCAGATGACTGGGTTCGAACCCAGTTGGACCATCCCGTATAGTCACCCTCTGAGCACCGCCAGGAGTAATTCCTGAGTGCAGATTTGGGAATAACCCCTGAGTGTTGCTGGATGTGGCCCCAAAATAAACAAAAAAGACACAGATGTTTCACTGGGGGTCTCCCAAGCAGTGCTCAGGGGAGCAGGCATCATTCCTGGCAATCCTCAGCCAACCCAATGGACAGTTCAGTGCTCAGGTCCGATTGTAATGGGGCCACTGAGATATCTCCCCAGCTCCCCAATATCGTATTTCTACATCTAATCCAGGCACAGGGTGGGGGAAAGAGAAAACCAATGACTGCATTTCTCCCCACCCCAGGGTCAACCCAGCAGGCCGCTGTGAACCACAAGAATGCCAGGGGACAGGAATTCCTCGCGGCCTTCCTGCAGAACTACGAACTCGGCTATAGTCAGGCCAGCCTCCATCTGTTCCTTACCAGTATGTCAGACCAACCGGCCTTCGTGTCTGTCCTCAGTCAGGCTGACGACACCTTGCAGAATGTCACCGTGGGCCCCGGGCAGTCGGTCATGGTCAACATCAGCAGCCAGGCCGAGATGACGAGCAGTGCCACCTTCCAGAGTGCGGTGGTGGTCCGCTCAGACCATCCCATCTCCGTGCAGGCCGTCAGCGTGAAGCCCAAGACGGCCGAGCTGACGCTGCTGCGGCCAGTCAGTGAGCTGGGCACTGAGTACTTCGTGCTCACGCCATCCAGCTCATCGGCCAAATTTGTCAAGGAGTTTGCAGTGGTGGCAGGGTACGCGGGGGCCGACATCCATGTGCAGCTGAAGGGATCCGTCACGTTCCAGGGTAAGTTCTATCCAACTGGTAAGGTCCTGAGCATCACTCTGCAGCCCTATCAGGTGGCCCAGATCCAGAGCGACATGGACCTCTCAGGGTCAAAGGTCACGTCCAGCAGCCCTGTGGCTGTCTTCTCCGGCCACAGCTGCGCCCAGAAGCACACGAGCTGTAACCACGTCATGGAGCAGCTGCTCCCCACGTCGGCCTGGGGCACCCAGTATGTGGTGGCCACCTTGGCCTCGCAGACCCGCTACGATCTGGCCTACGTGCTGGCCAGCCAGCCCACGAAGCTGACCTATAACCAGGGGGGCACTGTTGGCTCCCGTGGGCTCCAGGAAGGTGACGTGGTTGAGTTTGAGATCCAGCCCTCTCGGCCCCTCTACCTGACGGCGGACGTGGGCATCCAGGTCCTGGCATTCGGCACCGGAGCTACCAGGAACAACGTGACCTATGACCCATACCTGGCCGTAGTGCCAGACGTGGCTTCCTACTGTGATTCCTACGTGGTCAAGACCATGCCAGGCTCCCAGAGTGTGGCCCTGGTAGTGGTGCCCCAGAAGGCTGTGAACCAGCTGACCGTGGACGGCCATGTGCTTGGAGCCAACCTCAACTGGGTCCCAGTAGCAGGCAGTGATTTCTCCTTCACCGAAGTGGACCTGGGCACAGAGGACAGGACCCATCTGGCTGAGGCCCCCGCCCGCTTCGGGCTGCTTACCTTCGGGCTGGAGCAGGCTGTGGGCTTCGGGACCGCCGGTGCCTGCAGCTCTAGTGAGTAATGAGACAGGACCCTCTGTCCCCGTCCACCTAGCTGTCACCTCAGCTTCCCTCCCTCTGTCCTCAGTGGTCTCCATTAAGTTAGAAGAGGCCTAACCTCTCTCCCCCAGATACGCCCCCCTCCTTTCTCCTCGACCTTCCCGTCCTCCCCCCACCTCAGCCCCTCAAATAATCCCCAATCTCAGAAGCAGAGGTTTAGAATCCCTCCCCCACTTCTCTCTGCCTTTTGTTGCTTCGTGGGTCCTAAGAGAGAGCCAGGGAGCCAAAGGGCAGGCTTTGGGGTCGGGAATCATTTTGGAAATGGTTTATCTGTTTGGGGGTCACACACAGTGGTGCTCAGAGGCTTCAGGCATGCCAAGTCTGCACTCCCCTGTGGGGATATCTCTCTGGAAATCTCTTCCCCCTGGAAATAGCTTTTTGTATCTATTTTGGTCTGGGGCCACACCTGGTGATGCTCAGGACGTACTCTTAACTCTGAGCTCAGTGATCACTCCTGGCAGTGCTCGGGGGATCATATGGGATGTTAGGAATTGAACCCGGGTCAGTGGTATGCAGGGCAAGCCCCTGAACTGCTGTATTATCTCTGGCCCCACACTTGGGAAGTTGAGGGCACCCCCTTTCAAGGGTTGTTAAGGGAGGAGGTTTTAGCCCCTTGGTGACTCCTGTGATTTAACACTAGGGAGCGCTGTGATAAGAGGCAGGAGCAAGGAGGAAATGGTGGTTCTTCCTCCCATGACACTCTGTGTCCCAAGCTAAGACTAGATACTAGGGCTGCTAGAGTGGGCCAAAAGAAAAAGAAAATAAAAGCTCCGCACTTGCAGAGCAGGAAAGCCCCCCAACCTCAAAGGATCCTTGGGATCCAAATAGCAGAACGGGGAAGAGCAGGCTATGGCTGTCACTGTTACCAGCCAGGACAACCCCCCAAGAAGGCCTTGACTGTCCCCACCCTCACCATACAGGCGAGACACTAAGGTACAGGAACTTTGAAACACTGGTCAGTGTCACACACTGGATATGCCATGAAGCAAACCCGGGTGGCAGACTGGAGCTCATCCACTTCCTGTCTCTGTCTCCTCTTTTCTGTCCTTCCAAAAAGGACCCAAAAGGGGGCTGGGCCAACAGGACAGGGGCGAGGGCACTTGCTTTGCCCAAGGTTGCCCCCCAGGTCTACCCCAGGCACCACAGAGGATCCCTGAGCACCGCCAGGAGTGATCCCTGAACAGAGTCAGGAGTAAGCCCCAAGCACCACCAGGTGTGTCCCAAAAACCCACCAAACAAACAGACAGACAAACAACAACAACAACAGAAAAAAGGCTGAGATTGGGAAGGCTGGCTGTGAGAGGGGAAGAGGGGGTGAGGGGAGAAGAGGGGGTGAAACCCTGTAAGTGAGCAGTGAGCAACTCCGTGTCCTGTCAATCCTTGTCACCTCCTTACAGTTCTTGAGAGCTGAGCTATAGTTAACCCTCCCCTTCCCCCACCTGCAATCCAGGGGGCTCCCCAACTGCCCCGGGGATTCCCGGCTCTGCACCTCCTGACTCTCCTCCCCCCTTCTCTCCTCCCCAGCCTCGCTCTCCCCAGGAGTAGCCTCCTGTGAAAACCACAAGTGCCCTTCGGGAGAGCACTGCGAGGTGGTCGACGGTAAAGCCCACTGTGTGGCAGACCTGAAGGTCACCTGCTACGTCCAGGGGGACCCTCATTACACCACCTTCGACGGGCGCCGCTACGACATGATGGGCACATGCACCTACACCATCTCTGAGCTGTGCAGCGATGAGGGCGACCTGCCCGCCTTCAGCGTGGAGGCCAAGAACGAGCACCGCAGCAGCCGCCTCGTGTCCTACGTCGGCTACGTCACCGTGCGTGCCTACGGGCACTCGGTGTCGCTGGCCCGCGGGGAGGTCGGCCTCGCAAGGGTGAGGCTCCCCCCTCAGACGGGGTTTCCGGCCACGGAAGTGCAGGGGTGCAGGGGGCGGAGCCGTGGTCGGGCCACAGGCATGGGGGGTTGGGGAGGAGGGACCTGAGAATCAAACCCTACTTTTAGAAATCTTTGAGGATGCCCAGAGGAAAGACTTAGAAACGAGAAGTTTTTGCCAATGAAGATTCTGGGGGAGGGAGTGACTTCAATCTTGTGTTGGGGGGGTCACCCGGGAGGGTATTGGGCTGAGGTATTCCAGGGCTATACCTGGCAGTGTTCTGGGGACCATCTGGCACTGGGGATAGAACTTTGGTACCCAGCATGCAAGAGGTTTAACCCTGAACTGTCTCTTTGAATCCCACACCCCAGAAGCCACACCTCTGATTAATTAATATATTTATTCTGACTTTGGGGCCATACCTGGCAGTGCTCTGGGATCACTCCTGGTGATACTCAGAGCACAGTACCCCGAGGTATATGGGACGCCGAGGATCTAACCCAGGTTGGTCACATGCAAGGCAAATGTCCTGCCCGCTGTTCTGTCGCACCAGCCCCTGATTTATTTTTGTTGTTGTTTCATTTGGGGTTTACACTCACCGGTGCTTAGGGCTTAGTCCTAGCTCTGTACTCAGGGATCACTCATGGCAGGCTCAGAGAACCCTATGTGGTGCTGAGGATCAAACCCAGGTGAGACATATACGAGGCAGATGCCCTCCCCGCTGTCCTATCAATCCAGCCTACACTCTGATTTTTAATGCACTGCACTGTCTTCCCGCTGTTCATCGATTTACTCGAGCAGGCCCAGTAACATCTCCATTGTGAGACTTGTTACTCTATTTGGCATAACACATATATCACGGGTGGCTTGTCAGGCTTTACTGTTGGGGCAAAATACTCTCGGTAGCTTGCCAGGCTCTCCGAGAGGGCTGGAGGAATCAAACTCTGGTCGACCAGGTTGGCCGCGTGCAAGGCAAACGCCCTACCCGCTGTGCTAAAAGCAAAGCAGGTCAGGGAACGTCACTCAGCAGCAGAGGTCTTACTTGGCAAGTGTGTCCCTGATCCCCAACAGTGCAAAGAAAGAGAAAGGAAAATGCCAAATGCAAGGGTCAGGGTTGTGTGCTTCTTTTTACAACTGAAATAATCATAGTCAATGGGGGTGAGGGATTCTTTTTTGTTCTTTGCTGTTTTGGGTTTTTATTGCTTGTTTCTGGGCCACATCTGGCAGTGCTCAGGGCTTACTCCTGGCTCTATGCTCAGGGATCACTCCCGACAGGCTTAGGAGACCAGATAAGGTGCCGAACCCAGGTTGGCTGTATGCAAGGCCAGTTCCCTACTGTACTCTCGCTCTGACACCTTTTTTTTTTTTTGTTAAAAGAAGGTGATGAAATGCTGAGGAAATGCTAAAAACCAGATCTGGTACCTCATAGGTTCTCATTCAAGTCAGGCTTTGCTCACTGAAGAAATCCCCCATGATTAACATGATTAATAGTCCCCCAAAAAAGGTTGGGCTTTTGGGGGCCAGAGAGATACACAACAGGTGGACATTTGCCTTGCATGTGGCCAACCTGGGTTTGGTCCCAAGCATCCCATATACCCCCTCCACTCCGAACACTGCCAGGAGTAATTCCTGGGTGCAGAACTGATAGTAACCCCTGAGCATCGCCAAGTGTGACCCCCAAAACCAAAAGCAAATTGTTGAACTTTTTCCCCACCTTCTTCTTTTTCTTTGTGTGTAAGAGGCAAGAGGGTGAGCCTGAGGACTTGCCCGAAAGGCTGCTTTCATCCCCTGGGAATGGCCAGAGCAGAGGCTCGGGCTTAGAGGGAGGCAGGGGTGGTGGGGTGGGAAAGCAGGGGGAGCAGCTGCAGGCCCCGCCACCAGGCTCTGAGCCCTGTGTCCCTGCTACCCCCCAATAGATCGACAACCAGCGCTCTCGGCTGCCTGTCTCGCTGGACAACGGTCGCATGCATGTGTACCAGAGCGGCCGCCAGGGCATTGTGGAGCTGAGCTTTGGGCTGGTGGTCACCTACGACTGGGACTGCCAGCTGACTGTGACCCTGCCCGCCGCCTTCCGGGACAAAGTATGCGGCCTCTGTGGCAACTACAACGGCAACCCCAAGGATGACTTCCTCACACCCGACTTGGAGCAGGCGTCCAACCCTGTGGAACTGGCCAGCAGCTGGAGGCTCGATGATGGAGACTTCTTGTGTGATGATGGCTGTGAGAACGACTGCCCATCTTGCACCCCGGGCCAGGCCCAGCACTACGAGGGTGACCGGCTCTGCGGGATGCTGACCAAGAAGAAGGGTCCCTTTGCCGCCTGCCATTCTGCCCTGGACCCCGAGTCCTTCCTCAAAGATTGTGTCTATGACCTCTGTGTGGTGGACGGTGACCGGCCCAGCCTCTGTCGCAGCCTCAGCGCCTATGCCCAGGCCTGTCTGGAGAAGGGCATCGTCGTTGGTGACTGGAGGGGACCGGCCAACTGCCGTGAGTGATGTCCCAAAAGAGGGAGTGGGAGGTCTGGGAGCACTTTGTGAGAGTTTCGGCAGGAGAGGAGCACAGCTGTGCAATGGCCATGCTTCCAAGGACCCAGAGATGGCCAAGATGGCTAGGCTTTGCAGAGGTCAGGGCCAGGATGGAGGAAGTTCATGGTGGCTAGGGAAGACCAGAGAAGCTCCCTAACTGAGCCTGAGGGCCCAGGGAGAGGGGATGGTGCTGGGAGAATGGCATGGTCCCATCAGAAACCTGTAAGGGCTGGGAATGAGCCAGAATTGAAGGAAGCCAGACACAGGGGTCTGGGTTAAGTTAAAGTGCATGCGCAAAGGCTGGACCTGAGAGACAGTTTGTTGCATCCCAAGATCAATGTGGGATCACATCACGTTTCACCCGTATTCACCCCAGTGCCCTCTGGACCCCAGGCTGTGTGACCAAGAATTCACGCACTCCATTGTTCCTTGAACAAGCACTCCCTGAGCCCCTTAAGGGTCCCATTCTAGGGCTGGTTATGGGCATCGGGAATTGAGGCTAATGTACACCTGTCTGCACCCTTGGAAGGTGCCCAGAGCAATGTCCATCCAGCACCAAGAGGTGCAGGGCAGAGGAGGGGGCAGCCTGGTCCAGACCCAGAGATTCCGAGAGGGAGTAAGTCTTGGGGGTAGACCATTTGTAGGTAATCTTGGTCATGGCTGTATCCCTCACTGTGCCCAGAACAGCCCCCTGTTCCCCCAGAAAAGAGAAAGTGAGTTCATTCAGTCAAAAGATCAATTTTCCCCTCGGACTGACCTCTGTCCGTGGTTCTGAAACCCAGCAGAGCTGGTCAGCTCTGAAATGAAGACCCATGGGTGATTTCAGAGAGTGAAGGAAGCAACACTGATGTCATGAGTCGGGTGAGCCAGGAGGAGCGTCTCAAGGGCTGCTCCTGGCAGAGACCAGGATGAGGGGCTGGAGTCTGTGAACTCATTCACTCTTCACAACTACCCTGGGAGGTTGCTAGTACAACCATTCTCTGTCACTGGTGGGGAAACTGAGACACAAAGTCGGGGAGGAGATCATTTTACTTATGACCACACAGCTAGGAAAGAGAGAGTTGGTATATAACACTGAGTCATCTGGACTCCAGGGGCCAGTGGCACTGGCCTTTGAAAAAGAAAATGATCTGTGCAAATGTCCTGAGGCAGCAGTGTGAACAACCCCCGCCCCCCAATCCCAAGGAGGCAGTGGGGGCTAGGGCGGAGGGAGCCAGAGGGAGGAGAGAGGAGGTTGGGGTGAGACAGACAGCATGGAGGTTGACAGACCAAAGGGATGACTCCAGCCTCCACACGCAATGAGATGAAGCTCATTGGGACTTCAAGCAGGAGACAGTGCCTGACTCTGGGTCCCCGTAGCTGCATGTGAAGAGCAGATGTTGGGGGCCTGAGATATAGTACAATGAGTAGGGCACTTGCCTTGCACGCGGCCCATGCTGGTTGATCTCCGGCTTCCTATATGGTCCCCTGAGGCCTGCCAAGAGTGATCCTTTAGCACAGAGCAAGAGTAAGCCCTGAGGACCACTGGGTGTGGCCCCCAAACAAAACAAAACAACAATAAAATGCGGAAGTCACAGACTTTACCTGATATCTGAAGAATGTTATTGAACAGGTCAGTGACTGAGTTTGGCGCCTGGACACCCCAAAGGGTGGAAGAGCATTTACTTAGATGGAGGGACCTGTGAGACGTGGGACAGGGAATCCTGGAAGTGCCCTTGCTCCCCTGCACCCCCTGGGCCCAGGCTCACGCGCCCTCCTTCTCTGTCTCCCTGCAGCTCTGTGCTGTCCCCCCAACAGCCAGTACGACCCCTGTGGCCCTGCCTGCCAGGCCTCCTGCAACCCTGCGGCCATGCCCTCCAACTGCTCGGCGCTCCCTTGTGTCGAGGGCTGCGTGTGCCTCCCCGGATTCGTGGCCAGCGGCGACGCCTGTGTGCCAGCCTCTTCCTGTGGTTGCATCTTCCAGGGCCTCCTGCTGGCCCCTGGCCAGGAGGTGTGGGCAGACCAGCGGTGCCGTCGCCGCTGCGTCTGTGATGGCACCACCCACCAGATGCGCTGCAGCGACACCCAGGGCTGCCCGGAGGGAGAGCAGTGCCTCGTCCAGAACGGCATCCTGGGTTGCTACCCCGACAGCTTCGGGACCTGCCAGGCCATTGGAGACCCGCACTACTACACCTTCGACGGCCGGCGCTTGAACTTCATGGGCACCTGCACGTACCTGCTGACCGGCTCGTGTGGCCAGGCTGCTGGGCTGACCTCCTTCCGCGTGCTGGTGGAGAATGAACATCGTGGCAGCCAGACCGTGAGCTACACGAAAGCCGTGCGTGTGGAGACCCTGGGCGTGACTGTGGAGATACGTCGGGAGCACCGTGGCCAAGTGCTGGTGAGTGATGTAGCCCTGGGCCTGGGTGGAGGAAGGCGGGAGCCCCCTCCCCCGCAGAGAGTGATGGCTCTGGGGGGCTGGAGAGCACGCATAGAGTAGAGGGGTGAAGGCCTTGGTCTCTGCAGACCCTCACCCCCCTGAACCCAGTGTAGTCCCTGGAGCCCCACCAGGAATGATCTCAGAGCACAGAGCCAAGAGAAAGCCACTGGGTGTGACCCAAAACACACAGAAAAAAGAACCAGTCCCTATCATTGTGATGCCCAAGTACAGCAAGAGTGACTCTGGTGGTACTCAGGGTCAGGCAAACATTGAACCAAAGGTCCAGTTGGCTAAGTATGGCAGAAAACCATACTGGGCCAGGTGGGGCTGGGGCTGGTTATCCTAATGGTTAGAGTCACCCTATCTACCCACCCACCCCCACTCCCCGAGAGGCTGAGCTGCCTTTCACTGACAGGTTCCATTGGAGAGGCTCGTTAGGGAACTGGAGGGAGATGAGATGAGATGAGATGAGATGAGATGAGATGAGATGAGATGAGGGAGTGGGCCAGGCCTGTTGGGGGGATGGTTCCGTTTGAAGCTGACGCCTAAGGATGTGAAGGCAGCAATAAGCAAAGCGCTGGGTGAGGAGGCTGGAGGGGATGGGATGGGCAAGGGCAGAGCAGTGCCCAAGCCCTTGAGCCAGGCTGGGCTTGGGGAGTCAAGGAAATGGCACAAGCATGCAGTCTTGGGGAATTAAATGGGTGAGTAGTGGGGTCAGGATCATCAAGGGCTCCCTGTGGTGTTGGATCAAAGGGACATGAAGTGGAAGGAGAGGTGGCAGGTGAAGAGCTCTAGGGGGTGTTTTGGAAAGGGGGACAAGGCAAGGACAAAGACCATCCTGAACCCTGGGAGTGAGTGGAACGGCTGAGCGTTGGGGTGGCGGGGGTGTGGACATAGGGCAGAGCTCTGGGGAAGCAGGTTCTCCAGGGAAAGGAATGGGGTTTAAGCCCCAGCCTGGAGGAGAGGGAAAGCCGCTGGGAGCAAAGAGGACCATGACATTGTTGGCAAAAGGAAAGGACCCTGAGGCTGGCCCAGGGAACAAGAAAGCCAGGGCAATGAGCTGAAGTGACAGTTCAGTGGGGAGGACTATTGCCTTGCACGCTGTTGACCTGGGTTCTCAGGTTTGATCCCCAGCATCCCCTATGGTTCTCTAAGCACCACCAAGAGTGATTCTTGAGTACTGAGCCAGGAGTAACTCCTGAGCATCACTGGGTATGGCCTTAAAACAAATAAAACCAGTGTGGCTGGCCCAGAAGGGCCCTGGGCAGAGAGGCCAGGTGAGAGAGCCTGGAAAACAGAGGCATCTGGATTTAAACTGACATTTGAAAGATGGATGTGGGGTAGGGCACCAGGCAGAGGGAACAGCATGTGCAAAGGCTCTGAGGCAGGACCAAGTCTCAGGGATACAAAAGAACATCCTGACCCGTTGGTCCTCCTGCCTCTCTCTCCAGGTGGATGGCGTCCTTTACTACCCACCCTACCAGGCAGCTGGTGGGAAGATACATATTTACCGCCAAGGGGCAGATGCCGTGGTGCGCACAGAGTTTGGCCTGACAGTCAGCTACAACTGGAACGCCCAGGTGATCGTCAAGGTGCCAAGCAGCTATGCTGGGGCCCTGTGTGGGCTCTGCGGGAACTTCGATGGGGACGCAAGTAACGAGCTGACCCTGCGAGGTGGTGGCCAGACCACCAGTGTTCTGGAGTTTGGAAACAGTTGGCAGGAAGAGGCCACGCCAGGCTGCAATGCAACTGAGCCCGGTGACTGTCCCAACCTGGAGAGCCTGGTGACTGAGCAGCTGAAGAACAAGACGAAGTGTGGGATCATTGCCGACCCTGACGGGCCCTTCCAGCAGTGCCACTCGGTCCTGGAGCCCCATGATGCTGTGTATGACTGCGTCTATGACCACTGCCTGATGCCAGGAGAGTCTGGGTTGTGTGATGCCTTGGCTGCTTATACTGCTGCGTGTCAGGCTGCTGGAATCACTGTGTACCCCTGGAGGAACAAGACATTTTGCCGTGAGTATTGGGAGGGACCACTGAGGGCTTCAACCTTGTCCCTGATTCATGAACCTATAAATACCATGGAACTGAATTCTTGTAATAGTCATAGAAGGTCACAACTATGCTTATACCTGTTTTCAGATGAATAAACTGAGACTTATAAAGTTTCTGAGGAGAGGGAGCCATAGTGACCCAGGTTTGATCCCATATGGTCCCCTGAGCCCCACCAGGAGTGATCCCAGAGTGCAGAGCCAGAAGCAAGCTCTGAGCACCGCTAGGTGTGGTCTCCAAAAAAAAGCAAAACAAAGAGAAAAGATTCTGAGGAGCAACAGAAAAGCCATAAACAAACCACTGGTCTGTGCTGGAACTTACCACCCTTCCCCCAGTCTCCAGGACTCAGGAACTCCCTACAGCTGAAAAGGTTCTTTTTGAGGGAGTCAGGCGCCTCTGGGAGTGTGATTTCTGACTCCTGATGGCCTGTTTCCATGCAGCGATGCAGTGCCCGCCTCACAGCCACTATGAGCTGTGCTCCATGGGTTGCCCAATGTCCTGCGGTGACCTGCCGGTGCCAGGGGGCTGCGGCCAGGACTGCCACGAGGCTTGCGTGTGCGACGAGGGCTTCGTGCTGAGCGGCGACATCTGCGTGCCCCGTAACAACTGTGGCTGCGCCTACCAGGGCGCCTACTACCCGCTGGGCCAAACCTTCTACCCCGGCCCCGACTGCAGCTCCCTGTGCCACTGCCAGCAGGATGGCGTGGTGTCCTGCCAGGCCGCTGGCTGCGGCCCGCACGAGGCCTGCCGACCCAGCAACGGTACGCTGGGCTGCGTGTCAGTGGGGTCGGTCACCTGCGAGGCGTCGGGAGACCCCCACTACACCACCTTCGACGGCCGCCGCTTCGACTTCATGGGCGCCTGCCTGTACGTACTCGCTAGCACATGCAGGAGCCGGCCCGGCCTGCCCCAGGCCCCCAGCCTGCCCCAGTTCACAGTCCTGCAGGAAAACGTGCACTGGAACGGGGACCGCGTGAGCGTGACCAAGGCCATCACCGTGATAGTGGGGAACTACACCCTGCGGCTGGAACAGAATCTGTGGAAGGTCACGGTGAGCACCAGGGTCATGAGGCAGGGCCCCTCCAGTGAGGGGCAAGGCTTCAGGGTAATGGGCAGGGCCTCTGGTGCGAGGGGCGGGGCCATCAGAGCCAGGATCAGGGGCAGGCCCAAGTCCATGCCTGAACCAGTGGCAGGAGGGTGAGGCCTGATGTCCCGAGGAGCCAAGGTTGTCTTAGCTCAGAGGCATGGAGGTGGGAGGGAACCTTGGACCTGCACTGGTGGTGCATTGTCTCCCTGAGCCCGTTCCTTGACTAGCCCCTTTGGTCTCCCCCACCCTTCACTTCATCCTCCAGGCCTAGTGGGGTCTGGCACCACGTAATCCCCCGAGCACTGCAGGCAGTGAACCTCCTCCATAGCATAGCCTCAGGTGTGCTGCCCTGCAAAGAAGAAGGAACACAAGGTGATATTCTGCAGTCCTAGGGGCGCATATCATTTGGGGGCCACCACTCAAACACCAGAAGACCCTGTTATTGGGGCCGGAGTGATAGTAGAGCGGGTAGGTTGCTTCCCTAGCACATGCCCAGCCCGGTTTGTTCCCCATGTGATCCCCTGAGCACCACATATGGTCCCCTGAGCCGCACCAGGAGTGATCCCTGAGTGCAGAGCTAGGAGTTCTCCTGGAGCACCGCTGGATGTGGCCCCCCAAACATACAAAATAAAACAGAACCACTAAAAACCTTGTTATTACGCCATCTAACAAATATGAAAATTAAGGCTCTGTGAGGTGAGGTTCCCCACATGGTCAGCGTCAGGCAGGAGCTGGGCCTCGAGTCTGCGCGCTCCCAAGGCACCCTCTGAAGCTTGGCTTCTCCCTGCCCAGGTGAACGGCGTGGACATGAATCTGCCGGTGGTGCTGAACAACGGCGAAATCCGTGTCTCCCAGCACGGCTCAGACGTGGCGATCGAGACCAACTTCGGCCTGCGCGTGACCTACGACCTCAAGTACTATGTGCGGGTCACGGTCCCGGGCAGCTACTACCAACAGCTGTGCGGCTTGTGTGGAGACTACAACGGCGACCCCAAGGATGATTTCCAGAAGCCCGATGGCTCCCAGGCCAGCAACCCCAACGACTTCGGCAACTCCTGGGAGGAGAAGGTGCCTGGCTCGCCATGCCTGCCGGCGCCCCCCACCACCTGCCAGCCCGGTGGGGACTGCGGGGAAGGTGCGGTGTGCACGCCCGAGCAGCAGCAGCAGTTCCAGCAGGACGGTTTCTGCGGCTTCCTCACTAACCCCAACGGGCCACTGGCCGCCTGCCACTCGTTTATCGACCCTGAGGGTGCCCTGCAGGACTGCGTGTTCGACATGTGCGTGGGCAACGGGAACCAGAGCATCCTCTGCTCCACCATCCACGCCTATGTGAGTGCCTGCCAGGCCGCAGGGGGCCAGGTGAAGCCCTGGAGGAACGAGTCGTTCTGCCGTGAGTGAGGGACAGAGAAGGAGGGAAACGTGGGTGAGGGGTGGGGAGGGACCCAGCCCAAGAGCAGGGGAGGAGAGGGCAAAGGAGGAAAGGACACGCAATAAGGGCAGACCCCAGACCCTGCGCCCCCTCTGTCGCTCGGGGACTCACGTGGCCCTTCCCCTCTCTTTGCAGCCATGATCTGTCCCCCCAACAGCCACTACGAGATCTGTGCAGACACCTGCTCTCTGGGGTGCTCTGCACTCAGCGTACCCCCACATTGCCCCGACAGCTGTGCTGAGGGCTGCCAGTGTGACCCCGGCTTTCTCAACAGTGGCAACGCCTGCGTGCCCGAACAGGACTGTGGCTGCTTCCACAATGGCATCTACTATGAGGTGAGAGAGAGGGCTGGGCCCAGGATGGGGCTCTGATTTGAAGCTGGAACCTAGGAACCAGGGAAAACTGGGAGGGGCGAGGAAGCTGGTGGGGAGGGGGTGGGCAGAGGCAGAGCAGGGGCCACGGCTCCGAGGCTGGGCTGAGGAAAACACACGGGCGTGCAGTCGTTGAGAATCAGAGGGGCGCGGTGTGGGATTCAGATCATCAAGGGCCTTCAGTGGGGGTGGATTGAAAGGGACACCGGGTGGGAGAAGAGATGCGGGGAAAGGGGACCCAGAAAGAGGGTGCCGCAAGGGCAGACGCCTTGAAGTGCCTCTGGGAGTGAGTGGGGTGATGGAGATGCAGACACCGGCAGAGGCCTCCTCACCTTCTCAGCCATCCCGGAGCCATCCACAGAGTCCCCTGGGTGCCTCCCCCCTGTCTTCCATGCTCCCCAGCCCCTGCAGGTGGGAAGGGCTTTCTCACTCACCCCCAGGCTCTGCTACCCCAAACCCTCCCTTCCTCCCACATTTTGGTTCTGGATCCCAAGCCAGTTGTATCTCTGACACATCTGCTCCTCTGTGTTATCTTCGCTGTCTTTCCCTCAGCTTCCAATGCGCCCTTTCCCTTGGCTGGGGTGTGCACCACCCCTAGATTGGTCTGCCTCAAAGGAGTGGGTGCTCTGGGCAGCAGGACCCTCTAGCATAGTTCTCCAACACACAGTAGTGACAGGGGCCAAGACACAGATGGAATTCCCTCTGTGCTGGACACACACACACACACATTCTCTAAACCTTGTTATTTTCTCACCTTTAAATAACCTGGGCTTGAACTGCCTGGATCTACATAGAAACGGATGTTCAAAAACAAATACCTAAGTGGAGTGTGTTTAAGTCTTTATTCTCACCCTTACAGTTTTACAGTTAGTATTATCCCAATTTGTAAGAATGCAGTGTCTAGAGGCTAGAGTTATAGTATAATAGGTATGGCGTTTACCTTGTATGCAACCAATTTGAGATTGATCCCTGGCAGTCCATATAGTCCTCCAAGCTCACCAGGAGTGATCCCTGAGTGCACAGCAAGAAATAAGTCCAGAGCACCACCAGGTGTGGCCCCAAAACCAAAATAATAATAATAATAAATTAAAAATAAAATAGACAAAGTAAAAAATAAGGACCTGAGGGCATAGGATAGGGGATAAAGTACTGGCCTTGCATATCACCAGCCCTGATTCATTCCCAGAATGCAGATGCTTTCCTGAACACAAAATATACAGAAAATGGGGTTAGGGAGACAATACACATGCTTTGCTGGCACAGAAACTCAGTTTTGTTTCTGGCATCACCCAGCCCCCTGGAAATTGCTGGGAATAAGCGTGGCCATGTCCCGCTCAGCAGGGCCAGAATGATTTCATATATTCCATATCTTCGAGCCCCAGCATTGAACCATCAGCCCAGCTGGCCAGGAATTCCTAAGACTGGCTTCCTCTGCCACTATGCATAAAACTGGGGGAGAACCCCCAAAATTATCAAGTATGTGTTAATCAGCTTTATGCTATCAACAGGGATTCTGGTAACAGCAGGCTATTAGAAGTCAAGTTTGGGGGAGTCGAAAGCTAGTCATAGATTTAGTCTGCACAGGGAGGTAACTGGAGCGATACCACAGCAGGTAGGGTAATTGCCTTGCACATGGCCAACCCAAGTTTGATTCCTTTCCCCCTCTCAGAGAGCCTGGCAAGCTACCAAGTGTATCTCGCCCACACGGCAAAGCCTTGCAAGCTACCTGCGATGTATTATATCTATATGCCAAACATAGTAACAGCAAGTCTCACAATGTTACTGGGCCCGCTCTAGCAAATCAATGTAGAATGGAAGGACAGTGACAGTGACAGGGAGGGGGCATTGGTGCCCCTCCCTCATGCTGTTGAACACTCAGTCCTATCTGGGTCTCATAGGTGTGTGTATGTATGTGTGTGTTGCATACAGATATAAAATTTATTTTTTTTTCTTTTTGGATCACACCTGGTGATGCACAGGGGTTACTCCGGGCTCTGCACTCAGGAATTACTCCTGGCAGTGCTTGGGGGACCATATGGGATGCTGGGAAACAAACTGGGTCGGCCCTTGCAAGAAAAACGCCCTACCCGCTGTGCTATTGCTCCAGCCTCAGATGTAAACATTTTGTGACAAAAAACTTCCAACACCCAGAAGCTGTGGGTATAGTGCAATAAGTGTCCCTGGGCACATCCTTTGGCTTTAAAAATCATCACCACTTTCCCAAACCCTTCCCTCTCTCCATGCCCCTCTCTTCAGCCTGAATGACTTCAGCCTTTCCATTTCATGTTTTCTCCGTTTGACCCACTGTGCTGCCCTTTCACGGGTGGGCATGATCATAATCTGAAGCTTTCAGAGGAGGGCTCCGAGTGTAGAGAATTAAGCCATTCTGTGGCTTGGATGGGACGCAGATGGCTGTGGGCCCCAGCACTGTGCTCAGCTCCCGGCTTCCTCTTTCTCCTGGGGCACTTGCCTGGTGGATATGCTGCAGTGAACGAAAGGGCGAGAGAACGAACGAATTGGACCCCAAGGCCATGCTGTGTCTTACATTCCCAGGCAGGGAGTCACCCTGCTGAAAGCTTGTCTGCCCTGGAAGCTCAGAGAGGTCAAAATCAGTCCTCAGCCTGACATTGGTGCGCTCTGTGCCCACAGCCAAACACGACTGTGCTCCTGAACAACTGCCGGCTGCGGTGTGTGTGCCACGGTGCCAAAGCCATGGTGTGCCGCAGCCACACCTGCCTCCCGCATGAAGTGTGCGAGCCTTCAGGAGGTGTCCTGAGCTGCATCAGCAAAGGTGCAGTGCCCTGGGCCTGGCAGGGGCGGGGCCTGGAGGATCTGGGCGGGGCCCGGAAGGATCTGGGTGGAGCCTGAATCAGGGCAAGTGGGGCACTGATCTGGCAGCTGAACAAGGGTGCTACTGCCTGGTACTGGAGGCTAGAGCGATGATACAACAGATATCATTGCCTTGACCAGGGTTTAATCTCCGGCATCCCAAATGGTCCCTTGAGCACCTCCAGGAATGATTCCTGTTTGCAGTCAGGAGTAACCCTTGAGCATGCCTGGTGTGGCCAGAAAAAAACAAGACAAAAGAGTGCAGATGTTAACCCTGCTGGTGGGGTGACCAGGATCTTTGCTTGTGGTAGGCATGGGTGGTCTCAGATCCTCAAGGCTAAGGACCCCCAGGCAGAGGGGGTAGGTGGTATTCCAGAGTCAGAGGAGCCTCCAAATTTGAAGGCAGAGACCTGGGGCCAGGTCAGACACCCTCAGCCTGGAGCAGAGACAGGGAGAGCTTTCTGTCTGAAGGACCAAAGGTAAGTATAGACACTGGAACGATAGGGAGATGGCTCAGTGCGCTGGAGCTCAGGCTTTGCAGGTAGTAGGTCCAGTTACATCCCAGCACCACACGGTCTCCCCCCCGCCCTCCCCAGGCACAGAGCTGGGAGCAGCCTCTGAGCACTGCAAGAACCTTGCAGACTTGGGACTTCAGCGTGGATGTAGAGGTTAGGGTATTTCCCTTGCATGCAGCCAAGCCCGGTTTGAATCCTTGGCACACATGGTACCCTGAGCACCACCAGGAGTGGTTCCTGAGCAGAGAGCCAAGGGTAAACCCAGAACACTGACAAATGTGACTCAAAAAACAAACAAACAAACAAAAAAGAAATAAGGAAGACAGAGAAGGGGGGAAGAGAGAAAGAAAGAGAGAGAGAGATCAGGCTAAATAAACAATCTAGGTCAGCTCTCCTGGGAAATGTAAGCAACCCATGGACACGAAAGTGAGGAATTTGGGCTCATTTAGTAAAGTGGGTAGTACCGTTAAGTGGTATCACAGACCCATGTGAGTACCGGCTCTCGGTCTCTCAACCACAGCCCAGGGTCTGGACCGCAGGGAGCAGGAGCTGAGGTGAACCACAATGTCTGGAAATTGGGGATCAGACCTGGAATCTGGTCTCACCTCCAGGGGGCGCTCTGAGCCAGCCTCCTCCTGCAGGTCATGGGGTGCCGCCGCCCTTCACTGGGCAGCCCCTCACAGGCTCTCTCCTTTGCTCCCAGACCCGTGCCACGGTGTTACTTGCAGACCCCAAGAGAAGTGCGAGGAGAAAGACGGCCAGGGCGTGTGTGTGCCCAACTACCAGGCCGTGTGCTTGGTCTGGGGAGACCCCCACTACCAGTCCTTCGATGGCCGGAACTTCAACTTCCAGGGTACCTGCGACTACGTGCTGGCCACCACTGAGTGTCCGACAGGCAATGCCACAGGCCTGACCCCCTTCACCATCACCACCAAGAATGAGAACCGCGGCAACCCCGCTGTGTCCTACGTGAAGCAGGTCACTGTGAGCACGCTCGGCGTCAACATCTCCATCCACAAAAAAGAGAAGGGCCATGTCCGGGTAGGTCTGGCTGGAGGGGTCCTGCAGCCCTCCTCCTGGCTCCCAACTCCCAGAAGGGCAGGAGAGGCTGTATTGGGCACAGCGATGGCAGCCCCAGGCTTTTTAGCTCCTCCTCAGTCAAAATGTCAGCAAAAGGGGCCAGAGAGATAGCACAGCTGGTAGGGAATTGTCTTGCATGCAACTGATCCTGGTGCGATCCCCGGCACCCCCATATGGTCCCCTGAGCCCACCAGGAGTGATCCTGGAGCACAGAGCCAGGAGCAATCCCTGAGCACCACCAGGTGTGAGCCCAAAACAAAGTCAGCAATGCCAACAATGAAGACAGTAAGAACACACACACACACACACACACACACACACACACACACACACACTTGCAGGTCCAATTGGCCCAGCCCTTTGCTCAGGACCAAATCAGAGAACTTCTGGTCCCGGCCAGGTTAGAAACCAGGTTTGAATCCAGGCTCCCCTCATGAGCTGAGACACGCTGGGGCCTCAGTTTTCCTTATTTCAGAAGGGGGATTAGAGCAGCTTCTGCCTCTCAGGGAGACTGTGGCCTGCACGGAGACTCAGTAGACGTTCCCACCTGCAGCATAATTCAGGGAGATGGAGGGAGAAGGGGAGTGAGAAAGATACAGAGGAGAGAGAGAGAGAGAGAGAGAGAGAGAGAGAGAGAGAGAGAGAGAGAGAGAGAGAGCAGAAAGAGACAAAGAGCAATCCAGAACGAGAGATCTAGGGCGTGGAGAGTGGGGAGGGTAGGGCACTTGCCTTGAGTACATCCACGTTCTATCTGTGGCATTCCCAAGCTCAGGAGTGAACCCTGAGCATAGATAGAGCCAGAGGTAAGCCCTGAGCACTACTGAGTGTGGTTCAAAAACCAACAGCAAACGAGAACGAGAGAGCTGGAGGGGAAGAGAGACAACAGAGAGGTTAGAGAGAGAGTTGGAAGGCACCGAGGGTCCTCCAGAAGCCAGGCTGAGGTTCCATTGTCTGAGCCTGTTGCCGAGCAGCTGTCTGAGTTGTTTGTTGAGCGACTGTGTGAGCACAGCAACAGCCTGCCGGGGTAGGGAGAGGGGTGGGAGGAGCTCTGGGCTCTGGCCACCCCTCTCAAGTGACCCTCTGCCTCCCTTCCCCGCTTCCCCAGGTGAACCAAGTGCTCACAGCTCTGCCAGTCTCCGAGGCCGGCGGGCGCATTACCGTGACCCAGGGACCTGGCAAGGCCGTGCTGGTCACCAACTTCGGGCTGCAGGTCACCTACGATTGGAATGCGCGGGTGGAGGTGACGCTGCCCAGCAGCTACTCTGACGCCGTGTGCGGGCTCTGCGGGAACATGGACCGCAACGTCAGCAATGACCGAGTCTTCCCCAACGGCACCCTGGCTCCCTCGAACACCGCATGGGGTGGCAGCTGGAGAGTCCCCGACTCGGACCCCTTCTGCTGGGACGAGTGTCAGGGCTCCTGCCCGTCCTGCTCCGAGGACCAGCTGGAGCAGTTCAGCGGCCCTGGCTTCTGCGGGCCCCTGGCCTCTGGCTCCGGAGGCCCCTTCGCCGCCTGCCATGCCCACGTGCCTCCCGAGAGCTACTTCAAGGGCTGTGTCATAGACGTGTGCTTCGGTGGTGGATCCCAGGACATACTCTGCCAGGCACTGGCGGCCTATGCTGCCGCCTGCCAGGCCGCGGGGGTAGTCATCGAGGACTGGAGGACGCAGCTTGGCTGTGGTGAGTGTTGGGGAACACCGGGGAACTGGGGGGTCCTGTCTAGTTAGTTTTACTCCAGTCCTTCTGGGACTTTTTGTTGTTGTTTTGGGGCCACACCTGGTGATGTTCAGGGGTTACTCCCGGCTCTGCGCTCCTGGTGGTGCTCAGGGAACTATATGGGATGCCGGGGATCAAATCCAGGTTGGCCACTGCAAGACAAGTGCCCTCCTGCTGTACCATCACTCCAGTATCCCCACTTCTTAATCTCTCTCTCTCTCTCTCTCTCTCTCTCCCCCCCCCCAGAAATGCCCTGCCCCCAGAACAGCCACTACGAGCTCTGCGGCAACCCCTGCCCGGCCAGTTGCCCCTCTCCTCTCCCGCCCCCCGAGCCCGCTCAGTGCGAGGGCCCCTGTGCTGAGGGCTGCCAGTGTGACGAAGGCTTCGTGCTGAGCGCCGGCCAGTGCGTGTCCCTGGACAGTGGCTGCGGCTGCTGGGTCAATGGCACTTACCACGAGGCTGGCAGTGAGTTCTGGGCCGACAGCACCTGCTCCCAGCGCTGCCGCTGCGGCCCCGGAAACAGCTCCGTGGTCTGCTCGCCCGCCAGCTGTGGGCAGGGTGAAGAATGCGGCCTGCTTCCATCTGGCCAGCTCGGCTGCCGCCCAACCAGCACAGCCGAGTGTAAGGCCTGGGGCGACCCCCACTACCTCACTCTGGATGGGCACCGATACAACTTCCAAGGCGCCTGTGAGTACCTGCTGAGCGCGCCCTGCCATGGGCTGCCCCATGGCCTGGAGAACTTCACCGTCACCGTCGCCAACGAGCACCGCGGCAGCCAGGCAGTGAGCTACACCCGCAGCGCCAGCCTCTACATCTATAATCACAACCTGACGGTCAGCTCCCGCTGGCCCCGCCAGCTGCAGGTGAGAGTTCCGTGAGGTCTCTGGCCTGCCACTCACCTCCCCCAGGCGGCAAGGGCTCTGTGCCGGCCCTGAGCTAGGACAGTTTAGAGCAGGGACCTCCCGGAGTCCTTGTTTATTCTTTCCTGAAATAGGCTCTAAAGACTTTGGTGCAGGAACTGGATGAACGAGGAACTGGATTTGAGCACCAGCCTGGCAGGGTTCTCTGAGCATGGAGCGAGGAGTGACCCCAAAGCCCCCCAATACAAAAGGCTGGGGCTGGGAGCCACAGCACAGCGGGTAGGATGCTTGTCTTGCATGAAGCTGGCCCGGGTTTGATCCCTGGCATCCCAGAGGGTCCCCCGAGCCTGTCAGGAGGAACCCCTGAGTGCAGACCCAGGAGTAAGCCCTCTGCATCGTTGGGTGTGCCCCCTCCAAGAAATAATAGCACTGCACTATAGCACTTATCCTCCTGTTGTTCATGGATTTGCTGAAGAGGGCACCAGTAACATCTCCATTGTGAGACTAGTTACTGTTTTTGGCATATCAAACACGCCAACGGGGAGCTTGCCAGGCTCTGCTGTGCAGGCAGGATACTCTCAGTAGCTGTCCGCGCTCTTCGAGAGGGAAAGAGGAACCAAACCTGTGTGGGCCCCATGCAATAGGCTACCCGCTGTGCTATCGCCCCATAAAATGAATAAATATAATAGTAAATAAAATAAATAACTTATGGTCAGGAAGATAGCGTAGAGGATCAGGAACTTGCCTTGCACACAGCTGACCCCCGTTCCATCCTCAGAACCGTGTATGATCCTCCCTCCCAGTACTACCAGGAGTGATCCCTGAGCACAATGGTTAAAAAAATGAAATGTGCCTAAGAATGAAGGCCACCAGGGGCTGGAGAGAGTACAGGGGTTAAGGTGCTTGTCTCGCATGCTGCCAGCTCCACACCTTGGTGTTCCCCTGAGCACCGTCAGGAGCCAGGTGTTGCCCCAAAACCAAAATAAATAAAAAATTCGAAGAAAAGTACCTGCTGGGTCCAGAACAATAGTACAATGAGTAAAGCAGTTGCTTGTACACGGACAGCCCAGGTTTGAGCCCCAGCTCTTTATATGGTTTCCTGTGCCCCGCCAGGAGTAATCTCTGAGGACAGAACCTGAGCACGGCCGACCGGGTGTGGCCCAAATCAACATATTCTTGTCTTAATTTTTCAAAATTAATAAGTTGCTGCCTCAAGGGGCCGGGACAATAGTACAGCAGGTAGGGCGTTTGCCTTGCATGCGGTCTATCAGGCTTCAATCCCTGGCATCGCATAGGGCCCCCCAAACACCACCAGGAGTAATTCCTGAGTGCAGAGCCAGGTGTAACCTCTGAGCATCGCCGGATGCGACACAAAAAGTGAAACAAAAAAAAAAAGGTCGCTGCTTCAGAGGGCAAGTGAGAGCCAGCAGCAGCTTCTCTGTATCATCGTTATTATGATGATTATTACCCACCATCCTCCCACTATGGTCACAGGGCCGAGGGCCTCTGCTCAGAATTCCACCCCAGGGACTCAAACCTGTGTCCATGCCCCGCCCGCAGGTGGATGGTGTGCTGGTGGCACTGCCCTTCCAGCTGGACTCGCGCCTGCATGCATACCTGAGCGGCAGGGACGTGGTGGTGAAGGCTGCCAATGGGATCTCAATGGCCTACGACGGCAAGAGTGACCTGCGCCTGCGTGTGCCCGCAGCATACCAGGGCATCCTCTGTGGCCTGTGTGGGAACTACAACCAGAATGCAACGGACGACCCGCAGGCAGTGGGCAAGAATCCTGGCCAGTGGCAGGTGGGCGGCACCGAAGACTGTGACAAGTGCGTGCCCGGGCCGTGCCCGCCACAGTGCACGCCCGAACAGCAGGCACAGTTTGCTGGACCCGACGCCTGTGGTATCATCTCAGCCCCCAACGGCCCGCTGGCACCCTGCCACCACCTCGTGCCACCTAACCAATTCTTTGAGGCCTGTTTGCTGGATGCTTGCCAGGCACAGAACAACCAGGAAGGGCTCTGTCAAGCAGTGGCCGCCTATGTGGCAGCCTGCCAGGCCGCTGGGGCCCAGATCGATGAGTGGAGACGTCCTGACTTCTGTCGTGAGTACTGACCCATGCTTGTGACCCCACCCACTTTAAGAACGCTAAGACTAGGTCCTTCTAGTGTGGCTTAAGGTCTGCAGTGCTCTCGTCCAAATAGCTCCTTTTGGGGCGGGAGAGAGTCCAACAGGGGCAAGCACTTGCCTTGCACGCAGCCACTTTGGCCAAGGCCCTGATTCAATCCCTGGCACCACATATGGTGCCCTGAGCAGTGCTAGTAGTGATTCCTGAATACTGAGCAGGTGTGGTCCAAAAGCAAAGTCAAAACAAAAAAAAGATAGTGGGGCCTAAACATAACAGTGGGTAGGTACTACTGGGTGGGGTCCACAAACAGGCAAAAACAGCACTTTGAGACTGGAGCGTGATAGTTCAGTGGGTAGGGCATTTGCATGCTGGGGTTTGATCCCCGGCATCCCATATGGTCCCCTGAGCACTGCCAACAGTAATTCTTGAGTGCAGACGTAATCCCTGAGCATTGCCAGGTGTGGCCCCCAAAACCAAAACATATAGCATCTGTCCAGCAAGAGAGCCCAATGGGCCGGAGCCATGCTTTGTACGCAGGAGGCCCAGGTTTCTCAGTTCCTGAAGGGCAACACTGGGAGGGATCTTTGAACACAGAACTGGGAGTAGCCCCCAAACACTGCTAGATGCACCCTCCCCTGCTCCCCACAAAAAAGAAAAGTTAGAACTTGGTCAGAGAGCTGGACTTACTAGAACAGAAATCACTGGGCAGGAGGGATAGCACAGCAGTCAGGATGCTTGTCTTGCATGCAGCCAACCTGGGTTTGACCCCTGGTACCCATATGATCCCTAGAACCCTGTCAGCCGTGATCCTGGAGCACAGAGCCAGGAAGAAGCCTTGCCAGCTGTGGCAGATAACAGAAAGAACTTGCACTAACTAAGATCTGCGTGTGAAATGTTCTCAGGCAGAGACCAGCCAGTTCACTAGCCTGGGGGGCTGGGGAAAGGTGGGGGGGGGTTCGTCTCCTCCCCTGGGTACCTCCCTGCCTCGTACGTGCCTCACTTGCTTCCCCTCTTGTCCTCGCCCCCTGCAGCCCTCCAGTGCCCAGCCAACAGCCACTACCAGCTCTGTGGGGACTCCTGCCCCATAAGCTGCCCAAGCCTGTCCACCCCGGAGGGCTGCGACTCAGCCTGCATCGAGGGCTGTGTGTGTGACCCAGGCTTCGTGCTCAGCGGGGACACCTGCGTGCCTGTGGGCCAGTGCGGCTGCCTCCATGAGGGCCGCTACTACCCGCTGGGTCAAACCTTCTACCCCGGCCCCGACTGCAGCTCCCTGTGCCACTGCCAGCAGGATGGCGTGGTGTCCTGCCAGGCTGCCGGCTGCGGCCCGCACGAGGCCTGCCGACCCAGCAACGGTACGCTGGGCTGCGTGTCAGTGGGGTCGGTCACCTGCGAGGCGTCGGGAGACCCCCACTACACCACCTTCGACGGCCGCCGCTTCAACTTCATGGGCGCCTGCCTGTACGTACTCGCTAGCACATGCAGGAGCCAGCCCGGCCTGCCCCAGGCCCCCAGCCTGCCCCAGTTCACAGTCCTGCAGGAAAACGTGCACTGGAACGGGGACCGCGTGAGCGTGACCAAGGCCATCACCGTGATAGTGGGGAACTACACCCTGCGGCTGGAACAGAATCTGTGGAAGGTCACGGTGAGCACCAGGGTCATGAGGCAGGGCCCCTCCAGTGAGGGGCAAGGCTTCAGGGTAATGGGCAGGGCCTCTGGTGCGAGGGGCGGGGCCATCAGAGCCAGGATCAGGGGCAGGCCCAAGTCCATGCCTGAACCAGTGGCAGGAGGGTGAGGCCTGATGTCCCGAGGAGCCAAGGTTGTCTTAGCTCAGAGGCATGGAGGTGGGAGGGAACCTTGGACCTGCACTGGTGGTGCATTGTCTCCCTGAGCCCGTTCCTTGACTAGCCCCTTTGGTCTCCCCCACCCTTCACTTCATCCTCCAGGCCTAGTGGGGTCTGGCACCACGTAATCCCCCGAGCACTGCAGGCAGTGAACCTCCTCCATAGCATAGCCTCAGGTGTGCTGCCCTGCAAAGAAGAAGGAACACAAGGTGATATTCTGCAGTCCTAGGGGCGCATATCATTTGGGGGCCACCACTCAAACACCAGAAGACCCTGTTATTGGGGCCGGAGTGATAGTAGAGCGGGTAGGTTGCTTCCCTAGCACATGCCCAGCCCGGTTTGTTCCCCATGTGATCCCCTGAGCACCACATATGGTCCCCTGAGCCGCACCAGGAGTGATCCCTGAGTGCAGAGCTAGGAGTTCTCCTGGAGCACCGCTGGATGTGGCCCCCCAAACATACAAAATAAAACAGAACCACTAAAAACCTTGTTATTACGCCATCTAACAAATATGAAAATTAAGGCTCTGTGAGGTGAGGTTCCCCACATGGTCAGCGTCAGGCAGGAGCTGGGCCTCGAGTCTGCGCGCTCCCAAGGCACCCTCTGAAGCTTGGCTTCTCCCTGCCCAGGTGAACGGCGTGGACATGAATCTGCCGGTGGTGCTGAACAACGGCGAAATCCGTGTCTCCCAGCACGGCTCAGACGTGGCGATCGAGACCAACTTCGGCCTGCGCGTGACCTACGACCTCAAGTACTATGTGCGGGTCACGGTCCCGGGCAGCTACTACCAACAGCTGTGCGGCTTGTGTGGAGACTACAACGGCGACCCCAAGGATGATTTCCAGAAGCCCGATGGCTCCCAGGCCAGCAACCCCAACGACTTCGGCAACTCCTGGGAGGAGAAGGTGCCTGGCTCGCCATGCCTGCCGGCGCCCCCCACCACCTGCCAGCCCGGTGGGGACTGCGGGGAAGGTGCGGTGTGCACGCCCGAGCAGCAGCAGCAGTTCCAGCAGGACGGTTTCTGCGGCTTCCTCACTAACCCCAACGGGCCACTGGCCGCCTGCCACTCGTTTATCGACCCTGAGGGTGCCCTGCAGGACTGCGTGTTCGACATGTGCGTGGGCAACGGGAACCAGAGCATCCTCTGCTCCACCATCCACGCCTATGTGAGTGCCTGCCAGGCCGCAGGGGGCCAGGTGAAGCCCTGGAGGAACGAGTCGTTCTGCCGTGAGTGAGGGACAGAGAAGGAGGGAAACGTGGGTGAGGGGTGGGGAGGGACCCAGCCCAAGAGCAGGGGAGGAGAGGGCAAAGGAGGAAAGGACACGCAATAAGGGCAGACCCCAGACCCTGCGCCCCCTCTGTCGCTCGGGGACTCACGTGGCCCTTCCCCTCTCTTTGCAGCCATGATCTGTCCCCCCAACAGCCACTACGAGATCTGTGCAGACACCTGCTCTCTGGGGTGCTCTGCACTCAGCGCACCCCCACATTGCCCCGACAGCTGTGCTGAGGGCTGCCAGTGTGACCCCGGCTTTCTCAACAGTGGCAACGCCTGTGTGCCCGAACAGGACTGTGGCTGCTTCCACAATGGCATCTACTATGAGGTGAGAGAGAGGGCTGGGCCCAGGATGGGGCTCTGATTTGAAGCTGGAACCTAGGAACCAGGGAAAACTGGGAGGGGCGAGGAAGCTGGTGGGGAGGGGGTGGGCAGAGGCAGAGCAGGGGCCACGGCTCCGAGGCTGGGCTGAGGAAAACACACGGGCGTGCAGTCGTTGAGAATCAGAGGGGCGCAGTGTGGGATTCAGATCATCAAGGGCCTTCAGTGGGGGTGGATTGAAAGGGACACCGGGTGGGAGAAGAGATGCGGGGAAAGGGGACCCAGAAAGAGGGTGCCGCAAGGGCAGACGCCTTGAAGTGCCTCTGGGAGTGAGTGGGGTGATGGAGATGCAGACACCGGCAGAGGCCTCCTCACCTTCTCAGCCATCCCGGAGCCATCCACAGAGTCCCCTGGGTGCCTCCCCCCTGTCTTCCATGCTCCCCAGCCCCTGCAGGTGGGAAGGGCTTTCTCACTCACCCCCAGGCTCTGCTACCCCAAACCCTCCCTTCCTCCCACATTTTGGTTCTGGATCCCAAGCCAGTTGTATCTCTGACACATCTGCTCCTCTGTGTTATCTTCGCTGTCTTTCCCTCAGCTTCCAATGCGCCCTTTCCCTTGGCTGGGGTGTGCACCACCCCTAGATTGGTCTGCCTCAAAGGAGTGGGTGCTCTGGGCAGCAGGACCCTCTAGCATAGTTCTCCAACACACAGTAGTGACAGGGGCCAAGACACAGATGGAATTCCCTCTGTGCTGGACACACACACACACACATTCTCTAAACCTTGTTATTTTCTCACCTTTAAATAACCTGGGCTTGAACTGCCTGGATCTACATAGAAACGGATGTTCAAAAACAAATACCTAAGTGGAGTGTGTTTAAGTCTTTATTCTCACCCTTACAGTTTTACAGTTAGTATTATCCCAATTTGTAAGAATGCAGTGTCTAGAGGCTAGAGTTATAGTATAATAGGTATGGCGTTTACCTTGTATGCAACCAATTTGAGATTGATCCCTGGCAGTCCATATAGTCCTCCAAGCTCACCAGGAGTGATCCCTGAGTGCACAGCAAGAAATAAGTCCAGAGCACCACCAGGTGTGGCCCCAAAACCAAAATAATAATAATAATAAATTAAAAATAAAATAGACAAAGTAAAAAATAAGGACCTGAGGGCATAGGATAGGGGATAAAGCACTTGCCTTGCGTATCGCCAGCCCTGATTCATTCCCAGGACTGCAGATGCTTGCCTAACACAAAATGTACAGAAAATGGAGTTACGGAGACAGTATAACTGCTTTGTGGGCACAGGACCCCAGTTCAGTTTCTGACATCATCCAGCCCCCTGGAAATTGCTGGGAGTAACCCTGGCCAATCCCCACTCAGCAGGGCCAGAATTATTTCATATATTCCATATCTTCGAGCCCCAGCATTGAACCATCAGCCCAGCTGGCCAGGAATTCCTAAGACTGGCTTCCTGTGCCACTATGCACAAAACTGGGGGAGAACCCCCAAAATTATCAAGTATGTGTTAATCAGCTTTATGCTATCAACAGGGATTCTGGTAACAGCAGGCTATTAGAAATCAAGTTTGGGGGAGTCCAAAGCTAGTCATAGATTTAGTCTGCTCAGGGAGGGGGCTGGAGTGATAGCACAGGGGGTAAGGCGTTTGCCTTGCACGCAACCGACCCGTCCGACCCAAGTTCAATTCCTTCCCCCCTTTCAGAGAGCCTGGCAAGCTACCAAGTGTATCTTGCTGACAAGGCAAAGCCTAGCAAGCTACCCATGACGTATTCGATATGCCAAACACAGTAACAACAATTCTCAAAATGTTACTGGGCCCACTCGAGCAAATCAATGTAGAATGGGAGGACAGTGACAGTGACAGGGAGGGGGCATTGGTGCCCCTTCTCATGCTGTTGAACACTCAGTCCTGTGTCTCATAGGGGTGTGTGTGTGTGTGTGTGTGTGTGTGTGTGCCACATACAAATATAAACTTTATTATTTTTTTTCCTTTTGGGTAACACCTGGCAATGCACAGGGTTTACTCCTGACTCTGCACTCAGGAATTACTCCTGGCAGTGCTTGGGGGACCATATGGGATGCTGGAAAACAAACCGGGTCAGCCGCGTGCAAGAAAAACGCCCTACCCGCTGTGCTATTGCTCCAGCCCCAGATGTAAACATTTTGTGACAAAAATCTTCCAACACGCAGAAGCTGAGGGTATAGTGCAATAAGTGTCCCTGGGCACATCCTTTGGCTTTAAAAATCATCACCACTTTCCCAAGCCATTCCCTCTCTCCGTGCCCCTCTCTTCAGCCTGAATGACTTCAGCCTTTCCATTTCATGTTTCCTCTGTTTGACCCACTGCGCTGCCCTTTCACGGGTGGGCATGATCATAATCTGAAGCTTTCAGAGGAGGGCTCCGAGCGTAGAGAATTAAGCCATACTGTGGCTTGGACGGGGCGAAGATGGCTGTGGGCCCCAGCACTGTGCTCAGCTCCCGGCTTCCTCTTTCTCCTGGGGCACTTGCCTGGTGGATATGCTGCAGTGAACGAAAGGGCGAGAGAACGAACGAATTGGACCCTAAGGCCATGCTGTGTCTTACATTCCCAGCCAGGGGGTCACCCTGCTGAAAGCTTGTCTGCCCTGGAAGCTCAGAGAGGTCAAAATCAGTCCTCAGCCTGACATTGGTGCGCTCTGTGCCCACAGCCAAACACGACTGTGCTCCTGAACAACTGCCGGCTACGGTGTGTGTGCCACGGTGCCAAAGCCATGGTGTGCCGCAACCACACCTGCCTCCCGCATGAAGTGTGCGAGCCTTCAGGAGGTGTCCTGAGCTGCATCAGCAAAGGTGCAGTGCCCTGGGCCTGGCAGGGGCGGGGCCTGGAGGATCTGGGCGGGGCCCGGAAGGATCTGGGTGGAGCCTGAATCAGGGCAAGTGGGGCACTGGTCTGGCAGCTGAACAAGGGTGCTACTGCCTGGTACTGGAGGCTAGAGCGATGATACAACAGATATCATTGCCTTGACCAGGGTTTAATCTCCGGCATCCCAAATGGTCCCTTGAGCACCTCCAGGAGTGATTCCTGTTTGCAGTCAGGAGTAACCCTTGAGCATGCCTGGTATGGCCAGAAAAAAAACAAAACAAAAGAGTGCAGGTGTTAACCCTGCTGGTGGGGTGACCAGGATCTTTGCTTGTGGTAGGCATGGGTGGTCTCAGATCCTCAAGGGTAAGGACCCCCAGGCAGAGGGGGGAGGTGGTATTCCAGAGTCAGAGGAGCCTCCAAATTTGAAGGCAGAGACCTGGGGCCAGGTCAGACACCCTCAGCCTGGAGTAGAGACAGGGAGAGCTTTCTGTCTGAAGGACCAAAAGTAAGTATAGACACTGGAATGATAGGGAGATGGCTCAGTGGGCTGGAGCTCAGGCTTTGCAGGTAGTAGGTCCAGTTACATCCCAGCACCACACGGTCCCCCAAGGGACAGAGCTGGGAGCAGCCTCTGAGCACTGTTGGGTGTAATCCAAAAATTAAAAAGAAAAAACAAGAACCTTGCAGACTTGGGACTTCAGCGTTGATGTAAAGGTTAGGGTATTTCCCTTGCATGCAGCCAAGCCCGGTTTGAATCCTTGGCACACATGGTACCCTGAGCACCACCAGGAGTGGTTCCTGAGCAGAGAGCCAAGGGTAAACCCAGAACACTGACAAATGTGACTCAAAAAACAAACAAACAAACAAAAAAGAAATAAGGAAGACAGAGAAGGGGGGAAGAGAGAAAGAAAGAGAGAGAGAGATCAGGCTAAATAAACAATCTAGGTCAGCTCTCCTGGGAAATGTAAGCAACCCATGGACACGAAAGTGAGGAATTTGGGCTCATTTAGTAAAGTGGGTAGTACCGTTAAGTGGTATCACAGACCCATGTGAGTACCGGCTCTCGGTCTCTCAACCACAGCCCAGGGTCTGGACCGCAGGGAGCAGGAGCGGAGGCTGACCCCAATGTCTGGAAATTGGGGATCAGACCTGGAATCTGGTCTCACCTCCAGGGGGCGCTCTGAGCCAGCCTCCTCCTGCAGGTCATGGGGTGCCGCCGCCCTTCACTGGGCAGCCCCTCACAGGCTCTCTCCTTTGCTCCCAGACCCGTGCCACGGTGTTACTTGCAGACCCCAAGAGAAGTGCGAGGAGAAAGACGGCCAGGGCGTGTGTGTGCCCAACTACCAGGCCGTGTGCTTGGTCTGGGGAGACCCCCACTACCAGTCCTTCGATGGCCGGAACTTCAACTTCCAGGGTACCTGCGACTACGTGCTGGCCACCACTGAGTGTCCGACAGGCAATGCCACAGGCCTGACCCCCTTCACCATCACCACCAAGAATGAGAACCGCGGCAACCCCGCTGTGTCCTACGTGAAGCAGGTCACTGTGAGCACGCTCGGCGTCAACATCTCCATCCACAAAAAAGAGAAGGGCCATGTCCGGGTAGGTCTGACTGGAGGGGTCCTGCAGCCCTCCTCCTGGCTCCCAACTCCCAGAAGGGCAAGAGAGGCTGTATTGGGCACAGCGATGGCAGCCCCAGGCTTTTTAGCTCCTCTTCAGTCAAAATGTCAGCAAAAGGGGCCAGAGAGATAGCACAGCTGGTAGGGAATTGTCTTGCATGCAACTGATCCTGGTGCGATCCCCGGCACCCCCATATGGTCCCCTGAGCCCACCAGGAGTGATCCTGGAGCACAGAGCCAGGAGCAATCCCTGAGCACCACCAGGTGTGAGCCCAAAACAAAGTCAGCAATGCCAACAATGAAGACAGCAAGAACACACACACACACACACACACACACACACACACACACACACACACACACTTGCAGGTCCAATTGGCCCAGCCCTTTGCTCAGGACCAAATCAGAGAACTTCTGGTCCCGGCCAGGTTAGAAACCAGGTTTGAATCCAGGCTCCCCTCATGAGCTGAGACACGCTGGGGCCTCAGTTTTCCTTATTTCAGAAGGGGGATTAGAGCAGCTTCTGCCTCTCAGGGAGACTGTGGCCTTCACGGAGGCTCAGCAGACGTTCCCACCTGCAGCATAATTCAGGGAGATGGAGGGAGAAGGGGAGTGAGAAAGATACAGAGGAGAGAGAGAGAGAGCAGAAAGAGACAAAGAGCAATCCAGAACGAGAGATCTAGGGCCGTGGAGAGTATGGAGGGCAGGGCACTTGCCTTGAGTGCATCCACGTTCTATCTGTGGCATTCCCAAGCTCAGGAGTGAACCCTGAGCATAGATAGAGCCAGAGGTAAGCCCTGAGCACTACTGAGTGTGGTTCAAAAACCAACAGCAAACGAGAACGAGAGAGCTGGAGGGGAAGAGAGACAACAGAGAGCTTAGAGAGAGAGTTGGAAGGCACCGAGGGTCCTCCAGAAGCCAGGCTGAGGTTCCATTGTCGGAGCCTGTTTGCCGAGCAGCTGTCTGAGTTGTTTGTTGAGCGACTGTGTGAGCACAGCAGCAGCCTGCCGGGGTAGGGAGAGGGGTGGGAGGAGCTCAGTGGCCAGAGCTGAGCTGACCCTCTGCCTCCCTTCCCCGCTTCCCCAGGTGAACCAAGTGCTCACAGCTCTGCCAGTCTCCGAGGCCGGCGGGCGCATTACCGTGACCCAGGGACCTGGCAAGGCCGTGCTGGTCACCAACTTCGGGCTGCAGGTCACCTACGATTGGAATGCGCGGGTGGAGGTGACGCTGCCCAGCAGCTACTCTGACGCCGTGTGCGGGCTCTGCGGGAACATGGACCGCAACGTCAGCAATGACCGAGTCTTCCCCAACGGCACCCTGGCTCCCTCGAACACCGCATGGGGTGGCAGCTGGAGAGTCCCCGACTCGGACCCCTTCTGCTGGGACGAGTGTCAGGGCTCCTGCCCGTCCTGCTCCGAGGACCAGCTGGAGCAGTTCAGCGGCCCTGGCTTCTGCGGGCCCCTGGCCTCTGGCTCCGGAGGCCCCTTCGCCGCCTGCCATGCCCACGTGCCTCCCGAGAGCTACTTCAAGGGCTGTGTCATAGACGTGTGCTTCGGTGGTGGATCCCAGGACATACTCTGCCAGGCACTGGCGGCCTATGCTGCCGCCTGCCAGGCCGCGGGGGTAGTCATCGAGGACTGGAGGACGCAGCTTGGCTGTGGTGAGTGTTGGGGAACACCGGAGAACTGGGGGGTCCTGTCTAGTTAGTTTTACTCCAGTCCTTCTGGGACTTTTTGTTGTTGTTTTGGGGCCACGCCTGGTGATGTTCAGGGGTTACTCCCGGCTCTGCGCTCAGGAATCCCTCCTGGCGGTGCTCAGGGAACTATATGGGATGCCGGGGATCAAATCTAGGTTGGCCACTGCAAGACAAGTGCCCTCCTGCTGTACCATCACTCCAGTATCCCCACTTCTTAATCTCTCTCTCTCTCTCTCTCTCTCTCTCCCCCCCCCCCCAGAAATGCCCTGCCCCCAGAACAGCCACTACGAGCTCTGCGGCAACCCCTGCCCGGCCAGTTGCCCCTCTCCTCTCCCGCCCCCCGAGCCCGCTCAGTGCGAGGGCCCCTGTGCTGAGGGCTGCCAGTGTGACGAAGGCTTCGTGCTGAGCGCCGGCCAGTGCGTGTCCCTGGACAGTGGCTGCGGCTGCTGGGTCAATGGCACTTACCACGAGGCTGGCAGTGAGTTCTGGGCCGACAGCACCTGCTCCCAGCGCTGCCGCTGCGGCCCCGGAAACAGCTCCGTGGTCTGCTCGCCCGCCAGCTGTGGGCAGGGTGAAGAATGCGGCCTGCTTCCATCTGGCCAGCTCGGCTGCCGCCCAACCAGCACAGCCGAGTGTAAGGCCTGGGGCGACCCCCACTACCTCACTCTGGATGGGCACCGATACAACTTCCAAGGCGCCTGTGAGTACCTGCTGAGCGCGCCCTGCCATGGGCTGCCCCATGGCCTGGAGAACTTCACCGTCACCGTCGCCAACGAGCACCGCGGCAGCCAGGCAGTGAGCTACACCCGCAGCGCCAGCCTCTACATCTATAATCACAACCTGACGGTCAGCTCCCGCTGGCCCCGCCAGCTGCAGGTGAGAGTTCCGTGAGGTCTCTGGCCTGCCACTCACCTCCCCCAGGCGGCAAGGGCTCTGTGCCGGCCCTGAGCTAGGACAGTTTAGAGCAGGGACCTCCCGGAGTCCTTGTTTATTCTTTCCTGAAATAGGCTCTAAAGACTTTGGTGCAGGAACTGGATGAACGAGGAACTGGATTTGAGCACCAGCCTGGCAGGGTTCTCTGAGCATGGAGCGAGGAGTGACCCCAAAGCCCCCCAATACAAAAGGCTGGGGCTGGGAGCCACAGCACAGCGGGTAGGATGCTTGTCTTGCATGAAGCTGGCCCGGGTTTGATCCCTGGCATCCCAGAGGGTCCCCCGAGCCTGTCAGGAGGAACCCCTGAGTGCAGACCCAGGAGTAAGCCCTCTGCATCGTTGGGTGTGCCCCCTCCAAGAAATAATAGCACTGCACTATAGCACTTATCCTCCTGTTGTTCATGGATTTGCTGAAGAGGGCACCAGTAACATCTCCATTGTGAGACTAGTTACTGTTTTTGGCATATCAAACACGCCAACGGGGAGCTTGCCAGGCTCTGCTGTGCAGGCAGGATACTCTCAGTAGCTGTCCGCGCTCTTCGAGAGGGAAAGAGGAACCAAACCTGTGTGGGCCCCATGCAATAGGCTACCCGCTGTGCTATCGCCCCATAAAATGAATAAATATAATAGTAAATAAAATAAATAACTTATGGTCAGGAAGATAGCGTAGAGGATCAGGAACTTGCCTTGCACACAGCTGACCCCCGTTCCATCCTCAGAACCGTGTATGATCCTCCCTCCCAGTACTACCAGGAGTGATCCCTGAGCACAATGGTTAAAAAAATGAAATGTGCCTAAGAATGAAGGCCACCAGGGGCTGGAGAGAGTACAGGGGTTAAGGTGCTTGTCTCGCATGCTGCCAGCTCCACACCTTGGTGTTCCCCTGAGCACCGTCAGGAGCCAGGTGTTGCCCCAAAACCAAAATAAATAAAAAATTCGAAGAAAAGTACCTGCTGGGTCCAGAACAATAGTACAATGAGTAAAGCAGTTGCTTGTACACGGACAGCCCAGGTTTGAGCCCCAGCTCTTTATATGGTTTCCTGTGCCCCGCCAGGAGTAATCTCTGAGGACAGAACCTGAGCACGGCCGACCGGGTGTGGCCCAAATCAACATATTCTTGTCTTAATTTTTCAAAATTAATAAGTTGCTGCCTCAAGGGGCCGGGACAATAGTACAGCAGGTAGGGCGTTTGCCTTGCATGCGGTCTATCAGGCTTCAATCCCTGGCATCGCATAGGGCCCCCCAAACACCACCAGGAGTAATTCCTGAGTGCAGAGCCAGGTGTAACCTCTGAGCATCGCCGGATGCGACACAAAAAGTGAAACAAAAAAAAAAAGGTCGCTGCTTCAGAGGGCAAGTGAGAGCCAGCAGCAGCTTCTCTGTATCATCGTTATTATGATGATTATTACCCACCATCCTCCCACTATGGTCACAGGGCCGAGGGCCTCTGCTCAGAATTCCACCCCAGGGACTCAAACCTGTGTCCATGCCCCGCCCGCAGGTGGATGGTGTGCTGGTGGCACTGCCCTTCCAGCTGGACTCGCGCCTGCATGCATACCTGAGCGGCAGGGACGTGGTGGTGAAGGCTGCCAATGGGATCTCAATGGCCTACGACGGCAAGAGTGACCTGCGCCTGCGTGTGCCCGCAGCATACCAGGGCATCCTCTGTGGCCTGTGTGGGAACTACAACCAGAATGCAACGGACGACCCGCAGGCAGTGGGCAAGAATCCTGGCCAGTGGCAGGTGGGCGGCACCGAAGACTGTGACAAGTGCGTGCCCGGGCCGTGCCCGCCACAGTGCACGCCCGAACAGCAGGCACAGTTTGCTGGACCCGACGCCTGTGGTATCATCTCAGCCCCCAACGGCCCGCTGGCACCCTGCCACCACCTCGTGCCACCTAACCAGTTCTTTGAGGCCTGTTTGCTGGATGCTTGCCAGGCACAGGGCCACCAGGAAGGCCTCTGTCAAGCAGTGGCTGCCTATGTGGCAGCCTGCCAGGCCGCTGGGGCCCAGATCGATGAGTGGAGACGTCCTGACTTCTGTCGTGAGTACTGACCCATGCTTGTGACCCCACCACTTTAAGAATGCTAAGACTAGGTCCTTCTAGTGTGGCTTAAGGTCTGCAGTGCTCTCGTCCAAATAGCTCCTTTTGGGGCGGGAGACAGTACAACAGGGGCAAGCACTTGCCTTGCACGCAGCCACTTTGGCCAAGGCCCTGATTCAATCCCTGGCACCACATATGGTGCCCTGAGCAGTGCTAGTAGTGATTCCTGAATACTGAGCAGGTGTGGTCCAAAAGCAAAGCCAAAACAAAAACAGGTAGTGGAGCCTACGCAAAACAGTGGGTAGGTACTACTGGGCTGGATCCACAAACAGGCAAAAACAGCACTTTGAGACTGGAGCATGATAGTCCAGTGGGTAGGGCATTTGCATGCTGGGGTTTGATCCCCGGCATCCATATGGTCCCCTGAGCACCGCCAACAGTAATTCTTGAGTGCAGAAGTAATCCCTGAACATTGCCAGGTGTGGCCCCCAAAACCAAAACATATAGCATCTATCCAGCAAGAGAGCCCAATGGGCCGGAGCCATGCTTTGTATGCAGGAGACTCAGGATAACTCAGTTCCTGCAGGGCACCACTGGGTGGGAGATCTATGAACACAGAACTGGGAGTAACCTCCAAACACTGCTAGATGCACCCTCCCCTGCTCCCCACAAAAAGAAACGTTAGAGCTTGGTCAGAGAGCTGAACTTAACTAGAACAGAAATCACTGGGCAGAAGGGATAGAACAGCGGCCAGGATGCTTGCCTTGCATGCAGCCAACCTGGGTTTGACCCCTGGTACCCCATATAATCCCCAGAGCCCTGTCAGCTGTGATCCTGGAGCACAGAGCCAGGAAGAAGCCCTGAGCCCTGCCAGCTGTGTCAGATAACAAAAAGAACTTGCACTCAGATCTGTGTGTGAAATGTTCTCAGGCAGAGACCAGCCAGTTCACCAGCCTGGGGGGCTAGGGGGCGGGGGTCTCCTCCCTTGGGAACCTCCCAGCCTCATACCTGCCTCACTTGCTTCCCCTTTTCTCCCCGCCCCCTGCAGCCCTTCAGTGCCCGGCCAACAGCCACTACCAGCTCTGTGGGGACTCCTGCCCCGTAAGCTGCCCAAGCCTGTCCACCCCAGAGGGCTGCGAGCCAGCCTGCATCGAGGGCTGCGTGTGTGATGCCGGCTTCGTGCTCAGCGGGGACACCTGCGTGCCTGTGGGCCAGTGCGGCTGCCTCCATGAGGGCCGCTACTACCCGCTGGGTCAGACCTTCTACCCTGGGCCCGAATGCGGGCGGCGCTGTGAGTGCAGGCCAGGCGGCAAGGTTCACTGCCAGCAGGGCACTACGTGCAGACCCTACGAGGAGTGCCGGGTGCAGGACGGTGTCCAGGCCTGCTTCCCGACTGGCTGTGGCCGCTGTGTGGCCAGCGGGGGAGTCCACTATATCACCCTGGACGGCCGCGTCTATGACCTTCACGGCTCCTGCTCCTATGTCCTGGCCCGGGTCTGTTGGCCTCAGCCCGGAGACGAGGACTTCTCCATTGTGCTCGAGAAGGACGCAGCCGGGGATGTCCAGCGCCTGCTGATAACGGTGTCTGGTCTGGCTGTGAGCCTGGGCCGAGGGTCACATGTAAGTTGGCAGGACCCTACCTGGGAGGACTGGAGTGGGGGCCTGGGAAACTTAAGGGAGACCTGAGGAGTATATAAAAGGGACTCACATCCTAAGGCGGGAGCAATAGTTAGTAGGGCATTTGCCTTGCACGCAGCCAACCGGATTTGATCCCTGTCATCCCATATGGTCCCCTGGGCACCGTCAGGAGTGATTGCTGAGTGCAGAGCCAGGAGTAACCCCTGAGCATAGCTAGATGTGACCCAAAAAGGGAAAAAAAAACGTGGACCCAGATCTGTCCTGGGCATTTGCTGGGGTCGTGGGGGGGGCCTGGGGGACACAGTCACAGGCCGACTCTCCTCTGGTGTTCGGGGGGGGGGGGTGGTACTATACAGGAAGTGAGGAGACTGAGCAGGACCCAGTTTTTCTCTAGGGTTCTTGGGGACCTCTGACCTTGCTCCCCATGCTTCCCCACAGGTGACTGTGGATGGTGAGGTGGTGACCCTGCCGGTGGCCGTGGGCTCAGTGCGGGTGACCGCCGAGGGTCGGAACATGATTCTGCAGACCACCGAGGGGCTGCGGCTTCTCTACGATGGGGAGGCCTACGTTCTCATCTCCATTCCCAGCTCCTTCCGGGACCGTGTGTGCGGCCTCTGTGGCAACTTCAACGGCAACTGGAGCGATGACCTGGCGCTGCCCAACGGCCAGCTGGCCTCCAGTGTGGAGACCTTCGGAGCGGCCTGGCGCACGCCCAACTCCCCGCCGGGCTGCACTGAGGGCTGTGGGCCCCAGGGCTGCCCCGTGTGCCTGGCGGAGCAGACCGCCCCCTATGAGAGCCTGCAAGCCTGCGGGCGCCTCCAGGACCCCAACGGCCCCTTCAAGGCCTGCCATGACGTGCTGAACCCCTCAGAGTACTTCCGCCAGTGTGTGTACGACCTGTGCGCCTACAAGGGCAACTTCACCTACCTGTGCCGCAGCCTTGCTGCCTACACCGCTGCCTGCCAGGCGGCTGGCGTGGAGGTGAAGCCCTGGAGGACCGACAGCTTCTGCCGTGAGTGATGGGGGACCCTGCCTTGGGGACATCCCTGGCTTCTCCTGTGACGCCCCCTACCCCCCACTCCATGCTCCTTCCAAGAGCCCACGCTCCTGAGACCTGCTCGGGGTTCCTTTCTGCAGGGAGCTAGGAGGGTGGGTCAGGCTGGCAGCTTCCCACACGAGGGCCAGAGCCTCCCATGGGTGGGACCCCCAGGATGGTACCCCCAGGACAGGGTCCCCAAGACTGGACCTCCAGGCTAGGACCCTTAGGATGGGGCTCCCAGACAGGACCCTGCAGGACAAGTCCCTCAGGATGAGACCCCCCCCCTCCAGGCCAGCACTGTACCTTTCAGATCTCCTCAGTCAGGGGTCCTGTTCCCTTCCAGCCTCCACTCAGCCAAGTCTCTGTCTCGGCCCACCCCCCTGACCTGAGTGTTTGCATCTTTCCTGAGCACAGAGAGTGGGTGCTGTATCTAGCCCTGACCTCTGAGGATGGGTGTCTCCTGCGTGTCCTCAGGGACCTTCCACCTACTGCATTCGCATGTGACATCAGGATGTCACTGCAGACTTCATCTCCCATCCTCAGCCTCTCTCTCTGGCCATGCTACCTGCCGTGGCTCCACCACCACCCGGCACTCTCTACCCCATGCCCACATCCCTTGTCGTTGCCCTCTCCTGGACATGACTTGCTGTCTATGCTTCCCCCATCCATCTGCCCCTGGACAACTGGGTCCCCACTTCTCCACTGCCACCCTGATCACTCTGGGCTGAGTGTTGGTGGCGGGGGGCAGTCCCCTGCATTATTCATCACCAACCCCATGCCTGATACACCCTCCCTCCCCTTCTCCCTGCAGCGCTGCAGTGCCCGGCCAACAGCCACTACTCCATCTGCACCCACACGTGCCAGGGATCGTGTGCTGGTGTCTCCGGCCTCACAGGCTGCACGGGCCGCTGCTTTGAGGGCTGTGAGTGCAACGACCGCTTCCTGCTCTCCCAGGGTGTCTGCATCCCCATCCAGGACTGCGGCTGCTCTGTGGACGGCCGATATTTGCCGGTGAGCCAGGGCCAAGTCACGCAGGAGGGTGGAGGAGCTGGATAGAGACTTTGAGTCTCTGAGTTGCTTCCCCTGGGACGGGGACAGAGGAGCCGTCACCTGCCCCAGCTGTGTGACCTGGTAACAGCATCTTGCTCGTTGGCTGCTGTGGCCAATCACCAAGGAAACGAAAGATAGAGAGGTAGAGAGGACACAGTTGGGGACACAGTGACATAGGCTAAGGCACTGGTCTTGCATGTGTGAGGCCCTGGGTTCCATCCCTGGCATGGAAAAATTTTTAAAAAAATAATAATAATAATAGGAGCCATAGTGATAGTACAGCAGGGAGGGCATTTGCCTTGCACAGGGACAACCCAGGTACAATTCCTCGGCATCCTGTATGGTCCCCTGAGCACCACCAGGAGTCATTCCTGAGTGCAGAGCCAGGAGGAAGCCCTGAGCACCTCCAGGTGGGGCCCAAAACCCAAAAATAAATAAGTAGTAGAGGTTAGAGAGATAGTACAGTGAGTAAGGAGCTTGCCTTGCATGCAGCCACCCCTAGTCTGAGCAGCATCAAGAATCATTCCTGAAGGTAGAGCCAGGAGTAACCCCGGAGCATCACTGGGTGTGGAAGCCCCCCAAAAATGATGATGAGAATGATAACCATAATGAAGGCCAAGCCATAAGAGGAAGGGGAAGGCAGTTTCGTCTGTTGGGCCTGCCCGCCATGACACAGCCTCCTTCCGCACACAGACCAACACCTCTCTGCTGAGCTCGGACTGCAGCAAGCGCTGCTTCTGCTCTGCCAGCGGCCTCCTGAGCTGCCAGGCAGCCGGTTGCCCACAGAACCTCACCTGTGAAGTCCAAGCCGGGTCCCGGGACTGCTGGGTCCCCCACGATCTCTGTTCCCTCTCCCCGGGCGGCAAACTCACCACCTTTGACGGCTTCAAAAACACCATCACCTCCCCCGGCGTCTATGAGGTGTCCTCCCGCTGCCCGGGACTCAAGGACATCATCCCCTGGTACCGAGTGCTGGCTGATGTCCACAGCTGCCATGACAAGCTGGAGGCTGTGCGCCTGGTACACGTCTTCTTCCAGGACGGGCTAGTGACCTTGACCCCCAGCAATGGCGTGTGGGTAAGTGTGGGTGCAGGCTGGTGGGGATGGGGGGCTGTCTCCCCCCTGCTACTTCTCCCCACATGGAGAGAAATGTCTATTCCATTTCACTCTCAAAGTTCTCCTTCAGCTTTCTGAGGTCTCTGAATTCATCTTTGTCTCAAGATTTCTAGCCCCACACATTGTCCTGCTGATTTTTTGTTTATTTATTTGGGGGCCACACCCAGCAATGCTCAGGAATCACTCCTGGTGGTGCTTGGGGGGCCATATGGGATGTTGGGGATGAACCTGGGTTGGACACATGAAGACAAATGCCTTACCCACTGTGTTATCACTCTGGTCCCTGCTCTGTTGATTTCTTTTCTTTTCTCTTTTTTATTTCCGTTTTGGGGTCACACCCGGGGATGCACAGGGGTTATTCCTGGCTCTGCATTCAGGAATCACTTCTAGCAGTGCTCAGGGGACCATATGGGATGCCTGGAATCGAACCCAGGTTGGCCGCGTGCAAGGCAAATGCCCTATCCGCTGTACTATCGCTCCAGCTCCTCTGTTGACTTCTTAAGAAGCAAAGGACAATACCCCAGGGCTGGAGGGATAGTAGAGGGGTGAAGGCACCTGCTTTCCAGCACTCAGCTGCTGGGCTTCAACCCCAGCACTGCTTATGGTTCGCTGAGCACCACCAGGAGGTAACACCTGAGCACAGAGCCAGTAATAGTCTCTGAGCACCACCAGATGTGGCCCCCAAATTTTTAAATTAAAGTGGAGGCTGGAGAAGTGGTACAGCAGGGTGGAAGGTGAATGTCCCCATTCAGTTGGCCTTGGACCAGCAGCTTCAGTTCCTTGTCACATGATCCTCTCTGAGCAGGTCACTCATAGTTTGACTGTTGCAGAAGTGAGGGATTCAAGAGCATGTGCACCCCCGACACACACGTGGAATTCCCTCACCCCCTTCCCCACCAACCAGTGTGTGGCTCTGGTTGACCTCAACTCTGTGCCCACCTCCCGCTCCCCCCAGGTGAACGGCGTCCAGGTGAACCTGCCTGCCAAGGTGCTGACATCTATCTCAGTGACCCGCCAGCCCGACGGCTCGATGGTGGTGCAGCAGAAGGGAGGAGTTCGGGTCCAGTTCCATCCCAGCGGGAAGCTGGATGTAATGGTCGGGCAGACCCATGCAGGCATGCTGTGCGGGGCCTGTGGAAACTTTGATGGGGACCAAGCCAACGACAAACCCCAAGACCAGACCTGGAGAGCGCCTGACTTCTCCTCCTGGTGAGGGTCCGGGGTGGGGGATCTGGGTCCACTTGGAGAGGGTGGAGGGAGTGGGGACCAGTGACCAGAGGAAGTGCTGAGTGTCTGTCTCTCACAGCTATGCCTGATCCGCTGGACAAGAGGACTTCAGGACGTGATCTCCCCGGACCCTGCGTCCTCACAGTCTTTCCCTTGTCCATAGTGTTTCCCACCCACCCCACCCCCGAGTGAGCCCCTCTGGCTGACTCAAGCATTCAATAAAGACTGTACACTGCCGATGTGCGTGGCTCATGCCTGTTCGTCCCTGACCTCCCTCCCAACTCAGCGAGTGCCACGGGCCTGGGGAATCTGACATGAGATCCGTTTATGGGAGGTGAGGGTGGATGCACGGCAGCATGGATGGCTGGAGTGGGGGAGGGCAGAGCGGGGGCAGTGGAAGATGATGCCAAGGGGAAATGAGAGGATGAACAGTTGGATGGAAGGATGGAGTAGGAGATGGAGAGATGACAGAGAAGTAGGATTTATCGCCGGAACACGTTCAGTTTTCCACTTCCAACCTCATATGTGTTCACAGCTTGAGCAGCTAGAACAATTTGCCGTAGAAATGACCAGGGTAGCATAGAAATGACCAGAATACAGGGGCAGAGCAATAGGACAGTGGGTAGGGCTCTTGCCTTGCACGTGGCCAACCCAAGCTCGCAATCCCTGGCATCCCATGTGGTTTCCCGAGTCTGGCCAGGAGTGATTTATGATGTCACAGAGTGAGAATTTTCCAAGAAGCCTTGAGTGCACTTGTCTGTCAAACTAAAGAGCCTTTAGTGACCAGCAGGGGCTTCCCAGCCTTGGAGCAACAGGCCCCATGTACTAAACAGCAGCAGAAGCTGGGTCCAGGCAAAGTGGTGTTTTTTTTTTGGGGGGGGGGGTTCACAGCCAGGGTTACTCCTGGCTCTGTACTCAGGAATTACTCCTGGCGGTGTTCGAGGGACAATATGGGATGCTGGGAATCAAACCCAGGTCGGCCACATGCAAGGCAAACACCCTACCTGCTGTGCTATCACTCCGCCCCCCAGGAAAAAATTTTAAACATTCCTTATCACATTCTGCTTGGCTCCATCAAGCAAATTTCTCATTAGCTAAAAAGCAAGCCAGCACAATTATGGTACAGAAGCCAAAGGTTATGCAGCTAGCTTTGAGTGGTTAATTGGGGGTAGGCAAATTTCCTTTAAAGGGGACAGTGAGGACAGTGGTGCAGGTTGTGTCCAGGGCATCCTGGCCCCTCACTGTGCTTCCCAGCTGTCAGCAGCCACCTACTTTTCTGCTAACTTGAACTTACTTCATTTCTCTGAGAGCAGAGCTAGGAGTAAACCTGAGCATTGCCAGGTATGGTCCCAAAAGCAAAATAAGTGAAATGCCCAGAATTCATTTCATTTTTCTTTTTTTCGGGAGGGGGGTGAGTCCACAACTGGTGATGCTCAGGGGTTATTCTGCACTCAGAATTACTCCTGGTGGTGCTCAGGGGATCATTTGGGATACCAGGAATCTAACCCGGGTCAGCCACGTGCAAGGCAAACACCTTACCCACTGTACTATTACTCCAGCCCCCAGAGTTTGTTTCTTAGGGCTCTGAAGAATAGGAAATCTAAGCGCTGGGATGGGGTTTCTTAAGGGGGCCTGGTTTCCCAACAGCCCTCTTTGGAACTGTTCCAAATATCACAGAAAGGAGAGAGAGTTCTCTGGAGCTTCTCACAGGGCACTAATCCTATTGTCGAGGGCACCAACTTCCTATGCTAGTCACCTCCCAAATGCCACCTTGGGACCATAAAGATAGCACAGTGGGTAGAGCACTTGCCTTACCTGTGGCTGACCTGGGTTCAATACCTGGAACTCCATTTGGTTCCCTGAGCCCTGATAGGAGTGATTCCTGAGGGCTGAGCCAGGCATAAAAAAGCCTGGAGTCAAAACCCAAAAACCAAAATGAAACAGAAAAAAGATGCTGAAAACACATGAGAATCAGGTTCTTCAAAGTACTGCACCGCAGCCTGCTGCCACCCTTTCATTCTGTTGTGGCATTGCACGGCCGCACACACTTCACTGTGCTACTTGCATATGCTGCTTGTAGTTCACTGGGTGGCACGTGATGCATTTGCATGCTTGCTCACCAACAATCCTCTTGACATACTGCTCACATACATCCAGCCCTCAGTGCTCCATGTGCTTGCTGGCAAGTGCTCTCCTTGCCCCGGGCTCACCCACCCTCTCACATTTGAGTGGTGGTGCTTGTGCGTGCCTGGTGGGAAGCTGGAGATCACACACTGTTGGGCTGCAAGGGGTCCCAGAGAGCCTCTGGGATTACCTGTGCATATACCTGACCCTGGTATGCACAGTATTTCTTGTCTCGTTTGGGGGCCACAGCTGGCAATACTCACGTTTATTCCTGGTGGTGCTCTGGGGGCCATATGGGATGCCAGGGATTGAACCTGGGTCAGGTTTAAGGCAAGCACCTTACCCACTGTATTATTTCTCCAGCCTTCCAGGTGCTTTTTTTTTAACTCAGTGAGAGTGGATGAGCCATCAAGGAGATAAACACAGATGGAAAAGGAGGTGATTAAGGCATAATCTCTGAATGAGCTGAAGTGATCGTATAGAGGGCAGAGTGCTTGCCTTGCCTGTGGTTGACCCAGGTTCAATTCCCAGCAACCCATAGGGTCCCTTCACCCCACCAAGGGTGATCCCTGAGCGCAAAGCCAGGAGTAAACCCTGAGCACCACCGGGTATGCCCCGCCCCACAATGTTCCCTGCAATATTATAAAATGAAGTGACCAAGACATGGAGGGGGCCAGTGCAAAACACAGAGGAAGTCAGCAAGAATGGCTGTACTAGGGGACTTAGGGGGGACACTGGGTAAAGATGAGATACATGAGGACCACGTGGAGAAGGCATAGTAAGCAAAAAGATGGACGTGACAGGCACTGTTGATGGCTGTGTAGGATGAGAATGGAACAGTGCAAAAGGGCTTACACTGTGGAGATTCAGACTTGTGAAAAGAGATCTGGTGGAGAGAAAACCCTAGGAGAAGAGGGGGCAGTAATCACAGTCAATTATTTCCCTGAGATTCTTGGTAAAGAAATCGGAGAAAGAATGCAGAGGGTAAGGCAAACATGCTTTGCCTAAAGCCAAGCCAGGTTTATCCGATTTATGTGTGTTCCTCCAACACACCACCAGGGGTCCTTCACGAGCAATGAGCCAGTAAAAGCCCCTGAGCATTGCAGGGTGTGACCCAAACTCACGCCCCTCGTCAAAATGGGCAAAGATAGAATGACAGTTGAAGAATGTGGAAGCCAAGAGAAGTTGTTTCCCAACAGTTGAGGGGTGCAGGGAGCCACACCTGACTGTTTATGGATTACTCCCGGCTCAGGGCTTATTGCTGACTCTGCCCTCAGGGATCACTCCTGGAGGGATTCAGGGAGCATATGATGGGGATCAAACCTGGTTGGCTGTGTAAGGCAAGTGCATTGCTGATGGTACTATCTCTCCAGCCATATAGCTGTGTATATGTGCTTATTGTTGTTGTTGTTGGTTGTTTAGGGCCACACCCAGTGGCACTCGGGTTACTCGGCTTATTCCTGGCTCTATATTCAAGAATCAGTCCTAGTGGGGCCAGGGACTGTTTGATGTGCCAGGGATGAAATCTGGGTCAAGGCAAGGTTTCTACCCACTGTACTATCACTTTGGCTCCAGGCCCTTATATTTATTTGTTTGTTTGCTTGCTTTGCTTCTGTTTGAGGGCCACAACTGGAAGTGTTCAGGGATTATTCTTGGCTCTGGGCTCACAGATGACTCCTGGCAGGGTTGGGGATTAAAATATACAGTGGAAGATGCACATTTTAAGAATAACTGGCTTAGGGGCCAGAGCGATAGCACAGTAGGTAGGGCATTTGCCTTCAATGCAACCGACCTGGGTTCAATTCCCAGCATCTCATACGGTCCCCAGAGCACCGCCAGGAGTGATTCCTGAGTGCATGAGCCAGGAATAACCACTGTGTATTGCCAGGTATGACCCTCCCCCCCCCAAAAAAAAATAGAATAACTGGTTTATCATAATGCCCATAAGTAGAGAGAAAGGGGGAAATTGTCTGCCATAGAAGAACGAAGGGGAGGATACTGGGGACATTTGTGGTGGAAAATGTACACTGGTGAAGGGATGGGTGTTCGATCATTGTATGACTGAAACTCAAACATGAAAATTTTGTAAGTGTAGCTTGTAGCTCACAGGAAGAAGAAGAAGGAGGAGAAGGAGAAGGAGAAGGAGAAGGAGAAGGAGAAGAAGAAGAACTGGTTTATAATGCCCAAAAGGGGGGAAAGGGGAGGGAGAGAAGAGAAGTGCCTGCCATAGAGGCCGATGGGTTGGGGGAAGGAAAACCGGGGCCATTGGTGGTGGGAAATGTACACCTGGTGAAGGGACTGGTGTTGGAACACATGACTGAAACCCAATCATGAACACCTTTGTAACTGTGTTTCTCACTGCAATTCAATTTAAAAAATAAAAGAATAAGGACAATGGGAAAAATAAAAATCTGATGCTTATAAAAAAAAAAAGAAGAACTAGTTTTGGACCGAAGCAGTAATATGGCAGGTAGGGCAATTGCCTTGCCCACAGCTGACACAGATTCGATATACATGTGGTCCTCTGTGCTCCACTTGGAGTGATCCTTGAGCACAGAGCCAGGAGGAAGCCTTGAGCACTGTGGGGTGTAACCCAAAAACAAACAAGCTAAGTGACTGGTTTTAAATAATGTGACCCCAGGCCTTACCCACACACAGAATATCACCACCATCTCTCCAGAAATTTCCTTCATGAATCCATGGGGCCCCTCCTGCTGTGGTAGTTTAAAACTGGGGGTGAGGGGGAAAGGGAACATTGGACGGGGATAATCTGAGAAGGGAAGCAGATGGAACAGTGGAACGAAAGAGAATGGCTGGGCATATTTCCCAGGGGGAGTGATAATGAGCCTCTCCCAGTGCTTCAACAGGAGTGGAAATGGCCAGGGGGTCAGGCAGGGCTGGGCGGGGGGCGCGACTGTGACACAATAGGATGCAAAACTGTGTCCCATACCTGTCACAGAGCTCCCATATCCCCTATCATTTCCTGGGTGCTAAGGGTGCTCCCAAAATCCTTTGCTCTAATATTTGGCTAGGGGTTTTGGGAGGAGGTAGAAAGAAGGGTTTCTAAGCAGGGGTGAGGGGGCAGGAATGATGGAAAGGGCTGGGAAGGGCTGTAGGGAAAGAATTTGCCTTCAAGGGACAGGGAAGGGTGGTTAGTGCAGGAAAAAAGGAAGTACTGAGAGGGGCAGGAAGGAGAGTACGGGGGTAGGGCACTTGCCTTGCACTAGGCCCAACAGGGTTCAGACCATGGCACCCCATATGGTCCCTGGGCTGGTGTGATCCCCTGAGTGTACAGCCAGGAATAACCCCTGAGCACCTCCAGGTCCAAAACTGGAGGAGGAGGAGGAGGAGGAGGAGGAGGAGGAGGAGGAGGAGGAGGAGGTGGAGGAGGAGGAGGAGGAGGAGGTTTACTATTTTATTTATTTAGTTGGTATTTACTTAGTATGTATTTATTTAGTTGGTTCACACCTAATGGTGCTCAGGGATTATTCCTGGTGGTGGTGGTGGAGGAGGAGGAGGAGGAGGAAGAGGAGGAGGAGGAAGAGGAGGAGGAGGAGGAGGAGGAGGAGGAGGAGGACGACGACGACGAGGTTTCCTATTTTATTTATTTAGTTGGTATTTACTTAGTATGTATTTATTTAGTTGGTTCACACCTAATGGTGCTCAGGGATCATTCCTGGTGGGCTCAGGGGACCATATCGGGTGCCTGGGACTAAACCCAGGTCATTTGTATGCAAGGCAACCACCCTACCTGCTGCATTATTGCTAAGCATTTAATGCCTTCTTGGTTACTGATTGGTTTTGGATCACACCCAAAATAGGTCCTGATGCTGTGTTCAGATCACTCCCTGAAGCCAGCTCTTTGGAGGATTGTGAGATGCTGAGGATTAAACCCCTGGCTTCAGCGCGGCCAAAAAGCACACACTCCAGCCTTCTGTACTCCGACCTACTTAAATCCTTACAGCATGTTTATTATGTACCCCTGCTGCCCCTGTTAGAAAATGGGCCCCTGAGAAGGTGGAGGTTTATTTGTTTTATGGTCTAGCTTACGGCTGTAAGATAAATAAATAGCACTGTATCACTGTCATCCAGTTGTTCATCAATTTGCTTGAGCGGGCACCAGTAGACTGGCTGTTACTGTTTTTGGCTTATCCAATATGCCATGGGGAGCTTGCCAGGCTCTGCCGTGCGGGCGGGATACTCTCGGTAGCTTGCCAGGCTCTCCGAGAGGGACAGAGGAATCGAACCTGGGTCCGCCGCGTGCAAGGCAAACGCCCTATCCGCTGTGCTATCGCTCCAGCCCAAGATAAATAATAAATAAAATAAATTAAAATAAATTTAAAATAAAAACTTTTTAAAAAAACCCTAAATTCTGAAAAAACTAAAAACCCTAATAAATTAATAAGTATAAAATTTAAAAACCTGATAGATTTATCGAGAACAAGGAATTGATCCGTGTTTCTGGGGATGGAAATAGACCAGGGAAGTCTTTGGAAGCCGTAAAAGTGTCTTCAGTAGGAAACAAGAGAATCCGGCCCTTGCGAAGCCTTGGCCAGGAATCTGGTGACTCGGGAGCTCATGGACAGCCGCGACAGCCACAGCGGTGACCCGGGATGAAATCGGAGGGGCGGGGCCTCCGGAGGCTCCGCCCACCGCGGCGGGCCGTACCGTGGGGCGGGGCTGCGGGGTGACGTCTCGCGCGCGCGACGTCGCTGCGCGCCTGCGCGCCGTCCCACGTGCGGAATCCCTAGACTCGTGTCTCCCCGGACGCCGCGCAGCTCCGTGCACGCCATGAAGCCAGGTACGGGCCGGGGTGGGGCAATCCGGGTCGGGGGCCTGGGTGGGAGTGGGGGTGCTCGGCCGCCGTGGGAGGAGTGGGGCGCAGCGGTGCTGCACCTACAGGGCTCCTGTCCCCGGTAGGGAGCGGGGCTTGCTTCTGCCCCTGACCGATCCTGAGCCCGAACCCGGGGGTTTTGGTCTGGAGATGTTTGATTTCCTTGGCTTCCGAGGTCACAGCCGTGAGTCGAGCTGCCTTGCACCTAGGATTTGCGGGAGGGGAGGCGCGAGGGGCCCGGATCGGAGTCGAAGTACTCACTGGGCGTTTTGAGGTGCTTCCTGTTCCCCTCGTGGGAGTCAGGGCTTGCAGCCGCAGGGCGTGGCTTTTGAGAATGTTTTGGTCCCCCGCGGGAGAATCCCAGACTTTGGCTCTAGGCGCTAGATCGGGGGCACCCCCCTTCATCTCCGCGTTTGCTTCCCCTGTCACTGCTACTGCCGGCGACCTCTTGACCCGAGCCCAGCTTCTCCACGCGGCAGAGTGGAGGGTTCACCCTCCGCCCCGCCTGCTGGTGCGTGGCTCCCGATGGCCCGCTTTGCCGCCCTCCTCTCTTCCCGAGGGGGGCGGGTCCCCGAGGAGAAGATAAGAGTTTTTATGATGAGAGTGGCTTTGTAGTTGGGAAATTGGCCCTCGCGCCCGGGATAGGTTTGGGCGGGAGCGACGTTAGTCCCGGCGCTGGAATGGTTCTGGAGTGGATTTTCCCCCTTGGGCTGGAGTGGTTCTATATTGGATTTTCCCCCTTGGGCTGGAATGGTTCTATATTGGATTTTCCTGGAGATTGTGATAATCCCACCTCGTGTCTCATGACAGAAAGGGGAGGCCTGATGTTTGACAGCTGAAGAGGCTCCTGAGTATTTATGGCTTCTAAGTATCAATGCTGGACTCTACTTACCAATCTGCTGTGTGACCTTGAGCAGATAGCTTTCCCTTTCTAATCCTCAGTTTCCCTAACCAAGAAAATAAAGTTAACCAGCTGTAGTTTAAGGGCAAAGTGATCATCTTTTTGCAGAAAGTGTAATGTTGTACTCTTCATACAATATGTCAGTTCTCTGAGAAAGCTAGAAAAAAATAGCACAGTGCTTGGCATAATACTGGCTTTTTTTTTTCAGGGGACCCAAATTAGATTCTTTTAATTTTTTTTCTAACACCACTCCTTGCACCCCCTCACTTGGAAAAGTCTTCTACTATGACCTGTCACTGCTACTACTGGTGAAAAGGGCCTTTTTTGTTTGTTTGTTTTTTGTGTTTTTGTTTTTTTGGACACCCCTGGCAGGGCTCAGGGCTTACTCTGGCTCTATGTTCAGGGATCACTCCTGGTTGGGCTCAGGGGACCATCTGTGGTACTGGGGATTGAACCTAGGTCAGCCCTGTGTGCAAGGCAAGTGCCCTATTCACTGTATTGTCCTTTGACCCAACCAAAATCAGTCCTGGAGGGTTTTTTTTCTCCTCTTGACTTGTGCCTGTGGCAAAATGGCTTCATCTGGGGGCATGGAGGTGGGGCAGTGGGTGTACTCATGAAGGGGATTTGGGTGAACCAGGCCCTTCCCCAGTTCCCTGTCTTCATTGTTTGGGGATCTTCTGATAAAAGTGCAGGTTGGACCTCCCCACAGACTACAAGTTGGGCCTCCATGTGGCCATGGCTGACAGACCGACACAGTTGGGACATCACACCCAGCATTGCTCAGGGCTGACTCCTAGCTCTGTGTCCAAGAATCACCTCTAACAGGGTTGGAGAACCACATGCAGTGCAGGGGACTCAACCCACGATTTTCTTTGTCCACTGTCCTATCTCTATTTGGAAGCGGAGGCTACTGTTTGTGGTGGAAGGAGGAGGATTTGGATGTGTAGAAGGAGGACTAGGGTGGAGTTGTCTTTGGGAGCGATAGTTTGGGGTGACGCCTGGTGGTGCTCAGGGCATCGTGTGGTTCTGGTTGCTAAACCTGGGCCTCCCACATGAGAAGCCAGCAGTCAGCCCCTTGAGCTATTCCTCAGCCAGTTTTTGAGATGGGGAAGCCCAGGTTTTAAATGAGAACGAACCAAGGAACCCACACCCAGCACTCCTGTGTGAGACTGGGGTGCGGTAGCTTTTCCGCAATAGAAGGGGGGTGCTCAGAAACGGGGTGCCTGGCCGTGCGTTCATGTGTATCTTCAGGTTTGCTGATGGATATTTACAAGTCTTGGAGGTGGGTGCTGCAGGATCTGTCTTACAATGTGGTCAGGGTGACCCGAACCTTTGCCCATGTATGTGGCCTCTGAGTGCTCCCCCCCACCCCCACCCCATTGCACCTCCAGTTATCTGCCTTCAGAGTGAACAAGGGACTTTAACCAGGGGTAGAACTCGGGGCTTACAAGTCCCTGACAGCTCAATGGCACCTGTACTTGGGCCAGACACCCTGCAGGCCCAGTAGCCCTCCATGGCGTGCTGAGCTTGGTTCCTGCAGGAGAGGTAGACTGGCCATACTGTGCCTGGGGCCTGAGAGATGGTTCTGGGGATCAGGTGCTTTTACCTGGCATGCATCGCCTTAAGCACAGAGCCAAGAGGCAGCCCCTGAGCACTGCTGGGTGTGGCCCAAAAAGCCAAACAAAATCACCCTGTCTGATCATTGACAGAAAACAAATATCAGCACAGGGGGACAGGAGGACCCCCCAAAAAGGCCCTTCTGAGGGAGGAACATGTATGCACCTTCCAGGCAGGCGGTTGGGACAGCAGAATTTGGAGAGGGGTAGGGGTGGGGATTATCTTGGGGGGATGCAACCTGCAGAGAAGTGGGGGTGGGGGGATGCAGCTGGACTTTGACTCCCATACAGAACCTTTCCTGCCCGCCCCCCGCCAGTTGATATTTTTTTTTTAGTAGGTGAAGGGTAGCATTGTCACTGCAGTGTCCCCGAACACACACACTTGGTGGCAGTGTCCTGACAATCGTACACAGGTTGCATATGTGTACACATACACACACAAGAGCGTATGCTCTACCCCAGAATTCCTAGGTGCCTGGAGTGGGGCCAGGGAGCCATACTCCTCCGCATCCCCACAGAGGGTCTTGGAAAAATACCCCCCCACCTCGGTGTCTTTTTGGTTTCATTTTTTCACGAGCTGAAGGGAAGATTTGGGCTGCAGTGCCGGCTGCAGGCAGCAGAGGGCGCGGTGGCTGGGAGGGAAGCCAGACCCGCCCCGCAGGGCCTGGGCACCTTCAGCTGAGCTGATGATTCCTCGCTCCAGGGAAGAGAATCCTTGGCACCAACTGAGATCAGAACCAGCTTTCATACTTATGGAGCTCACGGGATTATTATTTATTATTATTATTATTATTATTATTTGGGAGGGGGGGCTGGAGCGATAGCACAGCGGTAGGGCGTTTGCCTTGCACGCAACCAACACGGCCGACCCGAGTTCGATTCCTCCGCCCCTCTCGGAGAGCCCGGCAAGCTACCGAGCAGTCTTCAATACGCCAGACACAGTAACAACAAAGTCTCCAATGGAGACGTTACTGGGCCCGCTCGAGCAAATCGACGAACAACGGGAGGGCCTTTACCTTTACCTTTACCTTATTTGGGAGGGAAGGGATATTTAAAACTATCCGCCCAAAAATGTATATATATAAACAAAAATGTATAAAACAACCAAAAAATTCAAATACGGACTCTATTCCCTCCAGGAAAATTGTCAGCTTTGAGCAGTGTATGAAGGGTGGTACTCGATCCTAGTGTAATGCAAACAGTCTCTCCCTGGGCTCTTTGTTTGGTTTGATTTGGGGGTTTGCAGTGGGAGGGGCTCAGGGATGGGTTCTGGTAGTCAAAGGTTCTGGGAATCAAAGTAGAGTCGCATCCCCCCACCCCCACTTCTTTGCAGGTTGCACACCCCCCCAAACAGTCCCCACCCCTACCCCTCTCCACACCCCTGAGGTGCTGCAGGGGACATATGGGGTACAGGGGGGGTCGGACCGTGTCTGCCACCCGCTGCCCGCTTGCTGCGCCCCAGTTTCTCTTGTCTGCACCGGGAGCACCGCTTCCTTGTGGACCAGGAAGCTTGCCAGCTGCCTGGCCAAGCTCGGGGCACCCCTCCGACGCCCCACGTGCCGGGACCCTGACCCCTTCTCTGCTTCCCTGCAGGGTTCAGCCCCCGTGGGGGCGGCTTCGGGGGCCGCGGGGGCTTTGGAGACCGAGGAGGCCGCGGTGGCGGCCGAGGGGGCCGTGGGGGCTTCGGAGGCCGCGGCCGTGGGGGCGGCTTCCGAGGAGGCCGAGGCCGTGGAGGTGGAGGACGAGGTGAGTTGGGGGTGACGGTGGGGAGAGGGGTGCGGGGAGGGCTGGGGTCTCCCGCTCACGGCCCTCTCCCCGCCCACTCCCGTGCAGGTGGCGGAGGCGGTCGCGGGGGCGGCGATGGTGGGTTCCAGCCCGGCGGGGGCAACCGAGGCCGCGGCCGGGGTGGAAAGCGAGGAGGCCAGTCGGGCAAGAACGTGGTGGTGGAGCCGCATCGGCACGAGGGTGAGTGACGGGGGCAGAGAGCCCGCCCAAGTCCTTGGGAAGGTGGGGGCGCCCAGCCCTCATCCCGCTTCTGCTCCCCTCCCCCAGGGGTCTTCATTTGCCGAGGGAAGGAAGATGCTCTGGTCACCAAGAACCTGGTCCCGGGAGAGTCGGTGTACGGAGAGAAGAGAGTGTCCATTGCAGTGAGTGCAGGCTCCCTGTGTCCCGTCCACAATCCCGCCCCCCCCCCCCCCCCCCCAACGGCCCAGACAATCCACCAGGCCCTCTGACTTTCAGGTTCCAGGCCCACATCTAGGGTGTGGCGGGAAGACCCCACACTAGCTCACTATCTGGTGTCCCCCCCCCCCCCCCCCCCCCCCCACACACACACACTCACTTTCCTGGTCAGACTCTGCTTCCTTTCTTCCTGATTCCTGCTGGTAAGGCTGGGGGGATAGTCAGGGGACCAGCCCCTCTGCTCCTTCCTATCGGCCCCCATCTCCTCCTCTGCTTCTCGGGGCACATCCTGGCGCCTGCCCGTCTCCCGCTTCTGTCCTTCATTGCCTCTTTCTGGACCAGTCGCTCCCAGGGGCAGAGGGGCTGGCACACGGATTGTGCCGCCATCGTCAGTGCTTGTCCAGTGGACCTGTTGGTCTTCTGGCCACTTGGTTTGTCTGTCACGGCCCCTTTTCCCCTGAGTCATGAGCACACGGGCGCTGCACCCCTGTTGGGCACTCCGCCTTCCCCTCTAGGACCATGATAGAGGCCTCAGCTCCTCTTGGCGGGACTCTTGCAGCAGAGCTCCACCGCTGACGGCCATCCCCATCTCTCCCCATCCAGGAAGGAGACGACAAAGTCGAGTACCGGGCATGGAACCCCTTCCGCTCCAAGTTGGCAGCAGCCATCCTGGGAGGTGTGGACCAGATCCACATCAAGCCTGGGTGCAAAGTGCTCTACCTGGGCGCTGCTTCAGGCACTACTGTCTCGCATGTCTCTGACATCGTAGGGCCGGTGAGTGGAATGGGGGGGATGCGGGGCCCAGCCCTGCCCGCTCTGGGGTGTCTTTGAGGAACAGCTGGAGCTTGGACCAGCTGATTGCCGAAGTTGCCAGAGCTTCCTCCAGCATCCTCAGGCCCGAGGGTCAGGGGGCCTCAGGGTTAGAGGGTCCCGGAGCTGAGACCAGAGACCCCAGCCTGTTGGTTGGACACATGTACCCCCAAATCTCGGCCATTGGTTTCTCCTGAAAGAACAGAAGGACTCAGCTTTGTGCTGTGTCCATGCCCTGTACTGAAACTCTTGGGTTTTTGGCTCCTTTTCTTTGGGTTTTGGGGCCACACCCTGCAGTGTTCAGGGCTTGGAGGTCACTCCTGGCACAGCTTGGGGGACTAGATGTGGTACCAGAAATTGAACCCAGGTTCTTCATGTGTAAGCAAGCGCTCTAGCTGCTGTATTGACTCTCTTAGAGGACCCAGACCTCTTCTCTCTGTGACTGGGCCATTTGCTTTATTATTTTATTTTGGTTTGGGGGTGCAGGGTGGGGGTTGGGTCACACCTGGCAATGTTCAGGGGTTACTCCTGGCTCTGCATTCAGCAGTCAGGGCCATACAGGGTGCCAGGGATCAAATCTTCATTGGTCGAGTGCAAAGCAAACGCCGTTTCTGCTGTACTATATCTCCGGCCCCCTGGGCTGTGTGCTTTGGTGACTGGGGGAAAAACCCCAGCTCTGGTGCAGGCCTTTGAGAATAAAAGAACCAACTGTGAGTTTCTTGACCTCCTTGGAAGGGCTGAGAGTTAATTTCCCGAAAGCCCTTGGCGCTGTGCCTGCCCCCTGCAGGGTCTTCCTCTGTGTGTGTGAGTCTGACTCAAAACCTGCATTGCTCTCCTGGACTCTTGGAGCATGCAGAGTGAGATTGAAAAACCTTTGGCCAGGCAGGCAGCTCACTGCTTTGAACGTCCATGTATAGTCTCCTGTAAAACAGACTCCGTAAGACCCAGCCATCCCAGCCGCACCCAACGCCAGCATGAATGCTCGGCTGACCTGTCTCCCTTCTTCCGGTGTGTGATCTGGGTGTTTCAGGAAGCGCTTTGGTTTCTTTCAGGATGGTCTGGTCTATGCAGTTGAGTTTTCCCACCGCTCTGGCCGGGACCTCATTAACTTGGCCAAGAAGAGGACCAACATCATTCCGGTGATTGAAGATGCCCGGCACCCGCACAAGTACCGCATGCTCATCGGTGAGGCCCGGTGGGGCAGGCCAGGCTAGTCCGGGCTTCCTGAGGACCACGCAGCCCCTTGGCCCGACACGCAAGCCTCAGAGTCTGCGGAGATGAGAGGGGTGACGGAATCACTCTCCGAACTCCCAGCCTATTCCCCAGCTCCCCTTTACTCTAAGGCCTGCTTGCGTGTCCTGGGCCTGTGTATAGTTTAAAAGCCTCTTTTGGGGCCTGAGCGATAGTACAGCGGGTAGGGCATCTGCCTTGCGTGTGGCTGTTCCGAGTTCGATTGCTGGCATTCCATATGTCCCCTGAGCATCGCTGGTGTCACCCACAAACAAAAATGAAAGGGCCTCTTTCACGATGCCTTAACAAGTACAGCAGAACCCAGAAAACAGGAGTGGAATATAGTATGCCCTTCAGAGGAGCCCAAGTGAAGATTAGAGTAAAAAAATGAATTGAAAGCATAAGAGCAGCACACTACCCCACACCTGTAACTGGAACATTTTGATGCCTGAGTGATCCCTGTGAGTAGAGCTGGGAGTTAGCCCTGAGAACAGCACATTCCTTTGTATTCTTTTTATGTTTTGTGTTGTTGAGAGGAGGGGTCAGCCCTGCAGTGCTCAGGGGTTACTCCTGGCTCTGCACTCAGGGATCACTTAGGGCCATGCTCAGAGGGTCGAACCCAAGTCGGCCACATGCAGGGCAAGCACCTTAGCCACTGTACTTTTTCTCTTTGGCCCAAAATTCCTTTGCATTCTCAGGTTTTCTTTCCCTCCTGTTTTCCTCCTTAGACCCAGCCTACACCCTTTGTCCTGCAGCCCGTGATTGACAGCCCTGCAGGTGCTCTGGTCTGGACGTGCTCACCGGCTCACTTTTTTGATGACAAATCTGTCTTGCCGCCAGACCAGGGCGTGGGCTCAGGGCAGAGTCCATTGGGTCTGGTTTGTGTCTATTATTATCCCACCCGGGACTGGCCACAGAGTAGAGTCACCTAGTTTACAAGAGGAGTGAATGCATAGTGTGGGGATTGGGCCCATCTTGGAGAGGCACCATGGGGGTGGGGTGCCTGTCAAGTAGTGGGAGCCTGGAGGCAGGGAGAACGTGGGGAACCCGCTGGGGCGGACTGGGAAGTTCCCATGGGCCCAGCTTTCAACTGCCACTAATTTTTCCCTAGCAATGGTGGATGTGATCTTCGCCGACGTGGCCCAGCCAGACCAGACCCGGATTGTAGCCCTGAATGCCCACACCTTCCTGCGGAATGGAGGACACTTTGTGATTTCCATCAAGGTGCGGGCCTTGGGGGAGTGCTTTTAACTGTCAAGCAGTCAGAAGCTAAGGATCCTCCATCTCCCTGCCTTCCCCCAAACCAGTTTGGTCCCTTCTAGCCTTTTCCTCCTCTACTCCCTCTGTCCACCTCCTGTCAGTCAAATAGACGCTGATGGCAAAGGTCTGCCAAAACGAGCAGCTTTGGATTGAAACAAGCTGAGAACATGGTGGTCAAATTCATGATCTGTGGGTCTGGCCAACTGTTGGGTCTCACCTGGCAATGCACAGGGATTACTCTTGGGTCCTTACTCAGGGGTAACTTCTGAGAGTGCTCAGGGGACCATATGTCATTGAACCTGGGTCAGCCTCTTGAAAGGCAAGCACCTTGCCTGTTGTACTATTACTCCTGGCACCTGGCCAACTGAATTTGAATCCCATCTTGCTGTGTCAAGTGTGATCAAGTGACTTGTGTCAGTCTTTAAAGTACAAAGTAGAAATGATTTTTCTTCTCTGTTGATGCAAAGGGTACGTCTATCAATATATGTAAAATGTTCAGGACAATCTGGTATAGAATATAACTATCTAAACGATAGATGCAATTTTGGAGAGGGTGGGGTGGGATGGGTATTTGTTTTGAGGGCATACCTAGTGTGCTGTTTTTGAGGGGTCACTCCTGGTGGTGCTCAGAGAACCTTGGGGAGTTGGAGATTGAATCCAAGACATCCATTAAACTATGTACACATGCATTAAGGCATGTACAACTAGTACATCCATTTTTTAATCTCATTTTGAAGTTCAAAGCTTGGCCAGAGTGATAGTATAACAGGTTGAGTATTTGCCTTGCACATGACTGACCACCCCACATAGTTTCCTGAGCCTGCCAGGAGTGATGGTCCTTGAGTGCAGAGCCAGGAGTAACGTTACCCCGAGCAACTGCTGGGTGTGGCCAAAAACAACCGACTAGAACTCTCCCTGTACCCATCAACCTTATTCACCACTCGCTAGCCTTTTGCTCCATTTATTTTAGTAGCCACGGCCTTACAATTATTGTTAGTGGAGAGGACATAGAGTGGAGAAAAGAAAGTTTAACCAGAGGCATGTAGTTGACTTAGGAGCGACTTGAAACTACTAGTCCAAATCCAAGCCAAAGTAGAAGCCAGTGAATCCCTCTGCACGTGCTTGAGCTTGGGGCAAAGCGAGGCCTTTTGGTGCAAGACAGAGCAGGACAGAGCGAAGCCGCACTGCACCGCACTACAGGCTTGGCTCGGCCCTTCTCTCCTGTGCAGGCCAACTGCATCGACTCCACCGCCTCGGCAGAGGCCGTGTTTGCCTCGGAAGTGAAGAAGATGCAGCAGGAGAACATGAAGCCCCAGGAGCAGCTGACCCTCGAGCCCTACGAGAGAGATCACGCGGTGGTCGTGGGCGTGTACAGGTGAGCAGGGAGGCTTGTGTCCCCCTTTGTCCCCAACCGCGGGGCTGCCCTGCTCCAAGGCGTCTGCAGGCGCTGACTCCCCCTCCTCGCCTTCTTCCGGCAGGCCCCCTCCCAAGGTGAAGAATTGAGGCCCAGCGCCATCCGGATTCTGAGATTGTGTTGCTACTGTTACACGTGTGTTTTTATATTAAAAGACTCCTCCGTTTGCCCTGTCTGCTGCTGATTTGCTTAGCGACCTGGGTGACCCGCGCGGTGGTGCGGGGCTGGGCTCCTCGGCTCCCCCGCCCCCCCTTCCCCGGGACGCGCGGCCGGCACGGCGCATGCTCTCTGCTGAGCGGCCGCTGGCGCAGCCGCGAACCGGATTTCCGCGCTCGGGCGGGGCCGGCAGCTCGCCGCGCATGGGTGCCAGCGGGCGCGGCGCCGCGCAGGCGCGGAACGCTATTCGGGTCACGTGGGCGGGGCCGTGGGGGTGGGGACGGGGGCGGAGTCTGGGCGGGGGGGCCGGTTTGTTGTGGTCGCCATTTTGCTGGTTGCATTACTGGGTAATCGGGCCCTGGCTCGTCGCGTCCGTCGGATCCCCTCAGCCAGCGGGCAGGTCTGAGCTCGGGCTTCCCGAGCGGCTGGAGTCCCCTCGCCCGCGCCCTCAGGTAACGCCGCGGCTGCCGGGCGAAGCGGAGTGCGGTCGCGGGGAGCGGGGCAGTACGGGGACCCGCCCTGGCCGCGGCGCCGCGAGACTTAGCACGAGGCGGAGGGGGGCGGCGGGCAGGTGCCGGCAGCGCCCGGTTATTCATAGTCGGATTCCTGGAAGGGGCCAAGCCCAGGGGAGCGATCTAGGGAGGGGTCTGGGAGGGGGTAGCGGGCCCCGCTCCCGCCCTTTGTTTGGGCTCGGCTCCGCTGGCGCATCGCCGTCGCCTAGCAACAGCTGCCCCGGACGGTGATTGGCTGAGCGCTTGGCGAGCGCGGCCAATGGCGCGGTTGTTGCCATGGCAGGTGTGGACTGCCGGGCTCGCTCGGGCCCCGCCCGCCAGCTCTCGGCCGGCCGGGGCGGGCCTCCAGGGCGGGGGGCGGGACGCTGGGGTCCCCGGGGGCGGGTGGCTGCGCGGGGCGGGGCGGCGGGGCGAGGGTTAACCCGCCCCTCCCCCGTCCACCTGCTTTCCCCCTTCCCCCGCGTGGCCTGGGCTGACCCTCGTCCCCTCCTCTCCCCGCCCCCGGCGGCGGCGGCGGCGGCGGCGGCGGCTGCTGTTGTCACCCACCGGCCGCCTGTCCCGCTTGCCCTCCCCGCCGCGGGGCTTGCCGGGCCCGCCGGGCTGGGACAGGCGGCAGTGTCTCCTCTCCGCTGCCACCGCCGCCATGCTGGCCGCTCGCCCACCCCACTGGGGGCCCCACCGCGCCCCAGCCCCCCGTGGGCCCCGCGCCAGCCTTGACCCGGGTAGGGGGTGGGCGCCGGAGAGAGGGTCCTGGTGTGGGAGGCTCCCGGGAAGAGGGGGGCAGGAGGGGAGCTCCAGGAGAGAGGAGGGGTGTCAGACCGGCCTGGGAGAAGGGGGTCTGGCATGGAGTTTGTTGGGGCGGGTAGGCGGGAGGGACTGCTATGTGAGACCGAGGTTGGCTCTGGGGGCCTTCTAGGAACGGGCACCGCTATGGCGTGACCCCCAGGTGAAGAGCCACCAGAGAGAGGGGCCGCCTGGGAAGAGTGGATGGAGGGGTCTGGGGCTCAGATCCGCTGAGGGGCGAAAGGACCATCCCTTTAAACTTTGCCCTGCACCTGCCAGGCTGGTTGGGGCTGGTCGGTGGCAAGGGGACCTTGGAGTAATGTGGGTTAACAGCTCTGATGAGACCATGGGGGGATTGGGACAGGGTAGGGGGCAAACCCCGCGGAAGGGTGGGTACTCAGGAGAAAGAGAGGAACTGGGCATGATACGGGGAGGAGGCCCCTGGGAATGATGAGCTAGGGCTGGTATAGGGGTTCTCATAACCTTGGTGTGTTGCTGGTCCCCAAGGACCTTGATGTGTTTGGGGGGACCAGTATAAGATAGCTGTGGTTTGGAGGGGGCACAGAGGACATTTCTATGGGTGGGGGTGGGGTGCGAGGGAGCTGCTGCTGAGAGAGGGGAGCCAGGAGTCAGGCTTGCATGTGAGGGGGCACCCCACTCCCCGTGCCTTGGAGGTGTCCGTCTCTCCTTCCCTTCTCCTGATGAATGTCTTTTTGTCCTTTGCTGTCCTGCCCCTTGTCTCCGCCCGGCTCCCCTTCTGTGCTGTCTCCATTGACTTGGTGATCGTTCCTTGAGGATACACACTGTGCCCCCCACCCCACCCCTGTCCCCTCTCTTCAAGGCCACCTGTTGTACCTCTTCCCTTCCTCCGCCCTGCCTTCTCTCGCCTGCCCGGCACTGCCCCTCACGTCCCCTTGTTTTGTGTCTTCCTGCCCTCTTGCAGGTCTCAGCGGCGGTGGCAGCCGAGGTGCAGGATGCGAGAAGGCGCCCCCCGGCCGGGCTCCCGCTCCAGGCCTCGCTCCCCTGCGGCCCTCTGAGCCCACCATGGCCGTTCCTCAGGGCCATGGTCCCTTCTCTGGCTTCCCCGGGCCCCAGGAGCATACACAGGTACATGTGGAAGCTGGACTGCTCACTCCACTTGGGATAGAAGGTTCTGGGTACCAGGAGAGGGAGTGGGGGCCTAGGACAGTCCTCTGTGGGTGCGGAGGGTCCCGTGAGAGTGGAAGAGAGTTGGGATTGGCAGATAGGGCCCGGCTGGAGAGCCTGCCCTCGGGTCCTAGGAGGGCTGGTTCAACGGCTTAGGTTTTCCAGGCATCTGTTTCTCTTTGGGAGAACTGAGCCAGGAGTGACAGCTCCCTGCAGGGCCACTGTGAGGGCACAGTGAGCTGCTGGATATGGGTCCTGGCACACAGCAAACTCATGGCTGGTCCCCAAGAGAAAAGTCTAGCTTAGAAGGTGGAGGCAGTGGGAAGGCGCATGGTGGAGCCAGCAGGGAACAGTGTCTGGATTTTTGAGTGTAGCGACTGTTGAGTTGAGGCTCTGAAATGCAGAGCTGGGAGCTGGTCCACTGCGGGGCCCAGGGTGCTGGATTTACATCTGAGACCCCGGGTACGAAAACTGGGCAGAGAGGCTTGGTGTGTGTGGGGAAGGGCTGGGAAGACCCCAAGGGGTGAAGAGAAGACAAGGGGATGATGACCTTAAGGTGATGGGATACCCAGAATGGATGGCATTAGGGTGGAAGGGTTGGTGGAGGCAGGACCCAGATTTCCCCCACAGTACCTCCCAGTTTTCACTGAACTTCAGAGAAAAATAAAGGAACTAGAGCCGCCTGCCCAGGCAGATCATTGGTCCCATCGCTCACTCAGCAGATCTTTTGAGGAACCCCTGTCCTGTGCAGGCCCTGCACCAGGTGCCGGATATACAGCCAGGAGGCACTGTCCCTGCCCATAGGGACCGTCTGATGTAGGGGAGTCAGTGAGCGGATGAATCCATAGTGGAGAGTGAGGAACCCATGGAGTTGGCCCCTGTAGATCAGAGAGGAAGGCCTGTCCACAGTGTCTACCGCTAACCCTGTCCCAGGTATTGCCCGATGTACGGCTACTGCCACGGAGGCTGCCCCTGGCATTCCGGGATGCGACGTCAGCCCCGCTGCGCAAGCTCTCTGTGGACCTCATCAAGACCTACAAGCACATCAATGAGGTGTGCAGGGTGCAGGGGAGCCCGGCCGGGGGGCTAAGGGGCTCGGCTGCGGGCTCTGGTTGCTCACCGCTCCCCATCTCCTGGCTGGCCGGCGGGGCAGGTTTACTATGCGAAGAAGAAGCGGCGGGCCCAGCAGGCCCCACCTCAGGACTCGAGCACCAAGAAGGAAAAGAAGGTCCTGAACCACGGTTATGACGACGACAACCACGACTACATTGTGCGCAGTGGCGAGCGCTGGTTGGAGCGCTACGAGATCGACTCGCTCATCGGCAAAGGCTCCTTTGGCCAGGTGTGGTGACCCAGGGCCCTGCTGACTGTGGCCCACACAGCGGGGTGGGGGGTGGGGGGACTGGCCCCGGTGCTCAAGATCCTGTGGCCATTTGTTCATTTGTTCAGTCCCTGCCCTGTGTGCACTCCGCAGCCAGACGCTGGGGAAGGCGCCGTTTGAATCAGCACCCCTGAGCGGGGCCTGGCGTGGGGAGGAGAGGGGGCTCCGCCCTGCCCTCCTTCTCCCCTTGCCTCACGGGGCCCTGGGTCCTGCCCTGGCAGGTGGTAAAAGCCTACGATCATCAGAGCCAGGAGCTGGTGGCCATCAAGATCATCAAGAACAAAAAGGCCTTCCTGAACCAGGCCCAGATTGAGCTGCGACTGCTGGAGCTGATGAACCAGCACGACACGGAGATGAAGTACTACATAGGTGAGGCCAGGCCTCAGGCGGAGTGGGACGGACCCCACCCCCAGGCGGGCGCTGTCTTCAGGGCAGGGCATACACTGTGCTTCCCTGGCCTCAGCAGTTCTGCCACCTGTACCTGACCCACCGGGTTCACATGACAGCGCTGGTCAGAGTTTCTGCAGAGCCTGCCAAGGCCAGGCTTCCTATAAGTCTGCTTAGGCAAAGGGCCTTTCTGCAGCCCCTGGGGGCGGGGCGGGGGCCTCCCAGACTCCCCTGACAGTCACTTGCCTAGAGTCATCATCAGGAGAGCCCCACTGTCCATCCTTTGTCCGGCAGTACCTTCCAGAGTCTTATTACTCTTTGGGTTTTTTCCCCGTCTATATCGAGTCCTCTTTTAAATAAAAAAGCAAATGGATTTAAAGAGTGCTTGCTTTAGAGTATAGCAGGCTGGAAAAGTACTACAAATGGAGTTGGGGTTAGGCGGGGAGTCCATTGGGACCCTGGGAAATCCTGGGAAGTGACCACTTGGTCAGAGACCAGAGTAGCCTGTGAGCATGGGGCGGCTGTGTGCGCTGACCCTTGCCCCGGGCCCCTTCCCTCAGTGCACCTGAAGCGGCACTTCATGTTCCGGAACCACCTGTGCCTGGTGTTCGAGCTGCTCTCCTACAACCTGTACGACCTCCTGCGCAACACGCACTTCCGTGGCGTCTCGCTGAACCTGACTCGGAAGCTGGCCCAGCAGCTCTGCACGGCGCTGCTCTTCCTGGCCACACCCGAGCTCAGCATCATCCACTGCGACCTCAAGCCCGAGAACATCCTGCTCTGCAACCCCAAGCGCAGTGCCATCAAGATCGTGGACTTTGGCAGCTCCTGCCAGCTTGGCCAACGGGTGCGGGGCCTCAGGGCTGGGCGGGGCCCTGGTGGAAAGGAGGGACAAAGCTTTGGGTGGGGAGGGCGTGACCCCCGCAGGGCTAGAGTTGGGGTGGGGGGCGGTGGGGAACAGTAGATACACAACCAGGGGGGAAGGGCAGCAGGAGCCTGAGGAAGCTGGGCCCACGCTGGCCAGGTGAAGGTGGGTTGGCGGTTTGGCTTTGAGCCTGCCACCGCCCTTTGCCAAGTGTTTATTCTTGGCACATAAAACTAGAGATAGGCTGGGGGCTGGAGGGGAGCACTTCAGCTTTGCTGAGACATTTCAGAGGGTGACGGAAGTAGCTTGGAAGGAGTCTGGAATGGGCAGGAGGGTGGGGCCATGGCTGCAGGCTGTCCCCCTCTGCCGCCTGGGTTCAGGCTAGGCCGGCAGAGGACCCAGCGGCTAAGGAATTGCAAGTGGTGGTGATTCCAGACAGTGAGTGCAGTGACTCCAGGATGGAAGCTCCAACCTCCAGTGTATGCAGGAGGAAGAGGAGGGTCTCTGGGTCTCCTAGCCTCCAGGGAGTTGGCGGCACCTCTCAGGGAGGCCAGGGTTTCTGACCGCTGCCCCTCTCCTCCCCCAGATCTATCAGTACATCCAGAGCCGTTTCTACCGTTCTCCCGAGGTGCTCCTGGGCACGCCCTATGACCTGGCCATCGACATGTGGTCCCTGGGCTGCATCCTTGTGGAGATGCACACCGGGGAGCCCCTCTTCAGTGGCTCCAATGAGGTGTGCTCCCAAAGAGGGGTGTGTGCTGGAGGGGGTGACGCCGGGCGGGCCCGACCACCCTGACCACCTGCCTGCTCGCAGGTGGACCAGATGAACCGGATTGTGGAGGTGCTGGGCATCCCGCCAGCCCCCATGCTGGACCAGGCCCCCAAGGCTCGCAAGTACTTTGAACGGCTGCCTGGGGGTGGCTGGACCCTACGAAGGACAAAGGAACTCAGGAAGGTGCGGCCCCCGCCCCGTGCCGCTCCTCCTACCCTGGGTGCCCCTCACTCTCTCACACTTGGGGCTCCCTCTCTCCCCGCTTCCTCGCCCTTGTGTCTTTCCCGTCCTTCCTCTCCCCCTCCTCGGCCTTTGCCTTCCTCCCCTCCCCACCCCGCCCTCCTACCCCCTCCCCGACTCTGAGCTTCTCTCTCCACTTCCTCTCTTGTGCCTCTGTTTCCCCGTGTGTGTCTCCCTGCCCCTCCTGCCCACTGACGGCCACTCTCTTGCCCCCCCCTCCCACCCCCTCCCTGCCAGGATTACCAGGGCCCCGGGACACGGCGGCTGCAGGAGGTGCTGGGCGTGCAGACGGGCGGGCCCGGGGGCCGGCGGGCGGGGGAGCCGGGCCACAGCCCCGCCGACTACCTCCGCTTCCAGGACCTGGTGCTGCGCATGCTGGAGTATGAGCCCGCCGCCCGCATCAGCCCGCTGGGGGCCCTGCAGCACGGCTTCTTCCGCCGCACTGCCGACGAGGCCACCAACACGGGCCCGGCAGGCAGCAGTGCCTCCACCTCGCCCGCACCCCTCGACACCTGCCCCTCCTCCAGCACCGCCAGCTCCATCTCCAGCTCTGGTGGGTGCCCAGTGCCAGAGAGGGGAGCATGGGGGCGGCACAGCTCTGCTGCGGCCTGACCCGGGAAATCTAGTTGATGGGGCGACACTGCCCCCCAAGGTGGAGGCCAGGGGCCTTGGCAGATGTACAGGCCAGCGGGGACTATAGCTCAGGCGCAGCTAGGGAGGCACTTTCTGTTTGCTCGCGTAGAGAAGGTAGAGTTCCAGGGGCACTGCTGTTTTTCCCGAGAAGAGAACGGTAGGTTCAGAGTAGGGGATGCCCTGAGCAGCCGAGCGGGCTGGGACAAGCGAGCTCTCTCACCCTGTCTCCAGAAGGGAGCCTGGCTCAGATCCACAGCTGGTTGGTTGCACCTCCAGCCCCCACAGCCCATCTCTGACCCCGTGTCTCAGGATGAGGCTCCGCCCCTTGAAAGTGCTCAGGTTCCCCCATCCAGACCTGCACCCCAGCCTCACCCTAGGCTCCGCCCAGCACCCCCTCACCTAAGGCCTCTTCTCTTCCCTGGCACTTCAGGAGGCTCCAGTGGCTCCTCCAATGACAACCGGGCCTACCGGTACAGCAACCGATATTGTGGGGGCCCCGGGCCCCCCATCACTGACTGTGAGATGAACAGCCCCCAGGTATGGGGCTCGAGGGTCTTTGGAGGTGGGCGGTGGGTGTCTGGGGCCACAGGACCTGGGGCCTTCCTCACACGCGCTACGATTCTTCTTTCAGGTCCCACTTTCCCAGCCGCTGCGCCCCTGGGCGGGGGGTGATGTGCCCCACAAGCCACATCAGGCCTGTGCCTCCGCTGTGTCACTTCCAGGGCCGGGGGCCCAGTTACTCCCCCAACCCCACTGCCTTGGCCGACCCCCATCACCAACCTCACCGCCACCCCCGGAGCTGATGGATGTGAGCCTGGCGGGCGGCCCTCCGGACTGCTCCCCACCTCACCCAGCACCTGCCCCCCAGCACCCGGCTGCCTCAGCCCTCCGGACTCGGGTGACAGGAGGTCGTCCACCCCTCCCACCCCCCGACGACCCTGCCGCTCTGGGACCTCGCTTGGGCCTCCGTGGTGTGCCCCAGAGCACAGCAGCCAGCTCATGACCCCGCCCTCTCCCTGGGGCCCCTCCTGAAGCCATACCCCCTCCTCCCATCTGGGGGCCCTGGGCTCCCATCCTCATCTCTCCCCTTGACTGGAATTGCTGCTACCCAGCTGGGGTGGGTGAGGCCTGCACTGACCGGGGCCTAGGGCAGGGGGTGGAGGAGAGGGGTTCAGGCGTACCCTCCCCACTAAGGACTGGACCCTTGGCCCCCCCTTGTTTTCTATTTATTGTACCAAAGACAGTGGTGGTCCGGTGTTGGGGAGTCCCCTCTCACCCCAGGGCCCTAGGAGGGGGTGGGGGCAGGTAGGGGGAGATGGCCTTGCTCCTCCTTGCTGTACCCCCCAGTAAAGAGCTTTCTCACATGCCTGCCTGAACGTTTGCAGGGGTCCGGCTCCCCTGGCTCAGTCCTCAGAGGCATGGTGGGGAGCGTTGTTGGGGTCGGGGTATGAGAGCTCTGCCACCCGGGCTGTTGGCGCAGGCAAGGCTGCTGTGGGCCAGGGCTCCGGAGTCCTAGTCAGGAGTCCTGGTTAGGGTTCTAGCTCATTTTTGCAATCTCCGGGGTAAACTGAACAGGCCCAGACCCCAGCATCAGGTTCTACCCTAAAAATCAGAGCTGTCACAGAATCCACCAGGAGAGAGAGGCCCTTTATTCCAGGCAGGCATCCACTAGGTGCTGAGTGCATGTAGCAGGCCTGAGGAATGGCAGGCAGGCAGGTAATGGGTACAGACTTAATAGTGACCCCGCCCCCCAACCCTCCCCCACGTCTGGTGTCACCCTCTGGAACCAGTGCGAAGCAAAGCGTTTTTGAGATTCTCTGATCAAAAGATATTCCGAGGTTTCAGGTAAGTGAGCCTGTTTCCGTGGCATTTTGGAAACCTCTGCCCCCCGAACGGCCAATTTAGGGGCTTCTGATTCAAAGAGTAACAGTTTTTCTGCCACTGGTTGCGATGCTTTCTGGGGAATGGAGTTTTACCTAGTGTTCCCCGCCCCCTTTTCATTGGCGAACTACAAAGACCAGAATCCTTTTTTGCTAGCGTATTTGGGGGCGGGTTCTGTGGCAGCCAATCCGCAGTTGGGGGCGGGCCGTAGGGGCGCCGCCCGGGAAGGGTGAGCGGGCGGTGTGGGGCTGTGCGCAAGCGCGTGGGTCTGCGGCGTGCGGGAGCGGGTGGGAGCGGCCGGAGGTCCGGCTCCTCGCCGTGGTGCAGAGGCGGAGGTAGGCTCTTCCTGACCTGGCCGCGGGGACCCGTGAGGGACCCGCGCGGGTTTGCAGATAGAGGCGCGGGGGAGTGATGCGCAGAGGCGGCGGTGCGAGCTGCAGGTGCTTGGTGGTGGCAAGATCTGGAGAGTTCCGTAGGGATCATCGTGGAATATTTTATTGGCTATGTCGGGAGCTTGGAGTTTGGGGGTCTCAAGGAGCCCCGGGGGGCTTTCTTGAAGGGTAGGGGAAATCCTCCGTCTGGTCCGGGAGCCCAGCCTGGCCGCTGTGGCCGGCAAGAGGACTTGAGGGTGGATGGGGCCGGGATCTTGGGGTTGGTTGCAGGTGGGTCCCATGCGAGGGCTGTCGGGTACTGGAACCGTGCCGGGCGTGCTGCGAGCGCTGAATTCTTCCTCTCCCTCTCTTCCTCGCTTCTGTTGGGGTGGTGGTAAGGAGCTATCTGAAGAGCAAGTGTGACCTCTCTTTGGCAAAGGATATTGAGAGCAGAGAAAGGTTGAGTAATTTAGGAACTTAAGGAGGACTCAGGTGGGCCTGAGTGAGTTGTGTGACCATCAATCCCCTTAGCGAGGTGCGTGAGGAGCGACCCGACTCTGGTCGGATTGCGTGGGCCTTTGGGGAGCTTGGGCTAGGCCTGCTATGCTCATCCCAGTTTGTTTCCCGGCCAGACCCTCCCCTGACCTGTCTCCTCTCCTCCCTGGAGAGGTGGGCATGAGAGGAATCTTGGCTGAGATCCTTTCCTTCCTGTTCCCCAGGGCGGTCCCCCCCCCCCCCCCCCCCCCCCACACACACACACACAAGTCACTGCTCAGACCTGAAGTTCTGGCATTGTCCTTGACTCTCCACTGTCTCCCGAACATGTTCCCAGCTCTTCCCCCTGGACCGGCCCACAGCCTCCATGCTCAGTCAAGGTGCCGTGAGAGCTCTGTGTCAGAGCTTCCTGTGGCTCCATGTCATGGCGCACCTGCCAAGTATCCCCAGTGATTGCCCCCTCCCACCTCTCCCTCCTTGCTGCCTCAGCTCTGGCAACCCTGTCTTCAGAGCTGGTTCCACTACATCCATCTGTAGCTGCCTTTCCTTAACTTTGGTCTTAGCACCTGTGTAGCTGTTAGGAAACTGACATGCCTTGTGGTCCACGCTCCCTTCCTCTCTAAGCATCAGCAGAGCCGGGTGTTCTGCTTATTCCATGCTTTCATCAGCAACACCCACAAACACTTAACCCAGGCTAGGGGCACCATAACTATTAGGATGGATGGAGGGACAGACAGATGAGCAATTTCAGAGCACAGATCCTGGTTCCAGCAGCCCAGGGACTCTGACAGTCCTCTGTACATAGAACGTGAAGGAGACACCATAAAGTTTGCTAAGGTCTTCATAGGTGTCTCGTGTCACAGTGCCTCTGCTCTATGATCAGCATTGGGAAAACGGCCAGGATCAAATGGGATTCCTGCCCCCCAACCCCAAGAGCTCATGTTAGGGTGGTGATGGATATTATCAACTCTCCAGGCGGATTGGACGCGGCAGGGACAGAGTGCTTCAGAGCATGTGCAGGACACCTAACCTACACCTGCACATATTCTGGGAAATGAGGTTTGAGGTGGTGGAGGGGGTGTTCAGACCTTAAGAAGCAAAAGGGGATAAGGTGCTTGAGTTGCATGCAGCTGACCTGAGTTCTGTCCCAGGTTCTGCATGGTTCCCCAGCACCATGGGGTGTGGCCCGACCGCTCCCCACTAGCACACCTCAAAAAAAGGTAAGAGGGATCAGTGGGGAAGAGGGTAGAAGCCCCAGAGATTGAGAGGAGAGGAAGAGACCAGATCATTCAGGCCCCTGTAATAAGTGTGTCCTGGGGTGATAGTACAGTGGGTAGGGCTCTTGCCCTGGTGGATGGTATAGCGGATAGTGTACTTGACTTGCATGTGGCTGACCACGGCATCCCATGCGGTCCTCCGAGCATCACAAGAATGATCCCTGAGTGCAGAACCAGGAATAACCCCAAGTGTGGGTGTGACCCAAAAAACAAAAAGAGTGTCTCCTGGGGCCAGAGCAATGGTACAATGTGTAGGACACTTGCCCTGCACAAAACACAAAGGAATATGTGTCCCTAATCCCCACTTATTGTCAACAACAACAAAAAAAAATGGGAGCAGGGAGTGGGCAGGGGAGGCATACCTAGCAATGCCGAGGAGATACTCTGGGGGTGCTCAGAGGACCGTATGGGATACTGGGGATCAAACTTAGGTCAACCACTTGCAAGGCAAATATCCTCCCTGCACTGGGCCCCAAATTTTAAGTGAAAGGAGACAGGGTCACTTTTGTGTTAGACATTTCCCTCTTGGCTGCTGCCTGGGGAATTGTTGACTGGAGAGGATTGAAATGTAAAGTGGCCCATTGGCAAGGTCAGCGTCATTAAGACCAAATAGCTGCTCCTGAGCCAACCCCACCTTCCTTGCTATCACTTCCTGTGGACTGATGCGGGGCAGAGTGGTGCTGGGGGCTGGGCCTGGCAGTGTCTGCTCTCTGGGAGAGCCCAGGCCAGCCCCCAGCTGCCGTAGTGGATTTACCCCAGGTGCCCAGCCCTGCTCCCAGCTGACCCAGGAACAGAGAGGAACAGGCCTGACTCATCTTGGCCACATTCCAGCACCAGAGCACAAAAATGGCTGTTCTCTTAAGGCACTGTTTGGGGATGATTTGTTACCCACTTGTAGCTAACCAAGACCAACTTTAGGCAGTTGTACCATTTTCTGTAATTAGCCCGTTTAATCCTCAGTCACTGTGATGTCGTTACTCTCTTTGTACAAATGAGCAACTGATTCCTATTCAATTCCTATTCAATTCCCAGCATAGCATTTGTCCCCACACACTGCCAGGAGTGATGCCTGAGCACAGAGCCAAGAGTAAGCGCTGAGCATTGCCAGATGTGTCCAAAGATTTTTTTTAATGGACTGCAGCTCACTGGGATAATCTATGCCTTCCAGATTAATTAGACCTGGGTCTAATCCCCAGTGTCCCCCACAAAAAAAAGAAACTGGGCTGGAAAGAGTTCACCAGCTGAGCATATTTTTTGCAGATCCAATCCCTGGCACCATCTGATTCTCCAGCCCCTGAGCTGGGAGTAACTCCTGAGCACTGCCAAGTGTAGCCCCAGACAATCTAATTGTTCAGGAAGGTGGGTTAGCAGATCAATAAATGCATCCTGAAACCACTTACTCCTAACGCCCTCAGGTCAGAGCCCTCCCATGGCTGAGGCACCTTTTCTTTGAAAAGTAGGGCTTGTCCAGGTTCTGGGCTCCCCTGGAACTGCAGAACTGCAGGGAACTGGCAGCCCCCCCCCCTCCCCGCCTTCCCCCGCTGGGCAGGGAGCTCAGGAGCAGGAGGCTGAAGTCAGGTTCTTGGAAGGCCCTTGAGTAGAGCAGAATGGCCGCGGGCTTGCTTGGGACAAATCCCACAGAGCAGAGCACTGTTGGGAAGCCAAGGTGAGCCCACAGAGCCAGCAGCCAGGAACTGGCATGCTGCTGGGAGTTCCAGGATGGACTCACTTCAGTCTTTCTGACATTGAACTTCTGTGCCTAGCGCTATGGAGGGGCAGGGAAGATCCTCCCAGTCCTCATGCTCTGGGGCCTGGCATGAGTGGGGGACGATGGGGGATGAGCCAGCATCATTGCATCTGTGGGGATGTTATCGCTCAACAGACACTGCCGTTTCACAGGGAGGGGTTCAGGAAGATCTGGAAGGAAGGATTACAGAAGCAGGGCCCTGAGGAAAAGACAGCTGTGTAGGTCTTCCTGCAAAGGATGTTGTAGGGGTATGTGTGTGTTTTGCCAAGGGCCTCTCTGAAGCAATCTTATCGCTAAGCCATATCCCCAATCCCTAAGAAGGACATTCCAGGGCGGGGGAGGGGGTGGGGGGAGCAAGTGCAGAGGCCCTGTGGCATGCTTGACGCAGCAGAAAGAATCACACTGGACCTGAGCACCAACTGGGCCAGCAGATGCAGTGGGGAGGCCTCAAGGCTGATTGGATCCCAGTGCGTGGGCAGGTAAAGGCAGGCACCTAGAGTCTGAGAGCTGAGGTCTGATACAACCTTTGCCTGGGTGCCAGTTTGCAGAAATTTCCTAAGGGCCTGCAAAATCCCCCAGCCCCAGTGGCGGCACGGCACCATTGTCAATGTTGGCTTAGCAAAGGTACACGGATTCTCAGCCATGCTTTGTATGTGGTGGTGGTCAGCACACCGTTTTCTCTCTGCCCACTGGTCCGCAGGCATCAAAGGGTTGAAACCTGCTGATCGATCCAACACCCGGCACCAGGATGGACACAGGGGCCCCGTGGACAGGAGGTCACCCTGCAGGACGGTAGATGGGCACTTAGCTAGAGGTGGGGAGATGCAGGCAGACTTAATGGCTTCATGGCCAGGATTGGGGCCTATTGGTGGGGAGGGGCGGTGAGCTAAGGCAGAGGCAGTGCAGTGGGGAGTCTTGGGCATTTTCGTAGCTTGAATGAGACCCTCAAGGGTGAAAGGTGAAGGGGAGCAGGGAGCTTGGGTGATTGGCCCAGGGAAGGGGCTGGACAGAGTAGCCGTGCCCGTCTAGTTTGAAGGCACAGCCCTGGCAGATTAGCCAGGGGTGATGATGGGAGGGCATGGGCAGGGACTGAATGTGGCCATCTGCTGGCCTCTTCCACTTCCCTTCCCCTGCAACCAGCCTCGATGCATCGCCCTCCCCACTCAGTTCCCACAGCCCCTGTGCCTCTACCAGGATTGAATGCCCAGGGTCAGAGATGACGACATGCTCAGAGTGAGTGCACCCTGTGAGGTGACAGCCCCCCACTAGATAGGTCTCGGGATTGAGAGCCGAGCTGACTCACCTGCATCGTCTCGGAGTCAGGAGGACCAGGAGACTGCATGTGGGTAACTAGGGACACTCCCGGTGAGCCGCATGCTGTGAAGCCATTGGACTTGGAGAAAGGGATCTTGGAATTTATTTCCACCGAGCAGTTCTGTTTTGCAGAAATGTTGCAGAGAGCATCTAGAGATTCCCCAGGTGCCTGACGCCCCCCACCCGCCCCCCTGCTCCCCTTTCCTTAATTCTTGGGGATTAATCTGGCAGGACTAACATCACTCTGCGCTTGAGTGTGCCAGTACGGGGAAATCTGCCTCAAGAGCTGATGGGTCTTGTCTTCAGCTCCAGGCTTGATTCCAGTCCTGCCCACTCCCACTAACGTTCTTCTGTTCTAGGAGCCAGCCCCTGGTCCCCCTGCTGCCTTTGTCTCCTTGGGCGTCTCCGTCTGTCCTTGCTTTGCGTGGCATCAGGGCAGGTGTTTGGGAGAACGTGTGTCAGGTCTTTTTCCCCTGGTTACCTGGAGACTATGGTTGCGGCCGGAGCAGCCCTCAGGGCCCAGGCCCAGGTGACCGACCCAGTACCTGGCTGTCCTGTCATGTGCTGTGAGAACCAGGCATGGGGCGTGGCTCTGGGCGGTGTGTGGGGACACTAGGGACGGGTCTCAGGGACGGTCAGGCCAGCCGATTCCCGGGGGTGCAGGCTCTCCCATCTTCTCCAAGTTCCACCCACTCGTTTCTGCCCATTCCCTCACTCTTGGCCAGGGGGCATCTGTCTGCCTGCCATGCTGCTTTCGGGGCAGTTGCTCATGCACACATCTGCACTCTCGGATCTCGATCTTTGGGGACTCACCTAGTGCTCGGGAGCATCATTGTTCCGCTCAGGTCCTTCGGGTTTGGGGCTCTCGGGGCCTCTTGGGCAGTGGCACCTTTTCCTCTCAGCCACCTCCTCCCCTGCCAGGACAGGCCCTGGCTCCAGGGCGCCTCAGCCCCCATCCTGGAGTATGATGACCTTTGCCCCAGTTCTCACCCGTCCCTGGTTGCTTGTCTGACAGCGGGGACATGTGTGGGTGAGTCCAAACGCACATGCTCACACGGGGCCAGCTTCCCCGTCAGATGGACAGACGGACAGAGGTGTGGTGTCTGCACAAGCGGGAGCCGGTTCCCTCCTGATGACACTGACTGGCATCCCCAGAGCAGCCCTGCCCGCCTCCTCCTGCACCCGTCACTCTGAGCCTGGCTCGGGGCACTGCCAGCTGAGTGGTCTGGCCACTCTCTGCCATGAGCACAGTGTCCCGGAGCCCTGCGAGCCCATGACCTCCCCATGTCGTCCTCATCACCTCACTTGAGGAATGATTCCTGTCTCTCACTCCCCCGCCTGCCCTGATAGCCGCACTGTTGTATGTGGGGCCTCCTGGGTCCCCCCCCACACACACACCCTGTGCCATTTGACCCTGTTTCCTGTGGCTGCACTTGCAGTGCCCCAACCCGCCTTCAGCTCCGGGTGGCCCGTGGACGCGACTCGCTGTGTCCTCAATGGCAGGCCTGACCCTCATCTGGCTCTCATGTCACCTAGCCCCACCAATCCCCAGTGCGACCGGTCACTCCTGCCCTCTCCTTATTGTCCTCTGTCCTCTTGTGTCAGCCTCACCTGCTCCCTGAGGCCTCCCGTATCACCTGTTAACCCACCTGCTGTTGGCCGGGAACAGGAGTCTGTGGGACACGGCTGGTGTCGATCACGACAGCAGAGATGCCTGTCCGTTTCCCTCGTGCCTTAGGGCAGGTGGCTCCTGAGCCCAGCGTGTGCTCTGGCCCCTGATGGCCCCCGCCGCTGCCCACAAGACTGTTCCTGCAGGGCTCCGTCTCGTGACAGGGGTCTCTAGAAGGAACCCCTGATTATTCCTGAGTCTGAAGTACAGGGTGCGCCTCTTCAGAACCAGCACCTGCAGTGAAAATCTTCTCCTGGAATGTGCCAAACCCTGGTGCCTGGGTCTCGGGGGAAGTGCTGGCAGGAGCCCTTCTGTCCCTCTGAAAAACCCCAGGCTCTGTCACCCCAGAGAGAGCCGGGAGGAGGCCTGGGTGCCGCCTCTGCCTCAGTTCCACAGTGGGGACAGGCTGCCATGCAGGGTCACCCTTGTCACTGACAAGTGACCTGCACCTGCACCAGTGGTCCAAAACCCTGGGACAGATTTGTGCCTGCTGGGGAAGGTCGCCCAAGGGAGGAAATTCCTGGGATCTGCCCTGAGGTCTGTTGATTCTTGGGGTAGTGAACTCCAAGGTGCGAGCCCAGATCTCCCTGGGCCATCCTGGGGCTCCCCTGCATTCACTCCATCCTCTTCCTGGCGCCTCCTGCTCAGCTCCTGCTCGGAGCTGGTTTCCCAGGAGACCTGGCGAGCCCTCAGCAGTGGCCACTGCAGTGCCCAGAGCTGCCCTCTTTCCTGCACTTCCGGCTCGCCACCCCGGTCTGGGTTCTTTGGCGAGTTGCTCGCCCCTCTCCTGTGACCAGGGCAGCATTTCACAGATGGGCTGACTTAGTCCCTGTCCACCAAAAATACTCTGTTGACACCTCCACCTTACAGTCAGAAGAACAGAGAGAAAAGTCTGAGGCACATGCGCACCCTGACCCCGCGCCCAGCTTCCCTGCTGTTGGCTCTTTGCCTTCCCCACTTCCGTGACGTTCAGAACGATCCAGTGTTTTCAGAGTGGCAAGATTTGAGGCGGGGGGGTGAGGGGAGCAATAACAGTGGGGAGGGCACTTGCCTGTGCGTGGCTGACCTGAGTTACATCCCTAGTAGCTCGTGGGGTCCTCTGAGCACCGCCAGGAGTGATTCCTGAGCACAGAGCCCAGAGTCAGCTCCCTGAGTGCTGCCAAGTGTGACCCCGAAAGCCAAAAACAAACAGAAAACTGGCAGGATGTTTTGCTTTAAGACCAGGGGACCCAAGGCCAAGGAGAAAGCTCACAGGGGTGGAGCATAGATTTCACCTGCCCTGGGCCCCGAGTTTGATCCCCCGACACTGGAAGACCCCCCCCACCCAGCATTGCTGTGTAGCCCTGGTGACCCCCAGCACCAGAAGATCCAAACTGTCCCCATGTCGCTGGGCCCTCTGGCCACCCTCCCCAAAAATAAAGCAGCTCCAAGTCCTTGCAGTAGGTCCTCCCCCCGCTGACCAGCGGGGTCCCTCTCCTGACCCTCCGCTCCCATGTCCCCTCACTTTGCAGGCACAGCCAAATCTGTCCAGGCCTCACCATCACCCACCTTTGGCCCGGGATCCAGCCCAGTCACCCCACACTGCTCGAGTCTAAAACACAATTCCCCGAGCAGGGCCCGGGATAGTTCATCCACGCGGGGCGCCCCTCCCCCGTGCCCAGGCCTCCCCTCCTCACTCAGAGTGGCCACTCAGAGTGGTTGCCTACGGGCCACTCTGCTCACGCTCCCAGACTCCCCGCAAGCACACTCGGAATGAAACAGGGACCTCCGTGCTAATGGCTTCATTGCCCGGGAGCTCCCCAAGGGCAGGGGTTGTGTGTGTCTGCGTGTTTGTGTGTCTGTGTGTGTGTCTGTGTGTGTGTGGCCCCATATGGTCCCGCACACAGCCCGACTCCGAGCGAGTGCCCGGGACAGTGATGCATGAGTGCGTGAGTGATTTCCCAGGTCAGCAGCTGGGTGCTGGTGAACACGAGGCCAGTGTCGCAGGCTGAACTGAACCCAACCCCTGGAACCACATCACCGTGCAAGCCCGGGGGTCGGGAGGGGAAGCGAGCGCCTGCGTTTCGACCCCGCTCCCCGGTGATGCCAGCGCATCGCATTAGCAGAGGGTCTGGGCCATGCCGTGCGGTCCGGCAAGCCGTGGACCCTTGCAGTATGACTCGTGTGACTCAAGATGTACTCAGACAGAGTGTAAAATACCCACCGGATTTCAAAGACTTAGTACAAACAAGAGAATGTAAAAATAACTCAATAATTTTTATATTGATCACCTGTTAATATGGTAATATTTTGGCTATATCAAGTTAAATAAAATATATTATTAAAATTTCACCTGTTTTTGTGTCGTGCTGCTGGGGAGCTGCTGGAGAATTTTAATTCTCCTCCTAACTCTCCAGATGCTTCTTTTAGCTCTTTCTGCTCTAGAACTTAGCTGATTTGGGGGCCGGGGGTTTTTGAATCACATCAGGAGCTACTCCCAGTTCTGGGATGAGGAGGGACATTCCTGGCCGATGCTTTGGGGTTGATGCTTAGGGGATGCCCGGGGTTGAACTTGGGCATTCTGTGTGCAAAGCATGCATTGAGCCGCTTGTTCTCTCTGACCCCAGAACCTCACTTCTCAGACTGCACGGGCTCATGTAACTGAATGTTGGTGGGGGGGGGGGGGTCATTCTAAAATGAATTACAGTGACATTATCAGTAAACATCTGGTTGTATATACCCGTGTGCGTGCTCCAGTGCACTTCAACCAGTCATGTGAAAGCATTGCCTCCAAAGGAGAGCCTTCCAGTGATCCACCAGGACTGCAGATGGGGGAGCACGGCCAGACAGACACCCCAGCTTGGCCCGCGGCCCACACCAAGGCCAGGAGTGGGAGCCACATGGGCAGATCCGTGCTGGCCACTATCAGTCAACAGCAGAGGAGAGAAAGGGAAAGGACATTTCAAAACAGAAGGGATTAGGGCAAAGATGCCTCCAGATGCTGCACCAGGCTAAGTCTCATAGCTGGGGCACCTGGGAATGGGATGAGCCCATTACCTACCCAGACAGAGCCCAGGCAGCCAAAAACCTCCATGATCTAATTGCTGCCATGCTCACAGCTGGACTCCACAGGCTCAGGATGAGCCTCATCCAGGAATGAATCTGTTGAAAAATCCAGGTATGTGGGTTTTGTGACTGAAATCTCCAGGCTCTCATGAAGTTGGGGATGGGTGACCTTCGCCCATCCCCCTGTTCTTCCAGGAGTCTGGCAGTCATGCCCATGAACTCTTAGATAGTGCCATCTAAGCTCATTAACTGGCCATGATCCAGAGACTCATAAATAAATCTCAGAAGAGATTAAAAAAAAAAAGCTTCAGATATGCTTCTGGACCCCCCAAAGTCACCATCCAGTTAAATTTTTAACTCCAGCTGTGTCACCCCATTCAAAATTTTAGAATTCCTGGAGAGCGAGGCCACGACATCTCATATTCCACACAAGGCTCAATGTGTAACAATATGTTAGTAGTCTCCTATACAAGGGCTTAATGGCTCCAGGGTAAGATACAACAGTCTTCATACTTTCTTCTAAGGAAATCTTTTTGGATCATTTTTAGCAAATTATTCACAACAAGCAATACAAAATAAATTATTAGGGCCTGCTATTGGGGCAGGCTTGGGTGTTGGTGGGAAACATTGGAAGTAATGATGGTGGGAAGGTTTATGTAATGGTTTTGGTATTGTTTTTTAAAAGAATGGCTGGGATAGCACAGTGGTAGGGCGCTTACCTTGCATATGGCTGACCCAGGTTTGATCCCCAACATCCCATATGGTCCCATGGGCACTTCCAGGAGTAATTCCTGAGCAGAAAGCCAGGAGGAATGCCTGAGCATTGCCAGGTGTGGCCCAAAAAACAAAAAATGACTGTGGGGAAGGCTGGCCTGTGGCCATACGGCGGAGCTGCACATTAGCAGGGCCTCTGGAAGGAGGTTTGCTTTACTGGAAAAACCCCACCAAGGTGATGAGCTGTGACTTCCATATTGGTCTCAGCCCTGGCTCCTGACTGGATTTCTACTTTCTTGAGTGCCATTGTCTCTGGGTTCTGTTGAGGCGACTGGACAGGACCCTGGATGAGGCAGGCCCGGGCCCTGGAGCTTGTTCTTACAGGCCGTAATTTGAAACGTGTCTCTTGCTGCCCCCCCTGCCATTCTCTAGAGAAGGGAAAGGAGCTGAAGGTGGAGTTAATGATTGATCACCACACTGTACTGAAGCCTCTAAAAAACCAAGGGAGGGCCTGAGTGATACTACAGCAGAAAGGATACTGGCCTTACACGTGGCCAACCCAGGTTTGATCGCCGGCATCCCATAGGGTCCCCCGAGCACCACCAGGACCAGAGCCCTGAGCATCTCCATATGTGGCCCAAAGGGAAAAGAGAAAACTCCAAATCACAGAGTTTGGAGAGCCTGAAAGTGTATGAATACACCCCCACAGGGAAGGAGATCCCCCCTCCCCCCACATCCACAGGACACATTCCTGGGCTCATCCAAGGTACGAGGAACAGCTGTACTTCCTTTAAAGTAAGTTATGCCTCAATAAAGTTGAATTAGAAAGAAAGATGGGCGAATTTAAGGAGATATCTCAAAGGGCTAGAGTATAGCACTGCATGGTCCCCTGAGCACTGCCGGGAGTGACCCCCAAACATTTCCGTATGTGACCCCAAGCCAGTGATAGAGAAACAGGCAAGGGGCTGGAGCGATAGCACAGTGGGTAGGGTGTTTGCCTTGCACGCGGCCAACCCCGGTTTGATTCCCACCATCTCATATGGTCCCCTGAGCACTACCAGGAGTAATTCCTCAGTGCAGAGCCAGGACTAACCCCTGTGCATTGCTGGGTGTGACCCCCCCCCAAAAAAAAAGAAAAGAAATGGGCAAATGCAGGGCTGGAGCTATAGGACAGCGTAGGGCTTTTGCCTTGCACAATGCTTTCCCAGATTTGATCCCCAGCACCCCCTAAGGAACCCCTGAGCATTGCCAGTGTCCCTCCCCCACCACCACCACCACCAAAAAAATAAATAAAAAAGCAAATGCTTAGTCCTATCTTTATTTCTTCATAAGGCAGGGAAACTGGGGCAGACTCCAACATCTCATCCTGGGCATGGCAGGACAGTGGAAAAGGAGGACCTAAGTAGCCCCTCGTGTCACGGAGCCACTAAAGGACATTGCCATCCTGTGTCTCTGCCACCTAGAACTGTGCCTGGGAACTCACCATCCCAAAACGGAGAGGGTGTGGGGAAGCTGCTTGTTGGGGGCCAGAGAGAGAGGACGGGGTGACGGTACTTGCCTTCATCCTGACCCTGGTTCCATCGCTGGCACCACATCTGGGGCCCCCAGCACCGTCAGGGCTTCCTCCTGAGCCAGGAATAGCCCCTGAGCTCTACAGGGTGTGGCCCCCAAATGACCCAAAGCCAACAGAGAAAACCTTTCTTGCTGGGCCCTTCTGACTCCTCCAAGTTCTTGCCTCTCACTGAAGGGGCATCTGGGCATTTGTGTTTCTAGCAAGTTCCTCGGGTCAAGCCATGTTGCAGATCCCGGGGAGCATACTCTGAGGCCTGGAGTGAAGCGGGGTTCTTTGTGGCCCATGGTTCTCCCACCCTCCAGGCTCTGCGGTCATCTGGGGTGCTCTTTCCGCTGACTCAGGCCTCGCTCCCCCTCCCCTCTGGCATCACTTTTGCGCCCTGGCTGCTCCGCGGGTAACCGGAGCTCCAAGCCCAGCTTTCCCCTGAGAGTCGCCCGGTTCCACCTGTTCGAGGCCCCTGATTGATGGTCCCTCCAGCACAAACGTTCCTTTTTGGGGCAGCCTTCAGAGCCAGCTCCTGCTTCCTTATATAAGCACCCCTCTCGCCCAGACTCTGCCAGGCTGCCCTGGCCCCAGCGCCCTGGCCTTGGCTGGGCACACTAACCCCCAGCCCCACCTGACTTGGCCTGACTCATTCCAGTGCATTTAAAAGCAGGGAGAGTGAATGGCTATATGGCGCATGACTCGTGTGACCTGCACGCAGTTGACCCCAAGAGGATGCCGGCCACCACATACACACTGAGCCAGGAATAACCCCTGAGCACTGTGGAGACACACAAACACAAACACACACAAAATAAAAGGCAGCAGCAATAAAGGGTCTTCGATAAACTCTGTCCTGGGCCTGCTGGCTGTGGCAGGATCAGGGGCTGCAGCCGAGAGTCAGGCAGAGGCTGACTGGAGAGATTATGTAAGGCGCTACATGTTATGGTTAAAATGCTTAAATGGGGAGAGGCCAGAGAGAGCACAGGAGTCAAGTCACTTGCATGTGGCTTGCCCTATTTGATCCCTGGCACCATATAAGGTCCCTTGAGTACTGCCAGGAGTGATTCCTGAGCCCTGAGCAGTGCAGGGTGTGCCCTCCCCAAAGAGGCCCCAAAGTTAAAATTAAAAATTGCGGCTAGAGAGATAGTACAGCAGGGAGAGCGTTTGCCTTGCATGTGGCCGACCTGGATTCCATCTCTGGCCTGGGTTCCATCACCACCAGGAGTGACTCCTGAGTGCAGAGCCAGAAGTAAGCCCTGAGCACAGCTGAGTGTGGTCCCCAAAAACAAAACAAAAAAATGCTTAAAATAAATGTTTAAATGGAAGCCAGAGAAATAGTACAGTTTGGGGAGGGTGTTTGCCTTGCATTGCTGACCAGGGTTCGATTCCCAGCATCCCATATAGTAACTCCTGAGTATTGCCAGGTGTGACCCAAAAGGAGAAAGGAAGGAAGGAAGGAAGGAAGGAAGGAAGGAAGGAAGGAAGGAAGGAAGGAAGGACAAAGAATAGAACAGCTGTGGTCAAAGGGTATTATCTCTTGCACGTGGCCAACCCAGGTTGAATCCCTAGCACCCCATATGGTCCCCTGAGCACTGCCATGAGTGATGGGTGAATGCAGAGTTGGGAGTAACCCCTGAGCATTTTCAGATGTGGCCCAAAAACCAAAAAAAGAACAAAAAAAAAAGGAAAGAAAGAAGAAAGCTGAACAGAGCTAAAGAGATTTAATTCATCTAACACTAAAAAATATCCACATGCGTCTGGAGAGATGTACAGCAGGTAGGGTGCTCACCTTGCAGGCATCTGATCCAGGTTTGATCTCTGGCTCCACACAAGGTCCCCCCTGAGTCCCCACTAGGAATGATTCCTAAGCGCAGAGCCAGGAATAAGCCCTGAGCACAGCCAAGTGTAGCCTCAAAATAGCAAACAGAAGAAGAAACTTTTTTTTATCCACAAAGAAAAAAATGGGACACAGATGGCTTCACCTCTGAGTTCTACCAAGAATTTAAAGAATTGTGGGGCTGGGAAGATACTCATATCAGAGATACAAGGATCAAAGTTCCATCTGTGGCACCACAACCAAGCCCCCCAAGACTGCCATGTGTGGGCCTGGTAGCCCCCAGCACTGCTGCACTTAGCATTAAACCATCCTGCCTAAACCACCTCATTCAAAGAAGAGAGGGGGCCTGGAGTGGTAGTACAGCAAATGGGGCTCATGCCTTGCATGTGGCTGATCCAAGTTCGAACCCCAGCATCCCACAACCAAATAAGCAAACAAGAGAAGAAGGATTACCAATTCTTCACAAATGCTTGCAATAAAGGCAGGCACTGTCTTAGCATGGTACCCAGATCATGCCAAGATGTCACAAGAAAACTAACAATAATCTTTCTTTTGAATACAGAAACAGATGCAAAATCCTCAAATACCAGAAAATCAAATCCAGGAACATAAAAATGTTCAAGAGGAGTGGGGCTGGGCTCGGTCTTACACGGGAGGTCTTGAGTTTGATTCCCAGTACCACCAGGAGCAACCCATGAGCACTGAGCAGAGAGAAACCCTACACACAGCCAGGATTAGCCAAAAACCAGACAAATTCAGATTTACTCCGTGAAGATAAAATCAGTTTTATATTCCCAAGCCAATTCACATAATATAAAATCTCAATAAAATAAAAACTTTAAAACTGTAAGATCAATCCTGATCGTTTGTCCTTTTTCTTCTTCTTCTTTTTTGGGTCACAGTCAGCGATGCTCAGGGGTTACTCCTGTCTCTGCACTCAAGACAAGAGTGGAGTGTGCTTGGGGTCCTGGAGGTGCTTGGGGGGGAGGGCAAAAGAGAAAGGAAATGTTTGTCAAAAGCTCCCTCATGATAAAAACTCAATGAGGTTAGAGCGATAGCACAGCAGGTAGTGTGCTTGTCTTGCACGCGGCCAACCTGGGTTCGAGTCCCAGCATCCCATGTGGTCCCTTGAGTAATTCCTAACTGCAAAACCAGGAGTAACCTAATTCCTAAGTGCAAAGTCAGGAGTAATTCCTAAGTGCAAAACCAGGAGTAACCCCTGTGCATTGCCAGGTGTGACCCAAAAAGCAGAAAGAAACAAAAAAACTAAACGAGGGGACTGGAGCGATAGTATAGTGGGGAGGGCATTTGCCTTGCATGCATTCAGTCCCAGCACTATATATAGTCTCCCAAGTCCCTCTGGGAGTGATCCCTGAGCACAGAGCCAAGAGTAAGCCCTCAGCACTGCAGAGTGTGACCCAAATACCAAAAAAATTAAAAAAATAAAAACAACCAAGCCGTGGGCTGGAGAGAGAACAGCCCTGCATGCTGCTGACCCGTCTCTGACCCCAAGTACTACCTTTGAAAGGGCACCTGGCCCTGCACTGCCAGGCACTCCTGAGCCCAGCACTGTAGCACTTTCTCCCATTTTTCATCGATATGCTTGAGCCGGCACCAGTAACGTCTCCATTGTGAGACTTGCTGTTACTGTTTTTGACATATCGAATACGCCACAGGTTCTGCCATGCGGGCAAGATACTCTCAGTGGCTTGCCAGGCTCTGCCGTGTGGGCAGGATACTCTCAGTAGCTTGCCAGGTTCTTCAAGAGGGATAGAGCAATCAAACTCAGGTCAGCCTCGTGCAAGACAAATGCCCTACCCGCTGTGCTATCGCTCCTGAGCCCAGAGCCAGGAATAACCCCTGAGCGCTAACAAGTATAGCCTCAGAACCAAAAACAAAAACAAAAAAACAAACAAACCACCCAGCAAAATATAGCAAATTAGAGAGTGGAGAGAACTTCCCTGGCCTAATAAAGCCATCAAACAGTTCTAACTACTATTCCCCTACGTAAGGTCAAAGGCATTTACTTCCCCTATGCAATCAGGAACGAGGGGCCAGAGTGGTAGCACAGCTGACAAAGTTTGCCTCGTACATGGCTGATTTGGGGTTCAATCCCCGGCATCCCATATGCCCCCCCACAAGCACCGCCAGGAGTAAGTCCTGAGCATCGCTGGCTGTGACCCAAAAAGAAGAAAAAAAAATAGACAATCAGGAACAAGACAAAAATATCTGTTTTCACTTCTCTGTTACCTGGTGCTGGAGGTTCTAAGTTCAGACAATTAGGGCTGGGAGAGGAAGAGGAAGAAGCAAACCATTTGCAGCTGATGTTCCCTTGGCACCCAACAACTAAGTAAGGGCTTGTGCGTGGGTTCAACGAGGCTGCAAGGGTCAAGGGGCAGAAATGTATTTTGATGCCCTTGCAATGAATAATTTGAACCTGAAACAGACAATTCCACTTATAGAGCAATAAAAGCAAGAGCTCTGACTCAACAGAACGAAAAAAAATGCAAGACATATGTTCTGAAAACCATGAGATGTGGTGGGGAGACATGGAAAGATCTGGAAGTGGAAGCGCAGCCCTGTCTGTGGGGTGGAGACGAATGCAGGGAGGTGGGAAACCTCAGATGTTGCTGATGGAGGCGAAATGGAAAACAATCTGGCCAACCTGAAATAAACAGTAGCGGCTGGAGCAATAGCACAGCAGGTAGGGCGTTTGCCTTGCACGCGGCCGACCCGGGTTCGATTCCCAGCATCCCATATGGTCCCCTGAGGGTAATTCCTGAGTGCAGAGCCAGGAGTAACCCCTGTACATCACTGGGTGTGACCCAAAAAGAAAAAAAAAGAGTAATGATAGACCCCAAAGATCTCACTCACCAGTGTAATATAACCTAGAGGAAAACAAAAAAAGACATGAGGTCTGGGGCCAGAGTGATTATACAGTGTGCAGGGCGCTTGCCTTACACTCGGCCAACCTGGGTAGATTCCTAGCATGCCCTATGTTCTCCTGAGCACCACCAGGACTAATTCCTGAGTGCACAGCCAGGAGTAACCCCTAAGCACCACTGGGTGTGACCCAAACGCAAAACAAAAATATGTCTACATTAAATCCAGATGTTGACAGCATCAGGTCAGAGCCAAAAGGTGGCAATAATCTCAAATCCTAGTAACTGCCATTCTCGTGAAGCAAATGTGTCATATCCACACTCATGTGTCAGATTTTTTTTATTTGGGGATCACACTTGGAAATGCTCAGGGGTTACTCTTGGCTCCACTCTTGGGGAATCACTCCTGGGGTGCTCAGGGGACCATATGAGATGCTGGGGATTGAACCTGGGTCAGTCACATGCAAGGCAAGTGCCCTCCCTGCTGTGCTATCACTCCAACCCATGTGGTGTCAGATTTCTTTAGACTCTTCTTTGTTTTTTTTTTTTTGGGGGGGGGGTCACACTTGACAATGATCAGGTGTTAATCCTGGCTCTGCACTCAGAAATTACTCCTGCTCGTGCTCAGGAGACCATATAAGATGCCGGGAATCCAACCCGGGCCAGCTGCATGCAAGGCAAATGCCTACCTACTGTACTATTGCTCTGGCCCCTTTAACCTCTTCTTGGCTCTGACAATTTTCTCAGGCTAGTCATTCTTTGATGAAAACCTGTTGGGAACTTTTTTTGGAGGAAGGAGAGCCACACCCAGTGATGCTCAGGGTTTATTCCTGGCTCTGGGCTCAGGGGACCTTACGGGATGCCAGGGATTGAACCCTGGTTGACCACATGCAAGAAAATACCTTCCTTACCCTCTGTACTACTGCTTCAACCCCATCAAAAGATTTCTTAATCATTATTTCTCCAATCCATTAGTCCCACAAATACAGATTCATAAATATGTATCTTCTACTTTGACTTAACTTCCTGTGTGGTTTAAATTTGTTGCTTTAAATTTAGCTTCAACCATGAGAATTTTGTTGTTGGCTCCTCTGACATACCACCAAAGGGGTCATTTCAAAGATGATATTTTGAGGTTTGTGACTACAGGGATGGAACTTGAGAGGATTATGCTATTAAATAAGATAGAGGGAGAAAGACACTTGCCATGTGATTTCACTCATGTGTGAAAGATAAAGCAATAAAACAAACAGGGGCCAGAGCAATAATATAGCGGGTAGGGCACTTGCCTTTAAACTAACCTGGGTTTGAACCTCAGCATCCCACCCATATGGTCCCCCGAGCACTGCCAGGAGTAATTCCTGAGTGCAGAGCCAGGAGTAACCCCTGAGCACTGCCAGGTGTGACCCCCAAACCAAAAAAAAAAGTAAATTAAAAAAATTTTAAAGAAAACAAACAGAACAAACACTCGTATCTGACACAGGTTTGTGTACAGAGAGAAGATATGTGGGAGGTAAAATAAGGTAAGGGGGCGCAGTTGGATGTTGGAGAGGGTTATTAGAATCAAACCAATGCACAATGCTTTCTTGTCACATGTAAATAAATATTAATATATAAATATATTTACTAAATGCACTATTGGACTTATTTAGAAAAATAACTTCTATAAGATTTATTATATCTTATATCATAAATAAATAAATAATATATCATGGTAGACATATTATCTACCATGGAAAATATGTGCGCAATTAAGGTATACCTCAAGGTATATCTCAAACTAGCTCAGTTTAGAAACTGATTTTATTTTTCCTTTTTGGGTCACACCTGGCGATGCACAGGGGTTACTCCTGACTCTGCACTCAGGAATTACCCCTGGCAGTGCTCAGGGGACCATATGGGACGCTGGGAATCGAACTTGGGTTAGCCGCGTGCAAGGCAAACGCCCTACCCGCTGTGCTATCGCTTCAGCCCCCTAGAGTCTGATTCTTTGCCAACCAAAAGTTATCATGAGAGGGAGCCAGAGAGATAACATGGGGTGTTTGCTTTGCACACAGTCCACCAGGGTTCCATCCTGGGCATCACTGTTGTCCCCTGATCACTGCTGGGTGCTCAGGGCCTACTCACAGCCCACGCCTGTGAAAATGACCTAGCTCAAATTTCCTGTGACTAAAAACACCAGGAATTCTTGCTTTGGTAGCATTGGCTGTAAAGTCATCAGTGCCTTTCTCAGAGAGATCTTGAACTCTCTCGGTCACTTCTTTCTTAGTTATTGGCCTACACTGATTTTCTGCTTTTTATACGCTAAATATTGTCTTTAGTACTTCCATGGGGGAAAAATCATTTTCATCCCCACCCCCCAAAAATATATAAATATATGAGATATTTGAGTGGGGTAAGGTTTGGGCACACCCAGTAATCCTCCTGGCTTACTCCTGATTTCGTACTCAGGGGTCCCTCCTGGTGGGGCTCCGGAGACAAAACGGGGTGCAGAGCCTCGAGTTAGACCCCACTGCACGACCCGCTGTGCGATCTCTCCGGGCCCAAGAAGAAAAGCTTCCCCCCTGCCCCCCACCCCTCGGCATCTAACATACCCTCTGGCCCCAGGCTGGCGCCTCAGGGAATCAGCCGCAGCTCCCGATAAGACCTGAAGGGTCCGGAGCGCTGAACAGCGTCCAGCACTGCAGTAAAGGGGGGTCCACGCCTCGGGGAAAGCGGCGCGCGCGGCTGGGTCTCAGCTGCGCCCCCTGGTGCCGGAGGCACGGACTGCAGGCCCCGCAGGCGCGGGAAGAGCGCGACCTGGCCCGGGACGCACCCGCAGCCGCTTCCATTCCATGCCGATGGCGCCCCCTGGTGCTCAAAAGTAAGTGGTGCCCTGGAGTTGGGCAACGTGGCCCTCACGGTCCCAAACAGGTCATAGGTGTCCGCACGGGTCCTCCAGAGCATCCGATCCAGCCACGGATCCACTGTCGCGACCCCAGCCTGACCTGCGGTCATCAAAACTCTCAGGACAGACACCTGTGTGCACTGGTTTAAATAAGGCGATAAAAAAAGGCTGAAGTGGGGCCGGGGCGATAGTACAGCACGGAGGGCATTTGCCTGCTATACTATCATACTGTACTGGCCGACTCGGGTTCGATTCCTGGCATACCGCAGGGTCCCCCAAGCACTCTAAGAGTGGTTTCTGAGTGTAGAGCCGGGAATAACAACATCGCCAGGTGTGGTTCCCCATCCCCCAAAAGAGGCGGGTAAGGCGCTTACCTTGCACGTGGCCGACCTGGGTCTGATCCCCCCAGCACCCCATATGGTCCCCCAAAGTGATCTCTGACCCAGAGCCAGGAGTAAGTCCTGAGTACCGCTAGATAGATGTGTCCCCAAAACCCAAAAATAAAGTGACAAAGCTCTTGGCCCTGCACATCCCCCCACCCCCCACCACCATGCCCCCACTTAATGACTTTTTTTTCCTACAAGGTCTGACCAAATCCTCTAGTAGCCACTACCCAGGGTGGAAAATGAGCTTTTTTCAAGTTTTGGAAGTATTGTGGACTCACCGTAGACCACATGGCAGCAAAGTACAAGACCTACTTTAGTCTGTGCAGTCACTCTGTCCACACGAAAATCCTGAGGACAGGGCAGGGGAGTGGGTGGGTTCTGGGTTTGAAACTCTGAGCTCACAGGCAGGGCGTGGGACAGCCAGAGCAGAGAGTGGACGATCCGCTTAGCCCCCTCCTGAGTGTCTGCAGCTGCCCTTCTCTCCTTTCCTCTCCAAAAATCTCTCCTCTCTCTCCTTCTCACCCAACTTCAGAGTCAAAGCAATTACACCACTTACTGATGCTTTAAAGTGTTCTTGTTTCTTCCAGATACTAGACAGAAAGTGCTCGATCCAGGGCTTGGAGTGATAGTAGAGCAGGGCATTTGCCTTGCAGAGGTTGACCCAGGTTTATTTATTTACTTATTTATTTTGCTTTTTGGGTCACACCTGGCAATGCAGAGAGGTTACTTCTGGCTCTGCACTCAGGAATTACTCCTGGCGGTGCTCTGGGGATCATATGGGATGCTGGGAATTGTACCCAGATCAGCCACATGCAAGGCAAACGCCCTACCCGCTGTACTATTGCTCCAGCCCTGTTGACCCAGGTTTAACCACCGGCACCCCACATGCTCTTGTGAGTGAACTCAGAGCCAGGAGTAAGCCCTGAGCACCTCTGAGTGTGCCCTGCCGCCCCCCACCCCAAATTGCCTAATCCAACTGAATTTTTCCAAGAACAATAAAGGTATTTCCATTAACTATCTTGGGGTGGAGAGGCCACACCTGGGGGTGTTCAGGGCTTGTGCCTGATTCAGGCCCAGAGATAACTCCTAACAGTCCTACTGGGACCATATGTGTGGCTCTTCAGCTTAATCCTCTTAAGGTCAGCTGTGTGGAAGGCCAGGGCCTTACTTACCATGCCATCTCTCCAGCCATTTCCTCTCTTTTGTTTTGTGTGTTCCAGAGTGTCAGAGCTGGGACCATCTGATAGATGCTCTTCACAGACCAGCCTCCTGTCCTCAGAAGCACATATGGACATTTCTGCCAGTCAGTTTGCCGCTCGATAGATCCTGAGCACCCTCCTTCCCCTTCCCTCCACGCCCCCCAACAAAACAGAATGAGAATCACCAAATTCCCATTCTGCAGCTTTCTTTGGTGGGTTCCCCTCAAATGAAAAAGCTCTCATTATTTCCCCAACCAAACGGGTTGATAACTTTATTCAGAAACAACAAGCAGACAACAGGGTAAGTAGAGTCTCATGGGAAGGCTCTGACTCGGGAAGGCAGGACAGAGGGGACCCCCATGGGAACCCAAGCTCATCCGGTGGGGGTAATTAAAATGTATACGGGGGACGAAGGGGGAGGGGGGAGTCAGCATGTCCTGCACGGCCCCACTCAGCCACGCCGACGATCTTTCCCTCGGGGCTGACCAAAGCAAGGACCGGTGATGATTAACCCCTTCTCCCCAACTCCGGGGAGGGGACCAGGCTCCCTTCTGTGAATAATGAGGTACTGCGTGTCCAGGGTAGGCTGAGCGCCCCGTGTTTGTCTCACCAGCTCCCCGCCCCCCCGTGGAGTTGCAGCCGCACCAGGGCCCCATGTCACACAGCTGGCAGCCGGGGCACAGGCAGGCGACACCTGCTCCTGGCCAGGGCGTCATGACCCTGGAGGAACTACTACCCCGTCATGTGGACCCTTCTAAAAACTGCCCACTCCAGCATCACACGTCTCCACATTCCTGACATCATCCAGCTCTCAGCATCCAGATGGATCCTGCCACTGTGGACAGAAGGACAGTGTCCACGCATGTCCCATGCCGGGTTAGCGTCGCTGACTCTGGAGCACAGACCCTCTGCCCAAGGCTGGGTCCTTTACTGAGTGACAGCGAGGGTGACAAGGGTACGTGGCACTGGTACAGGGCAGGTCTTACTTGCTGAGGTCGTGGGTTCTTTCCCCCAAAACTGCAGCGGCCTCTGTCCCCCAAGAGTGCTAGAATTCAAAGACATAAAACATCGGCCCATCCACCAGGCTAATCATGAATCCCCAGCCGTGGGCCCCTGAGATTGGGTGAGAACCCCACTTCCAAATGCCGAGAGTCGGGAGGCAGCGGGGAGAGAGAGAGAGAGAAGGCTGATGGGAAACTGATGCTTCTCCCCATCAGCTGGGTCCCAGGCTGGCATCTGTGCAGATTCTCTTCTCATCAGCTTGGCCCCTAGACAGACCTCGGCCACAGAGGCCTCAGGTCCTGCCCCTGGTCCAGCAGCTCCCTCGGTCTCTGTGATGGGAATTGTTCCATTTCTTTGGTTTGGGGTCCCTTCATGGCAATACTCAGGGCAGATGCCTGGCTTAGGGTTGAGGTTCATTCCTGGTGGTGCTGGGAGGGGCCATTGGGTGGTGCCCAGAATCAAACCTGAGTCTCCCACCCGCAGAGCACAGGCTCTAGCCCCTGGAGCACTCTCCGACCCGACCCTTTTACAGAAGATGTTGGGGAGGCAGAACCCCTCTGGCAGAGAATGGGCCGGCAGGAGAGCACTGAGTAGGAGCTTGCGGGGAATAAACATTCTTGTCTCTGGACTTGTTACTGTGCAGGCGGGTCCAAATCTCGGGGTTGAGTGGGCAGGGTGCAACCCCCCCCCCCCACCATCACCTGGACTGACCCCACAGTTACAGCTCTTGAGGAGAGGAGGAGGGCAGCAAATACTGGTCCAGACTTGAGAGGTCGTCGTCCCCGGGAATCAGATACATCTGGATAAATTCATTGATATCCTGGGGGCTGGACGCCCACGAGGCCTCAGCCACATCCAGATGTATGTCATCCAAAGGGTCCTTGGGTTCCGATTCCGGGGCTGAGCTCCCCTCAAAGGCTCCTGCCCCCTCGGGGTGCTCACCATCTGAGGCCGGGGGTGGTCCCGGGTCCAAGGGACTGGCAGTGTCAGGAGAGCTGGGGGGTGACTCGGGGGAGTCTGTGGGAGAGCAGGGCTCCCCTGGGCTGCCGGGCGCACAGGCGCTCTCGGGCCCTGTCGCTCCTCTCTCGATCACCTCGCTGGTTCTTGTGCCAAACCTGCAGGGAAAAGACAGGAGAGTTCCGGAAAGGAGCATTCAAAGGGGAAGGTGGCCTTGCTGGGGACTGAGAGAGTGGGAGGGACCTGATTCACATCCTGACGTGCCTCTGAATGAGATTTCTTGAGTTGCCGGAGAGAGTGCGGGCACAGGGATGAAAGCCCTCATCCTGTACACAGCCCACCTCAGCTCCATCCTCAGTGTGGCTAAGGGTCCTGAGAGCACAGAATGTGGAGTGAGTCCCGAGCACGGCCGGGGGGAGCTCAACCTGGTAAGAGTTATTCCAAGTTTCCGAGCTGGAGCAATAGTACAGCGGGTAAGGCGTTTGCCCTGCATGCAGCCGACCCGAGTTCAGTCCCTGGCTTCCCATATGGTTCCCCAAGCACCGCCAGGAGTAATTTCTGAGTGCAGGGCCAGGAGTAAGTAAGCCCTGAGCACCACTGGGTGTGACCCAAAAAGAAAAAAAAAACTACTTCTGGGGGCTTCAGTGGGTTGGGCACTTGCCTTGCACACGGCCAGCCGGGTCTGATCCCCGGCACCTTCTGTGGCCCTCTGAGCCTCACCAGGGGCGATCTCTTAAGCACAGAGGCAGGAGTAAGCCTTGAGTAGTGCTAGATGAGGCCCTTAACCAAAAAAATGTAGGCACTTCTTCCCTGACCTGAACAGAGAGAAGGAGATACCAAAAATCAAGTCACAGAAAATGTCCCGTCCCAGAGAGACAGTGGAGTGTACGCAGGCTTTGTACACAGCAGGACCTGGTTCCATCCCAAACACCGAACACCGCCTGGTCCGCAAGTACCACTGGGCTCAACCCAGCAGGGGAAGGGGTAGGGTCCCCCCAAAAAAATCAAATCCAAACAAAGATCAGAAAAAGCTCAAAGAGGGGGCGGAGCAATAGCATAGCGGGGAGGGCTCTTGCCTTAAAAGCAATCAACCCGGGTTCAATCCCCAGCATCCCATATGCTTCCCCAAACACTTCCAGGAGTAATTCCAGAGCATTGCTGATTGTGCCTCCCCCCCAAACATAAAAAATAAAATAAAAAGCTCAGGAATCTGCTGGAGAACAAGTGGAATTGGAGTGAGGATGAGGAGTCGCAGATCTGAGAGCTCAGCCAGTCGGAGATATTGTTGGGGCCTGTGAGACAGAGTAAGAAACAGAAGCCTGGGGTTGGAGCAATAGCACAGCAGGTAGGGAGTTTTCCTTACACACGGCCGACCCAGGTTCGATTCCCAGCATCCCATATGGTCCCCTGAGCACCACCAGGAATAATTTCTGAGTGCAGAGCCAGGAGTAATCCCTGTACATCGCTGGGTGTGACCCAAAAAGAAAAAAACAAAAAGAAGAAGCCTGTGAACATTTCTGCTGCTGAATTTTTCTGGAGCCCAAGGCTGCTACGTCCAGCTGCCCTCCACAGAGATGGCACTCCAGGGAAGAAGAGAAACAAGAATGAGCAGATTCTCCCCTGGAGATGATATCCAGCAGGCACATGAAAAAATATCAACTCACTTATGTTTTTTTTTACTTTTTTTTGTTTGGGGGGGCATATCTGGCTGTTCTCAGGGCTTACTCCTGACTCTGCATTCAGGGATCACTCCTAGAGGGCTCAGGGGACCAAAGGGATGTCTGGACTCGAACCTGGGTCGGCTACATGCAAGGCAAGCACCCTGCCCACTGTACTATCACTCGGGCCCCAAAAGTGTTTATATTCCCATTTGCTGTCAGTGATGCACAAATCCAAACAAGCAGAAGGCATCTCCCCACCAGTGAAAATGGCCTGTGTCGAAAAGACACAGAATAGAACTGGGAATATCAGTGTCGGTGGGAACGTGGTCCAAAAGAATCCTCGTCAGAGGTGATTCACCCTCAATGGAAAACTGTTTGTTTCCTTTTATTTTATTTATTTATTGGCAGTGTGCAGGGATTACTCCTGGCTCTGTGCTGAAGGATTAGTCTTGGCAGCTCCTAGGGACTAATGAAACTCAGGCAGCTGCATACAGAGAAAGCACTGAGGTGTATACTGTCACTGTGGGCCCTGAAAACTGTGTTTAGACACTCCAAATCTCATGAGTACCATTTCCACCGCTGCCAAATGACCAGTGATTCCACTTCTTGGCATCTACCTCCACAATACACACACACACACACACACACACACACACACACACACTAACTTGAGCGGCCAGCAGGGAAGGTGTTTGCCTTGCACTCAGCTGATGGAGGATTGATCCTGGCACCCCAGATGGTTCCTCCCTAACCTCACCAGGAGTGATCCCTGAGCACAGAGCCAGGAGAAAGCCCTGAGCACTGCCAGAGGTGACTCCCACCAAAAACAAACAAAAATTATGAGCTTGAAAGACATACATATCTATATTCAGTAAAGCACTAAGCCCAATAGCCAGTGTGAAGAAACAACCTAAATGTCCAATGACAGATGAATAGACAAAGAAGCTGTAGTATATATTGTATTATATATAATATATACATATATAAAATTATAATACATAACAATATATTATAATGTATTATAATATATTAAAACATATAATACATTCTATAATATATAATAGTGGAATATTATAGAACTGTAACCGCTGTAAGAGATGAAACGGTGCAGTGATGAAAAGGTGCAGTTTGCGAATGATTACGAAGAAGTCGAAGGGAGGAGCCGGAGCGATAGTATAGCCCGGAGGGCATTTGCCTTGCAGGCGGCTGACCCAAATTCGATCCTCGAAATCCCATAGGATCCAGATTCGATCCTTGAAATCGCATACGATCCTCCAGCACCGCCAGGAGTAATTCCTGAGCTGAGTGCAGAGCCAGGAGAACCCACGAGCAGCGCTAGGTATGACCAAAAAAAAAAAAACCAAACAAAAACACACACAAAAAAAAACCCTCGAAGGGAGATTGAAGGTCGGGAAGAGTTTCTTGGGTACCCTTTCTGGGGGTGCCCACACCTAGTCGTGATCAGGGCTTATTCCTAACTGCTCTCAGTGATCACTCCTTCACGCCTGGAGGTGCTCAAACCCGGGTTTAGCCATTGAAAGAGCTATTTTTCTTTAAAAAATAAAAAAATTGGAGACGGGGAGGTCACTCGCGGCGGTGCTCAGGGGTTCCTCCGGACCCTTGGGTTGGTTGGCTGTGCACTTAGGATGGAGAGGTCCCAGGGGTTGAGCCTGGGCCGGTGGTGTGCAAGGGTAGCGCCTCAGCGGCTGGACTAAGGCTCCGGGCCCCCTTTTTCCCTGTTTGGTTCTTATTTGCTTTCACTTTGTTTGTGGACCACGCCCAGCAGTGCTGGGGCTACTCACATAGAGGTGCAGGGGGCGGTTCTCTTCGTGGGGTGTTGCACTGGCGGTGCTCAGGGCTCAGGCGAATCGGCGCAAAGACCTGCAACTCCGCCGTGCACAGCAGGCGCTACAGCCCTCTGAGCTCCGCCCAGACCCAGGCTCCGCTTTATGATTGGCTGAGAAATACGCTGCTCATTGGCTGGGCTGTTGCTGGGCGGGGAGAAAAAATCTTCCTCTTGGGGCCTGAGCCATATAGCACCGCCCAGAGGATGCTCACCTTCTACGCTGCCGACCTGGGTTTGATTCCCAGCATCCCATCTGGTCCCCAGTGCACCGCCAAGAGTAACCCCTGACCACTCGGCTCTTCCTAGGCCAGAGAGTTAGTACAGCAGGTCTAGTTGTTTGGCTCGCCTGTGTTCGATCTCCGACATCCCATTAGGAGAGAGAGAGAGAAATAGTACAGTGAGTAGGGTGCTGGACTTGCATGCAGCAGACCTGGATGCAGTCACCAGCATTCCACATGGTCCCCCAAGCCGGCGCTTGCCTTACTCCAGACTGACCCAGGCTCACCCAGTACGCAATACGTTCTCCTGAGTCCCTGCAGGAGTGATCTCTGTTTGCAAAGCCAGCAGTCAGCCCTGAGCACTCCTGGGTGTGGGGAAGGAAGGGAGGGAGGGAGGGAGGGGAAGCAAAGGTACAGGAAGTAGGGCGCTTGCAATGTATGACCTTGCACCAACTCAGATTGGATACCTGGTATCCTATTTGGTCTCCCAAATAGCATGCTAACTGCAGAGCCAAGAGTAACCCCTGAGCACAGCAGGATGAGGCCCAAAACACAAAAGAAAAAAGTTAAAAAGAAACAAACAAAAAAAAGAAATTAAACTGGGTCTTGTCAGCAGCACTGGGCCTGGACATGCCTGAGGCTGAATTCTTGCCTCAAGCTCCTCTGAGCCAAAATGAAAGCGAACAAAAAGATCCAGGACTAGAGGACAACTTTGCAGTGCGTGATGGGATAAGAAAAGAGAGGCTTTATTTTCAGGGGGAGGAGGGCAGTGCAGGACCACTGTCATTCACAGGAGAGATGTGGAAACTGTTCAGAATATGAACTTCCGTGTAGGAGAAATAGTACACTGTTTAAGACACTTGCCTTGCATGCAGCAGACCTAGGTTCAGTCCCCAACATCATCCCATACCCCACCCTGAAGGAGTGAATCCAGAGCGCAGAGCCAGAAGTCATGCCTGATAATCACCAGGTGTGGCCCAAAAGCTAACAAATAAAAAAAAGAAGATGGATTTCCACTGAGGGTTCCCCTGAGAAGCCCTAGGATCCAAGGGGAGGCAAGAGAAGAAAGCATCACACCTCTGGCCCCTTCTCAGAATTTTCTCTGAATTCAGAATTCCAGCTGGTCCATCGACTTCCTGGTCCTCCCCTGGCAATCATTCCCCACCTCTCCTGAGCCCTCTCTTGCACCCAGAACCATCTCCCTTCCATACTTGTGCATGGGTGTGGGTGCAGACATGCTGCTCCCCAGGACAGGAGGGTTCTCATCTTTGCTCAGTGATCTTCAGGGACATGCACGGCCTGCACCCGAAAAGTGGCTCCTCATGTGTGACTCTGGGAAATGCACCCAGTGCCGGCTCCATGCACCAAAGGATGTTCTGACCTTAACATTTCTCCCATAGACTAAGGAGGATGCAGGATTCTGGGTTTTGGTTTTGCCAGTAACCTGGTTGTGCTCCTGGGACCATGAGATGTTGGGATGGAACCTGGCTCTGGATGCAAAGCCTGGGGTCCTGCCTGCCTTGACTTCCCAGGTTAGAGAGAATCATGACACCCATGGCCCCTGAGCCCTGCCCTAGAGCTGTCTGCCTGTGCTGACCTCAGAGAGGCCAATCAGATGTTTTGTCAAAATCATGATTATTTTGGGGAAAAATATCAACTAAAAGCAAGTTTGGTTTAAAAAAATCGTGATTGGGGCCGGAGCTATGGGACAGTGGGTAGAACATTTGCCTGGGACATGGCTGACTCAGGTCAATTCCCGGCACCCTATACCATCCCCATGAGCACACCAGGACTGACCCCTGAGCACAGAGCCGAGAGTAAACCCTGAGTACCGCTCGATGTGACCCCCAAAAACAACAACAAAAATTCCTGCCAGAAGAGTCTTGCAGTTCCCAGAGCAAACACACAGAGTATCTTTGGTTGTCATGGGATTTCTCAGGTAAGCTGATGTTGTGCAGGGGTGTTCCTGCTTTGTTGGTAGAGAAGACATTTCCTGCGGGGATGAGAGGAAAGTTGTTATTAAAGATGAATCCCTTCTCCCTTAATTTGGGGAGAAAACATCTCCATTTGGTGGGAGAGAAGGTACGTTCTGTTTTTGTTTGGTTTGGTTCAGGAACCAAACCAGGTGGGTGCTCGGGACTGAATTCCGACTCAAGGCTCAAGGACACACGTGGTACCCTATGTGGTGCAGGGGATGGAATCAGTGGAACCAGTGTCTGTGGAGTCACAGATTACCTGGTCCTGATTCACAGCAGCATATGGGCAGATAGGGGACACAAGTACCCTGTCAGTGAAACTTCTAGAAGCAGAAACCTCCAGACCATCTTGGTTTGGATAAAATCACCCAAATTCTAGTGGCAGTGAAACCTGCTAATAGCCAGGAGGTCACGACCTGCAGGAAGAACTTCCCTGTCATCGCGGAAACTTCTAGACATGGACCAGCCCTGCTCTCCTGTCCCTGAAATCAGTGTCCCAAAGCATTCTGCTGAGCTGACAAAAGGACGGTGCCAGGGATGAAACCAGTGACACCTGCCTGCAGAGCTAATGCTCCAGTCACAGAGCTCTCTCCCACCTCCCACACGGGACACTCGGGAACTGAACCCCTCAGGGACAGACAGAAAGCAAATTTAGGCAGGAAAGCATGTCTCTTGCAGAGAAACATGGACTGCAATTAAGACATTATGCATAGTATTGAAAAACAATTTATTTGAAACACCAGAATTCAAAAACACTGGCAAGGTATCCCGATATGGCAACAAACACCAACCAAACACCAGTGTCTCTCATCCATGTCCCTCATCCATAAGAATATCTTGTCTTGGGGCTGGAGAGATAGCTCAGCGGGTAGGGCGTTTGCCTTGCATGTGGCCAACCCGGGTTCGATTCCCAGCATCCCATATGGTCCCCTGAGCACCGCCAGGAGTAATTCCTGAGTGCAAAGCCAGGAGTAACCCTTGAGCACCGCCGGGTGTGACCCAAAAAGCAAAAAAAAAAGAATATCTTGTCTCTATTTACACAGTGTCACCTTCATAGGTGGGAGCAGATCTGAAGGCAGGCAGGTTGTGGGCCCACCCACATTCAAGGGCTCTGGGGGTGTCCACCATCACCTGGACCATCCCCAGAGTCACAGTCCTCAGCGAGAGGCTGAGGGGAGCAGATACTGATCCAGCCCAGTGAAATCATCGTCTCTGGGGACCGAATACATCTGGATAAATTCATCAATACCCTGGGTACTGGATGCCCAGGGGACCTCAGACACCTCCAGCTGTATCTCATCTAATGGGTCCTTAGGCTGAGAATCCGGCGCAGGGCTCCAATGAGATGCTCCTGCCTCTCTGGAGTGCTCTCCATCTGAGGCCAGGGGTGCTCCCTGGCTCAAGGAGCTGCAAGTGCTGGCAGAGCTGGGAGAAGATTCCAGGGAGTTCTGGGGAGAGCAGGGGTCCCCCTTACTCCCTGCTAGGCGCTGGGGGGCTGGCAAACTCCCCCTCTCCAGATTCATTCTCTTTCTTTTTGCTCGCTGGTTCTTGAACCAAACCTGGGAACACAGAAGACTCAATTAAGGGGATTTAAAGGGGAAGGTCCCCATTGCTCTGGAGCAGGAGAACTGAGGCAAGCTCACATCTCAGTCACATCTGAACTAGTTTCTCCAGGGTCGGAGAGATTGTGCAGGTCTAAGGCGATGGGGCAGAGCCATCTTCAATCCCTAGCATCACAGATGGTTCCAGTCCCTGCCAGGAGGGATGTCTGAGCACAGAGAAGGGGTCAGCCCTGAAAGCTGTATGGTGTGCCCCAAAATTAAAATAAAGTAAAAGAAAAAATGAGGGGTGCATAGGAACGGTGTATTTCTCTCCCCTTCTCAGAAATCCACTCCAGTATCTGAAGGCTAAAGCCCCACACCCTACACAGACCCACCCACAGACGCTCATGGGCCCAGACACAGGCAGGACCCAGCCCAGGGCACACAGACAGGGATCCAATCTCTCATGCTAATCTGGCACCAACCTGTGGTCTACATCCCAGTCAGAGAGATGCCTGAGCATAAAGCCAGGAGTCAGCCCTGAACACTACAACAATGTGGTCAAAGAAAAAATAAAGAAATGAAGCATCCATGGAAGTGTTTCCCTTTCTCAGTAGACAATTCCATAATGTTAGTGATATCCATTAACCAACAATCATAGAAACAGAAAAAAATGCAAAAAAAATATTTTAAGGACTGGAGCGATAGTACAGAGGGTAGGGCATTTGCCTTGTACACAGCCAACCCGGGTTTGATCCCTGGTATCCCATATGGTTCCCCGAGCACCACAAGGAGTAATTCTTGAGTGCAGAGCCAGGAGGAACCTCTGAGCATCACTGAGTGTGACCCAAAAAGCAAAAAATAAATAAATAAATAAATAAATTTTTAAAATTTTAATTTAAAAAATGGAAATGGTGTGTCATGACCGCAAAACACTCTCCGCCCTAGAATCATGCCATGTCAAACGTGTGCGTGAGCTCTAGATTTGGGGTGCAGTCGAGAAATATACACAAACACTTACCCGAATTACATGTATGTCCAACCTTGTTTCTGACGCCAGACTCCGGATGGTGGCCCCACCTGGGCTCAGGGTCTTCTGGGATGCGTCTCTGAGCGCCCTCAGCTGTGCCGGGCTGAACCTCGTGCGGGGCTTGCGAGTACGTTTTCCATTTTCTGCAGGAAAAAGACAGGAGGGTCTAGGAAACCGAAGGGGTCGAAAATGACTCCCTAGACAAGAGGAACAGGGATCCTGCTCCTGCTCACACTGACACCCCCCCCCACCCAGAGCTCCCCCAAGAGTGTCCATGTACTGGAAGAGACTTTCACAGCAGCACCCACACTTTTGGGCAAGAGATCTCAACACAGCTGGACAAAGGGCAGCCTCACTCGGGACACACTCTGCAGGAAACTCAGGAGAGGACAGTGCTATGCTGCAGAGCTTCCTGGCACCCCTAATGGTCCCCTGCACCCACCAGGAGGATCCCTGAGCACAGGACCAGGTCTGAGCCATGAACACTACTGACTCTGCTGTGCCACCCCCCACCCCCCACACCCCCACACACAAATAGGAAAAAAAAAGAAACAAGAAACTCAAGAGAAAGAATGACAGCGAGACAGAAACAAAAATATCCTCTTGTGTCTCCTGGGTAAAATGGCAAAGTGAGCAAAAAGGAGAAAGGAGAGAAAAGGGACAGGACCCCAGGAGCAGACACTGTGGGTGGAGGGAGGCCCTGTTCCACAAAGTGGAAGTGGGGGGACACCTTGAGGTTTGCAAGGCTCCTTGTTGGAGCAGACTTACTGCAGTGAAAGAAAGTCCGCAGTTACCTCAAAGGTTCTCTCAATTATTCACCTCCATCCCCAAATCCAACTATTTCTTACCTTCATCCATCTCACCTTCCCTAGAATATTCCAGAAATTGTTGGGTTTCCATGTTCATTGTGCCTTCTGAGCTCTAGATGGAAGTGCATGAATGATCTTGGCCAAAACAGTCTCCTTTATAGGAAACACAGTTGTAATAGGACTCAGGCTAAGGTCACACCCTAAATTGACCCAATCACAGCTTTATACTCATAAAATCCCTGGCTAAGGCAACACCCTACAGGGCCCCAATCAGGCATGCTAATGAATAATCACTAGTAGGACCCTAGTCTAGACCACACCTTACAGGAACCCCTCACACGTGCTAATGGAGTGATCTGAGGACCTCCAGAAAGTACAATAAGAGATAGTGTCCTCACATGGGGCCAACCTCACAACCTAACCCCATGTGGTTCCCTGAGCCTTCTAGGAATGATCACTGAGCACAGAGCCAGGAGTGAGCCCTGAGCACTGCTGGATATGGTGCAAAAGTTCAACAAGTAAAAACAACACACTGGCAGGATCCAGGTAAGGCCACAGCCTTAGAGGAACAGGAAGGAAGATGGAGGGGCTGAGACAATGGTGCAACCCTTGAGAAGAGTCCGGAACTGCACTCCCTTCTCCTGTCTCCCCTCCATGACGGTGTTGGGGTCACCCCCATGGCTCCTCTGTGGGAGGGAATTCTCCTCTGAGTTCTCACATCTCTCCTGGGAGAACAGTGACCTGTATGTCCCTGGGTGCCAAAGCTCATCTCCTATCCTGGAATCCTGTCCTGAGTGTTCAGTCCCAGGGCCCTGACACGGCCCAGTCCAACACTCTTTCTTGAGGTGATGGGAGGAAGTTTCTGAAAGAAAAGCCATGGGGTAGTCCCTCTTTCTTTCTTTCTTTCTTTCTTTCTTTCTTTCTTTCTTTCTTCCTTTCTTTCATTCTTTCTTTCTTTTTGGGTCACACTCAGCGATGCACAGGGGTTACTCCTGGCTCTGCACTCAGGAATTACTCCTGGCAGTGCTCAGGGGACCATATGGGACACTGGGAATCGAACCTGGGTCAGCCACATGCAGAGGCAAATGCTCTACCCGCTGTGCTATCACTCCAGCCCATGAAGCCCTCTTTCTTAATTTGGGGAGGGCAACTTTTCCATTCCACGGTCTCAAAGCTGAATCCTGACTCTATACTCAAGGGCATTTGAGGCAGGGCTTGGAATACCCTTGTGATGCGGTGCATCAAAACTGGGTTGGCTGTATGCCAGGCAATCTACTTCCTGACTGTGGTGTCTCTAACCCCAGGCTATGAGTGCCCCTTTTTGATCTCTCCAGCCCCACAGAAGACGGAACTGAATGTCTGTGGAGTCAAGGTCTCCCTGGGCCCCAATTTGCACATCTGGCAACACGGTTCTGGCAGGAGACACCCACCCCTGGTCATGGTGGCATGACTCTAGAGGAACCACTTCCCTGCTATCATGGAACCTTCTAGAAACTTCCCAGCCCTCCCCTTCTCGTCCTGGAAACCATCTTGCAGAGAAACATTCATCAAACTAAAACAGCAGTCATCAGCCTCTCTTCCTTAGCGCTTCCTACAGACATAGCCACCATCTCTTGCTAGAAGGCACCATGGCTGCCCTCAGATCCCTCGTGAAGCCAAGATCATCAAAAAGAGGACCAAGAATTTCATCAGACCGCAGTCTGCCTGCTATATCCAGATTAAGTGAAACTGGTGGAAGCCCCGAGGCATGCACCAGAGACTCGGGGCCAGATCTTGATGTTGGCGGCCACAGCCCAACATTCATTATGGGAGTGATGAGGAGATGAAGCACACACTGCGCAGTGGCTTCCGGAAGTTTCTGGTCCACATCGTGAAGAAGTTCAAACTCCTGCTGATATGCAACAAATCTTACTGTGCCAAGATTGCTCACAATGTCTTCACCAAGAATTGCAAAGCAACTGTGGAAAGGGTGCCCCGCTGGCTGTCGGAGTCACCATCCAAATTTCAGGAAAGAAAATGAACAGACAAGGCTGGAGCAACAGCACAGCGGGTAGGGCGTTTGCCTTGCACACAGCCAACCCAAATTCAATTCCCAGCATCCCGTATGGTTCCCTGAGCACTGCCAGGGGTAATTCCTGAAGTAACACCTGTGCATCGCCAGGTGTGATCCAAAAGGCAAAAAAAAAAAAAAAAGTTATTTGTTTCTTGGGCCTGAGTGACAGCACAGTGGGTAGGGCATTTGCCGTTTGCCTTGCACGCAGCCAACATGGCCAAACAAAGTTCGATTCCTCCGCCCCTCTCAGAGAGCCTGGCAAGCTACTGAGAGTATCTCGCCCACACGGCAGAGCCTGGCAAGCTACCCGTGATGTATTCTGATGTATTCGATATGCCAAACACAGTAACAACAAAAGTCTCCAATGGAGACATTACTGGGCCCGCTCGAGCAAATCGATGAACAACGGGAGGACAGTGACAGTGACAGTGAGGCCAACCCGGGCTTGATTCCCAGCATCCCAGCATCCCATATGGTTCCCTGAGCACCGCCAGGAGTAATTCCTGAGTGCATGAGCCAGGAGTAACCCCGTGCAACGTTGAGTGTGACCCAAAAAGCAAAAAACAAAAAACAAAAAACAAAAAACACCAAAAACCCAAAAAAAAAAACCAAAAATGAACAGACCGGCATTCATAATATAACAAAATATAATATATATTTATTATATTGTGTTAATATTAGATAAAATAATAATTAAATAAAATGGTACTCATCATTTTGCAAAACAATTTATTTGAAACCCCAGGACTCATAAATATGGACAAAGTGTCCTCACCCCTGCATTTCCACACCAACCCTACCCAGTGTCATTTATCCAAAAGAAGACCCTATCTCTATTTACACAGAAAAACATGTGCAGGTGGGCCCGGGTCTGCAGGGAGTCAGGATGTGGCCCTTCCACCTTTGTCAGGGGCTCTGGAGTTGACCACCATCACCTGGTTATCCACAAAATCACAGTTCTCAGGGACAGGTCGAGGAATGCAAAAACTGTTCCAGCCCGGCAAGATCACTGTGCCCGGGGACCATATTCATCTGGATAAATTCATCCATATCCTGGGGCCTCAGACACCCCCAGATGTATCTAATGGATCTTTTGGCTCAGAATCCAGCCTGGGCTCCAGTGAGACACTCCTGCCACTCTGGAGTGCTTCCCATCTGAGGCCGGGGTGCTCCCTGGCTCAAGGGGCTGCAAGCACTGGCAGAGCTGGGAGAAGATTCCGGGGAGTGCTGGGGAGAGCAGAGGTCCCCCTTACTCCCTGCTAGGCGCTGGGAGGCTGGCAAACTCCCCCTCTCCAGATTCATTCTCTTTCTTTTTGCTCGCTGGTTCTTGAACCAAACCTGGGAACACAGAAGACTCAATTAAGGGGATTTAAAGGGGAAGGTCCCCATTGCTCTGGAGCAGGAGAACTGAGGCAAGCTCAGGTCTCAGTCACATCTGAACTAGTTTCTCCAGGGTCGGAGAGATTGTGCAGGTCTAAGGCGATGGGGCAGAGCCATCTTCAATCCCTAGCATCACAGATGGTCCCAGTCCCTGCCAGGAGGGATGTCTGAGCACAGAAACAGGGGTCAGCCCTGAGAGCTGCATGGCGTACCCCAAAATTTAAAAAAAGTAAAAGAAAAAATGAGGGGTGCATAGGAACTGTGTATTTCTCTCCCCTTCTCAGAAATCCACTCCAGTATCTGAAGGATAAAGCCCCACACCCTACACAGACCCACCCACAGACGCTCATGGGCCCAGACACAGGCAGGACCCAGCCCAGGGCACACAGACAAGAGATCCAATCTCTCATGCTAATCCAGCACCACCTGTGGTCCACATCCCTGCCAGGAGAGATGCCTGAGCATAGAGCCAGGAGTCAGTTCTTAGCACTGCAGGGGGACCCCAAAGCCAGATCAAAAAGAAAGAAAGAAAGAAAGAAAGAAAGAAAGAAAGAAAGAAAGAAAGAAAGAGAAGTAAAGAAAGAAAGAAAGAAAGAAGTAAAGAAAGAAAGAAATAAAGGATCAATGGAACTGTTTCCCTTTCTCCAGAGACAATGTCTCTTTGACAATGCCACTAACGTGACTCTCCATCAACTAATAATCATGAGAACAGAGAAAAAAATGCAAAAAAAATGTTATTTTCATTTGAAAAAAAAAAAAACAAAGAAATAGTGTGTCAGAATTAAGAGAAATCTCTCCAACCTAGAATTATGTCATGACGAACATGTGTGTGAGGAGGTGTGAGCTCTAGACTTGGGGTCAGCTGAGAAATACACGCAGCCTCTTACCAGAAGCACATATATGTCCAAGCTTGTTTCTGACGCCAGACTCTGAATGGCGGCTTAGCCTGGGCTCAGGGTCTTCTAGGATGCATCTCTGAGCACTCCCAGCTGTTCTGGGCTGAACCTCATGTGGGACTTGGAAGCACATTTTCAGTTTCCTGCAGGAAGATCTAGGAAACTAAAATGGTCAAAAATCAATCGCCATGGTCAGAGAGTTGGTAGAGCGTTTGTCTTGCACACGGCTGACCTGGGTTCGATCCCCAGCAACTCATATGGTCCCCTGAGCACTCCCAGGAGTAATTCCTGAGTGCAGAGCCCAGGAGTAACCCCTGAGCATTGCCAGGTGTGACCCAAAAAGGAAAAGAAAATAAATTGCCAAAGCAAGGAAAATACAGGGGTAGAGAGATAGAACAGTGGGGAGGTTGCTTGCCATAATCTCGCATATCCCATACAATCCTTCGAACTGGCCAGGAGTAATTCCTGAGGCAGAACTAGGAGTAACCCCTAAATTCTGCCAGGTATGGTACAAAAACAAAATAAAAGAAAGGAAAGGAATCATTTCAGTCTTTTTTTTTTCTTTTTGGGTCACAGCACAGGGGTTACTGCTGGTTCAGCACTCAGGAATTACTCCTGGAGGTGTTTAGGGGACCATATGGGATGCTGGGGGGTGGGGGCTGGAGCAATAGCACAGTGGGTAGGGCAAATGTTTGCCTTGCACGTGGCCGACCTGGATTTGATTCCCAGCATCCGTTATGGTCCCCTGAGCACTGCTAGGGGTGATTCCTGAGTGCAGAGCCAGGAGTAACCCCTGGGCATGGCTGGGTGTGACCCAAAAAGCAAACAAACAAACAAACAAACAAACAAAATATGGGATGCCAGGGATCAAACCCAGGTCAGTCGCGTGCAAGGCAAATGCCCTGCCTGCTGTACTATTACTCTGGCCCCTCATTTCAATCTTGTACATTAAAACACTTCCATTCTGAGCACCCCCAAAGGTGTCCTTTGTATTTGGAGAGAGTTTCACAGCAGAACCCACAATATTTGTACAATAGATTTCAAGACAGCTGGAAAGTGCCCACCTCACACGGGGATACTCTCTCTATAAGAAACTCTATAGCGAGCTGGAGAGACGGTAGTGTGGGAGAGCTCTTATCTTGCACATGGCCAACTTGGGTTTGATCCCCTGACATCCCATATGCTTCCCCGAGACCACTAAAAGCAATTCCTGAGTGCAGAGCCAAGAGTAAGCCCTGAGCATTGCCAGGTGTGTCCCCAAAACAAAAACAAAGCAAAGAAACTCAAGAGAAAGATTGACAGTGTGTGTGTGGGGGGGGGGGAAATCTGAGTCTCCTGGGAAAAAGATGCCTAAATGAGAAGATGAGAAGAAAGGAGAGAAATGGGACAGGACCACAGGACCCCATTAGCAGAGGAGGTAGATATAGAGAGGCCCCACTCCCAGCAAAGTGGAATTTGAGGGACACCATTAAGGTTTGCAAAGCTCCTTTATTGAGCAGAATTACTGCAAGTTGTGAAACATAGGGGCAGAGTAAGTTCAGAGTTATCTCAAAGCTTTCCCAGAATTACTCACCACCACCCCCAAACTCAATTACCTCTTGCCCTACTTCTATCCAACCTGCCACAAAATCTTCTGAAAAGTGAGGGACATCCATGTCCGTTGTGCTCTCTGAGCTCCAGAGCAAAGTGCATGGCTGACCTAGCACTCAACTGCTGCATCTATAGGAAACACAGCGATGGGACCACCAAGCTAAGGCTATACCCTATAGGGACCCACTCACACCTCCAGGCTCTTAGGATCCCAGGCTAAGGCCGCACCCAACACAGCCCCAATCACTGATGGTAATGGAGTAACACACTGGCAGGGCCCAGAGAGATAGTACGTTGGCGGGTATGGCACTTGCCTCATGTGCAGTCAACCCTGGTGGATCCCTGGCAGCCTATATGGTCCCTCGAGCCTTATAGGAATGATCCCTGAACACACAGCCAGGAGTAAGCCCTGAGCACTGCCGGCTGGCTCATAAACAAAATGATGGTACAGCAGATAGGATTTTTACCTGTATGTGGCTGACCCAAGTTCGATTCCTCCGCCCCTCTCGGAGAGCCCGGCAAGCTACCGAGAGTATCTCGCCTGCACGGCAGAGCCTGGCAAGCTCCCCGTGACGTATTCAATATGCCAAACACAGTAACAACAAAGTCTCCAATGGAGACGTTACTGGGCCCGCTCGAGCAAATCGATGATCAACAGGAGGGCCTTTACTTACTTTATTTATGTGGCTGACCCAGGTTTGATCCCTGGCATCCCATAAGGTCTCCCAAGCCCCGCCAGGAGTGAATCTTGAGAGCAGAGCCAGGAAGTCAGCATTGCTGGGTCTGGCCCAAAGCCCCCTTCCCAAAGATAAACAAAAACAACACATTGGCAGGATCCAGGCTAAGGTCGCACTTTACAGGGCCCACAGCACACGCTAACGAACTCAGCATTCAGTGCCTGCAGCTGAGCGGGCTCAGAAAACGAACCTGGGATGCAGGGATGGATTCTGGGGACTTGTGAAGGCTAAGAGAGAAGGGGAGCAGTTTGCTAGGTACAAAGGACCCTACTTCTATCCCTGGCACTGCAGAACCCCTGAACACTGCACAGGGTGTCTCTGTATACCCTTAGAACCACAGTTCATGGTAATGACCATCACCCGGTCGTGCACCCATCCCTCTGGTCTGCCAGCAAAGAATTCCCTGGAGTGTCCCTTGAACTCTCAGTACAGCTTGGGTGGTTCCTCTTCCCTGACATGTCTACTGAGACAGGAGGATTTCTTCCTCAACATGGCATGGTCCCCAAAGAACATCAGCTTTCACCCCAGTTCACAGAGTTGGAGATTGCCCATGAGAATTGCCTGATGAGGTCAAAAGCCAAATATGGAATCAGAAGATTTTCAAACCCAGGAACCTTGTGGAAAGGTTATTTGGGCTCGGGGGGAGGGAGGGAGCAATAAGCAGTGTTTATTTATGAGTCTGGGCAGTAATAGTCTGCCCCTAATTTCTTTCTGGTTTGGGGGCCACACCCAGTAATGCCCAGGATTTGCTCTGGGCTCAGCACTCAGGAATTACTGCTGGCAGATTCGGGATGAAATGGAGCTGGAGTGGAGGAACAGACACTAACGGTCTGAAATCTCCACCTGTATTGGAAACAGCGTTTGGGTGTGAAACAGAACAAAGCAGAGAAGCAAAGATTGGAAACCACGTTCCTTCCTCCTGCTCACCACAAGTTATCTCAGGCCTACTGACTGCCAGAGTTTTCTACACACCAAGTATTGAAAAGCCCCAACTGACAGCTGCCCTTAGCTGTGCTGACTCTCAGGAAGAGGAAAAGAGGATGAATGAGAAAACGTTCATCTGCCGCTAAAGCAATAGTAGATGGCTAGGGTGTTTCCCTTACACATGGCTGACACAGGTTTGAATCCTGCCAAGCCATCTGGTCCCCCACACCATCAGGAGTAATTCCTGAGTGAAGAGACCAAAAGGAGCAACAACAACAACAACAACAACAACAAAAACACCAATAGGGGCCAGAGTAATACTACAGCAGGGAGGGCATTTGCCTTGCGTGTTGCCAATCCAGGTTCGATCCCAGCATCCCATAAGGTCCCCTGAGCACCACCAGGAGTAATTCCTGCATGCAGAGCCAGGAATAACCCCTGAGTATTGCCAACACACGAAAAGCAGAAAAAAAAAGAAAACCAACAATAAAAGATTAGAGGATTCTCACGCCTCTGTGATTTATAAACAAACAAAGCAAAGAAAGAAACACATCGATTAACTACAAGTTAATCAAGAGACACCAAACACTTTGGAGAGGGGTGGAAGGAATGATGAGGGCGACTACAGTGACATAAGGACAGGAGTGGAGGGTCTGAAGCAATTGAGTAGTGGTGAAGGCGCTTTGTTTTGTACCTGAAAATAATTAACATTACCACTCTTGTTACCCTGCTCCCGAAAACAGAATGAAAAATAAAAGAGGATTCAGAGATGGTACAGCAGGTAGGCATTAGCTTGCCTGAGACCTATCTGGGTTTGAAACCCGACATTCCATATGGACTCTGAGCACAGATGAGGGTGATCCCTGAGTGCGGAGCCAGGAGTAATGCCTGGACATCTCTGGGTGTGCGTGCCCCCCAAATTTATATATATATATATATATATATATGTGTGTATATATATAGGTAAAAGGTAAAAGGTAAAGGCCCTCCCGTTGATCGTCGATTTGCTCAAGCGGGCCCAGTAACGTCTCCATTGGAGACTTTGTTGTTACTGTGTCTGGCATATCAAATACGTCACAGGGCACTTGCCAGGCTCTGCCGTGTGGGTGAAATACTCTCGGTAGCTTGCCAGGCTCTCCGAGAGGGGCGGAGGAATCGAACTTGGGTCGGCCATGTTGGCCGCGTGTAAGGCGAACGCCCTACCCGCTGTGCTATCACTCCAGCCCTAGCACAGCGGTAGGGCGTTTGCCTTGCACGAAGCCAACATGGCCGACCCGAGTTCGATTCCTCCTCCCCTCTCGGAGAGCCCGGCAAGCTACCGAGAGTATCTCGCCCACACGGCAGAGCCTGGCAAGTGCCCTGTGACGTATTCGATATGCCAGACACAGTAACAACAAAGTCTCCAATGGAGACATTACTGGGCCCGCTCGAGCAAATCGATGATCGATGTATATATATAGCATGAAAGAATAAAAGAAGAATTCACTGATGTTTCAGCCCCTCTATCTTCATCCCTGTCCCTCTAAGGGTGTGGCCTTAGCCTGGATTCTGCCAGTGTGCTATTTCTCTTTAGTTTGGGGACCACATCCAGTGGTGCAGAGGGCTTACTTCTGTCTCCATGCTCAGCAATCATTCCAGAAGGATCAGGGGACCATATGGGGTATGGGGATCGAACTAGTTTGGAACCATGTGAAGCAAAACAAAAGAATACAGGAACACAGCTCATTGGGTGGATGTTTGCTGGGGGCGGGCGGGAGCGGGGTAGCCTGCCTCCTGGACAGAATGGAGACGAGATGTCATCTGTGGGAAGGGCACAGCAGCACTTCTGCTTGGGCTCTGGTCAGTCGGAGGTGCCACACAGCTCCTCCACTGACTTCCTTTGGCTTTTCTTTCAGAAACTTTCTCCCACTACCTCAAGAAAGAGTGTTGGATTGGACCATGTCCGGGGCCCTGGGACTGTGGGTCAGGCTCCTCTGAGCTGAAGGCAAAGCAAAAAGAAAGGACTAGGAGAACCTGAGGGGCATCTGGGAGCAGGTGGCCGCCCTGGGCAGGGGGAGAGACAGGTGATGGGTTGGGGGACATCTGAGAGCCAGAGCGACATAGGCCACGTCATACTGAACACTAAGGATGGGATTCCAAGGGCAGGAGATGAGCTGTAGGACCCCAGGGAGCTACAGGCCCAGGAGAGATGCGGGAACTCAGAGGAGAATTCCTTCCCACAGAGGGGTCCCGGGTAAGGGTGACCCCAACACAACATGGAGGGGAACCAGAAAAAGGGGGTGCAGCTCCTGCCCCTTCTCAAGGTTTGCCCCATTGTCTCAGCCTCTCCATCTAAATAAATCCCTGTCCCTCTAAGGCTGTGGCATTATCCTGGATCCTGCCAGTGAGTTGTTTTAACTTGTTTAGCTTTTGGACTGTGCTGTGGGTGCTCAAGGCTCACTTCTGTGCTCAGCAATCATTCCTGGAAGGCTCAGGGACCTTACAGGATTGGGGTTGTTAAGGACTGGCTCAAAGTGAGGCCAGCAACTTACCTCTTATTGTTCTGTCTCTCTGGGCCCCAGTCCACTCCATTAGCATGTGTGAGGGGTTCCTGTAGGGTATGGTCTAGACTGGGGTACAACTACTGACTATTCATTGGCTTGTCTGATTGGGGCCTTGGAGGGTGGCCCTGGAGATTGTGGCCTTAGCCAGGGATCCTATGAGTGTGGAGATTTGAGTGGGTCACTATAGGGTGTGATCTTAGGCTGGGGTTCTATTACTAAAGAAGTGTTTCCTATAAAAGAGGCAGTTGAGGCCAAGGCCAGCCATATATATCACTCTAGAACTCAGAGAGCACAACATCTATGGATGTCCATCGCTTTCCGGAATATTCTATGGAAGGTAAGCTAGAAAAAGGGTAAGAAGTAGTTGGGTTTCGGGATGGAAGTGGATAATTGGGAGAAACTTAGAGGTAATTGTGAACTTTGTTACATGAGTTGCAGTAATTTTGCTCCACAAAGAGCCTTGCAAACCTCGATGGTGTCTCCATTTCCACTTGTGGAAAAGGGTCTCCCTCCACCCTCTGCATATGCTACTGGGGTAATGTCCCTTTTCTCTCCTTTCTCCCTTTTTCTCATTTCACTATTTTATCCAGGAGACACAAGGAGATATTTTTCACTTCTGCCTCACAGTCACTCTTTCTCTTGAGTTTCTATTTTCTTTTTTTTTATATTTGTGTCTGTGTCAGGGGGCGGCATAGTTGGTAGTGTTCATGGCTCAGGACTGGTCCTGTGCTCAGGGATCTCTCTGGTGGGTGCAGGGCACCATTAGGGGTTCCAGGAAGCTACATAGCATAGCACTGTCCTCTCCTGAGTTTCCAGCAGAGTTTTTCCCGAGTGAGGCTGCCATTTGTTCAGCTGTGTTGAGATCTCTTGTCCAATAGTGTGGGTGCTGATGTGAGGGTCTCTCCCAGTACATGGAAACCCTTGGGGGAACTCAGGGTGGGGGTGTATCAGTGTGAGCATGAGCAGGACCCCTGTTCTTGTTCTGGGGAGCCATTATTGACCCCTTTGGTTTCCTAGACCTTTCTGTCTTTTACCTGCAGAAAATGGAAAACGCACTCGCAAGCCCTGCACGAGGTTCAACCCAGCACAGATGAGGGTGCTCAGAGACGCATCCCAGAAGACCCTGAACCCAGGCTGGGCCACCATCCACAGTCTGGCATCAGAAACGAGCTTGGACACATATGTATTCAGGTAAGAGATTGTATGAGTTTCTCAACTGCATCCCAAGTCTAGAGCTCACACCGCCTCCCTCACACTTTTGTTATAGGGTAATTCTAGGTCAAAGAAATCTCTGCAGTCACAACACCCCATTTCCTTTTTTTTATTAAAAAACTTATTTTTTTTTGCATTTGTTTTCTGTGGTCTATGAGCATTGATAGATGAAGGGTCAAGAAGTTCGTGGAGTTGTCTACTGAGAAAGGGAAACGGTTCCATGGATCTTTCATTTCTTTCTTTTTTCTTTTGATCTGGTTTTGAAACCCCCTCCCTGCAGGGCTCAGAACTGACTGCTGGCTCTGTGCTCAAGAACCTCATCTACAGGATTGTGGACCAGAGATGGTGCCTGATGAGCATGAGCCAGAGCATCCCTGTCTGGTGTGCCCTGGGCTGGGTGCTGCCAGTGTGTTGTGCCCGCAGGCATCCGTGGGTGGGTCTGTGTAGGGTGTGGCCTCAGCCTGGGTCAGTGGATCAAACTTCTGAGATGGGGAGAGAAACACAGAGTTTCTATGGGCCCCTCATTTTCTTTTCTTTTACTTTCTCGGGGTTGTTGTTGTTGTTGTTGTTGTTGTTGTTGTTGTTGTTGCTGCTGCTGATTTGGGGGACAACCAGCAGAGCACCGGGATAAACCTGGCTCTGCGTTCAGGGATCCCTCCTGGCAGTGGCCAGAACCATCTGTGGTGCTTGCCTTAGTTCTCCAGCTACATAAAAGAGGCGATCTGGGGCTGGAGCAATAGCACAGCGGATAGGGCATTTGCCTTGCACGCGGCCAACCTGCGTTTGATTCCCCGCATCCCATATGGTCCCCTGAGCACCGCCAGGAGTAACTCCTGAGTGTGAGCCAGAAGTAGCCCCTGTGCCTTTTCACCCACTTAACAGAATTTCTCTTCTGTATCCTCAGGTTTGGTTCAAGAACCTTAGGGCAAAAAGAAAGAGAACAAATCTGGAGAGGGGGAGTTTGTCAGCCCCCCAGCGCCAAAAAGGAAGCAAGGGGGACCCCTGCTCTCCCCAGTATTCCCTGGAATCTTCTTCTCCAAGCTCTGCCAGCACTTGCAGCCCCATAAACCTGGGAGCACCCCTGGCCTCAGATGGGGAGCACTCCAGAGCGGCAGGAGTGTCTCCTTGGAGCCCAGAGATGGATTCTCAGCCTAAGGACCCATTGGATGAGATACAGCTGGAGGTGTCTGAGGCCCCCTGGGCATCCAGTACCCAGGATATTGATGAATTTATCCAGATTTGTTGGGTTCCCAAGGACGATGACTTTGCTGGGCTGGATCAGTATCTGCTCCCCTCGGCTGCTCCCTGAGGACTGTGACTCTGGGGGTGGTCCAGATGATTGTGGACACCAGAGCTTCTGACTGTGGGTGGGCCCCCATCCTGCCCGCCTTGATCACCTTCACAGGTGATGTGGTGTACACAGAGACAGGATCTTCTTTGGAAGAGGGACACCAGTGGGTGTTGTTGTGGAATGTGATGCTGCACGGCAACTTTCCCGTGTGTCTGAGTTCTGGTGTTTCAAATAAATTGTTTTGCAGAACTATGAGTCTGGGGGCTGGAGCGATAGCAGAGTAGATATGGAGTTTGCCTTGCACACGGCCGACCGTGTTCGATTCCCAGCATCCCATATGGTCCCCTGAGCACTGCCAGGAGTATTGTGTTCCATGTTTCTCTGCAAGATTGAGACAAGGACAGAAGGCTGAGCAGTTTCTAGAAACTTCCACAATGGCAAGGAACTTATTCCTCCATGTTTGTGCCACCTCGGCCAGGAGCAGGTATCACTTGCCTGGGCCCAGCTGCCAACTGTTTGAATTGGGGTCTGGAGGGGCTGTGACCCCACAGACACTCAGTCCGATGCTTTGTGGGTCTGGAGAGATCAACACAGGGCACTCATCACCTCCGAACATGGGGTGCTTAGTTCTAGAAAGATGCTATAGCCAGAAAGGCACACAGTCCCCTGCACACAGTCCACCCCGTATTATTCCTTATCATAGGTCACCGTGAGCCCTGCCACATGTGTCCTTGAGCCTAGAGTCAGGATTCAGCCTTGAATAGCCCCTGGTTTAGCCCCTGAACAGAACTGAAGCAGACACGAGGTACCTCATTTCCCACAGCATGGAGTTGTTTCCCTTCCCAAATATAGGAAGAAGGTGTACATCTTTGCCCAACAATCCTACACTTAATCCTGCCAAAATATTGTCATTCCCCAAAGAAGCAGAAACAGCCCCACACAGCTCTGGGATCACCCAAAAACTCTTGAGACAACCATATGGACAATCTGTGCCTGGCTTTGGAACCTGCAAGATTCTTCTTAACTGAAAAGAGAGAGAGAGAGAGAGAGAGAGAGAGAGAGAGAGAGAAAAAGAAAGAGAGAGAAAGTGTGTGTTTGTATGAGTGAGAGGGCACACATGGCAGTACTCAGAGCTTACTCTTGCTTGGCTCTTTGCTCAGAGATCTCTCCTGCTGTGTTCTGGGGACCATATAGGCACCAGGATTGACCTGAGTCAGCCACATCAAGGCCAATGTCCTACCTGCTATATAATGCATTAGCCCCTAACCAGGAGGGAGTTCTTATAACTGAACTCCCTTTTCTTTGGTTCTTTCTTTCTATTTTTATTATTTTTATTTTTATTTTTGCTTTATTGGTTTGTTTTTCTTTTTTAACAATTATACAGTTTTCATGTTTGATTTTTGGTCATACAATCATCAAACACCCATCCCTTCTACCAGTGCATCTGTTCCATTCCAGAACCTCTGGCTCTGGGCACATCTCTTCGATTCCACTGTTCCTCCTGCATTAAAATATGCCTCACAGACCTGGGCCCTACAAAATCAAGATGAGAACGCTATTCGGGTTTCCGAAAGAGGTATCAAAAGAGCTATGCTTGGAGTATCACATTTCACTCAAGTAAGAGAAGGAATCCAGAGTTCCAACCTCCATCGATGCTCAGGAATCAGGGACGCTGCCTCATTTGCTAAGTTGTCGAAAATCAGATGGGCTGGACACGTAATGCAATTGGAGATGACTGCTGAACTAGAGCCGTTACTGACTGGATTTCACAGGACGTCAAAAGATCGTCAAAAGATCACGTGGGCGACCACCTACAAGATGGTCAGACTTCTTTGCCAAGACCCTGAATAATGGGTTTGAGGCTCTTTGTGCCCCTGGAGTGAGAAGATGCCATTGGGCTATACTAGCACGAGACAGGGACGAATGGAGACGTTGCTGGCAACCGCTCGAGCAAATTGATGAGTAACTGGATGTCAAATGATCAAGTGATGGATAGAATATAATGTCCAGGATATTCTGTGTTGTTCTCTTCCAGGAGCTTTTCTTTATAGTCTTTGGGTCTTGGCAGTTGATGAGATTACATGCCGCATGGGGCAGTTTGTGGGTGTGGGATCCTATGAGTGTGGAGATGAGGGTGGGTCCCTATAAGGTGTGACCTTACTTGGTGTCCTATTACTACTCTGTTTCCTATAAAAAGAGGTTGTTGAGGCCAAGGCCAGCCATATACTTCACTGGAGAACTCAGAGAGCACAACAGCCATGGATGTTCATGGCTTTCCGAAATATTCTATGGAAGGTAAGCTAGAAAAATGGTAAGAATTAGTTAGGTTTTGGATGGAGGTGAATAATTGGGAGAAACTTTGAAGGAACTACGAACTTTGTTTCACGCTTTGCAGTGATTTTGCTCAAGAGAGCCTTGCAAACCTCGATGGTGTCCCTACTTCCACTTTCTGCAAAGGGCCTCCCTCCATCCTCTGTGTCTGCTCTTGGGGTCCTGTCTCTTTTCTCTCCTTTCTCTTTTTTGCTCATTTTTCTATCTTTACTCAGGAGACACAAGACATTACTTTGTGCTTCTGCCTCGCTGTCATCTTTCTCTTGAGATTTTTTTTCCCTATTTGTGTGTGTGTTGGGAGGCAGCATAGTTGGTAGTATTCAGGGCTCAGGACTGGTCCTGTGCTCAGGGATCTCTCTGGTGGGTGCAGGGGACCATTAGGGATCCCAAGAAGCTCTGCAGCATAGCTCTGTCCTCTCCTGAGTTTCCTGCAGAGTGTGTCCCGAGTGAGGCTGCCGTTTGTCCAGCCGTGTTGAGATCTCTTGTCCAATAGTGTGGGTGCTGCTGTGAGGGTCTCTCCCAGTAGTACGTGGACAGCCTTAAGGGAGTTCTTGGTGAGAAGTGTGGATGTGAGTACGAGCAGGATCACTGTTCTTCTTGCTATGGGGAGTCGTTTTCAACCCCTTCGGTTTCCTAGACCTTCCTGTCTTTTTCCTGCAGAAAATGGAAAACGCACTCGCAAGCCCCGCACGAAGTTCAGTCCAGCACAGCTGAGGGTGCTCAGAGATGCATCCCGGAAGACCCTGAGCCCAGGCTGGGCCACCATCCACAGTCTGGCGTCAGAAACGAGCTTGGACATAGACGTGATTATGGTAAGAGACTGCATGAATTTCTCAAGTGCATCCCAAGTCTAGAGCTCACGCCTCCTCCCACACAATTTTGTCATAGGGCAATTCTAGGTCAAAGAAATCTCTGCAGTCACAACACACCATTTCCTTTTTATTTTTTATTTTTAATTAAAAGGGTTTTTTTCTTTTTTGCATTTTTTTTCTGTGTTCTATGAGCATTGGTAGACGGAAGGTCACTAAGTTCGTGGAGTTGTCTACTGAAAGAGGGAAACACTTCCATAGATTTTTCATTTCTTTCTTTTTTCTTTTGATCTGGTTTTGAAACCCCCCATCCTGCAGGGCTCAGAATTTACTCCAGGCTCTGTGCTCAGGAATCTCACCTGCAGGATTGTGGACCACAGGTGGTGCCTGATCAGCATGAGGGAGAGCATCCCTGTCTGGTGTGCCCTGGGCTGAGTGCTGCCACTTTGCTGTGCCCACAGGCATCTGTGGGTGGGTTTGTGTAGGGTGTGGCCTCAGCCTGCATCAGTGGAACACATTTCTTTGTTTGTTTTTGCTTTTTGGGTCACACCCGGTGATGCACAGGAGTTACTCCTGGCTCATGCACTCAGGAATCACTCCTGGTGGGTCTTGGGGGACTACATGGGATGCTGAGAACCAAACCTGGGTTGGCCGCGTGCAGGCAAATGCCCTACCCACTGTTACATCACTCCAGTCCGGAGTGGAACGAACTTCTGGGAAGGGATGAGAAACACAGAGTTTCTATGGGTCCCTCATTTCTTTTCTTTAACTTTCTTGGGGGTTTTGTTGTGGTTGTTGTTGTTGTTGTTTTTGGTTTGGGTCACACCTGGCAGAGCACCAGACTAAACCAGGCTTGCATTCAGGGATCCCTCCTGGCAGGGGCCAGTACCATCTGTGGTGCTTGCCTTAGTTCTCCAGTTTTATAAAAGGGGCGATCTGAGGCTGGAGCAATAGCAGAGCAGATAGGGCATTTGCCTTGCACGGGCCAACCTGGGTTCAATTCCCAGCATCCCATATCGTCCCCCAAGCACCACCAGGAGTAATTCTTGAGTGCAGAGCCAGGAGTAGCCCCTGTGCCTTTTCACTCACTAAACAGAATTTCTCTTTTATATCCTCAGGTTTGGTTCAAGAACCAGAGAGCAAAAAGAAAGAGAACAAATCTGGAGAGGGGGAGAGTGCCAGCCCTCCAGCGCCGAGCAGGGAGTGAGGGGGATCCCTGCTCTGCCCAGAACTCCTTGGAATCTTCTTCTCTCAGCTCTGCCAGCACTTGCAGCCCCTTGAACCTGGGAGAACCCCTGGCCTCAGATGGGGATCACTCCAGAGCGGCAGGAGCGTCTCCTTGTAACCCAGAGCTGGATTTTCAGCCTAAGGACCCATTGGATGAGATACAGCTGGAGGTGTCTGAGGCCCCCTGGGCATCCAGTACCCAGGATATTGATGAATTTATCCAGATGTATTGGATTCCTGGGGACGATGACTTTGCTGGGCTGGATCAGTATCTTCTCCCCTCAGCTGCTCTCTGAGAACTGTGACTCTGGGGATGGTCCAAGTGATAGAGGACACCAGAGCTCCTAACTTCGGGCGGGCTCTGTTCTGCCCACCTTCTTCACCTTCACAGGTGATGCAGTATACAGAGAGACAGGATCTTCTCCTGGATGAGGGACACCGGGGTTGGTGTGGAATATGATGCTGCTGGGCATCTTGTGCATGTGTCTGAGTTCTGGTGTTTCAAATAAATTGTTTTGCAAAACTGTGATCCATGTTCCTCAGCAAGATTGAGACAAGGAGAGTAGGCTGAGAGTTTCTAGGAAATTCCACAGTGACACGAAACTTATTCTCCATATTTGTTCTACCCTGGCCAGGAGGGGGTATCATTTGCCTGGGCCCAGCTACCAACTGTGACCTCACAGACAGACACTCGGATTCGATGCTTTGAGTGGCTAGAGAGGTCAACTCGGGGCGTTCAGCAGCTCCGAGCACAGGGTGCTTAGTGCTGGACAGATGCTAAAACCAAAAAGGCAATTGCCTAGCACACAGCCCACTCAGTATTATTTCTCATCCTAGGGTATCCCGAGCCCTGCATCGTGTATTCTTGAGCCTAGAGTCAGGATTCAGCCTTGAGCAGCACCTGGTATAGTCCTTGAAAAAAACTGAAACAGACATGTGATAACCTCATGTCTCTCTCATTTCTGATTTTAAACTGAGTCAGCAAGTGGATCTCCACATCCCTAATACCCAGAGCAAACTCGATGAACAATGGGAGGACAGTGCTACAGTGATAGTAATACTAATTTGGTTTTTTTTTTCTTTTTTTTTTTTTAACAGTTATATAGCTTTCATGTTTGAGTTTTGGTCATTGAATCATCAAACAACCATCCCTTCACCAGTGCACCTTTTCCACCACCAAAATCCCCAGTACTCCCCCTCCGCCACCCCCGGTCCAACACTTTCCCTGCCTGTGTGGCAGACAATTTCCCCCATACTCTCTCTATTTTGGTTACATTTGATATTTCGACACCAGTCTCACCACCACCCAAACTTGCCAAGAAGGCAATGCTAGACAATTTGTTTTGTATTGTTTGTTATTGATAGAATAAAATGCCCAGGAAATTCTGTGTTGTTCTCTTCTAGGAGCTTTAGTTTATAGTCTCTGGGTCTTGGCAGAGATCCAAGATTACATGGCGTTTGTGGGTGTGACTGCCAAGCTACTAGAAAACTGGGGTGGTGGTGAAAGGAGGCCCAGTCCTATCCGAGCAGGCTTGGGGATCTCAGCCACGGGTTCCCTCATACCTGGGTTTTCAGGCCATTCTGCTCTCCAGTGAGGTTCATTCCACCTTGAGTGAAACTCATTCCCTCTTGGGAGATCGTAAGGCGTGTGGAGAGTGACCTTGAACATGCCATCGGTTGGGTTCTGGAGGTTTTCTGCTGCTGGGGCTCTGCTTGGGGCAAGGTGAGAAGCTCAACCCGCCCCCAACTGAGGTATCCCAGTGAGGACAGCTTGGAGCATGGTCAGGAGATATTGTGGTGCTCTCTTCTGGGAGCTTTGGTTTACAGTCTCTGGGTCTTGGTCATTGATAAGATTTCTGTGTGTGTGACTGTCAAGCTACTGTGGAGCTGGTGAAGGAAGTCAGTCCCAATCTAAGAAGACCAGGAGATCTCAGTCATGGATTCTCTCCTACATCCGTGCTACAGGCCCTCACTGAGTCTTTTGATCTGTTTTGAGATTTATGGATTTCTGAATAAGACCAATAAGTGTGCTTATATGGCTGAGCCTGAGGTGATTTGTGGGTATAGCTCCCACTTACCTAATTTTTGGCCATTTAATTTCTTGGTGAAGAAGAAAGCTATCTGTTGTGTATTCAAAATGCCAAAACACTGGTTTTTACAATGGGTCTCATTCCCCTGACCCGAAAGGCGTCACCAATATGGCAGCATTGAGAAGGATGAGGAATGTGAAGCTGATAAAATCTCAAGGCCGAACTAGGCTGCCAAAACGAAGGAAGACAAAAATGATTGTTTCTACTTTCAATACATGTACGCTAGCATCAGATGCATCCATCGAGGACCTGATGGTACAAGCGCGAATGATCAAGACCAACATCATTGGTCTGACTGAAACAAGAATGCATCACATCACGCCGTTTTCAACACTGGAGAAGAATTGTTCCTCAGAACATGCGATAAAAGAGACGTCAGAGACATCGGTGTCCTTGTCAACATGAACTTGGCCATGAGCATTGATTCGTTCAAATGCCTAACAACTCAAATCAGACAATTACACTTGAATAGATGTGACTCACTGCCGGCAGTTTCTATCTTCATTGTCTACACACCAGCCTCCAATTATGATGAAAGAGAAATTGAGAAATTCTACATGGAGCTGGAGAAGTTCTATAAAGAAGACCACACCTTCTACAAGATCATTGTCGGGTGGTTTTAATGCCAAGATAGGACCGAGAAGATCAGCTGAAGAACTCCACATCAGGACCCATGGGCTAGAATAAAACGATCAGGGTGAGAAACTGTCTGAGTTCATCATGTCAACCAAGACCATCCATGGTAACTCACAGTTCCAGAAGGCTGAATCTAAACGTTGGACATTTAGATGGGAGTCTCCCGGTGGACGGTTCCACAACGAAATAGGCCACATCATATTCTATAGACGGTTTTGCCTGACCGATGTCGCTGTTGTCCCAAAATTCCGAACGGGATCTGACCACCATCTCCTTCGTGCAAAATTCTACTTCACAGAGCGGGGAGAAAGGGCTGCAAAGTTTAAAAAGAGAACTCCCAGAATGACCACCAACTGGGAGCTCTTTGGCACTATTGCTACAACCTGGGAAGATGCCGTTGTTGACAACATTGAAGAGGAATACGATTGATTGACTGGTTCAGCACCTCCATGACTGTGCGAGGAATGCCAAGAGAGAGATAGCCACAAAAAAAGCCTGTCTTCGAAAACTCTTAAGCTTATTCGCCAATGTGGTTTGGCGCATGCCTCAGGCAACCACAAGCGAATGTCCAAGCTCACAAAGCAGTGCAGAGATGCGATCAAGGAAGACCTCAAAGAAAGAAGAGCAGAAGTGCTGATAGATGCGGCAGAAGCTGGGAAAAGCATTCGTAATGCCCACCTGTCCTTCGCCAACTACAAGACCAAGATGACTGCCCTCCAACGTCCTGATGGATCTATCACATCTTCCAGAAGGGCAATGGAGAAGATTATCCATGACTTCTCTTCCATAGCCATGTCCACCTGCCCACATACCAAATTCCACAGGATGGATATGTCGTTCCCAATGTTCTCCCTTCCAAAATCGACACGACATTTCGTCGGTTAAGAAACAAACAGCACCCGGCCCAGACAAGGTCAAACCTGAACACCTGAAGAACCTGCGGTCAGCACTCATCAATATGCTGGCTCGGCTCTTCACACGATACCTGTCTGAATGCAAGGTTCTGTCCCAGTGGAAAACCAGCAGGACTGTACTACTGTACAAGAAGGAAGACATCCACGACATTGGCAACTACTGCCCAATCTGCCTACTGTCTGTCATCTACAACCTGTTCACTCGAGTCATCCTGAATAGGATTGGCAGAACCTATTTCCTTCATCTAGAAGATGAAGGAAAACCATGCAAGCAAGCCGGGTTCCGCAAAGGATTCAGCACCATCGACCATATCCGCACGATACGATAATCAAGTTCATTGAGGTTTCTTGGGAGTTCAAGATGCTGCTCTGTCTAGTGTTCATTGATTTAAAGAAGGTCTTTGATTCTGTTGAGATGGAAGTGGTCATTGAAGCCCTAGCCAATCAGGGCATTCAAACTGAATACATCAGGATCCTCTGTGAGCTGAATTATGGATTCACTACCAGAATCTCACCATTCTACAAAGAAGTAATCATTGATGTCAAGAGAGGTGTTCGGCAGGGTGATACCATTTTACCGAAACTCTTCAGTGCCACCCTCGAGAACATCATGCGATGACTGGAATGGGAAGGAATGGGAGTGAAGATAGATGGTCGGCAACTACACCACCTCCGCTTTGCTGATGACATTGTTTTAATAACACCAGACATCAGCCAAGCGGCACAAATGCTGGCCGACTTTGACCGTGAATGTGGAAAGGTAGGACTACAGCTGAATCTTACGAAGACAATGTTTATGAGAAACAGCCTCATTCCTGATTCCCCATTCGCTCTCAACGGAACGACCATCTCCGAATGTAACAGCTATGTGTACCTGGGTCAAGAAGTCAACATGACAAATGACCTGGCACCCGAGCTGTGCAGGAGGAAGAGAGCAGCTTGGAACACCTTCAAGAGCGTTGAAGAAATAGCTAAGAGGACGAAGAACCTCCAGCTCCGGGCACATCTCTTTGATTCCACTGTTCTTCCTGCATTAACATATGCCTCAGAGACCTGGGCCCTATTCAAACAGGATGAGAATGCTATTCAAGTCTCCCAAAGAAGAACTGAAAGAGCTATGCTTGGAATATCACGTTTCACTCAAATGAGAGAAAGAATCCGGAGTTCCGACATCCGTCGACAATCAAGAATCAGGGACGCTGCCTCGTTTGCCAAGGTGTCAAAAATCAGATGGGCTGGTCACGTAATGAGATTTAAAGACAACTGCTGGACTAGAGCTGTTACCGACTGGATTCCACGGGATGTCAAAAGACCGCGTGGCCGCCCACCTACCAGATGGTCAGACTTCTTCCTCAAGATCATGAATGATCAGTTTGAGGCTCTTCATGTTCCCAGAGAGAACAGATGCCATTGGGCTACACTAGCACGCGACAGGGACAAATGGAGACGTTACTGGCGCCCGCTCGAGCAAATCGCCGACTAACAGGAAATTAAGTGTGATTAAGTGAAGTGGTGCTCAGGGGACCATATGGGATGCTGGGAATCGAACCCAGGTTGGCCACTTGCAAGGCAAACACCCAAACCGCTGTGCTATCACTTCAGCACCTCTATTTTTTTTTAATTAAAATATATACTTGCATTTTTTTCTGTGTTCTCTGAGCATTGGTAGATAGAAGGCAACTAAGTTCTTGGAGCTGTCTACTGAGAAAGGGAAACACTTCCATGGATCTTTCACTTCTTTCTTTTTTCGTTTGATCAGGGTTTGAAACCCCCTCCCTGCAGGGCTCAGAACTGACTTCTGGCTGTGCGCTAAGGAACCTCATCTGGAGGATTGTGAACCACCGGTGGTGCCTATCCAGCAGGAGCAAGGGCATCCTTGTCTGGTGTGCCCTGGGCTTAGTGCTGCCAGTGTGTTGTGCCCACAGGCATCTGTGGTTGGGTCAGTGTAGGGTGTGGCCTCAGACTGGGTCAGTGGAAGCAACTTCTTCGAAGGGGAGGAAAACACAGAGTTTCTATGGGCCTCTCATTTCTTTTCTTTACTTTGTCAGTTCTTTTTTGTTTTTCTTTTGTTTGGGAGCATACCCAGCAGAGCACTGGGTTAAACCTGGCTTCTTGTTCAGGAATCCCTCTTAGCAGGGCCAAGAACCATCTGTGGTGCTTGCCTTAGTTCTCCAGCTCCATAAAAGAGGCGATCTGTGGCTGGAGCAATAGCACAGCAGATAGGGCATTTGCCTTACACGTGGCCAACCAGGATTCAATCCCAGCATCCCTTATGGCCCCGAAAGCACCACCAGGAGTTAATTCCTGAGTGCAGAGGCAGGAGTAACCCCTGTGCCTTTTCATTCACTTAACGAAATTTCTTTTCTGTATCCTCAGGTTTGGTTCAAGAACCAGAGAGCAAAAAGAAAGAGAACTAATCTGGAGAGGGTGAGAGTGCCCACCCCAAGCGCCGAGCAGGAAGCGAGGGGACCCCTGCTCTCCCCAGCACTCCCTGGAATCTTCTCCCAGCTCTGCCAGCAACTTGCAGCCCCCTTGAACCTGGGAGAACCCCTGGCCTCAGATGGGGAGCATTTGAGAGAAACAGGAGCATCTCATTGGAGCCCTCGGCTGGATTCTGAGTCTAAGGACCCATTGGATGTGATACAGCTGGAGGTGTCTGAGGTCCCCTGGGCATCCAGTACCCAGGATATTGATGAATTTATCCAGATGTATTGAGTTCCCAAGGACGATGACTTTGCTGGGCTGGATCAGTATCTGCTCCCCTTGACTGCTCCCTGAAGACTGTGATTCTTGGGATGGTCCAGGTGATGGCGGACACCACAGTCCTTGACTGTGGGTGGGCCCCCATCCTGCCCGCCTTCATCACCTTCACAGTTGTTGCGGTGTACACAGAGAAAGGATCTTCTTCCGGAAGAGGGACACCAGGGGGAGTTGGTGTGGAATGTGATGCTGCAAGGCAACTTTTCCATGTGTCTGAGTTCTGGTGTCTGAGTTCAAATAAATTGTTTTGCAAAACGATGAGTCTGTCTTCATTGTGATCCATGTTTCTCTGCAAGATTGAAACAAGGACAGAAGGCTGAACAGTTTCTAGAACCTTCCATGATGACAGAAAGCTTATTCCTCCATGTTTGTGCCACCCCAGTCAGGAGCAGGTATCACTTGCCTGGGCCCAGCTGCCAGCTGTTTAAATTGGGATCCAGAGGGACTTTGAGCCCACAGACACTCAGTCCGATGCTTTACGGGACTGCAGAGATCAACACAGGGTGCTCATCGCCTCCGGACATGGGGTGTTTAGTGCTAGAAAGATGCTACAGCCAGGAAGGCAATTGCCTCGCACACAGCCCAACCTCGTATTATTCCTCATCATAGGGTACCTCGAGCCCTGCCACGTGTGTCCTTCAGCTAGACTCAGGATTCAGCCTTGAGCAGCCCCTTGTTTAGTCCCGGAAAAAAACTGAAGCAGACATGAGGGAACTCTTTTCCCACTGTATGGAATTGTTCCCCTCCCCAAATATAGGAAGAAGAGGTGTATCTTTGCCCAACAATCCAACACTTAACCCTTCCGAAATATTGTCCCCCCCAAGGAAGCAGAAACAGCCCCACACAGCACTGGGCTCACCTGAGAATTCTCGAGACAACCATATGGAAAACCTGTGCCTGTCTTTGGAACCTGCAAGACTCTTCTTAACTGAAAAGAGAGAGAGAGAGACGGAGAGAGACAGAGAGAGAAAGAGAAAGAGAGAGTGTGTTTGTATGAGTGAGACGGCACACATGGAATACTCAGGGCTTACTCTAGGTTCTGTGCTCAGGGATCTGTCCTGTTGTATTTTGAGCACCATATTGGCACCAGGACTGACCTGAGTCAGCCGTATCAAGGCCAATGTCCTACCTGCTATCCAATGCATTACCCCTAGGCAGGAGTTAATTTTTTATAACTGAACTCCCTTTTATTTGGTTCTTTCTTTCTTTCTTTCTTTCTTTCTTTCTTTCTCTCTTTTTTCTTTTTTCTTTATTGTATTTCTTTCTTTCTTTCTTTCTTTCTTTCTTTCTTTCTTTCTTTCTTTTTAACAGTTACACTGCTTTCATGTTTGAGTGTCAGTTATACAATCAGCAAACACCCATCACTTCACCAGTGCACCTTTTCCACAATCAAAATCCCCAGTATTCCCCCTCCTCCACACCCATTCCAAACCTTTCCTGTGTTTGTGGCAGACAATTTCCCCACTATTCTCTCTCTACTTTGATAACATTCGACATTTCGACACCAGTCTCACCACCACTCAAACTTGCCTGAAAGCAATGCTATACAATTTTTTTGTATTGTTAGTTATGGATAGAATATCATCATTTGATCACTGGAAATCCCGTTACTCATTGATTTGTTCGAGTGGTCGCCAGTAATGTCTCCATTCGTCCTGTCTCATGCTAGCGTAGCCCAATGGCGTTGCTCGATCTAGGAATACAAAGAGCCTCAAACCGATCATTCAGGGTCTTGAATAAGAACTTTGACCATCTCGTATGTGGGCGCCCAAGAAATCTTTTAACGTCTTGTGGAATCCAGTCGATAATGGCTCTAGTCCAGCCGTCAATCCAAATCGCATTACATGTCCAGCCCATCTGGTTTTCAACGCCTAAGCAAAGGAGTCAGCGTCCCTGACTCTTGACCATCGACAGAGGTCGGAACTCCAGATTCTTTCTCTCACTTGAGTGAAACTTGATACTTCAAGCATAGCTCTTTAGATTCCTCTTTGGGAGACCTGAATAGCTTTCTCATCCTGTTTTCATAGGTCCCAGGTCTCTGGGGCATATGTTTATGCAGGAAAAACAGTGGAATAGAAGAGATCTGCTCGGAGCCTGAGGTTCTTCATCCTCTTAGCTATTTCTTCAAAACTTTTGAAGGCATTCCAAGCCACTCTCTTCCTCCTGCGTAACTCAGATGCCAGGTCATTCGTCATGTTGAGTTCTCAATCTTGGTACACATAACTGTTGTATTCAGAGATGTTCATTCCATTGAGAGTGAATGGAACGTCAGGAATGAGATCGTTTCTCATAAACATTGTCTTTGTGAGATTCAGCTGTAGTCCGACTGTATAGAATATAATGTCCAGAAATTGTTTGTCGTTCTCTTCCAGAAGCTTTGTTCATAGTCTCTGGGTCTTGGCCGTTGATAAGATTATATGACACTGGGAGTGGTTTGTGGGTGTGACTGCAAAGCTACTGGAAAACTGGAGAGTTGTCGGGGAGGAAGCCCAGTCTCGATCCAAGAGGGCTTGGAGATCTCAGTCACGGGATCCCTCATACCTGGGTTTTCCGGCCATTCCTCTCTCCAGTGAGGTTCATCCCGTCTTGAGTGAGGCTCATTCCATCTTGGGAGAGGTCATCAGAGCATGTGGAGAGTGGCCTTGAACATGGCAGCAGTTGGGTTCTGCAGGTTTCCTGCTGTCGGGGCTCTACTTGGGGCAGGGAGGGAGACTCAAGCCGCTCCCGTCCAAAGTGTCCCAGTGAGGACAGCATGGCACGGAGTCAGGAGATTCTGTGGTGCTCTCTTCCGGGAGCCTTAGTTTAGTCTCTGGGTCTTCACCTATGATGAGATTACATGGCGCCAGGGGCTTTCTCTGGGTGTAACTGTCAAGCTACTGGAAAGTTGGGGAGCTGGGTGAGGAGGTCCAGTCTCAATCCAAGTAGGTGAGGAGATCTCAGTCACAGATTCTCGCCTAACTCCGCGCTACTGTCCCACACTGCGTCTATTGATCTCTTGGAGATTTATGGATCTCTGAAATAAGACCTTTAAGTGGGCTCATATAGCAGAGCCGGAGGTGGTGTGTGGGTATGGCTTCCACATACCTAGTTTTTGGCCGCTTAATTTCTTGGTAAACTTGACCCCAAGTGGTTGGGGTCTGGCCAAAGAAATAGCAACAATTTTGTGGTATCTGGAAGCCTGAACTCACCGTAGGCAGCTGATGCACTCGCCCCTCAGGTACAGGTTGACCTGCTGGCGGCACCATATCCCCTATTTGTTTCTTAATAAATCCATGATTTCGATGGAACCTTCAGTTTGATCTCTCAGGATCGAGGAGGAGGATAAGCAAGAAAATATTCATTTGAGGCCAGAAGGTTAGTCTATAAGTAGGGTTTTTGCCTTATACGCGGCTCACCAAGTTTCATTCCCAGTCCTGCGAATTCCCAGTCCGAATCCTGCCAGAGTGAGTCTTCTGCACAGAGGTGGGAGTAAGTCCATAGAACTGCCAGAGTGGCTGAAAAGCAGGAAAAGAAAATGTTTACCTTATGAAGACAAAACGAAACCATAACACCAGAGAGAGTGTCAAAAGGAAGAAACAATAGGTGTTGGAGGAGGTTGGATATAGCAGAAAGAAATCCTCAGTCACTATTTCAATTTTGAATTTAGCATTTTGTAATAGCCCAAAATAGAAACTATCATAGTTTTTGAACTTTGCATCTCATATAGTCGGCACATCAGCACTAGGAGGGATTCCTCAGTGCCGAGCCAGGAGAAACCCCTGAGAACCACCAAATGTGGGCTCAAAACAAAACCAGAAAAAATCAATTGCAATGTAGTTTGCAATGAAAAACGACCTTACAATAAAAGGAAATGAGGGGATTGAGTAACTGATCTTAGGCACTGTGATTCACAAAGATTCGATCAGGCGTTCCATATGCATCGCGAAAACAGCCAGGAGTGATTCCTGAGTGCAGAGACAAGAGGAAGCCATGAGGATCCCCAGTTGGCCTTCCCCCAAAAAAATATCAAATAGGAAAGAATACAAAAGCACCACTGAATTATTGGGTGGTTGCTGGCCAGGGAGAAACCTTCCTCCCAACAGGATGGAAACAAGATTGCTCCTGATGGGAAGGGCATGGGGTCACATCTGGTTGGGAGCAGGCTAGTGAGAGGGGCTACCCCTAGGCTTTTCTTTCAGAAACTTTCTCCCACCACCGAAGAAAGAGTGTTGGAATGGGCCATGTTGGGGCCCTGGGACTGTGCCTCAGGCTCCTCTGAGCTGATGGGAAAGAAAAGGGAAATGACTAGGAGAGTCTGAGGGGCATCAGGAGAGAAGGTGGCCACCCTGGGCAGGGGGAGGGCCAGATGGTGGGTTAGGGGACACCTTGGGTCAAAGTGACACAGTCCTCACCACACTAAACACTCAGACTGGATTCCAAGGAGAGAAAATGAGCTGTAAGACCGCTGCGACTCACAGGCCACTGTTCTCTCAGGAAAGAGTCAGAAACTCAGGGGGAAAATTTCCTCCCACAGAGGGGCCACGGTGTGGGGTGACCCATATACAGCATGGAGGGGAGCTAGGAGAAGCAGGTGCAGTTCCTGCCCCTTCTCAAGGTTTGCACCAATGTCTCAGCCCCTCCATCTCCCTCCCTGTCCCTCTAAGGCTGTGGTCTTAGCCTGCATCCTGCCAGTGTGTTCTTTTTCCAGTTCAGCTTCTGCACCATATCCAGTGGTGCTCAGTGCTCACTCCTGGCTCTGTGCTCAGCCATCATTACTGGGTGGCTCAGGGGACCATATGGGGAAGGACTAGGTTGGGGTTGACCCCAGGTGAGGCCAGCAACTGACCTCTTACATTTCTGTCTCTGAGGTCCACTAGCCCACTCCACTAGCATGTGTGAGAAATTCCTGGAGGGTGTGGTCTAGACTGGGGTCCTACTACTGACTATTCATTAGCATGTCTAATTGGGGCCCTGGAGGGTGTAGCCTTAGGCAGCGATCCAATGAGTGTGGAGATGAGGGTGGGTCCCTGTAAGGTGTGACCTTACCTGGTGTCCTGTTGCTACTGTGTTTCCTATAAAAAGAGGCTGTTGAGGCCAAGGCCAGCCATATACTTCACTGGAGAACTCAGAGAGCACAACAGCCATGGATGCTCATCGCTCTCCGGAATATTCTACCGAAGGTAAGCTAGAAAAAGGGTAAGAATTGGTTGGGTTTTAGATGGAGGTGAATAAGTAGGAGAAACTTTGAGGGAACTGCGAATTTTGTTTCATGCTTCAGAGCAGTTCTGCTCCAACAAAGAGCCTTGCAAACCTCGATGGTGTCCCTACTTCCACTTTGTGCAAAGGGCCTCCCTCCACCTCTGCGTTTGTTCCTGGGGTCCTGTCCCTTTTCTCTCCTTTCTCTTTTTTGCTCATTTTCCCTTCTTTACTCAGGAGACACAAGACGATACTTTGTGCCTCTGCCTCTCTGTCATCTTTCTCTTGAGTTTCTTTTTTCCTTTCTTTCCTATTTGTGTATGTGTTGGGAGGTGGCATAGTTGGTAGTATTCAGGGCTCAGGACTGGTCCTGTGCTCAGGGATCTCTCTGGTGGGTGCAGGGAACCATTAGGGGTCCCTCGAAGCTCTGCAGCATAGCTCTCTCCTCTCCTGAGTTTCCTGCAGAGTGTGTCCCAAGTGAGGCTGCCGTTTGTCCAGCTGTGATGAGATCTCTTTTCCAATAGTGTGGGTGCTGCTGTGAGGGTCTCTCCCAGTACATGGACAGCCTTAGGGGAGTTCTGTGTGGGATGTGTGGGTGTGAGTACGAGCAGGATCACTGTTCTGCTCTGGGGAGTCATTTTCAATCCCCTTCGGTTTCCTAGACCTTCCTATCTTTTTCCTGCAGAAAATGGAAAACGCACTCGCAAGCCCCGCACGAGGTTCAGTCCAGCACAGCTGAGGGTGCTCAGAGACGCATCCCAGAAGACCCTGAGCCCAGGCTGGGCCACCATCCACAGTCTGGCGTCAGAAACGAGCTTGGACATAGACGTGGTTACGGTAAGAGACTGCATGAATTTCTCAAGTGCATCCCAAGTCTAGAGCTCACACCTCCTCCCACATAATTTTGTCACAGGGTAATTCTAGCTCAAAGAAATATCTGCGGTCACAACACACCATTTCCTTTTTATTTTTTATTTTTAATTTAAAGGGTTTTTTTTTTTTGCTTTTTTTTTTTCTGTGTTGATGAGCTTTGGTAGGTGGAAGGTCACTAAGTTCATGGAGTTGTCTACTGAAAGAGGGAAACACTTCCATGGATCTTTCATTTCTTTCTTTTTTCTTTTGATCTGATTTTGAAACCTCCTACCCTGCAGGGCTCAGAACTTACTCCAGGCTCTGTGCTCAGGAGTCTCACCTGCAGGATTGTGGACCACAGGTGGTGCCTGATCAGCATGAGGGAGAGCATCCCTGTCTGGTGTGCCCTGGGCTGGGTGCTGCCAGTTTGCTGTGCCCACAGGCATCTGTGGGTGGGTTTGTGTAGGGTGTGGCCTCAGCCTGTGTCAATGAAACATATTTCTGTGTTTGTTTGTTTATTTGTTTGTTTTTGCTTTTTGGGTCACACCCGGCAATGCACAGGAGTTACTCCTAGCTCATGCACTCAGGAATCACTCCTGGTGGGTCTTGGGGGACTATATGGTATGCTGAGGACCAAACCCGGGTTGGCTGCGTGCAGGCAAACGCCCTTCCCGCTGTTCTATTACTCCAGTACAGAGTGGAACGAACTTCTGGGAAGGGAAGAGAAACAGTTTCTATGGGCCCCTCTTTTCTGTTACTTTCTCGGGGGGGGGGTTGTTGTGGTTGTTGTTGTTGTTTTTGGTTTGGGGCACACCAGGCAGAGCACCTGGTTTACCAGGCTTGCATTCAGGGATCCCTCCTGGCAGGGGCCAGAACCATCTGTGATGCTTGCCTTAGTTCTTCAGCTCTAAAGGGGCGATCTGAGGCTGGAGCAATAGCAGAGCAGATAGGGCATTTGCCTTGCACGGGCCAACCTGGGTTCAATTCCCAGCATCCCATATCGTCCCCCAAGCACCACCAGGAGTAATTCTTGAGTGCAGAGCCAGGAGTAGCCCCTGTGCCTTTTCACTCACTAAACAGAATTTCTCTTTTATATCCTCAGGTTTGGTTCAAGAACCAGAGAGCAAAAAGAAAGAGAACAAATCTGGAGAGGGGGAGAGTGCCAGCCCCCAAGCGCCGAGCAGGGAGTAAGGGGGACCCCTGCTCTCCCCAGCACTCCTTGGAATCTTCTTCTCTCAGCTCTGCCAGCACTGGCAGCCCCTTGAACCTGGGAGAACCCCTGGCCTCAGATGGGGATCACTCCAGAGCGGCAGGAGCGTCTCCTTGTAACCCAGAGCTGGATTTTCAGCCTAAGGACCCATTGGATGAGATACAGCTGGAGGTGTCTGAGGCCCCCTGGGCATCCAGTACTCAGGATATTGATGAATTTATCCAGATGTATTGGATTCCTGGGGACGATGACTTTGCTGGGCTGGATCAGTATCTTCTCCCCTCGCTGCTTCCTGAGGACTGTGACTCTGGGGATGATCCAAGTGATGGAGGACACCAGAGCTCCTGACTGGGGGTTGGCTCCATTCTGCCCACCTTCATCACCTTCACAAGTGATGCGGTGTACACAGAAACAGGATCTTCTTCTGGATGAGGGACACTGGTGGTTGGTGTGGAATGTGATGCTGCTGGGCATCTTGTGCATGTGTCTGAGTTCTGGTGTTTCAAATAAATTGTTTTGCAAAACTATGATCCATGTTTCTCTGCAAGATTGAGGCAAGGAGAGTAGGCTGAGCAGTTTCTAGGAAGTTCCACAATGACAGGGAACTTATTCTCCATGTTTGTACCACCCTGGCCAGGAGTGGGTATCATTTGCCTGGGTCCAGCTCCCAAGATTTGAATCGAGGTCCAGAGAGCCTGTGACCTCACAGACACTCAGACCTGAAGCTTTGTGTGGCTAGAGAGGTCAACACAGGGCGTTCGGCCACTCCAGACACAGGGTGCTTAGTGCTAGAGAGATGCTAAAACCAAAAAGGCAATTGCTTTGCACACAGCCCACTCAGTATTATTTCTCATCCTAGGGTACCCCGAGCCCTGCATCGTGTATCCTTTAGCCTAGAGTCAGAATTCAGCCTTGAGCAGCCCCTGGTTTAGTCCCTGAACAAAACTGAAACAGACATGTGATACTTCATATCTCACTGAATAGAGACATTCCCCTCCCCAAATATAGGAAGAAGGGGTATATCTTTGCCCAACAATATTACCTGCAGAAATATTGTCTCCTAAAGAAGCAGAAACACTCCCACACACAGCGCTGGGCTCACCTGAGAATTCTCGAGACAATCATATGGACAATCTGTGTCTTTGCTCTGGAATATTCAAGACTCTTTTTATTTATTTATTTATTTGGGGTTTTTTTGGTCACACCTGGCAATGCACAGGGTTTACTCCTGGCTCTGCACTCAGGAATTACCCATGGCAGTGCTCAGGGGACCATATGGATGCTGGGAATCGAACCTGGGTCAGCCGCATGCAAGGTAAATGCCCTACCTGCTATTCTATTGCTCCAGTCCCTTCAAGACTCTTCTTAACCTGAGAGAGAGAGAGAGAGAGAGAGAGAGAGAGAGAGAGAGCACATGGCAGTACTCAGAGGTTTTTTTTTTTTGGCCCTGTGCTCAGGGATCTCTCCTGCTGTGTTCTGGGGACAATATAGGAATACAGGCACCAGAATTGACCTGAGTCAGCCGCATCAAGGCCAATGGCCTACCTGCTGTACAATGCATTGGTCTCTAGCCAGGAGTGAATTTTTTTTAACTGAACTCCTTTTCATTTGTTTCTGCCAGACCTGAGGCCACCCACAGCAGAGCCCAGCTAGTGACGGGTGCCAAGCCATGCAGAAGGACTCAGGGGGCCCCTGTTTCCAGCTCCCCCCAGAGCAATAGCACAGCGGGTAGGGTGTTTGTCTTGCACACAGCTGACTGAGGTTCGATTCCTCTGTCCCTCTCCGGGAGAGCCCGGCAAGCTACCGAGAGTATCTTGCCCGCACAGCAGAGCCTGGCAAGCTCCCCGGGGTATATCTGATATGCCAAAAACAGAAACAACAAGTCTTACAATGGAGATGTTACTGGTGGCCCCTAGCGCAAAATCGATGAACAATGGGAGAACAATGCTACAGTGATACTGATTTGTTTTTCTTTTTCTTTTTTTTTTAATAGTTACACAGCTTTCATGTTTGAGTTTTGTTCATCCAATCATTGTTCATCCAAACAACCATCCCTTCACCAGTGTACCTTTTCTACCACCAAAATCCCCAGTATTCCCCCTCCTTCACCCCATTCCAACACTTCCCCTGCCTGTGTGGCAGACAATTTCCCCCATACTCTCTCTACTTTGGTTACGTTTGCTATTTCGACACCAGTCTCACCACCACTCAAACTTGCCAAGATGGCAATGCTAGACAATTTGTTTTGTATTGTTTGTTATGGATAGAATATAATGCCCAAGAAGTTCTGTGTCGTTCTCTTCCAGGTGCTTTAGTTTATAGTCTCTGGGTCTTGGCAGTTGATAAGATTACATGGTGCTGGGGCGGTTTGTAGGTGTGACTGCCAAGCTACTGGAAAACCGGGGAGCTGGGGGAGGAGGCCCAGTCCTGATCCAAGAGGGCTTGGAGATCTCACTCACGGGTTCCCTTGTACATTTTTGGTTTTCATGGGTTTTCAGGCCATTCTGCTCTCCAGTGAGGTTCATTGCATCTTGAGTGAGGCTCGTTCCCTCTTGGGAGAGTTGGTAAGGTATGTGGAGAGTGGCCTTGAACATGGCAGCTGTTAGCTTCTGGAGGTTTTCTGCTGCCGGAGCTCTGCTTGGGGTGGGGTGAGAGACTCAACCCGCCCCTAACTGAGGTGTCCCAGTGAGGACAGCCTGGAGCAGGGTCAGGAGATTCTTCGGTGCTCTCTTCCAGGAGCTTTAGTTCACAGTCTCTGGGTCTTGGCCATTGATGAGACTACATGGCGCCTGGGGCTTTCTATGGGTGTGATTGTCAAGCTACTGGAAAGTTGGGGAGTTGGTGGAGGAGGTCAGTCCAAATCCAAGCGGACCAGGAGATCTCAGTCACGGATTCTTGCCTAACTCCCTGCTACAGGCCCTAACTGAGTCTTTTGATCTCTTTCGAGCTTTATGAGTCTCTGAAATAAGACTAATAAGTGGGCTTATATGGCTGAGCCTGAGGTGATTTGTGGGTAAGGCTCCCACATACCAAATTTTTGGCCGTTTATTTTCTTGGTACAATTGGCCCCAATTTGTTGGGGTCTATCCAAAGGCACAGCAATAATTTGGGGGTATCTCGAAGACTGAAGTCACCATCAGGCTGCTGATGCTCTCACCCCACAGGTACAGGTTGATCTGCGGGCAACACCATACCCCCTATCTGTTTCTTAATAAATCCATGATTTTAATGAAACTTTCTGTTTGCTCTCTCAGGAAGGAGGAGGAGGATAATTAAGAAAACATTCATTTGAGGCCGTAGGGTTCTATGGGTAGGATGTTTGCCTTATATGCAGCTCATCAAGGTTCATCCCAGCCCTGCATACTGTCCCGAGTCCTGCCAGGAGTGAGACCTCTGCACAGAGGCGGGATTCAGTTCATGGAACTGCCAGGGTGGCCTAAAAACAGGAAAAGAAAATGTTTAACTTATGTGGGATAACCGAAAACCATAACACCAGAGAGAGTGTCAAAAGCAAGAAACAATCGGTTTTCGAAGAGGCTGGATGTAGTGGAAAGAAATCTTCATTCACTATTTCTTTTTTGAGTGTAGCATTTTTTTAATGGACCCAAATAGAAACTATCATGGTTTTTGAACTTTGCATCTCATATAGTCACCACTAGGAGTGATTTCTCAGAGCCCAGCCAGGAGAAACCCCTGAGAATTACAAAATGTGACCCCAAAACAAAACGAGAAAAAATAAATGACAATGTAGTTTGCAATAAAAAACGATGGAGGGGGGGTGGAGCGATAGCACAGCGGGTAGGGCGTTTGCCTTGCACGCAGCCAACATGGCCAACACAGGTTTGATTCCCAGCATCCCATATGGTCCCCTGAGTACCATCAGGGGTAATTCGTGAGTGCAGAGCCAAGAATAATCCCTGTACATCGCCGGGTGTGATGCAAAAAAAAATTTAAATTTAAAATCAGGGGGCTGGAGCAATAGCACAGCGGGTAGGGCGTTTGCCTTGCACGCAGCCAACATGGCCAACACAGGTTTGATTCCCAGCATCCCATATGGTCCCCCGAGCACCGCCAGGAGCAATTCCTGAGTGCATGAGCCAGGAGTAACCCCTGAGCATCGCCCGGTGAGACTCAAAAAGCAAAAAAAAAAAAAAAAAGACGGTGGGGGGGAGCTTGAAGGGGGCTGGGGAGATAGCACAGCGGGTCAGGCGTTTGCTTCGCACGCGGACGACCCGGGTTCGATTCCCAGCATCCCATATGGTCCCCTGAGCACCGCCAGGAGTAACTCCTGAGTGCAACTCCTGAGTGCAGAGCCAGGAGTGACCCCTGTGCATCGCCAGGTGGGAAAAAAAAAGACCTAGCAATAAAAAGGAATGAGGGGATTAACGAGCTGATTTTAGGCACCGTCCTCTACAAGGTTTCGATCAGGCATCCCAGACGCATCCCGAATACTGCCAGGAGTGATTCCTGAGTGCAGAGACAGGACTAAGTCATGAGGATCACCAGCTGGCCTTCCCCAAAAACTATCAAATAGAAAAGAATAAGGAGCGCGCGGCAGGCGGCGGCCGGGAATGCGCGCCCTGCGCCTGCGTGCCCGGCCCGGGGCGGCGGCGGGCCCTGCGGGTCCTACGGGTCCCTTTCCCGGACCCCGTCCCGGTCCCTGCCGGCTGACCGGCGCTCTGCGCCTCCCTGCCGCCCTCCTTGGCTTGTCTGTCTGTCCGGGCCCCCGCCCTCCGCCGCCGTCGGTGGGGCGCCCCTCGGCTTTCCGACCCGCCACTCTCTCGCGCAGCTACTGCGGCGGGGAACGCGGAGAGAAGCCCCCGTGCACACCGTCCCCCGGAGCGGCCAGTGTCTGTGAGCGCCGGGCCCGGCCCCCTCTCCGAGCCTGCCTCAGTTTGCGCCTCTGACAGATGGGCGCGGAGGCTCCTGCGGAGGGGGAGGGGGGGTAGGGTGGGGGATGAGCCCAACAGTATCCCGTCTGCACTTGGGAAGTTTCTGTGGAAACTGTGGTCAGCGCGGACATAACTAGGCCGTGGTCTGCAGCCCGGCTGGTGGGATTCATAAGGGAGGGTTCTCTGCTTTTTTCATTTATGGGGTTTTGTTTGGGATCTGGAGCGATAGCACAGCGGTAGGGCGTTTGCCTTGCATGCGGCTGCTTGGCTGACCCAGGTTCGACTCCTCCACCCCTTTCGGAAAGCCCTGCAAGCTACCAAGAGAGTATCTTCCCCGCAATGCAGAGCCTGGAAAGCTCCCCGTGATTCGATATGCCAAACACAGTAACAAGTCTCACAATGAAGAAGTTACTGGGCCCGCTCCAGCAAATTGATGAGCAACGGAAGGACAGTGCTACAAGAGCACTACTCAATTGGTGGTTACTGAGCAGGGAGAAAACCTTCCTCTGGACAGAATGGAGCCGAGATTGCTCCCAATGGGAAGGGCACGGGGGCACTTTTGGTTGGGAGCGGCTAGTGAAAGGGGCTACCCCATGGTTTTTCTTTCAGAAACTTTCTCCCACCACCTCAAGAAAGTGTTGGATTGGTCCATGTCGGGGCCCTGGGACTGTGCCTCAGGCTCCTCTGAGCTGATGGGAAAGCAAAGGGAAAGGATTAGGAGAGCCTGAGGGGCAATTGGGGAGCAGGTGGCCACCCTGGGCAGTGGGAGGGACAGATGGTGTGTTGGGGGACACCTGAGGGTCAGAGCGACACAGTCTGCATCACACTGAACACTCAGAACAGGATTCCAAGGGCAGGAAATGAGCCCCTCCGTCTCCCTCCCTATCCGTCTAAGGCTGTGGTCTTAGCCTGCATCCTGCCAGTGTGTTGTTTTATCAATTCAGCTTCTGCACCATATCCAGTGCTCAGCGCTCACTCCTGGCTCTGTGCTCAGCTTGGAATGCCTTCAAGAGCGTCAAAGAAATAGCTAAGAGGACAAAGAACCTCCAGCTCTGGGCACATCTCTTCGATTCCACTGTTCTTCCTGCATTAACATAGGCCCAGGTCTCTGGGCCCTATGAAAACAGAATGAGAAAGTTATTTGGGTCTCCCAAAGAGGAATCGAAAGAGCAATGATGGGAATGCGGGGAAGATACTCTCTCGGGAGCTTGCAGGGCTTTCCGAAAGGGGTGGAGGAGTCGAACCTGGGTCAGCAAAGCAGCCACATGCAAGGCAAACGCCCTACCGCTGTGCTATCGCTCCAGACCCCAAACAAAAACCCATAAATGAAAAAAGCAGAGAACCCTCCCTTATGAATCCCACAGCCTGGCTGCAGACCACGGCCCAGTTATGTCCGCGCTGACCACAGTTTCCACAGAAACTTCCCAAGTGCTTCGAGTATCACTATTCACTCAAGTGAGAGAAAGAATCCACAGTTCCGACCTCCATCGACGATCAAGAATCAGGGATGCAGTCTCCTTTGCCAAGGCATTGAAAATCAGATGGTCTGGACACATAATGTGATTTGAGACGACAACTGAACTAGAGTGTTTACCGACTGGATTCCACGGGACATCAAAAGATCGCGTGGCCGCCCACCTATGAGATGATCAGACTTCTTCGTCAAGACCCTGAACGATCGGTTTGAGGCTCTTCATGTTCCTGGAGCGAGCAGACGCCATTGGGCTACACTATGCTAGCACGCGACAGGAATGAATGGAGTCGTTACTGGCACCCACTCAAGCAAATTGATAAGTAATGGGATGTCAAGTGATTAAGTAATCTGTGGTAGGTAAGATAGAAAAAGATAAGAGTAGTTGAGTTTAAGGATCCAGGTGGATAATTGGGGGAAACTTTGAGGTAACTGCGAACTTTATTTCACGCTTCATAGCAGTTCTTCTCCAACAAAGAGCCTTGAAAACTTCAAGGTGTCCCCACTTCCACTTTGTGGGAATGGGGCCTCCTTCCATCCACTGCATCTGCTCCTGGGATCCTGTCCCTTATCTCTCCTTTCTGCTCATATTGGCATCTTTTCCCACGTGACACAAGAGGATATTTTTTAATTTTTTGGTCACACCCGGAAATGCACAGAGGTTACTCCTGGCTCTGCAACTCAGAAATTACTCCTGGGGGTGCTCCGGGGACCATATGGGATGATGGCCGCTGTAGTATCGCTTCAGCTCCAATTGTAGTTCAAGTAAGAGACTGCATGAGTTTTTCAACTGCACCCCAAGTCTAGAGCGCACACCTCCTCCCGCACACATTTGTCATAGGATAATTCTAGGTCAAAGAAATCTCTGCAGTCACAACACATCATTTCCTTTTTTTTCCTTTCTAATTAAAAGATTTCTTTTTTTGCATTTTTATTTTCTGTGTTCTATGAGCATTGGTGGATGGAGGGTCACTAACATCGTGGAGTTGTCTACTGAAAAAGGAAACAGTTCCAGGGATCTTTCATTTCTTTCTTTTTTTCTTTTGATCTGGTTTTGAAACCCCCTCCCTGCAGGGCCCAGAACTGACCCCTGGTTCTGTGCTAAGGAACCTCACCTGCAGGATTGCGAACCGCTGCTGGTGCCTGATGAGCATGAGCCGGAGCATCCCTGTCTGGTGTGCCCTGGGCTGGGTGCTGCCAGTGTGTTGTGCCCGCAGGCATCCGTGGGTGGGTCTGTGTAGGGTGTGGCCTCAGCCTGGGTCAGTGGATCAAACTTCTGAGAAGGGGAGAGAAACACAGAGTTTCTATGGGCCCCTCATTTCTTTACTTTTACTTTGTTAGGGTTTTTTTGTTTTGTTTTGTTGTTGTTTTTGTTTTGGGGGCACACCCAGCAGAGCTCTGGGCTAAACCTGGCTCTGCGTTCAGGATCCCTCCTGGCAAGAGCCAGAACCATCTGGAGGGATCCCTGAGCACAGAGCCAAGAGTAAGCCCCTAAGTACCTCCATTTGTACCCCTCTCACTCATTCTCTCTCTCTCTCTCTCTCTCTCTCTCTCTCTCTCTCTCTTCGACTATACTTTTTTGCCTCTCCGGGGTATATTCCCAGGAGTGGTATTGCTGGGTCAAATGGGAGCTCAATTTCTTTTTTTTTTTTTATTTTTTTTATTTATTTATTGAATCACTGTGGGAAAGGTTACAAAGCTTTCAGGTTTATGTCTCAGTCATGCAAATATCAAACACATTTCCCTTTACCAATACTTATTTTTTACCATGAAGAACCCCAATAAAACCCCACCCCCCACCCCTCCCCGTCCCTGTGAGGCAGATGAATTCTAGTTAACACTCTATCTGCTTTGATTAGATTCATTGTTTCAATAAAAGATTCACCACTATTATTTAGAGTTTACCCCCCCCCCAAATCAGACATGTTGAAAAAGCATTGTGAAGTGATTTGCTTTCTACGGCTGGGTTCAAGAATTAAATGTTGGTTTTGGATTTCTGCTCTTTTACCTATTGACCCTGGAAGTATTTCTACTGAAAGTCAGATAGTTAAGAAATTGGTTTCTGTGTTCTGGAGTCCTGGCCGTGCTGGAGAGCCGCTCGCGGGGGGCAACCGGTGGCCTTGGTAGGGCGTGAAGGGTGGAGCGAAACACCCCCCTTCCCATGAGGTTTTAGTCGCCCCCACACTCCCGGCTCATACTTGCTGTCCACAAGGCTCCCATGTGGCCGCCATCTTTCTTTCCAGAGAGGAGAGGGCGAATGGGGCAACACCCTTTCCCCTCCGGCAGACTTGATGGCCTGGATCAATGCATAGTCCATTCACTTTTCTGCTCCAAGCTGCTGGGTTCTGCATTAAGTCCTTGTGCTTCTAGGGCCGTGGCCGTGCTGGAGAGCCGCTCACGGGGGGCAACTGGTGACCTCGGTAGGGCGTGAAGGACGGACCAGAACGCCCCCCTTCCCATGAGGTTTTAGTCGCCCCCACACCCCCGGCTCATACCTGCTGTCCACAAGGCTCCCATGTGGCCGCCATCTTTCTTTCCAGAGGGAGGAGGGCGGAAGGGAGCAACACCCTTTCCCCTCTGGGCAGAAATGATTGCCTGGATTAACGCATAGTCCTTTCACTTTTCTGCTCCAAGCTGCTGGGTTCTGCATTAAGCCCTTGTGCTTCTGGGGCTGTGGCCGTGCTGGAGAGCCGCTCGTGGGGGGCAACTGGTGACCTCGGTAGGGCGTGAAGGACGGACCGGAACGCCCCCCTTCCCATGAGGTTTTAGTCGCCCCCACACTCCCGGCTCATACCTGCTGTCCACAAGGCTCCCATGTGGCCGCCATCTTTCTTTCCAGAGAGGAGAGGGCGAATGGGGCAACACCCTTTCCCCTCCGGCAGACTTGATGGGCTGGATCAACGCATAGTCCGTTCACTTTTCTGGGGAGCTCAATTTCTAATTTTTGAGAATCGTCCATACTGTTTTCCAAAAGAGCTGAACCATTTGGCATTCCCACCAGCAGTGAAGGAGAGTCCCTTTCTCGACACATCCGTGCCAACACCGGTTGCTTTTGTTCTTTTGAATGTGGGCCAGTCTCTGTGGTGTGAAATGATATCTCATTGTTGTTTTGATCTGCATCTCCCTGATGATTAATGATGTAGAGCATTTTCTCATGTGCCTTTTAGCCATTCGGATTTCTTCTTTGAGAAAGTTTCTGTTCATTTCGTCGAAGTGACATCTGCACTTGTTTGTTCACTGCAGCACTGTTTACAATAGCTAGAATATGGAAAAAAAAAACTGAGTGCCCGAGAACAGATGACTGGTTAAAGAAACTTTGGTACATCTACGCAATGGAGTACTATGTAGCTGTTAGAAAAAATGAAGTCATGAAATTTACATACAAGTGGTACTACATGGAAAATATCATGCTAAGCGAAATGAGTCAGAAAGAGAGGGACAGACATAGAAAGATTGCATTCATCTGGGTAACATAAGGTAACAAAACAAGAGACTAACACCCAAGAACAGCTGTGATAAATACCAGGTTGTCACCCCAGACCTCAACATCAGACCGGAATCTATAAGGTACATTGAAGACAAAGTTGGCAAAACCCTACATGACATTGAAGCTAATGGTATCTTCAAAGATGTCACGCCACTGGCCAAGCAAGTGAAAACAGAGATAGATAAATGGGACTATCTTAAACTAAGAAGCTTCTGCACCTCAAAAGAAACAGTGACCAAAATACAAAGACAGTCTACAGAATGGGAAAGGATATTCGCTGAATACACATCCGACAAGGGGTTGATATCAAGGATATACAAAGTATGGTTGAACTCCACAAGACGGAATTTCTCTTCTATGTCCCCAGGTTTGGTTCAAGAACCACCGAGCAAAAAGAAAGAGAAGGAATCTGGAGAGGGGGAAATTGCCAGCCCCACAGCGCCAGCAAGGAGTGAGGGAGACTCCTGCTCTCCCAGCACTCCCTGGAATCTTCTCCCAGCTCTACCAGCACTAGCAGCCTCTTGATCCTGGGAACACTCCTTGCCTCAGGGAGCAAACTGTGTTTTCTGTAAGTGAGGCTGTTGAGGCAAAGGCCAGTCGTATACTTTTTCTGCAGCTCAGAGAATATAACAGCCATATACGTCATAGCTTTTCGGAATATTCTATGGAAGTTCAGTTGGGTGAAGGTAAGAAGTAGTTGGGTTTGGGAATGAAGGAGGATAATTAGGGAAAACTTTGGAGGTAACTGTGGACTTTGTTTCATGATTTGCCATACTTCTGCTCAAAAAGAAGCCTAGGAAACCTACGGTGTCCCCTACTTCCACTTTGTGGGAATGGGGCCTCCTCACATCCACTGCGTCTGCTCCTGGGATCCTGTCCCTTATCTCTCCTTTCTGCTCATATTGGCATCTTTTCCCACATGACACAGAGGATATTTTTTAATTTTTTCGTCACACCCAGCGATGCACAGAGGTTACTCCTGGCTCTGCACTCAGAAATTACTCCTGGGGGTGCTCAGGGGACCATATGGGATGATGGTATCTGTAGTATCTCTCCAGCTCCAAGAAGATATTTTTCACTTCTATTTCAATGGCATTCTTTCTCTTGAGTTCCTTTTTTTCTTTCTTTTCCTATTTATTTTATTTTATTTATTTATTTGTGTGTGTGTATGTGTGAGGCATCATTGGTAGTATTCAGGACTCAGTCCTGGTCCTGTGCTCAGGGATCCTCATGGTGGTTTGGGACCACTAGGGGTGCCAGGAAGCTCTACAGCATAGCACTGCCCTCTCTTGAGTTTCTTGCATTTTGTCCCCGAGTGAGGCTGTTGTTTGTCCATCTGTGTTGAGATGTCTTGTCCAATAGTGTGGGTGCTGCTGTGAGGGTCTCTCCCAGTACATGGACACCCTTGGGGGAGCTCAGGGTGGCGCGTGTCAGTGTGAGCATGAGCAGGACCCCTGTTCTTGCTCTGGGGAGTCATTATCGACCCCTTTGGTTTCCTAGACTTTTCTGTCTTTTTCCTGCAAAAAATGGAAAACGCACTCACAAGCCCCGCACGAGGTTCAACCCAGCACAGATGAGGGTGCTCAGAGACGCATCCCAAAAGACCCTGAGCCCAGGCTGGGCCGCCATCCAGAACCTGGCATCAGAAATGAGGTTGGAAATATATTCAAATTGGGTAAGTGCCTGCGTGTGTTTCCCGACTGCACCCCAAGTCTAGAGCTCACACACCCTCACACACACGTTTGGCATGGCATAATTCTAGGGCGAGTGTTTTGTAGTCACGACACACCACTTCCAATTTTTTTTTAATTAAAAAGTTTTTTGCTTTTTTTCCTTGTTCCCATGATTATTGGTTGATGGAGGGTCACTAACATTGTGGAATTGTCTACTGAGTAAAGAAAACAATTTCACAAACCAAACCCTTCATTTCTTTCTTTCCCTTTGACCTTGTTGTAGTGTTCAGGGCTGGTTCCTGGCTCTGTGCCCAGGCATCTCTCCTGGCAGGGATGTGGACCACAGGTGGTGCCAGATTAGCTTGAGATATTGCATCCCTGTCTGTGTGCCCTGGTTGGGTCCTGCCTGTGTCTGGGCCCATGACCGTCTGTGGGTGGGTCTGTGTAGGGTGTGGCTGTGGTTGGACCTGGGTGGGGCTTTAGCCTTCGGATACTGGAGTGGATTTCTAAGAAGGGGAGAGAAATACACAGTTCCTATGGGCCCCTCATTTCTTTTCCTTTATTTTTTTTCAAATTTTGGGGCATATCCAGCAGTGCTCAGGGCTGACCCCGTCTCTGTGCTCAGACATCCCTCCTGGCAGGGACTGGGACCATCTGTGATGCTGGGGATTGAACATGGCTCTGCCCCATCACTTACACCCCCCTGCACAATCTCTCCAACCCTGGAGAAACTAATTCAGATGTGAGCCCGCCTCAGCTCTCCTGCTCTAGAGCAATGGGGACCTTCCCTTTTGAGTTCCCTTAACAGACTCTCTCTTCTGTGTCCCCAGGTTTGGTTCAAGAACGAGTGAGCAAAAAGAGAGAGAACAAATCTGGAGAGGGGGAGTTTGCCAGCCCCCAGCGCCAAGCAGGGAGCGAGCGGGAGCCCTGCTCTCCCTAGCACTCCCTGGAATCTTCTCCCAGCTCTACCAGCACTTGCAGTCCCTTGAACCTAGGAGCACCCCTGACCTCAGATGGGGAGCACTCCAGAGGGGCAGGAGCATCTCATTGGAGCCCAGCTCTGGATTCTGAGCCAAAGGGTGGATGAGATACATTTGAGGGTGTCTGAGGGTCCCTGGGCATCCAGCCCCAATTCATCGGGATATTGATGAATTTATCCAGATGTATTCAGTCCCTGGGGACAATGACCTCTCCAGGCTGGATCAGTATCTGCTCCCTTAGACTGTTCACTGAGGAATGTGACTCTGCGGGTGGTCCAAGTGATGGCAGACACCCCCAGAGCCCCTGATTGTGGGTGGGCCCACAACCTGCCTGCCTTCAGACCTGGTCCCACCTGCGAAGGTGACTCTGTGTAAATAGAGAGAGGATATTCCTATGGATGAGGGACACTGGAGCATGAGCTCTGCAGGCGGGTGTCCCTGGTATAATCCTTGGCACTGTTCTCTGTCAGCTCGGCTGAATGCTTTGGGACACTGATTCCAGGGACAGGGGAGCAGGGTTGGGCAGTGTCTAGAAGGTTCCACAATGAGAGAGAAGTTGTTCTTCCAGGTCGTGACTCCCTGGCCCTTATTAGGTTTCACTGCTCCAGAATATGGATGGATTTATCCAGACCAACATGGTCTTGGGGCTGTGGACTCTGGGGGTCGCCTTGTGTAGAAGTTCCATCAACAAGGAATTTATGTCCCCTGTCTGCTCCCATGCTTCCATCTGTGAATCAGGGCCAGTTGGGCGGTGACTCCGGAGACACTGATTCCATCCCCCAATCACATAGGTACCACATGTGTCCTTCAGCCTCGAGTCAGGATTCAACCACAAGCACCACCTGGTTTAGGCCCTGAATCAAACAAAACAAAAAGTGACATGAGTTACCTTGTATCCCACCAAATGGAGATGTTTTTCTCCCCAAACTAAGGAAGAAGGGGTTCATCTTTATCCAACAATCCATCGCTTACCCACAGGATATGTCATCCACCACAAAGCAGAAACAGTCCCACACACCTTCAGCTCACCTGAGAAATCTCACAACAACCACATGGACAATCTGTGTCTTTGTTCTGGACTTTGCTCTAGGACCTGCAAGACTGTCTTGATTGAAAAGTTTTTGTGTGTGTTTGAGAGTGAGGGCCACACCCAGCAGTGCTCAGGAGTTACTCCTGGCTTGTTCTTAGAAATCCCTCCTGCCAGTGCTCAAGAGAATATAAGAAGATCCGGATTTTGAATCCAGGTTGATCTGTGTGCAATGCAAATGCCCTACCAGCTGTACTATTGTTCTGGCCCAGTTTGGAGTTTCTGCTTTTCTATTTACACTAAACTTTCTTTAAACTTGCTCCTTCCTACTGATCATTGTATAATTGAAACCAAAGCACAAAAAATTGTAAATCTACAACTTTAAAAAAAATAAAATAAAGGGAAAAAAAAACTTGCTCCTTCCTAATAAAATCCTTGATTTTGATGAAACTTCTGATTGGCCTCTCTGAGGTCAACACAGGCAGACAGACAGCTCTAGGACAGGGCTCAGGGTCATGGGTGTCATAATTCTCTCTAACCTGGGAGGTAAAGGCAGGCAGGACCCCAGGCTTTGCATCTGGAGCCAAATTCCATCCCAGCATCTCATGGTGCAGGAGCACCACCAGGTTAGAGGCAAAAACAAAACTCAGAATCCTGTATCCTCCTTAGTCTATGGGAGCAAAGTCAAGGTCAGAACATCCTTTCCTGCATGGAGCCAGCTCTGGGTGCATCTCCCAGAGTCACATGTAAGGTCCACTTCCCGGTGCAAGCCTGCAGATCCCTGGAGATCACAGTGGGGACCCCCCTATTCCTAGAGGGGCAGCATATCTGCACCCAAAACCATGCACAGCAGCTTCCCTGGGCTCCAGTGTCTGGCTGGAGAGGGAGGCGGCTCTGGGGGAAGGGACTGTCCCTCCTCTCCAGAGCCCTCAACTGCGCTGTCTCTCTCATGAAGCAGGAGGAGGGAGAGCAAGAAAATGTTCATCTGGGGCCAGAAGGTTAGCATATGGGTAGGGATTTGCCTTGCATGTGGCAGACCAGGTTCAATTCTCGACACTAGCCTGGAAGGTAAAGGCAGGCATTCAGTCATAGAGCCCCTAGGTCCTGCCAGGAGGGATCCTTGAGCACAGAGTCAGCAGTAAGCCCTGAGCACTGCCATGAGTGGCCTAAAAGAAAAAAGAAAAGCTTCATCTTATGAAAAGAACCAATGACAATGACACCAGAGATAATGTCAAAAAGGCAGAAATGATTGGTGTTGTGGGGGGTGGACATGGTGAACAAGGGTCCTCATTCACCATTTCTTTTTTTTTCTTTTCTTTTCTTTTTTTTATGGTGAGGGGTCACACCCAGCTATGCTTACAGGTGACTCCTGGTCTGCACTCAGGAATTCTCCTAGTGTCGCTCAGGTGACCATATAGGATGCCGGGGATCAAACTTGGGTCAGCCGCATGCTCCTGCTCCGCAATTTCTTTTTTTGAATGTAGCATTTTTATTCAGGCTGGAGTGATAGCACAGCAAGTAGGGCGTTTGCCTTGCATGCGGCCAACCCGAGTTTGATTCCTCCACTCCTCTCGGAGAGCCCAGCAAACTACCGAGAGTATCTTGCCCACACAGCAAAGCTTGGCAAGCTATCCGTGACATATTCGATGTGCCAAACCCAGTAACAACAAGTCTCACAATGGAGACATTATTGGGCCCACTCAAGCAAATCGATGAACAACGGGAGGACAGTGCTACAGCATTTTTATTTGGAATAGCCCCAAATAGAAACTATCACAGTTTTCGAACTTTTGCATCCCATACAGTCACTCAAGCACCACTAGGTGTGATTCCCAAGTGCAGAGCCTGGTATAACCCCTGAAGATCACCAGATATAGTGCAAAAACAGTAAAAGAAACAGAAAAGAAAAGATGGCAGTCTAGCTGCACAAAGGAAAACTACCTAGCAATAACAGAAAATGAGATTAACTAAGCACTGTGTGCTTAGGCACTGTGGTTTATAAGCTTGCTAGTTCAGTGTTTCCTGCATAAAATACTGAGTTTTTTTTTTTTGCAAATTTGATAAGACCATCAGGCATCAGGTTAAAGAAAACAAGTCAGTTGGGGCTGAAACAGCAGGTAGGACGTTTGTCTTGGATGCAGCCAATCCAGGTTTGATTCCCAGCATCCCATAATGTCTCCTGAGCACCGCCAGGAGTAATTACTGAGTGTATAAGCCAGGAGTAACCCCTGTGCATCGCTGGGTGTGACCCAAAAAGTGAAAAAAAAGAGAAAACAACAACAACAAAAATAAGTCAGAGTGAGAAGGAAAGTAAGAGGTGATCTCGTTACTGCAGAGATAGCATGGTGGAAGGGTGCTCTCCTTGCATAGGGCCAACTCAGGCTCCATCAAGGCATCCCATATGGATCCACACAGCCAGGAGTGATTCTTGAGTGCAGAGACAGTAATAAGTTCTGAGCATCACCGGTTGGCCTTGCCCAAAAATCATTAAAAAGAAAAGAATACAGGAACACAGCTCATGGGTAGGTGGTTGCTGGGCAGGGAGAAAACCTTCCTTCTGGGGCTGGAGCAACAGTACTGTGGGTAGGGCCTTGCCCCGCATGTGGCTGACTCAGGTTCGATTCCTGGCATCCCATATGGTCCCCTGAGCACTACCAGGAATGATTTCTGAGTGCAGAGCCAGAAGTAGCCCTGAGCATCACCAGGTGTGACCCTAAAAAGAAAAAAAACAAAAACAAAAACCTTCCTCCTGGACAGATGAAGATGAGATTGCTCCTAGTGCGAAGGGCCCAGGGCACTTCTGGTTGGGAATTGGCTAATGAGAGGGGTTACCTTGGCTTTTCCTTCAGAAACTTTCTTCTACCACCTCAAGAAAGAGTGTTGGATTGGGCCATGTCGGGGCCCTGGGACTGTGCCCAGACACTTGATCCTTGCCTCTGGTCCTCGGAGCTGACATAATGCAAAGGGAAAGGATTAGGAGAGCCTAGAGGCATCTGTGGAGCAGGTGGGCCGTGCTATGCTGGGAGAGGGGCAGGTGAGGGGGTGGGGAATAGCTGAGGGTGAGAACGACACAGTCCATGTCACACCGAACACTCAGGACTGGATTCCAAGGACAGGAGATGAGTTGTGGACCCCAGGGATCTACAGGCCACTGTTCTCCCAGAAGAGATGTGAGAACTCAGAGGAGAATTGCCTCCCACAGAAGGGCACAGGGGCTGACCCCAATGCCATCATGGAGGGGAACCAGGAGAATGGGGTGCAGCTCTGGCCCCTTTTCAGGATTTTCTCTGTTGCTCCAGCTGCGCCATCTTCCTGCCTGGTTCTCCCCTTTCTTCATCTCGCTCTCCCTTTCCAGACCCTGGGCCCCAGGGAAGCTGCCTGTGCATGGGAGTGGGTGCAGTCAAGCTGATGTCTGGGAGGGGTCCCCACCTTTCCCCTGTGATGCTCAGACCCCTGCATATCCTGCTCAATGTCTGGGGCAGATGAACCTAGTTCCGACTCAAACAGGATGTCTGAGGGGTGGTGGGAGGGAAACTTGGGTCATTGGTGGTAGGCAATGTACATTGGTGGGGGGCAGGAGTGTGTTTGGAACACTGTATGACTGAAACCCAACCATGGACAGCTCTGTAACTGTGTATTGAACAGTGATTCAATTCAACAATAAAAATAAAACAAAACACTGTCCTCCCGTTGTTCATCCATTTGCTCGAGCGGGTCCAGTAATGTCTCCATTTTGAGACTTCTTGTTACTGTGTTTGGCATATCGAATACGTCACGGGTAGCTTGCCAGGCTTTGCCGTGTGGGTGAGATACTCAGTAGCTTGCCGAGCTCTCCGAGAGGGGCAGAAGAATTGAACTCGGCTCGGCCAGCATGGCTGCGCACAAGGCAAACGCCCTACCGCTGTGCTATCGCTCCAGCCCAACAATAATAATAAATTTTAAAAAACAAAATAGGAGGGCCGGAGTGATAGCACAGCAGGTAGGGCATTTGCCTTGCACGCAGCCGACCTGGGTTTGATCCCCAGCATCCCATATGGTCCCCCAAGCACCGCCAGGAGTAATTCCTGAGTTCAGAGCCAGGAATAACCCCTGAGCATCGCTGGGTGTGACCCAAAAAGAAAGAAAAATAGGATGTTTGAATTTGCCCTTATCCTTGCAGGTTTTGGATCACATCCAGTTTCTCCGGAACCACTGAGCTCGATGATTAGGGAAGAGGGGTTTGGCACTGAGATGGCAGAATTGAACCGTGACTTCCAGTGTGCAAAGCACACACTCATTCCTGCTGTGTTGTCTCTTTCCCCCAGAATACATTTTTTATGCATTTTATCACCCCTATGCCCTATCCTTGGTATTTCTGCCTATACTGACTCCAGAGAGCAAACTGATGTTTCATCCATGATCACGATTACGATCATCCTGTTGTTCGTCGATTGCCTCGAGCAGGCACCAGTAACGTCTCCTTCTTCCTAGCCCTGAGATTTTTTTTTTTAATGTAGGAGTACTGCTATTTATTCAGCCACTGATTAGCTGATTGAATTGGGCATGAACTCCACCTTACTTTTTTTTTCATTTTTTATAATTTTATTTATTGAATCACCATGAGAGCAGTTACAAAGCTTTCAGGTCTAAGTCTCGGTCATACAATGAAACTCCCATACCTTCATAGTGCCCATTCTCCACCCCCCAAAACCCCAGTATACCCCCATCCCACCTGTGGGGCAGATGATTTCCATATTACTCTCTCTCTCTACTTTGATCACATTCAATATTTCGACACCAAACCCACCATTATTATTTGAGATTTTACCCCAACACTCAGATCTGCTGAAAAGGCAACAGTAGACAATTTGTGTTCTATTGCTGGTTATGAATAACATATGATGTCACGTGGCTGCAGTAGGGCCATGTGATTTTGAAATTCCAAAATTTTAACACTTAAATCTGGAGGGATTTCTGCCAAAAGCCACTGGGTTTCAAGATTTGCTCCTGAGTCTCCTGGATCATGGCCACTGAGCAGCTTGATCAGGAGCCAGAGAGGCCATTTGTGGGCAATGACTTGGGGTCTCGTTAGGACAGGGAGACCAGGACCGGCTCCACCCCCATCCTGTGAGGCCCAACAAGTTTCATCACTTATGAGCCCAGAGCTGACTGTCCAATGGCCTCTGGAGGATGATGGCCACTGAGCTGCCAAGGGGGAGCAGGTGGAGTGACAACACCCTTTCCCCGCTGGGGTGGCCCGGCGACAGTAACCTACTGTGGGGTCCGGACGCATTTCTGCCAAAAACTGCTGGGTTCCAAGATTTATTTCTGAGTCTCTGGGATCATGGCCGTTAAGCAGCTTGATCAGGAGCCAGAGAGGCCATTCATGGGCGATGACTTGGGGTCTCATTGGGGTGGGGAGGACAGGCCCGGCTCCACCCCCATCCCGTGAGGCCCAAAATGTCTCGTCACTGCGGGCCCAGACCTGACTGTCCAATGGCCTCTGGAGGATGAAGGCCACTGAGCCGCCAAAGGGGAGCAGGTGGAAGGACAACACCCTTTTCCCCCTGGGGTGGCCCGGTGACAGTAACCTACTGAGGGGTCCGGACGCATTTCTGCCAAAAGCCACTGGGTTTCGAGATTCCTTTCTGAGTCTCTGGGATCAAGGCCATTAAGCAGCTTGATCAGGAGCCAGAGAGGCTGTTTGTGGGCGATGACTTGGGGTCTTGTTGGGGTGGGGAAGACAGGCCCGGCTCCCCCCCCCCCATCCCATGAGGCCCAACAGGTTTCGTTGTTGCGGGCCCAAGCCTGACTGTCCAATGGCCTCTGGAGGATGACGGCCACTGAGCCGCCAAGGGGGAGCAGGCGGAGTGACAAGACCCTTTCCTCCCTGGGGTGGCCCGGTGACAGTAACGTACTGTGGGGTCCGGATGCATTCCTGCCAAAAGCAAGTTTCGAGATTTGTTTCTGAGTCTCTGGGATCATGGCCATTAAACAGTTCAATCAGGAACCAGAAGGTCATGCCTCCAATTATATAGCTGAGCCGGAGGTGATTTGTGGGTGTGTTTCCCACATACCTAACTTTTGGCCGTTTACTTTCTTCGTAAACTTTGCCCCAAGTTTTTGGGGTCTGGCTAAAGGCACAGCAGCAATTTTGGGGTATCTGGAAGTCGAAGGCGCCACCAGGCTGCTGATGCACTCGCCTCACAGGTACAGATTGACCTGCTGGCAGCACCATACCCCCTAGCCCTGAGATTTTGAAAGAGCCATATTCAATGCTCTTTCAGGGCTAGGAGAATGAGACCTATCATTGTTATTGGTATTTGGCATATTGAGTATGACACAGGAAGTTTGCCAGACTCTGCCGTGTGGGCAGAATATTTTCGGTAGCCTGCCGGTTCTCCGGGACCTTTGGAGATTGGCCTCTGTCTGCAGGGATTCACTATGAGAGACCCCAGCCTCTAGCCCTCTAAGGCTGCGTTGCATTTCTCAGCGTAAGTCAGAGAGCCTGTGGACAAGCCCTAGGCGCTACCATTGCTGCAGGCTCTGTGGCCGGGCTCCCTGCCTGCTAAGCAGCTGCAGCCATGGCACCACACCTTCTCTTTAGTGTTGCACTTGGGGTTTTTCTTTCTGTTGTTTTGGGTGTCACATAGCAGTGCTCCCGGCTTACTGTCTGCCCTGCACTCGGGTCATTCCTGGTGGGGCTTGGAGGACCATTTGGGGTACAGAAGATCAGACTCTAGCCTCCCACTACACTACACAGGCTACTCTCCCTGTCCCGTCAGGGAATGGCTGAGAGTAGCCGGAATGTGCTTTATTTTTTTTTTCTTTTTTTGTAGGAGTACTGCTATTTATTCAGCCACTGATTAGCTGATTGAATTGTGCATGAACTCCACCTTACTTTTTTTTCTTTTTCCATTTTTTATAATTTTATTTATTGAATCACCGTGAGAGCAGTTACAAAGCTTTTGGGTCTAAGTCTCAGTCATACAATGAAACACCCGTACCTTCACCAGTGCCCTTTCTCCACCACCAAAAATCCCAGTATACCCCCATCCCACACCCTCCCCCTGCCTGTGGGGCAGATGATTTCTACATTACTCTCTCTCTACTTTAATCACATTCACTATTTCGACACCAGACCCACCATTATTTAAGATTTTACCCCAACACTCAGATCTGCTGAAAAGGCAAGAACAGACTATTTGTGTTCTATTGCTGGTTATGAATAACATATGATGTCGTGTGGCTGCAGTAGGGCCATGTGGTTTTGAAATTCTGAAATTTTAACACTTAAATCTGGAGGGATTTCTGACAAAAGCTGCTGGGTTTCGAGATCTGTTTCTGAGTCTCTGGGATCAAGGCCGTTGAGCAGCTTGATGAGGAGCCAGAGAGGCCGTTTGTGGGCGATGACTTGGGGTCTCGTTAGGGTGGGGAGGACAGGCCCGGCTCCACCTCCCCCCCCATCCCGTGAGACCCAACAAGTTTCGTCACTGCGGGCCCAAGACTGACTGTCCAATGGCCTCTGGAGGATGACAGCCACCAAGTCGCCAAGAGGGAGCAGGCGGAGGGACAACACCCTTTCCTCCCTGGGGTGGCCCGGCGACAGTAACATACTGTGGATTCCGGATGCATTTCTGCCAAACGCCACTGGGTTTTGAGATTTGTTTCTAAGTCTCTGGGATCCTGGCCGTTAAGCAGCTTGATCAGGAGCCAGAGAGGCCATTTGTGGGCGATGACTTGGGGTCTCGTTGGGGTGGGGAGGACAAGCCCGGCTCCACCCTCATCCCGTGAGGCCCTATGTGTCTCGTCACTGGGGGCCCAAATGTGACTATCCAGTGGCCTCAGACAGATGGCAGCCACTGGGCTGCCAGGGGGAACAGGCCAAGGCACGAAACCTATCCCCACCTGGGTTGGCCCAGCACCGGTAGCCTACTGCAGAGACCAGACGCATTTCTACCTAAAGCCACTGGGTTCTGAGATTCGTTTCTGAGTCTCTGGGATCATGTCCATTAAGCAGTTCAATCAGGAACCATAGAGGCCTTGCCTCCAATTATATAGCTGAGCCGGAGGTGGTTTGTGGGTGTGTTTCCCACATACCTAACTTTTGGCTGTTTACTTTCTTGGTAAACTTTGCCCCAAGTTTTTGGGGTCTGGCCAAAGGCACAGCAGCAATTTTGGGGTATCTGGAAGTCTGAAGGCACCATCAGGCTGCTGATGCACTCGCCTCACAGGTACAGATTGACCTGCTGGCGGCACCATACCCCCCGGAATGTGCTTTAGTGGCAGGAGGCTGAAAGGGGACACGAGGGACAGCTTTAGTCTGTCTGTGGAAACAGGCGAATTCTGAGTTCCCAAAGTAGGGAGGGAAAGAGATGCGCCCCACCACTGAAGGGGGAGTGCACGGCAGTCACTGAGCCTTGGAGGTGTGTGCTTTCAATGCAGCTCCGGGCTCCTGAGGAGCAGTTCCTTGGGAAGTGAGGGGGCACTGTTCTGTATAAGCCAGTACTTGTATCTCTAAGCTTCATCCACATGATGTTTTATTAGTAAATAGCAACAATAAGCACATTTCAGTTAAAAATTCCTAGCAAGAGAGTCTTGCAAAGCAAAATCCAGACCAAATACATAGATTGTCTGTGTGGTTGTTACCAAGAGTTCACGGATGAGCCTGGCAGTGTGTGGGTCTGTACATCCTCTGTGGTTGACCAGAGCAAGGGCCAGCAATGATGAACCCCTTCTCCCACATTCTGGGGAAGGGACCAGGCTCCCTCTGTGAATAACGAGGCACTCCGTGTCCAGGGCTGGCTGAGTGCCCCTGTGTTGGTCTCTCCAGCCCCTTCTGTAGAGTCACAGCCACACCGGGGCCCCACATCACACAGCTGACAGCCAGGGCACAGGCAAACAACACCTGCTCCTGGCCAAGGCGTCATAACCCTGAAGGAACCACTTTCTGGTCACATGGAACCTTCTAGAAACTGCATACCCCAGCATAACTGATCTCCACATCACCAACACCATTCCAGCTCTCAGTGTCCAGATGGATCCTGCTGCTGTGAACAAAAGAACAGTGTTCACACGAGTCCCTGCACACACCGGGGACAGAGTGACTGACTCTGGAGCACAAACCCTCGAGCCAAGGCTGGATCCTTTTACCAGTGTTAGAGTAGGCTGGTGAGGGTCACGTGCCCCGGGGCCTCTGAGCACCTCAGGGCCAAGCAGCACCAACATCCAGATGCCAACATTGCACTACCCAGGACGCTGGCCTTATATCCAAGAGCTTCTTAGAAGCTCCATGTCACCCCAGAAGAAAAAGAAAGAAAAAGAAATGAATGTGGAGTAATGTAAGCATTACCTGGATTGCCTGAGTTGCAAATTTCCTCTTTAACTTCAGATTCCGGACGAACCGGGAACCAATAATACGGGCTGGTTGCTGGGCCCCAGAGCTTGAAACTGGTTGATTGGATCCAGGGCTCAAGGCTGGCTGCTGGATTACCTGAGTTGCAAATTTCCTCTTTAACTTCAGATTCCGGACAAACCGGGAACCAATAATACGGGCTGGTTGCTGGGCCCCAGAGCTTGGGATGGGTTGACTGGACCCAGAGCTCAAGGTTGGCTGCTGGGTTCCAGAGCTCGGGGATGGTTTCTGGGTCTTGCCAATCAAAGCTGATTGCTCTTCCATTTTTAGAGGTTCACAAAGTTCACTTGATGTGATCTGGGGGGACAGAAGCCCTTGGGAACAGAATAATTAGATAGAGTTAACAAGAGCAGCAATTTGTAGAGAACAGAGCACCCTATTTGCACAAGTATCACCCTGTGGGGTCAGGGATATGTCTTCTGGGGGCCCAGAATATAGCTCCCACACCATCCTAAGGGGTTCTGGGGGTGTTGGTCATCACGTGACTTGTCCAACCTTTACCCCTTCTTTCAATCAAGCCTGGCAGAGCAAACGCTGATCTAAACTCCCAGGGTCATCTTCCCCAGCTAGAACAGATAACTAAATGGATTCTTCTAGAATATAGGAGCTGGAAGACTTGATTGGTTCTTCTAATAAATGCCATGTCTCAGAACTGGGGGGTCTGGGGGTCCATTCAGAGGCTCCTGTCCCTCTGGGGTTCTCACCATAGAAAGCCTGGGGTGCTCCCATGCCCAAGGGACTGGAACTACCAGAAGTGCTGGGAAGAGAATGTGGAGAGTCTAGGGGAAACCTGGGGACCCCCATGCTCCCTTCATGACACTGGGGCACTGGCGCACTCCTGCTCTGTAGCTTCTCTTTTCCTTTCTTCACTCGCTGCCGCTGGTTCTTGAACCAAACCTGGGAAGAAGAGATGAGAGTCCAAGAGGTGTTTGAAGGGGACTAGAGTAATAGTATAGTGGGGAGGGCGCTTGCCTTGCATATGGTCAACCCAGGTTTGATCCCTGGCATCCCATGTGGTCCCCTGAGCACCAGAAGTGATTCATGAGTGCAAAGACAGAAATAACCCCTGAGGGGCTGGAGCAATAACACAGCGGGTAGGGCGTTTGCCTTGCACGCAGCCAACATGACCGACCCTGGTTCGATTCCCAGCATCCCATATGGTCCCCCAAGCACCGCCAGGAGTAATTCCTGAGTGCATGAGCCAGGAGTAACCCCTGAGCATTGCCGGGTGTGACCCAACCAAAAAGAAAAAAAAGAAAGAAAGAAAGAAAGAAAGAACCCCTGAGCATCACCAGGTATGACCCAAAAAGGAAAAAAACGGAGATGGTACTACCCTTTTCTCAGGATCAGAGGTATGTTTGGGGACAGATGGTACCAGACATACATCTCACACCTAGGTCTGAACAAGGCTTCTCCAGAGACTGGAGAGATAGCACCAGGGTAGAGAGTTTGTCGAGGGGCTGGAGCAATAACATGGCAGATAGAGCGTTTGCCTTGCATGTGGCCGACCCGGGTTCAATTCCCAGCATCCCATATGGTTCCCTGAGCACCTCCAGGGGTAATTCCTGAGTTCAGAGCCAGGAGTAACCCCTGTGCATTGCCAGGTGTGACCCCAAAAAGGAAAAAAAAAGAGTTTGTCCAATTAGATCTCTAACCCAGTATATGGTTCCAAGCACCGCAGGAGTGACCAGAACCAGAACCAGGACCAGAACCAGGAGGGATCTGCCAGAATATGGCCCCAAAATAGCACACAATGCTTTACCCACACCCCTCCATCTCTGCCAGGCCAATACAGGGCAGGACCCTGTATTAGCCTGGGCACTAGGCCATGGGCACTATCACAGAGACGGGAATGCTGGGAGGGAAAGGAAGGAAAGGGGGAATCTCCAAGGTCTCAGAGAAGGATTATGGGGAAATCTGAGATGTGGAGTAGGAACAGATCTCCCAGGATCCTGAATATTCTGGTTATGGGGCCTCTGGATTGAAGGGGATCAGTACCACTTGAATGGTATCTCTGATCCTGCCCCAAGAGACCAGAGGTGCATAATGAATGGCGAATCAAAATGAGAAAGTTCTGACAGGGACTCTGAGTTTCCCTATCTTGGAAGCCAACTCAGTTCTGTTAGAAACCCTTCATTAAACCACTGGTTATAAGAAGACAAAGATGAAATGGTGACTATGTGTCTGAAGGCACAGAAATCATTATGACCCAGAAATTATATCATGACTGCAGGGGTGTGTAAGCACAGGAGCCCCAGATTAAGGGTGTAATTTTCAGAGACACTCAGGCACCAACCTGAACCTCCCCCCTTGACAGCTGAAGCCTGGAGGCCAGTTCCTCGCAATCGTATGCATCTGGGTAGTTGGTCTTTTCCCATAAGTTCATCAGTGCCTGCAGCTGCTCTTCATTAAAGATAACGCGGGGCTTGCGACGCATTCCTGCAGGGGTAAATGCGGGAGGCTCTTGAGGCACTAAAGTCTTGAAAATCAATGCCATGGGAAAGGAGAAATAGAAGCAACACCTTTGTCTTCCAACCAGTGGGAACCTGAGTTTCCCAAGGACGGAGAATGGTGAGGAGTCTACCGCCATCAAGACCCACAATGTTTGGAGGAGAAAATTTAGAGGTTCATGGAAAAAGCCACACAGAGGGAGAATATATTTGCAACAAAAGCAAGAGAAGCTATAAAATTTTGGGGGCAACAGAAAACAACAAAAATGGGCGGCTATCGGGGCCGGAGCGATAGTACAGCGGGTAGGGCGTTTGCTCTGCACGCAGCCAACCCAGGTTCGATCCCCGGCATCCCATATGGTCCCCCGAGCAGAGGCAGGAGTAATCCCCGAGTGCAGAGGCAGGAGTAACCCCTGAACATTGCCAGGTATGGTAAAAAAAAATGTGATGGGGGGCTTGCTATGTCTCTAGAGGGGGGAAATAATAACTTCCTAGAAAGAGGAGAAAGGACGGAAGCTCTAAAGGCGGCCACGGGTAGAGTAGGGAAAGGTGGGGTGGAGAGAGCAAGGTGGGGATGGAGACGTCATTAGGGTTTCCAAAGCTCTCTGCTGGCGGCAACAGTGGTGCCAACAATGAAACACCACTGGTGCAGACAAAAATCCCCAGGGCTACTACAAATATGCCCCCACTTCTCACCTTAAATCACCCACAAACTGGCCAGCAAATTCTGATACTTTCTGCCCTGGTTCCTTACCTGCCATCGTAGCCTCTGGAAACAACAGGAATGCAATTGGCCCCAGTGCCCTCTCAGCCTCAGAGCTTCGTCTAGGGCTGGGTTGTGTCGCTAGGCGGAATATACAGACAGACGGACCTGACGCCTGGCTAAAGTCGCACCCTACACAGACCTACTCATATACGCCATTGGGGCTTGCCATTCAGTGCCTGCAGCTGGGCAGGGCCCAGGGAAGGGAACCTTTGATGCAGGGAAGTTGCCCTGACCCCAAATCAGGGAAACTCATGAAGAGTCAAGTCAGCAGAAAGGTGAACAGACCTGGACTGAACCCCCACCCACAGATCAGTAGTAAAGCACCAGCTTCGCGTCTCTGAGGTCCTGGATTACACACACACACTCGCAAACGGTAGAATTCTTAGAACCAAAGAGATATGAACAGAACAGAAAGTTGGGCGCAGGAACCTTTGATAAAACCCCTGCAAGGAGAGGATTAGATGAAACTTCCCACTCAGACAAAAAAAAATTCTCCTTCCCATTGGGTCTTTGGGATGGCAGAGACACCTCCCGACCCCTCCTCCCTCTCCCAGCAAGCACAAATCCAAGAGGGGCGGGATCTCCCAGCTCTCATCCAATAGTAATCCGCTTATTCCCCCGTTGTCACACCCCCAGGCGTCCATTGGATCAAAGGCAGACCACGCCCACAATTCCAAGAAGGGCGGGGTCTTCCAACTCTCACCAATTGTAATTCACCCTGTTTGCTTCTTTTTTTTTTCTTTTTGGGTCACAACCGCAGTGTGCAGGGGTTACTCCTGGCTCTGCACTCAGGAATTATCCCTGGCGGTGCTCAGGGGACCATATGGGATGCTGGGAATCGAACCCGGGTCAGCCACGTGTAAGGCAAACGCCTACAGGCTGTGCTGTTGCTCCAGCCCCACCCTATTTACTTTTTTTTTTTTTGGCGGGGGCGGGTCATACCTTGCGGAGCTCTGGACTTACGAAATTCCTATTTAAATCTTCCAATTTTACAAGCCAGTTTCTTACTTTTTTGTATTCTCTACATCTCACCTTAGCCCTAGTCACTGCATCACTTTTTTTTTTTTGTAGCCTCCAGAAGCTTCTCTAGCACATGAGCTAGTATCTTTGGTTTGTGCAGATATCTTCGGTTTCCCAGTAGATAGTAGTCACGTGGGACCCTAGCTCCTTTGTCCATCTTTTGTTTTTTGTTTTGTTTTGGTTTTTTGCCATCACACCCCACAGGGCTCAGGGCTTATTCCTGGCTAGGTGCTCAGGGAACTCTCTTGATGATGCTCAAGGGACCATATGCCTTGCCAGAAATTAAAATAGGATTGGCCCCATGCAAAGCATATGACTTAACTCTAGTACTGTATCTCCCACTTCCTATCCATTCTTTGTCTTGATTGATCTGACCTCTTTGGAATGGAACTGCTTTGGAATATCTTTCGAGTCAGGTTTCAATACAACCTTGATTGGATTTTATGTTTTCCTAGAGAGGGTAAATAAACATATTTCTTGAGGACACTGTATAGTATCCTTCAGGCCCCCATAATAGTTGATAACAAGTCAAAGAAATATAAGAACCATATGAACCATCCCCATGCCTATTAGCTATCACTATCAGAAAATAGAGTCATCTTGGGGCCAGAGAGATAGTGTGGGGTTAAGTTGCTTGTCTTCCAAGTGGCCAACTCCAGTTTGATAGTCAGCACCACAGAGCACCTCAGGGAGTGATTCCTAAGCTTAGAGCCCAAAGGACCAGAATTGCCAGGATTGCTGAGAGATTCCAGGGAGTCTGTGGGAGAGCAGGAATCACCCTCACTCCATGCACAGTGCTAGGGTGCTAGTTCTCTCCCTCCCTCTAGCTCTTCTCTCTTTCTCTATGCTCGCTGTTACTGGAACCAAATGTGTGTAGAGAGAGCAGGGAGGAATTTCATAAAGGGGGATCCAAATGCAAATCCTGGTGTTCCTCAGAAATGGGGGCTTGGCTGTGCAGGGTGCCAGGCTCATGTCACTTACTGAAACGAGGTTTACCCATCGTGTGCCCTCCTGACAGGCCAAGTCAGTGTCAGATGGTGCTAGCAAAGAACTAGACAGATCAGAAAGGCTGGTGGACGAAAATGAAGTCATGAAATTTGCTTATAAATGGATGGATAAGGAGAGAATCATGCTTGGTGAAATGAGTCAGAAGGAGAGGGCAGACATAGAATGATTGTAATCACTTTGTAATTGTAATGTAATTGTAATGAACATATAAAAAATAGTGATAGACTAATACCCAGGGACAATAGAAATAAGAGGTCAGGAGAACTGGTCCACTCCTGGAATTCTGCCACAATTGTTGAGGGGGAGTAGTTAGAACAAAGAAGGGACCACCATGACAATAATAGTTGAAAATCACTCTGCACAAGAACTGAAAAGTGAAAGTAGGTAAAGGTATATGTATATATATAAGGTTATATATATAATATATATTCCTGGTGTTTCATTCACTCTCAATGGAACAAACATCTCCGAATGCAACAGTTATGTGTACCTAGGTCAATAAGTCAACATGACAAATGACTTGGCACCTGAGTTGTGCAGGAGGAAGAGAGAGGCTTGGAATGCCTTCAAGAGCATCGAAGAAATAGCTAAGAGGACGAAGAACCTCCGGCTCCGGGCACATCTCTTCAATTCCACTGTTTTTCCTGCACTAACATACGCCTCAGAGACCTGGGCCCTACGAAAACAGGATGAGAACTTTATTCAGATCTCCCTAAGAGGAATCAAAAGAGCTATGCTTGGAGTATCATGCTTCACTCAAGTGAGAGAAAGAATCCAGAGTTCCAACCTCTATCAACGATCAAGAATCAGGGACGCTGTCTCATTTGCTAAGGCGTCGAAAATCAGATGGGCTGGACACATAATGCGATTTGGAGACGACTGCTGAACTAGAGCCGTTACTGACTGGATTCCACGGGACATCAAAAGATCTCATGGCTGCCCACCTACGAGATGATCAGACTTCTTTGTCAAGACCCTGAATGATCGCTTTGAGACTCTTCGTGTTCCTGGAGCGAGCAGATGCCATTGGGCTACACTAGCACGCGACAGAGGTGGATGGAGACATTACTGGCACCCGCTTGAGCAAATCGATGAGTAACGGGATGTCAATTGATCAAGTGATCAACCTACTAGTGCCTGTATTGCAAACCATAATACCCAAAAGGAAAGAGACAGAAAGACAGAGAGAGAGAGAGAAAAGAATAAAAATGCCATAGAGGAAGGCTGCCGAAGATGGCAGGAGGGAAAGTGGAGACATTGGTGGTGGGAAATATACACTGGTGAAGGGACTGGCGTTGGAACATTGTATGACTGAAATCCAATCATGAACAACTTTGTAACTGCGTATTTCACCATGATCTAATTTTTAAAAAATTGGGGGGTCCTTCTCCCTAAGATCAGGGACGAGACAAGGATGTTCACTCTCTCCACTGCTGTTCAGTATAGTACTGGAAGTACTTGCAATAGCAATTAGGCAAGAAAAAGATATTAAGGGTATCCAGGTAGGAAAGGAAGAAATCAAGCTCTCACTATTCGCAGATGATATGATACTATACTTAGAGAGTCCTAAAACCTCTACCAAGAAACTCCTAGAAACAATAGACTTGTATAGTAAAGTTGCAGGCTATAAAATCAATACCCAAAAGTCCATGGCTTTTCTATACACAAATAGTGAAAGAGAAGAAAGTGACATGAAGAAAACAATCCCATTCATAATTGTGCCCCAGAGAATCAAGTACCTAGGAATCAGCTTAACTAAGGAAGTAAAGGACCTGTACAAAGAAAACTACAAAGCGCTACTTCAGAAAATAAAAGAGGACACGAGGAAATGGAAAAATATCCCCTGTTCATGGATTGGGAGAATTAACATTGTCAAAATGGCAATACTTCCCAAAGCACTGTACAAATTCAATGTGATCCCTATTACAATACCCATGACATTCTTCAAAGAAATGGAGCAAACACTCCTGAAATTTATATGGAACAATAAGCCCCCACGAATAGCTAAAGCAATTCTTGGGAAAAAGAAAATGGGAGTAATCAACCTCCCTAATTTCAAACTCTAGTACAAAGCAGTAATAATTAAAACAGCATGGTACTGGAACAAAAGCAGAGCTGTAGACTAATGTAACAGGGTTAAATATACTGACATCTCCCCCCAAGCATATGATCATCTAATCTTTGATAAGGGGACAAGAAAAGTGAAGTGGAGCAAGGAAAGCCTCTTTAACAAATTGTGCTGACAAAACTGGATGGCTACATGCAAAAAAGTGGCCACAGATCTCTGCCTAATGCCATGTACAAAAGTAAGATCAAAGTGGATTAAAGACCATCAGGGCTGGAGCCATAGCACAGCAGGTAGGGCGTTTGCCTTGCATGCAGCCGACCTGGGTTCGATCCCTGGCATCCCATATGGTCCCCCAAGCACTGCCAGGAGTAATTCCTAAGTTCAGAGCCAGGAGTGACCCCCCCCCAAAAAAAAGACCTCAACATCAGACCAGAATCCATAAGGTACATTGAAGAAAAAGTTGGCAAAACCCTCCATGACATTGAAGCTAATGGTATCTTCAAAGATGTCACGCCACTGGCCAAGCAAGTAAAAACAGAGATAGACAAATGGGACTATCTTAAACTAAGAAGCTTCTGCACCTCCAAAGAAACAGTGACCAAAATACAAAGACAGTCTACAGAATGAGAAAGGATATTCGCCGAATACACATCTGACAAGGGGTTGATATCAAGGATATACAAAGTACTGGTTGAACTCCACAAGAAGAAAACATCCAACCCCATCAAAATATGGGGCGATGAAATGAATAGAAACTTTCTCAAAGAAGAAATCCGAATGGCTAAAAGGCACACGAGAAAATGCTCCACATCATTAATCATCAGGGAGATGCAACTCAAAACCACAATGAGATATCATTTCACACCACAGAAACTGGCCCACATCCAAAAGAACAAAAGCAACCGGTGCTGGTGCGGATGTGGCGAGAAAGGGACCCTCCTTCACTGCTGGTGGGAATGCCGACTGGTTCAGCCCTTTTGGAAAACAGTATGGACGATTCTCAAAAAATTAGAAATTGAGCTCCCATTTGACCCAGCAATACCACTCCTGGGAATATATCCCAGAGAGGCAAAAAAGTATAGTTGAAGTGACATCTGCACTAGTTTGTTCATTGCAGCACTGTTTACAATAGCCAGAATCTGGAAAAAACCTGAGTGCCCAAGAACAGATGACTGGTTAAAGAAACTTTGGTACATCTACACAATGGAGTACTATGTAGCTGTTAGAAAAGATGAAGTCATGAAATTTACATACAAGTAGTACTACATGGAAAGTATCATGCTAAGAGAAATGAGTCAGAAAGGGAAAGACATAGAAAAACTGCATTCATCTGGGGAACATAAAGTAACAAAATAGGAGACTAATACCCAAGAGTGGCCAGGATTAGTACCAGGAATTTTGCTCCATGGCTTGGAGGCCAACCACACATGCTAGGGGAAAAGGGAGCTCAGATAGAGAAGGGAACACCAAATAAAGGATGTTGGAAGGATCCTCCCAGGATGGGAGAAGCATGCTAAAAGTAGACTATAGACCAAATATGATTGCCACTCAATGCCTCTTTTGCAAACCACAACACCCAAGAGGAGAGAGAAAACAAAAGGGAATTCTCTGCCACAGAGGCAGGGTGGGATGGGGGGTGGGGGATGGGAGGGTTACTGGGATTCATGGTGGTGGGAAATGGGCACTGGTGGAGGGATGGGTATTTGATCATTGTATAATTGAAACCCAAGCACAAAAATTTGTAAGTCTACAACTGTACCTCATGGTGTCTCACTAATAATATTTTTTAAATCATAAATTTACTCAATAATATTTGTGAAAATTTTGAACTAAAATAAAAACTTATTTGATAACACTTAAAAATTTTGGGGGGGGTCAAAGTGATAGTACAGAGGGTAGGGAGTTTGCCTTGCCTTGCATGCGGCCGACCTTGGTTGGAGCCCCGGCATCCCATATGGTTCCCCAAGCACTGCCAGGAGTAATTCCTGAATGCAGAACCAAGAGTAACCTCTTAGAATCGCTGGGTGTGACTCAAAAAGAAAAAAAAAATAAGGCTGGTAGGAAGGAAAAGGAAGGGGCTTCCTTGTGGGCATCTCAGAGATGGAGGATGAGGAAGTGAAAGAATGTGGAGGGGCTTAGAGCTTCAGGAGCTTTTAGCATGCATCCAGGTTCTCTGAAGCTGTTGACGTGCTGGAACTATCATGACGGTGGGGCGCCAGACTGGAATAGAGCCCAGTGGGGTAATCTCATATCCAGCCTCAGATGTCAGGGGAGCACCTGGAATCAGACTCTTACAAAATGGAGCTCTGCCAGCCAGAACTCCTTCTGTGAGGTTCTGGGTTTAATCCCTGGCAATGCATGGCCCCTTTGAGTGCCATAGGAGTGGTCCAGATCAAAATTGGACCTTGGGGGCTGAAGAGATAGGACAGCAGGTAGGGCACTTGCCTTGCACATGGCCAACCTGAGTTCAACCCCTAGCTATGGTCCCCAGAGCACAGCCAGGAGTGACCCCTGAGCACAGAACCAGGAGTAAGACCTGAGCATTGCTGGGTGTGGCCCAAAACAAGCAAAGACAAATTTATTCCCTGAGCATGGTGCATTCGATATGCCAAAAACAGTAACAAGTCTCACAATGGAGAAGTTACTCGTACCCGCTCAAGCAAATCTATGAACAACGGGAGGACAGTACAGTGCTACAGTGCTATATTTTTCTTTATACTCCACATATGAATGAGGTCATTTTGTCTTTCGTTGCCAGAATTCTCACTGTGAACTAGCAATAAACCAAGCCCCACAAGCTGAGACAGCAGATCTCATGCTCCAAAGACTGGGCCCCATACAAAGGTGAAAACTCTTGTTTTCTAAAATATCTGATGAGCGGGTGCAGGCATTTGTAGATAGCTAGCAGGAAACTAGAGAAGCAGAAATTCCCAGGCATGTTCTTTTGCAAAGCAGGGTCTGGTCCACCTCAGGCCAAACACATCTGGAGGACATCTTCAGATTTCCAAGGTTACAAAGCCAGACCGTGACCAACTCAGGGACATCCCACATGCATTCCATGGTTACGGGGCAGGAGAGATGAGGGGGGACATTTGCCTTGAATGAATCCAACCCGGGGTTCAATCCCTAGCATCCCCTATGGTTCCGGAGCACTGCCAGGAGTGATTCCTAAGCGCAGAGTCAGGAATAACCACTGGGCACTGTTTTGAGTGTGGCCCAAAAACAAAACAAAAATTGAGAAACTTGGAGGAAAGCATGAGAAGCTGTAGAAACCGAGGTGGATAGGAAGGAGGAAGAAGAGGAGGAGGAGTGGGGCTGTAGTATAGCACAGCGGGTAGGGCATTTGCCTGCAACGCAGCCTGACGCAGGTTCGATTCCTAGCATCCCATATGGTCCCCCAAGCACCGCCAGGTGTAATTCCTGAGTGCATGAACCAGGAGTAACCCCTATGCATCGCTGGGTGTGACCCAAAAAGAAAAAAAAGAGAAGGAGGAGGAGGTGAAGGAGGAGGAAGAGGAGCAGGTTAAGGAAAAGGAGAGGGGGAAAGGAGGGAGCTGTGGGGCAAATGAGGGAGGGGAGCAGGGAAAGAGGCAAAGAGAAAGAGAAAGCTGGAGTGGCAAGGGTACACGACTTTGGGTCTCTGGAATCAAAAGCTGTAGTTTACAGGGGTCCAGATAATATAGCAGGTAGGGGGTTTGCTGCAGCCCACCTGGGTTCAATCCCTGGCTCTCCATATGGTCCCCCAAGCCTGCCAGCAGTGATCCCTGAACGCACAGTCTGGAGCAAGCCCAGAGCACCACCGCGTGTGGCCCCAAAACCAAAACTAACAAAAAATAGTCGCAGTTTTCTGGGGTGGCGCGGGAAAACTGGGGACGTTATTGGAGGAAAGTGGACGCTTTGATGGGACTGGTATTGGAACACTGTATGCCTTAAATTTACGAATCCATATACAACGATGAGAATCTTTTTTAAATTTTTTTTTTAAGTTGCAGTTTTCTAGGGCCAGAGGCATAGTACAGCGGGTAGGGCGTTAGTCGCGCACCAGGCCCTTACCCGTATTCAACCTCCCAGGCACCTCAATACGGTTCCCCAAGCTTCCCTGGGCACAAAGCCAGGAATCAGCTTTGAGCACCGCTGGGTGTGGCCCGGTAGGGTGGTGGGGGAGAGGTGTGAGTCGGGGAAGCTGCATTTGTCTAAATAAAATTTCTCAAAAGCTCCGCACTGAAACGCCCCTTGTCCCAGGCTGGACCAAAGCATCGCAGCTGGAACGTTGCGCAAGCGGCGGCGCTTCTCACGGCGGCGCGGGCGCACCACGCACGCGCGCGCTCCCACGCGCACCTGCACGCACGCGCACGCGGACACGCACGCGGACACGCACGCGCCGGCGCCGACGCCGACGTGGTCCCCGCGCGCCATCGCTTCGTCGCCGCGGGCCAGCCTCGGGCGTCCTTCCCCGGCGGGCAGCGAGAGAGGCCGCGGGCTGGGCGCTGAGATGTCGCAGCAGCCGGCAGACGCCAACGTGCCGCGGGAGGAGGTAGGCGGCGGCGGCGGCGGCGGGCGAAGGCGCCAGCCGGCCCGGGCGCGCTCGGCCGAGCTCTGGGAGGGTCGCTTCGCGGAGGAGGCCGGCGCGGGCCGGGGGGCCGCGGACCCCGAGGCCGCCGCCGCCGCCGCCGCCGCTGCCGCCGCCGCCGCCGCCCTGGGCCCCGACCCCGCCGCCTTCCCGCGCCCCGAGCGCGACGCCCAGGCCGACCCGGCGCCCGCGCAGCCCCCGATCGGGGAGGAGGTGCCCAACGCGCACGGCGGCCGCTTGCGAGGGTTCAACGAGCCCAACTGGGTGTTCATGGACGTGTGTCGGGCGAGGGAAGTGGCGCAGGATGCCAGCTGGCAAGCGCGCTATCCCAACGTCTATCTGGATTACTTCACCTTTATCGAAGATCTCTTTGCCTCGGTGGCGCTGAGCCGGCTGGCGGCGGAGCTGGGCTGCGACCGCCTCAAAGACCGGGAATGAGCTCGGCAGCGAGAGAAGAAAAGCCTCTTTAAGAAGAAAACCCTGCCCGCCTTTCTGTTCTCCCCCCCTCTCTGTCTTTCTCTCTTTCTCTCTCTCTTTCTCTCTCCCCGCGGTCCCTTTAAAGGCCAGTCCAACCCCCGAGAACATTTTCCGTGCTGCGCAGGGGGAGGGAGCCGGGAGCTGGTTTACAGCATCTGGCCGGGTATCATCAGGATGCAACGGAAGTGAAAGGGACTCTCTGAAAGGGACTCTCGTTGGCTGACGTCTTTAAAAAAAAAAAAAATACAAAAAATCCCCTTTGTTATTCTCTTGGCCTGGGGGAGAGACCTTTCCTGAAAACACAGGTTTTGCAACGCCACTGGAACTGAGCTCAACCACTCGCCAGATTGCAAACCTCGGAGAGTGCCCGCCGCGACCAGGGGGCCCCCCCTGCTGCTGCCGCCCCAGCCCCATGACGGCATCCTTCAGCCCGACCCCATCCATCGCTTAGAGACGCGCCCGCCCCCCCCCCCCCCATCACCACCAACTGTGTACGTGCCACCCCGGAGCATCTCAGCCACTCAGCGAAAGAGAGAAGCAGCAGAAATTGTGCGTTTTAAAATTGGGGGAGGGGGCGGGGAAGAGAGCGAGAAACCTACCGAGGATAGCGCCCTCCCCCTACCCCACCTTCCATAGTAAACCATGATGAAGAAAGAAAGCGGCGGCAGACTTCATATTCAGAATTTACATGTGGAAATGAGGACCGCCAGGACCAAAAAGGAACTCTTGAGATTTCTGAGTTTGTAATCCGCTCTGACAGAGGCCGCTCTACTCCTCTGGGTGTGGCCCAAAGAAAACAAATAAAGTAGCAGGTAAAAATCAAGGGGCTGGGGAGATAGCCCAAAGGGAAGCCAGCCCTAGCGACCCCTAAGCTGGGCAGAGCCTAAGCTTTTAAACATCAGGCAAGGAGTGACCCTTTGGCCCCCTGAGTATTGCCTTGCAGCCCAGTGCTGCACCCACACCACCCCCCAAAAAACCCTTGGCATACAGTGTTGTTTTACTATAGGAAAGAAACAGGTAAATTCATGAGACCTGTGAGATAGTACAGTGGCTAAGGCCCTTGTCTTCGTACTGACCTGATATGATCTCCCTAACCCACCAGGAGTAATTCCTGAGCACAGAGCCAGGAGTAACCCCTGGGCATCATCAGGTGTGGCCCAAAAGCAAACAAAGAGGTAAACTCAAATGTATATTCAATTCAATAACTGGATGTTTTGTATCTGTATCTGTGCGTATTAGCGGGAGAGGGTGTGAGGGTTGGAACCAAGGACCTCACACCTGCTAGGCAAGAGCTCTGCTCCAGCCCCTAACTGGTTAAATATATTATCGGTCACAATTCTCAGTGGAATTGTGCACGTCTGAGAAAGAGTTCTTTACGTGGTCCTAAACTGTGGTAGGTAAATAACCAAGGCATGAATTAGTATATATGATTTGTGTGTAGGGAAGTGGGGGAAGTGGCCTGTTTGTGTTTGATCTATGAAGATATTTTGGAAGGAGAAGAAATAACTGGTATCACCTATGGGATTGAAGTGAGACGTGAGCAGACAGAAAAGGCTCGAGTATATATACATATATATAAAATTCTTTTTCTCTTTTGAACCTTGTGAAAGGGTTGGTTACCTGTTGGAAAACAACATTTAAAATTTTGAAGTTAAAAGCATTTTCTTCTTGGGGACCGGAGCTATAGTACAGTGGGGAGGGCTTTTGCCTTGCATGCAGGGGATCCGGGCTCCATCCCCAGCATCCTATAGGGTCCCTGAGTCTGCCATGAGTGTTCCTTACTGCAGAGCCAGGAGTAACCCCTGAGCACCGCTGGGTTTGACCCCAAAACAAACACCCTTCCTTGTGGCTAAAACTAGTAGAGTAGGGAGGGTGTTTGCCTTGCACGGGGCTAACTCTTCTTTGATTCCCAGCACCCATATGGTCCCTCAAGCTCACCAGGAGTGATCCCTGAGCACACCGGGTATGGCCCCAAAACTGAAAAAAATTTCTTCCTGTATTCCAGATGTTCTGGAAACACTCTCACAGTGTGTACAGTATGCTTGACTCAGTTTTGATTTACTTGTTGTGTGGGGAAGATGTTGGGAGGTGTGTGTTGGGGACCACCTAGACAGGATGTGCTGTGTTCGTTCACTGGGGCCATTCAATCTCACGAAACGAACCCAGGGCCTGGCCACCTATAAGGCCAGTGCCACGGCCCTGGGAGCCTGTCTCTTTACCCCATGACACTGTCTTTTAAAAACCAAACAAGAGCATTGGTGCATGGGGAGGGCCCTTGCTTTGCATGCGGCCAACATGGATTCAACCCCGGCACCCCAAGTGGTTCTTGGAGCCGGCCAGGAGTGATCCCCTGAGCACAAGAGTAAACCCTGCACACAGCTGGCTGTGGCCCCAAAACAAAAACAAAAAGCAAGTGAAAGAAGATCCATGGGAAGGAATTCACAAGTGGATCAAAGTTTATGTGTATTTGTAATTGTATTAACTGTCTTGCCAAACGGTTCATTCCTCCCTCCGAATCTCACTTTTGCGTTTCCATCCACAGAGCACTCCTGCAGTGTCAGGGCTAGCCAGGACTCTGTGGCCTCAAGTTTCTGGAATGTTGGGGTCGGGGATCAGCTCCAGGTTAGACCACTTGCGTGTGTGAGACCCCGAGTTTGACTCCCAGAGAGATCGTACAGGGGTAAGGCTCTTGCCTTGCCTGTGGCCTTACATTGTTCAGACCCTGGCACCCCCCTATGGTTCTCTGAGCACTGCTAGGAGTGATCCCTGAGCACAGAGCCAGGAGTAAGCCCAGAGCACTGCTAGGTTGTACCCCTTCTCAAAAAAAAAAGACATTAAAAAAAAAAAGATATAAAACATTGTTAAGATCTGACTCCCTAAATCATATGGCTAGACCTAGGTTTCTGGGAAAGGATCCTTTCCGCCAGGCAGGAAACCCACATCAGACAGAGGCCAAGGGCCAGAGCCAGACCTCTCCGCGCAAGCATCATTTGGGCCATGTTGGCGTCTTTCCCCTCGAACCAACTCCACAGCCTTGGCTGTCTGCTATTGAGCTGTTAATCTTACTAATTTCTAAGAGTTTGTGTTTTAGATTTTCCTTGTTTAAATTTTTTTACATTCACCTGCTTCATTTGCCTTTGATTATTCTGAAAGCATTTGAGGGCCAGAGGGGGAAGGGTGCTTGCCTTGGACATGGCCGATCTGGGTTTGATCCCCAGTATCCCTATGGTCCCCTGATTCTCACCAGGAGTAATCCAGAGTGCAGAGATAGGGGTTACCCCGGAGCAGCACCAGGTATGACCTGAAAACAAAACAAAAATCAAATTAAAACATATTGGTAATGGGAGCTGGAGCGATAACACAGCGGGTAGGGCATCTGCTTTGCATGCAGCCGACCCGGGTTCAATTCCCAGCATCCCATATGGTCCCCTGAGCACCGCCAGGAGTAATTCCTGGGTGCAGAGCCAGGAGTAACCCCTGTGCATTGCCGGATGTGACCCAAAAAGGGGGGGGGGGGAATGTCTGTAAGGCAGAAGGTTTTGATGCTTAGATACTCAAGTTTTTTCTGAGTCTGGATGTTAGACATTTAGTAAGTTCTTCCCCATTTCCAGGTTATCTCTCTTTCTGTCTCTCCCCCTCTCCCTCTCTTCTTCTTTCCCTCTCTCCCTCTCTCATTTGGTTTCAAAGCCTATCCTGGTCCCTGTGCTGAGGGACCACAAGGTGCTGGGAACAAACCCTGGCCCCCCTCATGCAGAACCTGTTTTGAATTTCAGCAATTCAAGCAGGGCCCTTTCTTCTTTTCTCCTTTGTTTTCTTTCTTCCCCCCCCCCCCCCCGAAATCTTTAAAACCTTTGGAATCTTCCTAGATGTACAAGATGGAGGTAGAGTCAGACTGACATTTTGCTCATTACCCAGTATCTGCAAGCCCGTGGACCATAGCTATTGTCAGCTCATTGGATTAGGCTTGCAGTCCCTCTGCTATTGTATTCGGCTCTGTTTCTGGACCACCTCTGGTCTGTCTAACCTTTTGTGTGCTTGCAACAGCTGTTTGAATCACCGGTGATGCTTCATCACGTGGCTTTAATAGCTGCAGTGCTCATTCTCACTTAGCATTTTCTTTTGTCTCAGAGGCCATCAAGACTTCTCCAGGTGCTGTGGTACCGGGGCCAGGGCCCTGCGGCTCCCAGGCTTAGAGGTTTTTGTATTGTTTCCTTTTGTTAGCCCCCCCCCCCCCCCGCCCCCCCAGCATGCTCCCGGGCTGCACCCAGCTCAGTGGCTTCCTCAAAACACAGACTCGCTCCGGCCTCATGCAGTTCTGACCCTTCAGCAGAAGCCAATTTTTTTCTTCAACTTGATATTAACACATTTTCTGTTAAGCTTACTCCTGGAGGGGCCAGAGAAATAGTACAGCAGTTAAGGCACTTCCATTGAATGGGGACAGCCTAGCAGTGATCCCTGAGCACAGAGCCAGGAGTAAAGCCCTGAGCATAGCTGAGTATGGCTCAAACCTCCTACCCCCTAAAAAAAAATATTATTCCTGGATTTTAATCTTTTTATGGGTTTTTTAGTGGACTCTTTGGCTACGTATTTTGCATTTCAGGGCTGAAGAGATAGTACAGAAGGGAAGACGCTTACCTTGCATGCAGCCCACCCAGATTCAGTCTCCAGCACCCTGTGTGGTGTCCCAAGCCCCTCCAGGAATGATCCCTCAGCACCATAGGGTTTGTCCCCAAGACCAAAAATATATCTCTTTGGCAGTCTGGATGCCAGCATCTGTACAGTATTAAAAGGATGACAGTTATGGATCTGGTTACTTCTTTCCTAGCTTAGAGATCGTTCTCTTTCATGTAGAGTATGATGCTTTTGAGGGTACTGAGGCAAGTGAGTCAGGTTTCTTTGTAATCACACGCAGGAATGTTCCATCACTCCATGTATTTTAAGTGTTTATTTTTAGGAACGGTGTTGGAATTCTGTCAAAAACCTTTCCCCCCATGGTTGTATTTCCGTGATTTTGATTTTGTCTGTTGAAGAAATGAACCAACCTGCCAGCGGGCTATATCCTCTCCATGTGGAACAGAGGCCATGCAGGAGTCATTCACTGGTATTGATGAATTGCTGTTCTATTCGTGTTATACAAAGACTATAAAAATTTCAAAATCAATTGGAGGGGTGGGAGTGTGCACGCGTACACATGTGCATGCTCCGAAAGTTCTGTCACTGGACCCCCAAGAGAGACAGACTTGATGCCTATCAACATTGGTTGACCCTGACTGACTGGGGCTGGAAGTGCGAGCAAGTGGGGGGCAAGATGTCCCTTCTGAACACAAGTTCCAAGAGCATCGGCAGCCTCGGGCTCCACTGCTTGTTTGCCATCTTGCCACACGTGACTCTGTGCTACCTAGTCAAGGCTTCACCAGCTGAATCCCGAGAGGAGGAACCGATCCCACCCACCCTCCTGGAGCAGATAATGTAATGTGAGTGCAAAATAAAATCGTGTTGTCGCAAAATGCTGAGATGATTATTGCCCTGACAAAATCCAGAAGATGGAGCCAGAGTCTTTGGGGGGTGGGAGTGAGGATGGAGACTTAGAAATGGTCCTTTTGCAAGAACAGTTCTGATCTTTTAATTATTTATTTGCGGTTTCTTTTTTTCTTTTTGGGTCCATGCTAATCTCTGTATCGTTCCAATTTTAGTTTATGTGCTGCCAAAGCTAATAGCACAGCGGTAGGGCATTTGCCTTGCAAGCCGCCAGCCCGGCCGAGCCAGGTTTGATTCCTCTGCCCCTCTTGGAGAGCCCAGCAAGCTACTGAGAGTATTTTGCCCACACGGCAAAGCCTGGCAAGCTAACTGTAACGTATTCGATATGCCAAACACAGTAACAAGTCTCACAATGAGACGTTACTGGGCCCACTCGAGCAAATCGATGAACAGTGGGAGGACAGTGCTTTTGGGTCACACCTGGTGATGCACAGGGTTTACTCCTGGTTTTGCACTGAGGAGTTACTCCTGGCGGTGCTCAGGGGACCATATGGGATGCTGGGAATTGAACCCTGGTCGGCTGCGTGCAAGACAAACGTCCTACCCAAGGCAAACGCCCTACCAGCTGTGCTATCTCTCCAGCCCCTTATTTGCTATTTTAAATGCTGATTTTTAGTAATGCTAACTGCAAATGACACCAATTCAATCCTGTGCAGTAAGACTCATAAATCCAGTATTACTATGTTGTAAATCTAAAGCAGATCAATTATGTGCCTTCAAAACTGATATAGAACACAACTCAGTCCAAACAATTCTTAAAGAAATTTGACAAGTTCTCTCATATAATATTAAGAGACTTGGGAGCAAAGACTTGTGACCTTTTAAACGTTTCCTTCCAGGGATCAAGAGTTAAGGTTAACCCCACGGACACTGTCCAGATCCCCTGCACATAGCGCCCCCCCCCCCCAATCCCATTGAGTGACCCCCATGACCTGAGACAGGAGTCAGCCCTATGCACCACTGCTTGTAGCCTAAATCTTAAAAAATTAACAAGTCTTTTTTGTTGTTGCTATCTGGAATGATAGCACAGCAGGTAAGGAGCCAACCCGAGTTCAATTCCCAGCACCCCATATTGTTCCCTAAGCACCACTAGGAGTGCTAGGATTCCTGAGTACAGAGTCAGGAGTGACCCCAAAACAACAAAGATTAATTGTTCCTAAAGTGAGGAAGTGGTGGAGACCAGAAGCAAATTCCTGAGAAAATCTTTAGTCACAGGGAAGAGTGGCTCAAAGGACAGGGCGGTGTCAGGCTTGAAGAAGACCCCTCTCCCGATCCTCCCAGGATGGGAGATGGATGCTGAAAGTAGACTATAGACCGAATATGATTGTCACTCAGTGCCTCTTTTGCAAACCACAGCACCCAAGAGGAGAGAGAGAACAAAAGGGAATGCCCTGCCACAAAGGCAGGGTGGGATGGGGGGGTGGGAGGGACACTGGGATCATTGGTGGTGGAGAATGGGCACTGGTGGAGGGATGGGTACTTGATCATTGTATAACTGAAACCCAAGCACAAAATTTGTAAGTCTACAACTGTACCCCATGGTGTTTCACTAATAAAAATTTTAAAACCATCCCTGTTAAAAAACGCCCCCCTCCCAGGGGACCCCCTTAAAGAGGCTTCTCAGAATCCCAAACTCCAGGAGAAGGGGCAGCGTGGCTGAGACAGGGCCTGTAGCCTGGCATGGGGCTGTGCTCTCCCTCATGGAGCTCTCCTGGACCTGAAGGTGGGGAGCTGGTGCTCAACTGAGGAGCCACATTAAGCCCTTTACCAAGAGCTTAATATGTTCCAGGCCTGTTTCGGAAACTTAATAGGTAGGACCAATGTCAGGAAACTGGATGATTAGACAACCCAGCTCTCCAGAGAGAGGTCAAGGAGAGAATGAGCTGTACAGAAGGAACCAGTGGACATTAGTAAACAGAAGGAAAGACTTTTTTTGTTTTGTTTTTTAGACACATCAGGCAGTGTTCAGGTTCAGGGATTACTCCTGGCTCTGCACTCAGGAATCACTCCTTGCGGTGCTCAGGGAGCATATGGGATGCTGGGGTTCAAACCCATATTAGCTGTGTGCAAGGAAAGCGCCCTACCCACTGTACTATCTTCTCCAGTCCCAGGAGGAAAGACTTTCATAGCTGATGAAGTTAGGGGTTTGAAGTTCACTTTCTCCTTTACCCATAATCCACACGCTCACAAACTTCTCCCATGGCATCCAAATGACTCCCTTCTCTCTCTAGCTGCGTCTAAGGGTTTGCGAGTCCTTGAAGGAGGAGGGACCGGAAGGAGGGTTGGAAGGACCCACAGCTTGACCTCAAGGGATGGGTGACCGCTGGAGCAGTTCTTCCCAAGAATAGAGTCAAGGGGCCAGAGTGACAATACAGTGGGTTGTGGGAGATTGCTTGGCACAGACCTGACCAGAGTTTGATCCCTGACATTCCATTTGGTCCCCAGAGCCTTCCAGGAGTGATTCCTAAATACAGAGCCGGTAGTAACCCCTGAACCTGAACTCGGCCAGATATGGCCCCTCCCCTCAAAATAAAAAGACTGTTCATTGTTCCTTGTCATTAAAGCCTGTCTTTTGTTGGGGGTGGGGGGATATTATACAATTCAAATAGGTGTTTTGTTGTTTTTTGGCCATACCCAGGAATACTCGGGTAACTCCTGACTCTGCACTTTGACTTTTTTTTTTTAATCAAGAACTTGAACGACAGGATCTGAGCTGTAATACAACAGGTAAGGCACTTGCCTTGCAAACAGCCAACCCGGGTTCAATCCCTGGCATTGCGTATGGTCTCCTGAGCTCTGCTAGGAGTGATCCTTGAGCACAGCCAGAAATAAACCCTGAGCACCACTGGGTGGCCCTCAAACAGAAGAAAATTCAAATGGCAATGTAGTGTCATCTCAACCAGAGAGGACGGCATGTATTAGAAAGACAGGAAGCGATCAACAACCAGACTTTTTGATGTTTGGGGGCAGGGATTGAACCCGGGTCAGCCAAGTGCCAGGCAAGAGCCCGACCCACCAACACCAACAGTAAAAGAGAAACCCTCATTCACTGTTGGTGGGAATGCCACCTGGCTCGGCCTCTACAGAAGGCAGTATATAGATTGCCCAAAGGAACAGGGCTGGGGTCAGACAGTATAGGGTTAAGGCGCTTTGATTCTCAGCACCACGTGGCACCAAAGCACTTCCAGATGAGGTCCTCTTACTTCTGCATCCCTGAACATCGAGGCAGCAGCAAGCCCTGAACACTGCAGGGTGTGGTACCCAAACCAAAAGAAGAGAATTAAACCATCCCTGTTAAAAAAAAAAGTGACTCTAACACACGTTGGTATAAAATCTTGGCATTATAATCACTGGGGAAGAAACTTAGAGGCAGGCTACGGTGCAACTGTAAACGACCTTCCCTAAGACTCTTTATAACGGAAAAAGAAAAAAAAAAAAAAAACGACCTGGTGGGAGTGTAAAATACGGCTACTCTCGCAACGGTCCCCGGCCAACGGACCACGTCGGCTGCGGCGGAGCCGCTGGCCGCTAGGTGGCGCCCGGAGCCCGGCGCGCCCTCCGGGGCGGCGCATGCGCAGTGCCCCGCGTCGACCCGCGGGATCTACGCCCGCGTACGGTTTCGCACGCCACGTCCACCCGCGGCCACCGCTCCCGCCTGCCGCGCGCGCCCGCGACTCCCCGGCTCCCGCTGCCCGCTCCCTCCGACCGACCCAGCCCGCAGTCCGAGATGTCCGAGCTGCCCGCCGACCGCAGTGGCCCGGCGCCGGGCGCCGCGAGTGGCGCCCGCGCTGCCCGGCAGGAGGAGGCAGGCGACGGGAGGCAGGCGTCGGCCCCGGCGCTGCCCGAGAACGCCCGGGCCGGTCCGATGGTGGCGGCAGGCGCGGTTCCGATGGCGGCGGAGGGCGAAGGTCCGATGGCGGTGGAGGGAGAAGGTCCGATGGCGGCGGCGGCGGCGGCGGGAGGAGGTCCGATGGCGGCGGCCGAGCAAGGTCCGATGGCGGCGGCGGCGGCGGCGGGAGGAGGTCCGATGGCGGCGGCCGGACGGGGTCCGATGGCGGCGGCGGCGGCGGCGGCGGGAGAAGTGCCGGTGGCGGCGGCGGCCAGGGACGCCCGGATGGCAGAAGTGGGCCGGGTGTTGGCGGAGCCCGCGGAGGACGAGGGTCCCGAGAACAGGCGCCGGTCCAGGGCCGGGCACGGCCAGGGCCGGGCCGCGCTGCCCTACCTCCGCCTCCGCCACCCGCTCAGCCTCCTGGGCATCAATTACCAGCAGTTCCTGCGCCACTACCTGGTCAACTACCCCATCACCCCCGGCCGCATCCAGGCGCTGGAGGAGCGCCGCCGCCGCTTCGTGGAGGCCTGCCGGGCCCGCGAGGCCGCTCTGGACGCCCACTACCAGCGGAACCCGCAGAGGATGGATTTTGACATCCTGATGTTCACCATCGCGCTGACGGCCTCCGAAGTCATCAACCCTCTGATCGAAGAGCTGGGCTGTGATAAGTGTATCAACAGAGAATAGTCGGTTCTGCAGGGCGGCGACCGGCGAGACGGCGTTCGGGCCCCTCTGCATTTCGAGGCAGTGTTGTTCTGGGTTTTTGTTTTGATTTGTTTTTTTTGTTTTGTTTTGTTTTGTTTTGTTTAACAACCCTGTATCTTGAATTTTTTTTTTTAATTTTTTTTTTAAAGCCCAAGTTTGTGAACCTTAAATCGGTGCACAGCCAGGGGGGAGGGGCCGCAGCTTGACCGTGCAGGCATCTATCTGAGACACTACAGGCTTTCACGGTCTTTTGTGTGTGTGTGTGTGTGTGCGTGCGTGTTTGTGCGTGTGTGTGCGTGCGTGTGTGTGCGTGTGTGTGGTGGATTCCCCGTTCTTTTCCCTGCAATGTGAAACTGTCTTAAACGTTGCTGCACCCCAAAAGGTGGATGCTTGTTTTTCAACTAAGACTTTCAGAAAGGAAAAAAAAGAAAAAAAGCCAGTCGAGCCCCTGATGATGAGAGAAATAAGGTCGATGACAACAGAGATGGGCTAAGCAGAGCTCGGGGAGAACTGGCGATTCTCAGAATCCGGACAGGTCAGATTCAACCATTCCCAGTGTAAGACTGTGTATTCTGAGGCCTTGGAAGAGGCAGGAAGAGTCAATCTTGTATATATTACCTGATAAACCATGTATTCAAGAATATCTGAAATTTCTGGGTGTTTTTTCCCCTCCAAATTTTTTTTCAACTATTTGAGTACATCTCTTCTATATCCCCTCTAATATATCAAATGTACAGCCCCTTATTCCCTATGCCCCCACTTACCCACCTGCCACACCCGTTTCTCGTTTCTTTCTGGCCTTCCGGTCCCTACACAACATGGAAGGGGAGGGAGGAACGTGAGTTCTGGGCCAAAGCTGGAGGAACTTGGGGTTTATTCCTGGCTCAGTGCTCAGGCAGCATTTCTGGTGGGCTGGGGTGGGGCAGGTCACAGGTGGGGATCAGCCTTATGCCAAGGGGGGAGCTGTTAACTGGGACATGCGACACCTGGCAGTGCAGACAGCTGGACTGTGGACGCTGCTCTAAGGACCACCAGGGCTACACCCAGAGATCATGGGCGTGCCCAAGGAGGAGTTGGGGTGTGGTAGCAAGGATGGAATTTATGGCTTTGCACAAGCCTTGCATCAGCTCTGCCCCTTTTGAGCCCCAGCTTTATTTGGGGGAGGGGGTACCACACCCAGCCGTATTCAGGGCTTACTCCTGGTTCTGTGCTTAGGCATCACTCCTGACAGGCTCGCAGGACCGTGTGCAGTACCAGGGAGCAGATGCAGGTAAGCTGCGTGCAAGGCAACCATCCTACCCACTGTGCTATTGCTCCAGCCCCCAGCTTTTTCTTTTATTTTTCTTTTTGGGTCATACCCGGCAATGCACAGGGGTTACTCCTGGCTCTGCACTCAGGAATCATTCCTGGCAGTGCTCAAGGGACCATATGGGATGCTGGGAATCGAACCCAGGTCAGCTGCATGTGTTATTGCTCCAGCCCCCCTCCCTTTTTTTTTTCCTTTTTGGGTCACATCCGGCAATGCACAGGGGTTACTTCTGGCTCTGCACTCCGGATTTACTCCTGGTGGTGCTCAGGGGACCATATGGGATGCTGGGAATCGAACCCAGGTCAGCCACGTGCAAGGTAAATACCCTACCTGCTGTTCTGTTGTTCCAGCCCATTTTCTTAACATATAGTTTATATACATACAGTCCACCCTTTTATTTCTCTCCTACTTATTTCTTTCGCAGGCCACACTCTGTTGTGCTCAGGAGAAGGCCAACGCCTTAGTTCCTAGATTGTCTCTCCACTCTCCACCCGCCCTTGAAACCTATTAAATTGTTCCCTTGTTCTTGGTTTCCAGTCTAGTCACAGCTTGTCTGATTTCTGATTCCAGAACATTTGTACAACCCCAAAAAGAAACAGTGTTACTATGAGTGAATGTCCTCTATTGTACTCTCTGCATCCCCGCCCTTGTCCACTGTCCACCAAGAAACCACTTCTGTTTCTCTTGCATGACTTTGTTCCCCCATTTCATGGAAATGATCTTGGGGGACCACCTTGTGGGCCCTTGACCATCAGGTTCACTTCTTCTGGGGTGCAGCTCAGATGTGGGGCTCAATCTCTCGTCTGCAGAGTAATGGATCCACTGGGTGTCACATCACCATCAAGTAGAGGACACTTCTTAGGTTTCAATATTCATAGACTGGCTTCTGTGAAAGCCAGGGTCACTCCTTTCGCTCCTGGGGTCTCTAACAGGTGGCAGTAGTTGAGGACCCTAGGGGGGCTGGGGATTGCACTAGGGTAAGCCACATGCATGATAAATACCTTGGCCCCTGTACTAGCTCTCCAGCCTCAAGAGCCATTTTAACCTTTTTTTTTCTTTTTGGGTCACCCCCGGCGATGCACAGGGGTTACTCCTGGCTCTGCACTCAGGAATTACTCCAGGTGATGCTCAGGGGACCATATGGGATGCTGGGGATCGAACCCGGGTTGGCTGCGTACAAGGCAAACGCCCTACCCGCTGTGATATCACTCCAGCCTCCGTTAGTTTTTGTATTTTGGATCACACCTCATGGTATTCAGGGTTCATTCATGGCTTTTTGTGGCTCTGAACCCAGCGATCACTCCTGGCAGGCTAGGAGAACCATATGGGGTGCCAAAGATTGAACCCAGGTCAGCCATGTGCAAGGCAAGCACTCTACTACCCACTATACTATTGCTCTGGTCCCACATTTTAACTTCTGAGAAAACCTGTTTGCCCATTTTCTAAAACCTAGCAGCTTCAGCTGTGACTCACAGGGCTTGGGGGAGAGGGGGTGTTGTTATGTAACTTACAAAGATTTGTTCTCCAGAATATTTCTTTATACTTCATTAGGACAAATATAGACCAAGTTTCTTTTGTTGTTTTGTTTTTATATCAAGCAATGCTCAGGGGTTACTCTTGGTTCTGCACTCAGAAGTCACTCTTGGCGGTGTTTGGGGTGCGAGGGATCGAACCCAGGTCAGCTGTGTGCAAGGCAAGAGCCTTAACCTCTGTACTATCTCTCTGGCCCTAGACCCAACTTCTAGATCCCTTTTTTTTTTTTTTTTTGCTTTTTTTTGGGGGGGTCACACCCAGCGATGCTCAAGGGTTGCTCCTGGCTCTGCACTCAGGAACTACCCCTGGCAGTGCTCGGGAGACCATATGGGATGCTGGGAATTGAACCCGGGTCAGCAGCATGCAAGGCAGACACCCTATTTTGCTCCAGCCCTTTTCTTTTTTTTCTTTCTTTTTTTAGATCCCTTTTACAGTTTAATTCAGGTTCATGAAAAAATTCCTTGAGTGAGGGGCCAGACAGTAGTACAGCAGGTAAGTGCTTGCTTTGCACACGGCTGACCCCAGTTTGTTCCCCAGCATTCCATATAATCCCTTGAGCACCACCAGGAGCAATTCCTGAGTGCAGAGCCAGAAGTAACCCCTGAGCATGGCCGCTTGTGGCCCCCAAAACAAAACAAAAATTCTCAGAAGAGAAGGGGTGACGCTGTGCCATAGGACACTGTTTTAAGCTGCCTCTAGAATCTAAAACCAGAAAAGAGATGCCTGAGGAGGCAATGGCAGGCCTGGAGGTGGACACTCACCCCTCTGGGAGATGGACCCCCAGCTCTGCCACCCCAATCCCGTCCAGCCCGCGCTACGGGTCCTGGTTCCCGGTTCTTCAGAGCTGAGCTCAGCTTCCGTTTCCTGCTGGCAATGTGTCCTACAGGCATGGTTCACAGAGATCTGCTGTACAGAGAATTCATCCGAGACCTGTACATGTCGGGCTCATTTATTCCCTCCCCACCAGCTTCAGGACTCTGACAGACCCCAGTTCACAGAGCAAGTCACAGCCAATCCAGTGACTGGCCAAGCCAGGAAGGAAGAAAACAGATTCAAATCTAGGCAGGGCCTGTGCTTTTTAATTTGTAGGGTTGGGGGCTACGGGGGGAGTGGCCACACCCAGCAGTGCTCAGGGGACCTGGCGGTGTTTCCACGTGCAGTGCTTTGCTCCCCAGCCTTTGAGCCATCTCTCCGGCAGATGCCCCTCTTTGTTCTCTTGCAATTTGGGGTCTTCTCCCTGGCGCGCCTCTGCACTTGCCAGAATAGAAGTCTGATCCATACCCAGCGGAAGAGAGCGGAGCACCCCCTAGGAAGTTAGGGTATTTCTCCCACCGGAACCCACTACCTCCAGATCATGGCAGACACACACCCTCTATCCCCCGTTCCTCCCCTCCCCATCGGAGCCAAACAAAAACCAGGCAGACTAAGAGTTCTCGGCACCCCCACACTCCCTGCCCCCACCCATCCCCTTCAACACACAGCCCTTCCCCAGGCTCCAGGAAAAGGCCAGGTTAATGGACAGGATATTAGTCAGTTCAAAGTAGGAAGCTCTGGGGCTGGAGATACAGTCCAGCAGGGAAGGCACTGACCCTGCACGCAGCCAGCCCGAGTTTAAGCCCCAGCACCACCTAAGGTCCCCTGAGCGCCTCCAGGACTGATACCTGAGCAGAGAAAGAGTCAGGGGTAAGCCCTGAGCACTGCTGGGTGTAGCCAAAAAGAACAAACAAAAGCAACAAAGAAGGACATTCTGACAAAGATTCTGGACAGGTGCCATCCATGCCTGCTGGCCATACATGGCCTCCTGGTCCCATACCCCCACCCCACCTTGCCGAGACCTCTGGGGTTAGAGAGCGGGCTCTCCCGAAAAACAGAGCCAGGGCGGCTTAAGTGTTTGAGACTTGCCACAATGCCAGTGTCTGTCTCAATTCCAAAGAATCACCAATAGGATGGGAGGTTTTTCCAAGCCGGCGGAGGAAGACAAAGACGCCGCCGCAGACAGAAGGAGGCTGATTCTATTCTCTTGTCATCATCGGGACCCCACCACAGCCACAGCCACTGTCAGAAAAGGACCTGCCAACATTTCAGCCCTTCCCTTCATCTTCTGAGGTTCCTGAGATGGGGAAAGAAGAGAGAAAGATGTGATTGTCATAAGGACTCCATGAGGGACCAGAGCCATACTACGGTGGGTATTTGCCTTGCAGGGGCTGGAGCGATAACACAGTGGGGAGCATTTGCCTTGCAGGCAGCCGACCCAAGTTCAATTCCCAGCATCCTATATGGTCCCCTGAGCACCACCGGGAGTAATTCCTGAGTGCAGAGCCAGGAATAACCCCTGTGTATTGCTGGGTGTGACCCAAAAAGAAAAAAAAAAGAGCACTTGCCTTGCATGCAGCCAACTGGGATTCCATCCCTAGCATCCCATATGTCCTCTGGTCACTGACACGTATGTTCCCACTGAACTCCTAAAAATGATGTACCGTGGCCAGGAAGTAAACATTTTTGGGGAGATGGGGGCTGGGTCACAACCAACCATGCTCAGAGGTTACTCTGAGCTCAGGGATCACTCCTGGCAGTGCTCAGGGAACCATATGGGATGCTAGGGATCGAACCGGGGTTAGCCGTGTGCAAGGCAAATACTCTACCCGCTGCACTATTGCTCTGGCATCAGGAAGTACAACTTCTGGCAAACATATGATCCCTAGGAAGCACAATGAGCAAGAAGAGAGCACCCCAACAAAAGGAGTATACGACCCTCAGGAGGAGCACAGGGACAGAGTATACCACAAGTGAACACCACCAAAAATGTACAAACAGGGGCCAGAGCAATAGTACAGTGGGTAGGGCATTTTCCTTGCATGCGGCTGACCTGGGTTTGATCCCCAGCACCCCATGTGGTTCCCTGACCTGAGCATCACCAGGAATCATCCCTAACATAGAGCCAGGAGTAAGCCCTGAGCACAGCCGAGTATGGCCCAAAAACGAAGAAAAACAACACACACACAAAAATGTGCAACACCACAAAGGCTCTTTATCATACCCTTTGAAACAACAAGAAAAAGTGGGAGGTAAGGGGGTCGGAATAAAAGAAAAGATAAGAAAACAACATTCCCCTGGGCATCTTCAGTGATTGGTCTAGGGATTGACATGTGACCTAATACTAGAGAGGAAGCTGCCTGAGATTGAAGTCTGCCCACGGACAAAATAGACCAGGGAGTGGACTGGCACGGTGCTCAGAACTTCTGACTCCACACCCAGGGGTGGCTCAGGGGACCATATGGGATGCCAAGGATCAAACCCAGGTCAACTGCATATAATGGCAAATGCCCTACCCACTAACTCTCTTGATCCCGCCCCTGAAATGCTATCTTTGAGACACTTAAGTGGATATCCAATGGCATTAAGACTCTTTGGTTTGAGGACTGGAGAAATGATAGAGCAGGTAGGGCGCTTGCCTTGCACATGGGTGACACAGGTTCAGTTCAGCATCCCATATGGTTCCCTGAACGCCTCAGGAGCACAGAACCCTGAGCACTGCTGGGAGTGACCCCAAAACAAAAAAAGACATTTTCGTTCTGTTTTTGTGCCATATCAGGTGGTGCTCAGGGGCTACTCCCAGCTCCATGCTTAGGGACCTCTCCGTGAGGTGCTCCAGAGACAATGTGATGCTGAGAATTAACCCTAGGCCTCCTGTAGGCACAGTTCACACCATTGAGCTCTCTTTCCAGTCAGGAGAAAGCTCTGAGCATGGCCAAATATGGCCCTGAAACAAACAAAAACTAAAGAGTCAAAAACAAAAAAAATTATGAGCCAGAGGAAAATAGATGAAATGATTGGGCAGGATAGCATGGCCGATAAGGCACTTGCCTTGCACGCGGCCAACCCGGGTTCGATCCCGAGCATCCCATGTGGACCTCAAGCACTGCCAGGAGTAATTCCTGAGGGCAGAGCCAGAGTACTCCTGAGAACTGTTGGGTGTGTGGGTGTGACCCCCCAAAAAAAATAGATGAAGTGAGACACAAGTAAGTGTGCTCAGGGCTTCCTCCTGGCGCTGTGCTTAGGCGTCACACCTGGCCAGGCTCAGGGAATATCCGCAAAGCTCTACCTGCTTTATGATCACTCAAGCCCATAGAACTTTCTGCAAGTTGTGGCCCTCATCTGTCCACAACTGTGGCCAGCTGTGACATTTAGAACATTTAAAATGTGACTAGTGCACTTAGGAACAACGTTTTCAGTGTATTTAACTTTTAGTAGCTTGGTTTCAAACGTGAACGTCACAAGCTATCAGTGGATACTATAGCTTGCCCACTGGAGACCAAGAAAATATATAAAGCATTAGAGAATAAATGCCATAGGATTCAACATAGCCCTGCACTGTTTGTTTTGGGGCCACACCCAGCAATGCTTGGGGGTCACTCCTGGCTCTGCTCAGGCATCACTCCTGGTGGTGCTCGGAAGACCATATGGAATATGGAGGATCAAACCTGGATAAGCTGCATGCAAGGTAGAAGCCCTCCCCACTGTAATATCTCCGTGATCTCCCTGCGCTATTTTTTTAACCTTAGGAAGCACCTAATGGAGTATCTCAACAGCCCCATTATACAGATGAGAAAACAGAGGCTCCAGAAAGGGTGTCAATGACACTGTGAGAACCAACTGAGCTAGGTTTGGGACTATGGTATCTTTGATTCTGATGCCAAGACAATGCCCTGCCCCCACACCCCTGGGCCCCTGTCACCTAGCGACCCCCTGTCCCCCACTGCAACTTACCACCAGTTGGTTGCCTGCTACCTTTTCTTTATCTCCTCCAGGATAACATCAATAATTTGTAGCAACTTGGCCTCTTGCACAAAACCTTCACCTCTCTGGGCACAGAGAGAAAATGCAGATGTGGCTGTTTCCCCTGTCCCCTGGAGACCCCAACACCCCATCACTCCTGTCCAGGTCTCTTGCCCAAAATCACCTTCTTTGAATGGACCAGTTTTTCTTCCACAAACACTTCGAATTCTCCTGTAGTCTGAGCAGATATGTCTGACTCCTGGAGAGGGAATGTTGGGCATGGGGGCAGGGGGCGCTCTTGAGCTCCCCTCCACATCCCTTGGGGGCCTCACCAAGCCCACATGCCACCAGCACACTCACGAAATTGAGCTGATTGGGAAACTGCTCTTCCAGAATACTTCTCAGTAGAGCATACTACAGGGTGGAGAGGACCCTGTGGTCAACGGTGTGGGGGGCCCTCCCAGGCCGCACGCCCCCTACCTCCAAGCCCCAAATACTCACCTGGATGCCATAGCTTCAGAGACCACTGGAGACAAGAGTAGAGATGGGGGGGGGCAAGTGGGAGGGACACCTTATCAGTGACTGGGACCCTATGTCTATCCCCTCCTTCTTTTCTCCCATAACACAAATGTGGTGAGTTCAGGGACTGGAAAGATAATACAGCTGGTACAGCTGGTAGGGCATTTGCCTTACAATGGCTGATGAGTTCAATCTCCGGCAACCCATATGTTCCCCGAGCCTTCCAGAAGTAATTCCTGAGCTCTGAGCTCTGATCTCAGAGCCAGGACTAATCCCTGAGCACCGCTGGGTATGCCTGCCTCTCCCCCCCAAAAAAACACAGTCCATAAGTGCCCCACAACCTGCTGGCTTTCGGCCACAGGGAACCCCAGTTCCTCCAGCAATGCTGCAGGCCTGCCTAGCTCCGGCCTTCACGTGGGCTGACCCCTGGGCAGAAGAGATAGTCCAGAGGGAAAGACGCTCGCCTTGCACGCAGCCCACCCAGATTCCATGCCCAGCTGCCTATTTGGTCCTCCCCCTGCTTCAGTACCACCAGAGTGGTCCCTAAGGGCAGAGCCAGGAAGAAGCCCTGAGTACTGCACACCCCCACCCCAGGCACCTCTGTCACTTCCTTCTGCCTTTTCTCCTCAATCATTCCCTTGGGAAGACCTTCCTGAGCACCTGAACTAAAACTGTGGCCCTCAAGATACCTATTGGCCACAGCACTAGAAACTAGGCCTTCTGGGGCCGGAGCAATAGCACAGCGGGGAGGGCGTTAGCCGTGCACGCGGTCAAATCGGGTTCAATCTCGGCATCCATATGGTCCCCCAGCACCGCCAAGAGTAACCCCTAAGCATTGCCCCAGGTGATTAAAAAAAAAGACAAAAAAAGAAACTAGGGGGCTGGGGTGATAGCCCAATGGATAGGGCGTTTGCGTTGCACGCGGCCAACCCGAGTTCGATTCCCAGCATCCCATATGGTCCCCTGAGCACTGCCAGGAGTAATTCCTGAGCGCAGAACCAGGAGTAACCCCTGTGCATCGCTGGATGTAACCCCTGTGCATCGCTGGATGTGACCCAAAAAGGAGAAAAAAAAAAGAGAAACTAGGCCTTCTCTATGCGCCCCCTGCTGGCCATACCTGCCTTCCCGCTGTATCCCAGGCACACTCAGGGCACAGGCTAGAGATCGAGAGGGAGTGGTGGGATGAATGGAGACAGTGATGGGGTCAAAGAAAGGACTGGAGGGGGTCGTCAAGGAGGAAACCGGAGGAGACACATCAAGTAGGAAAAGGTGAGGGGAGAGAGGAGAGTCTGTAGGAGGGAGGAGGGGAGAAGGGAAAGGGACAAAGACAGGGAGGGACAGGAGGGGAGATGGGGAAGGAAGAACGGAAGGAGCAAGGGCAGGAAGAAGGGAGGGAGAAAGAGAAGGAGGAGGGGAGAAAGAGGGAGGGAAGAAGGAAAGCAGAGGAGGGGAAGAGGGAGGAAAGGGACAGGGAAAGCAGAGGAGAAGAGGGGGGAAAGCAGAGCAGGGGAGGAAAAGGAGAGGAGGGAGAGGGGAGAGGAGAGGGAAGAAGGGAAGACAGAGTAGAGAAAGAAGAAAGGGGAGAGACTGGAGGTCTGGAGGGGTCACTGCAGGGCTGGAGGGATAGTACAGTGGGTAGGGCGTTTGCCTTGCACATGGCCAACCCGGGTTCAATTCCCAGCATCCCACATGGTCCCCCGAGCACCGCCAGGAGTAATTCCTGAGTGCAAAGCCAGGAGTAACCCCTAAGCACTGTCAGGTGTGCCCCACGAAAAGAAGGAAGAGGAGCTGGAGCCATAGTACAGCGAGTAAGGCGTTTGCTTTGCATGCGGCTGACCCAGGTTCAATCCCTAGCATCCCATATGGTCCACTGAGCACCGCCAGGAATGATTCCTGAGCGCAGAGTAGGAATAAGCCCTGAGCATCACTGGGTGTGACCCAAAAAGCAAAATAGAAAGAAACTAACTTGGGGCTGGAGCCAAGCAGCTAGGGCGATTGCCTTGTAGGCAGCTGACCCAGGCGACTGGCCCAGGTTTGATCCCAGGCAACTCAATCACTGCCAGGAGTGATCCCTGAGCACAGACTAGGAGTAAGTGCTGAGCACAGAGGGCTCTGACCCAAAACAAACAATGCCAGGAATCAGGCCTCGGAATAGGAACAGGGATTTGAACCTCTGGACACCAAACAGAACTAGAAGGTGGAGCCACATTCCCACCAGAGAACTGGAACTGGGAAGCTTCCTGACTGCCTCCCTCACTCTTTGCTGCAATCCTGACCCCAGGAACCCAATCTTCCCAGGGAAAGCCAGACTGCCTGGACCAGCCCATGCAAGGGAGAGAGCAGGGCCAGCCCCCTCACCAGTAGATCACTCGGATTGTGATCCTGTTGTCGTCTTCCACCTCCTCCTTGGGGGTGCCCAAGGTGGGCGAGAACTGTGACCTCAGGAATTTCATATTAGGACCCTGAGTGCTTTGCAGCCCGTGGGTGTCATCTCGGGAAGCCGCTTTGGAAGCGGTTTGTAGCTTTGGAATTTTGATTGGCAAGTCTGCTTTCTGGGTGGGCAAATCTGTGCCTGCTGGAGGGAGTGAGGGTGGGGGTGCAGGATGCGGCTCTTGAGCCGGCCTGGGAGCGCTGGTGTGGAGAAATGGATAGGGCTTCACCGCCGACCCCAGAGCCGTGTTCTTAACAGGCATTGGAGAAGATTCTGGGGTCAGCTCCAAAGTTGGGATGTTCAGGTCAGGTTCGAAAGCAGAGGTGGTGCTCGGGTTCAGGACCAGGGCTGGGGGGCAGTGGGAAGTTGATGGTGGGGTCTGGAACAGGTCCAGAGTGGGGGCTGGAGTCAGTTCAGACTGAGGAGCTGAAATTGGAATTGGGGTCCAGGATGGAATCTGGTTCTGGGTCACAACTGGGGAGTGGAGTCTAGACTGGGGAGGTGGAACTAGAGTCTGGGTGGGAATCAGGTTCTGGGTCAGAGTGTGGGCCTGGAATCTAGATTGGGGATCTGGAACCGGGGTCTGGGTGGGAATCAGGTTCTGGGTTAGAGTAGGGGACTGGCGTCTAGGCTGGGCAACTGGAACTGGGGTCCGGTCGGGAATTAGGCTCTGGGTCAGAGTAGGGGACTGGAGTCCAGACTGGGCAGCTGGAACCGGGGTCCGGGTGGGAATCAGGTTCTGGATCGGAGTCGGGAACTGGGGTCCAGACTGAGGAGCCAGATTTGGGATCTGGACCAGAGTACCGAGCCCCAGCTGAGGGGGGGTTTGAAGAGAAGTCAGGGTTGGAATCTGGTTCAGCGTTGAGGCTCCAACCTGAGGTAGGACCTGGACTGAAGCATGCATGGGGCTCGGGTACTGGATCAGAACCGGAGTTTGGACAGGGCTCGGTGTCTGGACTGGAGCCACGAACTGGACAGGAGGCGCCATCTGGGTGGGTGGCGGGAACTGGATGGGAGGCGGGAACTGAATTCGAGGCCTGAGCTGGGTCAGAGGCGGGGCTGGGGTCGGAGGCGTGGTCTGGACGGAAGGCGTGGCCTGGACGGGAGGCGTGGCCTGGACGGGAGGCGTGGCCTGGATAGGGGGCGTGGTCTGGTCAGCAGGTGTGATCTGAACGGGAGGCGTGGTCTGAGCTGGATGCCGGGTTTGGGCCGGAGACGGAAACTGGACCGGAGTGGACATGGAAGTCGGACCGCGAGTTGACGTGCGGGGCATGTGGACTGGCCTTGACAGGTGAGCCGGAGTAGAGATCTGGAACGGAACTGGAGACTGGGTCGGAGCCCGAACGTGCATTGAAGTAGGGTTCCGGACCCGGTCTGGGGTACGGACCAGGGCCATAAGCCGGGTGGGAACCCATCTCTGGTCCGAGTTCCTGGCAGGGGTGGAAGACCGGACTGTGACTGCGTGCCGGATGGAGGCGGGGTCTGTGGTCCGCACCCGGTGGTTCATGGGTGCCGGGAATGTGGGGGACGGGCCCCGGTAACCAGGCTTGGGATCCCTCCCGGCCCTCCTTCCTATGTTGGTGGGAACTTCACCCGCTCTAAGGTTCTAAAAGGGTGGTGGTCATCAGGGGCGACTGTTGCATCGGATTCCACTCAGGGCTCGATTCGATTGCCCTGGGCCCGGGATGGGGTGGATGCCTAGAATCCCTCCCTTCCTTCTCATCACTGGTGTAAGGAACGCCTCTGCGTTCCCCTCGCTGTCATTAACGGGCAAGCAGCGTTTGGGGCATGTTTACTGAGTGCGTGAGGGATGATCGTCCCTGTGCTTCCGCACAGTGCCAGCAGTGTCAGTTCGGGTGGGTAGGACTGGGGCGAGGAAGGGCTAGGACCCTCGGGATCACAGGAGAGGGGTGAGAACCCGTCCAGAGCCATGAGAGAGGACTTCCTAGAAGATAACTGAAGGCCTGAAGAGATAGTACAGCGGCTAAGGCGCTTGCCTTGCACACAGGGTCACCCCCTCGCCCAACAGGAGTGATCCCTGAGCACAGAGCTAGGAGTAAGCCCTGAACACTGCTGGGTGTGCCCACACACACACACACACACACACACACACAAACACACACACGTGTCTACTGGGAAGTCTACTGAGAGATCTGGAGAAAAGTCCTTATAATAGTAACAATTTGGGGGTTGAAGCGATAGCACAGCGGGTAGGGTGTTTGCCTTGCACACAGCCAACACGGGTTCGATTCCCGGCATCCCATATGATCCCCTGAGCACTGCCAGGGATAATGCCTGAGTGAAGAACCAGGAGTAACCCCTGTGCATCACCAGGTGTGACCCCCAAAAAAGAAAAAAAAAATGGTAAATATTTTCTCTCTTTTTTTTTTCTTTGCTTTTTGGGTCACATCTGGCAATGCACAGGGTTTACTCCTGGCATTGCTCAGGGGGCCATATGGGATGCTGGAAATAGAACCCGGGTCAGCCGTGTGCACGGCAAATGCCCTACCCGCTATGCTATGGTTCCAGCCCCCTATAATAGTAACAATTGATGTGTAGCAGTGCTCTGTGTAATAGTGCTAACTCTACCCATATCCCATGCTACCAACTGGTGGCGTCAGAATTCAGTTACCAAGCCATAACAGAGGGGGCGGTCCACCCTGGTTCCATCTGGGGCATCCCAAATGGTACCCCCTCAGGAATAATACCTGAGTGGAGACCCAGGAGTAACCCCCACGGGTGTGACCCAAAAAGCCTCCCCCTCCAAAAATAAGAATTCATAGTGCAGCAATGGGCAGCCCCCTTCCCCATCCTGCCTCGTGGGGCTTAACATCTGCTAAGGGCTTATCCAAGGAATTTTCTATTTGTGGCCCAATCCCCAGCTCCTGGAGCAAGGTGAGACAACACAGTAGTGCTCCATAAAATGCTTGTCTTTTTCATTTTATTTTGCTTTCTTTTTTAGGGTCACACCCACCCGAACCCAGCAGTGCTCAGGGCTTCCTCCTGGCTCTGTGCTCAGAGAGCACTCCTGGCAGGGCTCCGGGAATCCTTTGTGGTACTAAGGATTGACACTGGTGGTGCCTGTGAAGCAAGCAACCTACCGCTTAGACTTTGTCTCTGGCCCCTTTTGACTTATTTATTTAGGGTCTGGAGAGATAGTACAGTGGGTCAGGAAAGATAGTACAGCGGGTCAGGCACAATCCCCAGCATCCCATAGGGTCCCCCAGCACTGCCAGAGTGATCCCTGAGTGAAGACCCAGGAGTAACCCCTGAGCAGGGCTGGGTGTGACTCAAAAACAAACAGAAGAAGAATGAGGAGGAGGAGGAGGAGGAGAAGGGAAGAAGAAGGAGGAGGAAGAAGAAGGAGGAGGAGGAAGAAGAAAAAGAAGGTGGAGGAGGAAGAAAAGGAGAAGGAAGAAAGAAGGAGGAGGAGGAGGAGGAGGAGGAGGAGGAGGAGGAGGAAAGAAGAATTTAATCAGTTGGGAAAATAGTTCAGAGAATAGAGAACTACCTTTCTATCTTTCACTCCAGTTTCCCCAAAAATAGTGTCTTAGGAAGTCATAATGCAATTGCCGTGCACCAGAATATTGATATGGGTCTGAGCCATCAATGAGGTCAGAGATGGCCTTCCTAGAAGGCCATGATCCGTGCAGCTCCCAGCTCCTGATTACTCTTCCTGTACTAAACCGAGGGCTTGGATCTCTAATGCTAGGAAGTGCTGGAAAGAGGCTTCCTCTCCTGTGTGATGCTGGGCAAGTGTTTTCCCCTCTCTGGACTCCAGTTTGCCCCTCTGTAAAATTGGCTTCCCTCTCCTAGCATAATACAGAGAATAGATGCTTACTGGAACTCTGTTAGGAGCCAGCCTCTTGGTTTGTTTTGTTTTTTAGTTTTTAGATCACACCCAGTAATGCTCAGGGCTTGCTCCTGGTTCTGCACTTAGGAATCACTCCTGACGGTGCTCAGGGGACCTCATGGATGTCGAAGATCAAACGCAGGTCAGCTGCGTTCAAGGCAAGTGCCTTACCCGCTGTACTATCTCACCAGCTTCCACCAGCCTCTGTTTGGAGATGCTTTGTGCTTATTATTTCATACAGTGTTCTGAAGCAGATCCTAGTCAGTGAGAATAAGCCGACCTGCTGAATCACGTGACAAGCCAGGTGCAATGAGACCACATTTATAGACCGTTTCAGAGGGAACGAGTGAAACACTGGAGGCATTCAGCCCTAAAGAGACATCCACCACAGGAGTCATTTTAATGAACAACTTATCCTTTTATTTTTTTAAACCACTTGGATTGTTTTCTCTCTCTCTCTCTCTCTCTCTCTCTCTCTCTCTCTCTCTCTCTCTCTCTCTCGTGTGTGTGTGTGGTGTGTGTGTTTGGGGGGGGCAACAACTGCCAGGATCACTTCTGGAGGGCTCAAGGCACAGTATGGAGTGCCAGGACTCCAACCCTGAATAGGAATCCAAACACCCCACCTGTTGTACTATCTCTCTGGCCCCTCCGGATTGTTTCTGACCCCTGCAGCATCGACACCAAAGACAAAGAACCTTTCATAAATGACTGAGTAGAGGGGAGAAAGAAAACCAGCATATAAATAACCAGTATGTACAACTTCCAGAGGTAAAAGTCTCCCTGCCACCACTTCCAGCTTTGCCCTCCAACGTGTCCGAGGTAGAGACTGGGAAGCACCCAGGAAATAGAAAAACATCCAGGCTGCATGCCCAGGGGCTGATGGAGAAGGAGCAGGTCAGGCCTAGAAACACAGTGCAGGGGCAGCGTTAGAAACAGCAGCAGTTTCTGGGCCGGGACTGATAGTGCAGGAGGCGGGACCCTCGCCTCACATGCAGCTAACCCGGATTTGATCCCCACACCACAGATGGTCCCCTGAGCAACACCATGAATGATGCCGAGTACTGCATGGTGTAAGAAAGAGAAGGGAGGGGCTGGAGCAATAGCACACCGGGTAGGGCGTTTGCCTTGCAAGTGGCTGACCCAGGTTCGATTCCCAGCATCCCATATGGTCCCCTGAGCACCGCCGGGGTGATTCCTGAGTGCAGAGCCAGGAGTAGCCTCTGTGTATCGCCGGGTGTGACCCAAAAAGCAAACGAAGGAAGGAAAGAAAGAAAGAAAGGAGCAAGGAAGAAAAAGAGGAAGGAAGGAAGGAAGGAAGGAAGGAAGGAAGGAAGGAAGGAAGGAAAAGGAAGAGCTTCTGCAAATAAGGAGGGAGGGAAGCAGGGAGGCAAAGCGGGAGTGTCAGTCTCAGCCCTGCCCTGCCCTCTTCCCAGGGGCTGACAACCAGGGAGGCTTTGGCTGAGCCCCTCACCCCACCCCCAGGAGGAGGGGAGGGGAGGGGTGATAGGGGAGAGGAGAGGAAATATGAAAGAAAAAGACCTCCGGTCTTTCAGAGAAAATGGTCAGTTCAGAACAGCAAGTGAAATCAAGGACGAATGAAATGATCAGAACCGTAAGAAAGTGGGCTGAAGAACCTTCCAGTGTCTATACCCTTCCCCCCTTTGACAGATTGAGAAAAGGGACCACAGGAAATGCAGGGGGTTGCTCCGGCCAGGGTGCTCACAGTATACTACAGACGGGGAGTGTAGAATGGGCTAGTACCTCCCGAGCATAGACCGACGGGGCAGGTATGACGTAAACAGTACGAGATTCTCCATCCTCAGGGCGACTCCAATCCACTGAGGGTCTGCTGCGAGAGGATAAAAATCCAGGCTCTAAACTCTCGGTTAATGTTTTTTTTTTCCCCTTCCCACCACCGGGGAATCCCAAAACCAGCGACTGTGGAACGACCCAGTCAGAATAGGCTCAGAGTGGCTGGAGTGACAGCACAGCAGGTAGGGCGTTTGCCTTGCACACGGCCGACCTGGTTCGATTCCCAGCACCGCCAGGAGTAATTCCTGAGTGCATGAGCCAGGAGCAACCCCTGTGCATCGCCGGGTGTGACCCCCCCCAAAAAAAAAGTAAATTAAAAAAGAATAGGGGTAGAAGCCGAAGACGGATCAATCGGAAAGGTCCGACGAGGAACCGGCCAACTCCATTACACAGACTAGCCACCCTGGGGGGCAGCTGGACTGTCGCTGGCCCGGCCCCTCACCTTGGGCCGTCCCCGGAACAGTCCTGTGTCCTCCTGTTGTTGAGGGCATCGGGGAGTGTGTGCGCTGGCTCCGGGGTCCCCGCCAGTAAGCGAGACCCAGTGTCCCGGCCGGGGCCGCGGCGTCGGATATGGACCAGCAAGAGCCCGCCACCGGCCAAGCCCGCGGCCACCAGCAGCCCCAGCGCGGGCGGCAGAAGGAAGCGCTGCGCGTCCTCGCCCTGCCGCGGGCCCGGGGCAGCCGCGGGCAGCGCGTCCGCGCCGTCGGGGTGAACCGGGAACTCGCAGCGCGGGCCCATGTAGCCGGGCGCGCAGGCGCACACCAGGCCCGAGAAGTGCGCGTAGCAGCGGCCGCCGTGGGCGCAGGGGCGCGCGGCGCAGGGGTCGGCGCGTTCGCGGCAGTCGCGGCCGCCGAAGCCCAGCGCGCAGGAGCAGCGGCGCGCGCCGCCGCCCTCCAGGCACGTGCCGCCGTTGGCGCAGGCGCGGCCGGCGCAGTCGTCCAGGTCGTGCTCGCAGCGCGGTCCCGCGAAGCCCGCGCGGCAGCGGCAGCGCAGGGAGTGGCCCAGGTCCAGGCAGAGCCCCCCTGTGGGGAAGGGGGCATTAGGGGGTGGAGGGCGGGCCCCGCAACACGGGCCTCGCAACACCCGCCCCCCAAGGTCGCCTGCCCGCTGTGTCTCAGCCCTGGAACCCCAGACTCGCTCGCGATTTCGTTTGTCCCCTCTATCATTTAAGGGACAGTTTGGGGCCCGATTGCGGGGTAGGCACTTGCCTTGCACGTGTTCGACCCGGGTTCGGTCCTCGGCATCTCTTGTGGTCCCCAGAGCACCGCCAGGAGTAAATCCTGAGCGCAGAGCTAGGACTAATCCCTGAGCATCGCCAGGTGTGGCCCAGATGCCAACATTTAAAAAAATAAGGGACAGCTTCTTGGAATTTGCCAGGAAGCAGCCGGCTTGGCTTTGTCCCTCGTGTGGGGTGAATTGAGCTTCACCTCCTGGGCTCTCTGGGTTTGACCCTTTTCTCTCCGTCTCAGCCACCCCTTAAAGAGTGAGCACAGCCAGGACGTCGTGGTGAAACTCCCCAGTCCTTTATCCCTGACTAGAGATCCCTTTCCCTTTTACCTCTCTTTTTCATCTTTTCTCATCCCCAGCTCACCTGGACTCGACTCTTGCAGCCCTGCTCTCAGCCCACCACAGCCCTGACCTCGCTGGACTGTGAGAACTAGTCTGCCTCCCCCTGATCACTGCTGGCTGCTGAGAGAACACACCCAGTGAATATCAGAGAGGATATTACTATAGGAAGGGATTCTTGCACATTCAAATTTGCTTTTTTTTTTTTCTGACTCTGTGCTCTGTGCCCCACCTCTGGTGGTGGTACGGCTACCACATACTCTGTGCCAGCGACCGAATCCGGGGTCTACAGTTTGCAAGCCAAGCACCTTAACCCCGGTACTCTCTCGGCCCCCGTATCATTATCGTGGTCAGCGTGACTAAGGGTGGGGTTTGATTCATTCCTAGCCGAATCTCCAGGGAGGGAAAAGAGCTCCCTGTCCAGGATATAACCTATAACCGGGCAGCCTAAGACCAGGCATAGGGGACAGGTCACAGCCATGGAAAAGCAGAACCTGGTAGCTCAGCCCTGACTGACAGGGCTCTGCCCCGCCCCTCGATTGGCCACGCCCACTCTAGGCCAGCCCCCTTTGTGGGCCACCCCCCCCCCCACCAAGCCACATGCCCAGGCCCACCCTCCCTCCCTCGGGTGTTTTCCTCCCTCACCATTCTGGCAAGGCTGCAGACTGCAGCGGTCCACTCTCTTCTCACAATTGGAGCCTTGGAAGCCCGGTGGACAGTGGCAGATGTAGGCAGAATCGGGGTCTGCACCCCCTACACACAAGCCACCATTGAAGCAGGGCCCATCAGCACAGGTCACCCCGCTCACCTCGCAGCGCGCCCCGTAGAAGCCCCGGGGACAGGCGCATTCGAAGGACGCCGCTGTCTCCTGGGCAAAGGCAAACGCAAGAGGACTTCGGATGCGGGAGGGGGAACTCTGGGGAGCAAAACCCCAAGCCCCTTCTCCGTCTCCCTCACTGAGGGGGGCTGGTCATGGTTGGGGTGTCTCTTGGGAAGTCCCCTCCCCCCCCCCGCAGGAATCCCGTTCCCACCTCTCCAACTTGGCCTACCAGAATCCACCAGCCTGCTCCATCCTCCCCAGTCCCGGCCCTAAAGCCACTTCCTGCTTCCAACTCCTGGCTCTAAGCCCTCCTCTTCCACGCTGTCTTCTCTGATAACCCTTCTTTCATTTTATTTTATTTGTAGTTATTGGGCCACACCCAGTCTGCGTCCAGGAATTACTCCTGGAATTGCTCTGGGAACCACATGGGATGCTGGGGATCAAACCCAGGTCTGGCACCGTAGTTCTATGGCTCCAACCCTCTGATGAGCCTTCTTGGGTCCTGACCTAGCTGAACCCTAAGTGTGTCTCACAGTCCCCCCCCCCCCCCCCCGTGGCCAGACTTGAGCTATTTGATCCCAGGACACACCAGGCTTTGGTCTCCAAAACACCTGTGCTTTGCAACGGCCACTCACTGCCCCCACTTCCACTCAGCCAAGACTGGCTATATAAGCACCAGGTCTGGGCCATCACTGGGGAGCCTCTAAAGTGCCCCCAGAGCCAGATGCCTGGCCCTCCAGCCCTCCTGGAGCCCTGAGTTGTTCTCACCCCACAGACTAGGGGCATGGAGGTCATTATGGGTCACCCCCTGCCACCTCCTCACTCCCGTTTCCACACCCCACTGAATCCTGCCGGAGGCCTTCGTGCAAACTGGGTTCCCTAGGCCGCCTTCCTTGGGCTGTTTCTTAGGGAGCCCTGACAGGGCTGGCGGAAACCCCCAGTTTGGAAGGGTAGGAGAGTGATACTGACACTGCAGCTGCCCCCATTAGCACAGGGGTTCCCATCACATGGCCCCGGTCCGGGGCTGAGGCATCCAGGGCTGGCAAGGGATGGGCCCCTGGGGCAGCTGCTGGTGGAGACAGGGACGGTGCAGAGGGGCCCTGTCCAGCCATCCAGGCATTGACACTCATCGGGCTGCTCACAGAATCCATGCTCAGGGCTGCAGCCGGGCCGGCAGACAGCTGTGGGCCAAAAGAGGAGAGAAAACAGCAGCTGAAGATGTGGGGGAATTCGGACACCTCAGCAACGCCTCCCCCCTTGGACCTGCAACTGTCTGGGTACATGGCGCTGCCACCCCGAATTTACAGACAGGGAAACTGAGGCTAAAAGAGGAGAGGGGAGGGTGTGTGCCCTGCTAGGGAGCAGCAGTGCAGGGCTTAAAGTCAGCCCTGAGGCTCCAAAGCTATGCTTCTGGGAGGCGTCTGGAGTAGGGCCCACCCATCGAGTGTGGAGAGAGGATGAGGGGAGGGCTCAGGGGTGGGGAAAGGCCCCCACCAGGGAAGATGTGGAAGAGGGTCTTGGATCAGAGGATAAGTCTGAGAGTCCTGAGGCCTTCTGGGACTCAGAAATTTGGGGAGGGGATTGAGGAGTGGAAGCTGGGAAGCTTTAGGAGGCGAAGGGGGCCAGAGCAATAGGCAGGTAGGGCTCTTGCTGTGCACACAGCCAACCTGAGTTGGATCCCCAATACCCGCCCCAGGGTCCCCTGAGTTCAGAGTCAGACTAAGTTCTGAGCACTGTGGGATGTGGTGTGCATCTGCGTGCATGCGCGCGCGCGCGCGCACACACACACACACACACACACACACACACACAAAGGGGTATGTAATCATAGGGATGAAAGAAGGAGAATTGGTATTTTCAGAGGAATTTCTAAGGCTCCTGTCGGGGTACTGTAGAGAATACCCCCAGAATTAGAAGAGCTTTGAGCATCTTTAAGGGGCAAAAGTTTGGGTTCCTACGGGGGTTGGAAGATAAGTTTAGGTTCCTAGTGGGAATGAAAATATAGGAAAGAGGGAAGGGCTGGAGTTCCCAGGAAGAGCTGAAGAGAGTTTAGGGGCTTCCGTTTCCCCCCACGGCATAGCTGGGTCATGGGAAGTTGCTGAGAATGGGTCTGGGGAGGGGCCGGAGTCCCCAGAACTCCGGAGGCATCATAGCCGGGAGCAGAGACCCCTGAGGAGCTGGAGCGGGGAACTGGGATACAAGGGCCAGCGCCCTCCTAAATCCGAGGTGTGTGGGGTACTAAAGAAGCACTCTCAGGTAGCTGGGTTGTGATGGGGGCAGAGGCGCCCGGGAGTGAGCTAAGTGGGGGATCCCACAAGTAGAAGGCTGTACTTACGGGGGTCCTCGCACTCCTCCTCGGCCGGCGCGCAGGGGCGCAGTCCCGGGTCGCACCGCGAGGGGGCGCTGTGCGAGCGGCAGAGGCGCGCGCACGCGGCCCCGACGGCGGGCGGCTCGCAGCGCGCGCGGTAGGAGAAGCGCAGTTCCCAGGCACCTGCGCGCTGCACATCCCGGGCCCAGGGTCCCCCGGCTGCCAGGCGGCGCCAGCCGGCCACGCGCGCCAGCAAGCTCCAGGCCGGCCCTGCAGGGAGAAGCGAGCAGTGCTGGGGGGACCCGACCACGGCCACATTCGGGTCTCCTGTCACCCAAATAAACCCTTATCCGGGGAGAGGAGGTGAGCAGCATGAGAAAGACTAATGGGCCTTTGATGTCACCTACCCACCTAGCATCCCTATAATAAGTTCTTTCATAAGAAATCCCAAAAAAGGCTTTGGGGTGTGTATGTGGAGAGAGACGAAGCACGGTGCTTGTCTTGCATGTGGGTGAGGTGAGTTCAACCCCCCCCCCGCCATGGTATATAGTTCCCATGGCACGGCCAGGGGTCACTCTGGAGCACAGAGGCAGGAAACAGCCCCCGAGCACATCAGGGTGTGGCTCCCACCTGCAAGAAAAAAATGGGCCAGAGACATGGTTCATCAGACTGGAGCACATGCTTTACATGTCAGAGGCTGGGGTTTGATCCCCAACCCCACAGTGTCTTGAGACCACTGGATGCAACTTCCAAACAAGGCCCCAAAGTCCATATTTTGTCTCCAGAATCTTTTTTTTTTTTTTTTTTTTAGCATTTTTGGACCATCTGGGATGTTGGGGATTGGACCCAGGTCAGCCTCGTGCAAGGAAAAGAACTTTACCGGCTGTGCTATCACTCCGACCCCACACACCTTTATGTTAAAGGAGTGTGAAGCCTCTTGGTGTCCTATGACATCTGAGATCTCTGTACGACCGAGGATAATATCAGGGATTTTTTTTTTTTTTTGCGGGGTGGGGGGGTTGGGTTGCGTGGCCTACATACCAAGAGGTGCTCAGGGATCACTCCTGGCAGTGCTCAGGAGACTATATATGGAGTGCTAGAGATTGAACCTGAGTCAGCCTCATGCAAAACAAATACTTTACCAGCTATACTATCACTCCCATCCCAGTATCAGGGCTCTGGAAAGGGGGTAGTGGGGGAGGGTTATTACATCCCAATTCATACCTCACAATCTTCTAAGGTCAGAATGATGGGGGGTAAGTGTGCTCTGGGTTAGATCCCCAATACCTCATGGCTTCTGGAGCACTGCTGGGTGCAGTGCTGGAGGTTCCTGTGTCTGCTGGAATGGCCTTGGTGGTCCCCACATGGCAGGACCCAAGCACTGAACTTCTGGAGGCCAGAAAGAATCGCTGGAAGTGCCCCTGGGACTCCCTGAGCACCTCACAAATGACAGAGGTGCCAGCAGCTGGGCCATCGATGGCTGTCACTGCAGGGCTGTTTCCTTCTAGCAGGGCAGTGACACCCAGCACAGTGCCACAGGACATCCTTCTATCATAGTGGTGGCTGAACCCCCACTACAGGCTTTCAAAGCTATGGAATCTGCTTCAAAGGAAGAATCAGATCATCCCTACTCAACCCTGAACCTCGGTGTCAGTGTCCAGTGACACTGTCCCCTTCCCCCGGGGGACCCACATAGTCCCTGTGGACCAGGGGATAGATTCATAGAGAAGAGCCAGATGTAGCTCATGTTAGGCCCCCAGGGTCCTCAAAATCAGAGGTGACAGGCTGCACCTGCTTGGGGCTTTGCCTCTGCCTGGACTCCTCTTGGTGGTGCTCAGGGACCCAGTGGTAGTGCCCAGAATTGAACCAGGACCAGTCACATGCAAGTACTATCTCTCCAGCTCCAACCAGAACTATTTTGTATTTGATTTTGTTTGAGGGCTTTCTCCCCCCCACACAATGCTGGGGAGCATCAGGCAGTGCTCAGGAGGCCATGGTGTGCTGGGGATTGAACCCAGAGCTCTGTGCATGCCGAGCAGTCGTTCCAGTCCTTTGGGCCATCTCCCGGCCTCCAGGATTTTTCCATGTTGAGATGTCCTCAAAATCAGAGGGTCACAACCCAGGAGTACTCCCCCCGTTCCTCACCCCCCGCCCAGACAGCCCTGTGTCTGTCCCTTTCCTGCACCAACTGTGAGGTCACCCAGATTCCACAGTTCCCAGACTAAGACACTCACCTCCAACCTGCTCCCCTCCTTCTTCTCTCCAGGTTTCTATAACAAGAAAAAAGGTTCCCTGGAAGGAGTCAGGGAGAGGAAAGGGGGACGGTGTCAGAAGCATGTGCAGTGGAGGTCAGGGGATGATGAGGGAGGGGAGGGAGGACCATTTGGGGACCTGGAAGGGGACACTCCCTGGAGGAAAGGGTTCTGGGAAGCAGCGGCATTTTGGCGGCATTTACTTTGAGTCTCTAAAAGGGATGCCCCATGCCCCATTTTACAGATGAGTTAACTGAAACCACAAAAAAACAGTACAAAGGACAAAGATCTGGAATTTTAATGCACATCTCTGCATCTCTGAACGCTGGGGCATCAGGGTGGGAGATAGGACTGGAGAAGTGAGTCATGAATATGGGCCCCAAGTGGAGTAGCAGAGTTGAATAAAGTACAAGGAGATGGGAGGGGAGGCATGTCCCAAGGTGTGAGCATATTTGGGGATAAAGACGGGGGTTTCAGTGTTTAGGGTCCCCCAAGCAGCAGAAGTAGGTTCTGTGAGTTAGGATTTCACAAGGATGAAGTTTGAGGTTCAGGTAATTTGGGGTGCTCAAAAGGAAATTGGAGTCAGAGAATGTGGAATCTCATGTTTAGGATCTTACAGTTAAGGGGTCTTTGAGTGTGGCCTTCCGGTTGGTAGTTACTCTTCTGGTAATTTGGGGTGAGGATGGGGAGCAAGTTGGGACCCTGGTAATTGGACACGGCAGAAAGTTAAGGTTTGAGTAAGGCACCCACGGGCTCTCACCGGCCAGGTGTCCCGGAAGGGCACCCTCAAGAAACCATCAGGCAATGGCAGGTCAATTCGGGGTGCTCTGGGCTGCTCGCCGTAGACGGGTCCGCGTACACTCAGCGCCGCGCCCAGGGCGCACGGAGACTCGGCGGCTCCTTCCGAGAGTCCCGGCTTCAGACAGACCCTGAAGAAGAGGCGGCAGGGGCCCCGGGCGCTGCAGGGGGACCGCGCCGCCCCCGGGCCTGGCCCGGGGCCGAAAGAGTGGATCTGCAGCTCGAAGACGCCCGCGGGCAGCGCCTGGGGCGGGAAGCAGCCACGAGTGAGGGGGCCGCGGGGACCCAGGTGCGCCCCAGCCCCTTCCCAGCCCCTTCCCAGCCTCTCCTCGCCCCGCCTCCCGCCACCCCCCGCTTTGCACCTTCAGCTCTGACCTGGGGGAGGAAAATAAGCGCCAGGATCACCGTCTGGAAGCAGCTCTGGGGGGTCCGCGGGGCAACCATGGCCTATGGGGTCTGGGGGCCACCGCGACCGGGTGGGCCGCCTTATACCCGCGGGAGGCCCCGCCCCTCCGCGCAGCTGCGGGCTCGGGGCGCAGGGGAGAGGCGGGCAGGGGCGGGGTGCGTGCAGCCGCGGCCGGTAGCGGGGTGGGGGGGGGGGGTGGTCGACTGTGTGTGCGGCTGCTGCACGGGGTAGCGGGTCGCCGCGCGCGCCGGCTGCGTGGCTTCTCTGAGTGCGTGTGCGCGTGTCGGGGCTTGGCTTCCTGATGCAGAGCAGAGCTGTCCGTGGCCTCATTGTGTGGCTTGGAGGGCGTGTGGCTGGACGTGATAGTGTGAGGTCCTGGGCCACTGAGCTAGTCCTAGAACCGGAGAAGCCGTGGTCTGTGCCCATTTCTCTAGGTGTTTGTGTGTGGGCGTGTCAGTGCCCATGCTGACTGGGCGGTCCATGGGGGTCGCGTGCTGGCGGCGGTGCCGACGGGGGGTGCTCTTTGAGGGCCGGTGCTCATGGGCTGTTCCCTCCGGAGACAAAGCCGTGCTGAGGAACCTCCGCCCAGCCGACAGGCACCCAGCTGTATGCAAATGCGGCCATCTGCCGGCGCCCCCCACTCCCCCCACCCCCGCGCCCGCAGCCCGGCTGCCCGTTTGGCCCTGGGAAGGTGTGAGGAGCAAATGGGCAGGAAATTCCGTCTCCGCGTCTCAGGGGGCCGCTGCCGGGCTCCAGGCTGAATAGGGAAGAGGCACCCCGCCCTCCCGGCCCTCCCTGAGCCCCATGGTGTGGAGCAGATGTTGCAGCCGGTGGTCCTGATCTCCGCAGTCAGGCGCTGAGCGCACCCCTTTATTTGACATTTTCTGGGCCACAGCCGGCGATGCTCAGGAATCACTCCTGATGATCACATGTGGTGCCGGGGAAGGCAAGCGACCGACCTGCTGTACTAACTCTCCGGCCCCAATGCGCAGAGCCCTTCAGATGGAGAGAAATGGCACATTCAGAGCGTGCTACAGATTCCTTTCTTTCCTTCCCTCATGCCTGGGTTTATAGATTTTTGTTTTGGGGCCACACCCAGTGATGTTCAGGGGTTACTCCTGGCTCTGTACACAGGAATTATAGACCATATAGGATGCCAGGAACTGAATCCAGGTCCGCAGAGTGCAAATGCTCCATCTGCTGTACTATTGCCCCCCCCCCCCCGTCCCCCCCCCCCCCCACAAGCCTAGGTTTAATAATGCATGCTCCATTTCTGCCTGGTAACGGCTCCTCCCTGCAGTGGTGGGATTGAATTCAGGCTTTGGCCCTGTGTGTTCCTCCCAGTCCTACAAATTTCTCAAGAACTAGGCTAAAGCAGGTACACTTCTGTCTCTGCGTACATAAGGACACATGCAAGTCAAGTACTCTCATCACTGAACCTCACCCCCAATCTGAGTGATTATTTTTTTGGCTTTTTGGGTTCATACCCAGCGACATTCAGGGCGTTGCCCCTGGCACTGCATTCAGGAATTACTCCTGGCAGTGCTCAGGGGACGATATGGGATGCTGGCGATTGAACCCTGGTCAGCCACATGCAAGGCAAACGCCTACCCCCTGTACTATTGCTCTAGCCCCCACTTCAGTGATTTTTAGAGGGATATTTGGGGGAGCAGCGGTCTTATTCTATGGTTGCTAAGAGGTTACTCCCTACTTGATGCCCAGAAGTCATGAGGGGCTAGAGTTTGAACTGGGCTTCCTGCATGCAAAAACATGCCCTTCCAGAGAATCAAACCAAATCTCTAGTCCCTGAAGCAAAGGATTTTGTTTGAGCCATACTGGACAGTGCTCAGGGGTTACTCCTGGCTCTGCAATCAGGGATCACTAAAGGTGGTGTTTGGGGGACCATATAGAATGCTGCGGATTGAAACCAGGTTGGCCACATGCCAGGGAAGTGCCCTATCTGCTGCACTATCACTCTAGCCTGCAAGGCGTTTTTAATGAAGGGTTAAAATAAACATTTTGAGTCAGGGTTGGAGAGTACAGTGGCTAGGGTGCTTGCCTCAAAATGGCTGACTTGAGTTAGATTCCCCAGCATCACATATGAATGAATGAACAGAAGATTCTGAGAACTGAAGTCAGAGAAAGCTGACTCATCCACCAAGTCAGGTTTTCCCTCAACTTGTCATATGCCGCGTTCCCGTTAGTCCCAGGTCACCATTTAGCTTTCACTTCTCTCGGACAAGGGGACTGGGACCTCCCTGTGTTTCCTCTACCCCACACCCCATATGGGGTCCTCCTGCTAGATTCTTCCATGGTTCCCTAGTGCCATCAGAATATATTCTGTCTTCTAATGTTGACACTCTGTTACTCCTGGCTCTGAACTCAGGCACTATTTCTGGCAGTGATCAAATAACCATATAGGATGCCAGGGATCAAACCCAGGTTAGCTGTGTGCAAAGTAATGCCCTGCCCATTGTACTATGACTCTGGCCCTTCTTTTTTTTTTTTTTTTTTTTTTGCTTTTTGGGTCACACCTGGCAAGGCACAGGGGTTACTCCTGGCTCTGCACTCAGGAATTACTCCTGGCAGTGCTCAGAGGACCATATGGGATGCTAGGAATCGAACCCGGGTCGGCCGTGTGCAAGACAAACGCCCTACCCGCTGTGCTATTGCTCCAACCCCAACTCTGGCCCTTCTAAGGCTGACATTTGAAGCCTCACCATCACTCCAGCCCCTGCGCAGACTGACTGAGCAGGAACCAGACTCCGTGGAGGCAAGAAGGTCTGTACTTAAGACAGGTGAAGTGTGTTTCCGGTGGAGGGGGTGGGTGGCTCAGATGGAATTGGAGCTGCTACTAGAGGCAGCTGGGGGCGGGGGGGCAGCCAACTCCCGGCCTGGAGAAGCTCTCCACCTTACCCAGAGCCAAGAGCGCAGGCTTATTTCCCCCAGCTACTGTACTTGTAGGTGTGAAGTGGATTTTAAGGGGTGTCAGGGCTCTCTCCCTTCTCCCAGAGCTCTCAGAGGTGCTGGGTGAAGAGACAGAACTGAGAGGGGAGGGGGTATCCTGTGAACTGTAGGAAAAACACATTCCTGGGGTGAATGCAAAGGCCCTGAGGTGACCTGTGGTGCATTCAGGCCCCTCTGCAGCTGGTCTGAGGCTGCTCCTATCTGAAACAGCCCCTGGGAGTGAGGGTTGAAGTACAGGTTCTAGGAGCAACCCCCTGCCCCAAATTACAAAGCACCCCAACTCCCCGAGTCACTCCACGCAATCCATGCACTGTCTGAGTCTGCCCGTGTCCCCTGGAGACCCCGAGCTCAGTGAGGGCAGGTGTCTCGGGCGCCCACTGCTCTGAATCCACACCCCTCGGTGGACACGGCCTGCCAGGCACTATGTCCAGCAATGAGACAAGGATGCACCTGGAACTCCAGGGGGTCAGAACCCGGCTCTGGAATCCTTTCCAGAGTTGCCTTTTGCACCCCACACAGGACTATCCCCACGGTGCTCAGCAAAACCCATCGTCCATTTCCCCAGACCACATGGAGCAGAAGGCAGGGCTCTCCCCCAACCCCAACTTACAGAGGATATGAGGACGCTCTCCGGTAGATTAGACCAGGGGAGCGAGGCACAAACTTTATTTTCAGAAAGCCGCCTGGAGTTCAGAGGTTCTATCTGGCCCACAGTTTCAAATACATTTTTAATTAACACCAGGTAAGGGCTTTAAAAAAAAAAAAAGGACTCTTCAGGTTGGAGAGACAGTACAGCAGCAGAGAAAGAGCTCACCTTGCACATAGCAGACCCCAGACCCTGGCTGGATCCCCAGTGATCCTGACCAAAGCCAGAAGATACCAACCGGGGCTAGAGCAATAGCACAGCAGGTAGGGTGTCTGCCTTGCACGCAGCCAGGCCAGGTTCAATTCCCAGCATCCCATATGGTCCCCCAAGCACTGCCAGGAGTAATTCCTTTGTGCAGAGCCAGGAGTAACCCCTGAGCATTGCCAAGTATGACCCAAAAAGGAAAAAAAAAAAAAGATACCATCTCCCAGGCACAAGCCATAAATGCTGGTGGTGGCGGGGTGGGGGCTGTGTGCCTGGGGGCTGAGAATTTCGGGCACATGGGACAGGAAGTCTGCACCCGAAAGGTTTCCCTGAACCCCAAGAGCTCTCCCCCCGACATGGTGAAGAGACAGGAGACCGAGGCAGACGCAGCTTGATGAGGTGTGGGGGCTTGCCTCGCCCCTAAACTCACCTGAGAGGTAGGGGCAGTGTTGTTTAGGCTTGGAAGCAGGTAGGGGAAAGGGGCAGAGTCCCCTTGGATGCACCACGGGAAGCAGGCGAGCTGGGGTTTAAACGTGGACACCCACACGGCTGCAGCATGGAGGGCAGGGGGCGGCGCTCCCCAGGTTCCGCCCCGGCAGCACACAGCCCTCTGAGCAACCCCTCACCTCTGCACACAGAGAAAATGAGTTGAAAGAAAGCAAATTCGGTTCTTCCATTATGCAGGCCGCTTCCCTAGAGTGAGAAGAAACTTCCAGAAGTCTGCAGGAACCGCAGCTGGCTCAGCGCAAGCCGAAATCTAGTCGGTGGTAGATCTGCCGTGCCACGTCCGTCTTCTAGCTTCGACTGCAAAGTCTTCAGAGCAGCCCCTGCAGGCCCCCCTTCCCACGGGTGCACGGCAGCGGCCCTCCCGAGAAGCCCCCAACACCTGCACCCATCCCCACTAAGGGGCAGGGCCCCAGGCTGGAGACTCCGGACACAGGGTGTGGCATCTGGGATGGACTTTATTGGGCCTGTGGCTACCCGAGCCTGGCGGGGGACGCGGGGGGCCCAGGGACCGGGCACTGAGTCTGAGGAGGCCCGAGGTCAGGGCTGTTTGGGGCGAGGCCACAAGCGGCTCGTGAGTACACCGAAGAGGTTGTGCTTGCTGGACCTGGACAGCTCGGCCAGACGCTGCTGCTCCTCCTGGCGCGGGGCAGAGGACACACAGGGCGGGGTCAGCCTCCTGCTGAACTTCCACAGGCACCCAGACCACCATCCCGGACTCTCAGGACCCCTGTCCAGGGTCGGTGTACCCCAACCTACACAGGCTTGACACCTTATGCGGACCATGTTCTGGGATCCAGGCTTGAGCCGAGGCTGATCTCTCGGGGCCCCTCCCGCCTGGGTGCAGGGGGGAATCCCGGCCCCCATCTCTGGGGACGGCTCCCAGCGCTCAGGATACCTATGAGCCCACCCCAGACATGGGCCTACCCCAGCCTGACCTCAGCTTCATTTCCCACATGCTTTAACTCTGGTCTTGGAGTTACATCCGGCAATGCTCAGGGGACTGCGCCGGGTGGTAGTCAGCCCATTCTTCGCCCCCTCCCAGCACCCCAGAACCCCACCATAAACATCCCCGCTCCTCCCCTAGATTCCTGGGCCAACTGTTCTTGGATCCCTAGTCCCGACCTGACTCAAACCCTGAGTCCGGCAGACACCAGGCCCCAACAGAGGAAGCCCCCTCAGTGCCCCCCCAGTCCCCACCCTGGGACACTGGCTCCAGGTCATGCTGCTTCCTGGTGCCTCAGGGAGCCAAGTTACAGCCCCCACTTGGACTGGGAGCCAAACGCCCACTGCCCACCTGCTCCAGCCGGCTCTGCCGCTGCTTGAAGGCCTCTAGGGGGTCCTCCTCCAGGGCGTAGTGCTCCAGCACTGTCCGAACATCCTCCACGCCGTTCAGGGCAATGGCTGCAGGGCACGGCGGGAGGGGCTCAGGGGGAAAGTGCAGTGCCCAGGGCTGGTGCTAACTGGACTGTTGTTTTGTTTTGAGGTCTGGGAGGGGGCACATCTGATGATGCTCGCACATCACTCCTGGTGGGCCAGGTAGCCCGACCTGACACATGCAAGGGAAGCCCTCTCCCTGCTGTGCTATTGCTTCGGCCCCTAGACTGCATCTTATACTCAGGAGCGTTCCTGGGTATCCTGAGGGTGCCACAGGGGCTCCTCGTCATCCTAAGCAGCAGCTAAGGACTGCGTGTTTCGGGGACCCCGTTTTACACAAGACGCCCAGCGCGCTCACTCTTGAGGAAGGCGGACAGGTCGAGCAGGACACGGTCATCTGAGTTCCCATCCCAGGGCCGCAGGGCCACGCCGTTGAAGGGTTGCAGCCGGAAAGCCTCCTTCTTGCAGTCCACAACCACCACGCGCGCTGGGTCGCGGTTCAGACAGGAAATGTCCTGGGGTGACAGGAAGGTCAGATCCACACACTGGGACCACCCCAACTGGGTCCCCAAAGCCCGGGCAAGGATGATTTCAGTGAATCCCCTCTCTTGCTGGGAGTTGGCCGTAGGGTGCCCAGTGAGCGTCCTCCAGCTGCAGCTGGGTGCTGGGTCCCCACTGTCCCATGACAGTGACAGGTCTGAAGCCTGGATGAAGGGGCACACAAGCTCTCAGAGACATCTCCAGACTCAGGTCTGGCAAACCCTCCACCCCAGCTGCCCCGGTGACTCAGGTCCCCCAAAAGAGCACTCACGAAACCCCCGACTCAGGCCGCTTGTTCATTGGTCACGGTCAGACACCTGCTCACACAAGCCCCCCTAACCCAGGCAGCCACCAGACAACCTCCCAACCTCACTCTAATTGGCCTCTTTGGGGAGACTCCCTGCCCCTACTGGCACTCCAGGGTTAAGGGTTCAGGGCAGGAAGTGGGGTGTGGGGGGCTCTTGGGCACCTTCACGTGGTGTCCATCCATGTATCTCGTAGCATCACGGAAGAGGCGGTAGGAAATGAAGCCATGGGGGTCCACGCTGTCGATGAGGGGAAACGCCGTCTGCCAGGGTCAGGATGGGAAACATGAGGGCCCGCTGGGGGTGGTGCAGGGGGTGAGGCAGGGGCCCTGCCCTGGGACGTGCCATGCCGCCCCTGCCCGGTCTCACCATCCCCGTCTCCGACGTGAAGATGACAATCTCGTACAAAGGGGCGAGCTGCTGGAATAAAGTCTCAATGCCCGGGCGCTTTTTGAACCTCCAGCCAGTGGCCAGCTGGGGAAATAAGCGGGGGTGGGAGTAGTGACAGTGAAATACTGAGCCCCACAGGCCCCAAGACCCAGCCTGAGGGAATTCCCACAGCAGCCCCCCACATGCTCCATGCTGGGGTTCCCGGGGGCTCAGGGCAGGGCCATCTGATTCCTCTGTCCTCGGGAGTGGTGGCAGTGACGAACCTTCCTGAAGGCCACCCCTGACCCCCAAGCACACATGCAGAGCAGGGGTCTCACTGGGCCCAGCTCCCCAGTCCTGCCTCCCGTGCCACCCAGTGCCCCCAGGACACACCGACCACTCGGGGTGCAGCAGGACGCCGGTGAGCTCCAGAACCAGGGTGTAGGGCGGCTGGTAGTAGGGTTCCCGCAGAGGATCTGGGAGGAGGCAGGCGCTGGTGGGCTCGATGATCATCTGGGCGAGGGACAGAAGCGCCAGCCTCAGACCCAGAAGCGGGGCGAGCGCGTGCGTGGGCTCCGGGGCACCTGCTCACCTGTCTATAATCTTTGAAATATTTGTACGTCCGGCGCAACTGCTGTACCAGAACTGGATCTAGGAGAACACCAGGCATGGGGGGGGGGGGGGGGGGGAGGGTGCGGTTTCAGAGAAGCTGAGAGCAACCCCAGAGCCCCCAGACTCCCAGGGGTCTCCACACCCACTTGCTTTCAACCAGCTCGTTTCCAAATCCCAAAGGCAGGCAGCAAGCACCTGCCCAATTTTCTTCTTCCTTTGATATTTTTGGGGTTGACGGGGGTAGCTGGTTGGGGTCACATCCAGTGATGCTCAGGCCTTACTAGCTTTGCACTCAGGGATCACACCTGGCTCCTAGGGGGCTTGGGGGATCGTATGTGGTACCGGGAATTGAGCCTGAGCACTGGCAAATGTGACCCTGAAGAGCCCTAGCACTGGGCAACACAGGACTCCTGACACAAGAGTACCACCTCCTCGAGCCCTTGCACTGAGATGTCGGTTCAGCTGACAAAGGAACATTGGTCTCCGGAGCCTTATTGGGGACACCCCCCCCAAATAAAAAAAAGAGTTCTAAACCCAAGTATAAATAATACACTGGTTGTTTATGAACAATAATAAAAATACAATGTACAAATCTGCTGTTACTGGGGCCAGAGTGAGAGTACAGCTGGGAGGGCATTTGCCTTGACCACAGCCAACCCAGGTTCTATCCCCAACATCCCATATGGTCCCCTGAGCACCGCCAGGACTAACTCCTGAGCATCACTGGGTGTAACCCAAAAATTAAAAAAAAAAGACAAATCTGTTGTTACTATCTGGAACCAGAAAAAAAAAAATTCCCACAATACATAAATCCCGTTACTGTTGGATGAATCAGCTAGAGGGCTTGCAGCAAGCCACTAGCTAAGTCTGGTAAATCCAACAATATACCCCCCTCTGCACATCGGAAACAACATCTCTCTGGGCCCCTCTTCCCTGGGAATGTGGCAATTTCTGGAGACATCTTTGATCAGCGCAATTTGTTTGTCTGGCCTACTAACCATTCCAACAGTGCACAGGACACATTCGCATAACAAAGCACTATTTGTTTTGGTCTTTGAGCCACACCTGGGGGTACTCAGGACTTAACTCCTCAGGGGACCCTGAGGGGTGCCAGGGACCAAACCCAGATGAGCCGCATGTGAAACAAGCACCCTCCCTGCTGTACTATCCTCTCTGGCTCCAAAACATGATTTGGCTCCAGTGTTTAGCGAAGGCCACAGCTGGAACCCGGCTGGAAGGGGGAATCCAAGGCCACAGCACCTGATCTGCAGGAGGGCCTGGGGTTGGTCCTGGCACGGCATGAGGCTCTGTGCAGCCCTGGGAGACGCCCCTAGCAACCAGCCAGGAATGGCCCCTACGCACCGCACAGTGGGGCCACAAACCAAAAATAAATATGTAAGGAACTGATATGGCCACCTCCTTCAACAGAACAGTTTTATTATGACCTCCAGTTCTATCTTTTCAAAATAAAATACTAAAAGCACCCAAGTTTGTAAACACAATTACAATTACAATTTTTATCCCCCCGCCCATACGTGGCAGTGCCTGGGGAGTCACTCCTGTGGTGCTCAGGGGAGTGCATGGCGGGGAGGGGAGGAAGAGACTGGGTACGCAGAACAAGGAACTAGACATCTGAGCACTCTACCTGGCCCACATGTATGTTTTCTTTCTTTCCTCACTTTAATTTTTGCTAGGCTTCTCAAGTGGGCTGGAGCGATAGCCCGGTGGGTAGGGTGTTTGCCTTGCACACGTCTGACTCGGCCAACCTGGGTTCGATTCCTCTGCCCCTCTCAGAGAGCCCAGCAAGCTACCGAGAGTATCTTGCCCGCACAGCAAAGCCTGGCAAGCTACCCGTGACATATTCGATATGCCAAACACAGTAACAAGAAGTCTCACAATGGAAACATTACTGAGCCCGCTCAAGCAAATCGATGAACAATGGGAGGACAGTGCTACAGGATTCTCAAGTGGTGCTCAGGAGGTCTGGGGGCCCTGCTGCTGGGGTGGGGGGGCCTACATTCCCAATTTGGGGCCATGTGATGCCAGGCATCAAACTGGGATCAGCTAAAGCAAGGTGCCTTGTCCCAGCCTTGCCCCCGCTCACGTGCATTTTAAACTAGTGGTTTTCCTGTCTTTTTTTTTTGGGGGGGGGCCACACAGGTTATTCTTCTGGCGGTGCTCATAGAAGCTTATGGGATGATCCAATCCAGGTCAGCCATGTGCAAGGCCAGAGCCCTTCCCACTGTCCTATGGCTCCTGTCCAGAGGCCTTCTCCTCTGCCCCATGGAAGGGGGGGGGGGCAGTCATATTTCGCCAAGTTTAAAGCAAAATACCCACAGGCAGGTCTGCAGACTCCCCAGCCACAAACAGATGATGCTCTGGCCCTGCCAACTGACACTCTCTCCTGGGTAGAGCTGGGTGCCACTGAGCAGAGAACTACACTCTGCTGCCCACCCAGAGCTGGGTACTCAGAGGGGGAAGGAGGCGTTCATTGTTTTGGAAATGAAGAGCCTGATAGGGTGGGGGCTTGGGAAGGGGGAAAAAGAAGCTGCCATAAAGATGGGGGGGGGGCGCAAGGGGGCTGCAGATGCTCAGATCTAAAGCACAGGAAGCCAAGTGTCTGGTGACAGACAGAGGCGGCTCCCCAAGCACTATCCCCATCTGTCCCTGACCATCTGCTCCTGGAATGAGGGGCCAGGGAAGGGGACCGGCTTTGTAATGTATCCCCCCCACCCCCAAAGTCATCCAGCTGCTGAGACCCCCACCCCTAGTGGAAAGAAAAGAAGCTGGAAACCAGATGGGGAGGGCCACATCCTGCACTACAAAGGGACGAGGCCAGAGGGTCAGGGGACCCCAAGATCTGCTTAGGTACTCACCATTGTCAAATTCATCAGGAATCTGGAAGGCAAAGAGGAACACGTTGGGGGTGGCAGAGATACAACCTCAGCACACCCGAAGAGGGAGGAGGAGGAAGAGGAGAGGAAGGAGTGGAGAAAGGGGTGGAGGAAGGCCATAAAGGGGGGAGGGGAGGAGGAAAGGGAAGGAGGAGGAAGGGGAAGGAGGGAGAAAGAGGAAGGAGGAGCAGGTCCTGGGGCGGAGACTCCCGGGGAGGGCAGTGCGTCTCTGCAGCCCTTACCTTGGCACCACTTTCATCCACGGAGTTGTTTCCTGCACGGGAGACAGGGATGGATGAGAGGAACCGGGGGCTGCCTGCTCGCATGGAGGGAGGAAGGGGGCGGGGGCTGGATGCCTGAATCTGAGCAAAGAGTACTAGAGGCCTGGTTTCTTTCTTTTTGGGTTATACCCAGTGATGCACAGGGGTTAGTCCTGGCTCATACACTCAGGAGTCACTCCTGGCGGTGCTCAGGAGACCATATGGGATGCTGGGAATTGAACGCGGGTCGGCCACGTGTAAGGCAAACGCCCTACCCGCTGTGCTATCCCTCCAGCCCCCCTAGAGGCCTGGTTTTTGAGTGAGCGAGGGGCTGCCTACGAGCCAAATCCCCAAGTCTCTGAAACTGGGAAGGGAAGGAGAGGGTCTCCTGGATGGTCTGAGGGTTAGGGCTTTGGGGGGTTCCAGGCTAAGGTGAACTCAGGAGCCTGCTCTGTGTCTCTCCTTCCCACACCCAGAGATTCCCTTCAGTCTGAGACGGGAACCGTAGGGACCAAGCGTCCCCCATTTCCCGAGCAGAAGCTACAGATGGTCCCCCTCGAGGAGGGCGCCAGGGAAGGCAGGTGGGGGATCCCCGGGCAGGCCCCTCACCGAAAATATAGACGATGCTCACGGTCCCACCGGCGCCCAGCAGCCCGGCGAGCCACAGCGCCACCTTTCTGGCATAGCCGGGCCCCTCATTGCCTCGCTGCTGCTGTGGCCCCTGGGCCTGGGCCTTGGGGCCCCCTCGGCTCCCAATCTCCGAAGCCTGCAGTTGAGGGGCGGGGTTTGGAGGGAGGGAAGCAAGTGAGGAGAGAGAGAGAGGTCAGGCGGGCTCAGAAGGCCGGGTCAGAGAAGAATCAAGGTCAGAGGTGCGGGGACACCCACATAGCCTCGGGTGTTTCGGGAGGAGCCACGGGGAGGGAAGGGTGAGGAGGGGCTGGGTCATTCCCCAGAGTCAACTGCTAGATCAGCCAGCTCCGGGGTCCCAAGAGTTCAAGTCCGGGTGGCCCGGATCCTGGAGGCAACAGGAGCTGGAGGGGGTTGGGGGTTGGGGGGTTACGAGCAGGAAAATCGGGCAGGATCCGGGCCCGGGTGGCTCACTGGGATGCCTACGGCAGGGAAATGGGGGAAACCCCAGGCTCGGGAGGACAATTAGGGCGTTTGGATGCCTGGGAGGGCGGGCGGTCCCAGCAACGGGGTGGGGGTGGGGGGAGGGTGTGTGTGTGTGTGTGTGTGTGTGTGTAAGGGGGGAGGGTATGGTGCGGGAAAGGGGCGGGACAGGGATGGGCAGGGGCTTGAGGATGGACAGAAGGGCCGGGAGGGGCCCGGGGGTCACAACGGCTGGGTCCATCAACATGGAGGCAGGTCGAAGGCCGACCTCAGCGTCCCCAAGGCCAGGCTGGACCGCCGTGTCCCGGGGTCCGTCCCCCGGCAAGTACTACCTGGACAGTCCTGGACAGGAGGAACAGGGGACCCCCGCCCCCAGCGCCCACGTGGGTCCGGCGGCGGCGGCGCCCAGAAGGCACCCCCGAGCCCTCCGTGTCCAGGCCAGGGGAGCAGGCGCCGCCGCCCGGGAGACTGGCAAGGGTCCCCAAGCGCGGGCGGCGTTCCATTGAGCACCCTGAGCTGGGGCGTCCCCGAGCCCCCCGAACCCCGGCGGCCCGCCAGGAACGCCGGCAAAGAGTCGGCCCAGCCCGGAGCCAGCCCGCCGCGCTCACCTGGTCCGGGGCCCGGGGGGGCGGCGGCGCCAGCCTCGCGCACAGCCCCCGCGTGCCGAGCCGAAGCCCGCTCCGCAAGCGCAGGAGCAGCGCCGCCGAGGCCGCCATCTTGCGCTGACGCCACGCGGCCCCGCCCCCTCGGCCCTCCTCTCCCGCCCCGGGCCCAGGCCGCAGCCAATGGGGGCGCTGGGAAGGGGCGAATGGACGGGAGCCGGCGAGGGACAAACAGCTCCGGGCCGATTGCCGCGGGTGCGCCGGCCTCGAGGAGTTTCGCGGCCCGAGAGCGCCAACTAGGTCGCGAGTCAGTCGTCGGGCACCACGCCCCCTTCGGGCCACTGCGGGCTCCGCAGCCGCGACTGCAGGACGTGGCGAGACACCCCGTCGGTGCTCAGCGTTAAAGCTAGAGGCCACGGTGAAGGCACTCGGTGGTGGCTTGAATTGTCCGAAAAGAGGAAAAGAAAAAAAAAAACCACGCAAAAGCCCAGCAGCGAGTCTGGTGGGGCGCCTCGATCGCAGGGAGGCGTCCCCCAAAGCGAGTTTTTGTACTCATGTGGGGCCCGGCAATCGAATCTGCCCTGTCCGGACTGCAAAACCCTTTCTTGACCCTTGAGGCCTGTGAACTTTTTCCCTGGGAGGCTCACACAGCAAAGGACAGGAGGGGTGGGGGTTTCGGGTGGGAAATCGAGGAGCCCGCATAGCCACCATCAAATTCCCAATTCTTTCGAGTGGGAAAATGTCTGATACTCTGTATAAAACCACCATAATCACATGTAGGAATAAATGCTGAAGCAGTACAAAATTAAGCTAGGTCGGGGGGGGGGTGGGGTGTGTGTATGGAGTGGATCCTAATCCGTAACGTGGTCCTTCTTGAAGCTGGGTTGGAGATATGGAAACGTTCCTGGCTTATGTTTTACAGAATATAGGGATGGGCCGCAACCTCTGTATTGCTCCTCGTTTTTTTTTTTTTTTTTGGGGGGGGGCACCATACCCAGCAGTGCTCAGGGCTTACTCCAGACTCTGCTCTCAGGAATCACTCATGGTGGTGCTTGGGGGACCATAAGGGTGCTTCCCAGTCTCACCCCCATGTTATCAAAAAAGCTACAGAAATCTGGTGTTTGGGATAACACCAGATTTTGAGATAACAGTACAGCGAGCAAGAGTGTTTGCCTTGCACACCACAGACCCAGATTTGATCTCTGTCACTCCTTGAGGTTCCCAAAGAATCATCAGGACTCATCCCTGAATGCAGAGCCAGAAGCCCTGAACAGCACCAGATGTGACCCCTCCCAAATAAAAACACAAAAAAGTAGAAAGAAGCCTGTCGGGCACTTGTTGAGAAAGGCTCACCGGGCTCCATCCTTCACCAGAGGAGCCCAGGTTTCCTGGGGATACTGGTTTACACTTAAGGTACCAAGCCTGTCCCATCAGCTTTTTATTGCAAGTGTGTGGAGAGCGCACACACAAACAGGTTGGCTTTTATCGAAAGAGAACGCATACTCACACACGAACATGTACTCACACATTTTGGGGGGTGGGGAATTCCCAAGCAGCACTCAGGGGGCCCAGAACCCCACCACAGATTGTCTGCCAATCAGGTCCTTGGTTCAGCATAAGGGCCCAGGGGTGCAATGCTGCTTGGGCTCTGCAGTGCTGGGATACACAGGCCACCCTGGTGGTACCAGGGGGCCCCAGAAAAGGGCCACACCTAGTGCTCCTCGGGGCCCAAGTGGTGCTGGAGACAAACCAGGTCTGGCACATGCGAGGTAGGTGCCCTAATTGAGGTCTCACCTCCCAGCTCCCTTTTTGGATTTTTAACACACATAGACACACACACACACACACACACACACACACACCCACACACACACACCAAGTTTTTTTGTTTTTGTTTTTTATTGAAAGAGCATAACATAAAAGCAAGCCGGGGAAGAGCGGGTACAGGATGGCGGAAGCCCTCCCCAAGACTTTACTCTGATTTCCATGGACATCGGGGAAAGAGAGAGGAACCCAGAAAGGAAAATCAAGACTAGCCCTATTCCCTGTCCATCTGCCAAGCGCCAACAGCCCCCCGCCCGCCTCAGGCCTCCAGCAGCTTCCCCAGGAAGCGGAGGTTGAGGATCTTGAGCTGCTCATCCAGGTCCATGCGGACAATGCCATCCTCACCGTCAATGCTGAGGAGGACGCCGGTGGCCTCCCGGTCCTCACCCAGGATCACCTTCACCTGGGGGCGGGGCAGGTGCAGGTCAGGGTCCAGACCAGCAGGCCAGCATCCCCTCCGCCCAGGCCTGGCCCTTCCTTACCTTGTTGTTCTTGGTGGGGGTGATGGGCTCCAGATGCTCGCTGGAGATGCTGACCACCTTCTCACTGTCCTTCAAATACACGGAGCACATGCCGCCCTGGGGAGGGGACAGCATGCTCAGCTGGCCAGGCTCCAGAGAGATCAGCTCAGGGCCAAGGATGAAAAGATCAAGATGGCCTCGCCCCAGGGCCTGGACTATGCCGGGGAGTTACTGACACTGCAGGGGCCTGGCCTTGGCCCCCAACGGGCCCCTCCTAGGACCCACCTACAGGGGTTCCCTAGGAGCTTGACCTTGTCTTGGTTGGTTCCCTCCAGCTCTGCGGACTGTCCACCCAGCCTCCGGAGTAGTCTACCTTACTGCAGTGCAGCCGCCCTTCCCCTGGGTGCCCAGTCCATCTCCCATGATCCCATCCAGTGAAGTGACTCCAAGAGGATCCGGATCCGTTCCCCTCCCCCACTCCTGCCCTTCCTCCCCCCACCACCCCGTCCCATTCCCTGGGTGCACTTAGGACACAGACTGGCACAGTCCTGGGTTGTCACGCTCTGGCCTCTTGCTCGCTTTCCCTCCTTGGCCCTGGGCACTGTAGCCATAATGAAAAACTCCAGGCCCCCAAAGGGGCTGGGTCTACCCTCAGCCCCAGTCCGTGCCCTCTCATGAGCACATTTAACCCCCTTTCCAGCAGAGTTCTCCTCAGTTTCCTCCGCTCGACTCCTCTTGTCCCCATGCTCTCCAGGAAACCTATCCTAATCCCCTTAAGTGGGAAAAAGTGGCCTCCAGCCTGCAGAGTCCCCCTCTTGTGCCCCCCCCCTTCCCCTCTCCCAGTGCTGGCTTCACAGCAGCCACTACCCGGGGCCGTGTCAGATGTGTGAGGGAGGGCCTGGGTGTGGTGACAGCTGCTGCTGTTTGCTGGAAGCTACTGGGAACCACCCTTCTCTGAGGAGCCCAGTCTTGACTATGAACCCGGGAGAGCCCTGCGTTCAGGCAGCAGAGCGTACAAGAAGAGAACCCCCCGGGGCCTACGGGGGCCCTGCTCGTGCCTCCCCAAGGCTGAGGAAGGCAGGAAGCATGTTCAGAGGAAGGGGCGAGGGGAACGCTGCCTGCAGAATGGGCTGGGGGGCAGGATGACCCTAAGGTGTGTGTCAGGAAGCACCCCCACCCCCACTGGCACTGGCCTAAGGCAGAAAGCCCAGCCTGGAAGCCTGCTGCCTCACCTGAGCTGCTCAGAGACAAAGCCAGGCCCCCAAGGAGCGGGAGGGAAGGGTGCCCAGCAGCCAGGGTCCCACTTACCGTGACGCTGCGGATGACGCCTGCCTGTCCCACCACTTGCGTGTCCAGGTAGGTGTCCCGCACCTTCACCTGGATGTCAGTGGTCACCCAGTCGCTGGAGTTCTGCTCAATCCCTGAGCCTGGGGTGTGGGGGTTGTAGCCTCCAGGGGAGGGGGCTCCGGGTGTCATCGGACTGTAGCCCACAGGGCTGGGACTGGGGCTGGCCTGTAGGGAGAAGGACGGGGCCACTGGCTGATTGTCCAACTGTCCTGACAGGCCAGGCCCTGCCAGCTCGCCCCCTTGAGGGCACGCAAGCTGAGCCATACCTGGTAGGCCATGGGCGAGGGCGTGGGGTGGTAGCTGGCCGGAGAATGGGTGTTCTGGTAGCCTGCTGGGCTGGGGGCCACCTGGTGGTAGCTCTGAGGGCTGGGGCTGGGCTGGTAGGAGCCTTGTGGGGAGGGGGCGGCGTAGGGGGAGAACTGGTCTGTGTTGTACCTGCAGAGAAAGGAAGGAGGGGCGTTCGTGGGAGCTGGGGGTCACAAGGGCTGCATGGGGGCCGAGGGAGGGACCTTCTGTGGACTCACATGGCCGGTGTTCCTGGTGTCTGTGGGTTGTACTGTGGGTTGACCTGGGGGGAAGAGGGGTCTGGATAGCCGGGTGTCTGGGGATTGGGGGTGCCCCCGTAGGCTTGTGGGGATGGGGTGGGCTCATCGTCGAAGGCATACTCATATTCGTCCTCAGCCCTGTTGGGAAGAGAAGTCCATCGGGAGTGACTGGTGGCCAGGCACAGCCACAACCCCTCAGCTTGGAGGCTCCCTTTACCTGTGGGGAGACGTGGTAGAGACGGCCGCCACTATCCGTCCCCTAGGCCAGGTCTCAGCCACCAGGGCTACAGCGGAGGGTTAGCAACCCTCTCGCCTGTCCCGCTGGGCCCCTGGTTAACAGCCTGGGCTTGCAGCCTCAGAGAGCCCTGCCCACCCCGCTCCTGACTCTCACCTGGATGGCGTGTTCGGGTTGTTGGGGTCCCAAGCCCCACTCTGGGCAGGAGTGCGGCTGCCATCATGCAGGGGTGTCTGTGAGCCATAATGCGGAGTGCGGCTTCCTGAAACCAGAGTTTGCCCTCAGCTCCATCCCGACACTCGCCCCGCCCCCACCCGAGTCCCAGCCCTGTCCTTGTGAGAGCTCACCGTCCTGGAGAGGCGTCTGAGAGCCGTACATAGGCGTGCGGGAGCCGGAGCCGTACATGGGCGTCTGGGAACCGTACATGGGGGTCCGCCCGTAGGTGGAGGTCATGCCGCCTGGACGCCGGGAGCCCCTGTGCACCAGGAACAGTGGGGTGAGCGCGGCCGGCAGCTCTGGTCCGCGTCCCCCCGCTCAGGCGCGGCCCGGCCGTACACGGTGGTGAGTCGCTGGCGGTCCACAGAGATGGTCTGGCAGGTGGAGTGCAGCTCCACGCGGGCTGTCGATTCGGTGGCATCCTTCACCACGCCAATATAGCCTGGTGTGGCGGGCAGGAGGTCAGGCCAGGGGGCGCCCCATCGCCGTGCCCCTCCCCCAGCCACTGTGTGGCCTGCAGGTCACCTTTGTAGGGGCCCTGGGAAATCCGCACAGTCTGACCGATGAGTTCATTGTCTCTCCGCCCCCGACCCCTGCTCATGCCGCCGCCAGGGCTGCCAAAGCCGCCATGCTGACCTGAGGAGGAGGAGGAGGAGGAGGAAGAGGAGAGCACCATGCCCAGGGCTATGCCCATCACTGCCCCTCACCTGCCCTCTCTGGCCTCTCCCCGCCTGGCCACCCCCCTTCATGCAGAACCGGCCCAGAGCAGGAGCTTGGGGAGTGTGAGGGAAGTCTGCCTCCCCAGCACCCCACATCCCTGCCCGCCCCCTCACCTCCAGCACTGGGGTGCATAGGGCTGCTGATCCGGGGGCTCATTGGAGCAAAGCCACCCACGGTGAAGTTGGTCACGTCTCGCGGCTAGAGGAGGACCAGAAGGAAGTGGCAAGTGGGCAGGTGACAAGCTCCCAAGGGCCCCTGCCTCCATGGGGTCAGGCCCTCTCGGGCAGCAGAGCCAGGATGTCCCTTGGGGAAAGGGCCACAAGACAAGCCATGGAGTCTGCCCAAGAACCTGCCACCAGGCAAAGGAACTACACCCAAAGGTGCCATCAAAAACGTCAACACTGGGCCAGGGGATTAGCTCAAGGCACTGAGCACAGGCCCTGCCAGAGACCCAGGTTCAAGACAGGCACTGTATGGAGTGAACTGGCCCCACTGCTGGCATGGCGCCCAGCTCCCAGAGAAGTGACCAACTGGTGGCACAAACCCCTGCCATCTGCCCGCTCCCTAGCCCAGCGCAATTCCTCCCAGCCTGCTCTGGGCTCTCATTCACTCTGCGCTCTCGGCCCTTCTTGGCTGCCTCTCGACGTCCCAGCCCACTCTGCCTCCCTACCACCCTCCCTCCATCAGCAGGCAAAGGCTTCTCTCCCGTTCACTAATGTGCCCAGCACCAACCAGGGGTAAAAGCTGAGTAAAGCTGAGTAAATGAGGCTCAGGCCGCTCTGCATGCAGGAGGGTCACGGTCCCCCCAAGTTCCTACTAGACTGATCCCCCCATACCAGCCGGTGAGAGGGGTCTGGTCTGTCTGCTGACACTGCACGATCCCCGAGCACTACCCCCAATCCAAATAAAAGGTGAAGGCAGGAATCAGTCATGAGCTCGGGATCCCAGCCAACCTTGCGTTCCCGCAGGACCCTGATCCTGCCTCCTGCCCTCATTTACCTAATGCATGTTCTATCCCTTGGGGCCAGGCGAGTAGGCACCCACAGACAGGCGCCACCAATCCCCTCACCTTCGAGCCTCCGGCCAGCACCAGGTGGCGCGTCTTGCAGACAAACATGCCCCCGTTCTCCACCAGCTTCTTGCAGTGCAGGAAGGCAATGTTGCGGTAGAGATGGCGGATTTCACCCTCCCGGTCCTAGACGGCAGGAAGACGATGGTCACCCTCAGGGCTGGCTTCACCCCAGCTCATGAGGGCCAAAGCAATAGTATAGCGGAGAGGGCATCTGCCTTGCATGTGGCCAACCCGGGTTCGATCCCCGGCATCCCCTATAGTCCCCTGAGCACTGCTAGGAGTAATTCCTGAGTGCAGAGCCAGGAGTAATGCCTGAGCATTGCTGGGTATGACACACCCCTCCACAGCCTGCCAAAAAAGAGCCACCCCAGCTTTTCCTCGAGGCCCGACCTGGCCTGGGCAAAGGCTCACCGAGTGGGGGCCGTCGATGACCTTGACGATGTCTTTCACATGGATGTTGTTCTGCTCTGAGTCCAGGGCCACCGCGAAACGGTTGTCCTTCTTCCGGGTGACAGCCTGGTGCCTGACAGTCACCACCTTCCCATTCATGTTCAGCACCTAGAGAGGGGCGGGACGCTAAGGACGCTAAAGGGTGACAGGAAAGGGCTTCCCTAATGTGGAAGGGTCCTTCCTGGAGAACTTCCAAATGCAGCAGCCCACATGGCCTCCCGGCCCTGGGACAGACCTGGAGAAAGTGCCCTACCTGAAGGTACTGCCTACCCCCCTAAACACACCAGCTGTGTCCACTCGATCCCAAACACCCTCATGGGCAGGAGAAAGGCACTTAATGTTGCCTTTTTGCTCCATGCTGGGCCCCACGCTAGATTCTTCACACCAGGTTCCCCTGAAGCCTCAAACCGCCCTGAACCCCATCTTACAAAGGGGCAGCTTTGGTCTCAGGCTCAGGGAGGGTAGGGGAATAGCCCAGGGCAGCAGCACGGAAGCAACCATGGAGATGTGAACTCACAGCCCATGGCCCAGAGCACTGCGCCTGGGCTCCGGTACCCATGGGGCAGGGCAGGAGGGTGCCCGTAGCACCCAGTCCCTGTGCATACTGGGCCAGGGTGAGAGACACAGCCACCACCATTTCATAGGCGGGGATACTGAGGCCCGGCAAGGGCAGCTGACATGACGTTTGCCCGGAATCCCGGAGACCGGAACCCACGTGCCCCAGGCCGAGGGTTCTCAGCTTGCGTGAGCTTGACACATACCTGGAAGGTCTCCCGCTCCAGCCGCACAATGACGCCCACAGTCTGGGGGTCAAGCAGCACCAGCTCGCCCCATTCATGCTGGCCGCCAACATCCACCCCAGAGGCTGTTTCGGAGCAGAGCTGCAGATCCCGGGGCAGCACCTTCAGCTGTGGACAACAGGAAGGGCTGAAGGGCCTCCAGGGGCGCATCTCCCGGGGCTCCCCATGTCAATGTCCCTTCAGCTCCCAGCACCGCCCCCCACCTGCCTACCTCGTGCATGGTGAGATCGGAGAAGAGGATGACGAAGTTCTCCTCCACCCGCACAATGAGGCCTGTGTCCCCCTCGAACCGGCCAGCAATCACCTTCACGTGGTCCCCCATCTTGAAGTACTTCCGCAGCTCCTGGGCTGGGAACTCCAGCATGTCCTAGGGTTGGGTGTGGGGTGAGCAGATGGACGGAAGCAGCGCTCCCAGCATGCCCAACCCTTCAGAAAAGACAGAGGCTAAAACCCCCAGGCTCAGACCAGCTGACCACTCAGCCCCCCACACTGGAAATAGAGGCCCTCAGCCGCACAGCAAGCCCCCCATCCACACTCACACAGCCACACAGCCACACACACACACACACACACACACACACAGCGCCACTCAGTCACATACTGTAGGATAACACTGGTTGTCCTTTCTCCCTTGCTACAACACACAACTACTCATACACACAAACAGCCACACACACAGAGAACCCCCCCCACACACAGACACACAGACACACACACAGATTCCCCACTCCCCAGATTCCCCTAGCAGATGCCACCGCCAGCACTGCTGCTGCACCCCAATGCGTCCAGCCTGCGCCCACCTTGAGGTCCTCGTGCTTGGGCATGATGGTGATCTTGTTGCCGTCCACGCTGAGGATCTTGCCCTGAAGGTTGATGAGCTCCCCCTCACACACCTCCACGTTGTCCCCGGGCTGGAAGTTGTGCTCGCGCTCCTTCCCTGCAGACGCAGAGCAGACGCAGGGCTGACCGGAGGGGCTGACGGCCAGGGGCCCACCCCCCTCCTCGACCCGTGGCACAGATGGGGACCAAATACCTGTGCTCTCGGTCACCACCTCCAGGTCGATGCCCTCAGGCTGGTCCTCAAACTTCTCCAGCTCAGAGAGGGTGGGCTTCACGCCTTCTGTGATCTGCACCCAGCAGGGCCGGGGCAGGGGAGAGACACAGTGAGGCCCGCCCTCAGGAAGACCCCCGGGGCACCGAGCACCCGTGGTGGGGGGGCCGAACCACAGGGGCAGACGAGCATGTTCTCCCTGCCCCTGCCCCCCCCACCCAGCACATCCCTCAGGGCCTTACCACAGCAGACATGGCAAAGCTCTTGAACAGAAAGCCCTTGCGGCTGTAGCGGTTGCCCTCAAAGATAAGGAAGTCACCATCGGAGGCCACGTCGCCGCCCAAGGACCTGCGAGGATGGTGGGAGAGTATGGAGGGTGAGCACAGAGGAGCCCGGGACTGGCCTCTGGCCACTGCCTGATGCTGCCAGGCCCAACCTCACATGCACCGCTAGTGGGTGGAACTGTCCTAAAGTGCAAAGGGCATTCCAGCTCTCTACACTCTGCCACCCACCCCTTCCTGCAGCACCCTGTGGGACCAGCCAGCTTGTTTTCATTCCTGGCCACTTCCTCTTCAGAGGGGCCTGACCTAGGGCAGGTGCTCCGTGAAGTTCTCAGACATGGACCAGGTGACCCGCAGGTGCCTGGCCGCAATGGGAGACCACTCACGCCTCTGGTTTCCCTGGCAAGGGCAGCTCAGGGCCACGGGTCAAAACTCAAAGGCAGGAGGTGGACCTCCCAAACCTGTGCCCTGACTCCAGTCTAGAGGTGCATGTATGTCTGGGGAGGAACTTAGCCCCTACCAGACTGCCTGAAGCATCCCCAGTAAGCACTGGGCGGCCTTTCCACCCACACTCCCCGAATGGGAACAGGGCCAGAGGGAGCCGCTTAACCGTCTTCTCCAGGTGGAATCCGGGAGAGGCCAGCATGCTCTGCCCAATGGGAGCCGGGGGATCCTAACTGGCCCAGAGTCACCCACGGGAAGGCCTGGTGATGCCCAGGGTGCAAATGGGTCCAGCCAGGCCCTGGGACAGGGGCAGAGGCAGAGGCGGTCCTGCTAAGGCAGAGCACTGGCAGCCGACAACTCCACCTCAGCTCTGAAGGTGGCCCCTCAGGACTGCAATGCTTCATCCAGCTTGGAGGACAACTGGGGAGCGGCTGAGACCTCCACCCCTCAGGTGTCAGGGCCTCCAAGGACCAGGGGTACGCAACAAACCCCATCTCAGAGGTGAACCCACACTGACTACGGGCCAAGGGTGACCGGCCATGGGCATATATCAATCTCGCCAATTCTCACTGGAACCCGAGGAAGCGAGCGAGTCTTTTAGGGCTCTTTACAGCAGAGAAAACTAAGGCATGTGGCTTCCCAAGACCACACTGCCAAGATGATCACTCGTGCGGGCATGTCCCTGTGCCACCATGAGCACTGCAGATGCGAGAGCCGCCAGCCAGTCCCGAGACACGCACCTGATCTTCTCGGCATCGAACAGCCTCTGTGGAGGCCGCTTAAACTTCTTCTTTTTGGCAAACCAGTCTTTCTGTGGAGGGAGAAGGGCGGGCGAGGGCGAGGGTGAGGGCGAGGGCGAGGGCTCACCCACCCGTAGGGATCCATCCCCCCACCCCTACCAGGGCCCGTGTCCCTGCGGTACCAGGCTCATGCGGGCCTTGATGCGGTCATAGTCAATGCGCGGGATCATCTTCAGAGAGATGGTGTTCTGACTCGGCTCCACGTAATCCACCTGAGAGGAGGAGGGCGCCAGGTGTGGGGGAGGCAGCAGGAGTCTGGCTCGCCCCTCCCTGACCCCTAGCACAGGAAGGAGCTGTCTGGTGTCAGGAAGAAACTTGACTGCTAAAAGCTCCTGGAGAGCTGGGCCGAGCCGGCTCCCCCTGGCTCTGAAACTGAATGTCCCCTTCACCGGCAGCCCCTTCCCATGGCCCAGGCTGCTGCTGTCACCAGCTGGGGGTCAACAAGGGCTCCTCACACCTCAGATGCCACTGATCCATCTCCCCAAACCTATCTTCTGCCGCTCTACTGGCCCACGGCCCAGACACAGGCACAGGCACGAGTCCGGACTCTGTTCCCTCCCACTGTCTCCCTCTATGGATTCTGCCTTTGATATCCTGTCCCAACTCCACTGTGGTGACCTGTCCTGTCCATGTCACCCACCCTGACCCAGGCTGCGGCTTCCTCACGGGGTCTCCTGCTCCAGGGGCCGCAGCCAGCATACCCCAGGATTCCTGCCAGGGTTTCTGTATGACGGAGTGGGGGGGCATCCTGTAAAATTTTAACATCCTCCCTGGTGAGAATCAGCTTCCTTCCTACTTGAAACCAAGAATGTCTCCTGACAAGCACAGGGCCCCTGGGCTCCCCTGAGCTTCCACTTCAGAGCCAAGAGGCTACTCTGGAGTGCAGCGGCAGAAAAGCCTCTTCAGACCAAAACACAAAGCCACACCAGGTCCCTTCGAACCTCCCACCAGATGCCAGTAAAAATCAGTGCTCAAGGGGCTGGAACGATAGTACAGTGCGTAAGGCATTTGCCTTGCATGTGGCCAACATGGGTTCGATCCTCAGCATCCCCTATAGTCCCCCTGAGCACCGCCAGGAGTAATTTCTGAGTGCAGAGCCAGGAATAACCCCTGAACATCGTTGGATGTGACCCCAAAAGCAAAAAAAGAAAAGAAAAGAAAATGATGCTCAACACTGGGCCTGCAGCTCCCTGAGCCGATCTCCTACCACCCTGCCCTCCCTTCCTGCACAGGACGGTCTCCCTTGCGAGCTGAGTCCTTCTGCCACCACCCCGGATCCCTGAGCAGGCCTGGCACCTCCAGCTCTCTGCTAGGTGTTCTGCACAGGAGACAGCCCTCTTGTCTGCTCTGCTCTCTGCGCCAGGGGAGAAGTGGGAGGGGTAGCAGGACAGGAGGGGACGAAGCCGAGGGCAGAGGGACAGAAGTGTGGGTGGCGCCCCAGACCTCGTACCTGAGCAATGTCATCCTTGTAGATGCCCCGCTTGAGGCGGACCCAGGACTTGGGCTTCAGGTTGGCCACCTCCTTCACCACCTTGAGCACGTCTGTCATCTCCTTGATGGGCACCATCTGCTGGTTCCAGTAGCCCAGCCGCAGGTTGCCCACGCCCTCAATGGCCTGCTTCACATGGGTCTGCTTGTAGGCCTCCACGTAGATGTAGCCTTTCACGTGCTCCGGGGCCACCACTGACTTGATCTGCAGGGGCTGGAGGGGCAAGTCGGTGCAAGGAGAGAGTGAAAAACTGAAGGACGGCACGCCAGCAGCACCCAGGGACTCCCTGTCACCCAGCGCTCGGCACGCCAGCAGCACCCAGGGACTCCCTGTCACCCAGCAGGATCGGGTTTGGGAAGCCACATCCTTCAGCGGTGCTCAGGGTTACTCCTGGCTTTGCTTGGGAGGGGGGGGCCCTCGGGGGCCCTCCCAGTGGTGCTCAGGGGAACTTCTTTCTGGGGATCAACACCAGGACCTCACATACACAAGGAACACGTGCCACTACTTATCTGTCCCCCCAGTCTGAAAAAGTACTTTTTCTAGGGTCCCCGGGCACTGCCGGAAGTAATTCCTGAGTGCATAGCCAGAAGTAACCCCTGAGCCTTGCCAGCTGTGGCCCAAAAACAAAAAAACCAAAAACCATAAAGACTCTAATCACAATCCTCCAGTTGTTCATCGATTTGCTCGAGCGGGCCCAGTAACGTCTCCATCGTGAGACTTGGTGTTACTGTGTTTGACATATCGAATACGTCACAGGTAGCTTGCCAGGCTCTGCCGGGCGGGCGAGATACTCTCAGTAGCTTGCGGGGCTCTCTGAGAGGGGCGGAGGAATCGAACTCGGGTCAGCCATGTTGGCTGCTTGTAAGGCAAATGCCCTACCACTGTGCTATCACTCCAGCCCCTTAAGACTGTAATATGAACCAATAAAGAATCTCAAACTGTCTTCCAGAAATCAGAGACCCAGACACTCTGCCAAGTGCAGAGGGCGGCTTTAAAGGAGGGAAGGGAGGGAGATGGTTGAGGCGCTGCTCTGCCTGGGGGGCTCTGGGGGCCCTGACACCGTCCCCTCTGGGCCTGGCCCCGACTCACCGTGTCTGTGAACTGATAGGCGATGAACTTGCGCATCAAGGAGATGGCCGTGGCCCGCTCCTCCCCGATCTGGAACAAGAGAGGTCAAATCAGGAGAGATGGGCACAGGCATGGCCAGCATGGATGCGTGGGATGCCAGCAAGAGGTAGGAAATGAGCGAGGCAAAGGAGAAGAGCGCCAGAGAAACAGAGCTGTGCGCAGAACTGGGAGACAGAGAAATGGGGGAGAGGAGGAAGGAAGCAGCCCCGGAGAGCGAGACGCCAAGGAGGCCATAAAGGCAAGGGGCAGGGGTCTGAGCCTAGCACAGTGGGGAGGGCGTTTGCCTTGCACGCAGCCGACCCAGGTTCCATCCCATAGGGTATCCCAGCACCGCCAGGAATGATCCCTGAGTGCAGGACTAACCCCTAAGTATTGCCAGGTGTGACCCCAACCCCCTCAAAACAAAAAAGGGCAAATGGCAGGCTGTCCCCAGCAGGCAGCACCCCGACTCCCACATACCTTACACTTGACAGTCCACAGATTGGGGTCCCTACAGGAGAGGAAAGGGGAGTCCTGTATGACACTGTCCTTATGGCAGACACGACTTGCCCCTCCAGGCTTTACAGGAACAGGGGCACCAACCTGCCCGGGGGGAGCCCCAGTGCCCTTACTTGACTCCTGGCAACAGCTGCTGCTGAGTGATGTCATCTGAGAGCTCGTCGGACCCTCCATACACCCTGGAGAGAGCAGAAGGGTTGGGAAGGTGGCCCCAGGGCTTTCCCACTGGGCCCCTGACGCACCATGCCACCGCGTCCTTACGTCTCTCCCACAGATGACTTGGCGTATTTCTTCATGTAATACTCGCCCAGTTCTTCCTCTCGCTGGTCCCTAGAACACATGGGAGAAAGCATGGATGACCAGGGGAGCAAAGCGGGTAGGCTGGCCTCACCCGGGCCTCCCTGGAATAGCAGTCGCACCCCGTCCCCCCCGTCCGGCTCACCTCCAGAGGTTTTGCAGGCGGCGCGCCCCAGAACGGTCTTCATCCAAGACAACATTGTCGATGTTGGATGCTGGAAAAAATACACAGATGGGATGAGTGAGAGAAGGGGAAGAGCAGGGGCCTGGAGAGAGGAGGGGGGCTGAGTGGGCCAGACACACCTCACCAAGGAAACCCCCCTCAGCACCCTGCTTCACGTGACAAAGGCTGGGATGGTCACCAAGGAAACCCCCCTCAGCACCCTGTCCAGCAGTGGCAGGACAGTCAGCTATTCCCTATCCCACCCACCCCATCTCACTCACCAACATACGAACGAACGAACACACACACACACACACACACACACACTCTTGCCCACCCAAGCCAACAACTGATAGTGCTGTGACCCCAGAACTCCCAGGCCCCAGGGCTGGACGAGGGCTGGGACGTGGGGGGGAGGGGGCGGGCGACTGGGGTGGGGTGAGGCAGGGAGCCACACTTCCAGACTCTTACCTTCAATCTCTTCTACTTGGAGAAGGAGGAGGTGGTGGTGGTGGTGGTGTGGTGGTGGTGATGGTGGTGGTGGTGGTGGGCGAGGGCAGACAAAGTATGAGCCAAATTATAGCAGCAAAATCAACCAATGGGGTGGGGGGAGGAGAAAGGAGGGACACAGGAAGGTTGAAAATCAAAAGTAAAGGCCAGGCACCGGGTGGTTGGGGGAGAAGCCGAAATGTATGAGGTGCACAGAACGAGAAGTAACAGGGAAGGGGGCACTGGCCCAGGAAGTGGGGGGTACCATGGGGCAGAGCCCACCCACCCTACTATGCCCAAAAGGGATTCGGTGGGGCCCTGGGGTCCCAATGTTCTCTCCCCACACCCCGTCCCGCAGCCCCCACCCCCCAACTCATGGGCCTAAAAGGAAAAGGGCACGGAGCCGGTCTCTCTGGCAAAGACAGAAAGAAGCGAGGTGAGGGGGTGGGGGTTGGGGGTGCAAGTCATGGGGTGAGGGGAGGGGCTCTCAAGGTCCTCTTGGCCACAGCCCCTAGTGATCTTACAGAGCCGGGGCCGCCCACCTTTCTCCAGGATGTCTTCGGCTCCATCTTCCCACTGGTCTTCATCCTCGTACTCATCATCCACGTCTGAAATAGAGAGAGGCGAGTGGTCAGGGGCACTGGGGTGAGGGTGGCCTCAGGACGAGGGCTCCCAGAAACATCTCCTCGAGAAGACAGACAGGGACACAGAGTCCTCCAGAAACACAAGCTGGGGCTGGAGGGACAGCACAGCTGGTAGGGCATTTGCCTTGCACTTGGCCGACCCAGGTTCGATTCCCAACATCCCAGCATCCCATATGGTCCCCCGAGCACTGACAGGAGTAACTCCTGAGTGCAGAGCCAGGAGAAACCCCTGTGCATCACCGGGTATGAACCAAAATGCAAAAAAAAAAAAAGAGAGAGAGAGAGAGAGAGAGAGAGAGAGAGAGAGAGAGAGAAAAAAGAAACAGAAACACAAGCTGGAGCATCAGGTCCTGGGGAGATCCAGGGAACACGGAAGGTCACCACCTGGCCCTGCCCCAGATCCACAAAACAAAGGGACTCGCAAAGAAAGAAGAGTGGTTGCAGTGGCCCCTGGGCTTGCATGTGGTTGACCGGGGTTGGGTCCCTTTGTTACCACCACGGGTCACTCCTGAGCACAGAGCCAGGAGTAGCTCTCAGCACTGTGGGGTGTGGTCCCAACTGCCCGAAGTAAAGCTGTGCCTGTAAAGAAATGCCTATGACCTCCCACTATTTCCCCCAGATGTTCCCTGACCCCAGACTCTGGATCTCTCGGCACCAGGGACGAACTTCATGCCCTCAAAGCTGCCCTGACTTTAAGCCATGGAGCCTCTTCCAGAGGGACCCTTTCTGCCTCTGTGATGGAGGTCACCCCCTGAAATACAGTGTTGGGATGGGAGGAGAGAGTGGTGCTCCTGCTGGTGCTCAGGATCCCACAGGGGCTTCTGCAGCAAAGCACATGCTCCCACCCTTTGAGCCACCTCTCTGCAGCCCCTCTCTCTGGGGATCTTAAGCAGCACTTGTTCGGGCTCACCTTGGGCCCACAGCTGGAAATCACTCGAAAAACACCAAGCCAACTTCTGGGCCAGGGACCCTCACCTAGGTCTTGTTTCATGTTTTGGGGGGGCTTACAGGTCACACTTGCCAGTGCTTGTGGGGGTGCCTATAGCTCTGCAGGTAAGGAGCTTGCCTTGCACACAGCCAACCTGGGTTTAATTGAGCATCCAATATGGTCCCCAGAGCACCGCCAGGAGTGATTCCTAAGTGCAGAGCCAGGAGTAACCCCTGAACACCAGCGGATGAGGCTCTCCCACTAAAGAAACCCAACAACTTTGGGGATGTGCTGGACTACATGCTTTGCATGCATGAGTACCAGGTTAAATCCTGGAACTACACGATTAGTCAAGTCCAGCCATAAGGGGGCCCTGAACACTCAACTAGGAGGAGATCCTGAGTACTGCTGGGTGGGTTCAAAAAAGCAAAAACCACATCTGAAGGCTAGGTGATAATGCAAAGGGTAGAACACATGCTCTGCACACAGGAGCCCTGGGTTCCATCCACAGCACCACAGGGTTCCCCCAAGGACCGCCAGGTGTGACCCAAAACTAAAATCAAAAACTCTGCAGTAGAAAAGTGGTGCTCAGGGAGAAATCCAGGCCGTCTACGCAGCTGAACAGCTCTGAGACATACCAGCTTCATCCAGAATGAAGCCGCCGTGGCGGGGTTTCTTGGGGGGCCGGTCATCATCTTCCTCCTCTTCTTCCTCATCATATTCCTCCTCTTCTTCCTCCTCCTCTTCCTCCTCTGGCTCTTCCTCCTTCTCACTGCCTGCTGCGCTCCGCTGCTCCTCTTCTACCTGCAGGGCCAGGTAGGGCGATGCAACAGGGTTTGTGGACCCCCATCTCTGGACACCAGCTTCCCACCCCCAAACCTGATCTTGGTCTCCCAAGTCAATCTGAGCCCTCCCTACCTGAAGCACATTTTTTTAAAGTGTTAAATAATTTGATTCTCATATATTATGCTGGAAAAACAATATAAACATTTCGATGATGGCACAAAACAGTGGGTAAAATTTACTGGCATCTTGGCACAGATTGACTCAAGAGCATAAAACAATATTGGCAGTAATTGTCACAATAAGTTAATGATAAGGTAGTAAAACAAAAGTTTAAGTTTTACTTAGAAGTACCCTGATCCTGGGGGCCAAAATGATCGTACAGCGGGTAGGGCATTTGCCTCGCACATGGGGCTGACCGGGTTCAATCCCCGGCATCCCATACAGTCCCCCATGTACTGCCAGGAGTAATTCCTGAGTGCAGAGCCAGGAGCAACCCCTGAGCATCTCTGGATGTGACACAAAAAGGAAAAAAAAAATTTCCCTGATCCTGTAAGAAAAACATTAATTGTAGTGTTGGGTTGACACTACAATTAATGTTTTTACTAAATTAAAAATAATCACAGAAGACTTCATTTTCAAATCAAAGTATAACTCAGGGGCTGGAGCAATAGCATAGCGGGTAGGGCGTTTGCCTTGCACGCATCTGACCCGGGTTCAATTCCCCAGCATCCCATATGGTCCCCTGAGTACAGCCAGGAGTAATTCCTGAGTGCATGAGCCAGGAGTAACCCCCGTGCATCGCCAGGTGTGACTCAAAAAGCAAAAAAAAAAAAAAAAAAAACCCACACACTAAGTAACTCAAAGATAAAAACTTGTATGGTTATTTGAGTTGAAAAACTGTATTGATCATCAAAGAACAATTCTGAAGTACATTTTTATAAGAGCCACACCCTCTGCTCCAGGGCGCTAGGATCATCTCTAGCAAGCTCAAGGGGCCAAGTGGTGCCAGAAACCAAGCTCAGGGCCTGGCACTTGCCAAGAACTGAGCCATCTCCCAGGCCTCCATTCTCGGATAGCACCCCCCCCCCCCAGTCAGTCACGTACGGGGGTGGGGGCGGTGGCTGACCACAGCACCCACAAGACCTTGCTAGGCCTCGCCCAGTTTTTCAATGCTTTGGGGGAATTTTTTGGTTTTGGTCTGTATGGTTTGGCTGGAGTTTCTGGATGCTTCTTTGCTTTTGGGTGACACTTGGAGGTGGCTGGGACCACAAGGAGATAAGGCTGGCACCTAGAGCTCCCACACGCAGAGCAGACACTCAGGCCGGGGAGCCATCTCCCAAAGTCAGCCATAAATGTGGCAGTTTTGTGGAGCTTGGCCTTCCCCACGGCTGTGGAGGGCATGTCTGACGGTGAGTCCCACAGCTCGTTTCCGGTCCACATGCTCACCAAGATTGCTGCCTGGTCCTTGAGTCTGACACAAACCGTTTGAATTTCAGCCCACTTTGCGGGGCTTCCCCAAGCCCATGCCCTGTCTGGCCTCTGTCAGAAGCACCCCTCTTGCCCCTGCCTCTCACGCTGGTCCTCTGAAGGCTCCCCTGACTGCTCTGCAGCCCCTCCAAGGTGCAGCATTCCACCTACCACGCACTCTCCCTGGGCCCTTGGGAGTTCTCACAATCCTAGTTGCTGTCTCTGCAGATGACATCCCAGTGGTCTGAACACCTCCCTTTTCTCCCCAGAATCAGATACCCCCATGCCAAGAGTCTCCGGATGCCTCCAACAGGTATCCTGTGATCCTTCATACTCACCAGGTCCCAAAGTGCCCTCAGCTTCCTCCACGCCCTCCATCAGGCTCCTGCTCTTGACCTTCCTGCCTTTATAAAATCCTCTCTCCAATCGGCACCCCTTCTTGATCCCCACATCCCCCAGCCTGGGCCACAAGGCTGATCTCTAAAACCTGAATCTTGGGGCCAGAGCAATAGCACAGCAGGTGGGGAGCTTGCACTGTACATGGCTGACCTGAGCTTGATCCCCAGCACCCCATATCCCATATGGTCCCCAGAGCCCGCCCTGAGCACAGAGCCAGGAATAAGCCTGAGCACCGCTGAGTGTGGCTCCAAAACAAAACAAACCCCCCTGAATCCTTGCTATCTTCTCTGGCCTCTGGACCTTTAATCCTTCTTTCTTTCTTTCTTTTTCTTTTTTTTTTTTTTTTTTTTTTTTGCTTTTTGGGTCACACCAAGTGATGCACAGGGGTTATTCCTGGCTCTGCACTCAGGAATTACTCCTGGCAGTACTTAGGGGACCACATGGGATGCTGGGAATCCATCCCAGGTCAGCTGCGTGCAAGGCAAATGCCCTACCCACTGTGTTATCACTCTAGCCCCCTAATCCTTCTTTCTAGACTAAGGTCCAGACAAAACTATTCCCCAGTCTTCACTCTTTTTCATATTAATTTTACAGCCATTTAGTCAGGTCCACACAGAATAATACACAATATTTCCATCAATTTGTGCACATTTTCGTGTAATTCCTACTTTAGTTTAATTTGAGGGGCCATACCCAGTGCTCAGGGAGTCACATATGCTGGAGAGTAAACCCTAGGGAACTTCCAAACAAACCATGCCCTCTGAGTCATCTCCCAGACTCGTTTTCACTTAAAATCAGTTTCTGAGGCTAGAGAGATAATACAAAGGTTCAGATGCTTGCCTAGCATGCAGCCGTGGCCCTGCCCCATATGGTCCCCCGAGCACTGCGAGGCCTGGTCCCTAAGCACAGACCCAGGTGTGCTTCCTGAGTGCAGAGCCAGGAGTGAGTGGTCCCTGAACACCATCGGGTGTGGAACAAAATCCAAAAATAAGATCTTTTTTTAAAAAGTCATCTTTTGGGGCTGGAGCGATAGCACAGCGGTAGGGCATTTGCCTTGCATGCAGCCAACATGGCCGACCCGAGTTCGATTCCTCCGCCCCTCTCGGAGAGCCCGGCAAGCTACTGAGAGTATCTCGCCCGCAGGGCAGAGCCTGGCAAGCTCCCTGTGATGTATTAGATATGCCAAACACAGTAACAAAAAGTGTCACAATGGAGACGTTACTGGGCCCACTCGAGCAAATCGATGAACAACGGGAGGACGGTGACAGTGACCCAAAAAGAAAAAAAAAAGATAAAAAAGTCATCTTTTAAAAATATTTCTTGGGGCTGGAGAGATAGCACAGCGGGTAAGGCATTTGTCTTGCATGCGGCCGACCCGGGTTCTATTCCCAGCATCCCATATGGTCTCCTGAGCACCGCGAGGAGTAACTCCTGAGTGCAGAACCAGGAGTAACCCCTGTGCATCACCAGGTGTGACCCAAAGAGGAAAAAAAAAAATTCTTAAGTTACAAAAGGTAAAGGTAAAGGCCCTCCCGTTGATCATCGATTGAGCGGGCCCAGTAACGCCTCCATTGCAGACTTTGTTGTTATTGTGTTTGGCATATCGAATACCTCACGGGTAGCTTGCCAGGCTCTGCCGTGCGGACGAGATACTCTCGGTAGCTTGCCTCTCCGAGAGGGGTGGAGGAATCGAACTCGGGTCGGCCATGTTGGCTGCGTGCAAGGCAAACGCCCTACCGCTGTGCTATCGCTCCAGTACCCAAGTAAGTTCTTGACTCTGGAATCTAAAGTTTATCACATTAAATTTTATTTTATATTTGGATTGCATTATGGTAATAATCATGCCTTACCTGTCTTTAATACAAGTTAAAAAGAAAGTTACAAAAATGTTTAGCAGAGATAGTACAAGCGATCAAGTGCTTGCATCACACATAGCCAAGCCCAGTTCCATCCCCAACACCACACACAGACCTGTAAACAGGCACACAGCCAGGAGTAAATCCTGAGTACCTCAGGGTGTGAGCCCCATGCCCCCAAACACACACAGACACACACACACACACACACACACACACACTCTCACACGCAACCCCCTTTAGATTTTAAGAGACAACTTTGTTACTAATAGAGGAAACCCTAACTGTAACAGGAAACAACTAAGTCCCAGCAAGATACAGTTGCCAGATGCAGGTAATATAAGCCTAAGGCTGTCCTTTCTCAAAACCAAGGACACACAAATCCTAAACATTGAATCTGAGGCACACAGCAGCACCAAAATGGAACATTCCCCCAGATTCAATAAAAAGACACATGTTGCAGGAAACAGCTTTCTCATCGAATGAGTCACTGTCTTGACTACAGTCTAGGCAAACTGTGATTGAAAACAGCAATTTTAGGGGGCCAGTAGAGTATGACACTTGCTTTGCACACAGACAACCCAGGTTCGATGCCCCAGCACCTCATATGGTACCCCAGCACCAACAGGAGTGATCCCTGAACACAGAGCCAAGAGTAAGTCTGAGCACTGCCGGATGTGGCCCCAAAACCAAAGTAAATAAAATAGGATTTTGATCATTTGGTACCCAGCATAAATCATGCAGTGCTCCCCACTGCCCTCGGGTGCAGACCCAACTGGCCTGGACTCTGCCCACGGCCTCTCTGGAACGCCCATCTCTGGAGAAGTCCCAGACACAAGGACAACTGACACCATCGTCTCACACTGGCCACCACACGTGCCGGACCTCACAGTAAACATCCTTCTCAGGGCTGAGGACGTGGCTCACAGGGCAGATCACCTGCTTTCTGTGTGCCCAGGTCCTGAGCTGGGTCCCCAACATCTTAGCACTGCCAGGCCCTCCTGTGCCACCAGGAGTGGTACTAGGCCCTGAGCAATGCCTGCTTGTGGCCCCCCAAAAGCAAAATAGGTCCTTCCCTATGCCTCATTCATACTTTCAAGCACCCCCTCTTTCAGCCCCATCACGCCTACCCTTTCTCTCTTCACTCTGAAAGTCAGTCTTCTAGTTTTCAACTCTCAAGGTCTCCCTCCTCCATCCCAGCCTCAACACAGGGAACCCAAGAACAGAGCCCAAGCTGCCTCCAGCACTTCTGGGTCCCCATGTCACCTAGCCCAGAACTGAAAACAGAAGAGGATGTAAAGGGTCTGACAGATATCCTGGTTTGATCCCCAGAGCCGCATACGGTCCACCTAAACCCTGTCAAGAGAGATCTCTGAGTACAGAGCCAGGAGTAAGCTTTGAGCCATGGGTAGGTGTGGTTCAAACAAAACAAAACAAAAAAACCCCTTCAATCCATGCTGGGGATATGTCTCAGCAGTAGAGCATTTCTGTTGTATGTGTGAAGCCCTGAGTTCGATCCCTAGCACCAAAACAAAATACAAAAATCTCTCCACCCCAAGACAGAGCACTAGTTCAGCAATGCAGGCTCAGGTCCCAGCATGTTAGAAACTCAAATGAACATTTGCTGTTCATTTGAATGAATGAATACACTAATTATGAGAGCTGAGAGGTAAGCAGATTGCCCCAAAAGTGACTCATAATTTGCCCTTCTGACCCATCCATCCACAGACACTGGTCGTTAAAGGCCATGCCAACATTTGAGTATGAAAAAAGCCCTCTTCCTACTATCTGATGGAGCGCTAGGAGAGCGGACCTCAGGTTGCCCACCTGGGGTCAGCAGAAGAGTCAGCATGTGAGTGAAGAGCCTGGTATGTGCAGCCGAAGAGATAGTATAGCGGGTTGGGCACCTGTCTTATACACCGCTGACCTGGGTTCAAATCCTAACATTACATATGGTGCCCCAAACACCTTTCAAGAATGATTTTTGAGACAGCAGCTCGCTGGAGATCTCTCCATACCCCACACCGAGCCAATTCCACCGGGGCACCTCAGATGCAAAGGGTGTGCCCTCTCTGCCCACTCCAGACAAAACCCTGTGGCCATAAGCTTCCAGAAGCAAAATCCAGCTACGCAGGTGCCAGGACTAAGACTCCAGGCCACATGGCAGCAGTGGAGACAGGCTGACCCTTCCCGTCTTCCTGCCCGCTTGGGGTCCTGGCTGTCACTCCCACAATCTGACTCTGGGCACCATCTCAGCACATCAACAGCCTTGATCCTGAGACTGCCAAATGAATCTCAAAATGGATTAGCTCCCCACAGAGATTTCTCTTGACCCCAACCATTTACAATTTTAGAATTCCAGAAGCAAAAGTGGTCGCGTGACCTCTTATGATATTCATAATAAGCAATAGGAAATAAATTATCTAGCTCCTGGCAAACAGGCTTGAATGGTAGAGGGAAGATGTAATGGTGGTGGGATTGGTGTTGAAATATTGAATATAATCAATTAATGTGAACAACCTTAAGAAAATAAATTTTTTTTTAAAAAGAGTGGGGGCTGGAGCAATAGCACAATGGGTAGATCATTTGCCTTACACGCGGCCAACCCGGGTTCGATTCCCAGCATCGCAGATGGTCCCTCAAGCACTGCCAGGAGTAATTCCTGAGTGCATGAGCCAGGAGTAACCCCTGTACAATGCTGGGCGTGACCCACAAAGGGAAAAAAAGAGTGATTCCAGAATGCAAAGTCAGGAGTAAGCCCCGAGCACCACAGCAGGTGTGGTCCCTCACAAAAAACTACAGCCTGGTGTGGTATTAGGAAAATGAGGCTACACAGTACAAACCACACATTCCCAGCAAAAAGGAGGAACCGAAAATCCTGGTGTCATTACCACCAGGTTTTAACCACAAGCAAAATGTCTTGAAGCCAGGAAGAAGCCATGAGTCAAGGTTAAAGTGTTTACCAATTGCCAGGTCCTTTTAAACACAACCGTGCTTGGACCAAAAGTGCTTCCTGTCACCCTCCCTCACATTCCCCAACATCTCCATCCCCCCCACCGCCCTACAGCACCTAGATTCCTCCAGCAATTCAATGGGCGCTGAATATTCCCCCAAGGGGGCACCACACAATCAAATGCCCACAGAGGACCAGCAGGGGACAAAAATAAGGAGGGCAGCTCGGGAGAAATCCAGGATTCTCTCCATACACCTGATGTTTTCCTACAGGTACGTGAAATCTTTCCTTTCCTTAAACATACCACAGGGCAGGAATGAGGATAAACGGCAACAAAAACATGCTAGAAAGTAAAGACATGCCCAGTCCTTAAGGAGCAACCGAACTTCAGCAAGGAGCTAGAGAAGAGCGGTCTCTGGGTGTCAAGTTGCTGGCTCTTTCCATTTAAAAAAAAAAGAAAAGAAAAAGAAAAATCTGGATATTTCTGTGAAATCACCCTTGTGTGTGTTGACAATAACATTTGAAAATAAGTTTAAGGGGAGCCAGAGAGATAGCACAGCAAGTAGGGCATTGGTTCTGCACGCAACGGACCCAGGTTCGACACGCTATATCTTTTATGGTCCCCGAGAACCTCTAGGAGTAATTCCTGAGTGCAGAAGCAGGAGGAACCCCTGAACAATACTTGGTGTGGCCCCAAAACAAAACAAAATTAAGGTAGGAATTAGAGAGTACAGTGGGTTGGGAACTCTCTTCTTTGGCACACAGGGGTTCAATTCCCAGCACCCCAAGTTCCACCAGGAGCGATCCCTGAACACAGAGATAGGAGTTAATCCTGAGCACCACAGGGGTGGCCCAAAAATGAAAACAAGCAGGTATAAGGGCCAGGGCGATGGCTCACGGCGCTGGAGCACATGCTCGGTGGGTGGCGGCCACCGGGGTTGGCTCTCAGCATGGCTCCCAGGTTCTGCATGGCGCAACCCCTGAACCCTGAGCCAGAAGCAGTCCCTGAGCACCCAAACAAAAGATAATTTGAGATGTGGCACCCAAACAAAAGATAATTTGAGAAAATAAGTGAAAGGAGATAACACATCAGGTAAGGGTGTTTGTCTTTCATGCAGAAGACCGGGTTCTATCCCCAGCACCCCATATGGTTCCTCAAGCACCACCCAAAGTGATCGCTGTGTGCAAAGCCAAGAGTAAGCCCTGAGCACCGACGGGTGTGGTCCAGAAGCAAGCCTTGCCTTGTTCCATTCTCTGCAGCACTGAGTCTGCAACATGACAATCAAGTACTTATTTGTCCAACAAATCAATAAGCTAGAAACAGGGTCAGGGAAATAGCTCAACAACTAGGAGCCAGCGCCTCAACTGGATTATCAAATGGGTCCCCCCAAAACACCTCTGGGTGTGGCCCAAACACGATAGAAATCAGCCAGAAATGCACTACGGTAACATCAAGCATGACCTGAAATCAGAAATATCGCTGGAAATATGAGTTGGCTCTTGAAACATTCAAACTCAAAGCTAGAGTGATCCTTTCAAAAGATTAGATTATTATATCCTTCCGGTGCTCCTCACACAGTTCTGTCTCAGTTAAGGTTAAACTCCTCTCACAAACCTTCAAAGGCCCCATGATGTGGCTCTGAAGACATCTTCATGATTTACCCAGGACCCTCCAAACTGGACCCCTCAGAAATGCTTCTCAACTCTGCCCTTGCTGTCCCCGCCTCACTATTACACTTCTTTTTCCTTCTTTTTTTTGGCACTGTGAGACCGGCTTCAGTGCCTGCAGCCCACTGCCAAAGGGCCAGGCAATGGTTCCAGGTCACAGCTTGCTCTGGCATGGGGCACACTATGAGAGGCCCATGGGGACGGACCTGCCATAAATCCAAACCCATGCACTGGAATCCTTTCTGGGGACTGATAGGACTCACTGGCCCTCACAAGCTGTTTCTTCAAATATCACCCTGCCACCATCACCCTACTTAAGGGACCCCAGGGGGTCAGGTATGTGACTCCAACAGTGCTTGCAAGTGTGAGCCCTTGGGGCCATCCCCAGCGCCCCAGGATGAAGTCCTGGTTGTCCTATGATCAGCAAGGTGAACTCCCACTGGGAGGAAAACAATTCAGGGGCAACCAAGCCTCCTACTTCCCCAACTGGACTTCTCCCAGAGTTTTTAAATGCATACCGCTGTAGCCCCCCACAAGCAAAAATGAGCGCATCCGACACCCAGACACCGGAGAGATGTTTCTGGAAAGACGAGAACATACTCCGCACCGAAAACGGCCACGTCTGCCATGCGCCCGGCCCGGGGCTCGCACCCCGTTATGTCACCGGGCCGACTATGCTTCTGCTTGGCCGGGACCCGATCCTCCCCAGGTCCCCTCTGACAACGCGCAAGCCCCAGGGCCGCTCAGTTCCCGTGCTGAGCCCCTCCAGGGGCCCCAGCCCCAGGTGCGCGCCTCCCCCCCCACCCCCCGCGGCCCCGCCAACACACCTCGGCCTCCTCGGCGTCGCTGCTGCGCTCGCTCTCCTCCTCCTCGGAGAAATTGCTGTCCTCGCTGTCCGACATCTGCTAGCGCGGGACAAGACAGGGACCTCACGACGGGGCCCAGTCCCGAGCCTTCCCCCCCAGGTTTCCAAAAGGAAAACTCCGGAGCGTGCTTCCGGCAGCCTCTCACTGTCGACCGGGGGCCCGGTACCTCCCGCTGCACCGCCCGAACCCCCAAATTCGGTCGACAACACACGGCCCGCCCTGGCCCGGAACCCGGGCCTGCCTCTGCGACTCCCGACCCGCACTCACCGCTCCGATTCCACCTCCGCCTTCGGCACCAGCTGCTGTTCACACGACGCCTGCCTGAGATTGACGTGCATTCTCGCGAGACCCTACCCGTCGACCGAGATGAACGCGAGATCGACGGGATTAGGCCTCCGGAGGACGCACTTCCGGGACGCCATCCTGCGAGTGGCACGGGAGTAGGTGGAACCTTGGAGTTGACATGTTGGGAGAGTCAAAGGTAGACGTTAATTTCCTGCGCAGTTCGGCCGTCTCCGGCTGGGGACTTTTGCTTAATAATAGTGCAGATCATTGACGGAACTCGTGAGGGAGAAGGAATTCACAAATAATAAGTTAGCAATAATGAATCATTTTATCTTACAGACCCTTTGAAGATTTCCTGGGAGGTAATTACTTCCGTTTTATAGAGGCAAAACCGAAATCTTTGAAAGCTAACCCGGAAAGCAGGGATCCCATGGCATTTCGCACTTCCAGTAGTCCCTAAACCCATTGTTTTTATTTTTACTTTTATTTATTTATTTATTTATTTTGCTTTTTGAGCCACACCCGGGATTATACAGGGGTTACTCCTGACTCTGCACTCAGGAATTATTCCTAACTAGGTGCAGAGGGGAACCATATAGTATGCTGGGGATCAAAGGCAGGACTGCCACGTGCAAGACAAATGACACCCTGCCCTACCCGCTGTATTATCGCTCCAGTCCCCCATTGTTTTTAATTATTATTCTTAGTTACCATTTGTCAGGTGGCAGAGAATCACACCTCACAGATGAAAATTTTAAACTGAGAATAGAGCGTGATCCTAGTATGTGCAAGGTCCTGGGTTTGAGCATTTTATATGTAGCAGTCCACAAATAAAGTGCCTATTGTGGGGGACCAGAGAGATAGTACAGTGGGTATAGTGCTTACCTTGCATGCAGTTCTCCTGGGTTCCATCTCCAGCACCCCAGAATGACGCCAGGAGTGATCAGAGCTAGGAATAACCCCAGAGCATCACCTGGGTAGGTGTGGCCACAAAACAAAACCCGAAAAAATGCCTGCTTGTGAGCAAGAGTACAGAGAGTAACGTGCTTATCTTGCACGTGGCCTGTCCAGTTTCACTGAGCATCACTGGGAATTACCCAAAAACCAAAAGTGAAAAAGAAAATGCCTATTGTCATTGCTGCAGAAAACAGTACAACAAATAGGATGATTGCCTCACATGGGGTGACCCAGGATCCATCTCCCTTGCTCCATATGGTCCTCTGAACTCCATAAGGAATGAACCGTGAGCACTGCCAGTTGTGCCCTACACACACACACACACACACACACACACACAAACATCTTCCTCCCTCCTCCCAACACACACACACAAAATGATACTGCACCCTGGCAGTGCTGGAGTCTCATAATAATTCTAAGTTGCAAATGAGGAGGCCAAAGGGTTAGTACAGTAAGTAGGACGTTTGCCTTACATGTAGCTGACCTGGGTTCGAACACCAGCACCCAAGCACCACCAGGAGTAATTCCTCATTGCAGAGCCAGGAGTAACCCCTGAGCATTACTGGGTGTGACCCAAAAAGCAAAAAAGTAATAACAAAAATTTAAAAATAAACTACCAGTGACCCAGTGTCCATGAGATTGATTGTTACAGGACATCCATATAGTGATTTGTTCAAACCACTGCTACACATGAGTAAATATCAGAAACATCACTGAAAGGCTGGAGCATTATTGCAGCAGGTACAGCATTTGCCTTGCACGAGGCTGATCTGGGTTTGATCCCCGGCAACTCATATGGTCTCCCAAGTCCTAAAGGAGTAATCCCTGAGTACAGACCCAGGAGTAAGCCCTGAGCACTAACAGATATGGCTCCCAAAACCAAAATAAATAAAATTGTGAATTGGTGGGTGGCTGCTTAGGGCTGAGGGGAGTAAAGAGATAGTACAGGGGATAGTATACTTGTCTTGTAGACAGTTCACTCTGGTTCATGGTTCAGTCCCCAGTTCTGTACAGGGTCTTTGGATGTCACCAGCAGGAATGATCTTTGGCAACTTGAAAAGCTTGCTTCCATGTCTGGGTTTAATTCCGTGGCAGAATGCTTGCCTTGCATATATGAGGTCCTGGATTTAGTTCCTGACATTATACCATTATACACACACATACACACACACACACACACACACACACACACACACACACGCGGGGGGGGGGGGGATAAAGGTGGGGGAGGGAAAAGAGAGAGAGAGAGAGAGCACAAACTAGGAGAGACAGTACAGCAGAAGATAAGGTGTTTGCTTTGCAAATGGCTGATCCCTGTTCAACTCTCAGCACCACATATGGTCCCCAGAGCCGTACCAGCAATGTGGTTTTTTTTTTTTTAGCTTTTTGGGTCACACCCAGTGATGCACAAGGGTTACTCCTGGTTCATGCACTCAGGAATTACTCCCGGCGGTGCTTGGGGGACCATATGGGTTGCTGGGAATCGAACCCAGGTTGACCACGTGCAAGGAAAATGCCCTACCCGCTGTACTATCACTCCAGCCCCCAGCAATGATTCTTGAGCACAGAACTAGGGTTAAGCCCTGAACATAGGTGAGTGTGGCCCTAAAACCAAAATTCAAACAAAAACTCTCCTCTGAAGGCAATTGACAAGGCTCTGCCCCTTCCTGGAAAGGAGAGCAGAGGAGGCGTAAGATTGCAGGTCACAGACCAGGGGAGCCGCATTTAGAATCACAGCCAAGCTTCGTTGTTGAGTGACCTTCGAGAATGAACTTCTCTAACATTTTCCACTCCCAACCCCTTCCCCACAAGAAACTCAAATGCAAGCCTGGGTCACAGAGGTACATACACAACCCAGCAAATTGTGGCAATAACTTTATTTGAAGATTTCCCACTGCCTCCACATTCAGCTCTACAATTCCATCAGCCACGTCCCCCAGTGGAATGAGCCAGGCACCAGGCCACTGGAGGCCCTTGGCTCTCCGATAGAGCCCGCTAGGAATGACGTGGGGGAATGAAATCTGGGAAATGTCAGCAGGGCAACATCAGACGGTATCTGAAAAAGAGAGGGAACAGGGGCAGGTGGGGCCAGCATATTACAGCCTCCAGCCCCAACCCCAAGGGTTCAAGACCTCACCTTCTTTCCTTTCATCCCTCTTCTCCCCAACTCCAAAGGTTCCAGGTTGAGGTGGGTAAGGGGGCTTCTCTGGCCTGGAAGGAGAAGCCACAGGGCTTCCACGCTGGTTCTGGGACAGGAGGGTAAGAGACCCCTTCCGGTCTCCACCCAGACTGTCCCAGGCGAGGGAGGCTGCTGTGCCCCAGGACTCATGCTAGAAGCAGGTTGTGAGCACATGCCCCCTGCAATAACTCCAAGAGTTTGGCCAGAAAATGTGGGACAGGCCTCTGGGGATGTCCCTCACAGGGCAAACAAGGGCCCTGGCCAGTCTCCCGTAGCCGGGACCCGAGAGATTCCAGCAGGCGCTGGAGCCGGAACGCTGCTAGTGCCACGGAGGGGCCCTCCTCAAATCCAATTACAGACAGCTCCAGCCGGAAGCAGCCCAGTGTCTCAGCAGGACACACCTGTGGGGACAGAGGGACCTGGTGTCTCTGGGCCTGATCCCAAGTCCCCCACCCCACAAGGCCTCTGACTCAGGGCCTGGGATAAGCTTCTTCACTTCTTTGCTTTTTGGATCACACCCAGCGATGCTCAGGGATTACTCCTGGCAGTGCTCAGGGGACCATATGGGACGCTGGAAATCGAACTCAGGTCAGCCGTGTGCAAGGCAAATGCCCGACCCGCTGGCTATCGCTCCAGCCCCAGGATCTCAGCTTCTTCAACAAACTAAGTTCTGGGTGATCCTGACCCTCAGGGCTGACACAGGCCCTTCCAGTACAGAGTTGAGTCAGGAAAAGTCATTCCTGAAGCTGGAGTGAGCGTAGGGTCAGGCATTTATTTGCCTTGCATGTGGTCAATCTGGGTTCGGCCCCGCAATCCATATTGGGTTCCCCCTGAGCTCTCCAGGAGTGATTCTCTGAACACAAAGCCAGGAGTAAGCCCTGAGCAAAAACAAAAAAAGAAAAAGTTGCTTTTTTTCTCCCAATCCTGCTAGGGCCAGAGACAGCACATGTGGATGACCGTGGTTCAGTTTTCCACACAGTATAGGGACTTGCATCAGGAGGGACTTCTGAGCATGGAGTTAGGAGGAAGTCCTGAGCATCGCTGGGAATGGCTCAAAACCAAAACCAAATCAAACAACAAAAAACCCTCAAAACAAAATAAAACAAAACAAAAACAGAAACAAAAAGACACCACTTCCTTAAAATAAAAAAGAGAAAAAAGAAAAAAGAAAAGAAAAAGAAAAACCTGGGCTGGTGGGATATTCCAGTGGGTGGGGCACTTGCCTTCCACATGGCTGAGTAGGTTTGGATTCCCCGCCCAGCAACTCATAAGGTCAATGGTCTTTTGAGCACCACCAGTAGTAATCTCTGAAAGCAGAGCCAGGAGTAAGTCTGAAGCATCACTGGATGTGTCCCCAAAATAACAACCAAAAAAAAGAATAGAAAATCACGGTGTTTCACTAATAATTTTTTTTTAAAAAGTAGGAAAAAAGGGGGGCTGGGAAGAAGAAACTACAAACTACAGACTATACAAAACTACAAAAAGGAAAAACACAGCCTTTTAAGCCACCATTTCTAAAAGTATGAGCGCTCTGCCCTCTGCTGGAACGGAACAGATAATAAAGACAAAAAAAAAAAAAAAAAAGACCCTTGAATAAAGACACTCCAGGCAGGATCAGCCTGTCTCCAACAGTCCTTGCAGGATCAGCCCTATGCAAGTGTCACTCCCAAATACCATGGCCAAGTGTAATGCAGGGCCTGGCGTGTGGAGCAAATGAGTTGCTGTCCTTAAAGCATTCAGATCCCAAGCCCAGAACAAAGAAAGCTTGGGGGCGGGGCAGGGACCATCCTCCTTCTCATTGGCTGTCATCAAGCTTCAGTCACTATTCCAGAGTAGTGACCAGATAGAGCTGTCAAGGCTGGAAGTTGGGGCAGGACTGGGACAAAATCTCACCCCACGGTTCTGCGCCTCCCCAAGCCCCTATTTCTCGCTTTCTTATGGAGGTAACGCCACACTCACCGAGAGATCATTTGGGGTGTAGAGCGTGCCATCATTCTTGTTTCCCTGCAATTTTGAGGGCGGAAAGAGAATCAGACCTTGGAGGGAGACTGCAGAGAAGATTCATTTCTTCCCCTCCACGCCCAGCACTGAGGGAACAGTTCGCTGACCACCTCGTTGAGCATTTCCAGGTAGGATCCAAACCTCCAAACAATAGATCTTGGAAGAAAAATCTTGGCCCTTCCTCACATACACCCCACTCCACTCCACCCCTCAGCTAGTTTGCCACGGCATCTCCCTTCCTCACCAGCATCTTCATGATGGCGAGGAGGAAGTAGAAAGGCTCTTTTGGGCAGAAGGATGATCCGAGAACCCTTAAGGGCCACACCAGCAGGAGGATGGTCCAGAGAGCCCACATGGGTACTCTGCCCACCCCCAGGTTTTATCTGGTCCCAGCCTGGGGTCCTGGAAGAGAGAGAGAGACAGGCAGAGAGAACAAGCTGGGAGACAAGTGGGTGAGGTGAATGCCCACTGTCTAGCTCCTGTCCATCCATAGCTCTTCAGAGTGTGCCTTCAAGGAGCCACGGAAGATAGTGACTCTAGAGCAGGTGAGAGGGCTCCTTTTCCCCATCCCCTCCCCCACCCCAAAGGAAGATTCCAGACATAGCAAGGGGCTGAAGACAGATCTAGCTCCAGCCTGGGAGTGTCACAGGTGAGAATCCCATCCTGGGGTCTGCCTTGGGCCAATACCTGCCTAGGGCTTTATCAGTTATCTCTAGGTTCCTACCTGGGTGTCTTCAGCTTCTAATTCTACGCACCTACCTGTCCTGACTTCGCTGCCTGGTTGGCTGCCTGGTTGACTGTCTGGTTGGCTGAGGTCATCTGGAACTGACCTGTGGTCTTTGGTCTTTCTCTTTCCTCCTGTCCTGGTCCCTTTGTCTTTCTCCTCCATGGGGCCTGTCTCTTCCCCTCTGTCGAGGTCCCTCCAGTTTAGTTAGTTTCTGCTCCCCACCTCCCTCCCCCACACCCCTCTCCCTCTCACCCTTTGGAAGCTGGACTCTGGGACCTCGAGTCCTCTCCTCCCTTGGGCCCCAGATCCACCCACCTATCTCCACCCTAGCTGCTTCCGCACCTTCTAGACACACCCCAGGGAACCTTTGAGCCTAGACCCAGCCTGTGAGAGAAACTGAGGCAGCCCAGAGAGGGTAGCCTTTAGGTGGAAGGGCTGCATTCCCCAGGGAAGGGAAATGCTTTGGGAAATTCACTTTTGAGGTTTCTCAGTGGGACTGGGGATGGGATCGGCAAAGGCCTAGAGAAAGGAGTTTAGGGAGCTTCTGAGGAAAAAGGGTTACCGGGTAGGGTCAGGAAGAAGAGTATTGAGGAGGGAGTCGGGGGTGGGGCTTGGGGGACGCTAAGGGGAAGCGAATTCCAGGAGGCAGTTGCTGGGAGAGGAAAATTGGGGGAAAAGTTACGTTTTGTTTTTTTATTTTGCTTTTGGGGCCACACTCGGCTGTACTTAGGGATTACTCCTGACTCCTGATTACATATTAGTGGGGATTATACCGGGGTAGGTTGCGTCCTGGACAAGTGCCCGCCTCGCTGTTCTATCTCTCTGGGTTTCCCATAGGAAAGATTCTTCTAGGAGGAAGGAATCTAGGGGCGGGCGAATACTGCCCAGGTAAAGGGGTGGCAGGTGCCCCTAGACTTTAAAGTGGTGGGCGGGGCGGAGTTTTTCTTAAAAAAAAAAAGTAAAAACCGAAGCTGACCAATGAGAACTGAAAACCGAAGAACTAGCCCATCTTCGACGTTTATTTCCGCCTCCCTCGCTTAGACACGCCCTTTCCGGCACTCAGATCCCGCCTCCTCCGCTCTAGGAATCCGCCTTTCCACGTCTGGCGGAAGTCCCGCCCCTGGCTCCTTCGGGAGCCGTAAAGCTCTCCTCTGTCGCGACGCAGCGTTCAGGGCGCCTGCGCAGACCCTGAAAAGCCGCTTGGTTGGCCCCGCGCTTTCCTTTTCCGGTTGCAGCACCGCGCGGTGAGGAGCTCTTGTCTACACTCGCTGCCATGCCATCTAAGGGACCGCTGCAGTCCGTGCAGGTCTTCGGACGCAAGGTGGGCCGGGATCCCGAGGGCAGGGGCCAGGGGAGGCCGCGGCATGGGCTGGGCCGGGGTCCGGGATCGTTCTGGCGGCCGGACCCGGGACCGGGCGCTCACGTGGCTCCGCTGTCTTCTTCTTTTGCAGAAGACGGCCACGGCCGTGGCGCACTGCAAACGGGGCAATGGGCTCATCAAAGTGAACGGGCGTCCCTTGGAAATGATCGAGCCGCGCACGCTGCAGTACAAGGTACTGAGACGCGGGCGTTTGGGCTGGGTGGAGGGGTCGGGAGACGAAGGCGTGGGAAGAAGTGGGTTCCGATATCAGTGGATGGCGGGGCCTAAGGAACCTGCTCTCAGCCGTAAGACTTCGGGAGCCAAGCCAGGACTGGCGAATTCTGAATTGAGGGAAGAGACTTGGATTTGAGTGGCAGGAAATATAGATGTTATTTTAAAAAGAAGCTCTGAAAGCGGGGCTCTCTGGAAGCCGGCTTAGGTGGTAGCAAGTGGGACCTTCGTCTTTGTGACTCAGTTACTAGCGTCTTATTGGTAACTTATCTTCACCTCTGGGATATGATCCCTTAGGAGAGGGGTCTGTTTTGTTCCTCAAAAAATTGCCCCCTAGTTAGAAGATGTGGAAGTCGTACGTGCTGTATCCATATTAAGAGCACGAATGGGTCTGAGGTCTGTTGGGTGTGACTGTGGGGGTGGGGTTAACCCACTGGAAAGTTTTAGGAAAGAAAGAAGGCCTTTGGGATGGCTGCCATTTCTGTCAGGGCTTCATCGCGTGTAAAACAGGGCTAATACTTGTCATGAAGTGTGTTCCTCTAGGAGCAGGTGGAATGGGACGCTGGGAGGGGGAGACGGAGACCGCACCGTTAAATCTTCTGTCTGGGGGGCTTCCGGGTGGCAGCTTGGGGAGTGTCGCAGCTTAAGGTTCTTAAGCAGACTGACAGCTTTGTACATTCAGCACATTGAGGACTGGGGAGGTGGCTATGACCAATACCAGACAGTGCCAAGGAGGCTGGGCAGGGCACCCCAGGAAAACCTCAGACAGGGTGGGAGGGACAGGGCCAGCTTCCCTGGGTAGAACAACTGAGGCCCTCATGGGTTTGCATGTCATACTAAGCCTAAACAAATACTAGTTTAAAACTAGTATTCCTATGCCCAAAACCATTTGGAATTTGTTTTCTTGGAGGCGAGCTCAGGGTTTCTTTTGGCTGTACACTTTGGGATTCGTCCTAGCTGTGCTTAGGGGCCATAAGTGTTGCAGGGCACTGCTGTATGTGAAGCAAATGCTCTACCCACAGTACTATTGTTCCAGCCCCAGTGTAGTACTGTTTTTGTTTTTGTTTTGCTTTTTGGGTCACACCCAGTGATGCTCAGGGGTTACTCCTGGCTCTGCACTCAGGAATTACTCCTGGTGGTGCTTGGGTGACCATGTGGGATACCAGAGATCAAACCCGGGTCAGCTGCATGCAAGGCAAATGCCCTACCCGCTGTACAATGGCTCCAGTCACCAGTACTGTTTTTAAGAGGGAATGATAGTAGGCCCACTTTTATTATTTTCGGGTTTCAGGAGCCATATCCATGGGCCTCTGGATCTGCTCAGGGACTCTTGGCAGGGGGACCATATGGGGTCTTAGGGATCTAATCCGGGTTATCTGTGAGCTGGGCAGTGCCTGTAGTGAGGAGCAGTCAGTGGGAATCTTGAGTGTGGGCGAGGGCACAGATGAGGCAGCCATAGCCTAGGGTGCCTTCAGTGTGGTAGCAGATTTTTGAAGTCTGTCCCCCTTCCTGGCTGTGTGGAGGAACCTAGGGGACAGCCTGGACCTCTTTCTCTGGTGCTTTGAAGCCAGGGTGGCTGAAGCTTCTTGGAGAGAGGAGAAGGCTCAGAGATGTGACCTCAGACCCTGCCCAGATGTACTCTAAAAGCCTCTCCTGGCCCTTCCTCTAGCTTCTGGAGCCTGTTCTGCTGCTGGGCAAGGAGCGGTTTGCCGGCGTGGACATCCGTGTCCGGGTGAAGGGTGGTGGTCACGTGGCTCAGATTTATGGTGAGTTCCAGGACCTTGGCTTGACGGGTGGGCATTGGCTGAGAGTGAAGCCCCCGTTGCTGGCCTTTTCAAACTTTATAAATGGCTAATTTTGCACATCTTTCTTGCAGCGATCCGCCAGTCCATCTCCAAAGCGCTGGTGGCCTACTATCAGAAATGTGAGTGCCTGTGGGCAGTGAGCAGGAAGGGCAGGCTGTGGCCCAGCTCTACCTGTAGGTTCTCGTCTCTTAAACCCCCGGCCCTGTCTCTCTCCCCAGATGTGGATGAGGCCTCTAAGAAGGAGATCAAAGACATCCTCATCCAGTACGACCGGACCCTGTTGGTAGCTGATCCCCGGCGCTGCGAATCCAAAAAGTTTGGAGGTCCTGGAGCCCGTGCTCGCTACCAGAAATCCTACCGATGAGCCTCTCCTGTGCATTGGGTTCATCTTTATAATAAACGATTGTGGGACTGGAAGCTTTCAAGACTGTTGTACTTTTCTGTGGTGGGTCTTCCAGAGGGAACGTGGGAAGTACCTCTGCCCGCTTCCAGTCGGGTTTGAGCCTTTCCTGTAGCCACCACCTGCTCTGGGTGAGATTAGGCCTTTGGTTGGCAGGGAGCAGACCTGATCATGCTCCTGCACCTCCTGTAGGCTGGGGTGGGCACAGCCAGGGCTGGGAGGTGAACCTGAAAGTTTGCTGGCCTCAGAGGACCACGTGGAATGTTGGGGTGGGCTGGAGTGGTAGTACAGCTGGTAGGGCACTTGCTTTATTGTGGCCAACCTAGGTTCGGTCCTCAGCATCCCATACAGTCTCGCGAGTACCGCCAGAAGTAACCCGAGTATCACTGAATGTGACCCCCAAACGGAACGTACATACATGTTTATATGTATAAATGTGGACATCCTGTATGCAAAGCAATGAAAATGAATATAACCCATCAAGCTATCTTTCCATCCCCTAATGTCAAAAGATAGTTTTTTGGTTTGAGGCCACACAGGTGGTGTTCAGTACTACTGGCTCTGCTCAGGAATCCTTCCTGGAAATGAACCTGACCTAAGCACACACACAACCCAATGAGCAAGTTCACACAAAGAGAAACCCTCTAGGTAAAAACAAGATACTAAGGGCCATGCCTGAATTGGGAAGGCAAGTTTTCTATGGGTGTTTTCAATTTTGTGTGTGGTTCCCAATCTATGCTCTAGGGGATTCAAGCCATTCCTTAATAGTCTGCTAATTAGGCCAGGGACAACAGGGTAGAATCAAGCAGTGCTGGAGGGTATGGGAGGGTGGGTATTCCTCTTGGCACTGTTAAAGGGGCTGTGAAGCCCACAGGGATACAGCAAAATCTCCCTTCCCTGGATTCCCTTGAACTCCAGCCCTAGGGGTCTGGAGACACCCAGTTCAGTCCCTGGCACTGCATATCCTACCACCACTGGGTGGAGCTCAAAAATAAAACATTGCTCCTGATGGGAAGGCCTTGAAACAGGTGCTAGTTAAGAAGGCTGATGTGCCCCAGGACCTCAAGTGCTATTCAGGACTTTTTGTCACTGATGAGGAGAGACCTGTAGGAGGTATCCTTGAGTGGTGGATAGAAGCATTACATGCAGGGTTTGTTTTTTTTTTTCTTCCCCACATCCTGTAATGTTCGGAGACTATTCCTGGCTTTGCTCAAGAATGACTATGTGGTACCAGGGATTTGGTCCTGGGTGGACAGGATACAAGGACCTTAACCCTGTACTATTCGGTCCCTTTGGGGCCATACCCGGCAGTACTCAGGGATTACTCCTGTTTGGGGGACCATATGGGTGCCAGGGATCAAACCAGCCATAGTGCAAGGTAAATGCCCTACCTGCTGTACTCTGGTTCTGGCCCTGGCCCATATGGTGCTGGGGATGGACCCCAGCTTTCTAATGCAAAGCCTGCACTCCAGCTTCTAGTCTTACCCCCATTTTAATCTTTTTACATATGTATTTCTTGGGTTTGCACCTGGTGGTGCTCAGGTACTCCTGGCTCTGGGCTCACTTCTGGTGGGGCTCCGGGGACCATATGGAATGTAGGGAATTGAACCTGGGTAGCTGCAAGAGAGGCAAACGCCCTACCCACTCTACTAACATTCTGGCTCCTTATCCCCATTTTTTTTTTTTTTTGGTTTTCTTTTCGGGTCACACCTGGCGATTCACAGGGGTTACTCCTGGCAGTGCTCAGGGGACCATATGGGATGCTGGGAATCGACCTGCTGTGCTATTGCTCCAGCCCCCTTATCCCCATTCTTAAGGGCAGGATATTTCTGCTTCCTTAGCAGTATTTGCAGTCAACTTGGATGACTTGAACATCTGCCCCAAGTGAGGTTCCACACTCCCCCGTTCTGGGAAGAGTAGCAGAACCTCCATTTCAGTGACGGCGGTGCTCACCGTCCACTTGACCATCCCCTTCCTGACTCAGGTCAGGCACTGTCCTACTAGCGTGGGCCAGTCACGGGGTGGAGAGCTGAAGCTGGCATCAGACAGACATCCCGGGGAGGGCAGCAGCACCCACTGGCTCTCTCTGAGCCAAAGTTGGCTTTGTTGCTCTGAAGGCGGCTTACAAGGGCATCCTGGGAACGGCTGGGACCGGGACTCAAGGCAGAACTGGGCTGGGGGAAAGCGAGCAGAAGGAATGCGGTATGGGGGCCAGAGTCTGCTGAACGCCCATGGTTTTTGCAGCCTCCGAAGATGCCTCAACGGGGGCTCCTGGCTTCCTCCCAGCAGCCCAGCTGGGACGCATCAGGGAAGGCGGAGGGGCCCGTCTTCCCCCTCAGCTGCAGGCCTGGCTGGCTGGCCGCTGCCCCTTTCTCCCTCCTGGCCCGCCTCCTCAAATACCGGGCATTCCGGCGCCGCTGGGAGCCGGGGCCGGCTGGGAACTTTCCTTCAGCTGGGAATGTAGGGCTGGGGGTAGCCGGGAATGTGCAGCTGGGGTGGAGGAGGGGAGGGCCCGCCCTTCACTGCACGAGGAGCAGCCACAGGCTTGAGGCTCTGCTGGTTCCCGGCAGGCACCCACAGCCCTTGAAGTGCCCGCTGCCGGCCTCCCCAAGGGCAGGGAAGCGCCCTCTGGAGCGACCCTGCGGAGACAGGCATCGCTTAGAAGACAGCAGTGGGGATGCCACTGGTGCCCGCTCAGCCCCCTTCTGAGCACCATGCCAGCTAGATCCCTTTGCCTCTCCAGCCTCAGTTTCCTCATCTCTCAAGTGGGGACTGAAAAAGCCCTCACTTGCCTTTTAGGGTTGTCAGGACTCCAAGGGGAGTCCAAAAAAAGTGACTAATGCCCATGGTATGCAGCTTCTCTCAATAAAGCCCCCAGCATTCCCGGCCTGTTTTTTTCTGCTGTCATGAGCTGCTTATTCAAACACCAGGTTCCTAGGGCCCCTGCCCTGGAAATTCTGACTCCACGGGCTCACCAGATTAGATCTTGGAACTGTGATCAAACAGGGGCCCCTAGTAAGTACAACACGATGCCTCTGGAGTGAGAACTCTCCAGCAGCTTCGCGAAGATTCTGGGCAGCTCGGAGGCGGGGGTTCTCATTTTTCAGATGACAAAGCCTCGGCTCACAGAGATTTCACACATTGAGAAACTAGAAAACTCAGGACTTGAGCTCAGCTGTGACATGGTGGTGCGTCAGAGCACGCCAGGGAAGATTAAAAACACAGAGGTTAAGTGTTCAATAGAAGGAAGCTAATATTACCAAAGGAACTTCTTAACTCGGACGTCTTGGCAGCGTTCCACTGCTGGGAGGAGACAAAAGGTTCCGAGGACAAAAGCCTTTTTGCTTCTGCAGCATGAATTCTGGGGGTGGGGTAGGGGAGTCCAGTGAAGGACTATAGAAGGCCCAAACTCGAGAAATGGGACAAAGGGATCAGATGTGGGTGGTCATAAGAACTGGAATATTCATGAGCATGAAGTGGGGCGTGGCTGCCAATAGAAATCAGTCCATGGTGGTGCAAAACGCTTCCCAGAACCGCCAACTTAATCTGTTCCAGTGTTAGCCTTAAACTTTGTCGCAAGTTTCATAGAGCCAAAAACCCAGAAGAATCCCAGGAAGGGATGGGCGGAAATTAAGAGGGGGTTAGAAGACCGCGTGTGTGTTGTGTGTGTGTGTGTGTGTGTGAGAGAGAGAGGGGGGGGGTACTTGAGATGTAATGGTAATGACTAGATAGGATAATATGAAGGGACAGGTGGACGCATGGAAGGGTGAGGACAGTGAGTGGGGCTGACAGAATGGAAGCTAAATGGGGGGGTGGGGGGTCTGGATGATGGATAAATGGGTTAGCAATATGATGAAGAAAGTCAGGCAGACGGGTGGGATAAGAGAAAAAAAGGCCAGTTACACTTGCCTTGCACCCTGCCAACTCCAGTTTGAATAATACTGGCTCTGCACAGGGTCCCCTGAAAACTGCCAGGAGTGATCCCTGAGCACAAATCTAAGACTAAGCCCCAGGGTACCACTGGGTATGTGCCTGCTCCACGACCCCCCTTCCCCCCCCGACTTGTTCCAGAACGGTACAAGAGACATAAATCTAAATCCTTGAGATTCATTAACAAAATATTAATGACATCCCCTTCCCCATCCTGCTGGCTATCAGGGGCCACTCACCAAGCTGAGCCTGGGCACTGGACAGCTACTGCTGTTTTCAGGCTGGGGCTCAGTTTTGGGGGGGTGATGTTCTGAGAGTTGGTGGCATCTCGCAGAAGTCTTTGCTCTCCGAAAGACCTGGCATCCCGGCTCACGTGTGAAACGGGGCATCGGGAGGCCCCTGGGCCCGACGAAGGCCCACTGAGTCCTGGGCAGGGGCCAAGAGGGCAGGATGGTTCAGTCTGACCTGGGCCTTGGCTGGCCGAAGCCGCCCCCCACCCCCCACGTGGATGCTGACTGTGGTGGCATAGCTGAGACGCCGGGCGGGGGGTGGAGGGGGCTGAGGCTGTGGTGGAGGCGAAGGTGCCCGTGAAGTGGGGGCTGAGGACCAGGGGCCCCGGGGGGCTGGAGGGGCATCTCCCCCAGGGCCTTGCCGCCGTGCCAGGCTCTGGCTGATGTAAGAAGCTGCCAGGTATCTTGAGAGCGCGGCTGCACTGGGACCCAGAAGCTGACGGGTGGGCAGCGGGGGGCTGTGAGGAGGGGTCAAATCTGAAGACTCTGACCTGGCAACAGGAGAAGGCAAGTGACACCCAGGTGTGGACAAAACCAAGGAGGGGGCCACTGGGCTAGAGGCCAGACCCTGAGTGTCCCGGGAGCCTCCTTGCCCAGGTAGCGATATGGTGGTCCCTGGCCCATGGGCATTCATGAGGCCACCCTGATCTGACAAAGAGGACAGGTTAGGACCATGGAGCTCTGTGGGGCTTTGCTCCTGAGGGAGAGGGTCGGCAGCTGAACCCTGGCTCTCTGGGAGGTGTCTCTCCTTGGGCAGAGGTGGGGATGCTGGGACCCTAATGTCCATGAGGCCTGGTGGTGGGGACACAGGTGTGGCAGCTAGAAGTGGACCGTCCGGGGGGTCCCGGGGCAAAGGGAGCGGGGCACTGGCTGGGGTCAGACAGTCTAGAGGGTCTCTGTGTGCAAGTAAAGGACAAACAGCTGAAACCGGGGTGTCCGGGAGGTCATGTCCTAGCAGTGGGCTATTGGCTGCGATCTGAGGGTCCTGGCTATTTCCGGTCTCATATAAAGGGCTGCTGGGGTGGCCACACATAGTGGCCGGAAGCTTGCGGTCCCCAGGTCCTACATGCTGCATTACTAATGATGGGTGAGTTGGGCTCTGGCTGTCTGGGGGCCCTTCATGACGGAGCCCAGGAGTGGGGGACAAAACCGGGACATCAGCACTTTCAGGCGTGGGCACAGCAGGGGCTGTTGGGGCCTGGAAGTCCGCAGGGCACCTTTGTTCGGGAGCGGGGGCAGCACCAGATGCCTGCGCCTCCCCTCGGTCTCTGTGCTCAGGTGGAGAGGCAGCCGCAGGACCCTTGATTTCCATGTGGTCTCCTTGCTCGGTGACAGTTGTCACAGTTGGACCCTGGACATCCGGGGGTCCCTTCTGCGCAGGCCAGGGTGTGGCAGTGGGAATGCCAGCACCGCACATATGTCTTTGCTCAGGCACGGGGACAGCAGCTGGAGCCTGTGGGCAACCCCAGTCTTGCTCAGGCCGACTTGGAACTCTTGGCCGTGGGTTCCCCTGGCAGCCTCCCAGATTAGACAAAGGTACAGCAGCTTGAAGGCGGACAGCAGGACCCAGGTGCACGGACGCCTGAGCGCAGGCCAGCGGGAAGGCCAGCTCACACACCAGCACGTGTCCAAAGGCAGGCAGGGGTCCTGGGTGCAGAGAGAGGGAAAGGTGGCTCAAGACAGACACCCCAGCGGGGACCCCTCCCCTGACCACACACACCTGGACCTTACCTGGCTCGGCCTGCTCTGGCGTCAGGCAGGGCACGAGCTGGGGCTGCGCCAAGGCCCGAGGCCGGCGGCGCGGTGCATTGGCCGAGGCCCGGGTCTCGGCCCGCTGCATCTGCTGGATCCGCTCGCTGTAGAGCCGGGCCAGCTCCCGGACACGGGAGCTTGAGGCTCCCACCTTCCCGCTCCCGCCACTGCCCCCCAGATCCGAATCTTCCAGGATCAGCAGTGGCTCCGGGAAGCCAGGCCTGGCCAGCTGCCCCTGCTCCAGCGCCCGCCAGGCGCTCCGGATTTCCGAGCAAGAACGGAACTCCAGCTCCTCCGGGAATCCCTCATCGCGGGCGCCATCCTGGAGCTCGAATGCGGGGAAAGACACCCCTTCTTCTCCTTCCTCACACCTGGCCCCATCTCCCGAGGAAGGCTCGGCCCGTTTTCCAGAGCCACTTTCAGGGAATGGGTCTCCCCTGCTGGCTAGTGCCTCCCCGGGCTCCTGCAGGGGGTCCTGAAGCCAGGAATCTCGGGGCTGGGCGGGAATGCTGGAAAGTTCGGGAATGTCAGCTGCAAGGCGGGGCATTGGGGGAATCTCAGCCAGGCCAGGAATGTCGGGGAGGCTGGGAATGTCGGGCACTTCAGCGGCACCTGAACTGTCCAGCCCCTCCAGGACATGGAGTGGGGAAGGCTCCCGTTCGTCCAGCTCTTCCTCCTCCTCCTCCTCCTCCTCCTCTGAAGAGTCTCGATCCTGCAGGCCTTGGAATGGGAGGGCACCGCCTGTGCCGGGTGCTGGGGGCTCTCCGAGCAACTTGGGGAGGTCGTGGGGAGACGATGGCTGGGGACTCTGGGAAGAGATACACAGTCAGGGTGCGGGATCCCAACTTCTTGGTCTGTGCCTGCCCAAGCTGAGCGTCCCAAGGACAGCAGAGACAGTGTAGTGGGGAAGGTGTGGGCTTGCATGCAACTGACCCTGGTTCAATCCCAGGGAGCATGGAGGGTCCCTTGAGCACTGCCAGAAATGACCTCCAAGCAGAGCCCTAAGCACTGCCAAGTGTGGCCCAGACCCCCACTTCTCCCCTTACAAAAAGGAAAAAAGAACAGGGTGATAGAACCCCCAGCTCACCCCCGGATCCCGGAGACCTCGCTGGTTCAGCAGCTCAAGGATTTCTTCTGTGATGGATGTTCCAGAGGGGTCGAGCGAGGGGGGGGCCGTGTCTTCCAGGTCTTCGGAGGGGCCAGAAGCTGCAGCTGTTGGCTGAGGACCCAGTGGCGGGTACAGTTCCCCGTCACTGCCAGCATGCTGGGAGAAGCAAAGAGTACTGTGGGCGTGAGTTGACAGTCCTGGATCCTTGTTTCCTCCTAGGCCCGGGAGGTCAGCCCTAGCCCCTGCGCTTCCTGGTCCTCAGACCTTAGGCCCAGGGAATGGGACTCCAGGCCCCTCCTCCCTCAGATCTTAAAGCACAGGGCTGCCCATCCCAGGGCCCATTTTGCTCTTTTACTTAATATTCTTGATTTTGGGCCACATCTGGTGACGCTCAGGGGTTACTCCTGCACATAGGAATCATTCCTGGCAGTGCTTGGGACCAATATGGGGTGCTGAAGATCGATCCTGGGTCATCATATGCAAGCAAGCGCCCTCCCCACTGTGCTCTCCAGTCCCTGACATAGCTTACTCTTCTTTTTTTTTCTCTTTGAGTCACATCTGGTGATGCTCAGGGGTTATTCCTAGCTCTGCACTCACTCCTGGTGGTGCTCAGGGTACCATATAGGATGCTGGGAATCAAACCTGGGTTGACCTTGTGCAAAGCAAACACCCTAACTATTGCTCCAGCCCATACATAAATTACTCTTACCTTAAGCCTCTGCTTGGCTGGAGATGGAGATGTGAGGAAGAGAAAAAGATCAAGTGGAACAAGTGTTACTGTTATTATTATTATTTCTTTTTGCAGAGGGAGGAACATGAGCTACACCCAACTTGGTGCTCGTGGACCATGCAGTGCTGAAGATAACCTGGACCTCCAGCATGCAAAGCATGCACTCAGCCCTTCGAACCCTCTCCCAGGACCCCCAGTATTACTGAGTGTTGCTGAGGAGCTGCTACTGTTCCCCCTGCCCCATAAGACACTGGACACCCCAAGACGTGAGACAGACGGACATGGACCAGGCTGGGCCAAGTGGTCACTTACTGTTCGGAGGAAAAATGACAAAAGGGTCTTTTACTGGCTCTGGGGGGTGGGGGAAAGGACATAGTGATGTCAGGGGCCCAGCTCCCAGCCTAATGTCTGCCTTTTGTTTTTTTTTGCTTTTTGGGTCACACCCGGGGATGCACAGGGGTTATTTCTGGCTCATGTACTCAGAAATTACTCCTGGCAGTGCTCAGGGGACCATATGGGATGCTGGGAATTGAACCTGGGTTGGCTGCATGCAAGGCAAATCCCTACATGCTGTGCTATTGCTCCAGCCCCTCCCTACCTTTTATTTGCTATTTATTTTTATTTGGGGGGGGGGTAAACCCAGCTGTACTCAGAAAACTCTAGGTAATGCCAGGGATACTATATAGACTGTTAGGGATTGAACCACTGTCAGCTGCGGGCAAGGGCCTAAACCCTTGTACTATCTCTCAGGTGCTGCAGTTGTTTTAGGGGCGATCCCCACACCTTGCTTGGAAGAACAAGCAGTGATAGGGATTAAGCCCGGGGTTCCCAGTATGTGGACCCTGAAACACCTCCCTGCCCCACCTGGTTCACCCCTAGGTAGTGAGGGCTCACCAGATTGTCTGCGGCCGCGGCGGATGGAAGAGGGTCCCGGTGATGGAGCTGGGGGACAGGCAGGTCAGGATCCCATTACAAAGGCTGGTTTTAGACTCCAGAAGGGGAGGAAGGGGGTACTGGGAGGGGTTCTACCTCCTCTACCTGTGTTCCTTCGTCCAGGGGTGAAACTTCTAGCATCTCGAGGTCGGGGAGACCCAAGTGGGGGTGTCAGGGGCTCCGGGAGGGGTTTGCTCTTAGGAGCACCTTCAAGGAGAGATTTGGGATCAACAACTTACTCTCTTTTGGGGGTACCTGGCTTCCAAACCCTCCAAACCTAAGGTTTCACTCACAGTGAAGGCTGTTTTCAAGAAGAACTTGTTTTGCCTGAAAGACACAAAGATGAGCGTTGGGGGCAGGTATCTGAGCACCCCACCCCAGTCCGAGTCCCAAAGTGACAAGGTGGGGAGGGGTGAAGTAGGCGAGAGTCAAATCCAGTAAGTCTAATACTGCAATTTTTTTGATTTTGGGGCCACACCTGGCTGTACTCAGGGTTCACTTGCTGGCAGGGTTCTGGGAACCCTGGGAAATGCAGGGATCAAACCTAGGTCAGCTGCATGCAAGGCATGATAATTCCCTACCCTACCATCGTTCCACCCCTTAGCACTGCAACTTTTCTGAGTTCTACCCTCAGGATATTCCAAGGCTGTGGTAGGGCTTTCTGCACTCCAAGGAGCCTCCGCCTTCTGTCCTTTCCTCCCCCACAACCCCCACCCCAGCCCTTGTTACCTGTCCCTGCTGTGGCAGGAACTGTACCTTGGCAGGGATGGAAGCGGGGTGGTTCTCAAAGAAGAGGCGCTGCAGACAGTGGATCCAAATCCTCTTCTCCTCTTGGTTCTTGGCCTGGGCGTGGGGTGGAACCAGAAGCAGACGTGAAGTCTGGGAGCTGGGGAGCCCCCACTAGCCAACTACCCAGTTCCCCCACCCCCATCCCTGCTCACCTGAAACAGGTGTCTGTGTTTGGGAATGGTCAGATCAGACACCTTGAAGCCCAGAGGGTCGCGCGGGTTCTCACTCACACTGAGGTTGCAACACTGGATGGGGGGGCACAAGAGCTCTTAGGCTGCAACATGTCCATGGTGTGTGTCTGGGCCCTCCCCACTAGGAAGCAGTGCCCAATGAGGATCTATGGTGGGCTTCCCTCCCCCAATGGTCCTCCCGTGATTCCCCACGAACACACCCCCACCCCCAACCCACCATCCTAATTGTTCAGTGCTCAGGAATCACACCTGATAGGGCTTGTGGGGATCAAGTAGGGGTTGGTAGCACACAAGGCAAGCACCTTAACCCTGCACTATCTCTTGGGCCTACTGTGACCCTTTTATGGTTTGCTTTTTGGGCCACACCCAGTGATGCTCAGGGGTTAAACCGGGCTCTGCACTCAGGAATTACTCAGGAGACCCTATGAGATGCCGAGGATGGAACTTGGATCTTCCGGGTGCACGGCAAATGTGCTCCCTGAGATTCTACCTCTCCAGCCCCCCACGGTGGCCCTTGTAAGCGGGGTTGCACTGCTTTGCAGACCTTGGCCTCCCCCACCATCCCCTAACTCACAAAGATGTGGCCCTTGTAGGTGTATTCCGGTCCACGGCGCTTGGCCACCAGCAGCATCCGGGAGAAGAGAAAGAGTAGCCTCTCACCGCCTCGAAGTCGGGGGCCGCCCCCTCCGCCCCCTCGGAACGCTCCCTCCAGCACCAGCTCCCCGAAAGCACTGAGCTCCGGCCCGGTCCAGCCACAGAGCCGCCGCTGCACTTCCTGCTGGGGAATCCGCCGGGCGCAAACCCGTGGGTCGAGACGGGGGTGGGGTCAACAATGGCTTGCAGGTGAGCCCACCCTCCAAGGCTGCTCTTTAGCGTGGTTCCCCCAGTCCCACGCCCACGCGGCGGCCTCAGCCCATCCCAGGTCACCTGGAGGCGTGCCGCATGCTCCTGCTTGCGCTTCATGTCATTGATGTACCAGGCCACCGCGGTCATGGACACGATGGCCTCCTCCACCATCTCGCGGCCCCCCGCACCTGGGCCCTCTGCCCAGTGTTTGCCCAACTCCTGCCAGACGGTCCCGGGGTGGTCCAGGTGCACGAAGCCAGGAGAACGAGAGAAACACAAAGGAAAACGCTAATAAGACTCAGAAACAGAGCAGGAGGAGGAATCAATCCATTGGGGTAGCCCCAGCCACAACCAAGAACCCACCCCCAGGGCAGCCCATTTCCAGTCACCTGGTGTCACGTGACCCGCAGTGCTCCCTGGATTCATGAGCCAGAGGCTGCTTACCCAGGCCCCGCCCCCAAAACCCACGTGACCACAGCCCCGCCCCGGCCCCGCCCAGGGCTCAGGCTGACCTGCAGCAGCAGGTGGTACTTGAGGATGCGCTGCACAGGTTTCAGCAGGAAGCTCTGCAGAGGCAGCGAGTGCTGAAGCTGGGCCTGGCGATCCTGCAGCCACAGGGCTGCTGACGGAGACAGCGACAGTTCTCGGAGCAGGGCCAGGGAACTGCGGGAACAGCACAGGTCAGGGGGCGGTGGACGGGATACAGGCTAGGGGCGGTCAGTGGCTGTCAGTCACCTGGGCCAGGGCCCTCAAACCTCACCTCGGGTAGTTCATGCAGTACAACGTGTAGATGTCAAACTCCTCACTCTGCAGGTGACACGGGAGTCAGGGGGGCAGCGAGCCGGAAGTCCACAACGCGGACCCCCCCACGCCTGCTCCCCTCCCTGCCCCAGGCCTCTCGCCCTGGTCTCACCCACCCTCAGCACGAAGCACTCGGCAATGCCCCCAGCACCGCTGCTGCCCTCCAGGTCCTCCAGGAGTTCACTGTGGGGAGAGCGCAGGGATAAGGGCACGCCCTGCCCCTGCAAAGCCCCCATTCCATCAGGTATCCTAGCAGTACTGGCTGTCCTGTCTAGGGGAGGGTCCTCCCATCACTCCAGAGTGAGGTCAAAGGTGCACTTCCCATCCCTTCTGAGCATAGGATTGGGTCCCCTGGGAATGGTGGCGCCATGCCTCTCTGAGGGGGGATGGCACCAGATCCCACTGGCACCCCCAAGCTAGCCCCCACTCTCAGACCTCCTCCATCACCTCCATCCCCAACTGTGTCCGACATGATCCTCCTCCTGGCTGACCCAGTTTGTCCAGGACAAGCTGCCTCACCGAGGCACTCTCACACCTGCCCTGTCACAGCACAGAGGTCCTGTCCCCAGACCCCACCCCTGTCTCGGTCCTCAGCGACCTCACTCTATGAAGTGCTCAGCCCTCGTCAAGACCCGTGCCCCATGATCCCACGTTCCACAATCTGCACAGAGCATTCTGGGGCCCAAAGCTTGGGTCAGGACACAGCCACCTCCTGCCCCCAACAGCCAGCGCCCCTGACCTGCTGAACTGGTAGATGTCTTCGATGTTGGCAAAGAGTGTGCCCACCTGCTCCGTGCTCAGCCCCAGGACCCCACCATCCAGCAAAGGACCCAGGTAGTCCTGTGGGGGTGATTGGGGTTAGGGGGGTGTGGGGCGTCCCCCTAGGTCCCCCTGGGAGGCCAACCGCCCAGCCTTACCTCCACGATGCTACGCAGGTCCCGCACATAGGCCCGCTCCGTCTCCACAATCTCCCGGGCCACTCGCTCCAACCGCGAGGGTTTTGCTGAGCCCTGGGTCCCCATGGGTGACAGATGCAGGCGGATGGGGGGTCCAGGCAGAGGCTCTGGTCTGGAGGCTGAGCAGGTTGGGGTGGGTGCGGGGGCTGGGTCCCCCTCAGAGCCCACAGTGCTCAAGGAGGTGGAGCTCCCAGAACCTCGGGGGGAGGCCATGGCCGCTGTGGCAGGGGCTGCTGGGGGCAGGAGGCAGGAGGTCAGGGATCTGTCCTGTGGGGGGAAGTGCTCAGCCCCCCCACTCGCCCATGACCGTCATCGTCTTCCCACAAGCTCCCTTCTCTCCTCAGCACAAGTTCGCTCCAGTCCTGTGCTCATCCGCCAGGGTGCTCTGTGCTTCAGGCCCCTAATCCACCTCCAGTGGTAAGCCCAGGAGATCTTTATTAACATGCCCGCCTGCCTTGCTCACTGCCCTTCATGCCCTCAGGATGAGAGTCCAGACTTCTTGGGCCACAGACCCTCTGGCAAGGTGGTCATCAGGGCCATTCTTGTCACTTCTCCCACTGCCACACCATCTGTCACCCTTCTTCAGCACCCCTGCCAGTTGCTTAAATAAAACAGTAGCTTCCTCTCATTTCTGGGCCTTTGCACATCCTGCTCTCTCTGTGTAGAAGTCCTCCCTTCCCCCTTCTCCCCCCACTCATTCCTAATCTTTCCCTTCTCCAGTTAAAACGATGAAGCCTACTCCAGGAAGCCTCCCTGGGGAATCTCCCAGATTAGGCTTCCACCCACTCCACCCCCACCGTTTTAACTGGTCCTGGGTCAGACATCCCCCACGGGCTGGGGTTGTCACCATCTGGGAATGGGCTCCTCTCTCCCACGGGACTTGAAGCTGGGTGGGGTGGGAGAGGGGTGCCTGGGGCTTCTAGGTCATCCCCGTGTTGCCAGCGTTGCGGGCACCCGGCTGGCCCCAGAGTGGGTGGGTGGGGTAGAGCAGGCTCCACCCCTCCCGGGCAAACTCACCTGTCCGAGTGGCACCCACGGTGGGGCAGTCACACGCCGGACCTCTGCGGCCACGCCCAGGGCTGAGTTTGCACAGGCTCAGTCCACGGGCGCCCTCGGGCATGGCTGGGTGGCAGGCAGCGGTCTGTAGAGAGAGGCCCTGCTGGGATCCCGGGACCCCTCCCGCCGGAGGCCTCTGCCGCCCAAACGCACAGATGGGGTTGGGGGGGGGGGGCGGCTGAGAATTCCAAGTAGGTTCTTAATCCCGCGGGGGTGGGGTGGGGGGCGGCGGGTGTCCCTGGAACTAACCCCTGGGAGACACGGAAGCGAAGTGCGAGAAAGAGAGGTGCGGGACAAGGCGAGCCCGAAGAGAAGAGGAGCTGGGAAGGTGGAGACAAAGAGAAGCGAGGGGCGCAGGGGGGTCGCGGCGGCGAGGCGGCGGCGGATCGGGGGCCGGCGGCACCGGGGTCCTGGGAACGTCGGAGCTCGGGCTGCCGCGCCGGCCGCGGGGCCGGGCTGGGAACTGCCGTGGGCGGGAGGCCGCGGGGTCCCAGGGGAGGGCGGAGGAGGTCGGGGGACCGGATGCCAGGGTCCTGCAGACGGAGCCCTACCCCCCCGGCAAAGGCTGCGACTCGGGGCGCCGGCCCGAAGCGCTCGGGACCCCCGGCCCGGGCTCGCTCGGTCGCTGCGCGGCCCCCAGCCCCGCTGCAGCCCCCGACTCCCGCCGGCGCCTGGGCGAGCCCCCCGCCGGCACGCCCCCTCATTGTTCCGCGGCCGCGGCGCCGCCCCCTCCCCCAGCCCATCGGGGCCCCTCGCTTCCCTTCTCACCTCCCAGGGAGTCGCCAGCCCCAAAGCGGGGCCCGCCCGGAGGCGCTTCGCCCCTAACGCGGTCCCCCGGGAGGCGCGGAGCGGGACTCCCCGGTCTCTGCAAGTCAGGGGTGCGAACTTCGGGCTCCGGAAAGCGGAATCCGGGTCCCTTGAAGAAGGGGTGCAGCGGCCCGAATTTCTTGATCCTCTAGGAGGGAAATGCTGGGAGCCTGGACTGAAGCCCGGGGCGGGGGGGGGGGCGGGTTCGCTAGGAACCCGAATTCCTGAGTCTCCTAACTAGGGTCCGGGGCTCCGGATTCCTGAGTTTCTCTAACTCCAAGGGCAGGGGATAAACCGAGCGTCCCAAATTTCTGGGGCCCCTGGAAGTGGTGGCCGCTTCGCCTCCTGAATGGTTGGGGCACTACGAATCCATCTCTCAGGTCCGCTACTCCGGGAGTCTTGGATTCGAATTTCGAGGAACCCTTGGAAAAGTATCTCCAGTCTGGGGTCCTGAGTTCTTCTAACCGGGTGCAGAAGGCAGTGCCTGCGGGGTCGTGCGGGGCTGAAGCCCGGGATTCCCGGCTCTCCGGGAGGGGGCGCTGGCACCTGGCTATCTGGGGTCCTCTAGCCTGGACTTCGGGGTCTCAGGGCGCGGTGCAGAGAGCCGGAACGCCGGAGTCTAAGACTCTGGTGGACCCCTCCAGCACCGGATGACTCGGGGCTCCGGTGGCGCCACATCTGTGGAAAGATTGTCGGGTCCCAGCTGTGGGGCGGGGGGCGGTCGTCTGGGGCTCCCCTCCCCCCATCGCCACTCGGGCTCATATCCTGTTCCCGCCCGCGGGGGTGGGGAAGGGCCGCCTTCCGGCAGCATGCCAAGAAAGGGTTAAGGCCCCGCCTCCCGGATACTGAATATTCATGAACGGTAGAGCACACCCCCTGTATTCCAAATGCCTCGCTGCTTTCCTTTTACAGCAAGAGTCTCGGAGGCGTGAGAATCAGCAAGTGACAATACTCTCTCCTATTGGCTAGCGGAAAGATTTTATTTGCATATTCAAATCCAGGACGGAGCTGCCGGAAGAAGTCACGTGGCTAGAAACAACTGAAGGACCCCGCGGAGCAGGGGTGCGGCCGGAGCTCCAGTGGCGCAATCGGTTAGCGCGCGGTACTTATATGGCAGTGCGAGCGGAGCGATGCCGAGGTTGTGAGTTCGATCCTCACCTGGAGCACTTTTGGTTTTTACTTTCCTGGTGTTTGAACAGTTTCTAAATCATCGCAAACAACTACATAATTTTAGTGGAATAACAACAGTCTTTGGAATGTTCAGATTGTAAAGACCTGTGAGACTGGAGAATTATTTTCGAAGGGTTGTTTGGTGGTAGGTGCTGTTTCCATTTAAACCACCAGGGGGTAGTATCGCCCCTTAGATGCTTGGGCAACTAATTGGGTCTGCAAATCTCGGTTTAGGACCTGTGGATGTGTCAAGTTGTGTCCTAGGCAAACTATGTATGACGCTACCTCTTTGTAGTTTTCTTAGCCTTGGCGCTCCTCCTCCTCCTCCTCCTCCTCCTCCTCCTCCTGTTTTATTGAGATGTAAATTGGCAGGCAACAGTAGTCTAAGGTAGAACTATAATGATTTGTGTATATTGAGAAATGATAACTGTAAATTAACAGCAATGACCTCATTCATTTTTCTTTCACGTCTTTAAGTTTTTAACTCTCTTGCCCTCGCCTTTTCTGAATTGTCCCTCTCCCCCCCCAACGTAACTTTTTCCTCGTCGTTTCTATATATTTTTTCCGATAAATATTTTTTAAGACAATGTGAACAGTTTAAACTTTGTTTAAAGTTTAGGGATGAGTACACAGTAAGAAAACAAAGCAGAGACACTGCCCCTGAGGATTTGACAGTCTAATCAAAAGGGAGGTCGGTTGTGAGAAACATGAAATACTCTTAGGTGTTAGCTGGTAATAAAGGTCATGGAAATAGTAGAGCAGGGTAGGAAGGACGGGGGAGTGGGAGGTGGGGTGTGGGTTGTATTAACAGTAGTCCGGGACCATCTATCTAAAGAGACATTTGAACAGATCCCGAGAGGGGTTGTGAGTCATGGGGACACCTGGGGGAGTGTTCCAGTCAGTGCAAAGGCCCTGTAGCTGAAGCCAGTCAGCTGTATTAGGGGAAAGAACTAGGAAGCTTGTGTGACTAGAACAGAGTGACTAAAGGTGGGAGCCAGGCTAGGTAGGAAGTTGGCTTTTATGGAAACTGACTCAGGCTGTGTGATAACAGGTTCTCTGGGGCTGTCAGGTGTTGGCATCACTGCTCAGGGCCCTGAGACCAGGGAGGAGCCACCAAGATGATTCAGGTGGGAGAGGAGCTCAAGAGGACCGGTGGGGGCCAGAAGCGGGGCAGGGTGATTATAGGTCTGTTTTTGTTCAGGGGACAACCAGTGGTGCTCCTGGGCAAATCCAGGGCTGTAGGTGTTTGTGCCTGGTGGTGCTGGGGGACCACACAGTGGTGGGACAGGGTTGGGGGGAGGGGTCCTTCCAGCCTGTAGCATGCTCTCCCATCCTAAAGCGAGACATTTTTGTTTTGGGGTCACATCCAACGATACTCAGGGGTTACTCCTGGCACTCAGAAATCACTCCTAGTAGTGCTAGTACTACTAGTACTAGGGGACCATATGGAATGCCAGCGATCGAACCCGGGTTGGATATGCTATTATCTGCTATTATTATATGGAATGCTGGTAGTAGGGGACCATATGGAATGCCAGCGATCGAAACCGGGTTGGCCCCGTGCAAGGAAAACCCCCTACCCGGCTGTGCTATTGCTCTGGTCCTAGACTTTCCTTTTTTTTTTTTTAGAAAAAAAGAGGAAGAAAAGGAGTGATAAGACTTATTTTGCAAAGGGCCAGTGTCCTGTTCTTGCAGCAGTGTAAATGTTTCTGTGGTGTGTAAATATCTCCAGCCCCGACCAATCAATGTCTTGGGGCTCTTGAGTTTCCTTCTCCAGAGTCCTTTTCCCACAAATGGGGCTGCGGGGGAGGGGGGGGAGTAGTTTCTTGGAAGAAAGCCAAGGGTAGGGCCGGCTAGTGGGCAAAGGGCAGGGGCCCAAGAGGTGTGGGAGGGCCAAAGGCCTGCGGAGGAGGGAGAGGGAACCCAGGGGAGCAGGAGGAAAGGGGAGTAAGAGGGGGAGGGGAAGTGGGGAACTAGAAGGGAGAAGTGAGCTGAGACGGCTGGCTAGGAGCTGGCTAGAAAAAGGGGAAGGGGAGTGGGGTAGAGCGGCCGAAGCGGGGGGGGGGGTGAGTTGGCAGGAAAGGGTCGAAAAGGGGGTGACCGGGAAGAGTTGGGAGAGGGGGCGGGGGCGCGGAGAGGCCAGGAGAGGAGGAACCGAGGGGCGAGCGGGGGCGCACTAGCAGAGGGGTCGAGGGGGAGGAGGCCGTGGCGGAAGGGGGCGGGGCGGCTTCCGGGCGCGGGGCGCCGGGCTCCCCCCGCCGCAGGGTGGTTCCCGCCGCCACTTGCCATGTTTGGTCCGAGGACGCGGCTCCGTGGGGGGGGGGGGGGGCCGCCCCGACGCGCCCGCGCCCCACGCGGCCCGGCCCGGCCCCGCCTGGGACGCAACCCCTCGGGCGGCCCCGGCTCGGAAAAGCCCGGGTGCCGTCCATCGGAGCTTCTCGAAGGCCCAGCTCGCGCGCTTCCGCCGCTCGGGGGTCCCGGAAAAGGCCGCGATCCCGCAAGGTCCTGCGCGGCCGGGCCCGGGGTTCGACGTCCCCCACCCAGAGCCGGGCTGAGATTCCAAGGGGCCGAGATTCTCGGATCTGCGCGCACAAGCCGGCGGGCCCCTTCCCCACCCCGGACGCCCCCACGCTCTGAGCCCCCGGAGGGCGGTCCGCGAAGGCAGGCGGCTGGCACTCCCCGCTCCCGGGCCGTCCCCGCTTCCGGGGCGCCCCCTCCTCCCGCACACCCCCGCCGCGCCGGACCCGCCCCCGCCGCCCTGGGCCTGCGCCCGGGCACATTCCGTCCTCCCCGCCCCGCCCGCTCGGCCCCGTGGGGACGGAAACATGCCGTCCCCGCCCGCGCGCTGGGTCAGGGAGCCCGGCGAGACGGGCGCGCCGGCGCCCCCCACGCCCCGCGAACTGGCTCTCCCGGTTCCTACCGGTGACCTCACCTGGCCCCGCCCCCTCAGGTGAACGACCGGGGCCGGTGACGTCACTTCCTGCCAGGTAAGCGCGGCGCGGCGGCTGGGCTGCGCGCACGTTTGCAGGGTCCTGCCTCAGGTGGACTCTGCACCGGCCGCGTCTCTCCCTTACACTCCACCCTCCAGCCCGTCTTCCCACTCCCTCCTCCCCGCAACCGCCGCAAGACCAAGAGACCGACTTTCTACGCAGTTTTTATTTAAAAATTCCAAGCACACAAAAATAAATTTCTGAATATATATTACTTAATATATTATACCACATAGAATAATTACTTCATCGTTTGCAATATTACAAAAAAGGGAAGGAGAAAAATACAATGGAGACAGACGACCCAATATATATAAATACTATAAAATTTTTTTAGAATAAATAAAAGTCGTCATAAATAAAGGGTCTAGTGGCTGGGGCAAAGGACGGGGAAAAGACTTGGCAAAGGCTTTGGCTACTTGATTTCGGAGGGAAATTTGAGCACCAGGATTCTGCATTCTGGGAGGCTCAGGCCTTCTGACTGCGGATCCTCGGGGGCACGGAGGCGGGGGCCTCGGGAAAATTGGGGGGAGGGTTGGGGACAGTGAGGGCCTTTATTCACAGCATTGGGCAAGGAGAGTTCTGGTGCAGGGAGAGAGAAGGTTCACTGCCACCCTGGAAACTTGCTACATTTTCCTCAAAAGGACCCCAAGAAAGATTCCCGTGAACACTGCAGGAGGGACCACGCTGGGGGCCTGCCCCAGTGTGGGCGAGGAGAGGGCTAATGCATGGGGGAGGGGAGGCTGCCTGCTTCTGAGCTCCTAAATCCAAGATCTCGGAGTGCAAGAGATGCCTCCCCCCTCCTCCTCGAGCTCCAACTGCTCAGTGGTGGGCAGGCTCCCGTTCACTCAGAGACAGAGATCCGGTTGAAGATGGGGAGCCGCCGGGCCGCGGGGGTCTGCGATGGCCCGAACACCCCAGCCTCGAAGACGGGCGAGTCGGAGCCGCCCAGGCTGCTGCCGCTGCTGCCGTAGTCATCGGGATCCGAACCCAGGGAGTGTGCGGAGGGGCTGCGAGGCAGGTCGCCCACGGGTCCCCAGACGCTGGTAGTGGCGGCCCTTCGGCAGGAGGGGCAACAGGCTGAAACAGGGTCCCTCCGGGTCACGGGGGTGCCGGGGGCGGCAGAGAAGGCAGAGGGGGAGAGGGGTAGGTCCCCGGGGGGTGGAGGCGGGGAGCTGGGGGGCGAGATGGACAGGCCCGAGGGCGGCGGCGAGCCCCTGCGGACAGAGGGCAGGCCCGAGAAGCTGACGCTCTGGCGCAGCACATGGGGGTGGCCGGGGGCCGCCAGGTCCTCGCTGGGGTTGTGGATGAAGTGGCAGCGGGAACCATAGGGGCAGCGACCCTGGAGGTAGAACTTGTGGCAGAGCTCCGTCTTGTACTTGGGGTGGCGGTTGGCCTGGCGCAGCTCCCCCAGGCCGTGGGCGAACTGACACTTGGACCCGTAGCGGCAGCGACCGCTCTCTGAGAAGGTTCGGCAAAGCTCCGTCTTGTAGCGGGAGGAGGTGGTGGGGGTCGAGGTCGGCGAGGTGGGCGAGGGCGACAGCTCAGGGCCCGGGCGGGGAGCCAAGGGTTTAAAGCCCGGGGGAGGGGGCACCCAGATGCAGCTTCGGCCTTCCACCAGGCTGGTGGAGCGGCCGGGAAGGCGGGGGTTGACCCCCGAAGCGCTGGAGTCGACCGAGCTCCAGGGTCCCGAGTTTGCCCACGTCACTGCACTGGGCTCCGTGTCCCCGCTGTCCGATGGCAGGCCAGGGCTCAGGGACAGAAGGCTCTGTGGGAAAAGGGATGGGGTTAAGACACCGAAAATGCAGGGGTGACGCTCCGCCCCAGCTGCAGGGCACCTAGCAGCTTGCCAGTCCGGTTTGTGGGTTCCGGGCCTGAGCCCCACCCGCCGGCCAGAGAGAAGGGAAAAAAAAAAGCCCCCAAAGAAAACATCGCTGGGTGCCGAATCACCGGGAGCCTGATCTGGCTGGGGGTTCTGGCTTAATTAACAAGTGTAACGTATCCCCTAGGGATCCCGGCGACCCGGATAAGGCCGAGGACCCCAATGTCCGGGCACCACCACTGCCCTCGGCTTTGGAGCGTCGGGATCCGATCCCGGGTTTCCAGTTTCACAACTATCGGAGCGTGCAAAAAAGTTCAAGCGAGGAGTCCGGATCGCTCGGGTGGACGACGTCCCGGGAACTTCCTCTGCGCGGGGAGCCCAGGGGCACCTTCCCCTCACCCTCCTCGCGCCCCAGAAACGCCTCGGCGCAAAACCGCGCCCTCGGCAACTGGGGGGTAAAAGCCAGGTGCGGGGCCACTTCCGCCTGCGCTTGCGAACACACAGACCGCCAGTGTTCCAAGCCCCAGAGCCGCCCCCCCCCCCCGCCCTGGCCTCGCGCTGGCAAACTGCGGGCGCCCCTTGCACCTCCCCCGAGCGGCACCCGGGTTTGAGAGGGGCAGCGGGGAGCCCCCGACTGGCTAAGTGGCCAGTTTCAAGAATGTGAACGGGGGAGCCTAGAAGTGGGGTGGGGTGGAGGGTCCCGTCCGGGGCCGGAGTTCGCAGCCCCAGAGCTCTCCCAAGTTTGAGAAGGAAATCGGGGTGCGCGGACCCCGGGGTGCCTGCCGGCGGGGACTCACCTCGTAGATGGCGGCGAGATCCATGGCGGCACGGACGGCCGGCAGGCAGACGGGGGTCGCCGAAAGTGGGAGCGCAGGACGCAGGCTGCAGCGGCAGCGCCCAGACGGCGTTTTTATAGCGGCTGGGACCGGGGCCTCGGGGCGTTCCCGGGGCGGGGCCAAGAGGGGCACTTCCCAGTCCTGCTCCTACCGCTCCGGGCCCGCCCTTTCTCCCCCTCCCCACGCCCAGTTCCCCACTCCCACCCTAGCTCCGACGTGCAGGAACCCGGCCCACGGGTGACCGCGGCCCGGCGGGGCGGGCCCGGGGTTGGGGTGTCGGCCAGTTTCAAAGTTGGAAACGGAGACCGAGGAGAAGGGAACTGGGACGGAGGTGGGGGCAGGGCCCCCGGGGGAATTGACAAGGGCAGAGGCCGAGAGGGCGCGCGCTGGGGAGGCCGGCCGGGCCAGGCGGGGGTGGAGGGCGGGGCAGAGACGTAGAGGGCTCTGGGGACAGGAATGGAGTGAGCGCCCGAGAAAAATAGACACACACACACACACACACACACACACGGCGGGGCGTGGGGGGGGGGAAGACCGGGTGAGCAGTGTCAGAAGGGGTGACTGGGAGTTAGATGAGAGGAGAGTGGCCCAGAACGGGGCATTTGGCAGCGGAAAAGGCTGGGGAGAGAGAAAAAGGAGAAAAAGAAGCAAGGAACACCCAGGGTAGATTAACAGGCGCGAGAGGTAGGCTGGGGAATCTCTTCTGGCGAGATTCCCACCTAGTCTGGTGGGTCTAAAGAGACCTAATCACCCACCTAGTCTGGTGGGTCTAAAGAGTCTGGAATCACCCACCTGGTCTGGTGGGTCTAAAGAGACCTAATCAATCCAGATCTCAAGACCTAGCTGCCCCTTAGTGTGTTTTGGGGGTTTTATTTTGGGACACACCGTTGCAGTGCTCAGGCTACCCCCAGCTCAGGGTGTTCAGAGGCGGGTGCAGGGAGGACCCGGAGGCCTGCAAAGCATGCACTCACTCCAGCCCTTAGCACCCTCTCAAGCCTGCCCCTCATCACCTCATTTCCCCTTCACCCCCCAATCCTGAGATTGGGGTGCCAGATACCTGGAGAGACTGTGAAGAGGCCTCATTTCCCAATTCCTGGGCTACCTACAGTCCCTGTATCTCCTGCAACACCCTTGACGTTGCTTCCCAGACATTAGCTGGTGTTCTGTGAAACCCTGTTCCAGAATGAACCCAGGAGGTGGTACTGGCCAGTTTGATATGAGAAAACCCAGGCTTGGATGGAGTCAGTGACTCTCCTAGTTCCCGTTAGGAAATGCAGCTGCCTGTTGACACCAACAGGCCCTTACAGGCCCGTAAGACTCTGCTGTTTGCCCTCCAAGAAAAATTCAGCCCCGAAAGGGGACATTTTATGGTGGTGGAGAGCTGCCTTGTTAGAAAGCAATTATGAGATGGAAGAAACGGGGTGGAGGATTAGGTCCCTTACAGAGGAATGTTTTTATCCAGAGAACTCTGTGAATGTGTTGGGTTCTGGCCCACCTGGGTTCATCTCTTATTGTCCTAGGCTTGCCCTGTGTGAATCTAGTGGGAAATGTGGTAAGAAAACTTACTTCTACCGACTCCTTAGCTGCTCGGAGCAAAAATTATGGGGGCAGGGGGGCAAGAAATCATGAGCACAGAAGCGTTGCAGTTAGTTGTAAAAGTGGAAAGTTCACTCTTGCCGTGGCTGTGGGCTTGCACTGAGGTGGGGAGATTCTCCCAGGCATGCAGACCTGCCTCGCTGCCCTCTGACAGAGCAAAGGGGAATCCCTAGTGCGACGCTTTCTGGGGCCGGGCCGAGGGGCCTTCCCGGCGGTCCCGTGAGCCGGGCGACCGCAGGCGGCTCTGGCACGGTCGCAGCCTCCCGCTCGCCCGTGACTCACCCGCACGGGGCGGGGGAGGGGAGGCTTCCTGGAAGCCGTGACGAGGAGGCGAAGCCGGGACGCCCGGGGTTCCTCTCCAGTAACCAGGGCTCCGGTCGTCTGTAAACAGAGGCTCGAGGACTTGGGGGGGCAGACGGGGGAAAGGGGCGGAGCCTGCTCCCGCCTCCCGGCAGCGCTCGCGGTTCGCCTGCCACGCAGTGGGCTGAGCCGGCGGGAACTGTGGGAGGTGGAGTAGGGCCACCCCAGGGTCCCGGGAGTCCGGGTCGGCTGCGATCCCGAAGGAAGGTGGGGGCGGGGGGGTCCCAGTTTCGATTCCCAGCGGCCTGGGAGCGTTTCCCATCCCTGAGTCAGGCCGACCCCGTCCCCTTTCCCATGTGCTGAGTCATCGCGCCTGGCCTCGGCGGATCGGGACTCGCGATCGGGGGCCTGGGGGCGCACTCACGGGGAGGCGGGCGGGGGGAACGCACACAAGGGCCGACCACCCTCTGAAACAGACGCTGCACCCGGACGCCCGGGCCCAGCCCCTTCCAGGTCTCAGGGTCCGGAGTCCACACACCCACTTCTATTTGGAGACTACGCCGGATCCCGGAGTCGGGGTCCCGCCCCGCCCGGCTCTCCCCGCTCCCCTAGAGAGGCTGTGTACCCCACCCCTCCCCCCAGTCCTGGCCGCGGGCATCCCAGCCGAGGAGGAAGTTCGGGGCGCGGACTCCTCCCAGCTCCCCACGTAGCCAGCGGGAAAATCCGCGGTCCGGGCGGCGGCCGGGAATCCCCTCTGGAATGATCGCGGGGCCGGGGCCGTGCGGGGTCCTCGGAGCCGGGCGGGGGGCCGGGATCCGGCGGGCGACGGGCGGGGGTAAAGGGGCGGAAACCCGAGAAGCTAAAAATACGGCGGGCACTTCCGGCGGGGGGGAGGGGCCCCAGTGCAGTTTCCAGAAAAACAAGCGGGGACGGGAAACGCGGGGGTGTGGGAGCCGCTGGAGCCCGGTCGCCGCGGCACGTGCGCGCGGAGCGGGGCGCGCCGGGGCCGCGCTGCGGGGGCCCGGGCCGGGTGGGGGCGGGGCGGGGGGCGCAGAGGGGGACAGTTGAGGATCCGCTTGTGCCCGGCTTCCTGTGTGGATGCATGTGCGAAACCGCCCGTGCCGGCCGGCCTCGCCTGTGTTTACTTGCATACATCTGCGTGTGGGAGTGTGGGCGCCACTGGAAAGGGACTTTGAGGTGGCCTTCGACAGAACGTGTGACTTACACCCCGAACTGCTGGCGGTGTCCTGCCAACCGCGGTGGCATCTGCAGTGACTCAGGGCGAGTGAGGCCTGCAGGGACTGGGGAGGGGTCCGTGCCCTGGGGGCAAGTTTGAGAGTTGCGTGTGTGTTGCCACGCGTGCAGCTGGGGACTGGTGCTCAGCAGTCACTGTGTGTGTGTGTACGCGCCCACACGCGCGCCCAGCTCAGTGCTGAGTTGTCACTAGGAGTGTGAGTGAAAGTGTGTTGGGGCCGGAACTGTAGTACAGCGGGTAGGGCGCTTGACTTGCACTCAGCCAAACTGGGTTCTGTCCCAGCACCCTTACATGCTCCCCTGAGCATTGTCGAAGTGATCCCTGAGCAGAGAACCAAAAGGAACCCGGGAGCAGCGCAGGGTGTGGCCTCCCAAAATGTGCGCGTGCGCACTTGCCCGGGATCCTGTGCGGTCATCATGTGGGCACTACTGTGAGTTTGGGTGTGTGCATGCACAATGGGACTCAAGAGACTCAAGCCTTGTCACCAGGTGTGTGGTGCGTGTTCCCTTGTCTGTGGCCTTGTCTGAGGTGTCCCTGGGAGGCGGGCGTCTGGACGCGGTGCCTTTGTGGGCTGGTCACAAGGCACTGTGGCTGTGAACTTTGGTTCCTGACGTCTGGGAGCTGGAGGAGGAGGTGCAGGCGGCTGCCCCCCCCCCCCCCGCCCCCCGCTGCGGTCTGTGTGCCTGAGACACATGCAGAGAGCCCCAGCTCACACCTGAAGGGCTTATCTCCTGTAAGTTGTGATAATCAGGTTGGGCTGAGTCAGCCAGGATGGGCAAAGTCTGATGGGGCCAGAGATAGCGGGCTAAGTGGTGGTTGGCTGGAGGGCTGTTTGATTTACATCGTAGGGTCCAGGATCCTAGGAGGGGGTGGTGTTTGTGCAGTTCCCGCAGAGGGGGCAGTGTGTCCACGAGCCACTGTCCCTTTGACCCCATGAGGCTGGGCCATGTCTGAGTTTGTGTATGTGCTCAAGACTGTCCAATATTCCTTTGGGTCTTAGTATCTTGAAAAAAAAAATGCTCCCTGAGGGCCAGAGAGTATTTTCCTTGCAAATACTGACTGACCCATATTCAATCCCTGGCACCACCTAGGGTCCCCCAGCAGGAAGCCATTACACTGAAGGTGTGGCCCAAAAATCAAGCAAAGAGAAGGAAAAAAAGGCTCTTAAGATGACTTGCTCCCACGTCTTTATTTTTTGGGGGGCCGCACCAAGTCTTGCTCAAAGGGCTGACTTCTCTGCACTCAGGAATCACTCCTGACAGTGCTTGGGACCATATGGGATGCGTGGGATCAAACGCAGGTCAGCTGCGTGCAAGGCAACTGCTCTACCCACTGTACTATCTTTCTGGCCTCTGCTCCCCCCCCCTTTTTTTTTGGTCACACCCGGCGATGCACAGGGATTACTCCTGGCTTTGCACTCAGGAATTACTACTCCTGGCAGTGCTCAGGGAACCATATGGGATGCTGGGAATCAAACCCGGGACGGCTGCGTGCAAGGCAAATGCCCTACCCGCTGTACTATTACTTCAGCCCCCTGCTCCCACATCTTGACCCACCTCTGGTTCTCCAAGTTATCCTCTAAATGTCTGTGGGCCCTGGAAATCCCTAAAACCGAACACCTCTCCTTCAAAGCAATCTCTTAATCCTACCTTCTCCCAATTCCCATCTCTGTGACCTTGGAGCATGATTTTGGGCTACACCCGGAGATGCTCAGGAACCTGGGTTGGCCACGTGCAAGGCAAGCACCCTTCCTTGCATGCAAAGCATGTGCCCCAGTCTTTGATCCATTTCCCTGAGCTCCCCTTATAATTTTTTAAAAAATCATATTTCTGAGGTTGAAGAGAATAGCACAGAGGGTATGGTTTTGGCTTTGCTTGATGCCAACCCTGGTTTGCATCCTTGACACCATACATGGTCTCCACCAAGCACTGCCAGGGGTCAGAAATGGAGAGATACTAAGGAGGAAAGGCTGATTCAGAAAGATGGAATACAAAAGGAACGTTTTCATCTAGATAATGGTTGAAAAATTCCAACTCCCTGAGCACAGAACCAGGTACAATACTGGGTGTGGCCCCCAAACCAACATCACCCTTCACCATCATCTATAGAATAATGTAGAGACAAGACAAAGGAATAGAAGGTGTTGAACAAAATACATACCCCTGGGGCCTTGAATTTCTTCTTTTTTTTTTTTTCTCTCTTTTTTTTTTTTATTGAATCACTGTGGGAAAGGTTACAAAGCTTTCAGATTTAGGTCTCAGTCATGCAAATATCAAACACATTTCCCTTTACCAATACTTATTTTTTACCATGAAGAACCCCAATAAAACCCCACCCCCCCACCCCTCTCTGTCCCTGTGAGGCAGATGAATTCTAGTTAACACTCTATCTGCTTTGATTAGATTCATTGTTTCAATAAAAGATTCACCACTATTATTTAGAGTTTACCCCCCCCCCCAAATCAGACATGCTGAAAAAGCATTGTGAAGTGATTTGCTTCCTACAGCTGGGTTCAAGAATTAAATGTTGGTTTTGGATTTCTGCTATTTTACCTATTGACCCTGGAAGTATTTCTACTGAAAGTCAGATAGTTAAGAAATTGGTTTCTGTGTTCTGGAGTCGTGGCCGTGCTGGAGAGCCGAGGAGCCTTGAATTTCTAAACTGATTAGTGATCTGTGAGCAGAGTGTGTGTGTGGTGGGGGGGAGTGGGGAGGATGATGATGATGGGATTGGAAGTGCCATAAGGCAGTGGAGAAGTTCATGTGGTACTTTGGGGGTGGTAGGATACAGTGACTTTGTAATACCAAAAACTGTCAACACTGTTAAACCTCATTACCTAACCTACAGTGATAAGTTTAAAAAGAATCTTGTCTGATTTGCCAGTATTTTTAAACCATGTTACCTTGGGCCAGAAGGTATACAGCAGGTATAGTATATAGCAGGTATAGTATACAGCTGTACAGTATACAGCAAGTATAGTGTACCCCTGCCAGACCAGTGCAGACTAGTACACCCTGAGCACAGCTAGACTGAATTCCCTTTACTACCCAACCTAAGGGCTGGAGCGATAGCACAGTGGGTAGGGCGTTTGCCTTGCACGTGGCTAACCCGGGCTAGATTCCTCCGCCCCTCTCGGAGAGCCCAGCAAGCTACCGAGAGTATCTCGCCTGCACGGCAAAGCCTGGCAAGCTCCCCGTGGCATATTCGATATGCCAAAAACAGTAACAAGTCTCACAATGGAGGCGTTACTGGTGCCCACTCGAGCAAATCAATGAACTATGGGAGGACAGTGCTACAGTGCTACCCAACCTAAACTCTGTGGGGTGATGTTGGGGTTGGAACTTTTTTTTTTAACTTTTTTAACTTTTTTAATCACCATGAGATAGACCATTACAAAGCTGTTCATGATTGGATTTCAGTCATACAGTATTCCAGGGAGTTGGAATTTTTCAACCATTATCTAGATGAAAACCTTCCTTTTGTATTCCATCTTTCTGAATCAGCCTTTCCTCCTTAGTATCTCTCCATTTTTGGTTTGGTTTGGGGCCACACCCGCGGAGATAGGGGCTACTCACAGTTCAGTTAACCTAGCAACCAGTCCCAGCAAGTCCCCTCCCCCAATGGCCCAGGGACATGCAGTTCTGACCCTTTGGTGGCCTATGCCTTAACCCTAGTACTGGAGATGAGACCTAGAGGCTTGAGGGAAGTGGCAGGGTGAGATTAGAAAGATAATGGCCTAAACAAAGTCTCTAGATGGGATATTCTGAATGGGAGAATAGGCCCAGGATATGCTGCAGACAGTCCAATGGGCAGGGGTATGCACAGGATAAACTGAGTTCCTGTTCTCTCCCTACACCAGACCCCTCCTTTGTCTCACCACCTTGGGTGCCTTAACCCAGTGCGAAGTGCTCGCCCAGGCCCTAATTAAGACACTTTATAAGGATGAGGGTTCTCTTCCCAGGAACCCCCAGACCCCAGCTTCCCTTCTTTAGCTAGTTTATGTTGAATTTGGTGATGTCGCTTTGTCCTCTGCTTTCTTCTTTTGGTTTCTGGGCCACACCCAGTGGGGCTCGGGGCTTACTCTTGGCTCTGAGTTCAGGGATCACTCCTGGCAGTGCTTAGGGGGCCATACGGGGTGCTAGTGGGTGTGTGTGTGGGGGGAACGACATACTCTTAGCTCTGAGCTCAGGGATGGCTCCTGGCAGGGCTTTGGACCACATGGGGTGTCAGGCTCCAACTCAGTTCAGCCATCACATGTTAAGGCAGTGCAAGTTGAGCCCCTCCCCTCTCCTCGCTTTCGATCCAGTGGATGAGAACCTGAGCGCTTTGGAACGTTCTCTCGGGTTCTCTCAGTTTCTGATCTGGTCAGCTTTCTTTTTCTTTCTTCGTGGACCTTGTTACCTGACACACTTTTCTTCATACTCTGCTGTCTTTCATCGGGATGCTGGCTCTGGACAAGGTCTGACCTCATGGGCTCTTCAGTGAAAGTGGAACAGGTTCAGGGGCTGCATCTTCCTGTGTGCGTGTCCCTTAAACTATGCCGCTGTCACCCCAGCACCCAGCCAGTGTCTCCCTTGATGTAGACCCCAGTACTACTGGGCGCTATGTCACAGGTGCTGGGGTGTCAAGCTCCACTGCACCATGCTGTAAAGGCCACAGGGCCAACTGCACCTTTTGTCTGTGCCCAGGCTCAAGGTGGGTGCCTGGGGCAGGAGGAGGTGACTTTTTTGTTATCTCTAATCTTTTCTTTTTTTGGGGGGGTCCACACCTGGTGGTGCTCAGAGCCACTCCCGAGTCTGCACTCAGTAATCACTCCTGGCAAGCTCAGGGAACCTTATGGGAGATGCTATTGCTTGGTCCCTGGTTAGCTGATCATTGAGCCCGTTGGCAGGCAATAGCTTGGGCTTTATCTGGAGATTATGTCTGAAAGTATGGAGGATTGCAGCAGGGCTGACCACACCTCTGCAAACCTCACTAGACTTTAGGCCCTAGTGAGTCCGGCAATCTGGAATCTGATGAAGTTATTCAGTAGGTGTGATTCAAGTCCCTATCCATGGCCCTAAAGGTGGGGCAGTCAGTAGGGAAAATGGACAGAGACAAGGGCAGAAGGCTGGAGGGCTCAAGGCCTGGGACTTTGTCTGGAGTGATAGTACAGCGGGTAAGGTGCTTGCCTTGCATGCAGCTGACCCGGGTTCAATCCCCAGCACCCCATATGGTCCCTGAGCCTGTCACGATGGATCCCTTAGCTCAGAGACAGACAGAAACCCCATGCACTGGGTGTGGCCCAAAAACCAAAAGTGGGAGGCCCTGGTTTGATTCCCAGCCCTGCATGGTCCCTGGAGCACCGCTGGGAGCAAACCCTGAGCAGGAAGCCAGGAGTAGCCTCCAAAGCTGAAGCGTGGATGCAGCAGTGCTTGGGCTTCTGGGAAGTAGCAGCCCCACGTGTGAGTCCTGCACCATGTGCTGGCACTTCAAGGAATGCACCCCCAGCCGGGCAGGTGGGAGCGTGGGCTCGATGGGCCTGGGGCCCAACGCCGCGGGGTGCTGACTTGGGAACCCCGCACAGAGGTGCAGGGGTGTTCATCCCCCCTACCAGGTTGAGTCACCAGCTGCTCTCAGCCAACAGCTGGGCCGTGGCTCCGCCCTTCACTTGCCCAGGCCTGAAGGCCCAGGCTGTGCACCTAAGGGGATGCTGGCTCCAGGCAGCCAGGAGCCTGATGCAGTCTCCTGCTCCCCAAGGTTAGCTTCCCGTAACTGAGGCCCAGGCCCACTGGGGTTCTTCCCCAGGAATGATGATTCACCCTGGCCGGTGGCCTTTTCACTTCTCTTTTGGGGCTAAAAATACAGGGACCCAGGCACCCGGCTGGGCCTGGCTTCACCCACTGATTACACAATGCCCCAAGTCTGAAAGCTGCTGACGCAGGCGCAGGGCATGAAGGGGGCCTGGCTTGTTCCCTACCAGGGTGCTGAGGTCAGGGCCTTGGTCCCCTGCACTTCCCCTTTCCTGGGTCAAGGGAGACAAGGAGTTTGCAGAAGATCCTGGGGTTTAGCAGAGCCTTCTGAAAAATAGAGCTCCTTCCCCTAGTTGCAGGCAAGTCAGGGTTTTTGGTTCCCAGAACCCGCTCCTTCACATACAAAATGTCCTAGTGAGGACATGCGTGCGGAAGGCAGCAAGAGGCTGGAACGTGTGCCTGGCATGCACAAAGCTGAGTTAGATCCTTACCATTGCCTCCCTCCCGTCCCTCTCACCCCCCCTCCCCGACCCAGCACCACCTCACTGGAGTTCCCCTAGCACTTCAGGGCCAGGCGGTGAACCATCAGGCCCACACAGCTGGGCCAACTACCCTGGGAGTGCCCTCAGCACCCCCTAAGCACAGCTCGGGGCACTCCCCAAGAAGAGAAATATTACTGGCAGAGATGACCCAAGAGAGGGCATACAGGTGCGGGTGTGTGTGTGTGTGTGTGTGTGTGTGTGTGAGAGAGAGAGACAGGGCCAGAAAGAAAGCTGATGGGCAACAGCAGTGAGCAAGTGCCAGAGAGGGGCTTGAGAAGCAGTCAACCCCACTCCCCTCAAAAAAAAAACAAAAACTAAAAAACAACTAGGCAGAATCTGAAAAGGACTGGGGGAAGGGCCCTAGTGGTGTCCACACCCAGGTCAGGTGGGGGAAAACCCTGGAACAGAGGTCAACAACAGTCAAGGTTCAAGGTCCACCCAAGGCAGCCAAGTGGGGAGCAGCAGGGCGGGGCCACACCCTGGAATTCCCTGCGGGCCTCTGCTGCCCCCTGGTGGAGCTGGCCATAGCACGCAGACAGGAGGCCAAGCAAAGTTTTGAGGTCCTTTATTCCCCTCTCTTCGCCAGCCCACACCCCACCCAGTCCCGTCCCTCACAGGGTGCCCCCAGGGCCGCTTGGTGGCACAGGAGTCTTGCCCGTGACCTTGTTGGCACACTCCAGCAGGGCCGTGTGAATGTCCTTGGCGCAGGCGATCTGGGTTTTGATGACCGCCAGATACTGTGGGTAGGGTAGGCTGTCCGGTTGTACTGCGTCGGGTTTGGTGGCAGTGGGCACCAGCGTTGGGGAGTGCTTGGCACTGTCGCAGCTCTGTGACAGGCACTCGTGTGCCAGGCGCTGTGGGGAGATGGGTAAAGTATGTGCTCCTTCAGCCTCGCTGGTGCGCTACCTTCTATCGCCGCCTGAGGTCAGTGAAGGCAGCTGCTTAGGCCCTGAGAAATGCGCGCGCGCATGTGTTTCGAGGCTAGCCTCCTGGATGTGTGTGCCTGTCTGCCTGCCATGTGGTGGGAGCCTGGCCTGGTGCCCGCCAGTAGCAGGGCGCCTCAAGTACTGCTTGTTCCATCCCAGACCTGTCTCCTCCTTAGAAAACTGGGCCTGGAGGTACGGACCGCGTTTGCTCTCATTCTGTGGACGCTTATCACTTCAGCTAACTGAGCAATGTCACTACTATTATTACTTTGGGGGCACTCAGGAGGTCTGGGGTCCCCCACAAGTGATTCTCACCAACTGGGCCCATCAGTCCAGCACAAGGGCCCGACGAGGCACTGAAGCTCAGGCCTGGTGGTGCCAGGGACGCCTAGGCCCCCCCAGTGGTGCTTACACCCAGCAATGCTCAGGGGATCCTGAAGTGCCAAGTATGGAACACAAGTTCGATTCCTGGCGTGGGCCCCAACAGCAGTACCATCTCTCACCCTTCTGGCAATGACTTTTGAAGTGCCAGGTGTGCACGCACGGTACTTTACCCAAGTCACATCCTCCACTTCACTCATCAGGGTCATCATCCCAGACTACAAGTACTCCTCCCTTGTTTTTTCTCTGATAGCAATTTCTAGGCCTTTCTTTGGGAGGTGGGTGGACACTGAGTCCAGGGCTTCCAGCTCCAGGGCCTGCACCTAGGTGCTCTGGCTCTGCCCAGGCCTTGGTTGTACCCATTTCCGAGACTGGCTCCTTCCTCTCGGGCTTCATTCTGAGGTCCTGGGGCTGTACCCCCCACACAGTTCAGTTCTCCCCTCTGAATTAAGGATACCACATCTGCATCCCCAGGCTCCCCTGAAGTTCTGAAGCTCTCATCCACCCCTCACCTCAGGGAGCTCCACCCCCACACGCCCATCAGTGCCCCGGGTGCACACAGCCTCCTAGGACTCTGTCTATTCCAAACCATCCTCGGGGAAGCTTAGCCTATCTTGATCACCAGCCCCCTAGCTCTGAGCCCTGAATGTTGGGCCAAAGAGTATTACTGGGAGAGGTCCTTAGGCCTTCTGAGCACTGCTTGGGAGACTAAAATCCAAAATTCTCCCCTGTGAAAAAGTGCTGCAAGACTCTTTTTCAGATCTGAGTCACACCCTGGCCAGACTTTTATACTGTTCCCAAAGGAACAAAAAACAGTCATAAAGGGGGGCTGGAGCGATAGTACAGTGGGTAGGACGTTTGCTTTGCACGCGGCCAACCCAGGTTCGATTCGCAGCATCCCATATGGTTCCCTGAGCACCGCAGGAGTAATTATTGAGTGCAAAAGCCAGAAGTAACCTCTGTGCATCACCGGGTGTGACCCAGAAGGAAAAAAAAAAGATAAAAAAAAAAAAAACAGTCATAAAGGACCAGGGAAAATACAGAAGGGAAGGTGCAATCATGGGTACTGCATAGTTCCCCCAAGAACCGCCAGGGGTCACTCCTGGCACAGAACCAGGAATAACCTTTGAACTATGTGGTCCCAATCTCCACCCTCCAAAATAAAGGGATATTTTTAAATTGTTCCTTCTGAAATACTTTTTTATTATTATTATTTTTTTGCTTTTTGGGTCACACCTGGCAATGCACAGGGGTTACTCCTGGCGGTGCTCGGGGGTCCATATGGGATGCTGGGAATTGAACCCGGGTCGGCCATGTTGGCTGCATGCAAGGCAAATGCCCTACCCTCTGTGCTATTGCTCCAGCCCCCTAAAAAGCATACTTCTTTATTATTATTATTATTTTTTGCTTTTTGAGTCACACCTGGCGATGCACAGGGGTTATTCCTGGCTCTGCACTCAGGAGTTACTCCTGGCAGTGCTCAGAGGACCATATGGGATGCTGGGAATCGAACTCAGTTCAGCCGCGTGCAAGGCAAACGCCTTACCCGCTGTGCTATCTCTCCAGCTCCTCTTTATTATTTTTTAAAAATCTTATTTGTTTTGGGCCCACACCTGGCTGTGCTAAGTGCTTATTCCTGGCTCTGCACTCAGGGATCACTTCTGATGGAGTTTGGGGGACCAAATGAGAGTGCTAGGGAATGAACTAAGGCCGGCCACGTGTAAGAGCTTCACCTGTCTTACTATTTCTTCAGTCCTGGAATCTTTAAAACTTTAATTTTCCAGTTCCAGGAGTCGAATCAAGGCTGGCCGACCACAAGACAAACTCCTTACCTGCTGTAGTATCTCTCTAGCCCCGAAACACTATTTTGACCTATAACTGAGCTTTCTGTTGTTTATTTTTTTCCTTTTTGGCTTTTTGAGTCACACCCATAAATGCACAGGGGTTACTCCTGGTGGTGCTTGGGGGACCATATGGGATGCTGAGGATCGAACCCAGGTCAGCCGTTTACAAGGCAAACTGCCTTACCCGCTGTACTACTGTTCCAGGCCCACTACTGCGTTCTTGTACTCAGTTCCTGTGCTATCTCTCTGGCCCATAATGACATTACAGGAAATATATGTCATGTCTGTAGTTTACATCACTGGTTTTTGTTTTGGGGTTGTACCCAGTGGTACTCAGCATCAGGGGATTATATGTGCTGCCAGGGATGGAACGATGTAAGTTCTGTCCTATTTTGTCCTGTCTCTTGGGCGAAGTGTCAGTGGTCTAACCATGCATCAACCATTCACACCTGCACAGCTCCATGCACTAGTACCTGGAAACCACTGGTTTACTTGTTTACATTTAGGATTTTTATTTTTTGGGGGGAGACCACACCCAGTGATGCTCAAGGGACCTTAAGTGGTACCAAGGATTGAACTTGGGTTTGCTGCCTGCAAGGCAAGCTCCCTACCTGCTGTACTGTGGCTCTGGCCTACACGTCAATCTTGCAGCCTCTATGCAGAAACCCCGTTTTCCAAAAAAGAGATGCAGAGTTGACAGCAGGGGCTGGTGGTGTAGGTCGCCTCAGTTGCTGTGCCCTTAGTACTGCCCTCTTCCATTTCCCACGCAGGCCTAGCTCAAATGTGCTCACCACTAATGGTCTTCCTGAGTCCTCACCCACCAACCCCACTTTCCGCAGGATCAGGTGCTCTCATGGGGTTTCCTGGGAGTCAATCCTGACTTTGCAGCCTGTGTTTGCCCCAGGCAACGGTAGAATACATCTACCGTGAACAGATGTATTTGTCTCATTCTAGCAAACTGGAAGGTCAGCAAGGACCGGAGGATCAGAGTCTTCGACCATCCGGTGAAACACAGATCTATTTTGTTTATTGGGGATGGGGGGGGGGGGTCACATCCAGTGGTGCGGGGTGTGGGTACTCCCTGTTCGGGGGACCATGTGGAGGAACCCAGGCCTCCCACATGCAAGGCCTGCTGACTTCGCCTTTGAGCCTTATCCCCCAACCCAGGGAAACACGGGTGTAGCCTGCAGGAGTGTCTGACTGGTGTGTGGAGAGACTGAATGAGGTGCTGGAAGACCCCGGTGACTATGGCAGGCATGTAACCACACACCCCTCTGAATGTCTAACAAGGCTCTTACCAGGCAGAGTTCCATCTGGTCACAGAGTGCGTAAAACTCCTCCAGACACTTGTCAAAGCGCTGGATGGGTCCATCACTGCTCTTTCTAAATGCCGGGAGAAGAAGGTGACTGGGGATGGATCTCCCACCTCTGGGACATCAGTGTTTATCTAACCAAGAACCTGTCAGGAACCAGGCAAGGGCTTAGCAGGCAGGGTCTGAGTGTGGTTAGGGAGCTAAGAGGCAAGGTAGGAAAAGACTGGGCGTGAGGTGACAAGTTTGAAAATCAAGGAAAACTGGGAGGGAGGGTAAGGGAGGCGACAGGTTTCTGAGTGGGGTGGACAGGATGATATTTGAAGCACTACACTTACTGTCCATTGTCAATGTTAGTGTTCTGAATCAAGTTCTGGGCAGCAACCTTCATTAAGGTCTAGTGAAAAAGAAAAAAGTGATGAGAAAGGGAAGTGGGGAGACTTTTGGTAAACCTGTATGCTTAAAATCCACCCAATCGGAAGAAACCCTGTCTTCACCTCACGTTCCTTCTCCTGTCACTCCAGAAGTGACAGTCACCTACAGCAATAACCTATATTTCCCCCAGAGGCTTGCTCTCCCAATGGCTTCTAACGGTTATAACTTTATGAACATTCCTTAGGGTCCTCCCTCACGCACTAAATCACGACCAGATCTCTACAAAGTGCCTCTTTTCAGGCTACAACGACGAGGGCTTGGTTTTTCCCTCGAACTCTCGCACCCACAGCTCCGCTCAACTCCATCAGCACTGATCCCTCCTCGCACGGCCAACCCTGGGGCTTCGCTTCCGCCTCAAGAAAGAGGCCCGTAACCCCTTCGTCTTCTCTAGCTCCCTGACCCCTCTTACTCTCTCCCTGGCTAGACAAGACCGTCACCCGCGCTGGCGTCAGAAGCCAGATCCTGCTCGCTCGCCTTCGAATTACCTGTAGGCTCTCCTTCAGCTGCGGGATGAGCATCTTATAGCGCTGCACAGGATCGAAGTCCTGTTGCTGTTGTTGTAAGAGTCCGCTCTGGGCAGGCCCCACCAGTTGTGTCGGCGGTTGCGGTTGCTGCTGGGTACTCGGACCCCCAGCCGAGCCCGGACCCGACATGCCAGCAGCAGCGGCGCTGGTTGAAGGCTGTGGCTGGGATGCAGCCATCTTCTCCACTTCGCGCACCGGAAGCACGTCACGCCAGTGTCTTAGCAGACTTCAGCTTCTTCAGTTTTAGGCCCGGTTTACAGGTTAGCCCCGCCTCCCGTCGCATTCCACCAATGGAAGGGAAGAAGGCCCTCGTGATTCGCGCTCCGCCATGAGACCGATCCACCAATCACAAAGTAGTTTTTCCCTCTTGCCCCGCCCTTTACCAGCCGCCCACCAATCCAGGGGCAGCCTCTATTCGGACTATATTTCCCCGAAGCCCTCGCGGCGTGAGGCGGCTCGTCCGCGTCCTCCGCTGCTTCGCGGCAGTCGGTGCCGCCTGAGGGTTTACCGGAGTGTCTCTCTCAGAGCTCTTCTCGGTAACCCACTTCATCCTGCCCTTATCTCCGCGGAAAGGGCCCCGAACCGTGCCTCGGAGCGAGCGTCCACCGGAGTTGGCACGCCCCTCCGCACCCCGCTGAGGCTCGGCGAGGACCCGGCCGGAGCTGCCGTCGCCTCGTCGCCATGGCGCCCACCATCCAGACTCAGGCCCAGCGGGAGGATGGCCACAGGTAGGCGCCACGCCGCGTGACCGCCTTGCCCTCATGGAGCTTTGCCCAGGTATAGGCGAGGCGGGGGGTTGGACGCGGGTGTCTGCTTACGACGTCATCAGCGACCCCCCCCCGCCAGTTCATGACGTCAAGCCCTAACGCCGTAACATCTGAGCAAAGGGGCAGGTTCAGGACGAAGCCCTTTGGCAACTCTTTGGAAGGTATTGCATGTTGATCCCTCCACACACGTATTTTTCGGGACCCTTTCCAAAAAGCCCAGCGAGGTGGAGGATTTGATAAAAGCACCTGAAACTGTCCCCCCGCTCCAGCTTTTTTTTTTTTAAGCGATTGAGCGTTTGGCTTGCTTCATTAACGCGGTTTGGAAAACTTCCTCCAAGAGGAACTCTCCGTTTCCCCCAAAGCACTCGGCGCACCCCGACAGAGGGGGATTAACTTGTCACCGGCTCCCTTTTTAAGGCTCTGGAGAGGTCATGCTCTCTCTCTTTCCTCCCCGCAGGCCCAATTCCCACCGCACTCTGCCTGAGAGGTGAGTGAGCCCCAAGCGCATGGGTCTTGGAGGGGTGCTGGGAGAGGTTGCAGCAGGGCCGGGTTTTGAGCCTCTGTTCCCAGGTCTGGAGTGGTCTGCCGAGTCAAGTACTGCAACAGCCTCCCTGACATCCCCTTTGATCCCAAGTTCATCACCTACCCCTTCGACCAGAACAGGTGAGCCAGAGATCCCTGATGAGGGGCAGGGCATAAACAACAGCCAACAACTGCCTTGGGGAATGTGCAGGCCCTGAGGTCAAGTACTTACTGGCTGAGTGCTCTGGAGGGTCTAGGACTGACCCTCACACACAGTGGGTGTCTAACACGGTGTTCATGAGTGTTCTGTGTTCACGACACTTGGTGAGTGTTCCCGTCCCTTTCCACCTGAGTGTGGCTCCAGCCTGGGGACAGTATTGTGTTCTCATGGAGTTTAAGTGGTGGGGACTCAAGGAACCCGAGGGGTGAAACCCTAGTGGCTGCCTCTCCACTCAGGTTTGTCCAGTACAAAGCAACGTCTCTGGAGAAGCAGCACAAACATGATCTTCTGACTGAGCCAGACCTGGGGGTCACCATCGACCTCATCAACCCTGATACCTATCGCATCGACCCCAATGGTGCGTGGGGAGGCGGGGAGGTCAGGTCAGGTCTGACATGCCACATGTCAGGCCAGGTCTCCTTCATGGACTTTGTGTCCCCACTGCTCTCCTCTAGTACTCCTAGATCCAGCTGACGAGAAGCTTCTGGAAGAGGAGATTCAGGCCCCTACCAGCTCTAAGAGGTGAGGGGATGCCAAGTGAGGATTTGATCAGATCGCTCTCAAAGCAGGGGAGTGGTGGGGTCCTGAGGTGCCTGATCCTTCTGGCTAGATCCCAGCAGCACGCGAAAGTGGTTCCATGGATGCGAAAGACAGAATACATCTCCACTGAGTTCAATCGTTACGGCATTTCCAATGAGAAGCCTGAGGTCAAGTAAGTTGTAGCAGGAGGAGGGAAGGAAGGTGACTGCAGGTGTATCCACTGGTCCCTAAAAGCTTTTCTTTTCCCTCCTAGGATTGGGGTTTCTGTGAAGCAGCAGTTCACGGAGGAAGAAATCTACAAAGACCGGGATAGCCAGATTACGGCAATCGAGAAGACTTTTGAGGATGCCCAGAAATCAGTAATGAGGGCTTTGCTTGGGAGCAGGCAGAAGTGTGGCTCAGAGCTTTATGTCCTGCCCCTCATCCTATTTTTGTTCCCTCCAGATATCCCAGCATTATAGCAAGCCCCGCGTAACACCTGTGGAAGTCATGCCTGTCTTCCCAGACTTTAAGGTCAGGGCCCAGGGCAGGAGGTGCAGGGAGATCACTTAGAGTCTCTGCCAGTTTCAGTCTAACCTGTGCCGTGTATCCTCCCACCCCCCGCAGATGTGGATTAACCCATGTGCTCAAGTCATCTTTGACTCAGACCCAGCCCCTAAGGACACAAGTGGAGCTGCTGCACTGGAAATGATGTCTCAGGCCATGATCAGGTAAGTGGCTGTATTGGTCCATCCTGCCCACTTGCTCATGGGCCCTTTGTCTTCACCACACCTCCCTTCACCATCCAGGGGCATGATGGATGAGGAGGGCAATCAGTTTGTGGCCTACTTCCTGCCGGTGGATGAGACACTGAAGAAGCGAAAGCGGGACCAAGAGGAAGAGATGGACTATGCCCCAGATGATGTGTGCGTGTGGGGTGTTTTTGTTCTGGGGGATTGGGAAGTCTTCTTCCTCATGGAGAGAAGTGAGGCTAATCCTATTACACTCCTCATTCTCAGGTATGACTACAAGATTGCTCGGGAGTACAACTGGAATGTGAAGAACAAAGCTAGCAAGGGCTATGAGGAAAACTACTTCTTCATCTTCCGAGAGGGCGATGGGGTTTACTACAACGAGCTGGAGACCAGGTGCTCAGTGCGCGCCAATCTGAGAGTAGTTTGGGCCATAGCCTCAGGATCCAGACCCTATTTGAGAGCCAACTTGGAGGTTATTTATGCTTAAGGTGATCACTGTCACATGCGTTTCTAAGCAAGAACAGTGTAAACTTGCTTCTGCACCTAGTTTTTTTTTTTTTTTTTTTGCTTTTTGGGTCACACCTGGTGATGCACAGGGGTTACTCCTAGCTCTGCACTCAAGAGTTACTCCTGGTGGTGCTCAGGGGACCATATGGGATGCTGGGAATCGAACCTGGGTCAGCCACGTGCAAGGCAAACGCCTTACCCGCTGTGCTATCTCTCCAGTCCCTGGACCTAGTTTCAATACAAAAATCCACAAAGAAAATCCTTGTTGCTAGAGAACATTTTTGGGGAGTTTTTTTTTGGGTCACAGCCAGCATTGCTGGATACAATGTGAACCAGGGTGCCAGGGATCAAGTGGTACTTACTCTGATCCTACAAAACACTTTTTTAGGTACAGTTTTTCCCATTATTAAAAGACTTCACTGAGGTGTGGAGAGCAGAATGTAAATTTAAAAAAAAAAAACATCTTTTTCAGTGAGCGTCTAGGTGCCCAGTTTAAAAAAATGTGAGCCTCCTGGGGCTGGAGAGTGGAGAGTAGAAACCCTGGCCTTATGTCCCAATGACTGACTCTAGGTCAAGCCTCCCACACCATGTGTTCTTTTGGGCACTGCCAGGAATATCTGCACCCACCTCCAAAAGAAGGGGGAAATGTGACCCTGTAAATGTGACTGCTTAATCTCATGATAGATACAAGTTTACTGCTCTCTTGGCCTTTTGCTGTTAAGGGTTGCAAAGTGACCCTGAGATTTTTTTTTTTTTTTTTTGGGTGAGGCCTGGCAATGCACAGGGGTACTCCTGGCTCTGCACTCAGGAATTACTCCTGGCAGTGCTCAGGGGACCATATGGGATGCTGGGAATCAAATCTGGGTTGGCCGCGTGCAAGGCAAATGCCCTACCCGCTGTGCTATCATTCAGCCCGACCCTGAGGTTTTTTTAAAGCAGAACTCACAAATTGGCCTAAGTCAAGCAGGAAATGTAAAAGGTGGTCCAGTGGGCTATTGTTTTTAAGCCAGTGTTTCTGGACCTTTTTCCAACCATGGTCCCCTTCTGACCTTGTTTTTCCTTTTTGCATTCCCATCCTCCTGCCCCAGTCCTACTAGTTGGACCCTTCGCCTTTTTTCTGAGCCCCGCACCATGTATGTGATTTTCACGTGTGGCCCTAGGTTGAGAACTGCCTAGTGGGTCAAAGTCTAGTTCTTCAATATGTAGAAACCCAGAAATACATGTTTTGTGGGTTTTGTTTGGGGGCTTAAAGGACACTGCAGTGCCAGAGCTCCTGTGTGGCCCTCCCACTTAACAAAGACGTGCACCCACCTTCTGGGCCATCTCCCTGCTCTATTTTTTTTTTTTTTTTTGCTTTCTGCTCATATCTGGCAATGCACAGGGCTTACTCTTGGCTCCATTCAGGAATTAATCCTGGCATTGCTCAGGGGACCATATGGGATCCTGGGGATCAAAACTGGGTTGGCTGCGTGAAAGGCAAATGCCCTACCCACTGTGCTATCGCTCTAGCCTCTCAGTGGTGTTCTTAAGTAATGGTGACCAGCTCACGTTAAAATACACATTCTCCATATGTGTGTACGTGACAGAGATAAGCTATATGAAGTGTGGGACAGCTAAGCAACTCTTATTTGGGGGCCATACCTGGCTGTATTCGAGGCTCTGTGTTCAAGGATCACTCCTTGGGGTGAGCATATGCCATGCTGAGGGAACTTGAGTTAGCTGTGTGTAGAGCAAGGCACTTATTAGGTATGTGTCCCCTACTCCTGCCCCAGTTCTTAAAAGTTGTGCCAACACTACCTCTGCAATGCCCCCAGTGTTGTAGTCACCCTCATTTACTTGACAACCTAGTTGGTTCCAGCGTAAACACGGATGTAGGGAAAAACAGACCAAGTCAGACCAGTTCATCCCACTGGACATCTTTAACTGTATTCCCACTCCCACCACAGGGTCCGCCTGAGTAAGCGCCGGGCCAAGGCTGGAGTTCAGTCGGGTACGAATGCTCTGCTTGTGGTCAAACATCGGGATATGAATGAGAAAGAACTGGAAGCCCAGGTAACTAGCAGTATTGGCTAGCATGGAGGGTGGTCTGTGAGGGGGGAGGGAAATCGCCAACTCCTGTCCCCCTACTCTGCTCTCAGGAGGCACGGAAGGCCCAGCTAGAGAACCACGAGCCAGAGGAAGAAGAGGAAGAGGAGATGGAGACAGAGGAGAAAGAAGCTGGGGGCTCAGGTAACAAGGGCAGGTGGCCACACCCTGGAGTGGGGAGGCTGGGCAGGCAGACAGGAACTGAGTTTCACGTCTCGGCTTCTGCACAGATGAAGAACGAGAGAAGAGCAGCAGTGAGAAGGAGGCCAGTGAGGACGAGCGCTCAGAGCACTCTGGCAGTGAGAGTGAGCGTGAGGAAGGTGACAGGGAAGAGGCAAGCGACAAGAGCGTGAGTGGCGAGGAGGAAAGCAGTGAGGATGAGGCGCGAGCCGCCCGGGACAAGGAGGAAATCTTCGGCAGCGATGCAGATTCGGAGGAGGATGCGGACTCGGATGAGGAGGACAGAGGACAGGCCCGTGGCAGCGACAATGATTCTGATAGTGGCAGTGATGGGGGTGGCCAGCGCAGCCGCAGTGCCAGCCCTTTCCCCAGTGGCAGCGAGCACTCGGCCCAGGATGGCAGCGAGGCGGCAGCGTCCGAGTCCAGCGAGGCTGACAGTGACAGTGACTGAGTCCCAGGCTGTAGGCTGGCACCCATGCAGGAAGGCACTTTGCCAGTTACTTGCTTGCCAGCCCTCGGTGGCATCTGTTTCCCTCCCCTGAGCCTTTGTTAATAAACTACACTTTCCCTCCTGACCCCCAGTGCTCATTCCAGGGGCCATTAGCCTGGAACCCCTTCCCCATATCCCACCCCCAAGCCACCGCAGGTGGCCTAGGCTCAAGACGAACCGCAAGACAACAGACGCAAGGTCAGCAGGTTTTCCATGAAATGCAGCATAACAAAGGTCAGAATTGGTTTTTTTTTTTTTTTTCCAAAATAAGCCCAGACCATTAAACAGTGAAACTCCAACAAATAAGTCTTCTCCAACAGCGAGAAAAACTGTACAGTTACTCAAAGCTGATTCTGCCAGTGGGGCTGGGGCCAGAGGGATAGGCGAGACCATGGCGAGAGGCCAGGGGCTGGAGAGGGAGAAGGTGGGAGTCCTGCCCATCAGAGTGGGGCCGCCTGCGTCCTGCACACTCTGCTGTCAGGGGGTGGGGGTGGCCCTGGCCTCCCGCTGTATGGCGGGTGCCCCTCACCACCTCCGGCGCCAGGCCACAGCCACTGATGGGGAGTGAAGATGGGGCTGGCTGGGAGGTGGTGAGGGTCCCCAAGACGGGACACCCTGCTGATTCCAAAGGAGGTGGCCCCTGTCCGTCCCACTTCCTGGGGGCTGAGGGGAATGAGCAAAGGCACAGAAACATGGGGGCCGGGGCGGGGGACTTGCATAGGTTGATGAGTGTGCAAGAGGTACATAAATAAACCTGACACCCCACCCAGCCCGGCACTGGGGGAGGAGGGGACCTAGAGCGTGCCCCCGGCCCCCCCATCCCCTGGTTGCCTCCCCTCCCTGGGCTGAGAGCTGAGGGAGGTCCAGACCAGGAGAGCAGAGGCAAGATGGTCTGGGAAATGGGCGGAGTGCGGGGAGGGCGGTGGTTTTCAATTTTTTTTTTTGGTTTTTTGTTTTTTCCCAACATTTTGTATCTTTAATAACATACACAATGGTTACCAGCCATATTCATAACAAAAGTTATTCATAAAATGTATCTAAAAATAACATTTTTTTCCTTTTCGGTGTGAAAAGCTTGAGAATGTCCCAGTGAGGTGGAGGGGGAAGAGGGGTTGGAATAAGGAACCCTGGCTCCCCCACCACGGCCTGAACCCCCAGGGCCTCTCCACTACTTGGACCCAGCACAAGCCCTCTAGGGTCACGGGGACCAGCAGGGTTTGACTCTGGGCTGGGATGAGTCTCTGGGTTATGCTATAGTGTTCAACTTAGTGAGGTCGTGACAGCATGGGGTAGAAGGGGAGGCTGAAAGAAAAGGGGAGGAAACCCCAAAACCAAACAATCCCCTTTCCCTTATTCCTAACCCCCAAGCCTTGGCAAGCAGACCTGGGGGTGGAGAAGGGTGTGTTGGTGGGGGGAAGGGGACGTTAAGGCAACAGACTTGACCTCACGGGCTGCCCTGACTCCCCACCTTTAACCTCTGCATCAGGGGAGCCAGGGCTGGGGGAGAAGGGAAGGGCTAGGGTTTAGGGAAGGGGGCTCTGCCCACTCCCCTTGGAAAAGTCAGGCTCCCCCAGCCACTTGGTCGGCTCAGAGAGAGGCCTGGGGATTCTAAAAATGAGAGGGAATGATCAAGAGAAAAACCGTTAAGAACTATATAAATATGTATCTTAAATAGGCCTAAGAAATTAATTGTAGAGAGCCTCTGATAACAGGGCGAGGGGAGGGCTGGGCAGGGGCTCCTGTCCTGGGGAATGACGGGGAGGGCAGGTGGCCGCACGCTTCCTCCCTCGGACACTCGGCAGAGCAGAGCAAATCCCGAGTTGGCGCTACCAACATCAGAAGGTTGGGAGCAGACCCCATGAGACAGAGTCCCCGAGTCTCGGGGGAGGCTGCGCCCTAGGGAGGGACAGGTGGCCAGGCAGGCTCAAGGGCCGTAGAGGGGCAGGTAGGGGATGGGGATGGGAAGGAGAGGGGCAGGCCGTCTGGCCGCTTCCTGCCCCCTTTGTCCTGGTTGCCCCCTACTGCCCTGGGCCTCAGCAGCCCCCTCGACGGGCCAGGGAGTGAGCAAGGCATGTGCCAATGTTAAACAAAAGTTAAGAGGGTGAGAGAGTAGAAAAATATTAGAATGTATAGCTGAGCCAGCCCACCCTCTCACTGTCGCGGAGAAGCCCGTTGGGGGTTTGTCCCAGCCCGCCGCCCAGGGAGCCTATGGGTGCGCTGGGCTGTGGGTCCCGTCAGATGGTGGAGGTTTTGTCTGTCCCATCTGTGGTGAGAAAGGAAGGGAGCAAGATCAGGAGCTGATGGGCAGCCCGAGAGAAGGCGCTTAGTAGCCTGTCATCCCAGCCAGGCCCTCCCTGGAGGCCGGCCTCCCCTGGGGACCCCTTAGGAGGACCCGGGAGTTGCTTGGTTCCAAGGTGGAGATGCTGCTGGGTCAGGGAAAGAGGAAATGCTCACCCCCCAAGGCGTGTTCTGTCATGCTCAGACACAGAGATTCCAGAGTGGGGTTGATCTCCAGGTCAGGCCCAGGGACCGGGCAGTCTGGGTGAGAGAGAGGAAGGCCGTGAGGACAGGGCTGGGGCGGAGCGCAGAGCTGGAAGGGCTGCGTGGGGGAGACGGAAGCGCAGGGTGAGAGCAGCAGAGCACAGGAGGGTGTGCGGGAGAGAAACAGGCGGACTTGGCAGGCAGAGAAAGCCGAGAGGCACAGAGGAAGTGGGGGAGCAGCGGAGGGAGCGAGCATCCTGGAGGCCACACAGGCTGCGACTATTTGGGACGCACACTGCACGTTGCCTTGGGCACAGTCTGGGCATCTGCCTGGGCACTGGGCAGCCCTGTGCTCCTTGACTGGTGGTCCACTTTGTAGCTGGAGCAGAAGCTAATGAGAACCTCCTGAACAGGAAGGCCTGAACTTGCTGCTGGGGGCAGGATGTGATCCGACAGGCCTCAAGAGCGGAAAGCTAGGACAACAGCCATGGGACTTGTCCTCAGACCTCCTTTCCCGAGGCCTCCTGGATGGCCTCTGGAAAGCAGCCTCCCTTCCTGACTAATCTGATGCCTCTTCCCAGCACCTTTCTCATGGTCCTGGGTCTAGGAGATGCTGCTCCCACTTCCACTCTAGACAATGAGCTCAAACCTCATCACTTAACAAAACTTGTCTTTGAACTTGCTCTGAGTCTGCCTTGACCTGAGTCTGCCTCTTGACAAATGAGGCGAGACCCACACCAGTTCCTCATGTACGTATGGAAGGAGCTGGTTTAAATGCACTGCCAGGAAAGCTGTATGACAGTTCAGCTCACAGCAGACTGGCGCAAAAAACTCTAATCTTCTGTTCCTGTACACCCAATTCCTACCACGTGCTAAGGCCTATGTAAGGATGCACGTGAGCTCTGGGCTCCCCGCCTGTGATAGGTGCAGCCCTAATAAGCTCATAAACAATGGCTCCCTGGGCCAAGGATGTGGTTTTGGACATAGGTACAGGCCTCACATGTATGAGGTGCTAGGATCCATCCCTGGCACCACAAAAACACATCAGACAAAAATCCCTGGCCAGGGAGATGGATCAAAGGCTTGGAGTGCACGCTTTGCATGCCTGGGTTTGGTCCCTGACAAAGTGTTCTCCAGGGCATCACCAAGAACACCTGAGCACTGCCAGAGGTGAGAATGAAAAAGAATCATCACCAATCTGACTCAAAACCTCAAGGTCAAATCCGAGTTCCTTCCAGATCCCCTACTCCAAATCTAATCCATCCCGGTGGTCTCATGAGCAGGGGCATGGGGTCCAAGAACTGCACCCCTGCTTGCTGAGAAGGCGGGCCAGTGCCCCTCTCTCTGCCCCTGGCCCACCCTGCCCAGTCTTTATCTCTGGGCAGACCTGTGAGCAAAGGGGAAAAACTCTTGCACCACAAACACCCTTCAGCATAGGCACCCAATCAAAGGGCTGGAATCAGAGTCAGCCCTTGGATGGAGGAAGGAGCAGGGATGGAGAGGGGAGACAGGACTCCCTTCCATGGCAACACTGCCTCCCCACTCAACCCCTTCTCAATGGGACATGTGATGAGTCTTCAGAGAGGTGACAGACACCAGCAGGGACACTAGAAGCATGAGAGGGGGCAAGGGAGGAGTGCCAGAGCACGTACATATAAAGGCAGGACCCAAGAGAGAAGCGGAAGTGGGAATGTGGGAGAAGGGCACGCATTTGTGGAGAAGGGCGTGGGGGGCGTCATCTGCCTCTCCATGAGCGTGCATACAGACAGGATGGTAGCAGGAGGGCAGAAGAGAAGGGAAAAGTCAGCGAAGTGTTTTGTCGAGGCCCCAAGACAGGGCCACTGTACCTGGAGGAAACATGAGAACAGCTTGGGGTGCCGAGTGGACCGGGAGCGAGTGGGTGCGCTGGACAGAGCTGCGGCTCTGGCTGGGCATGCTGTTGCTGCCTCCGGGATTGGCAGACCACAGGTTCTGTAGGGGCAGGAGAAGTGAGTTAGGGGGCCCTGGAGAGCACTCAGGGGCTGAGTGCAAAGGGCCAGAGCACCCTATACTGCACGGTCCCCAGCATCCATTAGAGCAACTTGGGGGCACTGTGCCAGGAAGAGCCCCTAAGCACTACTGTATGTGACCCCCACAACAAACAACCAGAAGCACCACAGAATCAAAAGGTGAGTGTTCTACCATTGAGTTATATCCCACGCCCAAAGCCAACCAAATTCAAGAAGCAAGCAGAGGACAGAGGGGAGAGGCTGAGGTCCAGATGTGAACATGCAGACCAACTCCCAGCATGACTGTCCCAGCCCCATGTCCACCTGCCTCTCTACTTCTGGTCGGCTCACCTGTCGGCCCTGGCCCCCAAGGCTGGGGCTGGTGAGGGCATGTCGAGGGGAGATGCCCCCAATGCCTGAGGGGCTCAGAAGGCCTATCCTGCTGGGCGGGAGGGCCCGGGGAGGCATTGGGAACTGTCGCTGGGTCCGCCGGACTACCCCCATCCCCACAGAGCCAGCTATGGGAAGTGAGTTGGAGCCGAACGCCCAGCTGTAAGAGAACAGAAAGGGCACATCAGTTTTTGGGGTGGGGAGAAACTCCTTCCATCTCTGTCCTAACAGGCAATACAGAACAATCTGAGTGAGTTCCCTGTCTGCAGCGTCCCAGCTCAATCCATCTGCCCCCTAGATGGAGACAGAGTAGGGAACACAGAGGTTTCCCTTAGGGCTGTCAAAGCAATTCTGGAGTCTTTGCTGTCTGGGATAAGAAGGGAGTCCTCAGCCTACTGCATACCGTGGGATGGGAAGGCCCTGTAGCTGATTTTGACGTACTTAACCTCCTAGAAAGAACATCCCGATTTTCTTCTGGGAAAGTCTTCATGAGTGACTTTCTCACTGAGGACACCAGGGTTCCCAGCCCATGGAGCAGTCAGATCTCAAGCACGGTGTCCCCAGCAGGGCTGTGGTAGCCTACCCTTTCTGCTGCCGGTAGCTCTGCATCTCCAGCGCCGCCTTGCGCGGGAAGGTTCGGAGCAGCTTCAGCACCTGCTGTTTCCAGGACAGCAGCCGTTTCTTCTGGGTCTCCGTGAAAGCCTAGATTGGGGAGAGGTGGTAGCTATCAGATACTCAGCTCACGAAGGAGGTGAACTGGGCACAAGGGGCCTATAGCATGGTGGGGTGCAGACAGACATCAAACCGTAACCAATCAGCACCATGAGGTGGAAGCAAAGGGAAGCCCCTGGCACCAGACAAGGGGGTGCGGAACGGACATGTGTTTGCTGAGAGGGGAACTGTATGAAGGCCCCGAGGAGCAGCAGCAGCAATGCTCAGGGCCTCGCTGCTGTCAGCACAGTGGGAAGAGTCTGGAGGACAGGAAGGGGCTCTCGGGTCCAGAGTGGGGTAGTGGGGGGCCCATTTTCAGGGAGCTTGGAACTAAGCTCACCTCATGAGTCAGGCACTTTTCGATGAGCTGGAGGTAACTGGTGATGTTCTCCTCGTCTGGCCGGGACACCAGCAACTGGGTGCACACTGGGGGACACAGGAGATAGGAGATGAGTCCCTGCCAGACGTCTACATTCTGCAGGTATCCTGGCCTCAGTCCGAATGGCATAGGAGGAACTACCAGGCTGGCTGAGTCTGATGCTATGCCAGGCCCAGCATCTGGCACAGGGTGGACATGGTGCCTGGCTGAGAGAAGTGGAAAGCTGCCTACTGTGGACCCTTCCCATGGTGTCCTCTGTCACAACACCTTCTGCTGAGACTCCCAAGGCAGTAAGGCACCATCCAGCCTCACTATCAGACACTCTTACAGACCCTGTATGTCCCAGGGACTTCTAGAAGCCCTGTTCCCACCATCAGATCCTGCAACTCAGTTCTGATCCTTAAAGCCGAGGTGCACCTGGCTCCAGACATTCCTGTTCTGAGACTCACCTTTGCCCATCACCCGTGTAAACTGGCTGGGGATGTCCCCGTCAGCGACGGGAGCTGGGGCCGGCTCACTGCCATCTGTGGGAGCCGGAGCTGGTGGAGGGGGATAACTCTCTGCGGCTGGAGGGTCCTTGGCCTCAGTGCCCTTGTCTGCACTGGAGTGAGCCAGGGAAGGCTCAGCGCCCGGCAGCGGGGGCTCCCCCCGGCCCCCATCCTTGGCAGCAGGGCTGGCAGCAGCGGCCACAGTGGCCTGGAGCACACTGTAGGCCTTGATGGGGGTGATGATGATCTGCTGGAGCTCCTGCAGAGCGCTGCGCAGATTCCCGCCTTCCAGCACATCCTGTGGGAGGACAGGGCCAGGGTCACAGGCCAACCTCCCCAGGAGAAGGCCTGACAAATGGGGTGAGGTGAGGCTTCAGAACAGGCAGAGCCCTGGGGTCCAGCTCAAAGAAGGCAGATGACGGTACAGAATGTGTATATTTCGAGACACATGTATGTATATATGCACACAAAAATTCCTTCTTCCCTCTTCCAGGTGAGGTCTCAAAGGCATTCATGAGCCTGAGAAGACAGTGCAGTGGGCAGGGAAGGAACTTGCCTTGCAGGTGGCTGACCCAGGCTCAATCCCCAGAAACCTACAGTCCCTGGAGCCCCATCAGGAGTGACCCCTGAGTACAGAGCCAGGAGGAAGTCCTGAGCAGCTCCAGGTATGGTCCCAAAACAACAACAAATTAAGTGTTTTACTAGGACAGAACCAGAGACTCATCTCCAGACAGTGAGGGGACAAGAAAGATCAAGCATCAAGCACTGAACAAATGGAGGCAGGTAGGTGATCTAAGCAGGGAGAGAGGTGACGCACACAGAACATGCTGCTGTCCTAGCAAGGGCAGTCAGTAAGGAACCAGATGGGGTGAGAAGGAACTCAGTCCCAGAGAAGTCCTGAGATTGACCAAGACAGGCAGGGAGAGGAACTTCTGTGCCACAGGCAGCTAGCCCTGGGATGGAACCTGTTTTGGTCCCTGGGGCTGGGGAGGGCCATAAGGAGAGGCCAGCCCAGGATCGAGGAGTCATCGGGCACCAGAGGAGAAACCAGGGTCTCACCTTCTCCAGGGACTTGAGGACACTTTGTCTCTCACGCAACTTCTGGATGCTCAGGGCTATCTTGTGGCGGGCACCTTTGGTGACATTCTGAAGGGGAAGAAGGGACAAGCAGCTGAAAATAGGAGACTGAGGTACCTAGGGGCGCACCAACAAGGCCAACAAAACAGGCAGCTTGGGTTGCCAGGGCCATCTGCGCCAGCTCCCCCCAGGCTCCCTGGGCGTCACCTGAGACTCCAGGTGCTGCTCCGTCAGCGTCATCATCTCCTCATAGCTCATCTGGGAGAAGAGGGCTGCGTACTTATGTAAGCGGAGGCTTTTGAGCCACGTAGGGACATCTGCGGGGGAGAGGCATCTAGTCAGGGACGTGGGGACATGCAGGGGAGGGGATAGCCCAGGCGTCCCTCTGGGGGTGGGAAGCAGCTGCACATTCCCTTTGACCCTCAAGCCCTGCAGAAGCCTTCCTCTAGAGCAATTCCAGGCTGATTTAACCTACCACCTTTGCAGAAAGAGGTTGCTGTGTCCCCCAGAAACTTCCCTTCTGTAAGCAGACAAAGAAGTATCCCCCCACCCTCCAACTGCACCAAGACCTCCTCCTTCTACTCCCTGGGATCATTCCAGCGACTCCCAGAAGCACCGTAGAGGGTACCTTTCATGCCACTGCCATCCTCCTGGAAAGTGTTCCGGCTGGAGCCCTGCTCCTCCGTCTGCTCACTGCCAGAGGAGGCCACGCTGCTCTGGGGTGAGAGGGGTGCGTGGTCGGGCGTGGTGAAAGCAGCCCGGGCCCCAAGCTCCTCTGGACTTGGCCACTCGCCAGGGGCCTGGGGGCTTGTGGGGATAAGTGACATGGAGCGCTTCAGCGGGCTGGGGTGGATTTGGCAGGGGAGACCTGGCCAGAGGGGGAGAGAGGCAAGAGGTCAGGCGTGGGCCAATGATGATGTAAGATCAGGCATACCCCCACCCGCCCTCATTTGGTGTCCCAGAATCCAACAAGGTCAAAGAACCCTGAGATGCCAGGGGATGCGCCCACCAGATGTTTCTCATTCCCTACTCATCACCCCATCTCAAGCCTCTGGCTATGTCTCTGAACTTCTCCATTTCCTCTGTGGGGCCCTGGTTCTGGTGACCCCTTCCTCAGCCTCCTTCCATTCTTCCTCCTACAGTTACCCCACCTCACAAAAACCACACAGATCCCTCTAAAAATGGAGACGGACCCAGTCATCACCTGCTTAACCTACCTGTGGCTTCTCTTCATTTTGAGGGCAAACTTATAACTCTTGGTTGAGGATGTGGCTCTGTGGCCAAGTCTGCTTTACAGGCAGAGGAACTGGGCTTGGACCCCGACACTGCAAAATACCCTATCCCTAACCCTTCCCCGTACACCTTCAAGGCCCAGCAGGACCTGACCCTGTTCGTACTTCACCTCTCCTCTCTGACAAATGATCCTTCAGTTCAAGTCGTCACAGACTTTGTCAACGCCCGTCTCCCCAAATGGCTCACCTTAGCAGCCTGTTCTCATTTTGGTCCTTGCTTCCTTCTTCCTGATCTTAGCTAATGTTTCCTTCCTGTCTCATCTCAATCAAGTGTTGCCTCTTTTGAGGCCTTCCCAGAATCCTCCACCAGACACTGCTGCCCCTACCCCAATCCTGGCCACTCTATCTGATCAATGTTCTTGTTTTGTTTTGTGGCCTTCTGGGTCACAGCCAGCAGTGGCTTCTGGCTCTGCACTCAGGAATCACTCTTGGCAGTGCTTGGGGGACCCTATGGAGCGCTGGGACTGATTCTGGGTCTGTGTGCAAGGCAGAAGCCCTATCCAACATGCTTCTCTTCAGCACCCTGATATCGTCTTATCTTGCTCATGGCACCTATCACTACCTGACTCTCCAATCTCAGTCCCTGCTGACCTGATGCTTACTCCTGCAGCAGTAGACAGTACAGTACCACCTCAGGTCCCACACTGCTGTACCCTGAGCAATCACCGTGGGTCCATTCATACTCATTCAGTCAATGGACCAACTACATAAATTACCTCCTTACCTTCCCTGGCAACAGGCTGCAGATTCCTTCTCTAATGTGCCCAAATCAGGGTGGATCCCAGCCCTTTTCTCCAGGACGGCTGGCAGGCACCATTACACACTCCACTCCCAAGGGGTACAAATTACCCCACTTGATTTGGAACCATTCTTGGCGTACACAGGTGCCCACCAGTTCCCTGAACTTTCCATGTTCTATTCCCTGTCTGCTGGCTGCTTCAGCCTGCCTGCCTGTGCAGCATTCTCTCATGGCTCCTGCCTTACATTACCAGGATTCAATGCTGTTGCCCCCAGTTTGCTGCTCACTGACTCTCCCAGCCTGTTTTCTCCTGCACTGGACCCTGGGCAAGTCTTCACAGTCATTTCTGCCTGCCCTGGATCAGGTACAAGGCAAGAGACCCAGGAACCACCAGTTTCATTATGGTTTTTGGTACTCCCCAATTCTAATGGGGGCTGGAGCTGGGCATCTGTGTGTGTCTGAGCTTGACAAAGGGCACCCACAAACATCCCGAGTCAGAGAAGAGAAGGAACAAGGCTTTAAGTCTTCTTGGGTAGGTGAGAACATCAAGGTTCCAGGAGGGAATCCCTTTGCCCCAGTTCCCACAGGGAGCTGGGAGGAAGCCATAGCAGCTCCTAGCCTTGTCTCTGCTGGGAAGGACAGATTCCTGCCGTGCGCCACTGACCCCAACCTAGGCCAGACCCCAAGGAGCTTCACTTCATCTGCATGATCTATGCTCTTGGATGGGAGACATCTGCCAGGGAGGACCAACTTCCAACCTGCTGGTGGCATCTGGGGTCCTCAGGGACTTTTCCAAATCTCTGCATTACCAGAAAGCTCAATTGAGGCTTTAGGGAGTTGGGGGATCCTTAATAACAGTCTGTCTTGCCCCTTTTGAGCCAACAGGCAAAAGTGACTGACAAGGCAGGACATTATCTGGATTGGAGTGACGGGGCAGCTCCTGTGGAGCCCAGCGTGGCCCGGCACTGGGGTGGAGGCAACAACAGCCTGAGAACTTAAAAACAGGAATGCTGGCAGTGATCCGGGATTTCACACTCTCCAAGAAACCCTGGTCTGTCCTTGGCAGCACCCCAAACCCACCCTGCTTGCCTTTATAGGCCAATCCTTTCTCCCCACTCAAAACTATTTTAATGGTTTCCTGTTTCCTGCAACTGCTTGAAACTGAAAGGCGTCATTCTACAGTTCAAAGCCCCTCGACCGCCAAATGTGATCCTGAGACACTGCGATCTGAGAGTCAAGGCGGCTCCAAGTCAAACTGGGGCTCTGTTGCCCATTCACTGTATGATCCTGGGTGAGTTGTTCATCTACCACCCTCTCCGTTTCATGGGAAACACAAGCAGCTGTGACTGTTACTACTCATTTAGACCCTTGTACTTTTTTTTTTTGTCATACCCTGCAGTGCTCAGGGATTACTCTCAGGTGATGCTCAAAGGACCATTTCGGAGGCCGGGGATCGAACTGTGGTCAGCCACGTGCAAAGCAAGTGCCCTACCAGCTGTATTCTCCTGCCCCATCAAATGCCCTTCTGCAGCTCCCTGCCTTTACATATATACTTTATCGTCTGCCGAAGTCCAGTTCCTTTCTTGCTTCTGGTTCAAAGCCCCATATGACATATTTGTGATCGGGGACTGAAGCCAGAGCTCTCACATTCAAAGCAAGCACTCCAGCACCTAAGTCATCTTCCTGGCCCCAGATCAGTCCTTCAGGAGCTGCTGCTGCCTTTATAGGGAGCACTGAAGGTGTGGAGAGGGAAGAAACATCTGGGTGAACTATACTGCTAACTCCTATCCCTTGCAGAGGTCTTTACAGAGCACCTGCAGGAGGGTCACTTTTAGATGGTTACAAGTAGGAGCTGGGGACCCCGATATCACTGGATTTCAGTTCTGACAACTCCATTTAGGCAAGCGGCAATTTTGTAACTCCATCAACAATTTAGAGGTATAAAGTTCTCAGAACAGTTCTCAGCAGAGACTGGAATCTCAATGTATTTTAATAGAACTGCCATTAATAAATCTATCCTCCAAACTGGAAGCCGGAAAGTGTGGTGCTTTAAGACTTAAAGATATGAGGGGCTGGAGCATAGCACAGTGGGTAGGGCCTTGCACGTGGCTGACACGGGTTCAATTCCCAGCATCCCTATTGTCCCCTGAGCAACGCCAGGAGTAATTCCTGAGTGCAGAGCCAGGATAAGCCCTGTGTATCGCCAGGTGTGACCCAGAAAGAAAAAAAAAAAAAGAAAAAAAGATATGAGCTTGCAGGGTCAGGGAGAAAGTTCACAGGGCTCAATTACATGCCTGGCAGGCACTAGACCTTAGGTTCCATTCCAGAATCACATGGTCTGTAGGTTCCTCCAGCATCGCTGAGGAGGCTCCTCCGCCCAGCCCAAGTCCCTAAACAGAGGATCTCAATTGCTGTTGCCATAGTTCTTGCAATGCCCACAGCCTCTGCCTCTCTATTCTGATCCTTGCCAGTGCCAAGATGGAGGAGGTGACCAGGACAGCTATAGTACTTGGGGAAGAAACAGCTGCCCAGGACAGCTGATGCATATATACACAGTGCCAAGGCAGGCATCACAAATCCAGGACCACCCTTACCCACCCACATAAGATGCTGTTTCACCACCACCCGGAGGTTCTATCCTGGAAAACTCTTTCCTTGAGTCAGGGCATTCCACTGTAGCCAGTCCTGGGAGAGCCACTTTTTATCCAGTTCATTTCAGCCAACATTCAAGAAGTCATAAGAAAGGCTGGGAGGCAGAACAGTGGTAGAAAGCACTTTCTTCCCATGCACGTGTGCAGCCCTGAGTTCAAATCTGCACACAGAAAACAATAGGTACCAGAATACCAGCTCTTCTAGAGCATCACAGCCTCCAACGTGCTTACAAGAAAGCCCTTTTGAAACCAATTATTTGACAGGATGGTTTAGTGATCAGAGCGTCAGAATGCTGAGGTCGGCACCCTACTCAGTTCTTCCCTTGTTCCATGTGACCAGAAGGTATGACCTTGCTTTTTTAGGTATCTTCATCTGTGGCAGGAGCCCAAGAAGCATGACAACAATTAGGAGGAGGATTAACTGAAACCATGCCTGAAAAGTGCTTACAGTAGAGTCCTCAGTATGGTCAACACTGAATAATGTCAGTGACTATTACTAAGCTCTTGCAGCGGGTATTAGGCCTTCTAGGCTCAGTCAGATTTCTCAGAAGTCCATAAGCTGAGGCCAGACATAAAACTTCAGAAAAGGGAGGGGGAGGTGGTTTAAAGGACTGGAGCGTCAAGCTTGATCCCTAAGTGTTTGTTCCACCCCAAACCACTGGGATAACTCTGGAGGCCCATAGCACTTTGAATCTAATTTCTAACCCAAAAATATGAAGTTTTTTTTTGTTTTGGGGGGGGTACACACCCAGTGGTGTTCATGGTTTACTTCTGGCTCTGTGCTCAGGGAACCATATGGAATGCTGGGGACTGAACCCATGTCAGACATGTGCATAGCAAGTGCCTTACCTGCTATACTATCTTTTCAATCCTTTCACTTTTATTTTAAATGCAACAAAAAAACTTGTTGACTTTGGGATCTACCAATTATGCCTGTTAAGTGAAGGCTCTCTGCATGCCAGATCATCCCCTCAATGTGCCCCCAGAAGCTGGGGCCCATAATGCCCTGCCTGGACCTTTCCCCAGAAGCATAGCCTCCTTGTACCCACCCTCTCACCTGCATTGGCGTTGCTCCCAATACTGTTGATGGCTGGCGGCACCGAGCTAGGTGGGTGAAAGGGCACATGTCCATTTTCCCGGGGTGGCTTGTCCTGCCAGCCTGGCCCAGCCTCCCCAGGGCCCAGCTCTGCAGGACCCCCCCACTCGTCAGAGCCCTGGCGTGAGTGGTAGGTGGGCTCGGGCCGGGAGCGGAATCCACTAGCCAGTCGCTCTTCAAGGTGGCTCAGCCAGAGGGCAAGTGCATTGCGGTCCTCCAGCGTGGTGGCTGGGTGGATGAGGGCATAGGAGAGCAGCTGGCGGCTCTCCTCAATGAAGGCATTGCTCTCGATGGAGTAAGCCAGCACCTTCTGCAGCAACCTCATGTACTCCGACTTGGCTTCCGTGTTGCCTGGCTGAAGGAGGGGCAGGTGGGACAATAGGAGAGACACCACTTTCTCTTTGGACTCCTGTTGCCACTGGCTGACGATGGCTGTGGAGAGGATAACAGAAAATGTTAGGGGCCAGGCTGGGACCTCCTGGCAGCCAAAAACTGCCTACAGTCTGCTCCCTCAGCCTCCCTTTCTCCTCTTATAAACTGCTGACCTTGCCCTCCACACAAAGGTGAGCAAACATACCTTGCTTTGGGTCCTTCTTCCTGGTTCTATCCTCTTCCTCTCCCCCCCCCCCCCCTTTTTGGGACACCCAGCAATGCTCAGGGGATACTCCTGGCTCTGCACTCAAGGAATTACTCCTGCTGGTGCTCAGGGAACTATATGGGGTGCTGGGGATCAAACCTGGGTTGGCCTCGTGCAAGGCAAATGCCCTACCTCTTAAATTATTACTCGGGACCCTATCCTCCCCCTCCTCTCAAACCCAAACCTGCGGTGACTTCCCCTCAACCCAGCTTGTTGATCTGCAACCTGAGCTCTTCCTGTTGTCCCCATCCCTCATTATCTGGCTTCAAAGCCTCACTATCCCTTTTCTTCCAAGATTCTGAACTAACCAGCCTCCTTCCTGATTTGGAGAAAAACAGTGAAATATAGCAGTTAGTAAAACAGTCTCTGGGGCCTGGGGGTGGCTCAAAAGCAAAAAGCACTGCCTTGTATGAATGAGGTCTCAAATTTGATCTGGCGATTGCCGTGACGTACCTAGGACCCCTGTAGCCAACTAGAGTGTGTAGTCTTGGAGGCTGGAGCAATAGCACAGTGGGTAGAGCATTTGCCTTGCACATGGTTAACACGGGTTCAATTCCCAGCATCCCATATGGTCCCCTGAGCACTGTGAGAAGTAACCCCTGTGCATCACTGGGTATGACCCAAAAAGCAAAAAAGCAAAAAAGCAAAAAAAAAAAAGAAAAAAGTATAGTCTTTAGCATGTATGTATGTGAGCCCTGATGTGGGAGTTAAGTCGGGGAGGTAGTGCAAAGGCCTGGAGTGCACATTTTGCACTGGGGAAGCCAAAGTTAGTTCCCCAACACCACATGGTCCCCCAAGTGCCTGCCTCTGTTTGTGGCCTCAAAACAAAACTTAACAAGAACGTAATTAAGAATCTGGGTCTGCAAGCCCAAGTGTGACCCACAGCCGTCCCTGTGAGCATGCTTGTGAGCCCAGAGATCTCTGGAGAGGACCACAACCCAAATGTGTGTGAGCACAATGAACCGAATGTAACTACAGCCAGGGCGCATGTGAACACTGCCACTAAGGGTGGCTGAACCCTTGTGCTTGCAACAGCAACAAAGGGGAGAAGAGGCTGGGGTCCAAGAACCAGATGGTCTAGATCTCCCTCAAATTTATTTTGGGGGGATTGTGTTTGAGCCACACATGGCAGCGCTCAAAGAATATTCCTGCCAGTGCTGGGGGATCATATGGTGTTGGAGATCAAACTGGGCCTGGCCACATACAAGGCCAGTACATTAATCTCTACTCTCTCAGCTGCCTGGACCCACCCCCCCCCCAAGCTTTTTGGCTGGACCTTGGGCAATCAATCACCTTGAACCTGCTCAACTACTGAGCCACATCCCCAACTACTGCTATTAATTTTTGCTTTTTTGTATCACAGCCTACAGTGCTCAGGGTTTACTACTGGCTCGGTGCACAAGGATAAGGCTCAGGGGACCATATTGTCCAGGGGATCAAAGCCAGGTTTCTTGCATTCAAGGAAACTGCCTTAGCCGCTACACTAACTCTCTGCCTCCATCCTCCCTATTGCTATTTTTTGTTTGTTTGTTTTTTGTGTCACACCCGGGTGTTGCACAGGGGTTACTCCTGGCTCATGCACTCAGGAATTACTCCTGGTGGTGCTCAGGGGATCATATGGGATGCTGTGTTGGCCACGTGCAAGGCAAAACGCCCTATCCGCTGTGCTATCGCTCTAGCCCCGTTGCTAATTTTAAACCGGTCTGGTTCTCAATTCTTTCCTCCAATCTGTCCCAGTCACCCAAATGGATTTTTCTTTCCATAGAAAACCAGTATGGCATATCCTGACGAGGACTTTCAACCGCAACCAGTAAAACATAGTAGATGTAGGTTCCATAACTCCGAGACCAATGTCACTTTGATTTCTAGTGCATTCCCTACCTCCCATGCCCCAGGTAAAGATTCAGCTTAGGAAACCCCCATCTTCTCTGGGCCTCTAACTTTCAACAATCTGGCTGAGAGCCAAGGCTATAAACGGCAATGACCTCTTTTCTCCTATCTAAATCCTGCCTTTAGGAATGCCTGAACCCATTCCCCTTTGGGGACAGGTCAGTCCATGATGGGTGAGGTGATGGTAACTCTTTCCCACCCCATGGTCTGCAGACCTGGTTTCCTTTCAACAACCTCAAGAAATGAGGTCCCAAGAGTAAGGTTTCAGGTTGGCCACATAAAGGTAGCCTTGAAAAAGAGCAGGCAAAGGTCTAATTGTACTCCTTGAAAAGCTTGTTACAGTGTATGATGGGGAAAACCTGACAGGGATCAAGGGCTGAGGCCAAACCTGCCTTTACTGTTGGCTAGTTAAGCTCATGCCTGAGTCACAGCAGTGACCTGTAGACACCCACAGTGTCTTGCATGCTCACTGAGAGGAAGCTGTGTTATCTTTAAGACACTCTTGCATGCAAGAGTTAGTATAAGAGCTTAGGCAGTATCCTTGCATGCAAGAAACCTGGCTTTGATCCCCTGAACCCAATATAGTCCCCTGAGCCCTATTCTCGAGCAGAGCCAGGAGTAAACCCTGAGCACTGCAGGCTATGAAACAAAAAAGCAAAAATTAATAGCAGTAGTCTGGGGATGTGGCTCAGTAGTAGAGCAGGTTCAAGGTGATTGCCCAACACATTGTTCTCCAGGAGGAGCTGCTGCGGGACTGGTGTGGTCCTGATGGGGGAGAAAGGAGCTAGTCCTGAGCAGACAGAGCGAGTACCCCACACAGGTGGGTGTGAAAAATCACACAGCTACCTCTCACTCAGCATGTGATTCTGAGCAATTGAGACTGTATCACTCAGCTCCACTTGTACTATCTGTGAAGTGGGGCTCAGAAATCCTTCTATCTAGTGTGGCCATTATGAATTAAGAGGGACCAGAGGTCCAAATCAGTTCTCAGTAAACATAAGTTGCTATTTCTAGCACTAAGGTTATTATGTCTTACGGCAACTCCTTCCTTTCAAATACCAGAGATTCTAAAGGCATAAGCCAACACCCCACCCAGAAAACAGAGAGCCTGGGAAGGGGGATATGTTGAAGGAGAGTCTCAGAATTTCAGGCATGAAGGTTTCAAGTGAACCCCAATCTGGTCCCTCTGTATCTGATGGTGTCAACCCAATCTCTTTGGGACTAAAGATTCCAAGGTCCTCTGGTCAACCTCCAGTCACATGAGCTGTGCATGAAACCCTTCTGCACACATTTTCTCATCACCTGTTTGGAAATTTTTGCTCAACATAAACATCTACTTCTGCAAGTTTGGTGGCTCTAAGATATAGACTGCATCCAACTTACAACTCTTGCTCACAGAGCCCACATACACTTGGCCCAGGGTCTCCCAGAAAAACTGTTTTAGGGGTCCGCAACTTGTGGGCCAGCAGTAGGGAGTCTGCCTTCCATGAGTGAGCCCTGGATTCCAACACGGCATGTGCACACACATGCATAGTGAAAAAGAAAAACAAAATACTATTTAAGTATTCAGCAATGTATCCACTTACTCAGTTACCTGAAATTTATGACCTGCCCACAGTACTGGCCAAAACGAACACTACTGTACATTGACAGTAATGGTACTGGTCATACTAGCTGGGTTACCATTTCCTGAGCATTTGCCATGTGCCAGCAACCTTGCTAAAAACACAGTCATTTTTCATCCTCATCTCAAACTTGGAGATCCCAGTCTTGAAGAGGAAGAAAAGATTTGGGAAGATGAAGTCACTTTACCAGAGTGAAAGAGACAAGCTCCTGGATATGCCTGCCTCCGAAGTCATGAGAAATGAACTCTCAATCCTCTACTACCTCTCCTTTCTTGCCCTGGATTTCAAGATCCCCTTTGGGAATTGCACCGAGGTCAGGCCACCTCCCTCTTCCAGCTGTTTTCCCTCCACACAGCTCTCAAGGACCAGGGAGCTGTTTCTTTGGTCACTTCTGATCCAAGACCTTTCCCAGATGGGCGAGGCCTTCCTGACTGCAGGAAATTCACCTCTCCCACTCCATCAGGCACTGAATCCCAGGGAAAAGAATTCCCTGGTTCCCAGACTCCGTCCCAGATGTGACCATGCTTGGACTCTGCTTCCTGCACCATCAAACGGATTACGGGCTGCTGGGGAGATTTGGGGGAGACAATGCACACAAAGCACCTGACAGAGGCAATCTGGAGCAATTCCTTAGTGGCTTATGACTCAGTGGTTACTAGTTTTCTTCTTCCTCCTGAGGCAGAGTCAGCCTAGACCTTCAGTCAGACCCCAATATTCTCAGTCACTGCTGTTTGGGCCACGCAGGGTAACCAGAGGCATCTGGGACAGAGAGAAGCCTTGTCTAGTCCCTCCCCCACCTCAGAGTACTGCCAGGACCCCACGGCCAAGGGACACAGCTTCTCCTCTGGTACTGCCAGGGGATGCGACAGAACAGCCCCAAGGGTTGGACTCAATGAAGGACCTTGTTATAGAGCAGAGAAAGGGGAGACTGATTTTGGCCCACTGGAGGCTGCACTCGGGGAAGCATGTATTTGTGTGTCTGAGAGACAACTGGGGTGGGGAGGATGGGCCTCCCATGACTGGGAAGCATCAGCAAGCACTGGAACTGCTCCAAGGAATTCGTGGAGCCTCCGGCTCCTTGGGGTGAGCCCAGCTGGGGCTGCAGATGACGGGTGGGGATGGAACTTGAGTTTCCTGCCCAAATCAGAAAAGTCTGGCGCAGAGCTAAGACACAGCGGGGGCCCACTGAATACCTGCACAATTGAACCCAGATGCTGCTCTGGAAGGTGGCAGTGTCTGAGGGTGGGGGTGGGGGTGACACAGTACACCCTCTCCATGATCCCCCGACTCACTGCACCCTGTTGCAAGGCCTGACACAGCATACAGAGTAGGAGCATAACTTCACATGCAATCTAACCCAATTTGAATCCAGCCCTGCCTCCAACACCTGGGCAGCAGCACAGTGGGCTACTTCTTTCTTCTGTCTTGGTGCCAGGGAAGGAACCTGAGGCCTTCCAAGTGGGAGACAGCACTGTCCTTCTCCCAGGGTCTGTCCCTTAACCTCGTCTCCTCTTACAGACAATGCAGGTAAGTAAAAGCCCCACCTTATGGCAGTGTTATCAGGATTCAACTAGGCAACCATACACAGGCCCTGGCATATGGGAAGGGACCCACGCTTCCCCCCTTACCCCCAGGGGCCACACTGGGCGATGCTCAGGGCTTACTCCTGGCTCTGTGCGCAGGGATCACCACTGGTGGGGCTCAGGGGACCACACGGGGTGCTGGGGACAGAACCTGGAGCATACAAGAAAAGCACCCAAACTCTGTACTATCACCCCACTCCATAGACCCCATACACCCCACTGAACTACCAACTGTGGCTCCCTTACTGAAAATCTAGAGACAAGTCCATTTCAGGGCTGGGGAAGGCAATTCGGTCAGCTGGGCACATGTGGGCCTTCCCCTCAAGATTCCCGACAGGGGTGGGAATTTCACAGCAATTTACCAAAAACAGACACTTCCTTGGCTCCTCTGAACCAGAGGCACACCAAGGAATGATGAAATTCTGGGGATAGTGGCTCGGGAGAAGGGCTGGGAACATGCTGTGACGCCAGTGGCTGTGTCTCACCCACGAAGTCCGGAACCCTAAAGGCTGAGAGGATGAGGGAAGCTAGGGGAGGGCCTTCCTTGGCCAGGTGACCAGAGCTAAGTAGGTCATGACCCTGAGGCCTGGCAAACCGCAGGAGCCAAATATATCTCAGAGCCTGGCCAAGCAAACCCATTTTTATGTGCTGCGCTGTTGCAACAATTGTGGCAGCCTCAGGCATCCGGCAGAGAAACTGGGGTTTGGCTTCGAACATACCCTTCTCTGCCTCACCCCAGCTCACACAGAAATAGGGAGGGGAGGGGGCGCGCTCACATTTTTGTTGGATGAACTGTGTCAGTAGAGCTTGAAAAAGGAGGGTGGAGGCCTCCAAGCTGAGTCCGGGTGACTCAGCCCCGTCCACCTCCTGACCTCAGTTTCCCCACCCAGGGTCAGTAAGCCAGGGAGGGAGGGGCTTAAACCTGCGGGACCCTCTGAGTAAGAGGCCAGGAGGAGAAATGTAGGGAAGAGGGCCCAGGAAGCTCAGAGGCAGGGAGGGGAGGGAGCCTTAACTCCCCCAGCCCCAACCTGCTAGTCTGAGCAGGCAGCAAGGCCAGCAGCTCTAGCTCTGGCTCTGGCTCTGGCTCCTAAAAGGGAAGGACCCACAAGATGAATGCACAGGGGCAACAACCAGGATAAATCTGGGATTCCACTTTTCCAATTCCAGAAATCTGTATGTGTGTGTTGGGGTGCTTTTCTGTTCCTGGGTTTGTCTCAGATTCTGCTTCCATAAAACCAACCATCTGGTTAGATTCTCAAGAGGAAGGGCAGAACCCCAGCCCAGAATGCAGAGAACCCGTTCTACAGAGCCCCTCTCCACTCCACAGTGTCTAAATGCAAACAAGCAGTTGTCCCTTGGATGCACATAAGAGTCACTTAAAAACTGCCTGTCTCTGGGGATGGAACCCAGGCAGCTGATATGTTTTAGAAACTCCCTGGCTTTTCTGACACGCAGCCCAGAGTGGAACCCACTCACCCAGGTCAAGTCCTTGGCACCCCCTGCCCTTTTGGAGGAGAAGGGTGGAAGACCAGCTCTACCCCAAACCCAAACCTGAATGAACCCAGAGTCTTTCTGGGAGAACTGGAGGAACAGGGCTGTTGGGGTGAACAGAGAAGACAGAGACAGAGAGGAGGTGCCTCACAGTTCACAATCTGAGAATCCAAAAACCTTTGGCTGCTCTAATAGGTGGTTTGGATGTAGGGGCTGGGCAGATTCTTTTTGGGGAATGGGCAGGGAAGGGAGTCTGTCCCATAAAATACTAAGAATTACTGCTTTAGAACAATATGCTGGTAAGCACCATGGCTGTGATGTTGGTTGACTCTATACATTCCTCCAGAGCACCAATCCCCCACTGTCCACATCCCAAATCTTCAGGCCCAATAGGGTCGTGGTTAGTCCAGGTGCCAAGTGGGATTGGTGGCAGAATTGGTCCTAGACCTCCCTGGTGTCCTGCTTCCTACTGTCACAGCCCGATAAATGACTCATCCAACAGAGCACCTCTCAAACTGCCTGCCAGCACAAGAAACCAGGGGCTTGTCCCCAGGATTCTGGTTCAGTGGGTCTGGGTGCAATCTGGCTTTTAGTGGCACCTCTGAGTCCAGGGGACTAGGAAGTGCTGCCAGGCTGGGTACCCCAGGGAATGAGGAGGTGGAGGCGAAACTATGGGAGGATGCCCCAAGCCCAGGAAGAAGTGTCCTTCTTCACAAAGATGGAAGGAGAACAACTCTACTTGAGACTGGGCCAGCCTGGAGCAACCCAACTCCTCAGTTCTGGAGCCTCCATGCCTGCGAGGAAGGACCGCGGTTCTTAAGCTATCTTCTCGCTATCCGACATGGGCTGGGCATCATGGGCATCACTGATTCAGAGACTCACTCATCAGTCAATTCATTTCAAAAAAATTCTCCACCCTGATTAGGTGCTACTCCCAACACGTCAGTGCAAACCATCTGGGAAGGACCTCAGGACTTTCTTACCAGTGTACTGTGTCTAAGGCACACGAACTCTTCGGCCAACCGCAGGGGAATCTCTGGCACCAAATATGGTCCCCTCAGCACAGCTAGGGTTCACCACTCCTGAACACATATGGGTATGGCCCAACCCTCTTTCCCATGAATAAAAAATAAAAACAAAGTATACCACGTTTTTCAAGTGCAATGCAGTAAAACCAAACATTTTGATTAAAATTTTTATCTGGGGCTGGAGCCAAGAGCACAGCAGTTAAGGTACTTGCCTTGCACACACCTGACCTGGTTTCAATCCCCAGCAATTCATATGGTCGTCTGAACACCACCAGGAAAAATTCCTGAGTGCAGAACCAGGTGTGACCCAGAAACAAGACACAACAAAAAAAAATTTTTTTCCTATTCACTTACTTGTTTGAGGGTCACACTCAGTGATGCTCAGGGTCTACTCTTGGTACAATACATCAGGGTGCTCCAAGGGCCCATGGATGACTAGAGATAAGATCTGAGGCCTCACACATGCAATAAGGGCTCTAGTACTGAGCTATGCCCCTAGCCCCAATGACAAACCACTTAAAACTTCACACTAGCAGTTCTGAGAATCCTAGGAATGTATTCTAGATATGCTTAAAGGCACCCATGACAGCACTGCTTAGAAGAACAAGACCAGACCACCATGGGACGAGAGCCTGCTGGACAGGAGGCAAGAGCTCTAAAGTCAAACTCCAGCTCCACCGCCAACCAGTCACATGATCCAGGGAAGTGCTCAGTCCCTTCCAGTGAGCAATGTGGGAACAGCAGGATCTACTTTATGAGGCCCTGGGATTCATCTCTAGCACCCCCCATCCCCCAAGTAAAGCACTGCATGGTATATAAGAAGGGCTCTGTAATACTACTCCCCGTTCTTCCAATGATTAATGATTAAACAATGAACTAGAATGATTTTCAAGCTAAGTGAAAAATGTAAATTGGCTAATGGCCATGTATTTCTGCTTTGCTCTCTGTTTTTTATTTGTTTTGCTGGGGGGGGGGGTACATCCAGTGGTGCTCAAAGATTAGTCCTGGCTTAACACTCAGGAACCACTCCTGGCAGGCTTGGGGGACCAGGCGGGGTGCTGGGGATTGAACCTAGATGCGCTGTGTGCAAGACAGGTGCCTTATCCTCTCTACTATTTCTCTGGCCCTCTGCTCAAATAACTACAATGCTTAAGAGCTGGACAGAGAACATGAATGCACAGATTAGACCAAGAAACACACACAAATTGGAAATGCTGTCTGGGAGATTTCACTTTCCATCTTTCATATGATTTGATCGTATAAGCTTTGAAAACTAAAGCAAAAATGAGAACACTATAATATACAGAAATCACCTGGCATCTCTGTGATTCTGCTATGTATGTACCCAAGATGGCACCCAGCACTTATCCCACCTGTGCTTAGGATGGGATGGTGGGAATGACACTGGCCTATCCCCAAATGAGTCCCTGTTTTGGAGACAGAGTCATACCACAACCTTGGACTCCCACAACGAGGGTCAAAATAGACCCTGGTGCCCTTCCTGGGCCCAGGTGAGTTCTAACTGTTCACTGTCTGCCAGATTGGGACTTGAGCCAATGCAACTTCCAGCCTGAAGAACTTTCTCTACAACTACCTCTCTGGATTGTACAGCAACACCTAGTACAATAAAGGCATTACCAAGACAGGTTGGCCAAAGGAGGAGAGAAGCCAGGTAGTACTGTAGCACCCCATATCCCAATCCTAGCAGCCTAATAAGGGCTGGAGCGATAGCACAGCGGGTAGGGCGTTTGCCTTGCACGCAGCCAACATGGCCGACCCGAGTTCGATTCCTCCGCCCCTCTCGGAGAGCCCGGCAAGCTACCGAGAGTATTCGATATGCCAGACACAGTAACAACAAAGTCTCCAATGGAGACATTACTGGGCCCGCTCGAGCAAATCGATGATCAACGGGAGGGCCTTTACCTTTACCTTTACCACCTATAAAATGAAGATATTAATAGTTCCTATCTCTTTGGGGTTGTTGTGAGGACTAAGTGTGTAACCAGTAATAAAAACATTTGAGGGGAGCCAGAGCAAGGCCTCAAAGGGCTAGGTTTTGTTTTGGGTCATACCTGGTTATACTCAGGTGGGGGCCCATATGGGGTGCTGAAGATCAAACCCAGTTGGCTGCATACAAGGCAAATACCCTACTCTCTGTACTATTTCACTCTCCAGCTCTAGAATGTGTACTTGATACATGGGAGTTCTGGGTTCAATTTCATGTATCACATGATGTCCCTGAATATTGTCAGATGCAGCCCTAGAGGTCCCCAGTGCTGCCAAGATGGCCTGGGTAAGCCCTGGCACAGTCAGGCCTGAGCAACACCACATCCTCAGGTCCTCTTACGACCCGTTTACTACAGGCATTATCCTGAGAATTTACCCTAGAAGAGATAATACTAGGGATTTTATTTTGGGGGATTTTCTTTTTAATTTGGGGACACACTCAGAGATGCTCAGGGGTTATTCCTGGCTCTGCATTCAGGAATTATTCCTGGAACTGCTTGGGGGATGATATGGGATCCTGGGGATCAAACTGGGGTTGGCCACGTGCAAGCATGTACTATTTCTCTGGCCCAATACTTGGGATATTAAAAATAAAGAAACCAAGGCACAGAATAGCTGTTCCTTGGTTAAAATGCAACTGGAGTTAAACCAAGACAATCTCACTAGAGAGACCAAAGCTCGTTGCTTCCACACTTCCTCGACAAGTAAAGCCAGGGCTTGGCTAGTTGGAAGGTTTGGGTGTGATTAAGGCACACACTGCATGGAACCCTGGGGTCTCCCTCCCTTGTTAATTTTCAGGTATGTTCCATTCTCCTCTAGCCTTAAACTCTCCCACCTGTCCAGAGGCCTGAATGGCTTCATTGGTGCCTGAATGTATGTTTCAGGAATGCAGTTTCTGTCCTGACTCCTGCCACAGATCAGGGTCTAGGGAGAGGTTCTAGAAAAGCTGGGTTCACCCACCCAAAGCAACATCACTGATCAGAGGCAATGCTGTGCTGAGTGCTCAGTGAACTCATGAGATAAGAGTATGTATAAACTCAAAACTCCCCAAGTTGTTTCTGGGAGCCATAGTACAGTGGGTAGGGTTTTACTTTACACACGATCAACCTGGGTTTGATCTCCAGCATCCCATAAGGTGCCCCAATTACTGAACCAGCAGTAATTCCTGAATGCAGAGCCAGGAGTGACCCCTGAGCACCACTGTGTGTGGCTCTAAAACAAACAAACAAGAAACAAATCAGTTGTTTCTGCTTTTACTTTTTTTTTTTTTTTGGTTAAAAGGGCCAGGTTCAATCCCTGGCCCCCCTTGGTCCTCTTAGCACCTCGAGGAGTGATCCCCCAAACACCAAGCTGAGAGGAGCCCTTGAGCACTACCGTGTGTGGCCCCAATCCCACACCCAAACAAAACAGTGTAAGGTAATTTGTGAGATGTAATATTCTTATCTACCTCCACTGTCCTGGAGCTTGAGAAACAAATCAACAAATGCTCACATTCCCTCTTGTAAGGGATGGCAATTCTCCCTCTATCTAAACACTATGCACCACTCCCCTCTAACCTTAAGCCTAACCCAACCCTAACCCTCCTCCCCCCCTCAATTTCCCCATTGTATGCCTGGGGCTATCTGGCAACACAGCCCTAGGAAGACAGCTTGAGAGGTCGGGATGCTCCCCCCGCCCCATGCTAAGCTGAACCCTCCAAGCCCCATTTCTGGCACCACTGCTGGGCTGGTGTCCCTAGCCATCTATTCTCTGTTCTCTTCCAGGTCTCCCTTGGGCAGCGCCCATCTCCAGGGAAAGGAGACTCACCAGCACTGTTGGCCTCCGACTCCAGCAGGTGGATGTCATTGCAGTCCGCCAGAGAGTGCTCCAGGCAGAGCTGCAGGAAGCGAGCCTGGGTACGGGTGACCCGCTTCAGAAGCGACAGCAGGGCCACAGTCTGCTCACATTCATTCCAGCCCTTGAACCAGCCAGCGAGGATGCCCACCTGGTCTCGGAACATCATGGTGCCAGGCCTGGGGCCAGGGTGGGGGGGACGGCGGTGGCGAAGGCCAGCGCCGTCACATGGTCTCGGCTCCGGGCTCCTGTTACCTCTCCTCTGAGGGCCAGGGCTTGAGGACGCTCCCTGGCGCAGTAGCAATGGGTGGTGGGGGGAGGAGGAAACCGGCTCACATCGGGGGAGGTCTGGGTCCAGCCACGCCTCTCCAGGCTCCTGGAAAAGAAAGCAAGGGAGTGAGGACAGGAGGGACAGACCTAGCCTGGTGGGTGGAGGTCAAGGGACCAGATGGCCTCATGCCATCCTTGTGCCTCTCTCACTTCTCTGCCAAGCTCCTGAGAAAATGAGGAAGTCAATGGCAGATGTAAACTTAACTTTTCCTCCAGCCTCCAAATCCAGAGAAAAGGTGTGGCTGAGCTAAGTCCCACACCAGCAGATACTGTCCCTGAGGCTGTGCTGCCAGGGGGCTTAAGGGAGTGGACTTTCCAGAAAAGGGAGCAAGGAGGCTATCCACTACGGGAAATAATCTGCGTTAATGGAGATGTGGCCTCAGGTGACATGACTAAGCAGATGCTTGACCCTAGCACACAGTCTGACCTTGCTAGTCTCTGGTCACCTCTGGGAGCTGGAGCATGACTGCTCACCTGCTAAGAACCCCAGTGCACTCTATTTCCTAACACCGGAGCTTTCAGGGTGGAGAAGTGGCATGAAAGGTTGAACTCGGACACTGCATGCTGAGTTCAATTCTTGGCACTGCATGGTTCACACAGAACCAGGAGTAGCCACCCTCCCCATAAACCACTGGGTGTGGCCCCAAAACAAAACAAATTTTATTATTCCTAAAACGCAGAGATGGGGGCTGGGGACTTGATGCAGTGGTAGGACACTTGCCTTGTATACATGTGTGAGGCTCTGGGTTGAACCTGAGACTGCCTGGTGCCCGAGCACTGCTGGGAACAACCCCTCCCGCCCCCCAGCACTGCCAGGTATGGACAAAAGCTTAAAAAAATAAAAAAAGGGGAGGGGTTCTACCAGTGCCTGAGCCAAATTCAATCCCAGCACTAGACGGCCTCCCAAGCATCACTGGGGTGTCTAGGGTGTTTTCTAGACTATAGAGCCCAAACAGTGCATCCTCAAGCCCTAGCATTGAATCACTGACTCAGTTGGCTGGCCAAGAGAGTGGAAATGGGCCCCACGCACCACTTGGGTGGCTGACCACTCCCCAAAAAGTCAGGCTAGGATGTAGGTGGGTGGAACTGTGACAACTCTGAGGACTGCATACATGTGAACTACCTGACCAGTGATTTTCTGGTGCCTAGGGGTAGAGGTGTGGACAGAGGACTTGTCCTTTTGCAACAGGTGAGGAAGCCCATTCATCCACCCCAGTTCACACAAGGAAATCTCTAAAATCCTGCCCATCTCTACTCTGTGTCAATTGCTCCATGCTTCTTTCCCTGAGCCAACCTCTCTGGGTTAGGAGGTTCCCCTGGCAGCCTGTCATCAGACTCCTGAGCCAAGAGACTACCAACCTGAGCAGGAGATACCTCAAAAGCCACAAGCTCCCAAGGGAAAATTAGTACCACTTCCTCTTGGGGACAGGAATCCTGCAGGACCTCTCCACCGGTAGACAACAGGCCCATTCTTTGGTATGCTGCTTTCTGGCCACTCCTCTGTAGCCTTCTTAGTGTCTTAAGCCCCAGGTCTCCCCTGACACCTCCCGTCTGTCATGCTTGTGACCAGAGCCTTTGACTCCATCCCCCTCTAGCTTCCAAGACCAAGAACTGTGTACAAAGACCCACTGAACCTACTGGGCTCTGGTCTCAGTTAAGGAATCACAGCCAGCTCCCTAAACTTCCATGCTAAGGAGGGTGGTGGGGACCCCTAACAATGGCTGGGACTCCCCTAGCAGATCCGGTGGGACTTGGAACAGAACAAACCGGCCCATCCCTCAACCCAGGATACAAGTTGAAGGATATAGATATGAAGCGGCAAGGAGAAGAGAATAAAATGAAACCTTGCTCCAAGTTAAAAAAAGGTTTTCCAGAATTTTTTTTCTGGGGGGTGGGGCCACACCCATCAGTATTCAGGGGTTAATCCTGGCTTTTGTTCACGGATCACTCCTGCTGGGCTCAAGAGGGCCATATGAGGTGCCAGGGATCAAACCTGGGTCAGTAGTATGCAAGACAAGCACCTTACACACTGTATTATTGCTCCAGCCCTCCCAGAAATTTTTTAAATTGTTATTAGACCATGGCCCACAGTGCTCAGGGAATACTTTGAGTTTAGTGCCTGGGAATGACTCCTGGTGGTGCTTAGGAGATCATATGTAGTGCTGGGGAAATCAAACCCAGGTTTCCTGCATTCAAAGCATAAGTTTTAACCTACTGAGCTCTCTCTCCAGCCCCCAGAAAATATTTCTGTAAGAAACACTGCTTCCAGGGGCCAGAGAGATAGTACAGTGGGTAAGGCTCTTGCCTTGTACACAGCCAACCCAGGTTCAATCCCCAGCATTCCCTAGAGTTCCCCAGAACACTGACAGGAGTGATTCCTGAGTGCAGAGCCAGGAGTAAGCCCTAAGTATTGCCCAGTGCAGCCCCACAAAAAAAAAAAAAGAGAGAGAGAGAGAAAGAAAAATAATAATAAAAAAAAGGGGACTGGAGCGATAGCACAGTGGGTAGGGCGTTTGCCTTGCACGTGGCTGACCCGGGTTTGATTCCCAGCATCCCATATGGTCCCCTGAGCACCGCCAGAACTGATTCCTGAGTGCAAAGCCAAGAGTAACCCCTCTGGGTGTGAATCCCCCCCCAAAAAAAGAGAACGAGCTACTGCTTCCCTGACTTAAAATCCTTCCCCAAATCCACCCTCCCCCCCAAACACATATCCCATCCCTACTTTTGGATAACACCTGGTGGTACTCAGAGCTTACTCCTGCCTCTGAACTCTAATTACTCCTAGTGGTGTTTGGGGGGAAATTTATGGGATGCAGAGAATTGAACTTCAAGAGATCTGATTATCCAATCAATGTAATGAGTCTTCATTATAGTAATCTTGTTGTATATATTTTTTTCTTATGCATTTGGTACCCACTGATACTGCTAATGTCATACAACGTCCAGAACAATTATTAGCAAGTAAAGGTGGTAAATCCCTGTTTTTTTAAAGAAAAAATAGCAGAAGGAGGTGAGAGCAGCATCACACTAAGATTACTACAAGTCAGGGGAGGAGGTAAGTGAAGGCACAGTGTGCAGTATGGAAATGGGATTTGGAACCATCCTAAGAGAAAAAACTGTAAGGCACTGAAGAAATTTTCCCCAGGCACAAGAAGTCTCCAGGGAAAGGCAGAAGTGACTCTTAATACCTGAAGGGGCAAGCCCAAAGATGACTGTGAGATTTGTTCTTTGCCTCCAGATGAGAATCAGGGGAGAACAAGACCAAGTGAGGAGCAACATAGGAAGTGAGAAATACTGAAGGTAAAAACAATTCCCTTCTAGAAAGTGAATTGGGGTGAGGGGTGGGGTGGTGTGTTGGGGGATGGTGGTTGGGAAACAGAGGACACTGATGATGAGAAATGTACACTGGTGGAGGGATGGGGGCCAGATCACTGTATGATTGAAACCCAATTATGAACAGCTTTGTCATGGTCTATCTCATAGATAATGTGGAATTCATGCCCAATTCAATCAGTTTAATCAATGACTGAATAAATAGCATTACTCCTACATAATAAAAAAATAAAAAAGTTAATTAAAAAAATTTCTCATTGTATAACTGAAACCCAAGAATGAAAGTTTGTAAGTCTGCAACTGTACCTCATGGTGTTTCACTAATTAAAAAAAAAAAATTCCCTTCTAGTATTGTCCCAGTCACTAGGTCACTTTGCTCTTTCAATCAACTTCCCTTCTTTGATAGTGTGAGGTAAGAAACTGGATGGACATAATCATGATAAAAGGGCAAGACCATAGGCTGAAAACAACTGATGGGTAAAGACTGCTTTCAGGTAATGCAGACTCTGAAGGAATGAAACACTGGGAAGACATCAATCGGAGGTGATGAATAAACTGGGGGCATACAGTATATAAGGGTTATCTTACAGAGAAGGAATTAAATTTTTTGGGGGGGTGCGTCACACACAGCGATGCTCAGGGGTTACTCCTGACTCTGCACTCAGGAATTACTCCTGGTGGTGCTTGGGGAAGCATATGGGATGCGGGAATTGAACCTGAGTCGGCTACTTACAAAGCAAATGCCCTACCTGCTGTCCTATCACTAGCTGTACTATCAAATTAACAATTTAGTACCTGCTATACTATCAAATTAACAATTCTTCATATAACTCTGTGCTCTTTCAGTAGTTCCAAGTGAATATATATACCCCCCCATTTTTTTTTTCGCTCTTTCAGGTCTCCCACACAGCACTTAGAGGACCCAGAGATCACTTCTGCTAACATATGGACTGATGCTACTCTGGGGCACCTCACTGATGCTCATGGGATCATGTGATACTGGAAATTGAATCAAGGCCTATGCCTAGACTCAATATAATATTCTGTTCATTTTTTAAGTGAAGCAAATAGTGGGTTGGTTCTCTTTTTTGAGGGATGGGGAGCACATCCAGCGGTGCTCAGGGCTTATTCCTGGCTTTGCACTCAGGGATCACTCCGTGGTGCTGAGGACTGAACCAAGGTCAGCTGGGTGCAAGGGAAGCACCCTACCCACTGTACTATCACTCTGGTCCTTGAAGCAAAAGTGTTTTAGCTTTTGGGTCGCACCCAGAGTCTTCTAGGCTGGGATTTCTCCTGAATCTGCAAGCAGGGATTACTCCTGGCAGTACTCAGGGGATTCAGGATTAAAACTGGGTCATCCGTGCACAAGGCACGGCTACTTACCTACCCACTGTATTATCTCTCCAGCCCCCCCGCCCCCAAAGCAAAAGTGTTTATTTAAAGTTACTTAGAAATATGAGAGGGGAGAGAGAGAAAATATGTGTTCAAGAAAGAAATCAGGATTTTCCAGTGTTAAAATCAGCAAGCAAAAACAGACAAGGGCTGGAGCAATAGTACAGCGGGTAGGGCTTTTGTCTTGCACATGGCCAACCTGGGTTCGATCCCTGGCATCCCATATGGTCCCCCAATCACCACCAGGAGTAATTCCTGAGAGCAGAGCCAGGAGTACCCTTAGCATCACTGGGTGTGACCCAAAAAGCAAAAAAAAAAAAAAAAAAAAAAAAAAAAGAGACAGACAAGTGAGATATGTCTAAAAGGGAGAACACAGATGTGAAGAGCAAGTCTGTCATTTGTGTGTGTGTTTGGGGCGGGGGGGGGGGGGTACTCCAGTGTCCAAGGTGCCCAAAGTCCCTCCTGGTGATATTCAGTCAACCAGGTACAAGATTCAGTGACAGAGCCCAAGTGTGCCTTCCAGGTTTTGAGGTACTGGGGGCCTGCAGAACCATGCCAGGCAATGCTCCTGGGCCAAGTGGTACAGCGGACTGACTGAACCTGAGTCACAGGGTCCTAACCCCCTGTACTGTTTCTTCAACCCTACTTTCTGGCTCAGTGAGAAAAGACCACCCAAGATTATTGATGTTTGCCCTGGATGCAGGATGTTTGAGTGGTAGCTCATGTGCCTGAACAAATCAGTTCCCCTTCCCAGCCCCTGCATTTTATGGCTTTCGGTCCTGAGGAGAGAGCAGCTGCCTCAACATAAGGAAGGATTTTAAAATAATCTATCTGTCCAAGAATGGAACTGGATGCCAGGGGAGGAGGTAATGAGCTCCCTTGGCTGCTGGAAGTGGTCAAGCGGAGGCTGATGAACATCCCTGGGAGTGGGAGGGATTCCTTCACTGGGTGGCACTCACAAGAGGACAAGTTACTATTTCTGAGGGAATGCTGGTATAGGGGCTTTGAGATGCCAACAGCATTTACAGCAACAAGATGACCAAATCCACACACAGACCAGTAGAGAGCACATACTTTCTCATTAACTCTTTTACTGGGCTGTTAAATGTCCTAAGCAATAGCCTGCATGCCTCCTCCCCGCCCTCCACCCCACCCCCATTCACTAGTGACTAAAGGATCAAAGTCGATCCTTAGAATGGGAGGGGGGCACAAAGAGGAGGATGAGAGAGGAAAGGGGACAAGAAGGGCAGAGGAGGGAAGGGAAAGGAGAGAGATGAAAGAGAACGGGAGAAGGCAAGAGAGCTATCAGTCTCTATTTAGCTCTGATTAACCATTACCACGCAGATTATGGTCTAGTATTTTTAGTTCTGGGGTTGCTTTTTTTGGGGGGGAAGGTGGAAGAGTTGTGCTCAGAGGTGCTCAGAGCTTACTTCTGGCTCTGCATTTCAGGATCACTCCTAGCGGGGCTTGAGGTGTGGTGCCAGGGATCGAACCCGGGTCAGAGGTGTACAAGTCAAGTGCCCTATCCACTGAACTATCACTCTGGCCCCTGTTTGGTCTCTTTTTTAAGCTGTTATTTTGGTTTGGGGGCTCTGCAATCTGGAATCACTCCCAGCAGTGCTGACAGGATCATATGGGATGCCAGGGATCAAATCTGGGTCAGCTGCGTGCAAGGCAATCACTTTACCCACTGTACTATCTCTCTTACCCCATAATTTTTTTGTTTGCTTTTGGGTCACACTCAAGGGATGCTCAGGGCTTACCCCTAGCTCTGCACTCAGGAATTACTCCTGGCAGTATTCAAGGGACCATATGGAATGCCAGGGATGGAATCCTAGTCAACCGCATGCTATCTCTGCGGCCTCCAATCTCATCTTATAGAGGAACCACAAATCTGGATATTAGAATAAATATCCCTATTTTTATTTTATTTTGGTATCTTGGCTATACCTGGTACTGGCAGGGGTCACTATAGGCTTAGTACTCAGAAATTGCTCCTGGTGTACTCAGGAGACCAAGAGGTGCCAGAGATTAAACTTTATCAAAGCATGTGTTCAGCCTTTTGAGCTATTTCTCTGGCCCAATCCTCCTACTTTTTAATTTTTTAATTTTTATTTCTTGGTTTGGGGTCACAACTGGAGGTCCATGGGAGCCGAGGATCCAACCTGGACCTCTCACATGCAAAGCTTGTGCTTAGCCCACTGACTAACTCTCTGACCCATTTTTTAAACGTTGGAAATAAGTTCATACTGAATTAGCAATACTGACCCACTATCCAGAACAAACCCTGGTGGTCCTCGGACCGAACAGACAAAAACAGCGAAAAACCCGAAGTCAGGCAACTATCCTTCCCTCAGGATTTTCTGATAAACACACCTATAAGCTAACCCAGTACACAGAGGTAATCATTATAGAGAAACCTGGTGCATAAAGAAGGACTCAGATAGGGGCTGGAGCAATAGCACAGTGGGTAGGGCGTTTGCCTTGCACGCGGCCGACCCGGGTTTGATTCCCAACATCCCATTCAGTCCCCTGAGCACCGCCAGGAGTAATTCCTCAGTGCAGAGCCAGGAGTAACCCCCTGTGCATTGCCAGGTGTGAGAGCATCCCGGGGGCTAAGATGTGCCTCAACAGCAGATCACATGCAATGCCCTGGGTTCAATCCCAGGTACCACGGGATGGGAAATCATCCCTAAAGAAAGAGTTCCAAGGACTTCTGGACAAAAGGACGCTGAGTCTGGACAGTTAACTAGTGAGGAGAACTGAAGGGCCAGAAGCCTCCAGTTCAGTCCTCGTGACAGGTTGTGGTGGACCTGCTTGCCAAATGTTCTGTCTTCTGGCCACAACTCAGAGGTCCTCTGGCCAATCAACCATCATTCTTGGCCCTAGGAGCACACATAGTATCAAGCCTGGCCTAGGAAAGTCTTCTCTAGATGTCTGTTGGAACTACTGAGGAAGAGAAGTTCTCAGGGTTACTTTATTGATACCATCTCTTCTGATGCTACAGGCTGCCACTTCTGCCACCTCACAGAGAGCCCATCTCAAAATGCCATCTGTGCTAATGAGAGTGGCCAGAGTAATATAGTACAGCAGGCAGGACACGTGCCTTACATAGGGCCTACCTGGGTTTGATCCCTGACACCCCATATAGTCTCATGAGCCCTGCTAGAAACCGGGAAAAAGAAAGGAGTAAGTCCTGAGCACTGCTGGGTGTGGCCCCAAAGAAAAAAGGTAAAAAAGGAAAGATAAGCCTATTTACATCACTTAAGGCCTGGACTCCATCTCACCCCAGCCTCTGCAGTTCCAAGGACCAATAAACTATTTTTCTTTTGGGGGGAAGTACGAAAAGGGGAAAACCACACCTGTCAATGCTCAGGGTTACTCCCAGTTATGGGCTGGAGCGATAGCACAGCGGGTAGGGCGTTTGCCTTGCAAGCGGCCAACATGGCCGACCCGAGTTCGATTCCTCCGCCCCTCTCGGAGAGCCCGGCAAGCTACCGAGAGTATTCGATATGCCAGACACAGTAACAACAAAGTCTCCAATGGAGACGTTACTGGGCCCGCTCGAGCAAATCGACGATCAACGGGAGGGCCTTTACCTTTACCTTTATGTGCTCCTAGATCCCTCCTGATGATGCTCTAGGGATCACATGTGGTGCCAGGGATTGAACTGGTGTCAGCTGCATTTAAAGCAACTGCTTTATCTGCTGTAGTACCTCTCTGACCCAATAAATGTTAGGCTTGAATTTGAGTTTGGTTTCAGCATGCCAAGTTGAAAAATCTGGGGCCAGAGTACAGTGGGTAGGTCATTTGCCTTGCACGTGGCTGACCTCAATTTGATCCCCAGCACTCCATATGGTCCCCAGAGCAAAGCCAGGAGTAATTCCTGAATGCAAAGCCCTTGCGAGCATCGTGGGGTATGAGCCAAAAAAGAAAAAAAAAAAAAGTCGAAAAATCTTGACAATTCCCATTCTGTTTTGTAGAGAATTCCAGTCTCTTCACCATGTTACTTCAAATTATTCCCTGACTTTGAGTAAAGTAACCAGAAGGGGTCTCTTACGGCAAAAGTGTCTCAAATAGGGCTGAGGAAATAGCACAAGTGGTAGAAAGGTGTCTAATGAGTTTGATTCCTGGTACCACATGGCCCCCTAAGCATGGAGAGGCCGGAACATCAAACCTTCAGGCTGCACAGTTGGATCAGGTGAGATGCTGGGGACCTCAGCAGTAAAGCTCTTGCCTTGAATGTGTGAGGACCTGGATTTCATCTCCAGCTCAAGGGGGGAAAAAGAAGTTTCCAACAGCCCACCAGTACTGCTATTATATTTGAGGGGGACAAGAAACCTTTCTGAGAAGAAAGGTGGGATAAGAAACCAAAAAAAGGAAAAACTGGGGGCTAGAGCCATAGTACAGTAGACAGGGCTTTTACCTTGCATGCAGAAGACCTGGGTCAGAACCCTGGCAACCCCTGAGCACTGCCAGGAGTAAGTCCTGAGCGTAGAGCCAGGAATAACCCCTTAGCACTGCCAAGTGTTGTCCCAAAAAGCAAAAAAAAAAAAAAAAAAAACAGGAAAAACTACTGCCCAGGGCATGCTCCTTCCTTGGCCCCAAGCAGCAGGAAGGTGCCCCAGTCAGGTGCTGATGGAAGTCAGCTCTCAGCTCCCATTCAGAAGCAGCCAGTGAGTATGTATGACCTGCTTGGAATTTGGGCTGATACTTACTTGCTGTGTTGACCTCTGGCAAGTAACTCAGTTTCTTCCACAGTGAAACTTACAGTAAGAATGAAACAATGTACATAAAAATGCCTGACATGACTACATACATCATGTAATGTCATGCACCATGCCTCATAAGCTCATTTGATCTTACGATTCTAAAAATTATACCCCCCCCAAAAAAAAAAAAACTAAAAGGGACTGGATACATAGTACAGTGGGTAGGGCACTTGACTTGTAAGCAACCATCTGGGCTCAATTCCTGGCACTCTTGGATGGTTCACCAACCCCCTCCAGGAGTGATTCTGAATGGGAGCTAGGAGCACCACTGGGTGTGGCCCCAAAACAAAAGTAAAAGCAAACAAAAAAACCTGGAAACAAACAAACAAAAAACTTTACAACCCCCACCATAATCTATTTTACATATATGGATATATTATCCTCATTTTATAGATAAGGAAGTTGAAGCACAGAGGATAAGTCACCTATCCAAGACAGCACACAGCTCAGATTTACAAGGCCAGGCAATCAGGCTTTACAGCTCATTTGTTCCTGAGAATAAGGATGCAGTCTCCAGTTAGCTCCCCTGTCACTGAGTAAATTGGGTCTAAGGATATACCATTCTCAAGAATGCCAACATCTCAGGACACATAGGGGGTCCTATTGGCTTTTTTATTCATTCCTAAATACTCTACAGCCCCCTGCACCCTGATTTTGAGGAAATCACACTTCCAAGAACAAGACAATAGGCTAGTAAACTAAGTTTAATTCATTACCCTGCCCAAAGGAGCAGAAACCACAGGAGTCCCATTTCTCTATTGTAGAAACCATTATTTTCAGAAACTGCCTCCAAACATACACAGAATACGAATACTATTGCCTCAACAAAGGAAGAGGCTTGTGTATGAATGGGGAGGGGAAAGGAGCAGGAAAAGCTGAGGACCTCCTGGTAGTAAGCACTGCCTGGGGAGCCTGGGAAAGCAGGGTTAGAGGAAGCTGGTGTTCCTTCCCTCACCCCTCCCTAAATGTCCATCTGGTTTGTATTCTCTACTCTGAAATGCTAACCTCCCTTTCTATTACTGCTAGAGATCTCCCGCTCTCTCTTCTCTATATCCATCCTTATCCTCTCACCTGGAGATAAAATAAACTCCTGTAGATTCAACTATCAACTTCACGAAAGCCTAAAAAAAGTTTTCTTTTAGTTCTTTTTTGGCCACACCTGAAAGTGTTCAGTCTACTCTTGGCTCTGTGCTTGGGGGTCACTCCCAGAGATGCTCAAGGGACCTGGGACTAAAGCTAAGCCTTCCACACACAAAATTTATACTCAGTCCCTGAGTTTCCAGGCTTGACAACTCAATTTTCAAAGTTATCCTTTGACTCTTTCTCTCCCATTAAGATACACTTGTCTGGTCTTATGTTTTTGAGCAACATCCAGTGGTGCTCAGGGCTTAGTCCTGGCTCTGTGCTCAGGGATCACGCTACGGGGTGCTGACTTATGGGGTGCTGGAAATCAAATCCGGGTGGCCACCACACTATCGCTCAGGCCTCTCATTCTTTTTTCTTAATGTCAGCTACCTGTCCTTTTTCTTTCTCAAAATTCAAGTGGCTCCAGGACCAGACTGTCCTGGGTGGAGACAGAGCTCTACCACTTATCACCTGCGTAATTTGGGGCACATAATTCCACTCGCTGTGCCTGTTTCCTCGTTTGTAAAATAGGCTTCATAACAGTACGTACTCAAGAGCTGTGAGCTACAGAAGCTTTCATTCAGTTGTTAGTCTTTAGCATTAGCCTGATTCCTCTCTTTTTTGAATCCCATCACCAAATCCTGTTCTATCAAAACTCCAAATGTGTCCATTTTTTGAGTGGTACCCCATATTTAAGTCATATCCTTTCTCATCTGGAAACTGTACTGTTCCCAAACTTGCTTCCTCTTCCCATGCTTGCCCATTTTCCTTATACAAACCAGTGAAGTATTTTTTAAAATCGCTGCTGCTACTTCTCTCTCTCTCTCTCTCTCTCTCTCTCTCTCTCTCTCTCTCTCTCTCCATTTTGGTTTGGTTTAGGACCACGTCTGGCAATGCTCAGGGCTTACTCCTAGCTCTTAACTCAGCGATCACTCCTAGTGGTGCCTGGTAGATCACATGGGACACCAGGAATCGAACTCAAGTTGGCCACAAGCAAAGCAAGTACTCTCCTGGCTGTACTACTGTTCCAGCCCCAGGAAGGTCTTTGGCCTGATATCATCAGACCCTTCACAGGCAGCAAATCATCCAAAAACACCCAAATTGTAAAATGCATGAAGGAAAAAAGAAGATGGTGGCTTATTTATGGGTACACCTCCCATTCCTGGCACAGCACCCAAAGGGAAAAAGCCCCCCATCTCTATTGGAGGACCATCCCCACCTTGCAGCAGTCCTATCCCCGAACACAACAGTGCTAAGATCAGAACTCCCCACTCTCCTATCCTCCTAATCCTTAGGTTATCAGACTCAACTGTCATCTCTTCAGAGGGACCTGATCTCAATACCAGTGTACACTGGCTGCATCTCGTCTCGCTTTCACACTATTTACTGCTTTAATTCCTTCACAACCATATGACCATCTGGTTTCTTTTATTTGTTTCCATAACCTCTTCATAAGAAGATCATAAGCCCCAAGAGTTCCATGACCTTGCCTTATTACATTTATGCTTGTATTACCACTCCTTAAATTGTTGAATTGCTGGACATATTTCAGAAAAGCATACTCAAGGGCCAGAGTGATAGCCCAGTAGGTAGGGCATTTGCCTTGCACACAGTCACACCGGGTTCGATCCTCAGAACACCTATGGTCCCCTGAGCACTGCCAAGAGTAATTTATGAGTGGAAAGCCAAGTGTAATCCCTAAGCACTACCACATGTGACTCTTCCAACAACCAAAAAAAAAAAAAATAGCATACTCTGTATACAACAGAATAGCATACTCTGTGTACTGCTGTTGTGACTTGTCCTTGATTAGACTAGTCAACAAATTTGCAAACCAAAAACAAAACACTGCAATCTAGCATTTAACTTTCTCCCAAAGTTCTGAGCTCTGGCCATCATTAATTTAAAAAATACATATTTTCTTTGTTCTATGGCGCCAGAGGATCAAATCCAGGGCCTTCCACATGCAAAGAAATTAAGTAACTTGCCACAGGTCACAAAACTGGTAAATGATAAGGTGGAAAGCATAAGCCTCTGTAGGCTGAGTCTTCACAGCCACTGCATTACAATGTGCTATTGCACTCAACCCTGTCTGAAGAGAAGATCCACCTCTGATTCATTGCATCAGCATCCTGGGATGCACAGGGCCCAGAGCCCTTATATTTCTGTCATCTGTCTTCAGTTTCATCATCTGTAAAATGGATATAATGGTAGTTTACCATCCTAATCAGGTTCCTGTGAATATGACCAGACAACCCCTGTGAAGCATTTAAACAGAGAGTGGCATATAATAGTTACACAATGAGTTGTACTTGTTAATAGTATTACTGTGTGGATCACTAAAGAACAGCTGATGTGCTTCCTCTGTTCTGTCCTTTAGGCGAAAAGAGTGATCAGGGAATGAGAGGTGAAGGGTTCTTGCTCTGACCTACAACAGCTGTTGTTTCCTTTGCCTGCAAAGCTATGCCCACTGCCCCAACTCCTGTGGACCACTACCTTGCCCAATTATCACCTTTTCCAAGAAGTCTTTCCACATAAGGGGCTCCTTCTCTCAATGTAGAACTCCACAACACATGATCTGCACCTGTATTCTCCTCCACATACTGGACTAGAGACTCCCTGAAGGCACGGTCCAGTCTGGGATTTGTTTCGTGTTCTCAACCTGACAGAAACAGAATCCCCTGAAGAAAATGGTGAGCCACGAGGATGCCCCAAACTTATAAAGGCTGGGGGGCAAAGGCGGGGGGGGGGGCGGTATGAAGCTGACCAGGATAAGATAAAGCAGGTCACCCAGGATAGGCCCTGACATAGGTTTGAATCAGGAGACAGCACAAAATCCCACAAAAAAGAGCAGCAGGTGGGGCAAGCAGCCTCTCCTGAGGGCAGGCAAAGGGAGCTGGGGGAGAAGATGATGATGTAGTGAATTAGACATATTCCTAGCACTTCCTCAATGCCCAGTCAGTGTAGATGAGAGTGTAGTACATGAAAAACTTCCTGGGAGGAACAAGGGGCACTTAGAGAAACAGAGTGGAGGGGCTGGAGCAATAGTTCAGCGAACAGGGTATTTGCCTTGCATGTGACAGACCAGGGTTCGATCCCCAGCAACCCATATGGTCTTCTGAGCTCTGCCAGATGCACTCCCTGAGCGCAGTCGTGAGTAAGCCCTGAGCAGAGCCAGGTAAGTGTGTCCCCCACAAAAAAAAAAAAAAAAAAAAAAGGAAAAAGAAAAAGAAACAATGGGCAGAGCTCTGGGCAGAAAGTCACAGAGCATAAAGACTGGAGACTGCCTCAGGGGGACCATTCCCATGTGGAGATAGGGACCACAGAGATGCTGTGTTCTAGCACTGGGGGCACAGGGTGGAGGGGAAATCAGCAGGAAGAAGCTCCGTGGAGGATCTGAAAGGGAACCATTCAAAAATAGAAAGTGAAGCAATTGCTCCAAGGGTGGATAATGATATAGAAGTCAAGAATCCCTCCAAAGAGGCTAAGGAAGGGACAGAGAGATGGTATAGAAGTTAGCATGGTTGCCTGACTGACCACCGACCCTGGTTTGATCTCCAATATTGCATATGCGCCCCCCCCCCCAACACTGCCAGGAATGACCTCTGAGCCAGGAAGAAGCCCTGAGCACCCAAACCAGAACCACCAAAAAGAGGCCAGGAATCTTCCTCACAAAGGAACTTCCCAGAAAATGAGGCCACAGGTACACCCTGAGGAAACTTGCGGTGGCTTTCAGGAGAGAAAGGGATTTCTCTCCCAAAAGTCCAAATCAGAGTTCCAGTGAGAGCTGGCCCCCCGTGCCAGGCCAACCTGGCCACTCCCAAAGCCCAGTGATGCGCTGGCTGTGCACACTGGTCAAGGAGTCACACTTGCTGCCACGCTCCAGAGGAAGTACCGAGCCCACTAAGGAGAAACTGAAGGCGGTTTCTGAAAGGAAATGCGGGAAGCCCTCAAGTCTCTAGGGAGGGTGTTGTGGGTCGCTATCTGAATGGAAAAGTTGGCCCTTTTAAGGAGGACGGTGTCTCTCAAGCATCTTTTGTGGGGAGCCGGTGATGCAATGCTTCTCAGGTCCCCACCAGAGTTATGTATACCTGCTGGGGGATTCTGTGGCACTGAGGATAGAACTCGGGGCCTTGAGGAGAGAGCTCAAAGGGCTGGAATGCATGCTTTGCATGTGGAAGTCCAGGGTTTGATCCCTGGCACTGCATGGTCCCCCAGCATCACTGGGAGCGATACCCAAAGCCTTACTATTCAGAGTGGCCCCCAAAACAAAGAAGAACGTGGGGCTGGTGAAACTACAAAGCCTCACATGCACTAACCCCAGTTTGATTCCCAGAACCAAGTGGTCCCCTAAATATTGTGAGGTACATCTCTGAATGCCCCTGAGCACCACCGAGGTGGCCTGGCTAGTCCCCAATACCACAGGGCCCTGACAAAACCACGTCCTTAGGCCCTTAAACTGAGCCGATGACCTGATTGGCCAATGCCAGAAGGAGCTCCCGGCCTTCTGAGGTGTGGATGGGGGTGTGTGGGACCCTTCGCTGAGCCCCTACAGTGTGAGCAGGGGTTGAAGACTGCCTCTCCCTGGGGCTTGAGAGGAACTGAAGAGTTCCCAGAAGTGGGGAGCAGGAGATTTGGCAACATCACCTCTATGTAGGTCTAAAAGGTGCACCACTTGAGACACTGAAAGAACTTCCAAATAAAGAACTTGGGGCCTCTGTACCTGAGCTTTCCCCTGATCCTCTCCAGTACCCTTGTGTATTAAGACATAGGACCCCGGAACCCTGCCCAGTGGCACTGCAGGTCCTGAGCAGCACTGCACCACTGAGCCTCACGCTGAACCACTGAGTCTGGTTGGCCAAGTACTCCTGGAAGTGGCCTGGGGGCTGCAAGCGCTGCCTCAACGCCCCCCCCCCCCAAAAAACATTTTAATTTAAAAGGGATTATGAAAGTTTTCATGGTGGAGTGAGTCAAGAATATTGGGGGTTTTGGGGGGGAAGCCAGCTCAGATTTGAGAAGAAAATCCACCCAGACTTCAATGAAGGTGAGACATAAACAGGGGGTCTGAGAGGGCCCTGGGTAGGTACTGATCTGGTGGAATGGGAGGAAAGTCTCAGGCAGGGCGGGGCAATGGAGTTATGGATGAAGCATGGGTTGGGAGAAAATTTTCCAAAGGGCTCTGAGGGAGGTATGGCTGGGAGCGGGGTGACAGAGGAGAAAAAGGTGAGAAAGGGGGGCCCTCCAAAGGGAACATGAGAACACCAGGGCAAGGCGGCTTAGCAAGCAGGGGCCAGGTCCTGAAAGAAAGGTGGAAGCAGGGGTTCGTCGCGTATTAGAGGGTTGTCAGGAATTTGAGAAAATCTCTAGGAAAATCGTGGAGTAAGGCAGGAAAGGGGTTCAGGAGGTTCTGAGGTTGCTGCATTTCTGGAAGGAATTTGTCCAGACCATCTCAAAAAAGCCTGAGGTGGGGATGGGAATGTGTGGGACCCCTCGCTGAGCCTCTGGGGGAAAGAAAACAGGGGTTGAAAATCGCCTCTCCCTGGGGTGTGAGAGGGACTGAGGGGTCCCCAGAGGTGGGGAGCAGGAGGTTTGGTAACACCACCTCCAAGCAGGTCTAAAAGAGGGGGTCTGTAGGGTTATCGAAGGTGGGGGAGCCACCTAGAAACTGACAGAGAGAGCAACATGGATGGAACCTTTTGAAATCCTGAAGAAATTTCTGGAACATGTAGTGAGGTGACTGGCAAGGAGTCTTTTTTTTTTTTTTAAAGGGAACTGGTAGATGCTTTTGGACTACAGGAAGGTTCAGAGATTTCCAGGGAATTTCTGGATGAGTTATTTGGAACAAGGGGGTCTCCAGGGAAGATTTAGGGTCTCTGGGAGGCACATTTTTAGGTGATGGTGTTTAGAGACACCAAAGGGCTTGGTGAAGGGAAATCTGGGGTAATCTGTGGAAGGGGCCAAAAGGATGACTATGGGGACCTGAGGAAGGGGGTGACAGAGGGCATTTTGGGGTGGGGATGGGAGAAGATGGTTGGGGCCCCTGGCCGCATTCTCCAGGATCTGGACGGGAAGGGTTCTGAGATGGGGGGACCAGGAGCAAAAAGGCTGCAAGGCGATGTCTGGTATGATGGGGGGGGGGGGGGCGCGAAGGAGGGGAAATTCTGGGGCTCCGCGACGGGGAGGACTGGGTGGGTGCTGCCAGGCGGGTGTCTGGGGGAGATTTCTGGAATGTCCCAGGGGCCTCGGCGGGGGCTCGGCCATACAGCCGAGTGGCCTGGGGGGGGGGGGGAATCCCTCGGGCGGGAGGGGCGGGAGGCGGAGGATGGGGGTTCGGACCAGAGGCGGGGTGCGCTGGGGCTGCCATTTCCCAGACACGGGGCGGCCTCTGGAGGCCGGGGGCGATGGAAGGGGCGGTGGGGCCGCCGGAGAGGGCCCTCGGTGGGGCTGCCCCGCAGGGAGGTGCCCCGGGGCGATCGGCGGGCGGCGCGAGGGAAAGGCCCCCGCCCGGGGCCCCCGGCGACCCCCGGGCAGTGAGGGGGCCTGGGAGGGAGGCGCGGGAGCGGCCCGAGGGGCCGATTCGGGGGGCTCGGCCGGGCGGGATTCTCCAGAGGGCCGGGACCCCGCGCCCCCGCCCCGCCAGGCCCGCTCTCGGCGCCCGCCGCCTCCCCGCGGCTCGGGGTCCCTGAGGGGGCGGGGCCGCCCGCGCGGCCTGGGGCGCCCTGAGGTGAGCCCCGCGCGCCCCGACCCGCCGCCGCCCCGCGTCCGCCCAGCCCGGCCCGGCCCGGCCCGCGACTCACCGCCTCGGCCTCGGCCTCCGCCGCCGCCGCCGCCGCCCGGGCCTCCTCAGGCCAGCGCCGCCACCGTCGCCCCCTCTCGGGCCCGCGAGCTCCCCTCCCTCCTCCCGCACCGACCACCGCCGCCGCCGCCGCCGCCGTCGCGCTGCGTCACCGCGCCGTGCGTCACCGCCCCTGGCCCCTCCCCGCCGGGGCCGCCGCGCGCCGGCATTAGCTCAGGCCGCGGTGACGAACGGCGCGCCCGCCAACGGGCGGCGAGGGCAGCCCGAAGGGCGGGAGGTGTGCGCGGAGCCAGGCGGGGTCCCGGCCGCGACGGGAGCGCCGGGGGTTGAGCGAGGCCCCCGAGGCCCGCCCCCCGCGCCGCGGGATTGGTCGGCCGCGGGGCTGACGGACAATCGGCGCGGCTGGCGCCCGGGGGCCGGCGGAGGGGCGGGGCGCGCGCGGCGTTGCTAGGGGCAACGGGCCCGGCGGAGCCTGGGATTGGACCTCCCGTCCCGCAGAGGGCAGTCGCGCCTGCGTCTCCCTCCGCGACGCGGAGCTAAGTCACAATTTCTAATTCTGGCGTTCGAGGCCCGGCACCCCGCCCCTCCGGCGGGTCCCACCTAAGCCCCGGGCGCCGCAGTGCCACCCCCCCATCCCCCGCCCACTCCCCAGTCGGTCCCGCGGGCGAGTCGGCTGCTGGAATCTCCGCTTTCTGACGGCAGCGCTCCCTGCCTCCGTCTTGGCTCTGCCGAGTAGATCCAGGACGGAATTCGAGGCGATGCCTGGGGGAGGCAAGCGCTGGGCCCACGGAGGCCTTCAATAAATGGGAGTGGTCATCTGTTGGCTCCAAAGACTGCTGGATTAGAGCGAGGGGTCCTCGCTCGAGGGGTGCTCAGATGATTCGGTCACGTCCCTGTCCACGCTGTGACAGGCAGGGATGGAGGGTGGCGTGCGAGGCTGGGTGTGGTGGGAGGTGAACGCGACCCAGACGGTGGGATCCTTGCGGGAACTTGGACCTGACCTGAAGGCTTTAGGAAACCCGGGCAACGGCTTGCCCCCGGGGAGTTGTGATTTGAGGATTTGGCGAGATGCCTTTAACTCCTACTTGGACACGTTGGAGGCAATTAGAACTAGGTGGGCCTCGGGGAAGGGGAGGGTTTGAGGGACTTTTGCACTGGGGTGGATTTGGGGAAGAGGTGGCTGGTCCCAGAAGGGGAGAGGAGAATTTAAGATGAAATGGGGCCAGGGAGATAGTACAGTGGGTAGGGCATTTGCCTTCACAGGATCCACCTAGTTTCCCTTCCCCCCTGCACACCTGGAGTCCCCTAATCACCAGGAGTGGTCCCTGAGCACATCTGGGCGTGGCTCTAAAATGAAACAAAACCCCAAAAAGCCCTTGCAATATGTGGGGAAGAGGTTGGTGGGATGCTCCTGAGGAGACACAGTGTGGACCACTGGTCTGTAGGAATTCAGAACACTGGATACCCCCTGGGGCTGGGGTTGGAGAAATGTTGGGGCAGGAAAGCAAGATTTAAGGAATCTTCAGTGAACAGCTGTGGGATTGAGTGTCTCTGCCTAGTTTAGGAAAAAGGCCCATGCACAGACCACTGAGGAAAGACATCACAGAAGATTTGCGCTGGGGAATTGGCCCCCTGTATCGAGACTGAGAAGAAGCAACAGAAAAAAGGCAGAGGGGAGATGGTGTCCTGTCCATTGTGAGGGAAACCAGCTCTGCCCCAGGGGTCTGCATGGATCCCAGCTCCTACACCTCATTATTCAGGGAAAAACTTTCACACTACCCCATAGTCATAGATCCGGGTTCATGGTGAAAAGTTTGTGGGCCAGAGAGATAGTCAGGTAAGGTGTTTCCTTGCATATTTCCCACCCTGATTCCATCCCAGGCATCTCATATGGTCCGCCCAGTGCCTCTAGGAGTGATCCCTGAATGCAGAGCCAAGAGTAAGCCCTGACCACTGCCGGTGTGGCCCAAAATCCACTCAGCAGTGCTGTGGACTCATCTGTCAGTTCTGTCATATTTCTTCAGCACCTACTTCATGTTAGAAATTAAACAACACATGAGGACAACCAAAAAAGGGGCTATTGAAAGATACCTCGAAAGGCTAGTGTGCATGCTCTGCTTACAAGAGCTCTGAGTTGAACCCCTAGCACCACGATTCCTGGAGCACCTTGGGGGCAGTCCCTGAGCAACACTAGATATTGCCCCCAAGCAAAACAAAAAATGTAGGCTTCAAGTTCACATTCTAGTTGAGCACATGAAACAGAAATAGACAGGGCCTGAGAGAGTTAACAGGTGGGTAGGGCTCTTGCTCATGGCCGATCTAGGTTTGATGCCCAGCACCCCATAAGGTCTCCTGAACCCCATTAGGAGTGATCCCTGAGCACAGAGTCATTAGAGAATCCTGATGTACCCCTACCTGCATTTAAAAAAAATCCAGAAGAGCATCCTACCCACTCTGGTCCCGGCAATGAACAGGGGTTACTCCTGGCTCGTGCACTCAGGAATTATCCTGGTGGTGCTTGGGGGAACCATATGGGATACTGGGAATCGAACCTGGATTGGCCACGTGCAAGGCAAAAGCCCTACCCACTGTGCTATCGTTCCAGCCCCTCCAGCCCTGTAACTTGGTTTTCTAGTGAAACCTCTGACTGATAAGTTGAGAATAGTGCAGGGAGTGGGGTAAAAACAGAGGAGCATGGGAAGGCTGCAGGGGAAATGGAAGCAGGAGATGAAGGTGGACAGGGGCAGGCACTGGGAAGATCTGGGTTCCATGGTGAAAAGTTTGTGGGCCAGAGAGATAGTCAGGTAAGGTGTTTCCTTGCATATTTCCCACCCTGATTCCATCCCAGGCATCTCATATGGTCCGCCCAGCGCCTCTAGGAGTGATCCCTGAACGCAGAGCCAAGAGTAAGCCCTGACCACTGCCGGTGTGGCCCAAAATCCAAAGAGGGGGAACAAAAAGTACAGAGCTGTCCAATTGCAAAATCCATGGCTGGGGAAAGAGAAAGATTCAGGATGTCAGGAAGGCACACAGGAGGAGCTTTCAAATGGCTGTTCAGGAGCCCAATCCATAGTACAGTGAGAAGGGTGCTTGCCTTGCACGCGGCCAACTCGGGTTCAATTCCCAGCATCCCATATGGTCCCCCAGCAGTGCCAGGAGTAATTCCTTAATGCAGAGTCAGGAGTAACTCCTGAGGATCAGGTGTGGTCCCCAAACAAAACAAAAAGATGGCTGTTGAGTAGACAAGTCTGGAGCTAAGTGAAGGCTGGAGAATGCAAAATTTGAATGTGTAATGAAATTTGAATTCAAGATCAGGAAGGGAGGTAGAAAGGAGAAGGTGACCAAGTGCTCAATGCCTGGGAATTGACCCCTCTCACACCCACTGTTAAAAGGCAGAGTCAGGGCTGTACACAGCGGGAAAGCCACTTGCCTTGCATGTAGTTGATCCCGGTTCAATCCTTGACACTGCATAGGGTCCCCTGATCAGCCGTGATCCCTGAACATAGAACTAGGAATAGCCCCTGAGCACCACTAGGTGTGGCCTCTAACCCCCCAAAATGCAGAATCATCAAAGCAGTGGGGAAGGAGCATCCAGCAGGGAGGAACATCATTGGGGTGGGGGTGGGCACCTGGAGCAAGGGCCAGAGTGTCAGCATCAGCGGACTGGCATTTGGGAGGTGACAGGTTTGGAGCTGAGTGCAGTATCGGGGCAAGGGGCTGGCATGAGTCTGCCAGCAGAGGGCTGCAGAGAGCACTGTCTGAGAGAGCTCAGAGGCTTTCAGGAAGCTTTGCTGCAAAGCGAAGGAAACGAATAGGACCGGGGGACCAAAGGAGGGGTGTGGTGGCTGCACAAGTCTTATGGTTCAATGTTGGGGTGACGGTGGCAGTGGAGGGCTGCAGTTGGGGAGCAGCCTCTGGTTCCTATGCATGCAAGGCCTGTCCCCTGGCCCCTAAGCTGTCTGAGGCCCGCAGTGATGGCTTTGAAGAGGGCCAGTGGGTGGAATAGTGCCATGAGGAGTTGGGGAGAGGTTTGTCCTGTATTGTGTCTCCTGCCTGCCCCCAGTCCCCAGAGGACGAGCCCGAGCGGACTGGGAGCTATGAATACTGTCTTGTTTGCTCGGATGTCCACATGAAAATACCTCAGTTTCGGGGCTGGAGTGATAGCACAGCGGGTGGGCTGATCCGGGTTCGATTCCCAGCATCCCATATGGTCCCTGAGCACCGACAGGAGTAATTCCTGAGTGCAGAGCCAGGAGTAAGCCCTGATCGCCGGGTGTGATCCAAAAAGAAAAAGAAAAAAGAAAATACCTCAGTTTCCAACACATTTCTCCCCCTGCATTTCTCCTTCATATAACGGTTAGGTTGGGATATTGACTTGGGGGTGGGGGTGAGGAATGTATGTGTTTAAGGAGGTTTCATAATCTAGAAGTTTCATTCCAGGATGGGAAAGGAGCAGATCTAGATGTTCTTTTTTTTTTTTTTTTTTTTTTTTTGCTTTTTGGGTCACACCCGGCAATGCACAGGGGTTACTCCTGGCTCTGCACTCAGGAATTACTCCTGGTGGTGCTCAGGGGACCATATGGGATGCTGGGAATCGAACCTGGGTCAGCCCCCTGCAAGGCAAACGCCCTACCTGCTGAGCTATAGCTCTAGCCCCAGATCAAGATGTTCTTAATGGGAAAAAGGAAACCAGAATGTAGGGGGTTGGGTGTGGGGGGTGGGGAACGTTCTGACAGGACTGACCAGGTCTGGGTTAGGGTCTCTGGGATAATCTAGCATACAGATTATCCTCTGTCCATCAGCATAATGAGGAGCAGCTTGATTTGCAAGTGCCCCTTTCAGCTCTGTAATTCAAATTGCCTTGATGCAGAAAGGGTGTGAATGCAGAAAGTTTTCCTAGCTGAGTGGGGGTTGGCAGAGCTGAAAAAACTCATGACTCTGTACTGGATTTTTTTTTTTTTTTTGCAGGGCAGGTCACATCCGGCAATGCTCAGGGGCTACTCCTGGCAATGCTCAGGGGACCATATGAGATGCCAGGACCGAACCAGGGTAGACCACGTGCAAGGCACACGTCCTCCCCGCTGTGCTATCACTCCAGCCCCTCTGTACTATAACCTGATCATGGCCACAGGAATCATGCAACCATTCAGTTCCATCCCTGCTCCCAACACTCTTGTTTCTGCTTTGGAGGCCACACCCAGCTGTCCTAAGGGCTGACTCCTGATGGCTCTGCGCCCAGGGGTCATTCCTGGTGGGCTCTAGAAATCAGGGGCTTGAACCTGGGTCAACATCATGGAAGCAAATGCCCTATCTGCTGTGATATTGCTCTGTCCACCCCCCTCCCCACATACACACACTCCCCCCCATCAGGTTTTTGGGCCACACTCAGTGATGCTCAGGGGGTTATTTCTGGTCCTTTATTCAGGAATCACTTGTCTGGTGATCTCAGGGACCAAATGGTGCTCTAGGGATCAAACCAGAGTCAGCCGTGTGCAAGGCAAGTGCCCTACCCACTGTACTATCTCTCTGGCCCAGGCTGTTGCTCCTGCCACTTACTCTTGAATCAGGAAGGTGAGGACCCTTAGACCAGGCTGCACAGCAAGGCAGACTCAGAGTGGGGGGTCTGTGACTGTGAGCCTGGGTGGTGCTGGCCCATGAGGGGGAAGGAAGCAGGGGGAGGAGCCCCGGGTGACAGTTGTCCTGGAATGGGCATAAACAGGATGTGGTGTTCATGAAACCTTTCCCCTCTCCCCACCCCCACTCAGCCCGGGCCCCCAACCCGAGGAGACAGCAGAACCCAGAAAAGAAGCCTGTGGACAGAAGAACCATGGTCAGGAGGCCAGGACGGGAGAGGGCAGCTGGGGCTGGGAGGGCACCTGGGGGTGGTCAGTGGGGGAACAGGACCTGAAGGTGGCGGGAGAGAAGGGTGGTTCCCAGCTTAGACCCTTGAGAAGATCCTGAGTCTCCCTGGGGGTGGTCCCAGAGTCCCTGCTGAGTGTCCAGCCTTGCTCTGCCCCCTAAACTGGGTAGCAGGGTACAGCAGTGACCTTCAGCTAGGAGATGCTTCCTCTTGGGGAAATGGAGGCAGGGAAGGGGCTGGGCCTGGACCGGAGCTCACTTCTCCGGCCCCGCTGCATCCAGTCCGACTCCCTGGTGGTGTGCGAGGTGGACCCGGAGCTGAAGGAAAAGCTGCGGAAATTCCGCTTCCGAAAAGAGACGGACAATGCGGCCATAATAAGTGAGTTGAGTGTCCGCTCTGCGCCCCACCCCACCTCACTGCCCCGTGCAGCGGCCTGGGACTGCACTGCCGTCCTCCGCCGCTGGGGGGCCCTCTCACCCCCCTGTCCACCGCCCCCCTCTCTCTACAGTGAAGGTGGACAGAGAGCGGCAGATGGTGGTGCTGGAGGAGGAATTCCAGGTGAGGGGCAGGAGGCACCCAGGAAGTGCCGGGCGGGAGGGGGAGGCGCATGGAGCTGGACCGGAAGCGGAACTGAGCTAGAAAGGTCTGGAGAGCAAGTCTCAGCCCAGATGGTCGCCCTAGGTCCCCAGGCCCAAGACCTGAGTGTCCAGGTCTCTTTCCTCATCAGTGATGGGACATTGTGGATTCAGTGATGTAGTCCTTGGAACAGGGTTACACCCAGGTCCCCTCTGCTGGCATAGTACATGCTCAATAAAATGATGCTGCTGGGGCCAGAGCAATAGTACAGCTGGTAGGGCAGCCTAGCTGGGTTTGATCCCCGTCACCCCAGATCGTCCTCCAAGCCTACCAGGAGTGATTTCTGAGCGCAGAGCCAGGAGTAAGGCCTGAGCAGTGTGGTCTAAAAACAGAAAACAAAAACAAACTAACAAAAACAGACGCTGATGGCTGGGAGTGTAGGTGAAGTAAGCATGTTCTTCCCAAGTATAAGGCCTTGTGTTTCCCTCCCCAAATGGTGGTGGTAATGATGATGATAATTATACATTATTGATACTAAAATGAAAGGGAGTCCAATGAATAAAAGCCAGGGGAAGGCCTTTCTGAAGGGGCAGGCTTCTCTGGGCTGGAGCTATAGGACAGTGGGGAGGGCCCTTGCCTTCTGTGTGACCAGCCAATCCAGGTTCGATCCCCATCATCTCATATGGTTCCTCAAGTCCACCAGCAGTGATTTTTTTTATTTTTTTGGTCACACCTGGTGATGCTCAGGGGTCACTCCAACTGGCTCTGAACTCAGGAATTACTCCTGGCGGTACTCTGGGGACCACATGGGATTCCTGGGATCGAACCCAGCGTCGGCCACATGCAAGGAATATGTCCTACCCTTTGTACTATCACTGGCTCAGAAGTGATTCTTGAGAGCAGAGCCAGGAGTAACTCCTGAGCACTGCTAGATGTGACCCCAAAACCAAAATTTAAAAAATAAAAAAAAATAAAGGATAGACCTTTTTTCCCCTCCTTGGTCTGAACTCTCTTTTCTCAGTAACAGCTGGGGGATGAGTCTAAGGCCTACTTTATAGGGTGGGGGGAAGATGGGTGGCGGTTATCCTTGGAAGTGAGGCCTTGGGGCGCCCTGCCGTCTTGGAAAGGAAGTTCAGTGAAGTGATTATAATCTTTACCTGGATTCAAATCGGAGCACCCTCCATCCTCACATCTGTGTATCTCTGGGCCTCAATTTCCTCACCTGAAAAGTGGGGAGAATGTTAGGGGGAGCTTAATGTGGTAGGTTTTTGACCAGTGCTTTGTCATATAAGAAGAGCCTCACTCACTCTCTCTCTCCCCCACTTCTCTTCACTCTTCCTCTTCCTCCCCCACACCGCTCTCTCATTCCCAACCAGAACATTTCTCCAGAGGAACTGAAATCAGAATTGCCAGAAAGACAGCCCAGGTATGGTGGGGTGCTGAGAGTGGATTGGGGTGTTGGTGGAAAGGGACTTGGGTTCCCTCTCTTGGCTCTGGATTTCCATGCTTGAGCCGAGAGTGTATCCAGCCAAGAGTGCATTTTGTTTGCTAACCTTGTACCGAATTTTTCCTGAATGGTCAGAAGTGATACTTGGAGTTTGCTTTTTGAGGTATAAACTTGGTTAAGTTTCAGCCTCAGCACTGGACTTGCTATATTACAGAAAGAATTCGCAGGGCGGGGAGATGAGTCAAATGGCTACAGCACATGCTTTGCATGTAGCAGGGCTGTGTGTATCCCCCTAGCACTGCCAGGAGTAGCCCTTGAACACTGCTGGGAGTGGCCCAGTCATTCCCCCTAAAAAAAAAAAAGAAAGAAAAGAAGGGGCTGGAGCGATAGTATAGCGGGTAAGACTTTTGCCTTGCATGTGGCCGACCTGGGTTCGATTCCCAGCATCCCATATGGTCCTCCAAGCACCGCCAGGAGTAATTTCTGAGTGCAAAGCCAGGAGTAACTCCTGTGCATCGCCAGACATGACCCAAAGAAGCAAAAAAAAAAAAAAAATGAGAAGCAGGGAGATAGCTCAAAGAGTTGGAGTGAGTTTGATCCCCAACACCGGTTGCAGTGACCCTCATCCCCACAATGCACCTGGTAGCCCCCAGCTCTGGTGGGCCTGAGCAGTAGTGCATGGCTAGACCCAAGTACTGACCCATCCGGCCTGGCCCAAGTATCATGGGAAGTCGCCCCCAGGACCCTTGGACACTGCTTGTGAGGCTCCCAAAATGAGGTGGCAAAACTTCCTCCTTTATTTATTTTTGCTTTTGGGTCACACCTGGAAATGCACAGGGCTTACTCTTGGCTCTGCACTCAGGAATTACTCCTGGCGGTGCTGGGGGGACCCTATGGGATGCTGGGAATCGAACCTGGGTCGGCTGTGTGCAAGACAAACTCCCTACCCGCTGTGCTATTGCTCCAGCCTCTATTTATTTATTTTTGGATATTTTTGGATTGGAGTTTGTTTTTTGGCCACACCTAGCAGTGCTCAGGATTGTGCTGCTGGGGAACAAACCCAGGTTTGTTCCGCATGCAAAGCAAGTGCGGTACCCTCTGTACTATCACTTTGGCTCCTCAATGATTAACTTATAATGCTCTCCTGCCCCCTTCCATTTGTTGTCATAGTTGGGAGTTGCATGCACATCTGGCTATGGGCTTGGAGTGGGGCTTGAGGGGTGGACTTCTAGTATGTGCGCACAGTTGTGGTTGCAGGGGGGTGAGGGATACTTGTGGGTGGGAGGCACAGGGAGTTGCTTCAGAACTCACCCCACTTTTTTGTTCGTTTTTGGGCCATGCCTGGTGTTGTTCAGGGCTTACTCCTGGTAAGGGATCACTTCCGGTAGGGCTTGAGGGACCATGTGGGATGTCAGGAATTGTACCCGGATCTGCCCTGTGCAAGGCAGATACCCTACCACTGTATTATCTCTACTCTCCCTCCAGCTCCAACACTCACCCTGTGTTTAATCACTGACTGAGGCCAGGACTTGGGTCTCAGACTTGCGTGTGAGGGAATCTCAGGCCTCTCGGCACTGAGGTCCAGGCCCCTGGGTCGGGATCCCTGCAAGGAGCCCTGATGGGGAACCCTCTTTCCTGGGGCAGGTTTGTGGTTTACAGCTACAAGTATGAGCACGAGGATGGCCGGGTGTCCTACCCCCTGTGCTTCATCTTCTCCAGCCCTGTGGGTGAGTCCAGGCTCCCCCATCCTGAGGCGAGGGGTGGAGAGCCAGAGGTGGGTGGGTGTTTGGCATTATCGGCCAGGCTGGGACTGGGGGCTGCGTATGAGTGTGTGTGACTGAGTTAGTGTGTGTGGATGTGTGGAGGCCAGTGAGCAGGAGTGGGGGGAGGCTCATGTTCCTTCAGGGCTCATACAAGTCTCTCCCTTTTCTGTTTTGTTTTGTTTTTACTTTGGGGCCACACTTGGCAATACTCAGCCTGGCAATGCTCAGGGGTTACTCCTGGCTCTGCACTCAGGAATCACTTCTGGCAGTGCTTGGGGGACCACAGGGGATGCCGGGACCAAACCCGGGTTGATTGCATTCGAGGCAAACACCCTACCCACTATACTATTGCTCCTGTCCTAAGCGCCTCTTCCTTTCACCCGGAGGTCGCTCTCTGGCCTCTAAGGCACATATAGGAATGCCCCCTCCCCAAACAAACAAAAACAAAAACAACTGAGGAGAATTCCAGGGACGCCCTGAAAGCAGTAAAAAAAGTAGGAAACTCCAGGGCCTTCAAGAACAATCTGGGGTCCCCTTTTATGCTTTTCTCTTCGTATGCTTCCCATGCAGGCTGCAAACCTGAGCAGCAAATGATGTACGCTGGGAGCAAGAACCGGCTGGTGCAGACGGCGGAACTCACAAAGGTCCGGCGACTTAGGAAGCAGTGTGGGGGGTCTGGGCTTCCACTCAGCGGTGGTGGTGGTCAGGGCTTACTTCTGGTTCTGTCTTAAGGGAATCACTCCTAGCGGTGCTGGGGATCGAACCTGAATCAGCTGTGCTAGACAAGCGCCTCATCTGCTGTGCTATGGCTCCAGCAGCCCCTCTTGGCTTCTGTGCCTGAGCAGATCCTAACGCTGACGCCTCTCCCATCCAGGTGTTCGAAATCCGCACCACCGACGACCTCACAGAAGCCTGGCTCCAAGAGAAGCTGTCTTTCTTTCGTTGACTTCTGAGCTGGAACCGGAATTCCCGATGTCTGAGTCCTGAAAGGAACTGTGGCTTCAGACCCCTAGGATCTGCACTTCAGAGTGACGCTGTAGAAATTAAAACGCCAGAATGTAGAATCCGCCTGTGGCCATTTCTGGTCTTGTCTGTGGGCGCTAGCCTACAGTGGCTGTTGTACCCATTTATGGCCAGCAGAGGGCAGGCGGACCCCAGCTTGTCCCCTAGGACAAGCTCAGCGTCCTGAAGGGAAGGGCGGCAGTGTTCTCAGTGCCAGGGTGGGTGTGCGGGGGCTCTGCAGGATGAGTGGGGGGTACTATATCCCTGCAGAGACTGTTCCCAAGGAGAATGAAGGACACTCGAGTTCCCAGAAAGTCAAGTATGCAGAGCCCATCTTCTCTGTCCCCTCCGTGAACCTCTACCCCAACCAGCCCCAGGCTCCAGTTTGCCCCAGGGGACATACGTTTCCCCGGCAATCCCCTTCCCCAGGACGGGTGGGAAGAATTCAATGGCTGGGAAGTTGCTGACGAGTCCCTTTGCCTCAGGGTTGTATGAGTTGCCAGGGTGGGAGGGAGGTCTGTGGAGTGAGGCTTGCCTGAGGTGTGGGGGGCAGGGTGCCCATGGGCTTCTTTGAGTGCTTGATCTCACAGGTGCGCAGATATGAGGCCGCCATCGAAGGTGCACCCGCAGTGGAGCAGGTGCTGGGAAGCCCTGGATGGGCAAGCCCTCACAGACAGGAAACGGTTTTTCTCTCTTCTCCTCCATGTCTCTGATTGTTTTCTCTGTCCCCAGACTCAGGGACCTGGGATCTCCCTCCCCTCCCCCCTGTTCAGGTTCCCTGTAGTGAGGTGGCTGTTGCCATGGTAACAATGACACAGTGACCTTGGGCCAGGGCTCCCCTCCTCCAGCCCTGCCATTTTGGAGGGGAGGGTACACTAACCCAGCTCCAACCCTTTCCCCTCCAGCCCAGCCAAAACATATTTTCTCATCATCCCATGCTGCCCAGTCCCTAACCCTCTTTGTCCCCAGTCAGGATAAGTCCTTTGACAGAGAGTCAGGATAGAAGTATTTGACAGGAGGCCATCGTGGGAACTCTTCCCTGGCCCCACTTTGTGTGAGGAGTGCCTGGAGTTGAGCTCTTCTCTGATACCTCCTTGCTGTCTCCAATCCCTACCTCCCAGCCCCCTTTACGCTCCCTACCCAGGGTATCTCTACCCCTCCTCCTCATCACAGCCTCCACCCCCCATGACTAGAAATGGAAGAAAGGCTGGGGCAGGAGGGCATCATTCCATGAAGAAGTCAAGCAACTCCTGGCTTGCAGAGGTCAGAGAGGCGAAAGGACTAGCCCAAGTTCATGCATTTACAAGATCAAATGAATAATAATAGCTAACCTTCTGAGTGAAGGTGTCCTATATGCCGGGTACTTCACTAAGCACTTTACCCGGATTAGCTCAATGAATTGTTACAAGGCCCCCATGAAAAAGGTACCATTATTATCCCCAGTTTAGATGAAGAAACGGAGGCACAGAAGAAGCCAAAAATAATTGCCCAAAGCCACACAGCTAGTGGTGACCCAAGACTCTCCCGTTTTTCCTTTTAGGCAGGGGATTTCAGGAACTAGGTTCTTTTCCTCCTTGCCCCTTCCTGCTGCCTCCCTCTTCCCCTTCTCAGTAGAATTTTTTGTTTGTTTTTGGGGCCACATCCAGTCGTGCTCAGGGCTGACTCCTGGCTTTGCACTCGGGAATTACTCCTGAACACCATGTGGATGACAGGGATCAAACCCGGATGGGCTAGATGCCGGGCAAACGCCCTACCCATTATACTATACTACCCTTACGTAACTGAACTCTCTGTATCCAGGCTCATGATTGGTAATAGAAAGAACCATGCACAGGGCTTGCCCAATCAAGAGAAGGGAGTTTAATTGCGTGTGATGTGTGTGTTGGGGACGCACCGGGAGATGCTCAGGACGTACTGGTGACTCTGCTCAGGGATCAACCCCGGAGGTCTGGGGGAAAACCATATATGCAGGAACCGGAATAGCCAAAGCCCAGGATAGCATCACGCAAAGAACGCTCCCTACCTACACTAGTCTCTCCTGTCTCAAGAGCAGGGCGTTTGAAAAACAGGGACCAATCAGAGGAGATGACTCTGACGGACAGTCCAATGCTGAATAAGATTGGTGTAGAGCCCCGCACGCTGGCCAATGAGGTGTGAGCATGGGTGGGCGTGGCTTGAGGCTCGGGCCACGCCCCTGAGGTGGTTCTACTGATGCCTCTAACCTAACTCTGGGCTCCAGCTCCCTGATTTTGGAATCAAATCCTCGCCTGCCTGGACACTTCTCCCTGCTAACCTTGAATGTGAGCCAGTTAGAAAGGCAAAGACCAAGCTTCAGAACCTGAGAAAGACGAGAGGGTCAGCGCCTCAACAGGAAAGCTGAGACAGAAGGGAAGAAGTTGAGGCTGGAGCAATATAACACAGTGATTAGTGCGTTTACCTTGCGGCAGACCTAAGTTCGATCCCCGGAGTCCCACATTGTCCCCTACCCCCAGGAATAATTTCTGAGTGCAGAGCCAGGAGTAGCCCCTGAGCATCAGTGAGTGTGGCCCCAAAGCCAAAAGACAGAAAAAGAAAAGGCCAGACCATTTGGAGAGTAAGGGTAAAAGGCAAAGGAGGGTACCTATGCTTGAGGTGGAATCTAGGCTTGAAAAAGTGTTAAAGTGTGTGTGGTATTGGGTAATATTTTAGAGGGGTGGGTTTTGGACTATGGGGGTGGGTTCTCCCTAGGCTTGAGGGAGCTATATCAGATTTTTGTTTTATTTACTTTTTGTTTTTGGGCCACACTTGGTGGTGCTCAGGGCTTACTCCTGACACTGCACTCAGGGATCATTTCTGATGGGTTAGGGGTACAGTATGGCTTACCGGGGATTGAATTTGGTAGGCCACTTGCAAGGCATACACACTACCAGCTATTTCTCTCTCTCTCTCTCTCTCTCTCTCTCTCTCTCTCTCCCCCCTCCCTTCCTCTATCTCTCTCTTCCCCTCTCTCTCTCACTCTCTCTCTTTTCCTCTCTCTCCTCTCTCTTTCTTTTCCCTCTCCCCCCTGTCTTTTGAATTTGATTTTGGTTTGTTTTTATTTTGGGACCACATCCAGTGGTCACCCCTGGACCACATTGTTCATGGTCCACATGCAGTGCAAGGCAAATGCTTTACCTGCTGTTCTATCTCTCTGGTCCCTGTTTGAGTTTTGTAGGGGACAGTGAGTGAAATTGTTGTTTTTGTTTTTGTTGTTGGAGTGCCAGAAATTGAGCCTTCTTCCTCTCCCTCCCTCTCTCCCTCTCTCCCTCTCTCTCTCTCTCTCTCTCTCTTGCCTTCCCTCTCTCTCTCCTTCCCTCTCTCTCCCTCTCTTTTTCTCTACCTCTCTCTCTGTTTGGGGGTGGAGTCTTTGATACAGAGGGTGGGGCCTGGATTTGGGAGCAGACTACTCAGTGGCTGGGGAAGATTGTGGAAAGGTAAAATAGGTCTTCTTTATTCTTTTGTTTTTTGGGCCACACCCAGTGATGTTCAGGGATTATTCAATTACTCCTGGTGGTGCTCAGGGGACCATCTGGGATGTTGGAATTTGAACCCAGGTTGGTCACATGCAAGACAAACGCCCAGCATGCTGTTTGTCTTTCTGCCCCAAGATAGGTCTTTTTTAGGTCTGTAGCAGGAATTAGGGCCCCACGAAATAATCCCATCATCTGCTTTCACCCACTGCTCTCTACTTCAGACCAGCACCCATACCTTGACCTCACGTGGTATTCCCTAACTACTGAGGTGTTCCCCTCTCCTCACAGAAACCCCCTCTGGGAGATGGTGCTCATTCCTGAGAATGACCCCTTCAGGGAATCTACAGGGGACAGAACCCCCAGGCCCTGTTCCCCCACACCCATGCCCAAAAAGCAGGGACCAATCACAAGTTTACTGGTGGTCTACTGGGGGCTGGTTGCTATTTTTTTGCGGGGGGGTTACACCCAGCAATGCTCAGGGGTTACTCCTGGCTCTGCACTCAGGAATTACTCCTGGCAGTGCTTGGGGAACCATATAGGACGCTGGAGATTGCACCCAGGTCGGCTGCGTGCAAGGCAAACACCCTACCCGCTAGAAGAAAGTTAGTGGCTGACCACTCCCTTCAGTTATAACTCAACAACAAGCAGCAAGTTGATCAATAAGTAAACAGCCTTAGGTAGACCAATAAATAAATGAAATGGTGATTTTGCAGCTATGAAGGCAATGAAACGAGGTGACAAAAATGGTGGGATCTGTTTATGGCCTTTTCATTTTGGGGGAGATTTGGGGGCCACACCTGGAGGTGCTCAGGGCTTACTCCTGGCTCTGTGCTCAGGAATCACTCCTGGCAGGGGTTGGGGGGCCATGTGGGATGCTAACGATGGAACCTGGGTTGACCACAAACAAGGCAAGAGCCTAACATTGCTCCAGTCCCTATTATGAAAGTGATAAAACATGTAGGCAAGATGAAAGAATTTTGCAGAGGATATTCCAGTCCCCTCAGTATTTGACCATCCATCCATCTATTCATCTCCCCACTCCCCCTTATTTCTCATGTGTTTCAAGATGATTTGCACACATCAAGACCATTGGTGGAGTAGCAACTGGGGGAAGAAGAGGGATGACCTGGGAAAAAAAATTACACTGGAACTAAGACTTGAATGATGGGGCCGGAGAGATAGTCCAGTGAGTTTGGCGCTTGCCTTGCATGTGGCCAAGCCTGGTTGGATTCCCGGCACCACATATGGTCCCTCAGGCACTGTTAGGTGTCATTCCTCAGCACAGAGCCAGGAGTAAGATCTGAATACTGTCATGTGTGCCCACCCCACCTCCCTCCCCGCCCTGCACCGAAAGACTGGAATGAAGAGGACATAGCCAAACCCAGGGATGCCATGAGCACCGCTGAGGGAGCATGGAAAGAGAAATGCTCATTGAGGCAGGAGCCTGGAGTGGTTGTTCTCTGTGGGGGACTATTGGGACTGGTATCCTTCATGCCTTCCCTTCTGTATCTCTCTCCTTGTGGCTCCCACTCATGGCCACCTGCCATCCTGACAGCGGACCCACAGATGCATTCCCTGCACCAGGGGCAGAAGATAACCAGAATCCCACCCCATCCCTCTCCCAGCCTTCCCTTTGCAGTTCCAACTCCTCCCACCTGCCTTTCAGTCTGGTACTTGGAAGTACCAGGAACTGGTGGTGGGTTGGGATGGTGCAGTCTTGGGTGGGGGTGTCCTGTGAACTTCCTCTGGAGGTATCTGTTGGTTGGGAGTGAGTCTTAGGGTTCACAGGAGGGAAGTTCTGCAGAGATATTCTTGATCTGGGGGCCAGGACAGGCCAGGAAGGATTTAGGGGAGGGGTTAAGGGGAGGATCTTGATGCAGGAAGATGCAGAATGGTAAGGTTTGGGACATGGCACATTTTGTGGTGAGACCTTGCCGATCTGGGGAACTTGGGGAGTAGGCAGAAAGAGGTGGAAAGTGGCCTAAGACAGTAGGGTTTGGGGGAGCCGCAAGGGGTCAGTTATTAGGTCAGCTGGCCAAAGATCTTGACAAGGAAGAAGCAAGGCATTCCAGGCTCACAGGAAGAGAGGAATGCATCTGAGAGAGAGAGAGAGAGAGAGAGAGAGAGAGAGAGAGAGAGAGAGAGAGAGAGAGAGAGATGGAACAGAGAGAAAGGCAGAAAAAGTCTGGGACTGATGACATTGGGGTGGGGGGTCATAGGGGAAAACAAGGGGTGCATTGGAGGGAGGATGGTTCAGGGTCTAAGGAGCATAGAGGAAAAAAATTTAGGGTCTCCCATGGGGATAAGCGATCTGTAAGGACCCCTAGATGTTGGTAGACATGGTCTAATCTGGAATCTCTAGGTAGGGGTCTGGAAGTAGCTTGAGATCCTTGAGGGTAAGAGGCCATAGCTGGGGGAGGCGGGGGACAAGAAGTGGGGTATGTTCGTTGCCTTGGGTCTGGATCCCCCAAGTGACTAAGTCATGATCTAGGGTGACCCTGTGAGTTGACACATGGTCTGGGTCCCCTCTGGAGGTTGAAGTATGGTGGGTCTGGGAGTCCTGAGGGTTAGGGTGTGGTCTAGCAAGTTCCTGGAGGTTGGGGTACACTTTCAGGTTCCCGGTGGGGAGGTGTTCTGAATCCCTTGGACACTGGGATGTGGTCTGGGATCCCCTGGATCGTGGGGGCTGTGGTGTGGGGGTCCTGGTTGGGCGTGGGGCCGTGTCTGAGGTCGTCCAGGAGAGCAGGGCACGGTTTGTGATGCTGAGTGGCGCCAGAACACGGTCTGAATCCCCCAAGGAGCTGAGGCAGGCTCTGGGGTCCCCCGGGGAATTGGGACAAGATGCCCAGCAGTGTCCGCGGGGCGACCGGCGTCCCCAGGCCAGGCGGGGCGTGGTCTGGGGGGGTCCGCGGGGCGGGCGGGGGGGAGCCGGCGGGGCTGGAGGTGGGGCTGGGGAGGGGTCGGGGGCGGGGCGGCGGCTCCGCAGTGGCGAGGGGTCCGGCGAGAGCGGCGCCCCCGCCCGGCCCCTCGGGTCGGCGCCCCCTCCCCCCTTGCGGCGGCGGGGCTGGGGCGGCGGGCGGCGCGGAGGGCGGAGTCGGCGGCGGCTCGGGAGGGAGGGCGGGAGGCGTGCGGGAGGCGGCCCCGCGGCCCCGCGCCCCCTCCCCCGGCCCTCCCCCCACCATGGCGCGGAGCGCGGCGGCGGCGGCGGCGGCGGGGCCGGGCCCGGGGCCCCCCCGGGCGGGGTGAGCGCGGCCCGCAGCGGCCCGGGCGCGGCGGGGGGCGCGGGTGCGAGCGCGGGTGCGAGCGTGCGGGTGTGTGTCCGCGGCGCTGCGGCGGGGCCCGGCGTGCGCCCGCGCGGCCCTGTGTGTGCCCGGCGCCGGCGTGTGCGGCGCCCGCCGGGGTGGCCATCCGGGCGTGTGCCGGGGGGCGCCGAGCCCGCGGGCCGCTCCCCGAGGGGCCGCCCCGCGGGCCGCGTGTGTGCCGGGGGCTGTCGCGCGCCCCAGCGGAGGGGCCGTGTGCAGGTGTGTGTGCGTGGGCTGTGCGCCCAGGTGTGGGGCGCCCCCCGCCCCCCGCGAGTGTGTGCGCGCCGCTCGCTGCCGGGGGGGGGGGGGTTCGTGTCCGGGCTGGCCGAGCCTCCCGGGGTCCGCGGCGCCGGGTGTGCCCGCCCCGGTGTCCATCGGCGTGCGCGCGCGCGCGCGTGTGTGTGTGTGTCTGCGGGTTGTGTGGCTGCGAGGGTGTGTGTGCTCAAGGCAGGTTCCCGGCCGGGGTGCGGGGGGTGGGGTGGGGGCGCCGGGGCTCGGCATCTCGTGTGGGTCCAGGCCTCCGTGTCGGTGGGGGGGGAGGGACTTTGCCGCTCTTCCTCCCGGTCCCTTCAGCTGGGGGGTCCTCGGCGGTCCTTGGGGGAGACGGCCATGTCTTCCCCTACCCGGTGGCTGCGTGTGTGGGGGGGATGGGCTGCCGGTAGGTGGACAGATGGAGGGATGAGAGGCCGAGGGATGGACAGATGGGCCCGAGGGGAGGGACGCGGACCCGGCCCTTCCCCACCCACCCCACCCCAGGCCCCCCACCCGCCAGAGCTCCCGCAGATGGTGCCGGAGCACCGGGGCCGTCCCGATGACCGAGCCCAGGGACCTTTGGGCAGCTGGTGGGAGGACTCGGCCGGGAAAGGGGGCTCGAGGGCTCAGCCCCCGGGAAACCTAAGAGGTTGACTTGCCGAACTCTGACCTCTGGCCCTGGCCGGTGCCCTGGTGGGTGGCCACTGGGGGTGGGGGTGTGCGGGTGGAGAGATGCTGGGTTTCTTTGGGTCTGGGAAGTAGGTAGGGCGAGGGCGCCTGGGGGCGGGGAGAGCGCTGGGCCAGGACTGTGAGTGTGGGTCGGCAGCTCTGTCGACTGCCCCCTGCGCTGCAGTGCCGTATCTGTGTGCATTTGTAGGTGTGTAAATCCCTCCCAGGCCTATCCTGGGAGCATGTGTCCACTTGGAGCTCCGGGGGCCTAAAAAGGGGACCAACCGTGGGGGAGTGTCAGTGTCCCCGCGGGTGGAGGCGTGAACTGGCTCGGTGACCCGGCTTATCTGTGAAGTTCCGGGAGTTTGCTTGGTCTCTGTGCCTGGGTGTGTGCTGAGGTCTCTGAGTTTCACCCGGCTTGTGTGTCTGCCTCTGTCTCTGTGTGTGTGTGTGTGTGTGTGTGTGTGTATGTATGGCTGTGTGCAGTGGCAGGGTGTGGGTCTGTGTTGTGAGTCCATTTCTGTGCTTGGGAGCTGGGGGTGCATGTTCTGTGCATGTTCAGAACTTGTGCCTGCCTCCCGGGCGCTGGACAGAGCCCACTTCGGAAGATTGGGGGCTGGGGTGAAGACCTGTGCTATGCTGAGGTCCAGTCTCGGGACCTAGTCATGACAGTGTCCACATCCTGGGACCCCCCCCCCCCCCAGGAGAGCCAGGGGCACATGGGTGTTGGTGATAGGGTGCATGGATGTGGGGGGTGGGTGGAGGCTGGGTGTGGGCCCAATGTGAGGTGACAGTAGTGTGATGGGGGACATGGGAGCTTTGGTCCCTTTCCTCAGCCCCTGGTTTCTGTTCAGGTCTTAAATCTGGGGGGCTGGTATGTGAATCCGGGAAAGAAGATGCAGGGAGCCTAGGATTCTGGACCTGCGGGGGCAGTGGGGCACCCTCAGATCCCTGGGATATTGAGAAATCCAGGGGCCAAGTTGTGGACTCTTTTTAAACTTTTAAATTTTTTTTTTGGGGGGGAACTCATGGCCTAAGGTGCTTGGGGCTCACTCCTGGCCCTGTGCTCAGAGATCTCTCTTGGCAGGGCTTGGGGGACCATGTAGGAGTGCCAGGGATTGAATCCAGGTTGGCCTCATGCAAGGCAAGTGCCCTCCCCGCGGAACTAGAGCTCTGGTCACTTGAGTCAGAGGGAAGGGAAGGCAGGTCTTAGAGAGGGGCTTGGGGTCCTTGACCTTTGGGAACCGAAGGACCCAGGGATCCAGTCCTGGACTCGCAGAGGGTGACAGTCCTGGGGCCTAGACTCCCCGGGATGGTCCCCTGGAGACTATGGAACCTTATCACTGGGAAGCAGAGAGCAGGGCATCCCAGGGTCTCCAGACAGGAACTGATGGGGTGTACTGACCGGGTCATTTTGTTTTTCGGCAGGTACTGGCCCAGGCCCTGACTTCCTGGAGAGAGGTGAGTGTGGTTCCCCAGGCTGGGAGGGAGGTGTGGGAGTCCGGGGCCCTATGGCCTGTCTGTCAGTGCGGGCTAGGACAGTGCCCCAGGCTTGTGGCAGGGCCAGGGTCATTGCGCATGGGGTACAGGGCTTGTGATAGAGCGGGGGCATAGGTGGCAGGGGGTGGGGCACCCTTTCTCTGGCGGGTAAGGGAGGTGTCCACGCACTTTGGTCTTGGTCAGCATGAGGGCTTCCATATTTGGAGAGTGACCTGGACATGGCTCCCTGCTCTGTGTGTCTGTGGGAAGGTGCTCCAGCCGGCCTGAGTGAGCCACTGGGAAAATTAATAATGATGATAGTAATAGTAGTATCTGACCCTTCTGTAGCATTCACTCTAGAACATTCTAAACACACAAAGGTGCCTTCGCCCCTTTTATATTCACAACCCACCCTCAGAGGTAGGTACTACCCTTGTCCCCATTTCACAGATGAGAGCACTGATCCCGAGAGGGGAGGTCACTTGGGGGAAAGGTGCCGGCAGGGGGTTGGGTTGTGGCCCGAAAGCGAGGTCCTGACTGCCACCACCACTCCATACTATCCCTAGGTCATGGTGCTCTCCACCCGGCTGTTCCTGTTTGTTCCACATGAGGTCCCCCCAGCAGACGGAGGCAGAGGTCTGGCCTTGCCTTTCCTAGATGGAGGTTCTGAGCCCCAAAGATCCCATAGCTGTGTGGGTGCTGAGCGGGACCTCCTGACTCAGGAGCTCTGCCTGCCAGGCCGGGCATAGCCGCCCAGAAGAAGGGGAAGTGGGTTAGTGTGTGTGTGGGGGGCAGCATGTCTCAGAAAAGGGAGACCCTCTGGCCCTGCCCCCTCCTCCCCTCCGTCCAGTCTTTCCCTCTGGCCCCCCTCCCCCCTGTCCAGTGTCCCCTCTCCATGAAAGATGGGCCCCTCTCTCTGCTCTGTTCCACTGTGATTCTCCTATTTTCCATCTAGCTACTTGCTGGCTTGTGCCCTTCCTCTTTTTCTTTTTTGGAAGGGGCCACACCGGGTGGTGTCCAGGGTTTACCCCTGGCTCGGCACTTAGGAATCACTACTGGTGGGCTCCAGGGACTGTGTTCTGGGATTGACCCGAGTTGGCCCGTGCAAGGCTAGTGCCTGCCCCCTGTGCTCGACTCCAACCCTCCTTCTCCCATTTCTGTCCACTTTTCCTCTCTGTTTCTCACAGTCTCTCCCTCCCACTGTCTCCCTGTCCCCCTCTCTCTGACTGTCTGGGTTCCCCTCCCCAGGGATGAAAGGTCAGAGACACATCAGGCCACAGCCCCTGGGCAGCTTTGGGGGCAGGCAGGTGTGTGTGTGTGTGTGTGTGTGTGTGTGTGTGTGTTTGTGTATGGGGTTCAGTGGGAGTGAAAACAGTTTCAGGGACGCCCCCTTCCCATCCTTTCCTCTCCCCCCCACCCACCCTGTGTTGTGATGGGAGGTGACACGTCGTGGGCCGCTATCGCCCTAGGGGGAATCCCGCTGGAAGGTTCTACTTGGAGCAGAGGCATCGTGTGTGAATGTCTCTGCATGTGACTATGTTTGTGTCTCTGTGTCTGCGTGTGTGTCTGTCTGTCTCTGTGTGTGTGAATATGTCTGTGTGTCTGTGAATGTGTCTCTGTGTGTGTTTGTATTTGTGAATGTGTGTGGATGTGTTTGTCTGTGTGAATATGTCTGTGAGAATTCTTTTTGTGTGTGTGAATATGTCTGTGTGTAAATGTGTCTGTATGTGTGAATGTGTGTGTGAATGTATCTCTGTGTGAATGTGTCTGTGTGTGAATGTGCTTGTGTGTCTATGTGTGTAATGTCTGTGTGTGTGAATATGTCTGTGTCTGTCTGTGTGAATGTGTGTGTGTGCGTGTCTGCCTGTGTGTGTGGCTGTGTGAGTGGAGGCCTCTCTGGGACCTTATATGTGCCACTGAAGTGACACATCCGCCATCTGCCCCTGCCTGGATCCTGGCTGACTCAGGATGAAACCTGGCCGGAGAAGCTTCCCGAGGCTGAGCAGGGCATGTTTGCCTCCCCACTCCCTGCTCTGGACACCCTCAGCCACTTCCCGAGTTGTGGAAGTGGGAGGAGGTTTCACCCTTAGCATTTGTGTGCTGGGGCCTGTGTTCGGGGGTCCCCAGGAACTAAGCGCACTGCAGCTGTGCGAGAGCTCAGAGCAGGCCGCGCATCTCATCAGATCAGGGGATGAGCCGGCATGTGGGGAAGCCAGGACTCGAACCTGAGTCCGTTCCATTTCTAAATTTACTCTCAAGTTCTGCACACGCCCTTGTGCCTGGCACTTGAGGGACACCAAAGAGCAGGTGGAGGATGATGATGGCAGTTACTCACATGGATTAAACTCAGTGTAGGCGTAGACACGGATCTCAGTGCAGCATGCTCCTTTGGCCACCGGCTCCTCCTCAACGTCAGTAAGGCCTGTTTTTATCTCCCCTTTTCAGATGAAGAGACCGAGATTCAGAGAGGTTCAGACACTTGCCCGAGGTCACACAGCTAGTAAGTGTCAGAGCTGGTGCTCGAACTCAGGGAGCATGACTCTGAAATCCACGCCTTCCACCTGAGGCAGCAGTGATGTTGCAAACGATGGAATGGGTACTGGCAGGCCCAGGCTGGGCCAGATGTCACCCAGGTTGGGAGATGGGGAGATTTGGGCGGTGATGGTCCTTGTGGGCAGGATAGGGCATTTGGGAAGGGGCAGGGCTGTGGTCTTTGAAACATTTTCTGTTCACCAAGGTTAGTGAAGCAAGGTTCACACCAGTTGAACAGTTTTTTTTTTCTGGCCACACCCAGCAATACTCGGGTTATTCCAACGCTCAGAAATCCCTCCTTGCTGTGTGCAGGGAATCCTATGGGATGCTGGGGATTGAACCCAATTGGCCATTCAAGTACAAGGCAGGCACCTGACCTGCTGTACTATTTCCCCGGCCCCTGATGAGCAATATTTTTGTTTGTACTTGTTTGTTTTGTTTTGTTTTGTTTTGGGATGAGACCTGGCTGTCTCAGGGCTTACTCTTGATGCTGCTCTTTTTTTTTTCTTTTTGGGTCACACCAGGCGATGCACAGGGGTTACTCCTTGCTCATGCACTCAGGAATTACTCCTGGCGGTGCTCAGGGGACCATATGTGATGCTGGGAATTGAACCCGGGTCAGCCGCATGCAAGGCAAACACCCTACCTGCTGTGCTATTGCAGCTTCTTATTTATTTGTTAATTCATTTATTTTGCTTTTTGGCTCACACCCAGCGATGCTCAGGGGTTACTCCTGACTCTGGACTCAGGAATTACTCCTGGCGGTGCTTGGGGGACTTATATGGGATGCTGGGAATCGAACCTGGGTCAGCTGCAAGCAAGGCAAGCGCTCTACCTGCTGTGCTATCACAGCTTCTTATTTATTTTGCTTTTTGGGTCACACCCAGCGATGTTCAGGGGTTACTTCTGACTCTGCACTCAGGAATTAACTCCTGGCGGTGCTTGGGGGACCATATGGGATGCTGTGACTTGAATCCGGGTCAGCCACGTGCAAGGCAAATGCACTACCCACTGTGCTATTGCTCCAGCCCCTATTGCAGCTTTTGGTGCTGCTCTTAAGGATCACTCCTGGCAGGTCCTGGGGACCATATATGATGCATATGTGATCAAACCTGGGTCAGATGCGTGTAAAGCAATTGCCCTACCTATGGTACTGTCTCTCTGGCCTGTGATGAACAATCTTGGCACTGGGCTGTCAGGCTGGCTGTCAGGAAGGGGTATCTGGATCACCAAGTGGGGCATTCCAGGACTGCCCAACTGGCATCTGGCCTCTTACCCCTGGGTGTCCTGTTTTCTTTCCTTTCCTTTTTTTTTTTTTTTTTGCTTTTTGGGTCACACTTGGCAATTCACAGGGGTTACTCCTGGCTCTGCACTCAGGAGTTACTCCTGGCAGTGCTCAGGGGACCATATGGGATGCTGGGAATCAAACTCGGGTCGACCGCGTGCAAGGCAAACGCCCTACCAGCTGTGCTATCTCTCCAGCCCCTCCTTTCCTTTTCTTTGCATTCTTTTTAAAAAAAAAAAAATTGGGCCATACCCAATGGTGCTTAGGATTCATCCCTAGCTCTGTGCTCAGGGATCACCCTTAGTGATACTTGGGTTATGTGGTACTGGGATTCAAACCCAGGTTGGCCGAATGCAATACTGTACTATCTCTGAAACCTTTTTTCTTTGTTTTTTTGGGTCACATTCGGTGATGCACAGGGGCTACTCCTGGCTCTGCACTCAGGAATCACTCCTGGCGGTGCATGGGGGATCATATGGATGCTGGGAATCGAACCCGGGTCGTCTATGTGCAAGGCAAATGCCCTACCCCCCTGTGCTATCACTCCAGCCCTTGGCCCCCATGAACTTTTATGTTTTGTTTTTTTGGCCACACCCAGTGATACTCAGGGTTTTCTCCTGGCTCTGCTCAGGGATCACTCCTGGTGGTACTCAGGGGACCATATGTTTGCTGGGTGGAGGGAGTGAAACCCAGATTGACTGAGTACAAGGCAAGCACCTTACCCGCTGAGCTGCATGAATTAAAAAAAAAAAATTGGGGCCACACCCACTGGTGGGCAGGGCTTACACCTGGCTCTGTGCTCAGGGATCACTCCTGGTGGTGCTCAGGAAACCCTTTGGGAAGGCTGGGATCAAAACAGGTGGGCAGCACAAGGCAAATACCTTATCTTTTTTTTGGGGGGGCGGGGGTGGGAGAGGGGTGCATGTGCCAGGGATAGAAGCCTGGGGCCTCACTCATGCGAGGCAAGGGCAGCACCCCAGAGCCCGTCCTGGTAACGTCTTGTTGCCCGCAGGTCTCACTTCCCGCTGCTCCCGCCCTCGCCCCGCACCATGGCTCCAGGCTCCTCCCCCTGGGCGCTCCTCCCGCCGCCACCGGCTGCTCTGCCCTTCCTGCTGCTTCTCTGGGCCGGGGCCTCTCGGGGCCAGCCGTGCCCGGGCCGCTGCATCTGCCAGAACGTGGCGCCCACGCTGACCATGCTGTGTGCCAAGACGGGCCTGCTCTTCGTGCCGCCCGCCATCGACCGGCGCGTGGTGGAGCTGCGGCTCACCGACAACTTCATCGCCGCCGTGCGCCGGCGGGACTTCGCCAACATGACCAGCCTGGTGCACCTCACCCTGTCCCGCAACACCATCGGCCAGGTGGCCGCCGGCGCCTTCGCCGACCTCCGCGCCCTGCGCGCGCTGCACCTGGACAGCAACCGGCTGGCCGAGGTGCGCGGCGACCAGCTCCGCGGCCTGGGCAACCTGCGCCACCTCATCCTGGGCAACAACCAGATCCGCCGCGTGGACGCGGCCGCCTTCGACGCCTTCCTGGCCACCGTGGAGGACCTGGATCTGTCCTACAACAACCTGGAGGCCCTGCCGTGGGAGGCGGTCGGGCAGATGGTGAACCTCAACACCCTCACGCTGGACCACAACCTCATCGACCACATCGCCGAGGGCACCTTCGTGCAGCTCCACAAACTCGTCCGCCTGGACATGACCTCCAACCGCCTGCATAAACTGCCCCCCGACGGGCTCTTCCTGCGGTCCCAGGGCACGGGGCCCAAGCCCCCCACGCCGCTCACCGTCAGCTTCGGGGGCAACCCGCTGCACTGCAACTGCGAGCTGCTCTGGCTGCGCCGCCTGACCCGCGAGGACGACCTGGAGACGTGCGCCACGCCCGAGCACCTCACTGACCGCTACTTCTGGTCCATCCCCGAGGAGGAGTTCCTGTGCGAGCCGCCGCTCATCACGCGGCAGGCCGGCGGCCGCGCCCTGGTGGTGGAGGGCCAGGCGGTCAGCCTGCGCTGCCGCGCCGTGGGCGACCCCGAGCCCGTGGTGCACTGGGTGGCGCCCGACGGCCGCCTGCTGGGCAACTCCAGCCGGACCCGGGTCCGGGGCGACGGGACGCTGGATGTCACCATCACCACCTTGCGGGACAGCGGCACCTTCACTTGCATCGCGTCCAACGCGGCGGGGGAGGCCACGGCCCCCGTGGAGGTGTGCGTGGTGCCCCTGCCGCTGATGGCGCCCCCGCCCGCCGCGCCCCCGCCGCTCACCGAGCCGGGCTCCTCGGACATCGCCACGCCCGGCCGACCCGGTGCCAACGAGTCCGCCGCCGAGCGCCGCCTTGTGGCGGCGGAGCTCACCTCGAACTCGGTGCTCATCCGCTGGCCGGTGCAGAGGCCCGTGCCGGGCATCCGCATGTACCAGGTCCAGTACAACAGCTCGGCAGATGACTCCCTCGTCTACAGGTGCGTACCCAGCACCCCTTCCCGTGGGCTCCTCCCTCCCATCTGCTCAGCCAGGGGTTTAGATGCGTGCTCCTTTGCCCCCCTTCCTTCCTTCCTTCCTTCCTTCCTTCCTTCCTTCCTTCCTTCCTTCCTTCCTTCCTTCCTCTCTTCCCCTGTCCCTTGTTCTTTCCTCCCCCGCCCCTCTTCTTTCTTCTTTTGCTTTTTGGGCCACACCCTTCAATTCTCGGGTCTTACTCCTGACTCTGCACTCAGGAGTTACTCCTGGTGATGGTCGGCGACCATTTGAGATGTTGGGGATCAAACCTGGGTTGACCACGTGCAAGGCAATCACCTTCCCCACTGTGCTGAGGCTTGGGCCCTGGAGGCATTTGTATACCTTGTGAGTGAAGCATTTTGGAACCTACAGCACACACATAATACAGATAGTGGAGTGCCTTTGTGCACGCACACCTATATTTACAGCTGCCTTTGTATTTATTATGCATCTACCAGTTACTGCATCTACACAGCAGGGTACATTATAGAAGCACAATCCAAAAGCGTGAGAGAAAGCTATGAAAGTCAGTAACTTCCACCCTTCCCTGAGTTAGCTGCCATGGCCCTGGCATAGATAGACATGGAGGTATGTAACAGATGTAACAACTCCTTTCTCCCTGCCATCTCCATGACTCTGCTGCCTTCACAGCCCATCCTGCCCCTCTTTGCCGCCTCATCAAGGCCTCACTCCCTGCTCAACCTGAGCTGGGCACTGGGGACCCCTGGGGGCCCCCCTCAGGGAGCTCCTGGTCTCGCTTGAGGAGGTGGGTGGTGCAAGATGAATTATTACCCGGGCCTGGCACTGTCACTGTCTCTGGAGTCTTTGGACACTGGCACGTGGCCACCAGCCTGGCACACAGGAGGCAACTGAGAAATGACTGTTTGCATGTTGTGCCCTCACCCCGTGAACATCGTAGGGCACTTTGTCCTCGATTTCATATGGCAGTGCCAGAGGCGTGGAGCCATTGCCCCATCTTCAGGGAACCCCAGTTTTGGGGGGTACTCAGAGATGCCTGGGGAAGCGGCCCAACCCCACTGTTTTCTTGCCCACAGGGCTGGCACAGAAGCAGGCACGTTCCTGGCTTTGGGGGAATATCTGCTTCTGCTTCCACCACTTTTTTGGGGGGGGACCACACCCGACATTGCTCACTCCTGGCTCTGTGCTCAGAGACTTCTCCAGGTGGTGCTTGGAGGACTGTATGAGGTGCTGGGCTTGAGTAGGCGAGCTAATAGGTGAGCTAATAGGCGAGGCAGGCACCTAAACCCCTATACTAGCTCTTCAACTCTTCCCTTGGTCTTCCTCATGCTCTTTTTTTTTTTTTTTTTTGCTTTTTGGGTCACACCCAGCAATGCTCAGGGGTTACTTCTGGCTCTGCACTCAGGAATCACTCCTGGCAGTGCTGGGGGAACCATATGGGATGCTGGGGATCGAACCTGGGTCTGCCGTGTGCAAGGCAAATGCCCTACCCGCTGTACTATCGCTCCAGCCCCTCCTCATGTTCTTTTTCTTTTTGATTCCAGCCCCCAAATACTGAGTGGGCGCTGCCTGTGTACCAGAGTCCGGACTGGGCCCTGAGTCTCCCCAGCCCCTGACTGAGCAGACACTGGCCCCAGACGACCTTTCTAAACTGGTCCCGGGGGAGCAACCTACTTGTTTTTTCCCACCGCTGCTAGGAAGCAGGGATGATGTTCCCTCTTATGTGATAATTGGGGAAATTGAGGCCCAGTGCGGTGGGAGTCCCACGGCCAATGTCATAGAGAGAGGTGCAGAGCCCTTGCCAACATTTCCCTCTTAATCTTGCCTTTTCTCATCGACTAAACACGAAGCAGGTCCTGTGGGCCAGGCAGGCTGGAAGGAGATGGCTAAGACAAGTCTAGAAATAACTAGTTCTGCTGTCAATACCGTGGCCCTTTTTCCTTCTCTTCCTAACCGTTGGTCTCCACAGGGCAGGGTGGGCCCCAGACCATGCCTGTCAGCACCGCTTGGTGACCCTCTGTCCCCTGCTGGGCATCAGAGCCCAGCCTCTTCCTTTCTTCTAGGGCCACCATTCCAGACCTCTGTCCCCCATTGCAGACACCTGGGCCTTGGTGATGCAGGAGTTAATCTCCTCTCAGCTGCCATGGGCGGAGGTGCCAGCCAATCAGAAGCCCGCTCAGCGGCTGGCTTGGACCTTGTGGCCAATCAGAGACACAGGGGCTGCCGGTGTTCTTAAGGAGCCAGCCTCTGTCCTTGAAAAGGGGGAGGACCTAGCAACTGGTTATTTGGTGGGGTGGGAGCATGAGGAATTCAAGGCTTTGGGAAAGGGAAGGTGTGAGAAAAAGGAAGATAGATAGGCAGGAGCTGGGGGCCCCAGAGAAAGTTGGCTCTGGCATGGGAATTGGCAGTCTGGGGGGCAATTAAAGAAGTGAGTGGTCCCTAATAAGGGGGTGGGGCCTTACTTTACATCCTTTTGGGTTGTCTGGTGGCTCCTGGTGGTGAGGGAAACTTCTGGAAATAGGGCAGTGGAGGTTAGGGGACAAGACCAGAAGGGGCCCAGCTTGGCAGGAGGGAAGGGAAGAGGCCTGGGGAGGGGGTGTGGCCTCTCTGCAGAGTCAGGGTTCCAGCTGTATCATGGGCCAGATGAGGAAGCAGCTCCAGGCACTGGTGACCTACTCGGTGCTCAGCAGAAGAGAGCTGGTGAGTGCCAGGCATGCAAATATAGGTGGATGTGGCTGTCCTGGGTTGGTCAGGTTGGACATGGCCAACAGCCTGAAGGGACAGGCCCCTCAGAAGAGGGACAGGCATCAAGGAAATGCTCTGACCACCGGCGGAGGAGGCAGTGCAACCCAGGTCACGGGCTAATAGGCATGAAATGATTAAATGCCAGGTTTTGGGGGTGTTGACTCATCATGCTTCACACCATCTCTGATAGAGGATTTGAGGACTTTTTTTTTTTTGCGGGGGTGGGGAGTTGGGGCCACACCTGATTCTGAGCTCTGTGCTTAAGAATCGCTCCTGGTGATGTATGGGAGAATCACGTGGGGGCTGGAGTGGGGGGCAGGGATCCAACCTGGATCAGCTACATGCAAAGCAAGTGTCTTTCCCACTGTACTATCTTTCCAGCCCTGATAGAGGAATTCCTGTGTCCTCATTTGGGGGGCTAGGCATAGAGAGGTTAAGAAACTTGCTTAAGGTTGCAGAGCTAGCAAATGGACAAGAACTCAGACGCAGGCAGTCTGATCCCCCCAGGCAGTTGGTTCCTGCTCTTCTCTCCCTGAGGGATAGGCTTCCTTGGAGTTTCCTGACCCAGTTGTGGGGGAAACTTACAGGGTTCGGGGTTACTTGATGACTTCCAGCAGAAATAAGATAGGGCAGGCACGTAGCCACTGAGGTCTGTCTTTGCCTCTGGCAGAGTGGACAAAGCCAGGAGGGGAACCACTTCTGGTGGGCCACTGTGGAGTGTTGGCTTAGAAGTCACCTGTCAATCAGAAGGGGGGAGGGTAGCTCAGAGTCCCTTCTGAGTGGAAAAAGGTAGTTGAGAGGCTTGGAAACAGCTTGGGGAAGGAGATGGCTGTAGTAAGGAGAGGTGGGACGAACAGATGAGGGGGAGTGGCCTGGAGCATGTTTCCTAAGATGGACATGAATATATATAGAGAGAAACTAGAGGCTGGGGAGGTAGCATGTGCATGCTTTGCCATGCAGGGGGCCTAGGTTTGATCCCCTAACTGACAATCCCCAGGAGCCAGTAGTTCCTCACTACAGGGTTGGGCCCTACACCTTCACCCCCAATACAAACAAAACAATAAGGGAACTAGGGACAGAGAAATAAATGTGGGACCCCGGCATGACATGGCTCCCCTGAGCTCTGAACCAAGAGTCGCCCCAGCACTCCCAGATATGGCTTGAAAACCAAAAAGGAAGGAAAGAAAAACTAGACAAGCAGTTATTGACCCAGTGGAAGAGGAGATGTGAGCTCACTTGTGCCCACTGAGTCGGGTGGGACTTTCAGGGAGGGGGCGTAGCCCTTGAAGGGTGGACATTCATAGACCTGTAAGAAAGAGCTGGAGGGCGGGTGTGGGGGGTGGTGTGCTCATGCCTTGCACGCAGCCAACCTGGGTTCAATCCCTGGCACCCCATAATGGTCTCTGGAGCCCCGCCAGGAGTGATGCCCAAGCACAGAGCCAGGAGTAAGCCCCGAGCACGGCAGGGAGTGACCCCAAAACAAAAGCAAACAAAGGAAAAGAGCTCGAGTGACCCTCAAGAGTAGGCTCTTGTAGAGAGCATGTAGAGAGCATCTTAAAACTCAAGAGTACAATGGCTGTGGTGGGTGGGGGGCTGGATCCCTCCATGATAGATGAGGTTGGCAGATGCCGGCAGTAGCTGATGAGAAAGACGAGTGGTGGGCGTGGAGCGCGGAGCCACACACGAGGGGTCTGCTGCAGGGGTCCCGCTAGGGCGGGAAGTCACTGCTTGCTCGGTGAGACACGTGGCTCCGTCCCCACGCTTCTCCGCGGGTGGGGTCGGTCTGCACGCGGAGGTTCCGCGCAGCGCTAACAGGCACCCATCCCGCCCCTTCCCCGCAGGATGATCCCGTCCACCAGTCAGACCTTCCTGGTGAACGATTTGGCAGCGGGCCGCGCCTACGACCTGTGCGTGCTGGCCGTCTACGACGACGGGGCCACGACGCTGCCGGCCACCCGGGTGGTGGGCTGTGTGCAGTTCACCACGGCCGGGGACCCGGCGCCCTGCCGCCCGCTGCGGGCCCACTTCCTGGGCGGCACCATGATCATCGCCATCGGCGGCGTCATCGTCGCCTCGGTCCTCGTCTTCATCGTCCTGCTCATGATCCGCTACAAAGTCTACGGCGACGGGGACGGGCGCCGCGCCAAGGGCACGTCGCGGTCGCCCCCGCGGGTCAGCCACGTGTGCTCGCAGACCAACGGCGCGGGCGCCGCCCAGGCCCCGCCGGCGGCGCCCGACCGCTACGAGGCGCTGCGGGAGGTGGTGACCCCGGGCGCCGCGGCCGTGGCCGTGGAGGCCAAGGGCGCCGCGGGCGAGCCGGCCCGCAGCGAGCCCGAGGCGGCCCTGGGACGCGCCCTGGGCGGCTCGGCCACCTCGCTGTGCCTGCTGCCGTCCGAGGAGACCTCCGGGGAGGAGCGCCGGGGCGCGGCGGGCCCCCCGCGGAGGAGCCGCTCCGGGGCGCTGGGGCCGCCCGCCTCGGCGCCCCCGACGCTCGCCCTGGTCCCCGGGGGGGCCCGGCCGAGGCCGCAGCAGCGCTACTCGTTCGACGGGGACTACGGGGCGCTCTTCCAGAGCCACAGTTACCCGCGCCGCGCCCGCCGGACAAAGCGCCACCGCTCCACGCCGCACTTGGACGGGGCCGGAGGGGGCGCGGCCGGGGAGGACGGAGACCTGGGGCTGGGCTCCGCCAGGGCGCGCCTGGCCTTCACCAGCACCGAGTGGATGCTGGAGAGTACCGTGTGAGCGGCGGGCGGGCGGGCGAGCGGGCGCCGTGGACACTGCCCAGCCGCCCGGACGCTGGGGCGAGGACTCGGGGAGAAGATGCAACGCCGAGACGCGGGGTTCGGAGCGGAGACGCGCCCTCTCCTCCTCCACCTCCTCCTCCTCCTCCTCTTCCTCCTCCTCCTCCCCGGAGGGGGCGGGGCTGCCTCAGGCCGGGTGGAGGCCACGCCCCGGGGCGGGGCCCGGACACGCCCCTCCCGTGACTCCTCCCACTCCTGCCCCTCCCCCCGCGCGCTCGCGGACCTCGCTGGAGCCGGTGCCTTACACAGCGAAGCGCGGGGAGGGGCAGGGCCCCCCCGACACTGCAGCACTGAGACACGAGCCCCCTCCTCCCGCCCGGGACCCGGGCCAGGGCCGGGGGGGGGCCCATTCCTTGTATCTGGCTGGACTAGATCCTATTCTGTCCCGCGGCGGCCTCCAAAGCCCCCAACCCCATCCCGTTCAATTTCCCTGGTCCCGTCGGGTCTGGCTTGGGGTTCCCTTTCTTTGCTCCTCTGTCTGTCTCTGTGCCGCCCTCCATCCGTCTCTGTCTTATGTCTCTGTCACTCCCTCTTGGTGTCCTTTTTCTGTAGCGTCCAGACACCCCCATTTCGTCCAGTCTCTCAAGATTACCTCTCCCCCTCCGCCCCACAACGCATCTCCCGGGCAGGTCCCACCGGAAGGACCAGATTATCTTCCTCTTTCCCCCCTCCAAATAAATCCCCACATGAACAAAGTCCAAAACCAAATCCTCCTCCCTCGCCGGAGCCGGGACCCTCCGCCGCAGCAGAATTAAAATTTTTTCTGTGTCCGAGGCCGCTCTGCTGACCTCTGTGTGTGTCCGTATGTCTTGGGGGGCTGGGGGTGGGAGAGGGTGACCTAGATCTCAGCATCAGGACTCCTAAGGGAGGTGGGAAGAAGGAAGGACGGCTAGCCGGGCCCGGGGAGGCTGGCAGAAAGGCTCCTCTCTTCTGAGTGCCTCAGAGGTGGGGAATAATAAAAATAAACTGGAAACTAGCTAACATGTAGTGAGTGCTTACTAGGTGCAAAACACTGAAGTTCATTGAATTCGCACCACCATTTCCGGGACATCAGAACTGTAAGCCCGTTTGACAGGTGGGGAAATTGACGCCGGGAAAACTAACTTTGTCCGCGGTCCACCTCAAAAGAAGGTGGCAGAAAGGGGGATCCCGAAGGGCTTGGCAGTCCCGGAGGTTCAGTACAGCGCCACCTGCTGGCTGGTGAGTGCACGTCTCCTTGGTGCAGGGACCGGGAGATGCAGTCTCGCCCTGGTCAGACCCCGGCTGGGAGGGAGATTCCTTTGGTCCCATTTTACAGAGTGGAATGCGGTGGAGCTGGCTTTTTGACACAGCACCCCTGCCTCACCAGAACACCATGGCGAAATGCCTGAAAGTGGGGGATTAACCCAGTGCGCTCAGTTGACATGATTGTCTCCAAGAGCCTCTTGGCCACTCTGGAATCTGAGGGATGTGCTGGGGGTACCCTGGGTGGTGTGAGGAGAGCAGCATCTCAGGGGAGGCAGAGGGGCTGGACTGGGCAGGGGAAGGTATTGGAAGGGGGGGTGCCCCAGACCTTACAGCAGGTGAGATGCAGTGAAATATTGTTCCTGATCTGAGGAAGAAGGCAGAAGGCCTCATGCCAGCCAGGGGCCCCCCTGAGGCCTGGGAAGGAGGAGAGACCAAAATAGATATGGAGCAAGAGGGAGGGGCAGGGTCTGCCGTGGGAGGCAGCAAGGACAGGTTTGAGATTCCCAGACCAGGAGGCTGCTTTCCTGGAGATCTGGATGTACCTGAGGACCTCAATGATCTGGACTCCTGCTTCCAGGAGCTCCCTACAGCCCTGTACAATCTGTGCATACACAACTGAGTGCACAGAGACGCGTGGGGGCTGTGCACTCCTCTTTCTAGATGAGCAAACCCAAGAGAGAGGTTTAGAAGCTGGCCCTGAATCACACAGCCCGCATAGGGCTGCCTTCCATCCGTTTCACGTTGTTATCAGATTCTTTTTTTTTCTCTTTTTTTCTTTTTTGTTTTGGGGCCACACCCTGGAAGTGCTCAGGGGACCATAGAGGATCCGGGGAATCAAATCCATTTCGACCACTTGCAAGGCAAACGCCTTACCCACTGTACTATAGCTCCAGGCCCTGTCTTTTTGTTTTTAATTTTGTGAGGGTCTCCCAAGTATACCCAGGAAACCCTGGGGACCCCTCTGGCAATTCTCAGCCATCATTCATTGTTCCAAGGGCTCAAGAATGCAGGACTGCTGGGGCCCTGCTGTGCCAGGGAGAGCCCAGGCGCCCCCGCAGGGCTGGGGGTGGAGGCCTACTTTCCATTGGAGAGTTGAGGGAGGCAATGCTAGAGCTGGAGAAATGGACTGTGGAAAGTGCCAGGAAACAGCCTGCCTGATGGGGTGAGGGTGTGGGCTGAGCTGGCATGCCCTTGAAGGGTGAGGGCGGGGATCTGGCCTGAGTGAGGCCAACATGGCCTGCAGAGAATGGGGGGGAGGGTGGGCTATGACCAAAGGTCAAGGTGTGGGGCAAAGGGCTGACAAGGTGGTTCAGTGTCAGAGCACATCATGACATGTGTAAATGTTTAATCCCTGACACTGAAGAAAAAAATAGGGGTGGGGGTGGGGCCAAGATTACTAATGGTAGGGGCTGGAGCAGTAGCACAGTGGGTAGGGGGTTTGCCTTGCACGTGGCAGATCCCGGTTCGATTCCCAGCATCACATATTGTCCCCCGAGCACCGCCAGGAGTAAATCCTGAGTGCACGAGCCAGGAGTAACTCCTGTGCATCGCCGGGTGTGACAAAAAAAAAAAAAAGATTACTAATGGTAGAGTGCTTGTGTCATAGGTATGAGGCTCCAGGTGCCAATTTTTTTTCTCTTTTCTGAGTTGTGGGGTGCCTGGGGAGGGTTTTGGCAGGGATGACCTATTGTCTGATTTGTGGGAGGACTCCAGACTTTGGGGGTGGGCTTACCTTCAAAACAAAATACAGGACCTGCCATCTCAGAGTTTGGGATCCACACATGGATCTATTTGAGGCCCAAACCTTTGGGGTGACACTCACCCCTTCCTTTCGCAGTAGCCTCCAGGTGCTGCGTTGTGTAGAGAGGTGTGTGGGTGTCTGCTCAGGAGCAGAGCAAATGCCTGGACTGTCTAAGGCCCTATTTTTTTTTTTTAATTCAGGGGGGCCACAACTGGCGGTGTTCAGGGTTTACTCCTAGCTCTGAGCTCAGGGGTCACTCCTAGTGAGCTTGGGGGACCACATGGGTGGTGGGATCAAACCCTGGTTGACCTCATGTAAGGCAAGTACCCAGCCCACTGGGTACTGACTCTCCAGGCCCCATGCCCCGTCTTTATAGCCCGATAGCCTGGAGGTAAAATGGAACTCATCCTAAATTAAAAAAAAATTCAGGGAAGGGTTCTGATTGGCTGGATCATAGTCACATGGTACTTCAGTGTTGGTGCAGGGAGCAGGAAGTCTTTAAGTAGAAGGGTCACATGCCAGGTTATGTGCCTGAAAAGGGGGGGGATTGTTAAAAATGTGATGTCTCGGGAGATAGTACAGCGGGTAAGGCTCTTGTCTTGCACGTGACCAACTTGGTTTTGATCCTCAGTTTCCCATATGGTTCCCAGAGCCTGCAAGGTGTGATTCCTGAGCACAGAGTCTGGAGTAAGCCATGTGCACAAGTGGGTATGGCCCACCCCTCCCCCCGACACACCCTTCACAAAAGATTCACTTTATGTCAGAAAGCAAGTGTGATCTTAATAGGATTCCAGATTCTTTGGGTCAGGCTCTTGCAGAGCATTGCACTGCCAGAATTTGTGCTGGTATTGGTGGCTTCTCCCTGTAGTTCTGGCTACTTGAGACATGGAGAGTGGGTTCCAAGAGGGGCAGTCCTGAGACCATGCATTCTAAGAGAATGAAAAGACCTTAGGTATTGGCAAACCACATGGCTTTATTTATTATTCTAATTATTATTCTTATTTTGTTTTTTTGAGTCACACCCAGCGATGCATAGGGGTTACTCCTGGGTCATACACTCAGGAATTACTTTGGCGGTGCTTGGGGGACCATATGGCATGCTGGGAATCGAACCTGGGTCGATCACGTGCAAGGCAAACACCCTACCTGCTATCACTCCAGCTCACCACATGGCTTTATAACCACAGAGTTCTGTGGACTAAGGAAGTCACAAGTCCAGGTTGGATGTGAGGAAAAGCAATCAGTTTTAGCTCATGAAGACAAAGAATGTATTTATATATGTATTATTTTGGGGCCAACCCAGTGGTACGCAAGGCTTACTACTGGCTCTGTGCTCAGGAATCACTCCTGGTGATACTTATGGGACCATATGGGATCCTGGGGATCACATTTGAATTTTTGGTTTATGTATTTTTGGGCTTTGCTGATGACATCGTTCTAATAACACCAAACATTAGCCAAGTGGCACAAATGCTGGCCAACTTCAACCGTGAGTGTGGAAAGGTCGGACTCCAGCTGAATCTCACGAAGACAATGTTTATGAGAAACAGTCTTGTTCCTGACATTCCATTTGCTCTCAACGAAATGAACATCTTCGAATGCAACAGTTAATGTGTACCTAGGTTGAGAAGTCAACATGACGATTGACCTGGCACCTGAGTTGCGCAGGATCGATGAGAGTGGCTTGGAATACCTTCAAGAGCGTTGAAGAAATAGCTAAGAGGACGAAGAACCTCTGACTCTGGGCACATCTCTTCGATTCCACTGTTCTTCCTGCATTAACATATTCCTCAGAAACCTGGGCCCTATGAAAACAGGATGAGAACGCTATTCAGGTCTCCCAAAGAGGAATCAAAAGGGCTATGTCTGAAGTACCACACTTCACTCAAATGAGAGAAAGAATCCAGAGTTCCGACCTCCATCTACAGTAAAAAATCAGGGATGCTGTCTCATTTGCCAAGGCGTCGAAAATCAGATGGGTTGAACACGTAATGAGATTTGGAGACAACCGCTGGACTAGAGCCGTTACCGACTGGATTCCATGGGACATCAAAAGACCGTGTGGCCGCCCACTTACGAGATGGTCAGACTTTTTCGTCAAGACCCTGAACGATCGGTTTGAGGCTCTTCGTGTTCCCAAACAGGCAGATGCTATTGGGCTACACTAGCACGCGACAGGGACGAATGGAGATGTTACTGGCGCCTGCTCGAGCAAATCGATTAGTAATGGGATGTCAAGTGATCAAGTGATCAAGTTATTTTTGGGCTACACCCAGTAGTGCTCAGGACTTACTACTTAACGTGTGCTCAGGGATCTCTCCTGGCAACCTCGGGGACCACATGGGGTGCCAGGGGTCAGACCCAGTTTGACTGTGTGTAAGACAAGCACCTGACTCACCATACTTTTGCTCCAGTCCCTGAACCCAGATTGGCTGTGTGCAAAGCAAGTGCCTTAACCCTTTTACTATGTCTCCAGCCCCAAGGCAAAAAAAATTTTTTTGGGGGGGGGGCTACAACCACCTGTGCTCAAAACTGGTTCTGTGCTCAGGGATTATTTCTGGCAGTGCCTGGGGGACCACATGTGTTGTCAGAGATTGAACCTAGGTTGGGTGCATGCAATGCCAGCTCCTGGCCCCCTGTATTCTCTCTCTGAACCTATGGCAGCCTTTAGAACCATGTACAAACTGGTGATGTCAATACACGAATGGATTCGTGGCATTGTTGTTGGAATCAGAATGATAATGAGACGCACTGGAGTAGTCCTGGAAGAACTTCTCTCCTTGGCCTCATCAGGTACAAATTCTTCTGGAATTGTTGGGGTGTTCTAGAAGTTCCCAGGGGAAGGTTGGATGGGGTAGATTTACTTAGGGGAATCTTGGGGGAAATTTGCTGACTGGCATGAAAGTCTTTCAATATTTGAAGAGCACAAACAGTGCCACCACTCAAGGACTCACTTGGATCTCAACCTCCCATCCTTGGTTCCTCCTTATGCTGGTTTAGGATGCTGCCCAAGACTGTGTCCCACCTTCTTCCTCACTGGTGTACTGTAAGTTGATTTTGGTATGACATTCTCAGTGGTGAGGATGTTTTGTTTTGTTTTGTTTTGTTTGTTTTGTTTTTTGATTTTTGGGCCATACTGGTTGTTGCTTAGGGCTTACTCCTGGATCTGCATTCAGGAATCACTTCTGGTGGTGCTTGGGGACCATATGGGATGACAGGGACTGAACCCAAGTGGGTCACATGCAGGGCAAACGCCTTACCCGCTATACTATTGCTCCAGCCCCAGTGTTTTTTTTTTTTTTTTTTTTTTTTTTTTTTTTTTTTTAAGGAAAGTGAGCTTCCTCAGCCACAGAGGCCAGTATGTATTAGCCTAACACTCTAATTACATCTTTGTTGGATTAGACTTAGTCATTGCCTGCAGCCAGTGCACAATCAGACAGCCTCTAGGGAGTTCCTCTCAAAGGGTTTTCCTTGCCATTAGAACTATAAAAGATGGGCTGAGAGTGGGGGCCAGGAGGTGGCTCAGCAGCCAAGTGCATGCCTTGCATCCATGAGATCTGGGTTTGATTCCCTGTGCTGATGGACAGAGAGACAGCACAGGGAGCAGGACACTGGCCTTGCACGCAGAAGACCTGGACTCGATCCTGGATACCCCATAAGATCCCCTGAGCATCCTTGAGCACAAATTCAGGAGTAAACAATGAGTACTTCTGGGTGTAGCCCCCAAACCAAACTAACAAACAAAAATGATCCCTTGCGTTGCAAAAAGAAAAAAAAAAAAGAGAAAGAGAGGGTTTCTTTGTACAGCAAGTAAAGGGCTTCTTTGCATACGGCCAACTTCTTTGATGCCCTAAATCCAATATGGTACTTCAAGCTCCACAAGGAAAGACCCCGGGGCACAGAGCCAGGAGCAAGTCCCGAATATCACCAGTTGTGACCCTAAATCCTTTAAACCCACCCAATCACGACATCACGACCATCCTGTTGTTCATCGATTCCCTCGAGCAGGCCCCAGTAACCTCTCCTTCATCCTAGCCTTGAGATTTTTTAAAAAAGTGCCACATTCAAGGCTCTTTCAGGGTTAGGAGAATGAGACCCATCATTGTTACTGGTGTTTGGCATATTGGGTACGCCACGGGGAGTTTGCCAGACTCTGCCATGTGGGCAGGTTACATTCGATAGCCTGCCAGTTTGTCCAAAGTAGGAATGAGATAATAAGATGTTGCGGCCGCTCGGTTCCGGGAGCTGGGTTTTATAATCTCTGAGTCTTGGCCGTGATGGGATTACACGGCGCCAGGGGGCCAGTTGGTGGGTGTGACCCCTGCCTACTGGAATTTGGAGGATCTGGGTGGAGGATGCTCAGCCCCATCCACCCAATCATTCCCCAAAAGAATGTGGCTCAAGTGGGAGGCCTAGGCTTGATCCCCCATACCATATGATTCCCCCAAACATTGCTAGGAGCAACCCTTATAGCTGGGAGCAGATTCCTAGCCCCACTTGGTGGGCCTTCTGCATCTCCTAAAAAACAAACAAACAAAAGCTAATAGTATATAAGAATCAAGGTTCTAGGTCTGGCTTAGCAGAGGCAAGCTTACCCTACTTGTCTAATCTCCTGACCCACAAAATCTGTGCGTTTACAAGTTAGATTTGGTTAGGATTGTTATTTAGGTTGGGAGATTTGTTAGGGCCGTTACTGTTTTTGTGTGATAGCTGGAGCAATCAATAGCTGCCATCGGAGACCCTGAGGTAGCCTGAGGAAGAATCAGTCAAAAGAATTGGAAAGCACCAGGCCCTCACATTTTTGAATGAACAAACCAACTCCAGAACGCTTATGACCACGGACTTTTGGCAATGTGTACTAATAAACACATTTTCACTTTCCCTGTCTGACCTGGGTTTCTGACTATTATGACAGGACAAAGCATCCTAACTGATGTTGGCCCCAGCATCCTAGGTGATGCACTGAATATATGACAGGTCAGTGGGCTCCAGATTCAGTTTAGGAGTGGAGTAGTTCCTGCCCTCAAGCTGACTGATGCGTTTCTCACAATGTTTCCCCCTGAGAAGTAAGGGGCGGGGCTGGAGTGATAGCACAGCGGGTAGGGTGTTTGCCTTGCATGCGGCCGACCCGGGCTCGATTCCCAGCATCCCATATGGGTCCCCCGAGCACTGCCAAGAGTAATTCCTGAGTGCATGAGCCAGGAGTAACCCCATGTGCATCACCGGGTGTGACCCAAAAAAAAGGAAAAAAAAGAGGGGTGTATACCTGGGAAAGAGAAATCCGCAGTCATACAGACAGGGGGTGCTAGAGAGACATAAGCAGGTACCAGAAAGGCAGGGACTGGTTGAGCCGCAGAACCCTTGCCCTGCAGTTCAGTCTGATTTAATCTCCAGAAGTGCATGCGCAAACACACACACACACACACACACACACACACACACACACACACACACCATTGAACATATCTATGTACTTTCTCTAAAATTTCTTTTTATATATATGGTTTTGAGGCCACACCTGACAATGCTGCAGTATTCCTGGATCTGTACTCAGGGAACACATCTGGCAGGCTCAGGGGAACCACATCGGATGCTGGGGATTGAACCTGGGTCAGCTGCGTTCAAGGCAACCTACTGACTGTGCTTTTTCTCCAGCCCCACTATGCACTTTTTGCTGGGTTCTGACTCAGGCAGACACAGGGCCCCACACTCTCAGCAGTCCAAGAAGTCAGGCACATTCAGGTGTGTACCTCCAGCCAGTTATTATTTTTTTTAGGGGGGTGGAATGAGGTTTTGGGCCACACGTGGCATTGTTCAAGGTTTACTCCCAACTCTGGGCTCAGAGGTCACTCCTGGTGGTCCTTGGGGGATCATTTGCAATGCTGGGAATTGAACCCAGGTCAGCCATGTAGAGAGCAAGCGCTATCCCATTGTCCTGTCACTTGGCCCCTGACCACCCTCTTGAAATATCACCACTTATGGTGGCTATCATGATTGGGTATCAATCAGACAATGTTCCAACACCAGTCCCTTCACCAGTGTACATTTCCCATCACCAATGTCCCCAGTTTCCCTCCCTCCTCTTGTGACTTTGTGTCTATTGTAGTAGAAAAATATTATGGCAGGGTAGAAAAATAAACACAACTTCTGGATTGGACTCAAGGCTGCGGATTCATAAATGAGGCGAATAACTTAAGGCAGAGGTGGGGTGGGTGCATCATTACTAAGGTTTGGGGGCTCCTGACAGTGGGTTGCGGGGGCCCCAGGTGCTCAGATTCACAGGGCTCTGATGCCCACACATTTCAGGTCCTTGATGAACATGTGGAAGAGGTGGAAGGTGACCGAGGCCTCCAGGCAGCCAGGGGACTCCTAAGGAGAGAGGGGAGAGTGAGGGAGCATGTCCTGGGGTACTGCTGCCCCCCTCCAGAGAGCCCCTAGAGTTGGTCCAGCCAGCGATGAAGGTGGCCCTGGGATTGGGGGTTCGCTGAGGTTTGACTGGGGAGCTATGGGCAGAGGGAGACCTAGGGGGCAGGGCCTGGGCCAGAGAGGGAAGATCTCTTATCTCCAGCGCCCACAGACGGTGGCCAGTGGCCCACACTCAGCAGGTCTAGAGCTGGGAGTGAGTGTGATACAGTGTGCAGAGGGGCCGGGCCAGGACAGGCCCCAGGGAGGGGTCAGCCACGGCCCCCAGGACCTGCAGGGTCAGGGCCAGCTCGACCTGTAGGGCCCTGGGATGCTTCCACACCTAAAGGGGAATGGCAGGAGAAGGAACAGGTGAGATGAGAGGCGAGGAAGGAGGAGAGGCCAATCAGTGGACATAGGTAGGGAGTGGAAAGACGGTGAGGTCGACTTGGGGCTGGAGTGAGGGGGAGGCTGTACTTGAGTGGGGAGGGCACTTATTTGCCTGTGGTCAAGTCAGGTTCAATCCCTGGCATTCTTTATGGACCCCCGAGCACCGCCAGTAGCGATCCCTGAGTGCAGAGCCAGAAGTAAACCCTGAGCATCACCGAACATTTCCCAAGAAACAAAACCCAAACAAGCAAGCAAAAAAGATGAGGGCAAGCATGGAAGGTGACCTGGGGGTTGTGGAGGAGGTCTGGGGAGATGGTTGGGGGTTGGGAGAGCAGCGAGGCTGACAGGGAAGACATGGAGGTGAGCAATGGAGAGGAAGCAGGAGGTGAGAGAGGCCAGCTGAGGGGGGACCAGGAGTGGCATTTTGGGAAGAACAGCAAGGAGGGGACAGTGACATGCTGGGCTGTGCTGGGGCAGAGCCCCGAGAGATCAGAAAAGAGAAATAAAAAGGAAGTAGCTGAGAGTGGAGTGAGAGCCATGGGAGGGGGTGGGGTAAGAGAGAGCGAGAGAGAGAGAGAGAGAGAGAGAGAGAGAGAGAGAGAGAGAGAGAGAGAGAGAGAAGAGGGGTGGTAGGAGAAGGTACCTGTTTCACATGTGGTTGACCCTGATTTGATTCCTGGTTTGATCCCTGGCACCACATAGCATCCCCCAAACCCCGCCAGGAGTGATACTGAACACAGAGTCAGGAGTCAGCCCTGAGCATTGCTGAGTGTGGCCTCAAAACAAACATACCCAAAGTGGAGTTGAGAGTTGGGTTAAGGCTCTGGCCACGGGGGATAGACAGGGGCCCCATGGCAGGGACAAGGTCAGGGAGCAGCTGAAGAAGGATGGGGCCTGAGAGAGGTGTGGGGACATTGGCGCAGGGGGAAGAACCAGGTGGGATGGGAGGTGAGGGGAAAAGGGAGAGGGTGGATGTGGGCCCCCTGCTCCCCACAGCTGCCTCAGGTCCCGGGTCCTGGGGAACAGGCGGGCATTACAGTCCAGGCCTTCTGCAGGATTGTGTCCTCCTGGAGAGAGCCGGGTCAGCCCTGCAGGGTATAGGCTCGCCCACTACCGCAACAGTGAAGGCTGGTGGAGGAGGGCTTGAGTTCAGGGGGAAGAGAAAGGGTAAAGGCCAACCTGGCCAAACAGTCAGAGGCTAGCACAGAGTATAGGTTTGAGGCTGGCCCGCAGCAGAGGTTCAAGGCTGGCCCAGGGGTTGGAGTGATAACACAGAGGGCATTTGCCTCACACGCGGCCGACCCGGGTTTGATTCCCATCATCCCATATGGTCCCTTGAGCACCACCAGGACTAATTCCTGAGTGCAGAGCCAGGAGTAACCCCTGAGTGTTGCCGGGTGTGACCCCCCTCCCCCCCCAAAAAAAAAGTCTGGCCCAAAGCAGAGGTTCAAGGCTGGTCCGCAGCAGAGGTTCAAGGCTGGCCCAGAGTAGAGGTTCGAGGCTAGCCCGCTGCAGGAAAGAGAGGAGCAACAGCAGAGCCTTCGAATTCAAAGGAGGCACCGTGTCAGCTCACTGGTGCATCCTTGATCTTCTTAAAGGCCTCCAGCACGCTGGAGAACAGAGACTTGAGTCTACCCATGCCACAGGCCTATTTGATTGTCAGGGGCTTGGAAGTGGAGATGGGGCTGGCTTCAGCCAAATCATGTCCCACCACCACCAGCAGAAAGAAGCCTGGTGCAGCCACAGCCACACGGCGCGCACCCACTGGCGGCAGAGTCGGTTTTTGAAGCAGGCTAGCTGAGCAATCCTGGCTCATGAGTGGAGAGAGGCCAGCCGGAAACCCCACAGTCCCTCATCAGCCTTTAGTCTGCAGCGGGGGTGGGGCTGCCTTCTGAGCCAGGTGAGCTCACAGGTGTGGGTGGAGCTAGGTGAGCCGGGAAAGAACTCACCTAAAAAGAAAGGGAAACTGAAAGCAAATCTCAGGAGGGAGCGGGCTGTGTTTTTGTTTTAGGCCAGCCCCCGCTGTGATCAGGACATTCTCCTGGCTTTGTGCTCAGGGATCCCTCCTAGCGGGGCTCAGAGGACCATTTGGGATGTTGGGGATGGAATGGGTGTAGGGTGGTGAGGTGGTGGTGGTGGGGGGGGGGCCCATGCAAGGCAGACGCCCTACCTGCTGTACCCCCAGTGCTGAACCTGCTCTGCTCCCCCAGCGTTTGGGGTACTCCCTGAGACTTCTGGGGGGGGGGCGGGGAGTCTCTCACTGAGGCTGGCAGGAAGGCATTGGGAGGGTAGGAGGCTATTACCATGGAGTGGGGCTGGATGGGCAGGAAAGTGAGGGACACTGGATATGTGGCAGAGAAATTTCTCGATGGGTCATGAACTCACACATGTTAGGCCCCGAACATGTCTGGGAGGACTTGCTTTTACGATCAGCCTCATTTTACTGATGGGGAAACTGAGGCACATTGCATTGCTTGAGGGCCCTCCACAGCTGGCTAATGGCAGAGCTGGGGTTTGAGCAGAGTTCTAGGCAGACCCCCCCCCCCCCCCATTCTGTCCTCAGCCTCAGAAGAAGAGGTGGGTGCTCTATGTCAGCCACGGACTCCTGGCTCTCCTCTGTTCCCCTCACAAGCAGTCAGAGCTTGCCTTCTGGGTCCAGGGACAGGGGCCTAACTGGGGGGGGCGAAGGCAGAGTGGAGGTGCAGACGCCCTGCAGACTAGTGCTGCTCTCATCATAGCCTCCGGTGATCATACGGGGGTGCGGCAGGAAGGAAAATGTAGATTTCATGCCTTTAATTTTTTTTTTTGGCCCCGAGGTGCAGAGAGTTATTAATCATAGTCGTCAGCTCCTAACACTCTCAACTGGCTCATGAAACCCCTCTAAGCTTTTACAGCACCCTCACACCTCCCGCCTCTACCTCTGCACCTCGCAAACAGGGTCCTCAATGCATTTGAGGTCTAGGCTAAAGATGCGTCTTTAGAATTTGTGATTTTGTGTGTGGAAATTGTTTCCAATTTACATAATGGGATTATGTTCTCAGTCTTCTATTTCTCCTCCTCTCTCCTATTATCAAGCTTGCCACTGTGTTTCAGATATTCCGTTCCATAAAGCCGTGTCTACCACGTGCCCCAGTCTCTAACTGCTGATGGTGCCCACGTACCAGATTTACCAGTTCATCAAGTGATGGAGTTGGGGGTTGCTTTTAGTCCCTGTCACTCTAAGGGTGACCAATGTCTTCTCCAGTTGAAATTGTCTACACCTGTGCTTCCTGTCCTCCTACTGGTTGGACCCTTATCTCATGTCCTGGTCCCCCACTTATGGGACTTCCACCTGTGGCCCCTTGGAATGTCCTGGGAGCCTTTGGGGGCATGCCCTCTAGCTGAGAAATGCCAAAGCCCCAGGTCGGGGCTGGAGCGATAGTACAGCGGATAGGGCGTTTGCCTTGCATGCAGTCAACATGGCCAACACGGGTTCGATTCCCAGCATCCCATATGGTCCCCTGAGCACCGCGAGGAGTAATTCCTGAGTGCATGAGCCAGGAGTAACCCCTGAGCATCGCTGCGTGTGACCCAAAAAGCAAAATAAATGAATAAATAAATAAAGCCCCAGTGTCTCTGCTTGCCCTGCACACTGCTGACTCAGGTTTTATTCCTGGCACCCGTATGGTCCACCGAGTTCCTCCATGAGTGATCCTTAATCACAGAGCCAGTAGTAAACCCTAAACACTTCCAGTGTGGCTCGAAAACTGAATAATTTTTTTGTTCTTATTAGTGCACTGCAGGCACTGAATTTTTGGTTTCTTTCATTTTCCTTTAATTTAAGCTTAATTACCCATATGTGTTTGGTGGGTACCCTAATGGGCTGTGCTGTTCTAAATACACATCAATTGGTCTACAAAGAGTTGCACTCGTTTCTCTCCCTCTGGAAATGCTGCAGAGTGCATATATCCCCCAACACAGCCATCCAACTCCAGGGTCTGGTTTAGATGGCGGGCTACTGGACCTTGACTGACAGCCAGGTGCAAAATAGATGAGACATCTGAGGTTGTAGAAAGAGAGGAGTGAATTTTTCATGCGGAAGGAATGTAAATACTTTGTGGCCAAAAGGTCTAATGCAGTGGGTAAAAAAATAATAAATAAAAATGGTGGGCTGGGGCTGGAGCACAGTGGGTAGGGCGTTTGCCTTGCATGTGGCTGACCTGGGTTCGATTCCCAGCATTCCATATGGTTCCCCGAGCACCACCAGGAATAATTCCTGAGTGCATGAGCCAGGAGTAACCCATGTGCATCGCTGGGTGTGACCCAAAAAGCAAAATAAAATAAAAAATTTAAAAATGGCGGGGGCCAAAGAGATAGCATAGTTGGTAAAGACACTGGTCTTGAGCATAGCTGATGGTCATCCAGTCCCTGGTGTCCCATATGGTTCCCCAGTCTCCCTCAGAGTGATCCCTGAGGACAGAATCAGGAGCAAGCCCCTAGCACAGCAGGGGGCAGCTCCTGAAGCGTTCCCTCCCCCCCCCCTCAAATAATAAAAGGGAAAGAAAAGAAAGAAAAAAAAGTTTGGGGCCAGAGATATTAGTCAATGAATTGAGGGGTCTTTGCAGGCAGGGGATCAGGGCTGGAAATCTGGGCTCGTTCACAGGGCATCTCTCGGAGAGACACCTCTCCCAGAGTACTGAGCCTGGGGTAGCCAGGCACCACCAGGAGTAACCCCCAAACAAACAAAAAGTAGTTCGAAGACATAGTACAGTGGGTAGGGCGTTTGCATGGAACTGACCCGTGTTCAATCCCCAGCATCCCATATGGTTTCCTGAGCACCTCCAGGAGTAATACCTAAGTACAGATCCAGAGTTAACCCCTGAGTATTAGCAGGTAAGGCCCCCAAACAATCAACTGTGAGGACCATATCTGGTGATGCTTGGGACACTAGTGCCAGACTCAGCACTGCTGGGAGGAGGAGAGGCAGTGTTCGTGAAACTGGATGAAGCCCAGGGCCCTGCAGCACTTGAGTCATGGCCCAACCCTGGATTATTGAGGGGTTTTATTTTCGTTTGTTTGTTTTATTTATTTAGTTCGTTTGTTTTCTTTTTTGAGTCACACCTGGCTGTACTCAGGGGTCACTCCTGGCTTTGCACTCAGGAATCACTCCTGGTGGTGCTCGGTGGACCCTATGGGATGCCGGGGATCGAACTCGAGTTGGCTGCATGCAAGGCAAACACCCTTCCCTCTGTACTGTCATTCTAGCCCCTGTTGGAGGATTTTAAATTTTTGTTTGTTTTGAGCATACCTGATGGTGCTCAGGGCTTACTCCTGGCTTTGTACTTTGGATCACTACTGATGGGGCTCCAGGGATTACATGGGGTGCCAGGGATCAAGCCCAGGTCAGCTACATGCAAGGCAAGTTCCTTACTCAATGTCCTATCTCTCCAGCTCCTGTTGGAGCCTTTTTGTTGTTTTTCTCTTTTGGCTTTTGGGTCACACTCAACTGTGCTCAGGACTTTCTCCTATGCTCAGGGATAACTCCCGGTGCGGTCTGGGGGACCATACGGGGTGTTGGAGATGGAATCCAAGTCACCTGCTCTTGTACTATCACTCTGGTCTGAGACTATTATGGTTTGATTCTATTTTGGTTTGGGGGCCACACCTGGATATGTGCAGGCTTTACTCCTGGCAGGGCTCAGAGTACCATATGGGATGCTGGGGATCGACCCCAGGTCAGCTATATACAAGGCAAATGCCCTCTCTGCTGTACCCTTGCACTGGCCCCAACTATGCGATTTTTAAAACATTTCTTCAAAGTCAAAAACATTTCTTCAAAGTCTGGCTGTCCTCGCCGGGGCCCCTTGGAGGGGAACGGGTTGAGCTTTCCTCCCCGCCCCGACCAGGGCTCTGGCAGCCGAAGACCTCCAGGACCAGCCACCACCATGCTGAGACCACTCTCCGCATACCTGAAGGTACCGGCAGAGGAACAAAGGCAAGCGGGTCCCGGGGCTGAGATCTCCAAGCCTACTTGGATCGGGGCTGAGCATCCTCCACCCAGATCCTCCGAATTCCAGTAGACGGGGGTCACACCCACCAACTGGCCCCCTGGCGCCGTGTAATCCCATCAACGGCCAAGACTCAGAGACTATAAAAACCAGCTCCCGGAACTGTGCGGCGCAAATGCGGCCGCGTGACATCTTATTATGACATCTTATTATCTCATTCCTACTTTGGGCAAACTGGCAGGCTACTGAATGTAACCTGCCCACACGGCAGAGTCTGGCAAACTCCCCGTGGCATACCCAATATGCCAAATACCAGTAACAATGATGGGTCTCCTTCTCCTAAAGAGCCTTGAATATAGCACTTTCTTAAAAATCTCAGGGCTAGGATGAAGGAGACGTTACTGGGGCCTGCTCGAGGCAATCGATGAATAACAGGATGGTCGTGATTCGTGATTCGTGATTCTTCAAAGTATTTGATCCTGGGAACTGGAGCGATAGCATAGCAGATAGGGCCTTTGCCTTGCACGTGGCCAACCCGGGTTTGATTCCCAGCAACCCATATGGTCCCCTGAGCACCACCAGAAGTAATCCCTGAGTGCAGAGCCAGAAGTAACCCCTGTGCATTGCCGGGTGTGACCCAAAAAGCAAAAAACAAAACAAAACAGAACAGAAAAAAAGCAAAGTCTTTGATCCTTTCCCTACTCAAAGTGGGTTCACCCCCCTCCCCTTAAATTTGGGACAGGGGACTTAGAGGTGAAAGCTTAGCTTTCTGGATGTCAAATTGAGTGGGTGCCGGTTGCTCATGACCTTCAGGACTAATTCAGCGAAGGCATCTTCTGCTTGGTCCTCTTGAGGCTGTCACTCTGGAGGGTGACAATCCTGAGACCCCCAGGCACCCACCCTCACTTGAAGGGAACTGCCAGCCTTTGGAGGCACCAGCCCCACTCCCAGATCCCAAACTTGATTGGGGCCCTCCCACCTTTCATCCTCACTCACCAAGTCATTTTCCCCACCACCCTCAAGGTTCTGGGACCAGAAGAAATAAAGGAAGTAGGGATTAGAGTGATAGTACAGTGGGTAAGGCATTTTCCTTGCACATGGTCAGCCTGAGTTGGATCTCCGGCACATCCCATATGACTCCCGAGCACCGCTGGCAGTTTCGGGATGGCCCCAAAACAAAACAATAAATAAAAGAATTATATCCATATCCATAGGTTCATATAATCTCCTTCTTATAGTAAATGTTTTAATTATATTACGTATGCACATATTCGTATTGAAGCATGGCATACAGATACATGTAGATACTATGTGTACTGTGAATGGTTAGTAACTATAGAACAAATAACCATGGACTCTTTTTTCTTTTTTTTTGCTTTTTGGGTCACACCCGGCGATGCACAGGAGTAACTCCTGGTTCATGCACTCAGGAATCACAGCTGGCGGTGCTCAGGGGACCATATGGGATGCTGGGAATCAAACCCGGGTCGGCTGCATGCAAGGCAAACGCCCTACCCGCTGTGCTATCGCTCCAGCCCCAACCATGGACTCTTGATCATGTAATTTAGATGTGGTTATCTTGGTAGAGACACATCTATCACTGTCACTGTCCTTCCATTGTTCATCTATTTGCTCGAGTGGGCCCAGTAACGTCTCCATTGTGACAATTGTTACTGTGTTTGGCATATCGAATACACCATGGGGAGCTTGCCAGGCTTTGCCGTGCGGGTGAGATACTCTCGGTAGCTTACCGGGCTCTCCGAGAGGAGTGGAGGAATCAAACTCGGGTTGGCCATGATGGCCGCTTGCAAGGCAAACGCCCTACCCACTGTGCTATCTCTCCATCCCAGAGACACATCTACTAATGTATTTTCTATGTTTTTTTTTCTTTTTGGGTTATACACCATACATGCTCAGGGGTTATTCCTGGTTCTGAACCCAAGAATTACTCCTGGTGGTGCTCAGGGGACCATATATGATGCCAGAGATTCCAGCATGGGTCTCTGCCATCACAGTCACAGATAAGGCAAGTGACATTACCTCTTGTACTCTCTGGCGCTTCATATTAATAGTTTGTAACATCCCCAAACTAGAAGCAATCCATAGCAAGCAAATGACTCAATATTTTGTTGCTGGCACATCCAGCAGGGGAATATTACTCAGCAATAAATAGGAATATGTACAAATTGGATGGATTTTAAAGGTATTGTGTTTTAATGGTGGAAAAAAGTCAGTTTCAAAGGTTACATGCTCCTGATTCCCTTTATATAACTTTCTTAACACGATGAATTATAGAGCTGGAGAACAGATCTGTAGTTGTCAAGGGTAACGGAAGAAGAGGGAGGGTGGATAAAGAGGTGCACGGGGCATTTCCTTGTGGTAAGGAAACAATTCTGTAGCTTGATTGTGGCATTTATATGTATGATCAAATGTCACCAAATTATACACAAAGACGTGAGAAAGGGGAAGCGAGCGGAGGAAGCTGGCAAAGGCCCAGAGCTCTGTCATTTAGGTTTTTGGATTGTCACAATGTCACTTTCCCAGTTTTGAGAACAACCTGCAATTGCTAATGTGGGATAGAAAAACTCTTTTCTGTAGAGTTTTTGCAATTTCCTGTAAGGCTATCATATTAAAACGAATAAACAAACAACTGGGCTGGAGTGAGAGTATAGTGGGGAGGGCCTTTCCCTTGCATCCTGCAGACCCTGGTTGAATCCCCGGCATTCCATATGGTCCCCCATGTATCGCCAGAAGTGATGAGTCCTGAGTGCAGAGACAGGAGTAACCCCTGAGCATCGTGGGTGTGCCCCCCCCCCCCCAAAAAGAAGAAAAAAAAATTAACTTGAGGATCCAAGGAAGAAATAGTATAGTGAGTAAGGCATTTGCCTTACATGTGGCTTAGCCAGGTTCAGTTCCTGGCACTGTATCGTGTACCCTGAGCACTGTTAGCAGTGATCTCTGAGCACATAGCCAGGAATAAGCTCTGAGTACAGGAGATTGTGACCCCCAAAACCCCACACCCTCATAAGTTCAATTTTATGGGAAATAGTACAACAGGTAGGACACATACCTAGCATGCACCTGACATGGATTCAATTCCTGGCATAACAGGGTCCATACAATGTTTGGTCCCCTGAGCATTGCAGGGTACAGCCTTGGAGGCTGCCAGGACAGCAGCAGTGACTCCGCTAATGTCCATCACTGCAGGAGTGACCCCAGTATTGCCCAACACTGCAATAGTGACCTCGGTAATGGCCAGTACTGCAGGAGTGACCCCAGTAATACTCAGCACGGCAGGGTCCAAACAACTTGGCATTCTTGGGCTCTTGCATTGAACTGATGACCTGGTGGGGCCCCAGAAAATTTCTGAGAACCACTTGAGAGGCCAAAAAATTCTTTAAGGCTGGAGAGATAGCTCAGAGGGCTGGAGTGCATGCGAGTCAGGCATAGAGCATGGATCACATCCTCAGCACCACACAACTGCCTGTGCATGCAGGATGCAGACCCAAGGCCCCTGTAACTGCTGGGGAGGATCCCTTGGGGTAGGGAGGGCTCTCACCTGCCCCACAGCCTGTTGTGGAGTCTGGTGGCATGCTTCTGGGAGCCTCCTTTTATACTCCCATCTGGGAAGAGCATCTGTGAGTTCTGGAGGGTGGCCAAGGAGGAGATTATCTGGTGCCGGCAGGGTGTGGCTTATGGGTGTGATCCCTGAGTCACAAAAGACTGGGGGAAGCAGACAGAAGATCTCTGTTCTGGTCCGTTGAGTCCAGAGTCCAAGGTCACAAAGTTCCGCATTATCTGGGTTCCATGGGACTTCATTCTTGAGTGAGGCTAAGCCTGAGAGTTCAGAAAGTGGCCTGGAGCGTGGTGGTGGTTGGGCAGTGGAGGTTGGCTGCTGGGACTGGGTCCCTTGTGGTGGAGAAAGCTCTAACTCGCCCCACAGCCTGGCGCGGAGTCCCCAGCCCCCAGTAAGTTGATAAAAATGTATTGAAAAGATCACAGCAGCATTTTAGCATTTTCCCATTCTGTTCAGTCGCTCCTCCCCTCCCTCTCTCTCCCCAGCCACACCCGACAATGCCATTATTTTCAGGCAATTTCCTTTCTACATCCAAATCAACCACACAGGTTCTTGTTGATTTTACGAAAGTGGCGTCAATCATCCTGAATGCATTTTCCTGCAATTAACTTTTTTCTCCTTGTAACACTCCTGAAAAATGTGTAACTAGTCAGAGGGGGTTGTGGTGAGAGGGGCAGACTTGGGGACCTCAAGTGGGGGGTTTCAACTACCCTTTCTGTATGACACCCCTGAATTCTCCCAAGAGCCCTACAGCAGGATGAGGGTTGGGGGGTTACGGGGAGCTAATGGCAATCACAGGACCACTTCCTCAAGGGCAGAAAGTGAGGGGAGGAAAGAAAAGAGACATCGGTTCCTTAGAGGTCCAGGAAAATGGTTCGGTTCATCCTGCAGCAGCTCAGACTCCACGCCCAGATCCCAACCTCATTGGCCCTGCATCTCCTCCATGCTCACTTCCCTATCTTGCCAACACCTGCAGAACAGGTGTGAGACATTCCCTCTCCCTACAGCCCTTCCCGGCCCATCCCTACGCCCAGAAAGTCAAGAGGTATTCTGGACTAGAAGCTGGAAGCTGGCACTGGTTAAATGGATCTGAATCCAGAAGAGGGAAAACATAGCAGATAGAGGTGAAGGGTTAAAGGTGAAAGGGGAGATCAGTGAGGAGAGATGTACAAGGGCACAGGTGGGCAGGGCTGGAGGCGAGGGAGGCATCCACTGAAAGAGCAAGAGTTGAGGGGCCGGAGCGATAGCACAGCGGGTAGGGCGTTTGCCTTGCACGTGACTGACCCGGGTTCGATTCCCAGCATCCCATATGGTCCCCCGAGCACCGCAAGGAGTAATTCCTTAGTGCAGAGCCAGGAGTAACCCCTGTGAATCAGCGGGTGTGACCCAAAAAGCAAAAAAAAAAAAAGAGTTGAGATGGCGTTGGTGTGACAGGAGAACAGCCTGCAGGAAGGTGCTGGCCACTAACCTAGCTGAGAAAGCATCTGAAAAGTTGACCCCCAATGGAAAAACATTCCCTTGTGTAGACATTGCCAAGCAGAACAGGACAATGCTCTGTGATTCCCTTAAGCAAACATCTTTTATTCTTTTCTTTAATTTTTTAAAATTTTTATTAGTGAAACACCATGAGGTACAGTTGTAGACTTACAAATTTTTGTGCTTGGGTTTCAATTATACAATGATCAAGTACCCATCCCTCCTTCTTCAATTTTTTTTTAAACTTTGGGACCACACCCAGCAATGTTCAGGGGTTACTCCTGCACTCAGGAATGAATTACTACTGGTGGGCTCAGGGGACCATATGGGATGCTGGGAATCAAACTCAGGTTGGCTACATGCAAGGTAAACACCTTGCCCGCTGTATTATCGCTCCTTCCTCCCTCTTCTCTGGTATCTCTGTATCTTTTATACCTACCCGGCCCTTGTTAATGAACCCCGTCTCTGTACCAACACAGCTTAGAAAAGCGCGAGGGACGGGCATTCCTCGCTGGGTTGTGCCCATACTCCGCCCCTCTGAGGGCGCACTCTCGCTTTTCCTAAATTTCCTGTCTCACTCAGAAGCACACAACTTGCTCTTCGGGTAAACCTGCATGTCACTTGAGGGTGTCCAGGGCTCCCCCAAAACCGTTTCTCTATTTTGTATTTCTCTCAGTTCCTTCCTCTGTGGTTCAAAAGGGCCTGGAGCAGGGTCCTGAAGGATCAGGGCCTAAAGGAGCAGGGCCTAAAGGATTTTTTGTCTTTTGGGGTCACAACTATCAGGTTTACTCCTACTTCCTGGGGTTCAGGGGACCATATGTGTTGTCAGGAATTGAACCCTGCATGTAAGGAAAGCACCCTACCCACTGTACTATTGCTTCAACAATAGGCCCTAAAGGCTTTAACCCTGATGGGTCTTTGCCTGCAACATTGGGATGGGGGAGAGAGATTTGAAGGGAAGACAGAAGAGCAGGGGACGGGTTAGAGAGACTGGAGAGGCGAGTCCCATGAAAGTTCAGGTGAGCAGGTGAATTACGACGTTCAGTGGCTGGACCTCCTCCTGACTTGCTCCTTGCCTGCCTCTCCCTCCTCAGGAGAGGCCCCAGGTCTCTCAGGAATGTCTCCTCACATGTCTCCTTTCAAATCTGACCTGTGGGTCTCCTCTTCACCTCACCCCCCAAACCAGCCCGCTCTCTTTTGCTCCGCAAAAGATGCAGCCTTGACACCCCTCACCTTTCTTTTTTTTCATTTTGGGTTGCACCTGGCGATGCACAGGGGTCTCCTGGCTTTGCACTCAGGAATCACTCCTGGTGGTGCTCAGGGGACCATATGGGATGCTGGGAATCGAACCCAGGTCAGCCGTGTGCAAGGCAAATGTCCTACCCGCTGTGCTATCGCTCCAGTCCCACCCCCCAACTTTTTATGGACTACTATAGGCAAGAGGTCCCCCTGTGTGCCTGGCCTGAGGGAGTGTCGTCTGTCTGGGTTCGTCAGTGGGAGAGCATCTCTGGGAAGGGCAGGAAGGGGTGTCAGCCCACAGTCTGAGGGGCATGGGGGAAAGGCTTCCCTGGAAGAGCAGCCTTCATATCTCCCAATGAGGGAGGAGCAACGAGAGGAGAGGCAGGTTAGAGGGAAGCCTCAAGCTGGACAGGTGGACAATGAGAGCCATGGGGGTTATTTGCGAATGTTCCCCCCCCCTCCACAGGCTCTACAGGGTGTATTTTCCACAGTCTAGACACATGTGTCGAGGCTGGAGCAATAATAAAGCAGATAGGGCATTTGCCTTGCATGCGGCCAACCTGGGTTTGATTCCCAGCATCCCATATGGTCCCCTGAGCACTGCCAGGAATAAATCCTGAGTGAAGAGCCAGGAGTAACCCCTGAACATCGCTGGGTGTAGCCCAAAAAGCAAAAAAACAAAAACAAACAAACAAAAAAAAACAAAAACAAAAAAATAATAGACACATGTGTCAATATGCTGACCTCCTGGGTCTTCAGGGTAGTCATGGGTAGTCAAGGTCTTTTTCCCATTCTCCAGAGGAGGAAACAGGCACAGAGAAACCATCTACCTAGAGCACAGCTGGGTCTTGGATCCCAGTCAAACCCAGACCAGCCTGACTCCTAAGAGCTCACCAACTCCTAAAAAGCTCTTCCTTTTCCCCTTCTTGATCCCATTCTTGTTCTTGTTCTTGTTTTCATTCTCATTCTCATTATTCTCCTTCTCTTTTTCCTTCTTCTCCTCCTTTCTTGTCTTTCTCTTTCACAGCCCCAGCTATGCTTGGGGGCTGCTCCCTGCTTAGTGCTTAGGGGCTGCTTCTGGCTTAGTGCTTGAGGGACCATGCATTGCAGGGATTGAACCTAGGACTCTGACAAGAAAAGCCTGCTGTCAAGCCCTCAGAGCCATCTACTCTGTCCGGAGCTTACCTTCTCAGCAGAGCAGGTAGACTCACCAAGGCAGTGGTCCCTGCTTTCTCTGATGTCTGGTCACTCACAATGCAGCAGTTTCTACCAGGCTCCTGAGAATGTCTCCAGGGTCAGGACTGGATCATTGTCCTACCTGCTGAATGAATAAACTAGAAGAATAGGATACACATGAAAAGAGGAGTTAGGGCTGGGCTTTGAATGGGATGGATGTGGATGGATGGATAGGTGGATGGATGTATAGGTGGGTGGGTGAATGAGTGGACGAAAGGGTGGGTGAATGATGGATGGACAGATGGATGGATGGATGAATGAATGGGTGTGTGGGTGAATGGACAGATGGACCAACCAATGGGTGGATGAATGAATGGATTGATGGGTGGGTGGGTGGATGGACAGATGGATTAATGGGTGTATGGATGGATGAATAGATGGCTGGGTGGGTGGATGGATGGATGGATGATGAGTAAGTGGATGGATGGATGATGAGTGAGTTGGTAGATGGGTGATGGGTGAGTGGATGGCTGGATAATTGGATGATGGATGGGTAGATGAATGGGTAAATGAGTAGATGTTGGTAAGGAGAGAGAGGAAGATCTTACCCAGCTTTGCCTCTAACTCTGGCTGTAGAAAGGTAGGTACTTCTGGTGGATATATTTCCCATGGAGTCTCTTGCCCCATTAGGTGACTCTGGGTTTAGCTCTGTATTTCTTAGGTCGCAATCCCTGGCCCTTTGATGCAGTCTGCCTTTATTCTGGCTCTGGCCTCTATCTTGATGTCTGCCTTTCTGTTTCAGCTTGTTCCCATACTTTTATCCACATCTCCATGGTTCCTGGGTCCCCAGGGGACAGGCTTTAGCCTTATTCAGTGTTTCTCTGCCTTGGCTACACATTAAAAACTTCTGGGGAGGGCTGTAGAGATGATACAACTTGCCTTGCATACGGCTGACCTGGGTTCAGTCCCCTGCACCCATATAGTCAAGGGTAGTACTGAATACAGAGCCAGGTGTAAACTCTGGACACAGCTAGGAGTCTCCCCACAACCCCACCCCCAAAAAATAAGAGAAAGAAAGAAAAGACAAAGAAAGAAAGAAGGAAGAAAGGAAGACACACAGAGAAATCTCGGATCCGACCAACTTGTGGCAGAGATGGTCCAGGACTTTGCAGTAGGCCTTCTCCACTGGGTTGCTCCAGATGAGGGCAGGCGCCATCCCTCTGCCTGCTCTCTAAGAGCTCCAGTGGTTGCCATTCTCTAGAAGCCAGCAAGAAGCACCAACTCCCATGTGGCCACGATCCAGAGAGACACACAGGAATCTCAGACCCAAGCAGCTTGTGGCAGTGATTTCTTCAGACCCTAATTATTAAAATCTTAGAATTCCTAGAGTGCGTGGCCATTCTCACGGCTGCGCGACATTATATTATATCGATAACAAGCAATACAAAACACATTGTCTAGCAATTGTATTTTCGGTAGGCATGAGGGGTGGTAGGACTGATCTCGAAATATCGAAGGTAACTAGAGGAAAAAATACTTTGCAAATTGTCTGCCACACAGGCAGGGGGAGATGTGGAATGGTGTGTGTGTGTGTGTGGGGGCGGGGGGGATACTGGGGATTTTGGTGATGGAAAATGTGCGCTGGTGAAGGGATGGGTATTTGATGACCATATGATCAAAGTTCAAACCTGAAATTTTTGTTACTGTATTTCACGGTGAATTAATAAAAAATAGAAAAACTAAAAAATTAAAAAAATAAGGAAAAAAGGAAAGAAGGGAAGAAAGAAAGAAAGAAGGAAAGAAAGAAAGAAAGAATCTGGGGATAATAATAGAGATAGGTGATAATAACAGATAATGATAAAAGTAGCAAACTTTTTTTTTTTTTGGCTTTTTGGGTTACACCTGGCGATGCACAGGGGTTACTCCTGGCTCTGCACTCAGGTATTACTCCTGGTGGTGCTGGGGGACCATATGGGATGCTGAAAATCGAACCTGGGTTGACTGCGGGCAAGGCAAACTCCCTACCCGCTATAAAGTAGCAAACATTCTTGGGGTGTGTATTCTATGCCAGACACTATTTTTTAAACTTTTTTTCTTTTTCTTTTTGGCTTTTTGGGTTTCACCTGGCAATGCTCTACACTCGGGAATTACTCCTGGCAGTGCTCAGGGGACCATATAGGATGCCAGGGATAAGCCACGTGCCAGGTCAGCCACGGGCAAGGCCAACTCTACCCTCTGTATTATCTCTTTGGTTCCGGAATGGCAAACTCTTGAAGTGACACAAAGTTCCAGTAGTCGGGGTCGGGGAGGGTGCTTGCTTAGGGAGGCTTGCTCTCTTGAGTGGTCGGTGCTCAGGGCTACTCCCAGCTCTCTACTCAAGGGGCTGTTGCTGTTACTGCTCAGGCCACTATGCAGTGCTGGAGTCTGAGCCCCATGCCCCCTCCCCCATGCTCTCGGACCCATATGCTTTGTGTGCACTCAGGCCACTGAACTCTCCCACCAGATCAACAGTCTATGTTTTCACGAGCTGATTCTGCTGTACCTAATCTCTGAGATGCACCGACAGAGGGAGACGATTAAGACCAAACTGGGTTCTGGGACTGCAGCCCAGACATGGGGATTTTTCGAGTTTTGCAGATATTTGGCACATAAGATCTTTGTTGCTTGTTTGTTTGATTTTGTGCCACCCCCAGCCATGCTCAGTTGTTTTATTTCTGACTCAGGGGTGATTCCTGGCAGAACTCAGGAGACCAGGGATTTGAAAGAGGGTCACAGTTGACGCAGCCGCCTGGAAGGCAACAGGCTTCCCTCTTGTCCTCTCTCTGGCCTCTCTGGGACATTTGGATAGTCAGCACGGGCACCAGAACCACTTGGCTGGAGCCTGGAGCTGTATGCCCCATTACAGGGTGGGCAATTGCCTTTCACATGGCTGACCCGGGTTCGATCCCCGGCATCCCATGAGCACCGGCAGAATTCCTGAATGCAGAGCCATGAGTAACCCTGAGCATCGCTGGGTGTGACACAAAACACACACACAAACACGCACACACACACATACACACACAAAAGAACCACTTGACTGGCAGATGGGATAAGCCCCACTCCGGGAGGGAAACAAATCTCTTTCCAAAACTTTCCCACAGGTCAAGGCAGGGTCGGGAAGCCCAGGAATGCTGGAGGTAGGTGTGGATGGAGAGGAAACTGACCTGGGAACAGAAAGAGAAAGAATGGGAGTTTAGGATTCTTGGGGGGAAGGGACAGCTCATGTGGACAGTTAGTGTGGGAGGGCAGGAGGTTGCCCCACTCACCCCTATCCTCCAAAGAATGGGTTCAATCCTCTGGGTCCCATATGGTCCCCAAAGTACAGCCAGGAGGAATTCCTGAGCTTTGCTGGGTGTGGCCCCAAAGCAAAACAAACAAACCAAAAAAGGCAAGAGGTATAAAGGAAGGGGGATGCTTTCTGAAAAACATTAGGGCCTGGTGGAGATTATCTTGGAATCCTAGTGGGTGTCAGAACAATTGAAGGGTTTCAGAGGTTTGTCACAGAGAGTCATCCATCACCCCAAGATAAATGATTGTGACTGTGATTTATGAGTGTGTAGATACCTTTTCCCCCCCTGTGTGTTTATGAGGGTGGGCATGCCCACTTGTGCTCACAGGCCATTCCAGTCTCAGTGCTCAGGGGACTCTGTAAAGGGTCGAGGACCAAACCTGTGTCATGGTGACGTGGCCATGTGCATAGGTGAGCCCAAGCCCCCAGCCTTCTTTCCAGACTGCACATCAGGGCAGCTCCACAGGCCTGAGGCAGTCCTGAGTTCCAGATTCTGTTACTATAGTAGACAGATGCTTTTTTTTGGGGGGGTCATTGGGGGTCACACCCAGAGATGTGTTCAGGTGTTACTCCTCGCTCTGCACTCAGGAATTACTCCTGGCAGGCTCAGGGGACCATATGGGATGCTCGGGATCAACCCGGGTTGGCTGTGTGCAAGGCAAGTGCCCTCCCCACTATATTGTTGCTCCAGTCCCAAGGCTTTGTTTTAACTGTTCCATCATCCTTTTTTTGTTGTTGCTGTTTTAGGGTTACACTTGGCGATGCTCAGGGCTTACTCCTGGTGGACTCAGAGGACCATATGGGAAGCCAGGAATCAAACTCAGGTAAGCCACATGCATGGCAAGCACCCTACCCACTGTACTATCTCTCCAGCCCCTTTTTGTGCCATCCTTGAATTTCTTCTCTTTTTTTCTCCCTCTCTGACTTTCTTTCTCTCTCAACACCCCTGTCCATCAGCAAATCCGGATGACCTAATGTTCAGCATATCTTCAACTTCTACCTTGCCCCCCTTTCCCTGCGCCCCCCCCCCCCCCCCCCCGTCCCCCTGCACATTCCCTATCCAGGTGCTGTCTAGTACCACCTCTGTTTTGTTTTGTTTTGCTTTGCTTTGCTTTGCTTTGCTTTGGGCCATTTCTGGCAGTGCTCAGGGGTTACTCCTGGCTCTGGGCTCAGGGATCACTCCTGGTGGGACCATATGGGAATCCAAGGTTTGAATTTGGGTTGGCTGCATGCAAGGCCAGCATGTTACTCGCTGTACTGTCTCTCTGTCCGTAGAACCCCTTGTTGCCTGAGAGACTAATGTCTTCATCTCTGGGTACTCCCAACCCCCACCTCTTTCCCACAAAGCATCAGAGGTTTCACCCTCAGTTCAACTCCCCGCCCCCACCAGGGTTCCCCTTTCACTCAGAGTAAAACTCAAACTCCCTACCTTGCCGTGTGAGATCTGGACCCTTTGTGGCCTCCCCCTTCTGTGTCATGTGGCTCCTGTTGTCTCTTGATCTAGCCCTTCTGCCAGTGTTCACCAGGACTCGGAGTTGCAAACAATAGTCTCCACATTGACTGGTGTGAGTAGCAAAGACAGCCAATGGATTGCAGAGATAGTACAGTGGGGCGGGCACTGGCCTTGCTTGGTTCAATCCCAAGCACTGCACAGGGTCTCCCAAGCACCACCAGAAGTGATCCCTGAGCACAGAACCAAAAGGAAGTCCTGAGCACCACCATGTGTGGCCCCTAAATGTAACCCCCGCCCCCCAAAAAGACATCCAGTTCAAGACATCAAAAGCTCAGAGATGGCCTCCATGCAGAGCTGTGAATTTGGAAGCTAGCCTCCTGTAGTCACACTGACTGTGCCACTAATGTCTCCCCCAGGGGCTGGAGAACTCTGTGCCAACTGCTTAGAGCAATCAGGATCCAAGCCTGGATACCTCCTTATCACCATCCTCCACAGAGCCAGAAACGTCCATTGCTTCTGAGACCTTCAGGAAACTCCATTTTTGTGTGCCCCCCCAGGTCTCATGAATCACTTATTATTTCCCTTTCTTTGGGTGGGTGGCACACCCGGCAGTGCTCTCCTGGCTCTGCACTTAGGGGTGACTCCTGGAGGTGCTCAGGGGGCTATGTGCAGGGCAAGTGCCCTCCCCACTGTACCATTGCTCCTGCCTCGGTTGTCATTTCACTTGAGATTGATTGAGCACTTACTGTCTCCCAGCAATTGTTCTGTGCTCCGCTGGCTTCCCACAATCACAGCCAGGAAGGAGTTATCATTAGTACGAGGATCCCAATTTTCCGGAGGAAGAAATCGTGGATCCACACAGGGACGTGATCCACTGAAGGTGGAAGGATTTGTGAGTGGCAAAGCTGGGCTCCATGCTCCTGCCTGGCTTCTGTGTGTCCAGCTCACAGGCCTCTACCTGACGTCCCTAAAATATTTTTGGTAATAGGTTTATCAAGGTGAATTCACAGACCATATAATTCACTCATTTAAAGTGTAAAATGTAATGGATTCTAATAATATACCCAGAGTTGCAAACCTGTCAACAACATCAATTTTAGAATCTTTTTATTCCCTTGCCCTAAAAGACATCTCATATGTTTTAGCAGTCACCCCTTCCCACATTTCTTTGCCACCCCTCTAACCCCGCCTCTGTGGCTAATCTGCTTTCTGTCAGGGCTACTCCTGGCTCTGCTTTCAGGGATGGTCACTCCTTATGGGTCTTCGGGGACCAAATGGGGTGCTGGAGATTGAACCTGGGATAGCTTGCATGCAAGGCAAGTGCCCTCCTCGCTGTACTATCGCATCAGTCCCTGAATTTGCTTTTTTCTAGACATTTTGCACAAATTCATTCACACAATCTGTGGTCATTAATGCTAGGCTTCTCTCAGTTTAATGTTTTCAGAGTTTGTGTGTTCAATAAGTGGTTGTGGGCTCTCTTCCACCATAAGCCGCTTCCCCACCCCAACCTGCAGCTGCTGCCAACAGACGCATGAAGGAGGGAATAGAGCCGCCAAGCTGGTTGGTGATCAGTTGGGGTTTTATTCCAATCTAGTCTCCCTCTGCCTCCTTCCAGTCTCACTCACTGCCCATATTCCTTCTACTTTCCCCATGCTCATCTACTCATGCCCAGTCTCCCAGTCTCCTCAAGAATCCAACCACCAAGGTTTGGGGTAGAAACTACACATAGGTCAGATAGCACAATCAACATATGAAAGTCCTTCTTTCCAGGGAAGCTCTTCTAAGACAAAGATCTCCTCCTGATAGGATATCCCTTCGAGAGTGGAATTTTATCTTTCCTTAGTCCATAATCATTTAAACAGTCACCTTAAGTTTAATGTTTACAGATCTTTCTAGTCCTTTTGTATGGACACAATAAGAGATACATTAAGCTTATAGGGTGGCTCTCCTGGGGACATCTCACTATAGATCCTAGATTACAGTCCTCAGGCCAGATTAGTCCTTCCTATCCCCAACAGGATCCTTATCCAGTTGTTTCTCTTTGGATCATGACAAAATTTGTCCGTGACCAGGTTCTTAATTTATAGTTAAGTTTTATGGTGCTTGGCCTGTCCCATTTCGATAGGGTAGCTCACAGCTTGCTCTGGATCCATCCAGTCCTTTTGTCAGGACCTTGTTTTGGGGGTGCTAGAAACTAAGGGCAACTGAGGCTTAAGTTGAGTAAATATGACAGATGCCCAAGAGTAAATATTATTCAGAGTCAATTAACTCCCAAGTTACAAAAGCATAGCATTAACTCTCTTCCTCTGTCTATACAAAAAGAACATTGCTCTAAAGTAAACTATGCAGAGTTGGAGAGGCAAGAAAACTGGGCAGAGTGAGGAGAGAGCAGGGCGGCAAGATGGACCACGGAGAGGCTAGCAAAGGGGACAGAGAGAGAAGAATGTAGAAGAAGAATACAGGAGCAGGCACGTGAAGAGAGAGAGCCCAGGCTGCAAGATGGAGCATGGAGTGATGAGTGGGAGAGACAGAAGGAGACGGGAATGAGGAGCAATGTGAGACTAGAATGGGAGACTCCGAGAGACTGGGGCAGGCACGTGGTGAGAATGGAATAAATGGCAACTGATCAATCAAAAAAAAAAGTAAACTATGCAAAGGACATAAGGGAAAAAGAAAAGAAATATTTCACTTACAGATACAAAAATCCAGAGTCCTTAGAAGGATCTGACCTTACAAATCACAAGGTTTGATTTCGGGATATAGGTGATTAACAGATAGGGGAAGCAGAGCACAGAGGAGAAGTTAAAGATAAACACAGAGGAATGGGAGTGCCTCAGGAGCACTGTGATGGGTGTAATTCAATAAACCTAAGCAACTTGAGGCAGAGGAGAAAGGGTGGAGGAGTAAGGACAAACCAATGTTATCCTACAAGAGTTCATGCATATTGGGGGTCAGAGAGGTAGTACAGGGGGTAAGGTTACTTTCTTGCACACTCCCAACTCAGGTTCAATTCTTGGCACCCTATGTGGTCCCTTGTGCCCACCAGGAGTGACCCCTGAGTGCAGAACCAGGAGTAGGCACTGAGCACACCTGAGTGTGGCCCCAAAACAAAATAAATTAAAAAAAAATAAAAAGGATTGCTTCTATTTTGCTTCTGTTTCCCCAAACTCACTTTTGTTGCTTTTTTGTTTGTTTGTTTGTTTTGTTTTGGGTCACACCCGGCGATGCACAGGGTCCACTCCTGGCTCATGCGCTCAGAAATTACTCCTGGAGGTGCTCGGGGGACTATATAGGATCCTGGGAATAGAACCCGGGTCAGCCGCGTGCAAGGCCCTGCAAGGCCCTACCCACTGTGCTGTCGATCCAGCCCCAACTGAACGCATTCTTTTTTTTTTTTCTTTTTGGGTTACACCTGGTGATGCACAGGGGTTACTCCTGGTTCATGCACTCAGGTATTACTCTTGGTGGTGCTCGGGGAACCATATGGGATGCTGGCAATCAAACCCGAATTGGCTGCTTAGAAGCTAAATGCCCTACCCACTGTGCTATCACTCCAGCCCCTGAACTCACTCTTGTTGCCTGAATTTACTCCTTTTTTTTTGCACAGATATTTTTTATTTATTTATTTTATTTATATCAGTCCTCCGCTCTACCAACTGAACTATCGAAGGAAGCGATAGCACAGCGGGTAGGGCGTTTGCCTTACACGCAGCCAACATGGCCGACCCGAGTTCGATTCCTCCGCCCCTCTCAGAGAGCCCGGCAAGCTACCGAGAGTATCTCGCCCGCACGGCAGAGCCTGGCAAGCTCCCCATGACGTATTCGATATGCCAGACACAGTAACAACAAAGTCTCCAATGGAGACGTTACCGGGCCCACTCGAGCAAATCGACGAACAACGGGAGGGCCTTTACTTCCCCTCTCGGAGAGCCCAGCAAGCTACCAAGAGTATTCGATATGCCAGACACAGTAACAACAAAGTCTCCGATGGAGACGTTACTGGGCCCGCTCGAGCAAATCGATGATCAACGGGAGGGCCTTATTATTTTTATAAAGTTGTAAACGATAATTCATTGCATTTAATATTCAAACACCAATCCCACCACCGTGCACCTTCCCACCACCATAAGAGCAAAGTGTGTGAAGATTGTTGTGTTTCATCTTGGAGCCATTTAAGCCCTTGTATAAGAGATTACAAGCATGTATGTTAAACCCAAACAAATGTGTGCTACTTTTGATAAATCTGGGGTCTAGTGTATGGAAGGTCATGCGGCTGCAAATGCGGCCGCTTGCTCCAGGAATTCTGAAATTTAGAATATGATTATAGAGCAGATTCACTCATGGGTGAGGCCTATGTTGCTCTCTTCTGGGAGCTTTATTTCAGTGTCTCTAGATCTTGGCTTTTGATGAGATTACATGGTGCCAGGGGCAATTTCTGGGTGTGACTGCCAAGCTACTGGGAGATAAGGGAGCTGTGGGAAGGAGGCCCAGTCCCACTCCGAGTGAGCTTGGGGATCTCAGTCACAGGTCCTGCATACTTGGGTTTTTTCTGCAGGTTCCGTCATGGGTGAGGTTCCACCAAAACTGTGGAGAGAGGCCCAGAGCATGGCTGTAGTTGAGTTTTGGAGGTTTTCGGCTGCCGGGGTGCTGCTGGGGTGGGGAGGGAAACTCAATCCTTCCCCCTCCGAGTTGCACTTGTGAAGACAGCGTAGAAAGGGATAGGTACGTTCTATCCCAAATTTACTCTTGTTGTCCATAATGGAGCAAGGCGGTGCCACGATTTCTCTCAGGGCCAGCCAAGGATGTTGTTCCGCCTGACCAGTAGAGGGCGCTGGAGGGACGCTAAGGAGAACGGGTTTCCTTCCAGGTTCCCTGTGACTTGCTTATTTATCAGTTTTCCTTTCTCTGCATTCTTTTGTCCATTGGGATTTAGGGACTTTGGGTGGCTAAATTCTTGCAGGACACAGCTTTCAGCTTTTATTGGGGGGTGGGAGGGTGGGCCGTACCCGCCTGTGCTCAGGGCTTATTCCTGACTTCAGAGATCACTCCTGGTGGTGGTGGAGAGGTGTCATATGGGGTGCTAGGGATCAAACCCGGGTCAGTCCCTTGCAAGGCAAATGCCCTACCTGCTGTACTATTACTCCAGCCTGCAGCTTTTGGCTTTCATGAGCTTGTTCTCTTGATCTGGGTGGGAGTAGGGCATCTGGGAACCATAGATAGGATGAGTTGGTCTTTTAAACATCTCTGTTTCTTTGGGGGGGGGGAGAGTTGGTTCTGGGGTCACACCCAGAGGTACTCAGGATTTACTTCTAGCTCTGCTCAGGGATCACTTCTGGTGGGGCTCAGGGAGCCATATGGGATGCCGGGGATTGAACCCAAGTCAAGTGTGTATAAGGCAAGTGCCCTACCCCTATACTCTCTGGCCCCAAGATGCCAAGAGCACACTATTTTTACTGGCGTTTATTGGGTCCCACTCAGTAGTGCTCAGAACTTACTTCTGGCTTTGTTCTCAGTGATCACTTCTTGAAGTGCTCAAGATATGTGGTGTCAGGCATCAAAATTGGGTTGGTCGCATGCAAGGCAAGTGCCTTACCCACTCTATTATCTCTTCAGCCCCAACCGTTCTTCAGCTCCAAACTCATGCATGCTGGGGAATAAGAAATGGGGGACTTGGAGCTGGCTGTCCAGTGAGTGGACATCCCAGCCCTGATCCCATACTGGACAGGAGCCTTCTCAGCTAAGATGCACACAGCAATCGGCCCTGCAGACACAAGTCACCTCTTTAGTCCCAGTTCCATCACAGTGCTGACTCGCTTCCTGGACCCATTACCTGTATGGACACAGATAGATGCAGCAGTTACTATAGGCTGGATACACACAGATTATATGTCTTGCTGCCCCCAGGGCCTTTGCACTTGCATTCCTGCACGAGAAAGGCTCTTTCCCAGGAGATGTGACTTACATCATGGTTGGCACAGGTTTGACCCATATGGTCCTCAATCCCTTACAAGTGATTTCTCAGTGCAGTCCGGGCTAAACCTTGACTGGTGCCCCTCCCCCACACAAAAAGAAATCAAACCCTTGTTGGTCTTACTCCAGTTTTTATTTTGAAAATTTTCACTCTTATGGAAAAGTTATAATAGTATGCAAAAGGGACTCTGCACCAGGCTGTTTCCACTCGGGGAGCCCCAGGGAGGGCAGTCGAGAGTCTTCCCTGCCCCAAGGGACCCAGCCCCAGCAGCCAAACTCCACTACCCAACTGCCCCCACGCTCCAGGCCACTTTCCGAATCGAGTGGCCGGGAAATCCACATCATGGGACACTTCCTACCCATTGTTCATAATTACCACACCATGTTTGATGGAGTTCAGACAGTAGGCAACAGATTATACATATATATATGTATATATATACATATATTTATATGCCTCTTGGAATATATATATGCCTCTTGGAGAGTCCGGCAAGCTACCAAGAGTATCCTGCCCGCACGGGTAGAGCCTGGCAAGCTACCTGTGTCATATTCGATATGCCAAAACCAGTAACTATAACGGGTCTCATTCCCCTGACCCTGAAAGAGCCTCCAATCATTGGGAAAGATGAGTAAGGAGAGGCTGCTAAAATCTCAGTGCTGGGACGAATAGAGACATTACTGTAGCTCACTCGAGTGAATTGACGAACAACGGAATGACAGTGACAGTGACAGTGACAGCATGCAAAGCAAGCACCCTACCCACTATACCTTGGCTAAGACCCTCCTTTTTGGTCATTAAAGAATAATTATTAAGGGGAGGGAGTTGGGGTCACACCCAGTGATGATCTGGTTTTCTCCTGGCTCTGTGCTCAGAGATCACTTTTGGTGGTGTTTGGGGGACCACATTTGATGCTAGGTGTTTGGGGGACCACATTTGATGCTAGGGATGGAACTGGAGTCAGCTGCTTGCAAGGTAAACACCCAGCCTCTGTACTATCTTACAAGCACCATTTCCTAGTTTGGCAAAGGTGTCAGGTGAAATCTATCAGCTTTCTCCAGGCAAAGTTTCTTTGAATTATGAAGTCTGTGGGGGCAATACTGTAGACTAAATATTCCCTACTCCAATAATTTTTTTTGTTTTTTGTTTTTTAGGTCGCACCCGGCGATGCACAGGGGTTACTCCTGGCTCTGCACTCAGGAATTACTCCTGGCAGTGCTCAGGGGACCATATGGGATGCTGGGAATTGAACCCAGGTCAGCTGCATGCAAGGCAAATGCACTAACCACTGTGCTATTGCTCCAGCCCCCATCTACTCCAACAGTTTTTCAGTCAAAGATTTTAGCATCCATTGATGATTCTTACCTGATTTGCATGTTCCATTGGTGAGCATAGAAAGCTTCCTCCCCCCCCCCCCCAATTTAATGCTCACTTATGGCTTCAGTATAAACAGCTCAGGTTCCCCATCAAGAGAGAAAGATTCAGTATTTGTGTCCTTTGAAAATAATGTATAAATTAGTTCCTCTGGCTTTTATCTTGAAATCTTTTTGTAATTAGATTCCCTCACAACCTGCATCTATTTATCTGTCTCTATTCCCTTCTTTATATTCTTATTGGCTTTTCCCTCTCCTGGTTCGAAATCTTTGGAAAGGCTGATCAAGCATACATATATCCTAGTGTTTGGAGAAATTATTGCACTCAAGTGGGCAATGAAGCTTCACGACCGTGCAGAGGTGATGAGACTCATGGTGATGATTGCTCGAACGTTTACTGAGCACCGATGATGGCCAAGTGACTTATAGGTATTAAGTAACTTCATTACTTTATATTTTCAATAGCCTTATGAGCGAGATGCTATTTTTAATCCCGATTTCAGCCAAAAGGGAGGTACAGAGATGTTAGATCAAAGTCACTTGCCTAGTAAGTGAAGATCTGGCATCTGAAGCCCAGTAATCCCACCCCGGGTTATCTAGCTGAATTCCCCTCCACTCGAACAAAGAGACTTTGCAAAGAGAGAGACTTTGAAGTGGAGAACGGATACCTTGACAAGAGATTCATGTTGGTATCCATAGAAATAATAAGCTGTTCATTGCAAGGAGAAAGAAATCACTCCGATGATGGTTCTAGGCAGAACCAGGATTTCCCCCAGTTTTGTTTTCTTTGGGGATCACACTCAGCAGTGCTGAGGGGCTACTCCTGGACCACCACTTATAGGTTGCTCGCTGGAGTGTTCAGGAACCATGTAGCCCTGGGGATTGAACCCAGGACTCCCACATGTGCTGCAGTTCTTTGAGTTATGTCCCAGCCCACATGATGGTTGATTTTTTTTTTCTTCTTGGGTCACACCTGGCATTGCTCAGGGATTACTTCTGGCTCTCCATTCAGGAATTACTCTGCTGGTGCTCAGAGGGACCATATGGGATGCCAGAGATCAAACCTGGGTCGGCTGTGTGCAAGGCAAAGACCTTACCTGCTGTACTAATGCCCAGTGGTTGATTTTTTGTGGCAGAGACCTTTCAAGTAGGTTTTTTATTTTTTTGTGGGAAAGGCCAGGGGGTCTGGGGTTGCTCCTGGCAATTTTCGAGTGAATATTCAAGGCGAGGTCAGAGAACATGGTGCTGCCTGGGCCCTGTGGTACGGGGTCACCCTTTGGTTCAGGGTCCTGAAGGCCGTACCCTCCAATGTCTGGGGCCCACGTGGTGCTGGGGATCAAACCTGGATCCAGCCTGATGATTGATCTCATGTGTCAACTTGATGATCCATTTGGTCAGTGTTATTCTGTGTAGGTGAGATTACCATCAGCAGAATTTTGACGGGAACTTCAGAATGTGGGTGGGGTTCCTACAGTCATAGGCCTGAAGTGAACAAAAGCCTGACCTCTCTGAGGCCAGAGCAATAGTACAGTGGGCAGGCCTTGCATGTAGCTGACCAGGTTCAATCTCTGGCATCCCATAGGATCTCCAGCACCACCAAGAATAATCCACGATTGCAGAGCCAGGAGTGAGTCCTGAGCACTGCTGGATGTGACTCTAAACGCTCTCCCATCTGCTCCCCCGCCAAATAAAATCATCCAAAACCCAAACAAAAAAACAACCCCCCCAAAACCACACACATACAAGAAAGAAGGAACAGTTATTCAACTATAGCTCAGGTCAGCCGAGAATCACCAGTAGGTAGGGGAAGGTGGTTCAGTGGTTAGTGCCTGCAACGCTATTAGTCTTACCAGGTGTATGTGTGTGGGGGTGTGTGATGGGTAAGCTCCTGGAAAAGTTTTGATGAACAACAACAAAACTTGTCTATCCATTTTATTTTATTTTGGATGTGGGAGCTACAATCGTACTCAGGGGCCATTCCTGGCTCTGTGCTTAGGCGTGACCCTTGGGGGTCCTTGGGGAAACATATGTGGTGGTGCCAGAATCGAGCCACATACAGCCACATGCAAAGCAAGTGCCTTAACACCTGTCCTATCTCTCCGGTCCTCTCTCGGTTGCGGAGATGGGCCCCAGGAGAGAGCTTCCTCTTTTATTAGAAAGTTCACATGAAAGGCACTTTAGAAAATGGTGACAAATGGATTTAATATTGAGTCCTTGCTTCGTGCAGAAACTGCTCCTCAGCCCTTGACATGGTAGAATGCATCTAATTTGCAAGACCACCCAATGAGGAAGGGTCTAGGAGTCGCCTTACTCAGTGGAAACGGATCATTTGGGCCAGGGATGTGGCTGGTGGTAAAGCAGATGCTTGGCACACATAGAGACCCAGGCTCAATCTCTAGCACCACACTCAGATGCCCCCCCCCCCACACACACACACACACAGGAGCATTAAGTGGCACCAGGAACTAAGTGAGCTGATGTTGAGATTTGTATGTTTGCTTCGGGGCGACTCCTGGCTCAGAGCTCTGGGATTGCTCCTGACTGGGCTCGGGGCACCAGGAGGCGTTGGGGACCGGACCCTGTGCATGAAGCATGTGCTCAGCCCATTGAAATCTCTCTAATCCAGAGCTTGAGGCTTGGGGCCAGAGCGATAGAAAAGTGGGTTAAGGACACTCAGAAACTTAGCCCCTTGCATGCGGCTGACCGGGTTCGATTCTTGACATCCTGTATGGTCCCCTGAGCCTTCTAGGAGTGATCCCTGAGCACAGAGCTAGGAGTATAGCTCTGAGCACTGCCGGGGAGGGCTCCAAAACAAAACAAAAACCAAAACACAATTTTTTTTCCTTTTGGGTCACACCTGGAGATGCACAGGGGTTACTCCTGGCTCATGCTCTCAGGAATTACTCCTGGAGGTGCTCAGGGGACTATATGGGATGCTGAAAATCGACCCGGGTCAGCCGTGTGCAAAGCAAACACCCTACCCACTGTGCTATCACTCTAGCCCCCCAAAACACAATTTGGAATTCGAAGATCTCTCTGTCCTCGCACCTCACTTTTATTTTTATGGGGTCAAGAATGTGTGTCCCTTATCATAGAGTTACATCCCTGGCCCAAGGCTCGCACTTATACTTTTTGGGGATCCTCCCAGTGGTGTTTGGGGTCACTAAGGCTATACCTGGTGTCCTTGGGAGGCCCTGAACATCGGGGATTGAAGTGGGCCCTGTCCATCCCATGTAAATGCTCTGGCCCTTTGGGTATATCCCAATTCCTCAGGGCTCACATTTAAATCGCGACAATCAGAATGTGTCTCAGCGGCTCTGGACAGGTCAAGTGCTAATTTCTGGGCACACATTATTTTCTTCCTTATTTTATTATTATATATCTTTTTTGATTTTGGGTCATAGGGGATTTTAATTAATTAATTAATTAATTAATTTGCTTTTTAAGTCACACCCAGTGATGCACAGGGGTTACTCCTGGCTCATGCACGCAGGAATTACTCCTGGCGGTGCTCAGGACTATATGGGATGCTGGGAATCGAACCCGAGTCGGCTGCGTGCAAGGCAAATGCCCTGCTTACTGTGCTATTGCTCCAGCCCCTCATAGGGAATTTTAAACACCTCTGGCCAGCACCACTTGATGGTGCTCAGTGGCCACATGTAATGCTGGGGAGCGAATCAGGATCATTTGCAGGCAAGACAAGTGTCTTAAGCTCTATACCACCTCTTCAACTTGATTTGTTTCTAACCCATAACCTCTTTTTTTTTTTTTTTTTTGCTTTTTTGGTCACACCTGGAGATGCACAGGGGTTACGCCTGGCTCACTGCACTCAGGAATTACTCCTGGCAGCTCTTAAGGGACCATATGGGATGCTGGGAATCGAACCCGGGTCAGCCACGTGCAAGGCAAATGCCCTACCCGCTGTGTTATTGCTTCAGCCCTCTAACCCATAACCTCTTGATATGAACGCTGAAAACCATTTTTATGCCCTCATCATCCCCCTGCAACTGGACTGCCTTAGTCTTTCTCAGCCATACACCTTCCTCTTACTAGGCCTAGACATTTAGAAACTTAGTTTGAAGCAGTTATTTCTTTGCTTGAAATACTGTGATGATTTTATGTACTTTCTCTGGGAAAATCAGAGTGAGGTGTGTCAGGACAGGCCTACCTGTCAAACATAGCTCCCAAGCACCCCACTATGAAGCTCACGCATCCAACATACAGGCCTCCTGCCTCGTCCTCAAAATTGAATGATCAGCATCAATAGTACAGCAGGTAGGGTAAGATCAGGTGTGTTCAGTGTGATATGACCATAGTCATAGTAAAGCAAGTAGGGCATTTGCCTTGTATACAGCTGACCCTGGTTTGATCCTTGGCAACCCATATAGTCCCCTGAGCAGTGCCAGAAGTGATACCTGAGAGCAGAGCCATGAAGAAGCCTGAGTGTGGCCCCAGAACAAAACAAAACTTTAATGATCAGTTCCCTTCTTACTCTGAAACTCCCTGAAGAGGTTCTGTCCCTGGTGCCTGGCAAAGAACGAACAATGAGGAAATACCATCCACTGTAAAGTGAACTGGGGACCAGAGTGATAGTATAGTAAGTAGAATGCTTGCCTTGCATGCATCTGAGTCAGGTTCAATCTTGGCACCCAATAAGTTCCCATGAGCACTGCCAGAAATGAGCCCTGAGTGTAAAGTCAGGAGGAAGCCCTGAGCACTGCTGAGTGTGACCCAAAAACAGAACAACCCAATGAACCAATGTAAAGTGAATTTATGATTGAGTGAATGAATAGATGGATGAATTGATGGATGGATGAATATGTGGGTGGTTGAATGGAATGGTGAGTATAGGGGTGGGTAAAGGATATGGGGATGGGAGGGTGGATGAATGAAGTGATAATATATGAATGGATGGGTGAGTGGGTAGATGGATGAATGTGTGAATGGATGAACAGGTGGATGGGTGGGTGGATGGGGGATGTATGGGTGAGTGGATGGGTGGGGGATGGATGGATGACAGATGGATGGGTTGGGGTGGATGGGTAGGGGATGGATGGGTGGGAGTGGGTGGGTGGGCTGGGGGTTGCATGCAGAAACCTAGGGAAAGCTGGGCAGTAGCATCCTTACCTTGAAAGTGTGAGGCCTTGTGAGGCTGAGTTTGATGCCCAGCACCATACCCAAGTGTCCATCATCTCTACTGCTCTTAGCTGCACACCAGAGAATCTACAAAAACTGGTGTGTGGAAACACTAAAATTATAGTGTGTGTGGTCCTCTGGATCCCACAGAAATATCAGATAAAGGGAAAAAATGAGTCCAAGTTTTTTATTATGGAGGGGGTACGGGGTCACACTGGAGTAGGGGCTATTCCTGGCTTTTTTTCTTTCTGAGTAACACCCAGTGATGCTCAGGGATTACTCCTGGCTCTGAACTTATGAATTACTCCTGGTAGTGCTTGGGGGACCATATGGAGGCTGGGAATCAAACCTGGGTCGGCCACGTGCAAGGCAAATGCCTTACCTGCTGTACTATCCCTCCCGCTCTATTCCTGGCTTTGTGTTCAAGAGTAAGACCCATGCCAGGGATTGAAACAGGGTCTTCAGTATGTAAGGGAAGAGCCTGACCCCTGTACTATATCCCCATTGGCCCCCAAATGAACTTAAGAAATATATATTTTCAGATGCAGAAAATCAAGAGAAAGCCAGCAAGAGAAAGGATATTTATTGAAAGTCACTAGCCAGAGAAATGAGTATCAAATTGTGTTTGGAATCCCATGTGAGGCTACCCCCATTGCACACTCCCTCTGAAGGCCAGCTCGCACCCCTAAGCAGAACACCACTTAGTACATGAAAGAAAATTCGTACCAGGAGAAGCTCAGTAACACCACGGATTCACGCTTACAATGAGAGGACATCTGAACAGCAGGAACCTCTAATATCATATACCTGGAATGCGGGCATCTGGGGTTTACAATTCCCTCTGTCAGGGCTTGCTAAAGGTGGCCAGCAAAACACAGGTCAGAGAACCACAAGCAAGATTTGAAGGTGGACCCCCAAGAATCATTCCAGTCATGGTTGGAGGGTCCAAATTGGGGAACACAGGGCCAAGAAATAGACAATGAGAAAGGTATTTGGGTTTGATACCCAGCATCCCATAGGGTCCCCCCAGCCCACCTGGAGTCACCCCAGATTACAGAGCCAGGAGGAAGTCCTTAGCAACACTGGGTATGGCCAAAATATTTAAAAAGGCAAAAATCAAACTTCCCAAAGCTGGGCAATGGGAAACTGGAGAGAAAGTGTAGGGGTGAAGGCACATGATTTGCAGGCAGCCAGGGGCTCAATCTCCAGCACCTCCTAAGCCCTCTCCAGAATTGGCATGTGTGGCCCTCAGGCCCCCGATTACCTTAGGGTGACCTGAGTATTTCCCGGCTCCTCAGAGATCAGTCAGCACTGCATCCACTGGCCTTCACACAGACCTGCAGGCCAGAAAGACTGAAACTTGCTGGGAATAGCCCCAGGACCCCCGAGGAGTGCTGGGAGAAGTTGGAAAAAGTATGCTGGGAAGGCTGGACAGATAGAACAGTAGGTAAGTGGGACTGGAATGATAGTACAGCAGGAAGAGTGTTTGCCTTGAACAGAGCAGACCAGGTTTGATCTCCAGCTTGTATAGTCCCTTGAGCACCACCCGGAGTTACTGCTAAACGCAGAGCCTGGAGTAGCCCCTAAGCATTGCCAGCTATGACCACAAAGAAAGAAAGGAGAAGGAGAAGAAGAAGGAGAAGGAGTAGGAGGAGGAGGAGAAGGAGGAGGAGGAAGAGGAGAAGGAGGAGGAGGAAGAGGAGAAGGAGGAGAAGAAGAAAAAGAAGAAGAAGAGGAGGAGGAGGAGGAGGAGAAGGAGGAGGAGGAGGAGGAGGAGGAGAAGGAGGAGGAGGAGGAGGAGGAGGAGGAGGAGGACAAGGTAGGGCATGTACATTGCACATAGTAGATCTGAGTTCCATCCCCAGAACCACATGTGGTCCCTTGAACCTGACAGGAGTGATCCCTGAGGGCAGAGCCAGGAATTTGTCCTGAACATTGCTAGGGTCACCCAAACAAACAAACAAACAAACAAACAAAACAGAAAAGCAAACCAAAAATTCTGAGGAGGAGAGAGAGGAAAAAGATAAGATCCTTCCTGATATGTTGCAGACATAAATAGAAATTTATGGACTTGGAAGATTGTTGGGGATTGAACAGGGAGGATGTTCTGGACTATTGGAGCAGAGCAATTAAAAATCAAGACATTCTGAGAGAGCAGAGATGGTATCTCTCCGCAGGAGCGGAAGAGAGATGGTGCAGGTCAGGGGTCCCAAGAAGGAAGCTGAGACACCTGAGGTTTCTCTGAGAAGTTATCCCAGGAAGGACAGAGGGAGGGTGAAACACGGAGGGCGAGTCTCACAGTTGGGGGGACAGAGACCATCTCCAGGTCAGGGGCCATGTTCTCTGAACACCCCAAATGGCCTTGAAGCCAGATAATAATTCTCTGAGCCCACCAGGGTGACCCCCTGAAGAACTGAGGGGCACAATGGATATTTGAGATGCAGAGTCAGTGACATTGGGGTATGGCGAGAAAAGTAAATGTGTAAGCTGGAGAGTGCAGGGGTGAAGAGCTGGAGCGTTAGTATAGTGGGTAGGGCATTTGCCTTGCACGCGGCCGACCTGGGTTTGATTCCCAGCATCCCATATGGTCTCCTGAGCACTGCCAGGAGTAATTCCTGATGCATGAACCAGGAGTGACCCCTGTGCATTGCTGGTTGTTGCCCAAAAGGAAAAAAAAAAGAAAGAGAGTGCAGGGGTGAAATGCTAAACGTGGCTGACCCCAGGGACATCCCAGGCACCCCTAAGGTCACCCCCAGCAGCACCCAGAGTAACTCTGAGTTGGGAATTGGGGGAAGCCCAGAGAACCCACAGCTCAAAAATCAAAGAGGAGGAAAGGAATCCGCATACACCCAGGAACATGCTTCGCAAACTGTTCATTTATTTCTTTTTATAAAAGTAGGAAAATAACACATTTACTCAACATTTACTCAGATTTCATAATAAGAGTTTGGTAACAGGTTAATAATAAGGAGTTCTGAGTTTGGTGGAGATGCTCCATAAATAAATAAATACTGACAGTAATAATAAATAATGACAATAAATATAAGACAAATAATGACTCAGAAATAAATAGGGCGATTGAAGACAATCTGGACATCATGGGAAGAGGCGGCGCGGAGGCTCAGACACACAGTGCTCCTCGGGCCACACATCGCAGGTCCCAGATGAGGAGGCGAATGAGGTTGAGGGTGACAGAAGCTTCCAGGCAGCCCTGGGACTCCTGGGGGAGGCAGAGGCGGGTCAGAGGAGTCTGTCTGGGGTCCCAGCAGTGGCCCCACCCCAGGCTCCCTCCCACTCACTCACCTTGTGAGGAGCCTCCTGGAGCCTCTGAAGCCAGCGCTGGAGGCGGCCCCGGGGCTGGGGGCTCCCTGAGGGCTGAGAGGGTACCTGGGGGCCGAGCAAAGAGAGTGAGCAGGACCCGCACATGGGTGGGGGGCAGGGAGGGAGACCCCAGGGCACCCCGTACTCACACAGGCCTGGACCTTGGAGTGGATGTGGTGCAGTGTGTGGAGAGGCCGGTCCAGGACAGACTTCAGGGAGGGCTCAGTTACGGCCCCCAGGACCTGCAGGGTCAGGGCCAGCTCGGCCTCCAGGGCCACGGGGCGCTCCCACACCTGAGGAGACAGCAGAGACATGCCTGAGGGAGGGCAGGGACAGATTCAGGGAGAGGGGACAGCAGGGCACAGCAAGGAATGGGAGAGCTCAGGGGACCATGTGACCAGGCAGGACAGGTCCTCAGCGATGAGTTGATGGGGTGGGGGGTTTGAGAGGTTGTGGGCCCCAGCTCACCTGCAACTGCCTCAGGTCGCGGGTCCTGGGGAACAGGCGGGTGTTGCAGTTCCAGGCCTTCTGCAGGAGTGTGTCCTCCTAGAGAGAGCTGGGTTAGCCCCGCAGGGTGCAGGAACATGCCTCGGGGGACAGGGTGCCCACGGGAGTGGGCACTTCCCTGCACCCAGAGATGGGGCACTGAGGGGTCTGGGACAGTGACACTCACCAAGGCATCCTTGGCCCTCCTGAAGACCTGCAGTTCCTCTGGGGACAGAGACTGGAACGGGGCCAGCTGGCAGCCCTTGGGGTCCGTGAGGGTCTTGGGAGACTGGGGGGCAGCAAGTGCCCCGGTTCCGGTCAGCAGCGCAGTCCCCAGCATCAGTGTCACCAAGGCACTCACATCTGTGTGTGAGGACAGAGGGGACAGGTCAACGCGGTTTGCGGGTGCAGAGGGAGGGTCCCGCAGGATGGGGGCCTCACCTGTCTTCATCCTGGATGCTCCTTTCTGCATTAAGAGGGTCCTGTGTTGGTGCTCAGGGCTGGCTGGGCTCTGGGCTCTCTTGGCTTCTGCCTGTCCCTTCTCTGCTGTGGGGCTCTGCGGGGCTCCCAGCTCTCTGCACCTGAGCCTCGTCGCAGAGGTTCTGGCCTGAGCTGCTGCTCCCCATGTTTTAACCTGGCTTTTGGGGACAATCCCAGTGATGAAGGAAAAGCGAAAAGCGCCCTGGGCAGGTGAGTTCCTGCAGGACTGCCCAGCTGGGGAGTCCAGGACGGGGCCAGGCAGGAGCAGCTGCAGGAAAGTGAAAGAAACTCAGCTGCAGTGAGAAGCGGCTGGGGGCCTCAGGACTGGGGCCCAGGGGGCCGGGGTTCATAGGCAATTCTCACACTGTTGTGGCAGCAGAAATAGCCCGCTCTTGTTCAGAAAAAAAAAAAAAACACTCAGGTCTGCGCTGATAAATGAGGCAGGTGGAGCAATAGTGGAGAGGGATGAGGTCTGGTGGGGGAACACTTACTCCATCACAGCTGGCCTAAGCTCAGCCACCACAGTCACATCGGTTCCCAACAGAGGCAGAAGCAGGAGGAAGCTTTGAGCATCACTGGATATGACTAGAAAAAAAAATAAAGAAAGAACAACCACTGCCCCCCAAAATAGAAATTTGGCCTCACATGAATAAATGATAGGGTAGGGGTAAAGGCACATGTCTAGCAGGCACCCAGCCATGGCTCCCTCAACGGCACCACATGGTCCCCTCCACCCCTCACATCAGCAGTTGTGGCCTGAGGCCTCAAGCACCACTGGAGTTTCAGGAGAATCCCCAGCACTCAAAACCTAACCGCCCTGTGAGTTCACTAAGCCTGTGGGGGTGCTGCAACGACATGTGTGCATTCGGTGGCAGAGAGCCGCCTCCCATCCTCCCCAGGCCTCCCCAGCAGAGACAGAGCTGGGGGACCGCAGCCTATTGGGTAAAATGGCCCGTTCAACGCAGAGCTGCTAGCATCCTTAGAGAATATCTGAAGGGTCCGAGGTTTAGGACTGCATGTCCGTGTGATTTACAGAGGTAAAACATTCTAGCAGAGGAAATTCGATGAGGGAGATAAACTCAAGGAGATGCTCTGTCTCCCAGGGATATCTATATTGCTTTTCTCTTTCCCTCCAGTCCTATATATCATACAATAGAGTCAAACAATTAGTCAAACAATTAATTCTACTTCTTTCCAACACTTGCAATCATTTGGATACACACTGTAAGAGATAAAGATCCCCAAACTTAGTTCTCTGGGCTCTGTTAGCAAGCAAGACTTTTACCATATTGAATTTTTTTACTTATTAGCCTATTTGTAATACTAGTTCTAAGAATCCTCATATTTCCAGCAAATTGACTCTTAACTGTGTGTCCTGTAATGTGAGTTAAAAAATGCTTTTAAACTGAAGGTCATTTACTTGTACTGTTTTTCCCTACCTCTTCCAATTAAAAGACTCTTTAAAATGGTCAAAAAAAAAAATTCCAGACTAAGTCCTCAGGTCAGTTCACCTTGTCCTTCCCCATGGGAGTTATGTCTCTAAAGTCATAACAGCTTGCATCAAGACGATGCATTATGCTTTCTAGACTGTTCCATTTCGAAGCTGGAGTAGCTTCGCCACTCGCCCACGTCCATCTCAGTCCCATGGCTGGACCTCCCTTTTGGGGTGTTAGAAACTACAGCAACCAGAGCCTGAGTCAAGTAATAATGACAGAGCTCAGGAGTAGATATATTTCAAAGTCAATCAACTCTCGAATATTAGGAGCATAGCATTAAGGTCTTTCTGTGTTTAATAAAGAACATTGCCCTATAATAAAATATGAAACACCTACAGGGGAAATAGAAAAGCAGGTTATTCACTCCAAGTACAAAATCCAGAATTATCAGGAAGTTTTGGCTTATATGTAACCAAGATTCACTTGGGGAACTGTGACAATGAGATGTAAAACACAAATGAAAAATTAAAGATAAACTCAGGGGATTAGGGATGGTAGCAAGAGCACTATAAGCTTTGCTGGGAGGAGCTTTTATTAGTGTTTCACTAATAAAAATTGAAAAACAAAAACAAACAAACAAACAAACACTTAGGGTTAATATTCAGCACAGCCCCAGACCCTCAGGCCCTCGAACAGGACAGCTGGTCTGATAGACCGAGTCTCACTGGGAATGGCCCCAGACTCCTAAGCACTGATGTTGGGACCCTTAAGATGCCCTCGATACAGAGGGAAGTGCTTTACCTTTGCATGGGGTTGACCAGGTTTCTATCCCCAGCACCTTATATGGTCCCCAGAGCCCTCAAGGGTGATCCCTTAGAACAGAACCAGGTGTTTGCCTTGAGTACCATCGTGTCTGCCCCCTACTCCCTTGCCCAAAACCCAAGAAAATTCTGTGGAGGAAGAAAAATGAATGTCCCTTCTGATTACCAGTAAACATAACTGAGGTTAATGGATTAACATTGGGAAAATCTTCTGGATTGCATAGGGAGAATTCTCTGGAATATTGGGGTAGTAAAATGAAAAGAAAAGATATCTGATGAGAATAGCCTCAACCAAAATAAGCAAATCGAGTCTAATCATCATATCCCATGACCAAACAGGCTTCATTCCAGCATGCAAGGATGGTTTAATATATGCAAATCAATCATTAATGCACCAAATCAATACAAAGAAAATCAAAATACTGACCATAGGAGTAGATAAAGAGAAGCATTTGACAAGACCCAGCACCGTTCATGATAAAATCTCTCAATAAAATGGGAATGGAAGAACTTCTCTCTTTCTCTCTTTCTACATTCCCATTTGGTTTTTGGGTCACACCCGGCTATGCTTTGAGCTTACACCTGGCTCTGTGTCAGAGTCACTCCTGGCACTTCCCAGGGGACCATAATAGATTATGCGGATAACCCAGGTCAGCCACATGCAAGGCAAGGATCCTGCCACTGTACTAGCTCTCCAGCCACGAAGGAACTTTTCTCAACCAAGTTGAAGCCATTCATCCCAAGTCCAAGCGACTACTCGACTCACTAGTAAACACTGAAAGCCTTTCCAGTGAGATCAGGCACAGAGAGGCTGCCCTTCCCCACCACTCTCACGCTACTCGACTCCCACCAATGGAGTATTGGAAATCCTCCCCATGGCAATGTGGCAAGAAAGACAAGTTCATGGTGTCCAGGTAGGAAAGGAAGTCAGGCTCTCTCTAGGTGTGGGTGACAGGACACTGTAATTAGATCAGACCTAAAGACTCTGCTAAAAAGCTCCAAGAAACAAAACACTTGTACAGTAAAATGGGACTAGAAAATTAATGCACAAAGGTAAATGGCTGTGTTCTATGTGATGAATGAAATAGAAGAGAAACAAATATACAAAAAAGCAAAAACAATCCCATTCACAGTTGTGTCTCAGAAAATTAAGTACCTTGTGCTGCACAGATCAGGATGCTTGCCTTGCACGCAGCCCACAGGGGTTCCAGCCCAAGCACCCCATGTAGCCCTGTGAGCACCAAAAGGAGTGATCCCTGACTCTCAGCCAGGAGGAAAGTCTGAATAAATTTGGGGCTGTCTGTGGCCCCGAATTAAAAGAAACATCTATTACATCAGAATCAGTTTAACAGAAGAGCTGAAAGATCCTGCAATGAAAACTATAATGCTCAAATCAAAGAAATAGGGAAGACATGAGGAAATGGGAACATATTCCCTGCTCCTGGATCAGGAGATTTAACATAGTCAAAAAGGCAATACACTGCAAAGCATTAAAAGAGTCAATGCAGTCTCTATAAAACATTCAGTACTTTTTTTTGCCCCTTTGGATTTTGGTCCACTGGAGGTGTGCTTATTCCATGTTACAAAAACAAAACAGAACAGTAATAAATACAAAATAAATTTAGATGCCTTTCTTTCACTATTGATCTATTTTTGTTTACATTTCTGGTTTTGGATCACAATTGCAATGCCCAAGGGTTCTCCTGGTCCTTTTGGCCATTTGTATTTCTTCATGTGAAAATTTCTTTTCATTTCTTCTCCCTGTTTTTGAATGAGGTTGAATGGTTTTCTCTCCTAACATTCTGTCAGTGCTTTATATATGTTAGATATTAATCCTTTATCAGACGAGCAGTGGGCAAACATTTTCTCCCAGTCTCTGGAGTGTCTTTTTTCTCCCAGTTTACTAGGCCTGTGATTTCAAAGTTGGTCATGATGGATGTTATGGATTTTCAATATTTGTGTGGTGGCTTGTTGTTTCTTGTGTCCTTTGAGGTGCATAACGTTTTTAAGTCAATGGAGTCCTGTTTACTTATCTTTTTTTTTTTTGTGGGCACGCAGCCAACATGGCCGACCCAAGTTCGATTCCTCCACCCCTCTCGAAGAGCCCAGCAAGCTACCGAGAGTATCTCGCCCGCACGGCAGAGCCTGGCAAGCTCCCCGTGACGTATTCGATATGCCAAACACAGTAACAAAAGAGTCTCCAATGGAGACGTTACTGGGCCCGCTCGAGCAAATCGATGAACAACAGGAGGACAGTGACAGTGACAGTTTTTTGTGGGTTACAGCATTGAGTCCATCCCAGGCAGCCTAGCAGCACCAAGAGTGACCTTGAGTCTGGGATCAAGTGAAGCCTTGAGCACCCACAGCTAAAACACCGAAAAGGAGGAAAGGAATCAATATATACCCAGGAGCATGCTTTAGAAACTGTTTATTTTTGTTTTACAAAAGTAGAAAAATAACATTTTGACAATCACTCACATTTCAAAGTAAGAGTTTGGTAACAGGTTAACAATAAAGAGTTCTGTTTTTGGTGGAGATGCTCCATAAATAAATAAATAATGACAATAATAATAAATAATGACAATAAATATAAGATAAATAATGACTCAGAAATAAATAGGGCGGTGAAGGCAATCTGGACATTGTGGGAGGAGGCGGCGCAGAGGCTCAGACACACAGTGCTCCTCGGGCCACACATCGCAGGTCCCAGATGAGGAGGCGAATGAGGTTGAGGGTGACAGAAGCTTCCAGGCAGCCCTGGGACTCCTGGGGGAGGCAGAGGCGGGTCAGAGGTGTCTGTCTGGGGTCTCAGCAGTGGCCCCATCCCAGGCTCCCTCCCACTCACTCACCTTGTGAGGAGCCTCCTGGAGTCTCTGCAGCCAGCGCTGGAGGCGGCCCCGGGGCTGAGGGCGCCCTGTGGGCTGAGAGGGTACCTGGGGGCCGAGCAGAGAATGTGAGCAGGGCCCATACACGGGCAGGGGGCAGGGACGGAGACCCTCAAGGCGCCCTGTACTCACGCAGGCCTGGACCTTGGAGTGGATGTGGTACAGTGTGTCGAGAGGCCGGTCCAGGACAGACTCCAGGGAGGGCTCAGTCATGGCCCCCAGGACCTGAAGGGTCAGGGCCAGCTCGGCCTCCAGGGCCACGGGGCGCTCCCACACCTAAGGAGACAGCAGAGACATGCCTGAGTGGAGGGTGGGGACAGGTTCAGGGAGAGGGGACAGCAGGGGACAGCAAGGAAGAGAACTCAGGGGACCATGTGACCAAGCAGGACTGGTCCTGAGAGGTGAGGGGACCCCTGGGGCAGAGGAGGGCAGGAGGGATCTGTGGGCTCCCAGCTCACCTGCAACTGCCTCAGGTCATGGGTCCTGGGGAACAGGCGGGCATTGCAGTTCCAGGCCTTCTGCAGGAGTGTGTCCTCCTAGAGAGTGCCAGGTCAGCCCCACAGGGTGCAGGGACATGCCTCAGAGAGGGGTTCTCACAGGAAGGGGAGCTTCCCTGCACCCAGAGGCGGGGCCCTGGGGGTCTGGGACAGTGACACTCACCAAGGCGTCCTTAGCCCTCCTGAAGGCCTGCAGCTCCTCTGGGGACAGAGACTGGAATGGGGCCAGATGGCAGCCCTTGGGGTCCGTGAGGGTCTTGGGGGGCTGGGGGGCAGCAAGTGTTCCGGTTCCGGTCAGTAGCATGGTCCCCAGCATCAGTATCACCAAGGCGCTCACGTCTGTGTGTGAGGACCGAGGGAACAGCTCAGTGGGGTTTGGGGGTGCAGCAGGAGGGTCTCGCAGGATGGGGGCCTCACCTGTCTTCATCGTGGACGCCCCTTTCTGCATCAGTAGGCTCCTGTGTCGGTACTCGGGGCTGGCTGGGTTCTGGGCTCTCTTGGCTTCTGCCTGTCCCTTCTCTGCTGTAGGGCTCTGCGGTGCTCCCTGCTCTCTGCATCTGAGCCTCATTCAAGAGGTTCTGGCCTGAGCTGTTGCTCCCCATGTTTTAACCTGGGTTGTGGAGATTCTCCCAGTGATGAAGGAAAAACGAAAAGTGCCCTGGGCAGGTGAGTTCCTGCAGGACTGACCCAGCTGGGCGGGGCCAGGGAAGAGTATCTAAAGGGAAAGTGAAAGGAACTCAGCCGCAATGAGAGGGGACTGGGGGCCTGAGGATTGGGGGCAGGGGCTTCCGGGGTTCATAGGCAATTCCCACACTGGTGGGACAGCAGAAATACCCCGCTCTTGTTCAGAAAAAAAAAACGCACGCTGGTGTATGCTGATAAATGAGGCCGAGAGGATGAGGTTAGGTGGGGGGGACGCTTATTCGCTTATTCCATCACAGCTGGCTTAAGTTCATTCACCACAGTCAGATCTGAAGCCCCGTCAGATACAGTGGCAGGAGGAAGCCTTGAGCACCGCTGGATATGAATAAAAACAACAACAACAACAACAACCACCACACCCCCTCCAAAAGAAATTTGGCCGCACATGAGTAAATGATAGAGTATGGTTAAGGCACATGCCTAGCATACTTTCAGCCCTGGCTCCATCACCAGCACCACGTGGTTCTCCACCACCTCTGACATTAGCATTTGTGGCATGAGGCCTCAAGCACATTGGGGTTTCAGGAGAATCCCCAGCACTCATGACCTAACCAGTCCTGTGAGTTCACTAAACCTGTGGGGATGCTGAGACACATGTGTGCATTCGGTGACCGAGAGCCACTTCCCGTCCTCCCCAGGCCTCCGCAGTAGAGAGACCGAGAGACAGGAACCACAGCCTGATGGTGAAAATGACCCGTTTAGCCCATTCTATTAGAGCAGCTGGCATCCTTATAGACCATCTGAATGGTCCGAGGTGTACGACTGCATGTCTGTGTGATTTACAGAGGTAAAACATCCAACAAAGGCAATTCTCTGGGGGAGATAAACTCAAGGAGATGCTCTGTCTCCAGGGATATCTATATTGCTTTTCTCTTTCCCTCCAGTCCTATATATCAAACAATAGAGTCAAACAACTAGTTAAACAATTAATTCTACTTCTTACCAACACTTGCCATCATTTGGATGAACATTTTAAGAGATAAGGATCCCACAATTTAGTTCTCCGCTCTCTGATAGCAAGCAAGGCATTTATCATAAATCCGAAACTAAGGCTTCAGATCAGTTCAGCTTGTCCTTCCCCATGGGGATCCTGACTCCAAAGCCATAAGAGCTTGTATCAAGACCATGCATTTATGCTTTTAGACGATCCAATTTCGATGCCGAGGTAGCTTCACCACTCGCCCGGGTCCATCTCATTCCCACTGCTGGACCTCCCTTTTGGGGTATTAAGAGCCACAGCAAACAGAGCCGGAGTCAAGTAATTACAGAGCCCAGGAGTAGGTACGTTTCAGAGTCAATCAATTCCCAATATTAGGAGCATAGCATTAAGGTCTTACTGTGTTTAAGCAAAGAACACTGCTCTATAGTAAAACATGAAAGGGCTATAGGGGAAATAGAAAAGCAGGTAATTCACTCCAAGTACAAAATCCAGAATTTTGGCTTATAAATTACTAAGATTCACTTGGGGAATTGTGACAATGAGGTGTAAAACACAAAGGAAAGGTTAAAGATAAACACAGAGGATTAGAGATGGTCACAAGAGCACTGTAAGCTTCTCTGGGAGGAGGAAAAGGGGCAATTCTTAAACATTTAAGGTTAATATCCAACACAGCCCACATTCTCAGGCCCTCAAGCAGGACAGCTGACCTGATAGACCAAGTCTCACTGGGAATGTCCCCAGACTCCTAAGCACTACTTTGGGGACCCTGGGAAAGCCAGGGAGATAATACAGAGGCCAGCACTTTACCTTGCATGGTGGGTGTTGACCAGGTTTCTATCCCCAGCACCTCATATGGTCCCCAGAGCTCTCACAGGGTTCTGTGATCCCTTAGCACAGAACCAGTAATATGCTCGGAGCACCACTTGTGTGCCCCCATTCCCTCTCCCAAAGCCCAAAATAACTCTGTAGAGGAAGAAGAGCGAATGTCCCTCCTGATAGTAAACTATATAACTGAGGTCAATGAATTACCCATTGGGACATTGTTCTGGATAGCATAGGGAGAATGTTCTGGATTATTGGGGTAGTGAAATGAAAACAGAAGAGACATCTTAATGAAAATATACTCAACAAAAATAACCAAATTGAGTCTAATCATTATACACCATGACCAAGCAGGCTTCATCCTAGCATGCAAGGATGGTTTAATATATGCAAGTCAGTCCATGTAATGCACCAAATCAATGCAAAGAAAATCAAAATACTGACCATAGGAGGAGAGAAGGAGAAACAAGGCTACAGCCTGCCCACTGTACTGGCTTTCCAGCCATGAAGGAACTTTTCTCAATCAAGTTGAAGCCATTCGCCTCGCAATAAGCTAAGTCCACGCGACTACTCAACTCATTAGTAAACACTAAAAGTCTTTCCTGTGAGATGAGGCACAGATGAGCTTCCCTTCCCCACCACTCTCGCCCTACTCAACTCCTACCAGTGGAGTTTGGAAATCCTTGCCATGGCAATGCAGCAAGAAAGAGAAGTTCATTGTGTCCAGGTAGGAAAGGAAGTCATGCTTTCTCTAGGTGTGGGTGGCAGGACACTACTTGTAGATCAACCCTAAAGACTCTCAAAAAGCTCCTAGAAACAATACACTTGTATAGTCAAGTGACAGGCTACAAAATTAACACACTAAAGTCCATGGCTGTTCTCTACATGATGAATGAAATAGGAGAGAAGCAAACAAAAAGAAACCAAAAATGATCCCATTCACAACTGAGCCAGAAAATTAAGTACCTTGTGCTGTAGAGATCAGGCTGCCTGCCTTGCACACAGTCCACAGGGCTCCAGCCCAAGCACCCCATGTGGTCCTGTGCCCACCAAAAGAAGTGATCCCTGACTCACAGCCAGGAGGAAGGTCTGATAAATTTGGGGCTGGATGTGCCCAAAATTAAAAGAAATCTCAAATACCTCAGAATAAACTTAATAGAAGTGGTGAAAGACCTGTGCAATGAAAACTACAAAGAACAAATAAAAAAAATGGGAAGACATGAGGAAAATGGAAACATACTCCCTGCTCTTGGATCAGGAGATTTAATATAGTCAAAATGGCAATACTTCCCAAAGCATTAAACAGATTCAATGCAGTCTCTATAAAACATCCAAACAGTTCTTTTTAAAAAATTTTTATTAGTGAAACACCATGAGGTACAGTTGTAGACTTACAAATTTTTGTGCTTGGGTTTCAGTTATACGATGATCGAGTATCCATCCCTCCACCAGTGCCCATTTTCCACCACCACGGGTCCCAGTATCCTTTCCACCCCCTAACCCTCCCCATTCCACCCTGCCTCTGTGGCGGGTATTCCCTTTTGTTCTCTCTCTCCTTTTGGTTGTTGTGGTTTGCAAAAGAATCATTGAGTGGCAATCATGTTTGGTCTATAGTCTACTTTCAGCATGGTTCTCCCATCCTGGGAGGATCCTCCAAACACCCTTTATTTGGTGCTCCCCTCTCTATCTGAGTTCCCTTTTCCCCTAGCATGTGTGGCAGGCCTCCTGGATTTTGGTCCACTGGAGGTGTGCTTACCCCATGTTACAAAAACAGAACAGAACAGTAATAAAAAAACAAAATAAACTCAGCTGCTTTTCTTTTACTATTTATTTATTTTTGTTAGTATTTCTGGTTTTGAGTCACACTTGCAATGCCTAAGGGTTACTCCTGGTCCTTTTGGCCATTTGTATATCTTCATATGAAAGTTTCTTTTCATTTATTCTCCTGTTTTTGAATGAGGTTGAATGATTTTGTCTCCTAACATTCTGTCAGAGCTTTATATATGTTAGATATTAATCCTTTGTCTGATGAGCAGTGGGCAAACATCTTTTCCCAGTCTCTGGAGTGCATTTTTACCTCCCACTTTATTTAAAGACGTGGTTTCAAAATTGGTCACGATGATTCGTTACGGATTATCAATATTTGTGGGGTGACTTGTCTTTTCATCCTTGTTTCCTTAGAGATGCATAATGTCTTTAAGTCAGTGGAGTCCTGTTTACTTATCTTTGTTTTTGTTTTCTGGGCCATGGCCATAAGCCCTTAAAAATACCTCTAACTCATTGTCCTGGAGAGATCTGCCTCTATTTTCCAGTGTCCCTCTTGGATTTAGGTCTGATATTGAACCCTTGATCCATTTTGATTAGTCTTTTTTGCGTGGTGTTACAGAGGGTACCAGACCCTGGGTCTCCCTCCCTGCCCACAGCACACTAAGGGTTGTGGCTGGAGTAAATGAGTCAGAGGCTGGATGTGCAGGGGTGAAGCACTACAGGCAGCCGACCCAAGGGCCATCCCAGCACCCCTAAGGTCGCCTAGCAGCACCAGGAGTGACCCTGAGTCTGGGATCGGGGAAGCCTTGAGCACCCATAGCTCAAACACTGAAAATGAGGAAAGGAATCCACATAGACCCAGGAACATGCTTTACAAACTGTTTATTTTTGTCTTTTTAGAAAAGTAGAAAAATAACATTTTGACAACTTTACTCACATTTCATAGTAAGAGTTTAGGAACAAGTTAACAACAAAGAGTTTTGGGTTTGGTGGAGATGCTCCATAAATAAATAAATACTGACAATAATAATAAATAATGACAACAAATATTAGATAAATAATGACTCAGAAATAAATAGGGCGGTGAAGGCAATCTGGACATCTTGGGAGGAGGCGGTGCGGAGGCTCAGACACACAGTGCTCCTCGGGCCACACATCGCAGGTCCCAGATGAGGAGGCGAATGAGGTTGAGGGTGACAGAAGCTTCCAGGCAGCTCTGGGACTCCTGGGGGAGGCAGAGGAGGGTCAGAGGTATCTGTCTGGGGTCCCAGCAGTGGCCCCACCCCAGGCTCCCTCCTGCTCACTCACCTTGTGAGGAGCCTCCTGGAGTCTCTGCAGCCAGCGCTGGAGGCGGCCCCGGGGCTGAGGGCGCCCTGTGGGCTGAGAGGGTACCTGGGAGCCGAGCAGAGAATGTGAGCAGGGCCCAAACACGGGCGGGTGTCAGGGAGGGAGACCCCAAGGCACCCCGTACTCACACAGGCCTGGACCTTGGAGTGGATGTGGTGCAGTGTGTGGAGAGGCCGGTCCAGGACAGACTCCAGGGAGGGCTCAGTCATGGCCCCCAGGACCTGCAGGGTCAGGGCCAGCTCGGCCTCCAGGGCCACGGGGCGCTCCCACACCTGAGGGGACAGCAGAGACATGCCTAAGGGGAGGGCAGGGGCAGGCACAGGGCAAGGAGAAAGCAGGGTACAGCAAGGAAGGGGAGAGCTCAGGGGACCATGTGACCAGGCAGGACTGTCCCTGAGAGGTGAGGGGACCCCTTGTGCAGAGGAGGGCAGGAGAGGGCTGCGGGCCCCCAGCTCACCTGCAACTGCCTCAGGTCGCGGGTCCTAGGGAACAGGCGGGCATTGCAGTTCCAGGCCTTCTGCAGGAGTGTGTCCTCCTAAAGAGAGCCGGGTCAGCCCCGCAGGGTGCAAGGACACGTCTCAGGGGACAGGCTGCCCACGGGACAGAGCACTTCCTTGCCCCAGAGGCGGGGCCCTGAAGTGTCTGGGACAGTGACACTCACCAAGGCGTCCTTGGCCCTCCTGAAGGCCTGCAGCTCCTCTGGGGACAGAGACTGGAACGGGGCCAGATGGCAGCCCTTGGGGTCCGTAAGGGTCTTGGTGGGCTGGGGAGCAGCAAGTGTCCCGGTTCCAGTCAGCAGCACAATCCCCAGCATCAGTGTCACCAAGGCGCTCAGGTCTGTGTGTGAGGACAGAGGGGACAGGTCAACGCGGTTTGCGGGTGCAGAGGGAGGGTCCCGCAGGATGGGGGCCTCACCTGTCTTCATCCTGGATGCTCCTTTCTGCATTAAGAGGGTCCTGTGTTGGTGCTCGGGGCTGGCTGGACTCTGGGCTCTCTTGGCTTCTGCCTCTGCCTTCTCTGCTGTGGGGCTCCGAGGGGCTCCCTGCTCTCTGCACCTGAGCCTCGTCGCAGAGCTTCTGGCCTGAGCTTTCTGCTCCCCATGTTTTAACCTGGGTTGTGGGGACACTCCCAGTGATGAAGAAAAAGCGAAAAGTGCCCTGGGCCAGGTGAGTTCCTGCAGGACTGCCCAGTAGGGGAGTCCCGGGGCAGGGCCAGGAAAGAGCAGCTGCAGGGAAAGTGAAAGGAACTCAGCTGCAGTGACAGGAGACTGGGGCCCTCAGGACAGGGGCCGGGGGCTGGGCCAATGGACAATTCCCATACTCGTGGGGCAGCGGAAATACCCCGTTCTTCTTTCTTCAAAACAACAACAACAACAAACCACACAGGTCTGTGCTGATAATGAGGCAGCCAGAGCAATAGTGGAGAGGGATTAGGTCGGGTGGGGAGAAGCTTACTCTGTCACAGCTGGTCTAGGTCAGTCACCACAGACACTTTGGTCCCCGAAGCCCAGTCAGATACAGAGGCAGGAGGAAGCCCCAGCACAGCCGGGTGTGGCCACCTGTTCCCCACCCGAAATAAAGACAAAGAAAGAACTAAGAAGACACCAGGAGAGCAGGGGCTGAAAAATGTCACAATACCTAGGGGGTGGGGGTGGGGGGCGACCTGGGGTTCCTAATCCCTCTGGCCTCACCTGCTGAGATGCCTACAGAGAGCCAATCAGAGAACCACAGAGAGGCTGAGGAAGGGCCTGAGGTTAATCCCACCATGTCAGAGGGTTCAGACTGGGCTGTAGGTCAAAGGGCTCTCGCTTTGGGGACGGGTCAGCGGCCATCTCACCTGTCAGATTAGGAACAGCAAAAGGAACTTTTATTTACTATTTGGAATCTGGAAGCTGGGGGCAGAGCGCCCCGTGCTCCCTCTGTCCAGGGGAACATGGTGGAGTGCGGCCGGTGTCGTAGGCAAAACCCAGACTCAGACCCTCACCTCTTCCCGTGGGTTTTCAAGGGTCATGCTCTGAGAATCCAGGCCCAGGCAGGACGAGGGGGGCCTTGGGCAAAGGCAACCGCCTCCTCCCCTCTAGGGGTTCACAGGCTCATAGGATCGACAGAGGATCAACATCCGGCACGATCTAAAACTTGCTAGTGGCTGGCCAGAGAGAGAGGACAGCTGGTAGGGCTCTGGCCTTCTCTGATTGACCCAGGCTCAATAAAGGGAACCCCAGAGGGTCCCTGAGTGCACCATGACTTTTCCCTGAGCACAGAGCCAGGAGTAAGCCCTGAGCACTGCTGGCTATAGCCAGAAAAATAAGGAGCCCGCCTTCCAAAATATATCTGACCAACAAAACCAAAAGAATAGAGTAGGGGTGAATACACATGCCTAGCATGCACCCAGCCCTGGCTTTATCACCAGCACCACATGGTTCCCCTCCACCCCTGACATCAGCAGTTGTGGTCTTGAGGCCTCAAGCAACTCGGGGTGGCAGGAGAATCCCCAGCACCCAGGGCCCAACCAGCCCCACATTCTCAGGCCCTGGAACAGAACTGCAAACCTGGGAGACTGAGTCTCACTGGGAAAGTCCCCAGATGCCTGGAGCACTGCTTTGGGGACCCTGGAAATGTCAGAGAGATATTACAGAGGGCAGCATGAGGCTGACCAGGGTTCCAGCCCCAGCACCTCATAAGGTCCCAGGGTTCTGACAAGGGTGATCCCTCACCACAGACACAAGATTAAGCCCCGAGAGCCACTATTTGTGGCCCCCACTCTCTCTCCCCCCAAAAACAAAAAACATGTGGAGGAAGAAGAGTGAATGTCCCTCCTGACATTTTGTAGATATAAATGAGGTTTATGGAATAACCATTGGAAGATTCTTCTGGATCGTATAGAGAGAATGTTCTGGATTATTGCAGTAGTGAAATGAAAAAAATTTTTTTGATGAAAATATTCTCAACAAAATACAAACAACTCTATTCTAAACATGACACACCATGACCAAAAAGGCTTCATCCCAGCATGCAAGGATGGTTTAATATATGCAAGTCAGTCAATGCAATGTAGCAAATCAATACTAGGAAAATCAAAATACTGACCATATGAGTAAATGCAGGGAAACATTTGACAAGATCTAGCAAACTTCATGATAAAATCTCAATAAAATGAGAGTTGAGAAGCCCCCCCCCCCCCATCTCTCTACGTCTCCCCCCCCATTACTGTCTTTGGTTTTTGGTCACACCCAGCTATTCTCTGAGCTCACACCTGGCTCTGTGCTCAGCAGTCACTCCTGGAGGTGCTCAGGGGACCATATGGGATGCTGGGTATCACCCAGGTGGGTCACGTGCAAGGCAAGCACCATATCCACAGACTTTCTCTCATCCCTGAAGCAACTTTTCAACACAAGTCCACAGCAACTATCGACTCACTAGTGAACGCTGAAACCCTTTACTCTAGATCAGCACAGATGGGCTGCCCTTCCCCACCACTCTCACCCTACTCAACTCCCACCAGTGGAGTATTGGAAATCCTTGCCATCGCATTCATTCATTCATTCATCATCCTGTTATTCGTCGATTGCCTCGAGCAGGCCCCAGTAACGTCTCTTTCATCCTAGCCCTGAGATTATATTCAAGGCTCTTTAGGAGAATGAGACCCATCATTGTTACTGGTATTTGGCATATTTGGTACGCCACAGGGAGTTTGCCAGACTCTGCCCTGTGGGCAGGCTACATTCGATAGCCTGCAAGTTTGTCCAAAGTAGGAATGAGATAATAAGATGTCATAAAAAGATGTCCTGATAAGATGTCAGCATTCGCGTCCGCGCGGTTCCGGGAGCTGGATTTTATAGTCTCTGAGTCTTGGCCGTTGATGGGATTACACGGCTCCAGGGGGCCAGGTGGTGGGTGTGACCCCCACCTACTGGAATTCGGAGGATCTGGGTGGAGGATGCTCGACTCCAATCCGAGTAGGCTTGGAGATCTCGGCCCCGGAACCCGCGTGGATTTGTCCCTCTGCCAGTACCTTCATGTGTGCGGAGAGTGGTCTCAGCATGGTGGTGGCTGGTCCTGGAGGTCTTCGGCTGCCGGAGCCCTGGTTGGGGCGGGGAGGAAAGCTCAACCCGCTCCCCTCCAAAGGGCCCCGGCGAGGAACAGCCAGGCGCGGGGGCAGGAGACTGCACTGTTCTCGTCCGAGAGCTGCCATCTTGCCATCGCAATGTGGCAAGAAAGACAAGTTCATGGTGTCCAGGTAGGAAAGGAAGTCAGGCTCTCTCTAGGTGTGGGTGACAGGACACTACACTTAGATCTGCCCTAAAAACTCTACCAAAAAGCTCCTAGAAACTATACATTGTATAGTAAAGTCACAGGATGTAAAATTAACAAACAAAAGTTCATGGCTCTTCTCTATATGAAGAAGGAAATAGAAGAGAGAGAAACTAAGAGGGTGTGGAGCCTCCAGCAGATCAACCTGTACCCACACGGCGAGTGCATCAGCAGCCTGATGGTGCCTTCAGGCTCCCTGATACCCCCAAATTGCTGCTGTACCTCTGGCCAGACGTCAACAACTCTGGGCCAGTTTTCTGAGAAATTAAACAGCCTAAAGTGAGGCACGTGGGAGCCACACCCACAAAGTACCTCCAACTCAGCTACACAAGCTCATTTGTCAGCCTTTGTTTTGTGACCCCTAAATAAATCTCAGAAGAGATCAAAAGCAGCAGCTAATCTCAGACCTGTGCAAGGCTGAACGGACTGGGGTAAATGAAGGGGGGGTGGGAGACGAAGGGGTGGGGCCGGTCAGCCTTGTGCCCACCCAAGCAGAGCCCGGGCAGCCGCTTGCTTCCATAATCCAAAATTATCATCACTGTGTCCCCGGCGCCCTGTAATCCCATCAACGGCCAAGACCCAGAGACATTAAAACCCTGCTCCCAGAAAAAGGACATCTTATTATCTAGTTCTTACTCTGGAGAACCTGGCAGGCTATCAAAAGTATCCTACCCACACGGCAGAGTCTGGTAAACTCCCCGTGGCGTATTCAATATGCCAAAAACCAGTAACAATGAAGGGTCTCATTCTCCTGACCCTGAAAGAGCCTCGAATGTGGCACTTTTTAAAGTCTCAGGGCTAGAACAAAGGAGACATTACTGGGGCCTGCTCGAGGCAATCAATGAACAACAGGATGACAGTGATAAAGTGAATGCCTGGCCGAACTCCACCCTCTCGGGCAAGACCTCCCTGAAATATAATCTACTAAAAATGTAGGTGAGTGGGTTTTTTAACTGAAGTCTCCAGGCTTGCTCAGGGTCTCTGTGGGCTACCTTCCGCCTATGGCCCCCGTACTTCCCAAAATCTAGGCAGTCACTTCCACACCCCAAAGCCCCCAAGTTAAAAAAAACTACTCAAGTCTTACCTTCATGATAAGAATAAAAAATATTAAATGCTCTGTAATACACAATGACCTCTTACTACTTATACTGTAAACCATAATACACAAACGGAGAGAGAGAGAGAGAGAGAGAGAGAGAGAGAGAGAGAGAGAGAGAGAGAGAGAGAAAGAAGAAAAGTGCTGCCATAGAGGCAGGCTTGGGTGAAAGGGGGCGAGAGGTTGGTGGATGGTGGTAGGGAAACCAGGTATATTGGTGGTGGGAAATGTATGTTGGTGGAGGGATGGGTGTTTGACCATTGGACTGAGATCCAATCATAAGCAGCTCTGTAATGGTCTACCTCATGGATAGTCAATAAAAAATTTAAAATAAATTAAAATAAAAAAATAGAGAGAAACTGAAAAAAAAATCCCATTCAGAGTTGTGTCTCAAAAATTAAGTACCTTGTGCTGTAGAGATCAGGTTGCCTGCCCTGCATGAGGTCCAGCTGGGCTCCAGCCCAAGCACCCCATGAGGTTAGTGAGATCCAAAAGGACTGATCCCTGACTCACAGCCAGGAGTAAGGTCTGAGTAAATTTGGGGATGGATGTGGCCCAAAATTAAAAGAAATCTCAACTATCTCAGAATTAGCTTAACAGAAGAGGTGACAGACCTGTGCCAGGAAAACTACAAAGCACAAATCAAAGAAATAGGGGAAAAATGAGGAAATGCTCCCTGCTCCTGGATCAGGAGATTTACTATAGTCAAAATGGCAATACTCCCCAAAGCATTAGACAGATTCAATGCAGTTTCTATAAAACACTCAAATAAGTAAACAGGACTCCACTGAATTAAAAAGTTTTTTTCTTTTTTTCTTTGGTTTTTGGTCCATTGGGGATGTGCTTACTCTATGTTACAAAAACGAAACAGAATAGTAACAAAGACAAAATGATTGTAGAGGCCTTTTTTTATTATTGATTTATTTTTGTTTGTTTGTTTTTAGATTTTATGGTCACACTTGCAATGCCCAAGGGTTCTCCTGGTCTTTTTGGCCATTTGTATTTCTTCCCTGTGAAAGTTTCTTTTCATTTCTTTGCCCCAATTTTGGATAAGGTTGGATAATTTTGTCTCATAACATTCCAACTATGCTTTATATATGTTAGATATTAATCCTTTATCAGATGAACAGTGGGCAAACATTTTCTCCCAGTCCCTGGAGTATCTTTTTTTTTCTTCCACTTTATTTAAAGTTGTTCTTGATTTGTAACAGGCTTTCAATATTAGTGAGGTGTCTTGTCATTTTGTCCTTGTTTCCTTTGGAGTGTATAACTTTTTAAAATTAAAAAAAAATTTTTATTAGTTAATCACTGACCGTGAGGTATAGTTACAGACTTACAAACTTTCGTGCTTACGTTTCTGTCATACCATGACCCAGTACCCGTCCCACCACCAGTGCCCATTCTCTAACCACCAATGTTTCCAGTATCCCTCTCGCTGTGCCTACCCCATCCCCTCCACCCCACCCGCCTCTGTGGCAGGGCATTCCTTTTTGCTCTCTCTCTCCTTTTAGGTGTTGTGGTTTGGAGTGCATAACTTTTTAATTCAGTGGAGTCCTATTTACTTATCTTTGTTTTTGTTTAGTTGGCCCTGGAATTGAGTCCTTAAAGATGCTTCTAACTCATTGTCCTAGAGAGAGCCGCCTCTGTTTTCCAGTGTACCTCATGGATTCAGGTCTGATATTGAACCCTTGATCCATTTGATTAGTTCTTTTTGTGTGGTGTTAGAAAAAGGACCAGGCCCTGGGTCTACCTCCCGCCACAGCACACTGAGGGTTATGGCTGGAAGCAAATGAGTCAGAGGCTGGATGTGCAGGGATGAAGCACTACAGGCAGCCGACCCAAGGGCCATTCCAGCACCCTTAAGGTCGCCTAGCAGCACCAGGAGTGACCCAGAGTCTGGGATCGGGGAAGCCTTGAGCACCCATAGCTCAAACACTGAAAATGAGGAAAGGAATCCACATAGACCCAGGAACATGCTTTACAAACTGTTTATTTTTGTCTTTTTACAAAAGTAGAAAAATAACATTTTGACAACATTACTCACATTTCATAGTAAGAGTTTGGTAACAGGTTAACAATAAAGAGTTCTGGGTTTGGTGGAGATCTCCATAAATAAATAAATAATGACAATAATAATAAATAATGACAATAAATATTAGATAAGTAATGACTCGGAATAAATAGGGCGATTGAAGACAATCTGGAAGTTGTGGGAGGAGGCGGCGCAGAGGCTCAGACACACAGTGCTCCTCGGGCCACACATCGCAGGTCCCAGATGAGGAGGCGAATGAGGTTAAGGGTGACAGAAGCTTCCAGGCAGCCCTGGGACTCCTGGGGGAGGCAGAGATGGGGTCAGAGGTGTCTGTCTGGGGTCCCAGCAGTGGCCCCACCCCAGGCTCCCTCCTGCTCACTCACCTTGTGAGGAGCCTCCTGGAGTCTCTGCAGCCAGCGCTGGAGGCGGCCCCGGGGCCGGGGACTCCCTGTGGGCTGAGGCGGCACCTGGGGTTCGAGCAAAGAGAATGAGCAGAGCCCACACACGGGCAGGGGGCAGGGAGGGAGACCCCAGAGTGCCCCGTACTCACACAAGCCTGGACCTTGGAGTGGATGTGGTGCAGTGTGTGGAGAGGCCGGTCCAGGACAGACTCCAGGGAGGGCTCAGTCACGGCCCCCAGGACCTGCAGGGTCAGGGCCAGCTCGGCCTCCAGGGCCACGGGGCGCTCCCACACCTGAGGGGACAGTAGAGACATGCCTGAGTGGAGGGCAGGGACAGGCACAGGGAGAGGGGACAGCAGGGGACAGCAAGGAATGGGAGAGCTCAGGGGACCATGTGACCAGGCAGGACAGGCCCTGAGAGGTGAGGGGACCCCTGGGGCAGGAGAGGGCAGGAGGGGGCTGCGGACCCCCAGCTCACCTGCAGCTGCCTCAGGTCGCGGGTCCTGGGGAACAGGCGGGTGTTGCAGTTCCAGGCCTTCTGCAGGAGTGTGTCCTCCTAGAGAGAGCTGGGTCAGCCCCGCAGGGTGCAGGGACATGTCTCTGGGGACAAGGTGCCCACAGGAGGGGGTGCTTCCCTGCACCCAGAGGCAGGCCCTGAGGGGTCTGGGACAGTGACACTCACCAAGGCGTCCTTAGCCCTCCTGAAGGCCTGCAGCTCCTCTGGGGACAGAGACTGGAACGGGGCTAGCTGGCAACCCTTGGGGTCCGTGAGGGTCTTGGGAGACTGGGGGGCAGCAAGTGTCCCGGTTCCGGTCAGCAGCGCTGTTCCCAGCATCAGCGTTACCAAAGCGCTCACGTCTGTGTGCGGACAGAGGGGACAGGTCAGCGGGGTTTGGGGGTGCAGCAGGAGAGTCTTGCAGGATTATTGTCTCACCTGTCTTCATGCTGGTTGCCCCTTTCTGCATCAGAAAGCTCCTGTGTTGGTGCTCGGGGCTGCCTGGGCTCTGGGCTCTTTTGGCTTCTGCCTGTCCCTTCTCTGCTGTGGGGCTCCGCAGGGCTCCCTGCTCTCTGCACCTGAGCCTCGTCGCAGAGCTTCTGGCCTGAGCTTTCTGCTCCCCATGTTTTAACCTGGGTTGTGGGGACACTCCCAGTGATGAAGAAAAAGCGAAAAGCGCCCTGTGCAGGTGAATTCCTGCAGGACTGCCCAGCTGGGGAGTCCTGGTGGGGCCAGGCAGGAGCAGCTGCAGGGAAAGTGAAAGGAACTCGGCTGCAGTGAGAGGAGACTGGGGGCCTCAGGACTGGGTTTCGGGGGTCCAGGTTCTATAGGCAATTCCCATACCAGTCGGGCAGCAAAAATACCCCGCTCCTGTTCAGAAAAAAATAAAACAACGCACACATGTCTACGCTGATAAATGAGGCAATTGGAGCAAATGTGGAGGGATGAGGTTGGATGGGTGGGAGGAAGGACGTTTACTCTTCCACAGCTGGCCTAAGTCAGTCACCACAGTCACAAAGGTCCCCGAAGTCCCGCCAGATACAGAGGCAAGAGGAAGCCCTCAGCACACTAAGTATGTCTAGGAAAAACAAACAAACAAACAAACAACTACACGCCCCCCCAAAGAAATCTGGCCCTTCATGAATAAATGATAGGGTAGAGGTCAAGGCACATGCCTAGCAGGCACCCAGCCCTGGCTCCATCACCAGCACCATATGGTCTCCTCCACCCCTGACATCAGCAGTTGTGGCCTGAGACCTCAAGCACCACTGGGGTGACAGAAGAATCCCCAGCACTCATAACCTAGCCAGCCCTGTGAGTTCACTAAGCCTGTGGGGTGCTTAGACACGTGTGCATTTGGGGGCCGAGAGTCACTTCCCATCCTCCCCGGGCCTCCCCAGCAGAGAGACAGAGAGACAGGGACCACAGCCTGATGGTGAAAATGACTCGTTTAACCTGTTCTATAAAAGCTGTTAGCATCCTTATAGAATATCTGAATGGTCCGAGGTATAAGACTGCAGGTTCCGTGATTTACAGAGGTAAAACATTCCAGCAGAGGCAATTCTCTGGGGGACATTAGCTCAAGGAGATGCTCTGTCTCCCAAGATATCTATATTGCTTTTCTCTTTCCCTCTAGTCCTATATATCAAACAATAGAGTCAAACAATTAGTCAAACATTTAATTCTACTTCTTTCCAACACTTGCAGTCATCTGGATAAACAATACGAGTTAAAGATCCCCAAACTTAGTTATCTGGGCTCTGATAGCAAGCATGACTTTTAACATAAATCCCAGATAAGTCCTCAGGTCAGTTCAGCTTGTCCTTCTCTTAGGGTTCCTATTTCTAAAGCCACAAGAGCTTGGATCAAGACCATGCATTTATGCTTTCTAGACTGTTCCATTTCAATGCCGGGGTAGCTTCACCACTCTTCCGGGTCCATCTCAGTCCCACGGCTGGACCTCCCTTTTGGGGTTTTAGGAACTACAGCAACCAGAACCTGAGTCAAGTAATGACAGAGCCCAGGAGTAGATATATTTCAGAGTCAATCAACTGCCAATATTAGGAGCATAGCATTAAGGTCTTTCTGTGTTTAAGTAAATAGCAGTGCTCCATAGTAAAATATGAAAGGGATGAAAGGGCTATAGGGGAAATAGAAAAGTAGTAATTAACTCCAAGTACAAAATCCAGAATTTCCAGAAATTTTTGGCTTATAAGTAACCAAGATTCTTTTGGGGAGCTGTGACATTGAGGTGTAAAACACAAAGGAAAGGTTAAAGATAAACTCAGGGGATTAGGGATGCTCACATGAGCACTGTAAGCTTCTCTGGGAGGAGGAAAAGGGGCAATTCACTGATGATGCCTAAAACTGTCACTGTATCTCTGTCATCACTGTCATCCCGTTGACCACCGAATTACTCGAGCGGGAGCCAGTAACGTCTCTATTCTTCCCAGCCCTGAGATTTTAGCAGCCTCTTCTTACTTGTCTTTTCCCAGACTGGAGGCTCTTTCAGGGGCAGGGGAATGAGACCTGTTGTCGTTACTTATTTGGCATATCGCATATGCCACAGGGAGCTTGCTGGGCTCTGCCCATGTGGGCGGGATATTCTCGGTATCTTGCCGGGCTCTCTGAGAGGCATATTTTTATATATTTTTGTCAATGATTTGTTGCCTACTGTCTGAACCCCATCAGATATGGTGTAGTAATTGTGGAAAATGGGTAGGAAGTGTTGCAGCTGTGTGGTCCGAAAGCAGACAGGAGCATGGCAGTGGTTGGGTAGTGGAGGTCAGCTGCTGGGGCTGGGTCCCTTGGGATGCCTAAAACACTTAGGATTAATATCCAACACAGCCCCACACCCTCAGGACCTCAAACAGGACAGCGGGCTTGATAGACCAAGTCTCACTGTGAATTGCCCCAGACTCTTAAGCACTGATGTTGGGACCCTTAAGATGCCCTTGATACAGAGGGAAGTGCTTTACCTTTGCGTGGGGTTGACCAGGTTTCTATCCCCAGCACCTTATATGGTCCCCAGAGCCCTTAAGGGTGATCCCTTAGAACAGAATCAGGTGTTTGCCTTGAGCACCATCGTGTCTGCCCCCTACTCCCTTGCCCAAAACCCAAGAAAATTCTGTGGAGAAAGAAAAATGAATGTCCCTCTTGATTACTAGTAGATATAACTTACGTTAATGGATTAACATTGGGAGATTGTTCTGGATTGTGTAGGGAGAATGCTCTGGAATATTGGGTAGTAAAATGAAAAAAGAAAAGATATCTTGATGAGAATAGTCTCAACCAAAATAAGCAAATTGAGTCTAATCATCATAGCTCAGGCTTCATCCCAGCATGCACGGATGGTTTAATAAATGCAAATCAATCATTAATGCACCAAATCAATACAAGGAAAATCAAAATACTGACCATAGGAGTAGATAAAGAGAAGCATTTGACAATACCCAGCACCATTCATGATAAAATCTTTCAATAAAATGAGAATGGAGGAACTTCTCTCTTTCTCTCATTCTTCCTCCCCCTCTTTGGTTTTTGGGTCACACCCAGCTATGCTCTGAGATTACACCTGGTTCTGTGTCAACAGTCAAATTCCTTGCAGTCCCAAGGGGACCATAGTAGATTATGGATAACCCAGGTCAGCCACATGCAAGGCAAACAGCCTGTCCACTGTACTAGCTCTCCAGCCATGAAGGAACTTTCCTCAACCAAGTTGAAGCCGTTTGCCACAAGTCCACAGCTACTACTCGACTCATTAGTAAACAGTGAAAGCCTTTCCCATGAGATCAGGCACAGAGGGGCTGCCCTTCCCCACCACTCTCACCCTATTCGACTCCCACCAGTGGAGTGTTGGAAATCCTTGCCATGGCAGTGCGGCAAGAAAGAGAAGTTCATGGTGTCCAAGTAGGAAAGGAAGTCAGGCTCTCTCTAGGTGTGGGTGACAGGACACTACTCGTAGATCAGCCCTAAAGACTCCCAAAAAGCTCCTAGAAACAATACACTTGTACAGTCAAGTGACAGGCTACAAAATTAACACACAAAAGTCCATGGCTGTTCTCTATGTGATGAATGAAATAGGAGAGAGACAAACAAAAAGAAACCAAAAATGATCCTATTCACAACAGAGCCTCGGAAAATTAAGTACCTTGTGCTTTAGAGATCAGACTGCCTGCCTTGCACAAGTTCATAGGTGTTCCAGCCCAAGCACCCCATGTGGTCCTGTGAGCACCAAAAGGAATGATCCCTGACTCACAGCCAGGAGGAAGGTGTGAGTAAATCTGGGGCTGTTTTTGACCCAAAATTAAAGGAAACCTCAACTACCTCAAAATCAGCTTAGCAGAAGAGGTGCTAGACCTGTGCCATGAAAACTATAAAGCACAAATAAAAGAAACAGGGAAGACATGTGGAAATGGAAACATACTTCCTGCCCCTATCAGGAGATTTAATATAGTCAAAATGGCAATACTCCCCAAAGCATTAAGCAGATTCAATGCAGTCTCTATAAAACATTCAAACATTTCTTTTTTTTTTTTTCCTTTTGGATTTTGGTCCACTGTGGGTGCGCTTACTCCATGTTAAAAAAACAGAACAGAATAGTAAGAAAAAAAGGAAATAAATTCAGATGTCTTTCTTTTACTATTGATTTATTTTTGTTTTCTGGCTTTGGGTCACACTTGCAATGCCCACGGGTTACTCCTGATCCTTTTGGCCATTTGTATTTCTTCGTGTGAAAGTTTCTTTTCATTTCTTCTTCCTGTTTTTGAAAGACGTTGAATGATTTTGCCTCCTAACAGTCTGTCAGTGCTTTATGTATGTTAGATATTAATCCTTTATCAGATGGACCGTGGGCAAACATTTTCTCCCAGTCTCTGGAGTGTTTTTTTTTTTCTTCCCACTTTATTTAAAGATGTGGTTTCAAAGTTGGTCACAGTGATTTGTTATGGATTATCAATACTTGTGGGGTGACTTGTCTTTTCGTCCTTGTTTCTGTAGAGATGCATAATGTCTTTAAGTCAGTGGAGTCCTGTTTACTTATCTTTGTTTTTGTTTTGCTGACCTGGGCCTTGAGTCATTCAAAATGCTTCTAACTCATTGTCCTGGAGAGATCCGTCTCTGTTTTCAGTGTCCCTCATGAATTCAAGTCTTATATTGAATCCTTTATCCATTTTGATTAGTCTTTTCTGTGTGGTGTTAGAAAGGGGACCAGACCCTGGGTCTCCCTCCCTGTCCACAGCACACTGAGGGTCATGGCGGGAGTAAATGAGTCAGTGGCTGGAGATGCAGGGGTGAAGCGCAACAGGTGGCCGACCCGAATGCCATCCCAGCACCCCTAAGGTCGCCTAGCCGCAACTGTAGTGACCCTGAGTTAGGGATCAGGAGAAGCCTTGATCACCCACAGCTCAAACACCAAAAAGAAAGAAAGGAATCCACATACATCCAGGAACATGCTTTACAAACTGTTTATTTTTGTCTTTTTATAAAAGTAGAAAAATAACATTTTGACAAAATCACTCACATTTCAAAGTAAGAGTTCGGTAACAGATTAATAATAAAGAGTTCTGGGTTTGGTGGACATGCTCCAAAAATAAATAAATACTGACAATAATAATAAATAATAACAATAAATATTAGATAAATAATGACTCAGAAATAAATAGGGCGGCTGAAGGCAATCTGGGAGTCGTTGGAGAGGGGGTGCAGAGGCTCAGACACACAGTGCTCCTTGGGCCACACATCGCAGGTCCGACATGAGGAGGCGAATGAGGTTGAGGGTAACAGAAGCTTCCAGGCAGCTCTGGGACTCCTGGGGGAGGCAGAGGCAGGGTCAGAGGTGTCTGTCTGGGGTCTCAGCAGTGGCCCCAGCCCAGGCTCCCTCCCACTCACTCACCTTGTGAGGAGCCTCCTGGAGTCTCTGTAGCCAGCGCTGGAGGCGACCCCGGGGCTGGGCGCTCCCTGTGGGTTGAGGTGGTACCTGGGGGCCGAGCAGAGAATGTGAGCAGGGGCCCACACACGGGCAGGGGGCAGGGAGGGAGACCCCAGGGTGCCCCGTACTCACACAGGCCTGGACCTTGGAGTGGATGTGGCGCAGTGTGTGGAGAGGCCGGTCCAGGACAGACTCCAGGGAGGGCTCAGTCATGGCCTCCAGGACTTGTAGGGTCAGGGCCAGCTCGGCCTCCAGGGCCACGGGGCGCTCCCACACCTGAGGGGACAGCAGAGACATGCCTGAGTGGAGGGCAGGGACAGGCACAGGGCAAGGGAACAGCAAGGGACCACAGGAGACAGCAAGGAATGGAAGAGCTCAGGGGACCAGTGTGACCAGGTAGGACAGGCCCTGAGAGGTGAGGGGACCCCTGGGGCAGGAGAGGGCAGGAAGGGGCTGCGGACCCCCAGCTCACCTGCAGCTGCCTCAGGTCGCGGTTTCTGGGGAACAGGCGGGTGTTGCAGTTCCAGGCCTTATGCAGGATTGTGTCCTCCTAGAGAGAGCTGGGTCAGCCCCGCAGGGTGCACGGACATGCCTTGGGGAGAGGGGTGCCCATGGGCGGGGGTGCTTCCTGGGCCCTGAGGGGTCTGGGACGGTGACACTCACCAAGGCATCCTTGGCCCTCCTGAAGGCCTGCAGCTCCTCTGGGGACAGAGACTGGAATTGGGCCAGATGGCAGCCCTTGGGGTCCATGAGTGTCTTGTGGGGTTGGGGGGCAGCTAGTGCCCCAGTTCCTGTCAGCAGCACAGTCCCCAGCATCAGCATCACCAAGGTGCTCACGTCTGTGTATGAGGAGAGAGGGGACAGGTCAGTGGGTTTTGGGGGTGCAGAGGGAGGGTCCCTCAGGATGGGGGCCTCACCTGGCTTCATCCTGGATGCCACTTTCTGCATCAGTAGGCTCCTGAGTCTGTGATCGGGGCTGGCTGGGCTCTGGGCTCTCTTGGCTTCTGTCTGTCCCTTCTCTGCTGTGGGGCTCTGCAGAGCTCCCTGCTCTCTGCACCTGAGCCTCGGCTGAGAACTTCTGGCCTGAGCTTACTGCTCCCCATGTTTTAACCTGGGTTGTGGGGACAATCCCAGTGATGAAGGAAAAGCGAAAAGCGCCCTGTGCAGGTGAGTTCGTGCAGGACCGCCTAGTTGGGGAGTACCGGGGCGGGGCCAGGCAGGAGCAGCTGCATGGAAAGTGAAAGAAACTCAGCTGCAGTGAAAGGAGACTGCGGGGGCCTCAGGACTGGGGGTCAGAGTCCAGGTCCTTTGGGTGCTGCACGCATACCCGCTCTGGAGAGACATTTACTGTCCTTATGCCCCTACATGGGACAGCAAGAAAAGGTGTCACTATGGGTGTGACCTTTCTGCAGGGATTCTGGGAGAAGCATGAGGGAACCCGCGTCAGACCGGGGTCCTTGGGCCAGGCCATGTACAGTGGGTAGGAGCTCCCTGCAGTGCCGCCCACCTGGGTGATCTGGGGTTGGTGCCCAGTGCCTCAAATGGCCCCTTGAGTTTCATGATTAGTGATCTCTGAGCACAGAACCGGGAGTGAGCCCTGAGTACCACAAGTGTGTCCTTCCATCCAAATCAACAGAAGATAAAGTGGATCCCTAAAAAGATGAGTTTTATTTTGTTGGGGCTCCAACTAGCTGTTCTCAGTACTTACTTCTCACTCTTTGTCAAGGGATTACTCATGGTGGTGCTTCAGAAACCATATGCGGTGGCGGGGATTAAATTGAGGCCTAGACTCAGTTTTTTAAAAACATGTTTATTTTATTTTTATAAAGCGGTTCATGATGATTTGTTACATTCAATATTCCAACACCAATCCCATCACCATTGTACCTTCCCAGCACCATTATTTTCAATTTTCTCAACCTCCCCTTGAACTTGCTTCTATAACAGACCCTGAATAACTTATTTTATATTTCTTGTTCTAAATAATTCAAGAAAAATGATCAAAAAAATTTCCTTTGAAGAAAGTTTGTAAAGATTGTTGTATCTCACGAAGGAATCTTTGAGCCCTTGTTTAAGAGAGTATTAACATGGAGCAATAGCACAGTGGTAGGGCGTTCGCCTTACAAGCGGCCAACATGGCCGACCTGAGTTCGATTCCTCCACCCCTCTCGGAGAGCCTGGCAAGCTACCGAGAGTATTCGATATGCCAGACACAGTAACAACAAAGTCTCCAATGGAGACGTTACTGGGCCCGCTCGAGCAAATCGACGATCAACGGGAGGGCCTTTACCTTTACCTTTACCTAACATGTTGTTACTAGTTAAGCCTTGTATGTTTATATTTTGTTAATTGAGATTGGTTGCCTTCTACTTTACATCACGGCAGAGTCTGGCAAACTCCCCGTGGTGTACCCAATATGCCAAATACCAGTAACAATGATGGGTCTCATTCTCCTAAAGAGCCTTGAATATAATCTCAGGGCTAGGATGAAGGAGACGTTACTGGGGCCTGCTCGAGGCAATCGACGACTACTTTACATCCCATCCAATGTGGTGTGCTATTCCTGGTTTTTCAGTGATGGTAGAGTTCGAGACGTATAGTTTGGCTCCAGAGTGTCCAAAATTTTAATGTGGTGATACAGCTGGAGTTAAATTTTGGATGGTGACTTTGGTTGCCCTCGATGACTCAGCCTGTTGCAGGATGCAGAAATGTCTCTGCAACTTGTTGATCTCTTTTGAGATTTATTTATGAGTCTCTGGTCATGGCCAGTTAATGAGCTTACTTGGTGCCAGAGATGGTTCATGGGCATGACTACTGAGGCTTCCAGAAGTACAGAGAGACTGGGGTAGGTAGCCCATCCTGACTCCATGAAATCCTGAAGATCTCAGTCACAAAACGCACTTACCAGACCCAAACTTAGTTTTTAAAATTTGGTAGAAGTCCTACTAATCTATTTTTTCCCTTTCTCATAAATTATCTTGATCACTTGATCACTTGACATCTCGTTACTCATTGATATGCTCAAGAGGGCGCCAGTAACGTCTCCATTCATCCCTGTTGCATGCTAGTGTAGCCCAATGGCGTCTGCTTGTTCTAGGAACACGAAGAGCCTCAAACCGATCGTTCAGGGTCTTGACAAAGAAGTCTGACTATTTCGTTGGTGGGCGGCCACACGGTCTTTTGATGTCCTGTGGAATCCAGTTGGTAACAGCTCTAGTCCAGCAGTCGTCTCCAAATCTCATTATGTGTCCAACCCATCTGATTTTCGATGCCTTGGCAAACGATTCTTGACTGTCGACGGAGGTTGGAACTCCAGATTCTTTCTCTCATTTGAGTCAAGCGTGATACTCCAAGCATAGCTCTTTCGATTCCTCTTTGGGAGACCCGAATAGTGTTCTCATCCTGTTTTCGTAGGGCTCAGTTCTCTGCGGTGTATGTTAATGCAGGAAGAACAGTGGAATCGAAGAGACGTGCCAGAACCGGAGGTCCTTCATCCTCTTAGCTATTTCTTTGACGCTCTTGAAGGCGTTCCAAACCACTCTCTTCCTCCTGCACAACTCAGGTGTCAGGTCATTCGTCATGTTGACTTCTTGACCTTGGTACACATAACTGTTGCATTCAGAGATGGTCATTCCATTGAGAGTGAATGGAACGTCAGGAACGAGACTGTTTCTCATAAACATTGTCTTTGTGAGATTCAGCTGGAGTCCAACCTTTCCACATGCACGGTCAAAGTTGGCCAGCATTTGTGCTGCCTGGCTAATGTTTCGTGTTATTAGAATGATGTCATCAGCAAAGCAGAGGTGGTGTAGTTGCCGACCATCTATCTTCATTCCCATTCCTTCCCATTCCAGTCGCCGCATGATGTTCTCGAGGGTGGCACTGAAGAGTTTCGGTGAAATTGTATCACCCTGCTGAACCCCTCTCTTGACATCAATGTTTACTTCTTTGTAGAATGGTGAGATCCTGGTAGTGAATCCGTAATAGAGCTCACGGAGGATACTGATGTATTGAGTTTGAATGCCCTGATTGGCTAAGGCTTCAATGACTGCTTCCATCTCAACAGAACAGCACCTGGCCCAGAGAAGGTCAGACCTGAACACCTGAAGAACCTGCCATCAGTACTCATCAATACACTGGTTTTGCTTTTTACACGCTACCTGTCTGAATGCAAGGTTCTGTCCCAGTGGAAAACTAACAGGACTGTACTACTGTATAAGAAGGGAGACATCCACAACATTGGCAACTATTGCCCGATCTGCCTATTGTCTGTCATCTACAAGCTGTTCATTTGAGTAATCCTGAATAGGATTGGCAGAACACTAGATGAAGGACAACCATGCGAGCAAGCCGGGTTCCTCAAAGGATTCGGCTCGATCGACCATTTCCACACGATAACCAACCTCATTGAGGTTTCTCGGGAGTTCAAGATGCCACTCTAATTGTCTTGATGATGTAAAAAGTCATCTTTTTAGGGGCCACAGAGATAGTACAAAGGTTAGGCATTTACCTTGCATGTGGCCAACTCTGGTTTGCTACCCAGCACTTCATATGCTCCCCTCCTGAACACTGCTAGGAGAGATCCCTGAGTACAGAGCCAGGAGCAAGGCCTGAACATATAAGGGTGTGGTCCCAAAACATGAAAGCAAAAAAAGAAACAAAATAAAAAACACCTAAATCCCATAAAACTTCAAATCTATGAAACATGATGTGAAGAACGGAAAGAACAGTTCACTCTCCCAGCTCTGAAAAGTTGTACCAAACACTGGCATTGACGCCAATGCCTGCCAGCAGGGAATTGGCTCATTAATGCTGTTGTTAGTCCTCTTCTCTTCCTGCTTCTCCACCAGGCTTGGGGCCCAGGGGCTTGGGGCTGAACTTTGACCTCTATTGGGTACAACAATTGGGATCCTAGTCATAGGGCCTGGGAGTCTTGAAGGAGAGCAAGGTCAGAGATTTTTCTCCCCCAGTCTCCACCCTGCAGGCCCATAAAGATTTGTGGGTTGCTCCTGTCAGTGGAGAGGGCTTTCTCCTTACAGCATCTGAAATCTCCTCTTCCTGCTTCCCTCAGACCCAAGATGAATAGATTCTTTCCTGTTTGGGACCCAAACAGGGTCCTTCTTTCTGTCCTTTCCACTTTCTTCGTAAACACTCCTGATATTAAACCAATCTCAAATGACCCTGAAATGATCAGCCACCTGTTTCCTAGTGGGATCATAAATAATATAGCATAACGTTGTAAGGAAGTTGGGAAGAGGCTAGAGAGACAGCAGAGTGGGTATGCCATTTGCTTTGCATGCTGCCAGTTTGGGTTTGATCTCTGGTACTCCCTAGGTTCTCCTGAGCCTGCCAGGAATGATCCTTGAACGTAGAGCTGGGAGTAAGTCCTGAGCACAACCAGGTGTGGCCAAAAAAAAAAAAAGTGGGGAAATGCTCTGGAAAGGTAAAAGTAAGACATTAACAAGTCCAACAAACATAGCTTGCTCCAAAAGGGGAGAAACTGCTACCTCAAAAGAAAAAAATAAAAAACAAGAGAAGGGGAATGTAGATAGTCTATAAAAATTTCCAGACTGGAGCAATAGTACTGCTGGTAGGGTGTTTGCCTTGCATGTGTCCAACCTGGTTTCTATCCTTGAAACCGCATATGGTCCCCCAAGCCCACCAGGAGTGATTTCTGAGTGCAGAGCCAGGAGGAAGCCCTGAGCACTGTTGGGTGTGACCCACAATCAAATATATATGGTCTCCTGAGCCCCTCAGGAGTGAGCACTGAACACAGAGCCAGGAGTAAGTCTTGAGCATAATCTAGATGTCCCCTAAACCAAAAAGTAAGTAGATAAAATAAAATGACTTTCCCCCAGTTAGTGGGGTTTAAACCCTTACTTTGTCAATTCCTTTCTCACTGAAGTCACCCTGCATTCTAACATTTTATAAGTGTGCATTCTTCAAAAGTGATGTGTGATTTCCTTTTGTTCCAATGAACATTCCTTCCCCTGTTTCCTTCTCTCAAGCCACCATTAATTGCTTTCCAAGTCCAGAGATTTATTATAACATTGTCAAACTTTGGTTCTCCAGCTTTCAGTGTTGATAGCACTTTCACTATGAATGTTCCTTTCATCTGAAAAACACATTCACCAGTGACGAGGGAGGAGAGAGGCTAGAAAATGTCTTTTAAAAGTGCATTTCTGTATTTTAATTTATTTTTTAAATTTTTAAATTTTATTTTCATAAGGTTGTTCACATTGGGATGGAACCTTGCATTCAGACAGGTAGCATATGAAGAGCCGAGCCAGTGTATTGAGTACTGATGGTAAGTTCTTCAGGTGTTCATGTCTGATTTTGTCTGGGCCAGGTGGTCTTTGTTTCTTTACCAACGAGATGGCGTGTTGAATTTTGGAAGGGAGAACATTGGGAACGATATATCCATCGTGCGGAATGTGGTATGCGGGCAAGTGGACGTGGCTATTAAAGAGATCTGAGTAGAAGTCATGAATAATCTTCTCCATTGCCCTTCTGGAAGATGTGATAGATCCATCAGGATGTCGGAGGGCAGTCATCTTGGTCTTGTAGTTGGTGAAGGACAGGCGGGCATTATGAATGCTTTTCCCGGCTTCTGCCGCATCTACCAGCACCGCTGTTCTCCTTCCTTTGAGGTCTTCCTTGATGGCTTCTCTGCATTGTTTTGCCAGCTCGGACGTTTGCTTGCGGTTGCCTGAGGCATGTGCCATGCCACGTTGGCAAATAAGTTCAAGAGTGTTTGAAGAAAGGCAGTTTTTTGTGGTTATCTCTCTCTTGGCATTCCTCGCACAATCATGGAGGTGCTGAATCATTCGATCGTATTCCTCATCAATGTTGTCAATGATGGCATCTTTCCATGTTGCCGCAACAGAGCCAAAGAGCTCCCAGTTGGTGGTCTTCTGGGAGTTCTCTTCTTAAACTTTGTATTCTTTTCTCCCCGTTCTGTGAGGTAGAATTTTGCATGAAGGAATGGTGGTCCGATCCCGTTTGGAATTTTGGGAAAAAAGCAACATCGGTTAGGCAAAACCGCCGATTGAATATGATGTGGTCTATTTCATTGTGGAACCATCCACCGGGAGACTCCCATGTCCAACGTTTAGATTCAGTCTTTTGGAACTGTGAGTTACCATGGAAGGTCTTGGTTGACATGATGAACTCAGAAAGTCTGTCACCCTGTTCCACCAATGGAAAACCAGCAAGACTGTACTACTATACAAGAAGGGAGACATCCATGACATTGGCAACTATCGCCCAATCCGCCTATTGTCTGTCATCTACAAACTGTTCACTCGAGTCATCCAGAATAGGATTGGTAGAACACTAGATGGAGGATAACCATGTGAACAAGCTGGGTTCCGAAAAGGATTCAGTACCATCGACCATATCCACATGATTACTAAGCTCATTGAGGTTTCTCAGGAGTTCAAGATGCTGCTCTGTCTAACGTTCATTGATTTAAAGAAGGCCTTTGATTCTGTTGAGACAGAAGTGGTCATAGAAGCCCTAGCCAATCAGGGCATACAAACTCAATACATCAGGATCCTTCGTGAGCTCTATTACGGATTCACTACCAGGATCTCACCATTCTACAAAGAAGTAATCATTGATGTCAAGAGAGGGGTTCGGCAGGGTGATACCATTTCACCAAAACTCTTCAGTGCCACCCTCGAGAACATCATGAGACGGCTGGAATGGGAAGAAATGGGAGTGAAGATAGATGGTCGGCAACTACACCACCTCTGCTTTGCTGATGACATCATTCTAATAACACCAAACATCAGCCAAGCGACACAAATGCTGACCGACTTCGACCATGAGTGTGGAAAGGTCGGACTACAGCTGAATCTTACGAAGACAATGTTTATGAGAAACAGCCTCGTTCCTGATGCTCCATTCGCTCTCAATGGAACCACCATCTCCAAATGCAACAGTTATATATACCTAGGTCGAGAAATCAACATGATGAATGACCTGGCACCTGAGTTACGCAGGAGGAAAAGAGTGGCTTGGAATGCCTTCAAGAGCGTTGAAGACATAACTAAGAGGACAAAGAACCTCCAGCTACGAGCACACCTCTTCAATTCCACTGTTCTTCCTGCATTAACATATGCCTCAGAGACCTGGGCTCTATAAAAACAGGATGAGAATGCTATTCGGGTCTCTCAAAGAGAAATCAAAAGAGCTATGCTTGGAATATCATGCTTCACTCAAATGAGAGATAGAACCCGGAGTTCTGATCTCTGTCAACGCTCAAGAATCAGGGACGCTGTCTCATTTGCCAAGGCATCAAAAATCAGATGGGCTGGACACGTAATGAGGTTTACAGACAACCGCTGGACTAGAGCCATTACTGACTGGATTCCATGGGACATCAAAAGATCGCGTGGACGTCCACCTACAAGATGGTCAGACTTCTTTGTCAAGACCCTGAATGATCGGTTTGAGGCTCTGCATGTTCCTAGAATGAACAGATGCCATTGGGCTACGCTAGCACGCAACAGGGATGAATGGAGACATTACTGGCACCCGCTCGAGTAAATCGATGAATAACGGGGAATCAAGTGATCAAGTGATCAAGGTTGTTCACATTAATTGATTACATTCAATATTTCAACATTAACCCCACCACTGGGGCTGGAGTGATAGCACAGCGGTAGGGCGTTCGCCTTACAAGCGGCCAACATGGCCAACCCGAGTTCGATTCCTCCGCCCCTCTCGGAGAGCCCGGCAAGCTACCGAGAGTATTCGATATGCCAAACACAGTAACAACAAAGTCTCCAATGGAGACGTTACTGGGCCTGCTCGAGCAAATCGACGATCAACGGGAGGGCCTTTACCTTTACCTTTAACCCCACCACCATTACACCTTCCCACCACCATTATTTTGAATTTTCCCACCATTCACTCAAGCCTGCCTGCTACAGGCAGATGCTAGATAATTTAATTTCTATTGCTTATTTTAAATATCATGAAAGGAAAGCAGCTGCGCACTCCTGGAATTCTAAAATTGTAAATGATTGGGGTCTGGAGAATCTCCATTCTGAGATTCATTTGTGAGTCTCTGGATCAAGTCCATTGATGTGCTTATAAGGCATCTAGAGGCAGTTTGTGGGTGTGACAGCTAGGACCCAAAGGGGTGGGTGGATGGGAAGGGACAGCCTGTCCCAACAGCCATGTGGTCTAAAGTCTTCAGTCTCTGGTCCCACATACCTGGGTTTTTCTTCTGGAAGTTTGTGGCCACCGGGGGTTCATTTTGAGTAGGCAGAGAGAGAGAACACCTGCCCCATCTGAGCTGCCCTAGTGAAATCGGCTCAGCATGGGGTCCAGAGAAATCTCTGGTGAGCTGCTGTCTTCTGGGATTCATTGCTGAGTCTTGCATTTCTGTAGTTTAAAAGCTATCCATTGTGGCTAATATTTTAATTAGATAACTTTACTTAGAAAAAATAAGAGGAGAGAGAAGGCGAGTGAAGGAGAGAGAAAAGAAATTGCACACTTGAGCCAGTAACTCTAGTTAGAGTGATATGTTGCTCATTTAATCAGAAAAGGCTATTTTCATTTAAAAATTAAACAAAGGGCTCAGAGAGATAATACTTGCCTTGCATGCAGACAACCCAGCTCCAAATCAGCATCCCGTATGGTTCTCTGACCTCCACCAAGAGAAATTTCCTGAGTACCTCAGCACCGCCAGGTATATGGCCCAAAAAAACAAAACAAAACAAAACAAATCCCAAAAGAGATTGACTTAGACTGACAAGCGGCCCTGATTTAGATATTTGGGGGGGGGGGGGGAAGGGAACGACGGGCAGATGGAGTCAGACAAAAATAGACAAAGAAACAAAAATGAGAGAAGTCAGCAACGAAGGGATATACAAGGGGCAGAAGAGAAATGGAATAAAGTGGAGCTAGATTTGGCAAGACAGGAGACATTGGAAGGAAATTAGAGACAATTAAGCAAGGGGATGAGTGATGATGCCAGTAGCAGTGTGAGTTCAAATCCTACACTGGGCAGAACCCCAGAGCTTGAGCCTGCTTCGGTGTCTGGCTATAAAAAGAAGGCAAAAGTGTTGAACAGCATTGTAAAGTCACTCCAGAAGAATAAATGAGATCATAGGAATCAACCTATCAGATTCAGAGTATACACAGTGAGTGCATCATTATGAAAAGAAATAAGGTCATTGAGGATGATGAAAGGAAAGTAAGGATTAAGACAGGGACAGGGGCCAAAACTGACTGGATTATTGGAACAGAGCCCAGCTCACAGTCAATAGGGATTTCTCTCTCTCCTGGCATAGATTTTTTTGTTTGTTTGATTGATTTTGGAAAGCATCATTTGTTTTGGTTTTGATTTTGGGGTCACACCAGGCAGTTCTGGGGACTATAGGTGATGCCAAGTATCTAACTGGGGTCCACTGTGTGTGCAAGGCTTAACAACTTGCAACCTTAACAACTACGGGTAGGGCGTCTGCCTTGCATGCAGCCAACATGGCCGACCCGAGTTCGATTCCTCGGAGAGCCCGGCAAGCTACCGAGAGTATTCGATATGCCAGACACAGTAACAACAACAACCTTAACAACTACTATACTATTTCTGACCCGAAAGTGTAGCTTTGGAAAATTATTTGGAGTATTATTTAGGGGGCTGGAGCGATAGCACAGCAGGTAGAGCATTTGCCTTGCATGCGGACGACCCGGGTTCAAGTCCTCTGTCCCTTTCGGAGAGACCGGCAAGCTATTGAGAGTATCCCGCCCACATGACAGAGCCTGGCAAGCTCCCTATGGTGTATTCAATATACCAAAAAACAGTAACAAGTCTCACAATGGAGACGTTACTGGTGCCCACTCAAACAAGTGGATGAACAAGGGGATGATAGTGCTACAGTGCTATTCTTTAGGGGGAGGGTTGGGCCACATTTGGCTGTGCTCAAAGTATACCAATGGCTCTGTGCTCACTTCTACTTGGAGGTCATATGCCGTGTGGGCCTGATTTCAGGCTGGCCGTGTGTAGAGCATGTACCTACCCCACTGTACTATCTCTCTGGCCCATTGAATATTATGAATTCCAGGTATACAGATGAAAACAACAAACGTATAAGAGAGCGTGCTAAGGAACCATGCTCCTATTATTGTAAAGGACAGATACCACAAAAAAAAAAAAAGAGACCTAGAGAACCATAGAGTTTGAAACAGAGCCAGCACACGTTGGGGGGTATTTATGCGTATTCATGGATTCTGTCGTGCCTTGCATGTACCCCAACAACAACAACAAAAAAAAAGAGAAGAAATGGGGGCTGGAGCCATAGCACAGCGGGTAGGGCTTGCACGAGGCTAACCCGGGTTCAATTCCCAGCATCCCATATGGTCCCTAGAGCACTGCCAGAAGGAATTCCTGAGTGCAGAGCCAGGAGTAACCCCTGAGCATTGCCGGTGTGACCCAAAAAGCTAAAATTTTTTAGAAAGTTTTTTTTTAAAAAGAGAGAGAGAGAGAGAGACAGAACAGAATGTGCGAAAAAAGGAGCAGACAGACTGAGAGGGAGACTGCATGATGGAGGAAAGGACTGATGAACACTGGAACCCCATCTCAGTGTCCAGGGCACTCTGGAGACCCTCTGACTCTGCGTGTCCCGCACCCCCAGACCCGGGTCGGGTCCCTCTTTCCTAGAGAGCGCTGGTTGTCGCGGCTCAGCGCCAGCCTGGGAAGTTGTTGGAGGCCAGCCCGGGCTGGCGCTGGCACAGGCGCGTAAAGTCCTGCCAGGCCCGCAGGCTACGCTGACGTTTGGAAAGGCAGCGGGTCGGGGAAGTCCGTGCCCCATCCACAACCGAGCCCCCACCCCCGGTTCAGTCACAGCATAAAGTGCCATGGACGGTGCGGACCCAGCGGCGCGGGAGAGCGGCCCTCGGGACAACCCGGGGACAGAGCGGCCGGGCAACGTGGTTGTGTGGCTGGACGCCGGCGGGAGCTGAGATGCGGCGGCGAGGAGAGGCGGCGGCGGTCACAGGGCTGTGGGTGCTGGTGGCGGTGGGCGCGGCGGGCGCGGCGGCCGGGCGTTGCATCCTATCTCACTACCGCACGCTGGAGCCGCGGACGCTGGCGGCCGTCCGGGCGCTGCGCGACCACCACGTGAGTGACCGGTTCCCCCGAGGGCGCAGACGACGCTGCCCGCGCTCGGGGTCCGCGTGGTGCCCACCCCCCAAACGTCCAAGGATAAGGGCGCCCCTGGGGAGCGGGTAGCTCGACTGCACATCGGGGCTTGGTTCAGCAAGGCGGGCGGGGACCCTGGCACCCTCGCCCGCTCCCCTTTGTCGAGGGGCGTCTTTCCCTGCACGACCATCTCAGTCGTCTGGGTTCCGGGCTTCCCTAGCAGCGCCCCCGCCGGCACGCAGGGCAGAGACCCCGCTTCAGCGGCCGCGCTCACCCCACAGGAGGAGGAGATGCTGAGCTGGACGCCCCGCAACTGCTCATTCCGCCCCAGGAGACTGCAGCCACCGCCCTCCGGCGCGGGGAGCCGGCCACGGGGAGCCGGGAGCCGGGTCTCTAACCGCCGCGGTCGGTCCTGGCAGTCGTGCAGGCGGCTCCCCCAGGTGGCCCGGGACATCGCGGAGGCCCAGGCGGTGCTGATCAATCTGCAGAGCCCCGAGCGCATCCCGGGCATCGACCTGACGCTGGAGCTGCTGGCGGCCGTGGCTCGGGACGTGGCGGCCTGCGTGAGTGTCCCCCACCCCTCCTGGCGCGCACCCCTTTTCTGCTCGGAGTGAGCCACCTACACCCCCGAACCCCACCCTACCCCACGACGGGGTCCACGTGCTCCGTTTGGCGTCTCTCTGACTTCGCACCCCTCGGCACCCCGATCCCAATTTGGTCTGAGGCTGGGAGGGTCGGGGCAGAGGAGGCTGGGGGCGCTGAACCTCTTCATTTCCTCTGGCTCTCCCTGCAGCTGGAGCTGGTGAGACCAGGCTCCTCCAAGAAGGTGCTCAGGCCCCGGAAGTGGCACCTCAAAGCCCAGACACAGGTGGGGGCAGAGTGCAGAGGCACAGCAGGGGTGAGTGGGTGCCCCCGGGGAGCCTCCCCCGCCTCACCTCAGCTCCTGCCTTTCCAGCTCTCTCCCAGGTGCCACCGCACAGCTGTCGTCTTCAACCTGCTGCGCCTGCTTGTCTGGGACCTGAGGCTGGTGGCGCATTCAGGACCTTGTCTCTGAGCACGCCCTGAGGGGCTGCGGGGACTGAAGGTCAGTTCCCCTGCTCAGGGAGCTTCAGCCTCACCCGCTGGCAGCACCCAGGGGAGGAGGCAAGGCGACCCGCTCTGCTAGCCCGACTGACTCCTTCGGGAGGGGCTCCCCAACATTCATTCTCCCAGAGGGCACCCCCAATCCTCCAGGGCTGTTTCTGATGGACAAGGCAGCAGTGAGGTGCTGGGACCCTGGGCCTGGACCTGGGGGCCCCCTTCCAGGACGAGACCACAAGAGCACCAGCGCCTCTTAGATTCTGTGAATCTGTGACTAGTCTCCCGGGGGCCACCTTCCCTGCAGGAAGATGATGAGCCCTGATTCTTCATGGATCCTCCTGGAGCATCCTTCTGTGAAGGTCCCATGTACCCAAATTCGGGTGATGTTGAAGGCTGTTATTAAACACGACTCTTTTCCCAGAAGCTGTTGTCTGTGTGGTCACTGGAGGATCTTTGCCCAGTACTTTCCCCAGATCCCAGCCTGTGTGATGAGAGCCGAATTTAACCCCAGACTTTTCCACCCAGTACATAAGCTCGCAGTGGTCAGGCACAGACCTTTGTCCATATGTCCTGGATGACGGGATCCACAGGGCGCCTTGCATGCGACTGGCTAGATTCTGTATACAGCACCCCATATGGTCACCCAAACCCTCCAGGAGTAATTTGAGCTAGGAGGAAGCCATGAGGTGGGTGTGGTTATAAAACTGTCTCTGTCCTCGAGTTGTTCATCGATTTGCTCAAGCGGGCACCAGTAACGTCTCACAACAAATCGTGAGACTTGTTACTGTTTTTGGCATATTGAATATGTCACGGGGAGCTTGCCAGGCTTTGCTGTGAGGGCAAGATATTTTGGTAGCTTGCCAGGCTCTCTGAGAGGGGTGGAGGAATCGAACCCAGATAGGCCCCGGTCTGCTGCATGCAAGGCAAACACCCTACCGGCTGTGCTATCGCTCCAGCCTGTTTATAAAACATTACAATAAATATTTTAAAAAGAAGACTCCCTGCACAGGCAGGACATGAGGAGATGGTCACTTTGCATAAGTCTCTGTAGACGTCTCATCTCCCAAGTCAAGTCCTACAGTGGACAGAGCTGACCAAGGGCAAGCATGTGGCAGGGTCCCTGCTCTGGGTCTGACACATTTGCATTCCTGGAGCTCCAAGACTGTTTCCCCTGGGGGCACTGTCTCCAGGGGTTTAGAAGGAGATAAGAACAGAGGGTTTTGGGGGGGATGGGGAGGGAGTTCAGTTCAACAATCTGGCACCTTCTTTCTGAGAGATTCCTCCCTGCAGCCCAGAAGATGTGTCTGCACAGCCACTACTCTAGATGTTACATAGAAAATTCCGGGAAATTTCTGGTCACCCCAATTTTGCAGTGTGACCCCAGGTATATCTCTCAACCTCTCTGAGTCTCTATACTTGATCACTTATTGAAAATGGAGACATAAGATATACAATAAGAGTGAGCACAGGGCCTGGAGAAATAGTATGCTTGTCTCACATATAGCCACCACCTGTCACTCCATACAGTTCCTTGAGCACCGAAAGGAGTGATCCCTGAGCTAAGGGCAAGGAGTATGCCCTAAGCACTGCCAGGTGTCAGCCAAAAGAACAAACAAACAAAAAAGGACTTGGTCTGTATCTCATACCATCACTGTATCACAGTCATCCTGTTGTTCATAGATTTCCTTGAGTAGGCACCAGTAACGTCTCCATTCGTCCTAGCCCTGAGATTTTGGCTAGTGCCATACTGGAGACCCCTTCAGAGTCAGGGGAATGAGACCCATCATTGTTACTGGGTTTTGGCATATCGAATACGCCACAGGGAGCTTGCCAGACTCTGCCGTGCAGGCAGGATATACCCGGTAGCCTGTCGGGTTCTCCAAGAGTGAGAACTAGACAAATAGAGGTCGCGTGGCCGTTGTTGGGATAACATGGCGCTGGGGGTAGTTGGTGGGTGTAATGCCTAGCTACTGGAAGATGGGGGATCTGGGCGGAGGAGGCCCAGTCCCGATCTGAGCAGGCTTGGAGATCTCAGCCCTGGGTCTCACACACCTGGGTTTCTCTGCTGGTTCCTTCATGAGTGAGGCTCTCCGAATGTGTGGAGAGTGGTCTTAAAGCATAATTGTGGCTGGTTCCGGAGGTGTTCAGCTGTGGGGCCCTGCTCAGAGCTGGGAGGAAAACTCAACCTGCCCCCCTCCAAGGGGCCACAGTGAGAACAGCTAGGCACGGGGGCAGGAGACTCTGCCATCTCATACCATATACGAGAGTTAAGTCCAAATGGATTACAGAGCTCTCAATGAGATCATAATGCTTTGAGGCAAACGTAGGCAGAGCTGCTCTTCCAGGATAAGAACTTAAAAAGTGTCTTCTTATGGGGCTAGAGAGATAGCACAGCAGGTAGGGAGTTTGCCTTGCAAGAGGCCAACCCGGGGTTCGATTCCCAGCAACCCATATGGTTCCCTGAGCACCGTCAGGAGTAATTCCTAAGTGCAGAGCCAGGAATAACTCCTGAGCATTGCCGGGTGTGACCCAGGAAATTTTTTTTAAAAAAGTGTCTTCTATCAGACTTCACTGCAAAGACAACAAATCAAAGGTAGAACAATTGGTATTGTGTCAAATTTTAAAAGTTTATTTTTTTCCAAGTTTTTTTTTAAGTATCTTGATTTAAACTACCATTAATGACAATTTTCAAAGTATATGACAGAGACTCAAGAGATACAGTGAATAGGGCATTTGCCTTGCACGCAGCTGTCCCAGGTTTGATACCAGGCATCCCACAAGGTCCCCTGAACACTGTCAGAAGTAATTCCTGAGTTCAGAGTTAGGAGTAAACCCTGAGTAAACCCTGAGTAAACCCTGGGTGTGGCTCAAAAATAAAAAGAAAAAAGTATATAACAAAATAACAATATGTAATTGCAGAAAGACAGTGCACCAGATAAAAACTAATATCCAAGATCTCCTCACACTCACATAGCTCAACAATAAAAGGACTAATAAACCCATGAAACTGAGGAGAGAAGGTGAACGACACATCCTAAAGAGGCTATACGTATGGTCAATGCTTGGGAGTGACAGCATCGTGGGGAGGGCGTTTGATTTGCATGTGACAGACCCAGGTTTAGTCTCAGGCACCCCATATGATCCCCCAAACCTCCGGTAATGACCCTTGAGCACAGAGCCAGGAATAAGTCCTAAGCACCACAAGGTGTAGTCCCCAAATATCACCAACAAAAAGTATGACCAGTGCTTATGAAGATTGCTCCTATTCAATGATTTCAAAACCAGAAAATGACAAGGAGATGTTGGTGGGGGGTGGGTATGTGTTGACAATGGAGTCCTCACTTATTGTAGTGGGACTGTTGTCTAGTCCAGCCACCCTGGAAAATGGTGTGGAGTCTTGAAAACCATAGAAAGGGGCTGGAGCGATAGTACAGCAGGGAGGGTGTTTGCCTTGCACACAGCCAACCCGGGTTCGATCCCCAGCATCCCATATGGTCCCCTGAGCACCGCCAGGAGTAATTCCTGAGTGCAAAGCCAAAAGTGACCCCTGTGCATCGCTGGGTATGACTCAAAACGTCAAAAAAAAAAAAGTAAAAAGAAAACTGTAGGAATACTGCTTACATAGGAGCCAGAATTTTCTTTTTTCTTTTCTTTTCTTTTCTATTCTTTTTTTTTTCTTTTCCTTTTTGGGCCACACCCAGTAATGCTCAAGAGTTACTTCTAACTCTGCACTCAGTAATTACTCCTGGCGGTGCTTGGGGGACCATATGGGATGACGGGAATTGAACCCAGGTCAGCCATGCAAGGCAAATGCCCTCCCCACTGTACCTATCACTCTGGCCCCAGGAGCCAGAATTTTCTTGGCATGTAACCTCAGTCCCCAAAACCTGACCCCGAGAAGCTTTCTGCACACCCATGGCGGCACTTGGGGCAATTGCTTGGAGGAAACAATTCAATGTCTGGCACAAATGAGTGGAAAGGAAGGTTGGTGAGCCATGCAGTGCGGCTCTAAGCAGTGGTGAAATCTGGACCAGAGAGAAGACACAGGTGTTTGCCTTTCCGACACCTGCACCCACCAAGACCCATGTCAACTCTCCAGCCAAATACCCTGGATAGTTTTTGGAGCCCGGCCGTGGGTCATGCCTCCACATAGAGCCCAGAATAACCTCTGAGAACTGTGGGGTGTGTCCCCCACCTCACCCTACCCCACAAAAAGGGAAAAGAAAAGATGAAGGACTCTAGCGTGTAACTTGGAGGAAACTGGAGGCATCACTGGAGAAGTGAAATAAGTGAGAGGGAGAAAGACACGCATGGATGACCTCACAGTCTGTAGAGAGAGACACAGAGAAATGGGAACTGAGAGCGAAGACCCTGAGAAAGGCTGACCTGAGTCCAGAGCTGAGATGTCCAGCTGGATTGGGGGCAGGGGGCTGCAGAGGGACGTGCTCAAGCAGAACATTTGCGGGGGCGGGGGTCAGCACTTTGGTGGTGGGGAAGTGTGGTAAATGCTATGGCAAAGACATAAATGTTGGGCCCGGATTTTATTATTTCTCAAAACTACTGGAGCAAAAGCACAGCGAGTAGGGCATTTGCCTTGCACATGGCCTACCCGGGTTCAATTCCTCCATCCCTCTTGGAGAGCCCAGCAAGCTACCAAGAGTATCCCGCCCACACGGCAGAGCCTGGCAAGCTCTCCGTGGCGTATTCGACAAAAATGACAAAAACAGTAACAACAAGTCTCACAATGGAAACATTACTGGTGCCCACTTGAGCAAATCGATGAACAACGGGAGGACAGTGCTACAGTGCTACAGTGCTCAAAAGTACACGAGGGGCCAAAGTGATAGTAAAGTGGGTAGCGTGTTTGCTTTGCATGCGGCCAACCCGAATTCAATCCCTGGCATCCCATATGGTCCCCCAAGCACTGCCAGGAGTAGTTCCTGAGTGCAGAGCCATGAGTAGCACCTGAGCATCGCCGAGTGTGATCCTAAAGGCAAAAAAAAAAAAAAAAGTACATGACTGCCCCTGCCCCCATCCCCAAATCTGCTTACAACAAACCATCAGAGTCAAAGCTACTGATTTCTAGTTACTTTTCTTTTGTTGTAAAAGAGTTTTGTGCAATAAATACTACCTTGTTTTATTCAAAATGAAAAGAAAATGTTGGCTGTAGGGAGATAGTACAGCCGGCAGGGTGTGGCCAACCTGGGGTCAATCCATATCCCCATAAATGTCCTGACAGCAGCCAGAGTGATTCCTGGCACAGAGCCAGGAGACATTTTCAGCGCTACTCAGCCCAGCCTAAACCTCCAATTAAGAAAAGACACAAATGTTAACACAATTGCAAACTATTATAATTAATTGTTGTAAATGGGGAGCTGGAGCAACAGTACAGCAGGTACGATGCTTTCCTTGCACGTGGCCCACGGGGTTCAATCCCTGACATCTCATATGGTCCCCCAGCACTGCCAGTAGTAACCCCCTGAGCACAGAGCCAGGAGTAAGCCCTGAGCATCACCAGATGTGGCCCACCCACCCCAAATAAATAAAAAAAATAGAGAGAAACCCCAAAAGTTTAAAAATTGGAGGTGAAGTTGCCAGAGAGCTAGTGAAGGGCTCACCCACATGCCACTCCCACCCTCCCCTGTGGACCCAACACCATGGGACCCCAGACCTTAGGCCGCGTGGTACCTCTTCTCAGCCCCTTATAGGTGCCCACACCCCTCAGTTTGGCCTGAAAATCACTGCAACTGCTACTCCAGAGCCAAGTCCTGAGGTTTTTACATGACAGAGGCCACTTGCTGCCAAAGGTCAGTAGGAACCCCAGAAACACGACCTGGAAGACCCCAAATGAACAAATCCATGAGTCCTTCAACCACTGAATCCATTGATCAATGAATTCATCAATAAATAAATCCATCAACCAATGAATGGAGACAGATGAGAACAGCTAGGGAGTGGCTGTGGGACTGTCCCGTAGGAAGGGACACGGCAGGACATGACGACCCACATCAGCACAAGAGGGGGCTGCGGCCCTGGACCCTGGATCCCGTAGGAAGGGACACGGCAGGACATGACGACCCACATCAGCACAAGAGGGGGCTGCGGCCCTGGACCCTGGATCCCCCCTTCCCTCACAGGCTGCCTCCTTCCTCCGTCTTCTCGGGTCACTGCTCAAACCCCATTTCTGGGTCCCTTCTGTGCGTGGCTGCTCTGGAGGGCTGAGCCCCCTGACAGGTACCCCTGCCCCCACCTCACCCCTGGACAGAGCCCTGGGAGGAGCTGCCGGTGTGACAAAGTCACTTCTGAGCCAGAAGAGATGTGACATGTTGGGGTGGGGGTGGGGAGTCCTTCCTAGATAGACACAGAGACAATGTGACAAGGAGCGGTTCCTCCCCACACCCCACTCCCCTGAGACACTGAGACCCCAACTCTCTCTCTCTCTCTCTCTCTCTCTCTCTCCTGGACAGTGACGGCAGCTCTGGCTGCACCCCAAGTCCCTCTTATTTCCCAGGCCAGGGGGGAGTTGGGGAGCGGCCGGCGTCCTCTCACATCTAGGGGCTTCTGTCCTCCCTTTCTTCCTTCCTAGACCTAGTGGAACTTGGGCTCACTCCTGGGTCTGTGCTCAGAGATCACTAATCGTGAGGCTCAAGGGGCCATTTGAGGTGCTGGGCACCGACCCCAGATCACCCAGGGGGTCCGCATTGCAGGGAGCTCCTACCCACTGTACATGGACAGCCCAGCTCCCTGCTCTGACCCAGGTTCCCTCATGCTTCTCCCCAGATCACTGCAGCCAGCCCACACCCACAGTGACACCTATTCTTGCTACACCATGTGGGGGCACAAGGACAGTGCGTGTCTCTCCAGAGCGGGTATGTGTGCAGCACCCAAAGGCCCTGGTCCCTGGTTCCCAGTCTCTCACTGCAGCTGAGTTCCTTTCACTTTCCCTGCAGCTGCTCCTGCAGCCGGGCAGGGCAGTCCTGCAGGAATTCACCCGGCCCAGGGCACTTTTCGCTTTTTCTTCATCACTGGGAGTGTCCCCACAACCCAGGTTAAAACATGGGGAGCAGAAAGCTCAGGCCAGAACCTCTCAGACGAGGCTCAGGAGCAGAGAGCAGGGAGCCCCGCGGAGCCCCACAGCAGAGAAGGGACAGGCAGAAGCCAAGAGAGCCCAGAGCTCAACCAGCCCCGATCACAGACTCAGGAGCCTACTGATGCAGAAAGTGGCATCCAGGATGAAGCCAGGTGAGGACCCGATCCTGAGGGACCCTCCCTCTGCACCCCCAAACCCCGCTGACCTGTCCCTTCTGTCCTCACACACAGACGTGAGCGCCTTGGTGATGCTGATACTGGGGACCCTGCTGCTGACCGGAACCAGGACACTTGCTGACCCCCACCCCCCCAAGACCCCCACGGACCCCAAGGGCTGCCATCTGGCCCAATTCCAGTCTCTGTCCCCAGAGGAGCTGCAGGCCTTCAGGAGGGCCAAGGACGCCTTGGTGAGTGTCACTGTTCCAGACCCCTCAGTGCCCCATCTCTGGGTGCAGAGAAGTGCCCACTCCCGTGGGCACCCTGTCCCCCAAGGCGTGTTCCTGCACCCTGCGGGGCTAACCCAGCTCTCTCTAGGAGGACACACTCCTGCAGAAGGCCTGGAACTGCAACACCCGCCTGTTTCCCAGAAACCGCGACCTGAGACAGCTGCAGGTGAGCTGGGGGTCCGCAGCTCCCTCCTGCCCTCTCCTGCCCCAGGGGTCCCCTCACCTCTCAGGGCCTGTCCTGCCTGGTCACATGGTCCCCTGAGCTCTCCCCTTCCTTGCTATCCCCTGCTGTCCCCTGCTGTCCCCTCTCCCTGTGCCTGTCCCTGCCCTCCCCTCAGGCATGTCTCTGCTGTTCCCTCAGGTGTGGGAGCGCCCCGTGGCCCTGGAGGCCGAGCTGGCCCTGACCCTGCAGGTCCTGGGGGCCGTGACTGAGCCCTCCCTGAAGTCTGTCCTGGACCGGCCTCTCCACACACTGTACCACATCCACTCCAAGGTCCAGGCCTGTGTGAGTACAGGGCACCTTGGGGTCTCCCTCCCTGCCCCCCGCTAGTGTGTGGGCCCTGCTCACATTCTCTGCTCGGCCCCCAGGTACCACCTCAACCCACAGGGAGCGCCCAGCCCCGGGGCCGCCTCCAGCGCTGGCTGCAGAGACTCCAGGAGGCTCCTCACAAGGTGAGTGAGCAGGAGGGAGCCTGGGGTGGGGCCACTGCTGGGACCCCAGACAGACACCTCTGACCCTGCCTCTGCCTCCCCCAGGAGTCCCAGAGCTGCCTGGAAGCTTCTGTCACCCTTAACCTCATTCGTCTCCTCGTCTCAGACCTGCGATGTGTGGCCCGAGGAGCACTGTGTGTCTGAGCCTCAGCACCGCCTCCTCCCACAACTCCTAGATTGCCTTCAGCTGCCCTATTTATTTCTGAGTCATTATTTATCTAATATTTATTTATTATTATTGCCATTATTTATTTATTTATTTATGGATATCTCCACCAAACCCAGAACTCTTTATTATTAATTTTGTTATTAAACTCTTACTATGAAATGTGAGTAAAGTTGTCAAAATGTTATTTTTCTATTTTTGTAAAAAGACAAAAATAAACAGTTTGTAAAGCATGTTCCTGGGTGTATGTGGATTCCTTTTTTCCTTTTCGGTGTTTTAGCTGTGGGTGCTCAAGGCTTCACTTGATCCCGGACTCAGGGTCACTCCTGGTGGTGGTAGGTGACTTTAGGGGTGCTCCGATGGCCCTGGGGTCAGCCTCCTGTCACGCTTCACCCCTGCACTCTCCAGCCTCTGACTCATTTCCTTCCAGCCATAACCCTCAGTGTATTGTGGCAGGGAAGGAGACATCAGGGTCTGGTCCCCTTTCTAACACCATACAAAAAAGACTAATCAGAATGGGTAAACAGTGGGCCAGAGTAATAGCACAGCGGGTAGGGCTTTTGCCTTGCATGTGACCAACCTGGGTTCGAACCCCGACTTCCCATATATTCTCCCAAGAATCACCAGGGGTCATTCTGAGTGCAGAGCCAGGAGTACCCCTGAGCATTGCTTGGTGTGAGCCAAAAAGAAAAAAAAAACAATGTATAAAGGGTTCAATATCAGACCTGAATCCATGAGATACACTGGAAAACAGAGGTGGATCTCTCCAGGACAATGGGTTAGAGGCATCTTTAAGGATTCCTGGGCCCATGAAAACAAACAAACAAAGAGAAGTAAACAGGACTCCATTGAACTAAAAATCTTATGCACCTCAAAGGAAACAAGCACAAAAAGACAAGTCACTCCACAAATATCAAAAAACTGTAAAAAATCATCATGGCGAACATTGATATCATGTCTTTAAATACAGTGGGAGGGAAAAAAAGACACTCCAGAGACTGGGAGAAAATGTTTGCCCACTGCTAATCTGATAAAGGATTAATATCTAACATACATAAAGAACTGACATAACGTTAGGACACAAATCATTCAACCTCATTGAAAAACAGGAGAGGGGCTGAAGTGATAGCCCAGTGGGTAGGGTGTTTGCCTTGCACGTGGCCGACCCGAGTTTGATTCCCAGCATCCCATGGTCCCCTGAGCCAGAGGTAATTCCTGAGTGCTTGAGCCAGGAAGAACCCCTGTGCATTGCCAGGTGTGACCCCCCCTCAAAAAAAAAAAAAACAGGAGAATAAATGAAAAGAAACTTTCACATGAAGAAATACAATTGGCCAAAAGAAGCAGGAGTAACCCATGAGCATGGCAAGTGTGACCCAAAACCAGAAATACAAACAAAAAAAATCAATAGTAAAAGAAATCATCTGAATTTATTTTCTTTTTAAAATACTGTTCTGTTCTGTTTTTTGTAACATGGGGTAAGCACACCTCCAGTGGACCAAAATCCAAAGGGGGGGAAAAAAAGAAAAGAACTGTTTGGATGTTTTATAGAGACTGCATTGAATTTGTTTAATGCTATGGGGAGTTATTGCCATTTTGACTATATTAAATCTACTGATCCAGGAGCAGGGAGTATGTTCCCATTTCCCTCGTGTCCTCCCTATTGTTTTCAATTCATGCTTTGTAGTCTTCGTTGCACAGTTCTTTCACCTCTTCTGTTAAGCTGATTCTGACATATTGAGGTTTCTTTTAATTTTGGGCCACAACAAGTCCCAAATTTACTCAGACCTTCCTCCTGGCTGTGAGTCAGGGATCACTTCTTTTGGTGCTCACAGGACCACATGGGGTGCTTGGGCTGGAACACCTATGAACCTGTGCAAGGCAGGTAGCCTGATCTCTACAGCACAAGGTACTTAATTTTCTGAGACTCAGTTGTGAATGGGATCATTTTTGGTTTTATTGTTTGTTTGTTTATCTCTCTCCTATTTCATTCATCACGTAGGGAACAGCCATGGACTTTTGTGTGTTAATTTTGTAGCCTGTCACTTGACTATAAAGTGTATTGTATCTAGGAGCTTTTTGAGAGTCTTTAGGGCTGATCTACGAGTAGTATCCTGTCACCCACACCTAGAGAGAGCCTGACTTCCTTTCCTATCTGAACACCATGAACTTCTCTTTCTTGCCACATTGCCATGGTAAGGATTTCCAATATTCCACTGGTGGGAGTCGAATAGGGTGAGAGTGGTGGGGAAGGGAATCTCATCTGTGCCTGATCTCACAGGAAAGGCTTTTAGTGTTTACTAATGAGTTGAGTAGTCGCGTGGACTTAGCTTATTGCGAGGCGAATGGCTTCAACTTGATTGAGAAAAGTTCCTTCATGGCTGGAAAGCCAGTACAGTGGGCAGGCTGTAGCCTTGTTTCTCCTTCTCTCCTCCTATGGTTCAGTATTTTGATTTTCCTTGCATTGATTTGGTGCATTACATGGACTGACTTGCATATATTAAACCATCCTTGCATGCTAGGATGAAGCCTGCTTGGTCGTGGTGTATAATGATTAGACTCAATTTGGTTATTTCTGTTGAGTATATTTTCATTAAGATGTCTCTTCTGTTTTCATTTCACTACCCCAATAATCCAGAACATTCTCCCTATGCTATCCAGAACAATCTCCCAATGGGTAATTCATTGACCTCAGTTATATAGTTTACTATCAGGAGGGACATTCTCTCTTCTTCCTCTACAGAGTTATTTTGGGCTTTGGGAGAGGGAATGGGGGCACACAAGTGGTGCTCCGAGCATATTCCTGGTTCTGTGCTAAGGGATCACCCTGTGAGGGCTCTGGGGACCATATTAGGTGCTGGGGATAGAAACCTGATCAACACCATGCAAGGGTAAAGTGCTGGCCTCTGTATTATCTCCCTGGCTTTCCCAAGGCCCACCAAGCAGTGCTTAGGAGTCTTGGGACATTCCCAGTGAGACTTGGTCTATTGGGTCAGCTGTCCTGCTTGAGGGCCTGAGAGTGTGGGCTGTGTTGGATATTAACCCTAAGTGTTTACAGCTTCATCAGAGAATTGCCCCTTTTCCTCCTCCCAGAGAAGCTTACAGTGCTCTTGTGACCATCTCTAATCCTCTGTGTTTATCTTTAACCTTTCCTTTGCATTTTACACCTCATTGTCACAATACTCCACGTGGATCTTGGTAACTTATAAGCCAAAACTTTCTGGTAATTCTGGATTTTGTACTTGGAGTGAATTACCTGCTTTTTTATTTTCCCTATAGCCCTTTCATATTTTACTATAGAGCTGTGTTCTTTGCTTAAACACAGTAAGACCTTAATGCTATGCTCCTAATATTGGGAATTGATTGACTCTGAAATATACCTACTCCTGGGCTCTGTCATTACTTGACTCAGCCTCTGGTTGCTGTGGTTCTTATATATATATATATATATATATATGTACTGTTATTTATTCAGCCACTGATTAGCTGATTGAATTGGGCATGAACTCCACCTTACTTTTTAATTCATTTTTTATAATTTTATTTATTGATTCACATGAGAGCACTTACAAAACTTTCGGGTTTAAGTCTCGGTAATACAATGAAATACCATACCTTCACCAGTGCCCATTCTCCACCACCCAAAACCTCAATATACCCCCACCCCACACCCTTCCCCTACCTGTGGGGCAGATGATTTCCACATTATTCTTTCTCTACTTTGATTACATTCATAATTTTGACACCAGACCTACCATTATTATTTGGGATTTTACCCCAACACTCAGATCTGCTGGAAAGGCAACAGTAGACAAATTGTTTTCTATTGCTGGTTATGAATAACATATGATGTTGCGTGACTGTAGTAGTGGCTGCGCAATTTTGAAATTTCAAAATTTTAACACTTAAATATTGAGGGATTTCTGACAAAACCTGCTGGGTTCTGAGATTTATTCCTGAGTCTCTGGGATCATGGCCATTAAGCAGCTTGATCAGGAGCCAGAAAGGCCATTAATGAGTGGTGACTCAGGGTCTCATTGAGATGGGGAGGAAAGGGCCGGCTCCACCCCCATCCCATGAGACCCCATGTGTCTCGTCACTGAGGGACCAAATTTGACTGCCCAATGGCCTCTGGAGGATGGTGGCCACCGAGCCATCTAGGGGGAGCAGGCAGAGGGACAACACCCATTCCCCCCTGGAGTGTCCCGGTGACAATAACCTACTGCGGGGTCCGAATGCATTTCTGCCAAAAGCCACTGGGTTCTGAGATTTGTTTCTGAGTCTCTGGGATAACGGCCATTAAGCAGCTTGATCAGGAGCCAGAGAGGTTTTTTGTGGGCGGCGACTTGGGGTCTCCTTGGAACTGGGAGGAAAGGGTTGGCTCCACCCGCATCCTGTGAGACCCCACATGTCTCGTCACTGTAGGCCCAAACCTGACTACCCAGTGGCCTCTGGAGGATGATGGCCACTGGACCACCAGGGGGAACAGGCCAAGGCAAGAAACCTATTCCCACCTGGGTGGCCCGGAACTGGTAACCTACTGCAGGCACCAGACGCATTTCTGCCAAAAGCTGTTGAGATTTGTTTCTGAGTCTCTGGGATCAGGGCTGTTAAGCAGTTCGATCAGGAACCATACAGGCCATGCTGCAATTATTTATAGCTGAGCCTGAGGTGGTTTGTGGGTATGTCTTCCACATACCTAACTTTTGGCCATTTACTTTCTTGGTAAACTTTGCCCCAAGTTTTTGGGATCTGGCCAAAGGCACAGCAGCAATTTTGGGGTATCTTGAAGTCTGAAGGCACCATCGGGCTACTGATGCGCGCTTGCCTCACAGGTACAGACTGACCTACTGGCGGCATCATACCCCCTACAGTGGTTCTTAACACCCCAAAAGAGGGTCCAGCCGTGGGACTGAGATGGACCCGGGCGAGTGGTGAAGCTACCCCAGCATTGAAATGGGACCATCTAGAAAGCATAAATGCATGGTCTTGATTCAAACTCATATGGCTTTGGAGATAGGACCCCTATGGGGAAGGACAAGCTGAACTGACCTGAAGCCTTAGTCTCGGATTTATGATAAACGCCTTGCTTGCTATCAGAGCACGGAGAACTAAGTTTTGGGATCTTTATCTCTTAAAATGTTCATCCAAATGACGGCAAGTGTTGGTAAGAAGTAGAATTAATTGTTTGACTAATTGTTTGACTCTATTGTTTGATATATAGGACTGGAGGGAAAGAGAAAAGCAATATAGATATCCCTGGGAGACAGAACATCTCCTTGAGTTTATCTCCTCCAGATAATTGCCTCTGATGGATGTTTTACCTCTGTAAATCACACAGACACGCAGTCCTACAACTCGAACCATTCAGATGTTCTATAAGGATGCTAGCAGGTCTTATAGAATGGGTTAAATGGGTCATTTTCCCCATCAGGCTGTGGTCCCCGTCTCTCTGTCTCTGCTGGGGAGGCCTGGGGAAGATGGGAAGTGGCTCTCGGTCACAGAATGCACACATGTGTCTCAGCACCCCCACAGGCTTAATGATCTCACAGGGCTGGTCAGGTTATGAGTACTGGGGATTGTCCTGAAACCCCAATGGTGCTCGAGGCCTCAGGCCACAACTGCTGATGTCAGGGGTTGAGGGGACCATGTGGTGCTGGTGATGGAGCCAGAGATGGGTGCCAGCTAGGCATGTGCCTTAACCCCTACCCTATCATTCATTCATGTGCGGCAAAATTTCTTATTGGGGGTTGTGTTTGTTGTTGTTGTTGTTGTTGTTTCCAGTCATATCCAGTGATGCTCAAGGCTACCTCCTGCCTCTGTATCTGAAGGGGCTTCGGGGACCTTGTGACTGTGGTGACTGAACTTAAGCCAGCTGTGATGGAATAAGCGTCCCCCCCACCCAACCTTATCCTCTCGGCCTCATTTATCAGTGTAGACCTGCGTGCTTTTGTTGTTGTTGTTGTTGTTGTTTCTGAACAAGAGCGGGGTATTTCTGTGTTCCACCAGTGTGGGAATTGCCTATGAACCCTGGACGCCCCTGTCCCCAGTCCTGAGGCCCCCAATCTCCTCTCACTGCAGCTGAGTTCCTTTCACTTTCCCTTTAGATACTCTTGCCTGGCCCCGCCCCAACTCACCAGCTGGGCAGTCCTGCAGGAACTCACCTGCCTAGGGCGCTTTTCACTTTTCCTTCGTCACTAGGAGTGTCCCAACAACCCAGGTCCTGGGGGCCAGGTTAAAACATGGAGAGCAGATGATTTCCACGTAACTTATAAATATAAGAAGAAAAAATAAAAAAAAATTTTGACATAAAAAAACTTAAAAAAAAGACTTTAACTTTGGAAGCTAAAATTTAAATATATATGTTTATCCTACCTTCTCCTCCTTTATTGTTGTCACTAACTGTGCTAACAACTTCTAAATAAAAGCCAGTATGCTTTGTGGAAAAAAAAAAAAAAAACATGGGGAACAGAAAGCTCAGGCCAGAAACTCTCGGATGAGGCTCAGGTGCAGAGAGCAGGGAGCCCTGCAGAGACCCACAGCAGAGAAGGAACAGGCAGAAGCCAGGAGAGCCCAGAGCCAAGCCAGCCCCAGAGCACCGACACAGGAGCCTCCTGATGCAGAAAGGGACATCCAGGATGAAGCCTGGTGAGTCCCCCATCCTGTAAGACCCTCCCGCTGCACCCCCAAACCCTACTGACCTGTCCCCTCTATCCTCACACACAGACTTGAGCACCTTGGTGACGCTGATGCTGGGGACTGCGCTGCTGACCAGAACCGGGGCATTTGCTGTCCCCCAGCCCCCCAAGACGCTCATAGACACCAAGGGCTGCCAGATGGCCCAATTCCAGTTTCTGTCCCCAGAGGAGCTGCAGGCCTTCAGGAGGGCCAAGGACACCTTGGTGAGTGTCACTATCCCAGAACCCTCAGGGCCCAGCCTCTGGGGGCAGGGAAGCGCCCCCGCCCATGGGCACCCAAGGCATGTCCCTGCATCCTGCAAGGCTGACTCGGCTCTATCTAGGAGGACACACTCCTGCAGAAGGCCTCGAACTGCAACGCCCGCCTGTTCCTCAGAAACCGCGACCTGAGGCAGCTGCAGGTGAGCTGGGGGCCTGCAGCCCCCTCCTGCCCTCCTCGGTCCCAGGGGTCCCCTCACCTCTCAGGGCCTGTCCTGCCTGGTCACATGGTCCCCTGAGCTTTCCCCTTCCTTGCTATCCCCTGCTGTCCCCTGCTCTTCCTTGCTGTCCCCTCTCCCTGAACCTGTCCCTGCCCTCCCCTCAGGCATATCTCTGCTGTCCCCTCAGGTGTGAGAGCGCCCCGTGGCCCTGGAGGCCGAGCTGGCCCTGACCCTGCAGGTCCTGGGCCGTAACTGAGCCCTCCCTGGAGTCTGTCCTGGACCGGCCCCTCCACACACTGCACCACATCCACTCCACGGTCCAGGCCTGTGTGAGTAGGTGCCCTGGGGTTTCCCTCCCTGCCCCCCACCCATGTGTGGGCCCTGCTCACTCTCTCTGCTCAGCCCCCAGGTGCCCCTTCAGCCCATAGGAAGCCACCAGGCCCGGCGCCGCCTCCAGCGCTGGTTGCAGAGATTTCAGGAGGCTCCTCACAAGGTGAGTGAGTGGGAGGAAGCCTGGGCTGGGGCCACTGCTGGGACCCCAGACAGACACCTCTGACCCTGCCTCTGCCTCCCCCAGGAGTCCCAGGGCTGCCTGGAAGCTTCTGTCACCCTCAACCTCATTCGCCTCCTCATCTGGGACCTGCGATGTGTGGCCCGAGGAGCACTGTGTGTCTGAGCCTCCGCACCGCCTCCTCCCACAATGTCCAGATTGCCTTCACTGCCCTATTTATTTCTGAGTCATTATTTATCTTATATTTATTGTCATTATTTATTATTATTGTCAGTATTTATTTATTTATGGAGCATCTCCACCAAAAACAGAACTCTTTATTGTTAACCTGTTACCAAACTCTTACTTTGAAATATGAGTGATTGTCAAAATGTTATTTTTCTACTTTTGTAAAACAAAAATAAACAGTTTCTAAAGCATGTTCCTGGGTATATATTGATTCCTTTCCTCCTTTTCGGTGTTTTAGCTGTGGGTGCTCAAGGCTTCACTTGATCCCAGACTCAAGGTCACTCTTGGTGCTGCTAGGCTGCCTGGGATGGACTCAATGCTGTAGCCCACAAAAAACTGTCACTGTCACTGTCCTCCCATTGTTCATCGATTTGCTCGAGCGGGCCCAGTAACGTCTCCATTGGAGACTTTGTTGTTACTGTATTTGGCATATCGAATACATCATGGGGAGCTTGCCAGGTTCTGCCGTGCGGACGAGATACTCTCGGTAGCTTGCCGGGCTCTCCGAGAGGGGTGGAGGAATCGAACTCGGGTCGGCCATGTTGGCTGCGTGCCCACAAAAAAAAAAAAACAAGATAAGTAAACAGGACTCCATTGACCTAAAAACGCTATGCACCTCAAAGGACACAAGGAAGAAACGACAAGACACTACATGAATATTGAAAATCCATAACAAACCATCGTGACCAACTTTGAAATCACATGCTTAGTAAACTGGGAGAAAAAAAAGACACTCCAGAGACTGGGAGAAAATGTTTGCCCGCTGCTCGTCTGATAAAGGATTAATATCTAACATATATAAAGCACTGACAGAATGTTAGGAGAGAAAATCATTCTACGTCATTCAAAAACAGGGAGAGGAAATGAAAAGAAGCTTTCACATGAAGAAATACAAATGGCCAAAAGGACCAGGAGAACCCTTGGGCATTGCAAATGTGAACCAAACCAGATATGTAAACAAAAATAAATCAATGGTAAAAGAAAGGCATCTGAATTTATTTTGTATTTATTACTGTTCTGTTTTGTTTTTGTAACATGGAGTAAGCACACCTCCAGTGGACCAAAATCTAAAGGGGAAAAAAAAGGAGTGAACGTTTTATAGAGATGCATTGACTTTTTTAGTGCTTTGTGGTGTATTCCCTTTTTGACTATGTTAAATCTCCTTATCCAGGAGCAGGGAGTATGTTCCCATTTCCTCATGTCTTCACTATTTCTTTGATTTGTTCTTTGTAGTTTTCATTGCACAGTCTTTCACCTTTTCTGTTAAGCTAATTCTGAGGTAATAGATGTTTCTTTTAATTTTGGGCCACAGCCAGCCCCAAATTTACTCAGACTTTCCTCCTGGCTGTGAGTCAGGGATCACTCCTTTTGGTGCTCACAGGGCTACATGGGGTGCTTGGGCTGGAACCCCTGTGGACTGCGTGCAAGGCAGGCTGCCTGATCTCTACAGCACAAGGTACTTAATTTTCTGAGACATAACTGTGAATGGGATCGATTTTGCTTTTTTTATATGTTTGTTTCTCTTCTATTTCATTCATTACATAGAACACAGACATTTACCTTTGGGTATTAATTTTGTAGCCCCATTTTACTATACAGGTGTTTTGTTTCTTGGAGCTTTTAAGCAGAATCTTTAGCTCTGATCTGATTGCAGTTTTCTCTCACGCACACCTAGAGAGAGCCTGACTTCCTCTCCTACCTGGACACCATGAACTTGTATATCTTGCCACATTGCCATGACAAGGATTTCTAATACTCCACAGGTGGGAGTTGGGTAAAGTGAGAGTGCTGATCTCATGGGAAAGGCTTTCAGTGCTTACTAGTGAGTCAAGTAGTTGCTGTGGACTTGGGGTGAATGGCTTCAACTTGGTTGAGAAAAGTTCCTTCATGGCTGGAGATGGTACGGTGTGCAGGCTGCTTGCCATGCATGTGGCTGACCTGGGTTACCCGCATAATTTATTATGGTCCCCTGGGCACTGAGAGGAGTGACTTCTGACACAGAGCCAGGTGTAAGCTCAGCTAAGCCAGGTGTGACCCAAAAACCAAATGGGGAGGAAGAATGAGAGAAAGAGAGAAGTTCCTCCATTCTCATTTTATTGAAAGATTTTATCATGAATGGTGCTGGGTCTTGTCAAATGCTTCTCTTTATCTACTCCTATGGTCAGTATTTTGATTTTCCTTGTATTGATTTGGTGCATTAATGATTGATTTGCATTTATTAAACCATCCGTGCATGCTGGGATGAAGCCTGGGCTATAATGATTAGACTCAATTTGCTTATTTTGGTTGAGACTATTCTCAAGATATCTTTTCTTTTTTCATTTTACTACCCCAATATTCCAGAGCATTCTCCCTACACAATCCAGAACAATCTCCCAATGTTAATCCATTAACGTAAGTTATATCTACTAGTAATCAAGAGGGACATTCATTTTTCTTTCTCCACAGAATTTTCTTGGGTTTTGGGCAAGGGAGTAGGGGGCAGACATGATGATGCTCAAGGCAAACACCTGATTCTGTTCTAAGGGATCACCCTTGAGGGCTCTGGGGACCATATAAGGTGCTGGGGATAGAAACCTGGTCAACCCCATGCAAAGGTAAAGCACTGCCCTCTGTATCAAGGGCATCTCAAAGCAGTGCTTAGGAGTCTGGGGCCATTCCCAGTGAGACTTGGTCTATCAGGCCTGCTGTCCTATTCGAGGGCCTGAGGGTCTGGGACTGTGTTGGATATTAATTCTAAGTGTTTTAGGCTTCATCAGTGAATTGCCCCTTGTCCTCCTCCCAGCAAATGCTCTTGTGAGCATCCTAATCCCCTGAGTTTATCTTTCACCTTTCCTTTGTGTTTTACACCTCATTATCACAGTTCCCCAAGAGAATCTTGGTTACTTATAAGCCAAAACTTTCTGGTAATTCTGGATTTTTACTTGGAGTGAATTACCTGCTTTTTATTTCCCCTATAGCCCTTTCATATTGTACTATAGAGCAGTGTTCTTTGCTTAAACACAGAAAGACCTTAATGATATGCTCCTAATATTGGAAATTGATTGACTCTGAAATGTATCTACTCAAGGGTTCTGTCATGACTTGACTCAGGCTCTGGTTCTGAAGTTCCTAACACCCCTAAAAGGAGGTCCAGCCGTGTGACTGAGATGGACCCGGGCGAGTGGCGAAGCTACCCACACAAAGAAATGGAACAGTCTAGAAAGCATAAATGCATGGTCTTGATGCAAGCTCTTATGGCTTTAGAGACAGGACCCCCATGGGGAAGGACAAGCTAAACTGACCTGAGGACTTATCTGGGATTTATGGTAAAAGTCTTGCTCACTAACACAGAACCCAGAGAACTAAGTTTGGGGATCTTTATCTCAGATTGTTTATTCAAATAACGACAAGTGTTGGACAGAAGTAGAATTAATTGTTTGACTAATTGTTTGACTCTAATGTTTGATATATAGGACTGGAGGGAAAGAGAAAAGCAATATAGATATCCCTGGGAGACAGAGCATCTCCTTGAGTTTATCTCCCTCATCGAATTTCCTCTGCTAGAATGTTTTACCTTTGTAAATCACACGAACATGCAGTCCTATACCACGGATCCCTTCGGATGTTCCATAAGTATGTTAGCAGCTCTGCGTTAAACAGGCCATTTTCACCATCAGGCTGTGGTCCCCGTCTCTCTGTCTCTGCTGGGGAGGCTTGGGGATGATGGGAGGTGACTCTCTATCACCGAATGCACACATGTCATTGCAGCACCCCCACAGCCTTAGTGAACTCACAGGGCTGGTTAGGTTATGAGTGCTGGGAATTCTACTGTCACCTCAATGGTGCTTGAGGTCTCAGGCCACAACTGCTGAAGTCAGGGGTGGAGGGGACCATGTGGTGCTCTTGAGGGAGCCAGAGCTGGGTGCCTGCTAGGCATTTGCCTTCACCCCTACCCTATCATTTATTCGAGCGCACCCAGATTTCTTTTCAGGGTGGGTGTGGTTGTACTTTTTTTCCCCCCTAGTCATATCCAGCGGTGCTCAGGGCTTCTTGCCTCTGTATCTGACTGGGCTTCGGGGACCTTTGTGATTGTGGTGACTGAACTTAGGCCAGCTGTGATGGAGTAAGCATCCCCCCACCTACCTCATCCCTCTCCACTATAGCTCCATTTGCCTCATTTATCAGCACAGACCTGCGTGAGTTTTTAAATTTTTTTTTTTTTCTGAACAAGAACAGGGTATTTCTGCTGCTCCGCCAGTGTGGGAATTGTTCATGAACCCTCGTCCCAGTCCCCTGTCCTGAGGGCCCCAGTCTCCTGTCACTGCAGCTGAGTTCCTTTCACTTTCCCTGCAGCTGCTCTTTCCTGGCCCCGCCCCGGGGACTCCCCTGCTGGGCAGTCCTGCAGGAACTCACCTGGCCCAGGGCACTTTTCGCTTTTTCTTCATCACTGGGAGTGTCCCCACAACCCAGGTTAAAACATGGGGAGCAGAAAGCTCAGGCCAGAAGCTCTCAGATGAGACTCAGTTGCAGAGAGCAGGAGTCCCGCGGAGCCCCACAGCAGAGAAAGGACAAGCAGAAGCCAAGAGAGCTCAGAGCCCAGGCAGCCCCGATCACAGACTCAGGAGCCTACTGATGCAGAAAGCGGCATCCAGGATGAAGCCAGGTGAGGACCCCATCCTGAGGGACCCTCCCTCTGCACCCCCAAACCCCGCTGACCTGTCCCCTCTGTCCTCACACACAGACGTGAGCGCCTTGGTGATGCTGATGCTGGGGACCCTGCTGCTGACCGGAACCAGGACACTTGCTGCCCCCCACCCCCCCAAGACCCTCAGGGACCCCAAGGGCTGCCACCTGGCCCCATTCCAGTCTCTGTCCCCAGAGGAGCTGCAGGCCTTCAGGAGGGCCAAGGACGCCTTGGTGAGTGTCACTGTCCTAGACCCCTTAGGGCCTGCCTCTGGGTGCAGGGAAGCACCCCCTCCTGTGGGCACCCTGTCCCCAGAGACGTGTCCCTGCACCCTGCGGGGCTAACCCAGGTCTTTCTAGGAGGACACACTCCTGCAGAAGGCCTGGAACTGCAACACCCGCCTGTTTCCCAGAAACCGCGACCTGAGACAGCTGCAGGTGAGCTGGGGGTCCGCAGCCCCCTCCTGCCCTCTCCTGCCCCAGGGGTCCCCTCACCTCTCAGGGCCTGTCCTGCCTGATCACATGGTCCCCTGAGCTCTCCCCTTCCTTGCTATCCCCTGCTGTCCCCTGCTGTCCCCTCTCCCTGTGCCTGTCCCTGCCCTCCCCTCAGGCATGTCTCTGCTGTTCCCTCAGGTGTGGGAGCGCCCCGTGGCCCTGGAGGCCGAGCTGGCCCTGACCCTGCAGGTCCTGGGGGCCGTGACTGAGCCCTCCCTGGAGTCTGTCCTGGACCGGCCTCTCCACACACTGCACCACATCCACTCCAAGGTCCAGGCCTGTGTGAGTACAGGGCACCTTGGGGTCTCCCTCCCTGCCCCCCGCTAGTGTGTGGGCCCTGCTCACATTCTCTGCTCGGCCCCTAGGTACACCCTCAGTCCACAGGGAGCGCCCAGCCCCGGGGCCGCCTCCAGCGCTGGCTGCAGAGACTCCAGGAGGCTCCTCACAAGGTGAGTGAGCAGGAGGGAGCCTGGGGTGGGGCCACTGCTGGGACCCCAGACAGACACCTCTGACCCCACCTCTGCCTCCCCCAGGAGTCCCAGAGCTGCCTGGAAGCTTCTGTCACCCTCAACCTCATTCGCCTCCTCATCTGGGACCTGCGATGTGTGGCCCGAGGAGCACTGTGTGTCTGAGCCTCAGCACCGCCTCCTCCCACGACTCCCGAATTGCCTTCAGCTGCCCTATTTATTTCTGAGTCATTATTTATCTAATATTTATTGTTATTATTTATTATTATTGTCATTATTTATTTATTTATGGAGATCTCCACCAAACCCGGAAGTCTTTATTGTTAACCTGTTACCAAACTCTTACTATGAAATGTGAGTAATGTTGTCAAAATGTTATTTTTCTACTTTTGTAAAAAAAAATAAACAGTTTGTAAAGCATGTTCCTCGGTGTATGTGGATTCCTTTCCTTTTCTTTGGTGTTTTAGCTGTGGGTGCTCAAGATCCCCGATCCCTGACTCAGGATCATTCCTGGTGCCTCTAGGCAACCTTAAGGGTGTGTGGGATGGCCCTGGAGTCGGCCACCTGTAGCCATTCACCCCTGCACTCTCCAGCCTCTGACTCATTTACGCCAGCCATGACTCTCAGTGTGTTGTGGACGGGGAAGGAGACTCCATGGCCTGGCCTATTTCTAACACCATGCAAAAAAAAAAAAAAAGACTAATCAAAATGGTTAAATGGTTCAATATCAAACCTGAATCCATGAGGCATACAGGAAAATAGAGGCGGATCTCTCGGGACAATGAGTTAGAGGCATCTTTAAGGACTCAATGTCAGAGTCAATGAAACAATAACTAAAAGAAAGTAAACAGGACTCCATTGAATTAAAAAGTTAATGCACCTTACAGGAAACTCGGAGGACTCCGGCACAAATACTGAAAATCTGTAGTGAATCATCGTGATCAACTTTTAATTTACGTGTTTAAATAAAGTGGGAGAAAAAAAGACACTCCAGAGACTGGGAGAAAATGTTTGCTCATCTGATAAAGGATTAATATCTAACAATATAAAGCAATGACAGAACATTAGGAGAGAAAAGCATTCAACTTCATCCAAAATGGGGCGAAGAAATGAAAAGAAACTTTCTTCTTTTTTTCTTTTTTTGGGTCCCACCTGGCGATGCACAGGGGTTACTCCTGGCTCATGCACTCAGGAATTACCCCTGTTGGTGCTCGGGGGACCATATGGGATGCTGGGAATCGAAACTGAGTCAGCCACATGCAAGGCAAATGCGCTCCCCTCTGTGCTATTGCTCCAGCCCCTAAAAGAAAGTGCATTGCCAGGTGTGACCCAAGGAAGAAATACAAATGACCAAAAAGACCAGGAGAACTCTTGGGCATTGCAAGTGTGACCCAAACCTAAAAACAAATAAAAATGAATCAATAATAAAATAAGGCCCCTCTGCAATCATTTATTTTTTGTTACTGTTTTGTTTTGTGTTTTTGTAACATAGAGTAAGCACACCCTCAATGGACCCAAAACTAAAAAAAAAAAAAAAAAAAAAAAGAACTGTTTGGCTGTTTTTTAGAGACTGCATTGAATCTGTTTAATGCTTTGGGGAGTTATTGCCATTTTGACTATATTAAATCTCCTGATCCAGGGCAGGGAGTATGTTTTCATTTCCTCATGTCCTCTTTATTTTTTTATTCATGATTTGTAGTTTTGTTTTGTTTTGTTTTGCTTTTTGGGTCACACCTGGCAATGCACAGGGGTTACTCCTGGCTCTGCATTCAGGAGTTACTCCTGGCAGTGCTCAGGGGACCATATGGAATGCTGGGAATCAAACCCGGGTCAGCTGCGTGCAAGGCAAATGCCCTACCCACCGTGCTATCTCTCCAGCCCTGTTAATCTGATTTTGAGGTAGTTGAGGTTTCCTTTAATTTGGGCCAAACCCAACCCCAACTTTACTCAGACCTTCCTCCTGGCTGTGAGTCAGGGATCACTCCTTTTGCTGCTCACAGGACCACATGGGGTGCTTAGACTGGAACCCGTATAGACCTGTGCAAGGCAGGCAGCCTGATCTCTACAGCACAAGATACTCAATTTTCTGTGATTAACTGTGAATGGGATCTTTTTTTTTCTTTTAGTTTCTCTCTATTTTATTTTATTTTAATTTATTTAAATTTTTTTTGCTGACTATTCATTGGGTAGACATTTACAGAGCTGCTCATGATTGGATCTCAGTCATACAATGATCCAACACCCATCCCTCCACCAGTGCACATTTACCACAACCAATGTCTCCAGCACCCCACCACCCCGCTTTCCAACCATCCTACTGCCTATATGGCAGACAATTTCCCCCATACTCTCTCTACTTTTGGGCATTATGGTTGGTAATATAGATACTGGGAGGCTATTATGTTTGGTCCTTTATCTACTTTCAGCACACATCTCCCATCCCAAACGATTCCTCCAAACATCATTGACTTAGTGATCCCTTCTCTATTCCAGCTGCCTTCTCCCCCAGTTCATGAGGCAGACTTACAGTTATGGAGCAGTCTTCCTGGCCCTTGTTTCTACTATCCTTGGTTGTCAGTCTCATATTGTGTTATTTTATAGTCCATAAATGAGTGCAGCTATTCTATGGCTGTCCCTCTCTTTCTGACTAATTTCACTTAGCATGATACTCTCCATGGTCATTCACTTATAAGCAAATTTCATAATTTCATCTTTCCTAATAGCTGCATAATATTCCATTGTGTAGATGTACCAAAGTTTCTTTGACGAGTCATCTGTTCTCAGGCACTTGGGTTTTTTCTCAATTCTGGCTCTTGTGAACAGTGCGGCAATGAGCATATAGATGCAGATGTCATTTCTACTGTGCTTTTTTCCACCCTCGGGATATATTCCCAGAAGTGGTATTGCGTGGTATGGAAGCTAAATTTCTAGTTTCTGAAGGAATACCCATATCGTTTTCCAAAAAGGCTGGACCAGTCGGCATTCCCACCAACAGTGAAAGAGAGTCCCTTTCTCTCCACATCCATGCCAACACTGGTGCTTCTGTTCTTTTGAATGTATGCCAGTCTCAGGTGTGAGATGATATCTCATTGTTGTTTTGATTTGCATCTCCCTGATGATTAGCGATGTAGAACATTTTTTCATGTTCCTTTTGGTCATTTGTACTTCATTTTTTTCCTCTCTTTTATTTCGTTCTTCACATAGAGAAGAGCGATGGATTTTCGTGCGTTAATTTTGTAGTCTGTCACTTGACTATATAAGTGTTTTGTTCCTAGGAGCCTTTTGAGAGTCTTTAGGGCTGATCTAAGTGTAGTATCTTATCATCCACACAAAGAGAGCCTGACTTCATTTCCTATCTGAATATCATGAACTTGTCTTTCTTGCCGCATTGCCATGGTGTGGATTTCCAGTACTTCACTGGTGGAAGTCGAGTAGGGTGAGAATGGTGGGGAAGGGCAGCCCCTCTGTGCTGATCTCATGGGAAGACTTTCAGTATTTACTAGTGAGTCAAATAGGTCGCTATGAACTTGTGGCAAATGGCTTCAACTTGCTTGAGAAAAGTTGCTTCATGACTGGAGAGATGGTACAGTGGGCAGGCTGCTTGCCTTGCATGTGGCTGACCTGGGTTATCCACATAATCTATTATGATCCCCTGGGCACTGCCAATAGTGACGACTGAGCACAGAGCCAGGTGTAAGCTCAGAGCATAGCTGGGTGTGACCTAAAAACCAAAGAGAGAGAGAGACAGAGAGAGAAGAGAGAATGAGAGAAAGAGAGAAGTTCCTCCATCCCCATTTTATAATTATTTTTTAATTTTTATTAGTGAGACACCATGAAATACAGTTGTAGACTTACAAATTTTTGTGCTTGGGTTTCAATTATACAATGATCAAATACCCATCCCTCCACCAGTGCCCATTTCCCACCACTATGGATCCCAGTATCTCTCCCACCCCCCATCCCCCCATCCCACCCTGCCTCTGTGGCAGGGCATTCCCTTTTGTTCTCTCTCTCTCCTATTGGGTGTTGTGGTTTGCAAAAGAGGCAATGTCCATCCCCATTTTATTGAGAGATTTTATCATGAATGGTGCTGGGTTTTGTCAAATGCTTCTCCTTATCTACTCCTGTGGTCAGTATTTTGATTTTCCTTGTATTGATTTGGTGCATTAATGATTGACTTGCATACATTAAACCATCCTTGCATGCTGGGATGAAGCCTGTTGATCACGGTGTATGATATTTAGATTTGATTTGCTTATATTTTGTTGAGAAACTTTCATCAAGATGTCTTTTCTTTTTTCATTTCACTACCCCAATAATCCAGAACATTTTCCCTATGCAATTCAGAAGAATCTCCCAATGGTTATTTCATAAACCTCATTTATATCTACAAAATGTAAGGAGGGACATTCCCTCTTCTTCCTCCGCATGCTTTTTTGGTTTTGTTTTTTGGGGGAGGGAGAGCAGGGGGCAAACAAAGTGGCTCTCAGGGCTTAATCTTGTGTCTGTGGTGAGGGATCACCCCTGTCAGGGCCCTGGGACCTTATGAGGTGCTGGGGCTGGAACCCTGGTCAGCCTCAAGCAAGAGCAAAGCACTGCCCTCTGTATTATCTCTCTGGCATTTCCAGGGACTCCTAAGCAGTGCTCCAGGTGTCTGGGGAGTTCCCAGTGAGACTGCAGTTCTGTTCCAGGTCCTGAGAACACGGGGCTGATTGGGCCCTGGGTGCTGGGGATTTTCCAGAGTTGATTGAGGCCTCAAGGCCACAACTGCTGAAGGGTGGACGGTGACCATATGGTGCTGGGTGATGGAGCCAGGGCTGGGTGCCTGCTAGGTAGGTGCCTTCATCCCTACTCTATCCTTTTGGTCATGTTGGCTAGATATAGTTTGGAGGGCGGGCTCCTTATTTTTCTGACTATAGCCAGGAGTGGTCAGGGCTTACTCCTGGCTCTGTGCTCAGGTATCAGTCATGGTGCGATCAGGGACCCTCTGGAGTTCTGTGTATTGAGCCTGGGTCAATCACAGAGAAGGCCAGTGCCCAGCCAGCCGTCCTCTCTCTTGGCCATCCAATCCCCAGTTTTAAATCTTGCCCAGTGTCCTGATCCTCTGTCGACCTCATCAGCCTGTGTGTGCCTGTAGGGGAGGTGGTGGGACTTTGTCCAGGCCACCATCATCCTTTCTGGGCCTGGACACTCAGAGCATGACCCCCTGGAACCCACGGGATGAGGTGAGAGTCTGAATCTGGGCTTTTGCCTAAGTCACGGGCCACGCTCCACCATGTTCCCCGGGACAGGGGGAGCACGGGGCGCTCTGCCCCCAGCTTCCAGATACCAAATAATAAAAGTTCCTTCTGCTGTTCCTAATCTGACAGGTGAGATGGCTGGTGACCCATCCCCAAAGAGTGAACCTTTGACCTATAACCCAGTCTGGACCCTCTGACATGGTGGGCTTAATCTCGGGCCCCTAACTCAGCCTCTCGGTGGTTCTCTGAGGGGCTCTCTGTCCACATCTCGGCAGGTCAGGCCAGAGAAATTAGAAAGCCCAGCCCCCCCCCGCCCCCCCCCCCCCCCCCCCCCGCTTCCTTATTGTGACATTTTCAGCCCTGCTCTCCTGGTGTCAATATGCCAAACACAGTAACAATTGTCACAATGGAGACATTACTGGGCCCTCTCAGTCCTGAACAACAGGAGGACAGTGACAGTGACAGTGACAGTCTTTTTGTCAGGAGGGAGAAGCAGGTGGTCACACCCGGCTGTGCTCCGGGCTTCCTCCTGCCTCTTTATCTGACAGGACTTCAGGGACCAATGTGGCTGTGGTGACTGACCTAGGCCAGCTATGATGGAGTAAGTGTCCACCACCCTACCTCATCCCTCTACTTTTGCTCCAACAACCTCATTTGTGAGACCTGCGTGGTGAGTTTTGTTATTTTCTTTTCTTTTTTTCCTTTTATTTTTCTGAAAAAAGGCGGGGTATTTCTACTGCCCCACCAGTTAGGGAATTGCCCATGAACCCAGACCTGAGGCCACCAGTCACCTCTCACTACAGCTGAGTTCCTTTCACTTTCCATGCAGCTGCTCCTGCCTGGCCCCGCCCCAAGCTGGGCAGTCCTGCAGGAACTCACCTGCCCAGGGCGCTTTTCGCTTTTCCTTCATCACTGGGAGTGTCCCCACAACCCAGGTTAAAACATGGGGAGCAGAAAGCTCAGGCCAGAATCTCTCAGGCGAGGCTCAGGTGCAGAGAGCAGGGAGCCCCGTGGAGCCCCACAGCAGAGAAGGAACAGGCAGAAGCCAAGAGAGCCCAGAACCCAGCCAGCCCCGAGCACCGACACAGGAGCCTACTGATGCAGAAAGGGGCATCCAGAATGAAGCCTGGTGAGGCCCCCATCCTGAGGGACCCTCCCTCTGTACCCCCAAACCCCGCTGACCTGTCCCCTCTGTCCTCACATACAGACATGAGCGCCTTGGTGATGCTGATACTGGGGACCCTGCTGCTGACCGGAACCAGGACACTTGCTGCCCCCCACCCCCCCAAGACGCTCACGGACCCCAAGGGCTGCCAGCTGGCCCAATTCCAGTCTCTGTCCCCAGAGGAGCTGCAGGCCTTCAGGAGGGCCAAGGACGCCTTGGTGAGTGTCATTGTCCCAGACCCCTCAGGGGTACAGGGAAGCACCCCCGCCCCTGGGCACCCTGTTCCCCAATGCATGTCCCTGCACCCTGTGGGGCTGACCCAGCTCTCTCTAGGAGGACACACTCCTGCAGAAGGCCTGGAACTGCAACACCCGCCTGTTCCCCAGGACCCGCGACCTGAGGCAGCTGCAGGTGAGCTGGGGGTCTGCAGCCCCCTCCTGCCCTCCCCTCCCCCAGGGGTCTCCTCATCTCTCAGGCCTGTCCTGCCTGGTCACATGGTCCCCTGAGCTCTCCCATTCCTTGCTGTCCCCTGCTGTCCCCTCTCCCTGTGCCTGTCCCTGCCCTCCACTCAGGCATGTCTCTACTGTCCCCTCAGGTGTGGGAGCGCCCCGTGGCCCTGGAGGCCGAGCTGGCCCTGACCCTGCAGGTCCTGGGGGCCGTGACTGAGCCCTCCCTGGAGTCTGTCCTGGATCGGCCTCTCCACACACTGCACCACATCCACTCCAAGGTCCAGGCTTGTGTGAGTACGGGGCACTCTGGGGTCTCCCTCCCTGCCCCCTGCCCGTGTGTGGGCTCTGCTCATTCTCTTTGCTCGAACCCCAGGTGCCGCCTCAGCCCACAGGGAGTCCCCGGCCCCGGGGCCGCCTCCAGCGCTGGCTGCAGAGACTCCAGGAGGCTCCTCACAAGGTGAGTGAGTGGGAGGGAGCCTGAGGTGGGGCCACTGCTGAGACCCCAGACAGACACCTCTGACCCCACCTCTGCCTCCCCCAGGAGTCCCAGAGCTGCCTGGAAGCTTCTGTCACCCTCAACCTCATTCGCCTCCTCATCTGGGACCTGCGATGTGTGGCCCGAGGAGCACTGTGTGTCTGAGCCTCTGCGCCGCCTCCTCCCACAACTTTCAGATTGTCTTCAATCACCCTATTTATTTCTGAGTCATTATTTATCTAATATTTATTGTTATTATTTATTATTATTGTCATTATTTATTTATTTATGGAGATCTCCACCAAACCCGGAAGTCTTTATTGTTAACATTGTAAACTCTTACTATGAAATGTGAGTAATGTTGTCAAAATGTTATTTTTCTACTTTTGTAAAAAAAAAAATAAACAGTTTGTAAAGCATGTTCCTGGGTGTATGTGGATTCCTTTCCTTCTTTTCGGTGTTTGAGCTGTGGGTGCTCAAGGCTTCCCCTGATTCTTACTCCGGGTCACTCCTGGTGCTACTAGGTGACCGTGTAGCCATGGGATCGGCCGCCTGTCGTGCTTCACCCCTGCACTCTCAGTCTCTGACTCATTTACTTCCAGCCATAACCCTCATTCTGCTGTGGGAAGAGGGAGACCCAGAGCCTGGTCCCCTTTCTAACACCACTCAAAAAAGACTTATCAAAATGGATAAAGGTTCAACATCAGACCTGAATCCAAGAGGTACACTGGAAAACAGAGGCGGCTCTCTCTAGGACAATGAGTTAGAAGCATCTTTAAGGACTCAATTCCAGGGTCAACTAAACAAAAACAAAGACAAGCAAACAAGACTCCATTGAATTAAAAAGTTATGCACCGGGGCTGGAATGATAGCACAGCGGGTAGGGCATTTGACTTGCACGCAGCCGACCCAGGTTCGATTCCCAGCATCCCATATGGTCCCCTGAGCACCGCCAGGAGTAATTCCTGAGTTCAAAGCCAGGAGTAACTCCTGAGCATCGCCAGGTGTGACCCAAAAAGGAAAAAAAGAAGTTATGCACCTTACAGGAAACTCAGAGGACACTGGCACAAATATTGAAAGTCTGTAACAAATCTTTGTGACCAACTTTGAAATCATGTGTTCAAGTAAAGTGGGAGAAAAAAAGACACTCCAGAGACTGGGAGAAAAAGTTTGCCCCTGGCTCATCTGACAAAGGATTAATATCTAACATATATAAAGCACAGTTGGAATGTTATGAAACAAAGTCATCCAATCTCATCCAAAATTGGGGAGAAGAAATGAAAAGAAACTTTCACAAGGAAGAAATACAAATGGCCAAAAGGACCAGGAGAACCCGTGGGCATTCCAAGTGTGACCCAAAACGTAAAAACAAACAAACAAAAATAAATCAATAATAAAATAAAGGCCTCTGCAATCATTTTGTGTTTTTTTACTGTTCTGTTTTGTTTTTGTAACATAGAGTAAGCACACCCCCAATGGACCAAAAACCAACGGAAAAAATTAAAAGAGCTGTTTAGCTATTTTTTAAAGACTCCATTGAATCTGTTTAATTCTTTGGGGAGTATTGCCATTTTGACTATATTAAATCTCCTGATCGAGGGGCAGGGAGTATGTTTCCATTTTCCTCTTGTCCTTTTATTCCTGCTTTGTAATTTTCTTTTTTTTTTAAATTTTATTTATTTATTTATTTAATTTTTAATTTTTATTAGTGAAACACCATCAGGTACAGTTGTAGTCTTACAAATTTTTGTGCTTGGGTTTCATGGATAGGTCTGTCACCTCTTCTGTTAAGTTAATTCTGAGGTACTTGAGGTTTCTTTTAATTTTGGGCCACACCCACCCCCAAATTTACTCAGATACCTTATTCCTGGCTGTGAGTCAGGAATCACTCCTTTTGGTGCTCACAGGATCACCTGGGGTACTTGGCTGAACCCCTGTGAACTGCTTGCAAGGTAAGCAGCTTGAGCTCTACAGCAGAAGGTACTTAATTTTTGAGACACAACTGTGAATGGGATCAGTTTTTAAAATTTCTCTCTATTATTTTTTATTTTAATTTATTTAAAAGTTTTTATTGACTATCCGTGAGGTAGACCATTACAGAGGTACTTACGATTGGATCTCAGTCTTATAACAATCCAACACCCATCCCCCCCACCAATATACTTTTCCCACTACAATTACAACTGGTTTCCCTACCACCATCTACCAACACCCCTCCCCCACCCAAGCCTGCCTCTATGGCAGCACTTTCTTCTTTCTCTCTCTCTCTCTCTCCCCGTTTGTGTTCTATGGTCTGCAATACTAGTAGTAAGAGGTCACTGTGTTTTTCAGGGCATTCAATATTTTTTTTTCTGGAAGGTAAGGCTGGAGTTGTTTTTTTTAACTGGGTGGCGGCTTTGGGGTGTGGAAGTGACTGCTGAGGCTTTGGAAGTACAGGTGTGGGGGAGAGGTAGCCCACGCAGACCCTAAGAAAGCCTGAAGATTTCAGTCACAAAACCTACATTTTTAGTAGATTATATCTCAGGGAGGTCTTTCCTGAGAGGGTGGAGTTCGGCCGGGGACATGGTGATAATTTGGGATTATGGAAGCAAGCGGCTGCCCGGGCTCTGCTTGGGTGGGCACAAGGCTGACCGGCCCCACCCCTTCGTCTCCCACCCCCCTTCATTTACCCCAGTCCGTTCAGCCTTGCACAGGTCTGAGATTAGCTGCTGCTTTTGATCTCTTCTGAGATTTATTTAGGGGTCACAAAACAAAGGCTGACAAATGAGCTTGTGTAGCTGAGTTGGAGGTACTTTGTGGGTGTGGCTCCCACGTGCCTCACTTTAGGCTGTTTAATTTCTCAGAAAACTGGCCCAGAGTTGTTGACGTCTGGCCAGAGGTACAGCGGCAATTTTGGGGTATCAGGGAGCCTGAAGGCACCATCAGGCTGCTGATACACTCGCCGTGTGGGTACAGGTTGACCTGCTGGAGGCTCCACACCCTCTTAGTTTCTCTCTCTTCTATTTCCTTCTTCATATAGAGAAGAGCCATGAACTTTTGTGTGTTAATTTTGCATCCTGTGACTTTACTATACAATGTATAGTTTCTAGGAAATTTTTGGTAGAGTTTTTAGGGCAGATCTAAGTGTAGTGTCCTGTCACCCACACCTAGAGAGAGCCTGACTTTCTTTCCTACCTGGACACCATGAACTTGTCTTTCTTGCCACATTGCGATGGCAAGGATTTCCAATACTCCACTGGTGGGAGTTGAGTAGGGTGAGAGTGGTGCGGAAGGGCAGCCCGTCTGTGCTGATCTAGAGGAAAGGCTTTATGTGTTTATTAATCACTTGATCACTTAACTTCCCGTTAGTCGTCGATTTGCTTGAGCGGGCGCCAGTAACGTCTCCATTTGTCCCTGTCGCGTGCTAGTGTAGCCCAATGGCATCTGTTCGCTCTGGGAACATGAAAAGCCTCAAACCGATCGTTCATGATCTTGATGAAGAAGTCTGACCACCTTGTAGGTGGGCGGCCACGCGGTCTTTTGACACTTCGTGGAATCCAGTCGGTAACAGCTCTAGTCCAGAGGTCGTCTTTAAATCTCATTAAGTGACCAGCCCATCTGATTTTTGGCATCTTGGCAAACAAGACAGCGTCCCTGATTCTTGATCGTCGACGGATGTCGGAACTCCGGATTCTTTCTCTCATTTGAGTGAAACGTGATATTCCAAGCATAGCTCTTTCGATTCTTCTTTGGGAGACCTGAATAGCATTCTCATCCTGTTTGCGTAGGGCCCAGGTCTCTGAGGCATATGTTAATGCAGGAAGAACAGTGGAATCAAAGAGATGTGCCCGGAGCCGGAGGTTCTTCGTCCTCTTAGCTATTTCCTCTTAGTGTTTATTAGTGAGTCGATAGTTGCTGTGGACTTGTGTCGAATGACTTCAATTTTGCTGAGAAAAGTTGCTCCAGGGATGAGAGAAAGTACTGTGGGTGTGTCTTGTCTTGCATGTGACCAACCTGGGTGGTCTCCAGGATCCCATATGGTCCCCTGAGCACTGCCAGGAGTGACTGCTGAGCACAGAGTCAGGTGTGCGCTCAGATCATAGCTGGGTGTGACCAAAAATCAAGACAGAAGCAGAGAGGGGGAAGGTTCCTCAACTCCCATTTTATTGAGATTTTATCATGAAGTTTGCTGGATCTTGTCAAATGTTTCTCTGCATCTACTCATATGGTCAGTATTTTGATTTTCTTTGTATTGATCTGGTGCATTGCATTGATTGACTTGCATATATTAAACCATCCTTGCATGCTGAGATGAAGCCTGTTTGATCATGGTATATGATGTTTATGTTCGGTTTTCTTGTATTTTGTTGAGGATATTTTCATCAGGATGTCTTTTGCTTTTTTCATTTCACTACTGCAATAATCCAGAACATTCTCTCTATGCAATCCAGAAGAATCTACCAGTGGTTATTCCATAAACCTCATTTTATCTACAAAATGTCAGGAGGGACATTCGCTCTTTCTTCCTCTGCATGTTTTTTTCCTTTTTGGGGTGGGGAGTAGGAATGAGAGAGAGAGAGTCAGGGGCACAAATAGTGGTGCTCAGGGCTTAATCTTGTGTAGGTGGTGAGGGATCACCCCTGTCAGGGCCCTGGAACCTTATGAGGTGCTGGGGCTGGAACCCTGATTAGCCTCATGCAAGGGCAAAGTGCTGCCCTCTATAATATCTCTCTGGCATTTCCAGGGACCCCAAAGCAGTGCTCAGGAGTCTGAGGCAGTTCCCAGTGAGACTCAGTCTCTCAGGTCTGCTGTTGTGTTCCAGGGCCTAAGGATATGGGTTTGGTTGGGCCCTGGGTGCTGGGGATTCTCCTTCCATCCCAGAGTTCCTTGAGATCTCAAGCCCACAACTGCTGATGTCAGGGGTGGAGGGGGACGATGTGGTGCTGGTGATGGAGCCAGGGCTGGGTGCCTACTGGGCATGTGCCTTCACCCCTACTCTATCATTTTGGTCACGCGTGGCCAGATTTCTTTTTAGGGAGGTGTGTTTGTTCTTTTTTTTTTTTTTTCTAGTCATATCCAGCAGTGCTCAGGGCTTACTCCTGGCTCTGGGCTCAGGGATCAGTCATGGTGCGATTAGGGACCCTCTGGGGTTTTGTATATTGAGCCTGGGTCAGTCACAGAGAAGGCCAGCGCCCTACCAGCTGTCCTCTCTCTCTGGCTGTCCACTGCCCAGTTTTAGATCTTGCCCAGTGTCCTGATCCACCTCATCAGCCTGTAGGAGAGTTGTTGGGATCTTTGTCTCTTTGTCTTCTCACCTGGGCCTGGACGCTCAGAGCATGACCCCTGGGAACCCACGGGACGAAGTGAGGGTCCGAGTCTGGGCTTTTGCCTACGACACCGGCCATGCTCCACCATGTTCCCCAGGACAGGGGGAGCACGGGGCGCTCTGCCCCCAGCTTCCAGATGCCAAATAATAAAAGTTCCTTTTGCTGTTCCTAATCTGACAGGTGAGATTTTGGGTGTTGGATCCCCTGCTACCCCCTGACCTATCCCCCCAAGAGTGAACCCTCTGACATACACCCACTCTGGACCCTCCCACAAGATGAAGCTTAACCTTGGGGTTCCTCCCTCAAACGTCTTCTGTGGTTCTTTGACGCGGGCTCTGCTGTCCACGTCATGTCCCCTCCCCGCCAGAGGAGTGATGAACCCCAGGTGTCCGAGCCCTCTAGTCTTATGACATTTTCAGCTCCTTTTCTCCTGGTGTCTTCTTAGTTCTTTTCTTAGTTCTTTTTTCTGGCGGGGGTGGGGGGTGTGGGCACACCTGGCTTTTCTCAGAGTTTACTCCTGCCTTTGTGCTCAGACATCTGGTAGGGTTACAGGGACCATGGTGGCTGTGGGACTGACCCAAGCCAGCTGTGATGGAGTAAGCGTTCCACCCCACAACACCTCTCCTGCCCCTCCAGAAACACACACCCTGCTCTAGCATTGATCCAGCAGTCTCATTGGTGCAGGCCTGCATGGTTTTTTTGTTTGTTTGTCTTGTTTTTTTTGTTGTTGTTGTTCTTGTTTTCTGAACTGGAGAAGAGTATTTCTGCTTCTCCACCAGTCTGAAAAACATCCATGGACCCTGGAGGCCCTGGGTGCTCCCAGTCCTGAGGGCCCCTGTCTCCTCTCACTGCAGCTGAGTCAGTTTCATTTTCCCATAACTGCTCCTGCCTGGCCCCGCCCCGGACTCCCCAGTTGGGCAGTCCTGCAGGAACTCACCTGGCTCAGGGCACTTTTCGCTTTTCCTTCATCACTGGGAGTGTCCCCACAACCCAGGTTAAAACATGGGGAGCAGAAAGCTCAGGCCAGAACCTCTGCGACGAGGCTCAGGTGCAGAGATCAGGGAGCCCCGCGGAGCCCCACAGCAGAGAAGGAACAGGCAGAAGCCAAGAGAGCCCAGAGTCCAGCCAGCCCCAAGAACTGATACAGGAGCCTACTGATGCAGAAAGGGGCATCCAGGATGAAGCCTGGTGAGGACTCCATCCTGTGGGACCCTCCCTCTGCACCCCCAAACCCCGCTGACCTGTCCTCTCTGTCCTCACACACAGACGTGAGCGCCTTGGTGATGCTGATGCTGGGGACTGCGCTGCTGACCGAAACCGGGACACTTGCCGCCCCCCAGCCCCCCAAGACCCTCACGGACCCCAAGGGCTGCCAGCTAGCCCATTTACAGTCTCTGTCTCCAGAGGAGATGCAGGCCTTCAGGAGGGCCAAGGATGCCTTGGTGAGTGTCACTGTCCCAGACCCCTCAGGGTCTGCCTCTGGGTACAGGGAAGCACCCCCTCCCGTGGGCACCCTGTTCCCCGAGGTGTGTCCCTGCACCCTGTGGGGCTGACCCGGTTCTTTTTAGGAGTACACAGTCCTGCAGAAGGCCTGGAACTGCACCGCCCACCTGTTCCCCAGGACCCGCGACCTGAGGCAGTTGCAGGTGAGCTGGGGGTCCGCAGCCCCCTCCTGACCTCCCCGGCCCCAGGGGTCTCTTCACCTCTCAAGGCCTCTCCTGTCTGGTCACATGGTCCCCTGAGCTCTCCCCTTCCTTGCTGTCCCCTGCGGTCCCCTGCTGTCCCCTTGCCCTGTGCCTGCCCCTGCCCTCCACTCAGGCATGTCTCTGCTGTCTCCTCAGGTGTGGGAGCGCCCCGTGGCCCTGGAGGCCGAGCTGGCCCTGACCCTGCAGGTCCTGGGGGCCATGACTGAGCCCTCCCTGGAGTCTGTCCTGGACCGGCCTCTCCACACACTACACCACATCCACTCCAAGATCAAGGCTTGTGTGAGTACAGGGCGCCTTGGGGTCTCCCTCCCTGCCCCCTGCCCGTGTGTGGGCTCTGCTCATTCTCTTTGCTCAAACCCCAGGTGCCACCTCAGCCCACAGGGAGCACCCAGCCCCGGGGCCGCCTCCAGCGCTGGCTGCAGAGACTCCAGAAGGCTCCTCACGAGGTGAGTGAGCAGGAGGGAGCCTGGGGTGGGGCCACTGCTGGGACCCCAGACAGACACCTCTGACCCTGCCTCTGCCTCCCCCAGGAGTCCCAGAGCTGCCTGGAAGCTTCTGTCACCTTCAACCTCATTCGTCTCCTCGTCTCAGACCTGCGATGTGTGGCCCGAGGAGCACTGTGTGTCTGAGCCTCCGCGTCGCCTCCTCCCACGACTCCCAGATTGCCTTCAGCTCCCCTATTTATGAAGTCTCAACTTATTTAATATTTATTTATTATTTATTATATTTATCTATTTATTGATCATGTTCAAAATAATATATAATAATAAATTATTAATAAATCATTAAAAGTAATTAATGTTATTAAAGGCATGAAATATGTTATTAAAGTATTTTATACTTTTAATGTTATTAAAATACTATTTTTCTACTTTTATATAAACATACAAATAAACAGTTTCCAAAAGATATGCTGTATGTGTTTGTAGATTCCTTCCTTTTTTCTTTGTTTATTCTTCAGAATGTCCTCTGATCCCTCTCTCATGGTTCTCTCTGGCATTGCTTAGGCGACCATAGGTGATGCCGGCTATCAACCCTGTTCCGCGGAGCTCATATTAGTACCAGTTGTACCATCTCTCGGCCTCGTGGATTTGCTTCTTCTTTATTATTTATTATTTAAACCACACTCGGCAATGCTCAGGGTTTACCCCTGGCTCTGCACTCATAGGATCGATCACTCACGGTGATCCTCAGGGGACCATAGGGTGCTGGGGATAGAACCCATATAAGCCCTAGCTGCTGCACTGTCTCACCAGACTTGGATTCTTTTTCTCAAAAGTGCCCCCTGGGGCTCTGGACTGGTTCAAAGGGCTGGTACATGTGTTCTGCACACGGAAGACCCTGGCTTGATCTCTGGCACAGCCATGGCCCCCAACAGTGAGATGGGTGACTCCGAGTCTTTAAAGGGTTTAACATCTGAGCACTTGTGCGTGTGACCCAGAAGCAAGCTAACCTAACCTTGGCGCTCCGGAATGCACACGCGCAAGCCCCGCCCACTCGTCCACCACGCCCATCACGACTCCGCCCCGTCATCCGAGACTCCGCCCCTCGCCCCTTCATTTGCCTTCGCCCTGCTCATTGAGACCCCGCCCACTATTTGCATCCTCCCGCCCACCTGGATTCCTCCCCGCCCCTCTCGGCTCCCCGCAGCCAGGTGGGCAGATCCACCCGATTCCCCTCGGCTCTAAACTGAGATGCTGTTACTGAGACCCCTGGTTGTAGATTTTAAAACTCGGGAGCGAACTTCTCTACCCCCTCACAGGCGCACGTGCTACTCTGGCTCGCATTCTGTTGGGAGGATGGCTGCCTTACCTCCTTCAGGAACTCTGGGTTTATTGGGGGGCATGGGAGCTTCTCAAGCTGTCCTTAGGGAGCCGATCAACAATCCAGGGATTAAACATGCCTTCTGCATGCCTCCCCGCATGCTCCCGAGCTACCTCCCACTTCCCCTAGCCCATTACTCCCATAAACCCTCCTCACAGTATACCCCCCCATTGTAAGTCACAGTTCCTTAGGGCAGCCCGTCTTACCCATTCTCAAGGCAGCCTTGTAAATCTTCCAGGAGAACAAAAAAATATTCAGGACAAAGGAATCTGATTCTTATTGTAACGCACTTATCAAAATATTTTTTGAAAGTGTGATATAATAATTTATGTGCTTCCTCATTAAGGCATTAAATAAGAAGTTCGTCGTGGCAGCTTTAATAGCTCCCGGAGCTGAGAAGTGGAGACGAGTATAAATGAAAATCCGAGGTGTCAGGTAGAGAGGGACCCAGTACTGTGACTTCTGTCAGGGATAAAGTCACACATTCCACTAGCACCTCTGTGGGTGGGTGCCTGCGACTGGAGCAGATGTGGGGTGGCTGAATGATGGCCCCCCAGACATATTCCTCATTCCTGGGATCCAGTGTGCTCCCACACATCTCCCAATAGACCCGGTGGGATCCGATAATTCGTGTAACCTGGAAGGCGCTCGCTTTGCTCCAGCATGATCCGTTTCAATCCCTGTCACCACATATAGTTCCCCAAACTCCCATTAGGAGTGATCCCTGAGCACAGAGCCAGAAGTGAAGCCTGAGCACTGCCAGGCATGGCCCCCAAACCAAACCAAAAGATTTTGTGTATGAGTTCCCCAACTGCCCTGTCCAGGTACCTAGGGGTAGAAGTGCCTTAGCCCTGAGGACTGCCCAACTCAGGAAAGTACCTCTTTCTCCCTCTCCCCTTTCCTTTTCCAGGCTCACCTGACACACCCCCAGCCCAGGTCCCACATACCCCCAGATCAGGACTTCCTCTGGCAGCTGCAGTCCAGTTCAGTCTCCTTCTATCTGCTCCGACCACGAGCTGAGCATGACACAGGAGCCAAAGCAAGGAACAGTTCACAAACAGAGCTGGAGATTCAGAGATGATCAGTGGCGGGAAGAGCATAAAGGAGAGACTGAGGCCAGGATTCAGTGGACTGGACCCTGGGCGTCCAGCTACCTCCTCTTCCCTTTGCTATTGTCATTGTGGTGATAGCAGGGAGTCACCTACTTGGTGGCTGTGTGCTACAGATCTCATTGGGCACCCGGGATTATACCATGATGTGGGCAGTGCCAGGGATCCAACTCCAAATCTCACACCTACAAAACAAGTCCTTGCCCCACTGAGGCACATTTCCACATCCACACATTCTAAGTTTGCTTTTATTTCTGATTTTTTGGGGGTCCACCTGATAGTTATCAGAGGTGCTTGTGGGTGCTTCTGGCAGTGCTAGGGGAGCATATGGTGCTGGGGATTAAACGCAGTCCTTCTACGTGCACTCTTACACACAAAGCATGTGCTCAGCCCTTTGAGTCATTGCTCCAGCCCACGTATTCTTTAGTTTGGTAGCCACACCTAGCTCAGGCAACCATAGGTGATGCCAGGGATCAGAAAAAAATGGGGTTCGCCATGTGTGAGATAAGTTCACTCCCCACCGTGAGAAGCCTAATTTTTTCCTTCCAACTTTGATTTTGCTGACAAGGACGAACTGGCTTTATTCTCGTATATATAAGGCAACTTCAGTTGTTTTTTTTGGGGGGTGGAGGTGGGGTGCACGGGTGGCAGTGCTCATGGCTTACTCCTGGCTCTGCATTCAGGAATCACTTCTGACAGGGCTCAAGGGACCATATGGGAGTGAACCCAACTTGGCTTCATACCAGGCAAATGCTCTATCTGCTGTAGTATCGCTTGGGTCCCACAGTTCAAGTTTTGATCCCAACGGAACTCCCTAATAAACCAACAGTAATAGGGGCCAAATGGGCTTCCTTCCTCTGAGTGATTCACAAGGGAGAGTGCAGCCACTGGACAGCCCAGAAAAAGAGCTTGTCACAGCCAGGGAGCTGGGAGACACCCCCTGGGCTGCTCTCCTTGGTGCTGAACCCCACTATGCTGGGGCGGGGGTGGTTACTTTGATCCTCAGAATTTGAGGAATGCCCGTTCACTTCTTCACTCATAGGTCATTGTTTTCCCCTAGCTTTGGCCTGGTGCTTGCAGGACCACTCCAAGCAATGCCATGGGACCACATAAGTGACACCAGGGATTTGAACTTGCGACCCTGTGCTTGTAATGCATGTGCTCTTGGCCCTGCGCTGTCCCTCCAAGCCCTAAATCACTGCTGTTCAGGGTGAAATATTGTCATATCACATGTGGTTACAGGCTGGAGCGATAGCACAGCGGGTATGGCGTTTGCCTTGCATGAGGCCAACCCAGGTTCCATCCCCAGCATCCCATATGGTCCCCTGAGCACCGCCAGGAGTAATTCTTGAGTACATGAGCCAGGAGTAACCCCTGTGCATCACCGGGTGTGACTCAAAGAGCAAAAAAAAAAAAAAAGAAAAAAGGGCCAAAAAAACCCACATGTGGTTGAGAACAATAAGAACCATGCGATTGTGCCTTATATGTAAATAAATGTGTCAGTTTTTTTTTTTTGAGGGGGGTGAACACCCGGCAAGGTTCAGGGCTTACGCCTGATTCTCAGCTCAGGATAACTGATGGCTCAAGGGACCAGGTGTAGTTCCAAGGATCAAGCCAGGATCATCTATGTGCAAAGCACAAACCTTAACCCTTGAACTATCTCCCCAGCCCTGTCAGATTTTTTTCTTCAATAATAATTTTTTAAAAGCCAACAATTCAAACTACTCAAACAATTTCAAACAGGTGGAGAGATACAGGGAGTTGGTTGTGTTTCTGAATCATGTGAAAGCAGTCATTCAGATTCTTTTCATCATTCAGTCACTCCATCCTCTGCCTCTCAGTGTTCTAGCCTCAGGCTAGAGCTCCTCCGTTCCCAAAGAGGCTGCCATGGTTCCGGGCCTTACATCCTCTTGGCAATATCCAGAGGAAGAAGATACAGTCTCTTACTATGAGTTTCTCTTTAGCAAGGGAAAAACTTTCCCAGAAGCCCCCACCAGACTTCCCTTCAAGCTCAAAAATCTGTTAAAAATCACAAACACACGAGTGCTCCTGATAACCCTTACTCCGCTCTATTTTTATTCCCCTCGCACCTAACATTCTGCAGCACACCAGAAATTGGCTTATTATGTTGTTGCTAATTCCCACCCACCTGTTCTTTTCCTCCTTCCTAGAATATAGACAATCCAAGGCTAGGGTTTTTGTCTGTTTTTCTCACCCTTGTGTATGCAGAACCCAGAATAGTGTCAGACGCATGGGAGGGGCTTAGCAAGCATTTCCTGAAAAACAGTGTTGCCAGAATTGTGACCTGTGCCTCAGCCTAACTGAGTCCCCAGAAAGGACAAGAGCTAAATGAAGCTCAGGTTAAACGCAGGGCCCTCCATGCAGTGGGGTGGGGGGCCCACGAGTCACAACCAAGAATGAGGACTTCTGATGAAAAGGGAGAATTTGGGATGGAGCAAAAGCGAAGACAGTAAGATTCTTGCCTTACATGTGGACAACCCTGGCTTGATCCCCGTCACTGTACACCATCCCCCGAGCACTAGCTGGGATAAGCACAGAGCCAGGAGCAAGCCCTGAGCCCCACTGGGTGTGGATCCTTAAAACAAACACATAAGCCACAAAGAACATCAGTTTTACTATCTTCACCATTCAGTGGCAAACAAAGCTTGATCACTGGAGCCTGGAGCTGCGGCTCAGTGGTAGAGAATCTATCTTGCAGGCTTGAGGCTGCGGCTTCCATCCCAGGCACCACCCCCAAAGCCCATACACCGGCTCTGCTGTGCCATCAAGACCTCCAGTACCACCACAAATATTTTCAATCGCCAGGACCCCACAACCCAGTGTGAGTCCCAGTGATCACAGCCACTGCAGAGGAGGGAATGCTTTTCATTTGTTTGGGAGCCAAATTCTACAATGCTCACTGGCTATTCCTGACTCTCTGTGCAGGAGTGATCCCTGGTGGTGCTCTGGGGATTGTATGTGCTGCCGGGGATTAAACCAGGGGTTACCTCTGCAAGGCAAGTGTTCGACCCTCCATACTAGCTCTCTAGACCCAGGAACATTTTATTTCATTTTTGAAAACCACTCACTTCGTTGTATCACTATATTCATCCTCATAAATCTTTTTTTCATTCTTTCAAACTAAAATCTGAACCTCTTCAGCAATAACCCTCCCTACTCCCAGCCCCGAGAATCACTATACTTTCTGTCTTTATTTATTTATTTATTATTATTATTTTTTACCAGCTTAAATCTAAGATCTTCCTCAGAGAAAACATAAAGGTTCTATCTTTTCTGATAGGAGAGTTTCACCGGCATAAACTCCCAAGATCCCTCAGGATTATAAGAGTTAATAGTCTAGTGAGGATTCTGAATAGTTCCACACTGGGCTGGTCCATCCATCTGCTGTGGGACACCTGATTTGCTCCCACAAATGAACGGCTGTGAATAATACAGCACTTCACATAGAGTTAGAGTTGGCTCAATGGGCTAGACCTGTGGGAGGCCTGGGTTTGTTCCCCAACACTGTATGAGCACTGCTTGGAGAGCACCACGGGATGTGGTCCCACTGTTTCCCCCAAGAGAGAGGAATAAAAGAGAGAAGGGGAAAAATCGTGAGAAAGAGAGGAGAGAGTGGGAGAGAGAAAGGAGGAACAAAGGAAGAGGGAGAGAGAAAGAGAAAGGAGAAAGGAGAAAGGATGAGGGAGAGGAAGAGAGAAAGAAGAACGAGAAAGAGAAGGAGAGAGGGGAATTTGGACTAAGATAGCTTGTTATACATTTTGGTTTGTTTTTAATTTGTTTTGGGCCACACCCAATGATGCTCAGGGGTACTCCTGGCTCTGAACTCAGGAATCACTTCTGGCGGTGCTCGGGGGACCATATGGAATGACAGGGATCAAACCCAGTTGGCCAAGTGCAAGGCAAGTGCCCTACCTGCTGTACTATCACTCTGGTAAGTCTCCATATACATTTTTAGTGAAAACCAAGTATTTGCAATTAATAAACCTGAGTCCCCTTGCTGAGAAAGGAAACAGCCAGGAGCCAAGAGCCAAACTAAGACTCTGGCCAAAGGCATCCATGTCCTAATTCCCAGTCTTCATCATTATATGGTGACAGGGACTCAGAGCTGTAAAGTGAACCAAAGTTGACATTCAGATGGAAACAATGGAGCTGGAAAGATAGGTCAGTGGGTAAGATGGTTACCCTGCATGCAGTCAACCACAGCTCAATCCCTGGCATCACTTATGCCCCCCCTCCCAAGCACCACCAAGACTGATTCCTGAGGGGCTGGAGTGATAGCACAGTGGGTAGGGCACTTGCCTTGCACGTGGCTAACGTGAGTTCAATTCCCAGCATCCATATGGTCCCCTGAGCACCGCCAGGAGTAATTCCTGAGTGCAAAGCCAGGAGTAACCCCTGTGCATCACCGGGTGTGACCCCAAAAGAAAATAAAAACCTGATTCCTCAGCACAGAGCCAAGAATAAAACCTGAGTACTATCAGATGTGGCCCAAAAAATGAGAGAGAGAGAGAGAGAGAGAGAGTGAGAGAGAGAGAGAGAGCGCTTGTCTTTTGGGGCCAAAGCAATAGTACAATGGGTATGGTGTTTGTTTTGCATGCAGCTGATGGGGGTTCGATCTCCGCACCCCATATGATCCCCCAGCACTGTCAGGAGAGATCCCTGAAAGCGGATCCAAGGGTAAACTCTGAATATAGCTGGGTATGACCACACCCCTACCCCTCAAAATAAGTGGCTTGTCCAAATAAGTCCAATGCACCAAGACAGCCTCAACCTTTCTGGCTGTTTTTTTAGGTGGGGGGCAGGTGTTGGGTCACACCCAGAGATGCTCAAGGCTAACTCCTGGCTCTGCACTCAGGAAGGAATCATTTCTGGTAGAGTTCAGGAGACCATATGGGGTACCATGGATTGAACCTGGGTTAGCCACATACAGGGCAAGTCCCCGGTCCACTGTACTATCTTTCCAGCCCTTTCGACCTTATCTTTCTGTGGTTTTATTTTTCAATGTTGTGGTGCTGGGGCTGGAACCCAGGTCTCACAGATACAAGGCCGGCACGTTGCCACTGAGCCACATTTTTGGTGGCAAAGACCATTTGCTAAAAAAGCAGGGAAGTAGAGGAAGTCAGAGTCAGAGGGGAGTTGAGTCAGAAGCTGAGTCCCCTTGCTGAGGAAGGAAACAGCCAGGAGTCAAGAGCCACAATATGCCTTGAGAGACAGACTCTGCAGGAACCAGTGTCACCCTGGGTCGCCTTGCCCAGGAATTTAGGATTCTTCACCCAACGAGACCCACTGAAGACTCCAGGCCTGTCTGGCACTTCCTCTGTGTGGTTTACACTCCCTGAAGTTGTCACCGGTTGTCACAGCCGCAATAGAAACCACATCCACAATCAACCCAGACTTCATCCCCTGCATCTGGCTCCGATCCCCAGGCCCCTCTGATTAATAATGCTCATCAGGCTTAATCCCACCTCCTCAATCTAAGAGGCCAGAGCCATAGCACAGCGGGTAGTGCTTCTTCGTGGCTGACCCAGGTTCAATTCCTGGCTTCACTATGTGGTCCACCTATGTGGTCCCCCAAGCCCCACTAGGAGCGATCCCTGGGTGCAGAGCCACGAATAAGCCCTGAGGACCGCCCCAAAACAAGCAAACAAAATCAACCCCAGCCTGAATTAGGGTCCAGACAGCACCCTGAACTCTTTGAAATGCCTGAGCCAGTCTCAGCACATGGCCCTTGGGAGCTTCTGTAAAGCACCTAACAGTCTTTCAGTCTCTGAACGTTTTGAATAAAGGTGGAAAAAAGAGAAAAGGCTGGCAATTAGCAAGCTAAAGTATCCACCTCCAGTGTTAAGATAAAAACAGCACAATAAGCTCAGAGAAAGCAGAGTGAGAGAAATAAGAAACCAAGTGAACAACACAGACAGTCGCAATTTAGCATTATTAATAAAATAAGATCAAACCGAAGAAAAAGAGAGACAACAGTGAGGGTCTAAAGGGGAGCACCACGAGAGGTCACTCCTGAGCTTAGAGACCAGAGTAGACCCTGAGCAGAGGTGGGGGTTGAGGGGGATGTAAGCCCCCCCTGCCCCCCAAAGTGAAATACCTCACAAAAAGGTAAGCAGTGTAGGATTTTATTGATAAGTGAAATCTGAAAAAGAAAAAAAACTACATTCAGTCAGAGAATATGAGTAACGGAGACAGGGGAAGTAGGGTGAGGGTGTGGAGAACCAAAATGGATGAAAGGGGCCAAAAAAGTACAAACTTCCTGGTATGTGAAAGATACAAAGATCCTGGTATGTAACTTACAGCACTGTGATGGCTATTGATAATACTGTCCTGTATAGTGGAGAGTTCCCAAGAGAATAGATCTGGAAATTTTCTCATAATAGGACCACTCAAAGGGTTGGCGTACATGAGGCACCCCAAGTTCAATCCTCATCTCTGCAAGATCACCAGAGCACAGGTGGCCTGCTAGTATAGATCTGGGAGTATCCCTAAGCACCAACAACATGCCCCCACACACACCCAAAGAAAGAACTGTAGGGGCTGGAGTGATGCTCCGGAGGGGAAGGTGCTTGCCTTGCATGCAGCTAACCCAGGCTCCATCTCCGGAACCACGGATGGTCCCCAAGGCAGCACCAGGAGTGATACCTGAGCAGAGAATCAAAAGTAAGCTCTGGGTGTGCCCCCAAAACAAATGTAAATTTGTGAGGTCATGGAAATGCACTAGACTTCCTGAGATCATCATTTTGCAATATGCATAATGAACAAATCAGTGTTGCACAACCGCAAGGTATTACAACGTCCCTGGTCAATTCTATCTCAATATCACTGGGAAATAAGAAAGGGAAGGAAAACGAAGAACAGCACCAATGACCAATACAAGCAATGATGTGCAGAACAAGCGATCTTAATTCAGTAAGGTGGAATGTGATCTATAAGCCTCGAAACAGGAAGCATAATTCACCCCATGTGACGCTGGCAAGGTTGAGTCATTTGCCAAAGTTCACACAGCCAGGTAGTGACGAAACTGGAGTTGTTTTCTGTTTCTGTTTTTATTTTGCTGCCATGTCCTGTGGCGCTCAGGAAATACTCCAGGACACTTTAGACGTCCTGTATACGATGCCCATGCTTAGCTGGGATTTGATTTCATGTTTGTTTTGGGGTCACAGAGGGCTACCACGGCTTCCTTCAGGCTCTGAGCTCAGAGAGAGCTCCTAGAGGGACTCCGGGACCATGGTTCTGGGAATCGAACCCGAGTCAACCACATGCAAGGCAAGTGCCTTATTTGTTCTACTATTGCTCTGGCCCCTTCCCTGGGATTTTTTTTTTTTTCCCCTTTTTTGGGCCACACCCGGCAATGCTCAGGGATTAATCCTGGCTCTATGCTGAGGAATCACTCTGGCAGTGCTCGGGAGACCCTATGGGGTGCCGGGCATGGACCCTGGGGTGGCCGTGTGCAAGTCAAGCGCCTTACCTGCTGTGCTCTCTTTCCGACCCCTTCCCTGGGATTTGAAGCCGTCTACACAACCCCCCAAGCTGCTCCCAGACTCTGCTCTCTGTCGCCACCTGGCGAGCCCCGAGGGCTTCCTTGCAGCCTTCCCCGCCCCTCCCTGGCTTCGTTTTTGGGGTGACCACCGCCCACCCGCAGCGACTGAGGGGTGGGGTGCTCTCTTCCCCAGGTTTCCTTCTCAAGCATCCCCCGAGTTTCTCGCTCGGCTTCCCCGATCCGGCTCAGCTCCGCGTTCCAGCCACGCGCAACAGGGCGCGGCCGCTCTGCCGGGAGCCGCTTTCTAGCTCCGCGCGCAGCGGGAGGGGCCGCGCCCCCAGCTCCCAGAGCTTCAGAGCCGAAATCCTCCCCCACCTCGACCGGGCCAGGGCTCTGTAGCCCTAGGAGACTCTCCCTTCCGTCCCCTACACACACACACACACACACACACACACACACACACACACACACACACACACACACCACCCCCAGACCCCAGAGCACCCGGCCCACCGCTGACTTGCAGCGGGAAGGAATAGACTAGTTCCACCGCCAGGGGACCAAGGGACCCCTGACCTCAGTGATACCGGGCCTTGAATCTGAGTAGGAGAAAAATCATATTCATTCAAGGCATTTGCTGTCTGAACACTGTTTTATGAAACTCCACTTGGAGACCCAAGAAATGTCCCTTTCTCTGATGCCAATGGAGTTGGCATCTCTCTCCACGCACACACCCAAAGGTGTTCAAGGCTATTCCTGGCTCTGTGCCCAGGAGGGACCATATGCGGTCCCAAAGTGAAGCTGCCGCTTTTCAAAGCAAGCGCCTGGGGTCAGAGGCATAGTACATCTGGGAGGGTGCTTGCCTTGCACACAGCCTACCCGGGTTTTATCCCTGGCATTCCATATGATACCCCTGAGCACTGTCAGGTGTGGACGCAAAACAAACAAACAAAAAAAAATTTTTTTAAAGCAAATGCCTTACTTCTTGTGTTCTCTCTCTCTCTCTCTCTCTCTCTCTCTCTCTCTCTCCTGCTAATGGGGTGTTTGTTGTTGTGTGGGGTTTCTTGGCCACATCCGGCTGTGCTCAGGCCTTATTCCTAGCTTTGCATTCAGAGATCACTCCAGGCAGGCTGGGGGACCATATGGGATGCTGGGGAGCTAACCTGAGTTGGCTGTGAGCAAGGCAAATGCTCCCCACACTGTACTATGCAGATGCCCTACCCAGCCGTACTATCTTTAGTCTTCCTGAACTTTTTGTTTGTTTGTTTGCTTGCTTGTTTTTGGAGCCACCCCAGGCTGTGCTCAGGGATTACTCCTGGCACCCCCAAGAATCACTCAGGAATCACTCCTGGCAGTGCTGTTCTAGGATTAAGCCCAGGTCTACTACATGCAAGGCAAAGCAATCTCCCTACACCTCACTGTAAGATGTAGGCAAGCTCCTTACCCAGCTGTACTATCTCTCTGTAACACACACCCCCACACACACACACAGAGTTATTTTTAATTGGTAAAATTATAGGCACTAACCTTCATAGAAATTTCAGAGAAAGTTGAGGTCTGGAAGACACTCTCAGCTCCAGATGTAAGTAACCAGCAGCCTTCAAAGACCAAAACCCTATTCCAAAGGTTCTTAAACTCCAGCATGCAGTAGGATTACCAGGAGGGCTTTGAAACTCAGGTTGGGGTGGAGAAATATATAGCACAGCCAGGAGGGCGCTTGCCTTGCACGCAGCCCACCTGGGTTCGAATCCCAGAACACCATAAGGTTCCCTGAGCACCACCAGGAATGATTCCTGAATAACAGAATTACAGCAGAGCCATGAGTAACCTGAAAATTTCCAGGTATGACTCAACAACAGATAAAATTCTGATAGGGGAGACCCATCCCATAGAGTTTCTCATGCACGGTGGGGCTGGGAATTTGAATTTCTGTGGTTTCAGGAGAAGGGATCAGGGACCATATTTGGAGAACCACAGTTCCCGGAGCCCATGGTGCTGCCTGCTTCAGAGGGTCATATTAGCCCTTCAGTACCATGCGCAGTCAGTCAGAGATGGTTTTGGAGAGAGGGTGCTTCTCAGCACACAGACAACCTGGATTTGATCCCCAGCACCCTATATTGTTCTCCAAGCCTGTCAAGAGGAAGGCCTGAGCAACACCTGGTGTGGCCCCCAAACCAGAGAGAAAGAGAGAGAACAGAGATTAAGGTGCTTCCTTGCAGCATGTGGCCTGCCCTGGTTCAAATCTCCAGCACTATGTATGGTTCTCTGAGCACTTCCGGGGATCAGTCCTGGCACAAAGCCAGAAACAGCCCTCCAGGTACTGCTAGGTGTGCCCCCAAACACTCACCTCCACAAAAAACAAAGAACACCACCAAGTGGGTCAGAAAGATAGCTTCAGAGACTGAGCACATATAAGAGACCAGCTCCATTTGCAGCACTTCAGGGTCTCCCAAGCACCACAGGGTGGGGACCCCCAAACGAAAATAAGTAAAATGAAACCAAGGGTCACAGCTGGGGTTCAGCTGCAGAGTACATGCAAGGCATCTGTGAATCCTGTGTTTGAAACACATGTCAGGTATGGCACTCAACAGTGATGTTAAAATGCCCCTTAAAGTGACTATGTGGGGGCCAGAGAGATAGTATTGTGGGGAGGGCATTTGCCTTACATGCTGCCGACCCAGGTTTGATCCCCGGCATCCCATATGGTTCTCTGAGCACTGCCAGGAGTAATTCCTGAGTTCAGAACCAGGAGTAACCCCTGAGCATCACCTGTAAATAAATAAAAGTTCTCTTTAAAAAAAATAAGTAAATAAATAATAACTAAAGTGGTCATGCATAGGGGCCAGAGTAATAGTAGAGCGGGTATGGTGTTTCCCTTGCAAATGGCCAACCCAGCTTCCATCCCCGGCATCCCATATGGTACCCTGAGCACCTCCAGGAGTGATTCCTAAATATAGGGTCAGGAGTAACCCATGAGCACGGTTTGGTGTGGCCCCGAAACAAAAAATTTTAAATAAAATAGAGTAACTATGTATGGTGCTGGGAAATGTGCAGTGATGAGAGACAGCTGTTGGAATCTTGTATGTTTGGTACCCAATCATGAACAACTTTATAACTGTGTATCTCACAGTGGTTTAATAAAAAAAAAAAAAGGAAGTGACCATATAAAAAAGTCTGACCAGTGCTGATCTAAAATTTTTCCTTGCTACAGGTCCAGCAATCAATCTCGAGCTCCTTAAAATGTTCTTTCTCTCCCCCTGTGGGGAACAAGGATTCCCTTTCCTTCTGGCCACAAACTCACTGAGTTTCCCCATCTCTTTTTTTTATGGGCTGTTGACAAATGTCAAATCAAGGTTGTGAAGTCTGTAAAGAGGATTATTTTCTTTTTCCCTTATGACATGAATCACAATCTCTGAGCGGGGAGGGAAAAACCTAACCTGCTCTTCTTCCTCTTTTATTCCCAGTGTCCTCTGCGGCACTCCTGGTAGAACGTTTTTCCCGTTGTGTTTGAATTATTGATTTGCTGTCTGACTTTCTTAAGAGTTTCTGAGTTGCTCAAGGGCAAGACATTTGAAGAAAAAAAATGTGTGATAAAGGACTGTTTATTTTTCTACTATTTACCCAGTTTGGTGTTAATAAACAAGATTATCCTGGACGAAAGGGTGTGTGTGTGTGTGTGTGTGTGTGTGTGTGTGTGTGTGTGTGTTGGGGGGCTCATGGAGGCCACATCAGATGTGGTGGCAAGTTTGAGATTTGCAGAGCTCTGGGTGAGAGCAGTGAGGGGCTGGGGCTACGGGCGGACACCGTGTAGGAATGTGGTTTGAATGGAACTGTCACTCTCTTGGGACAGTCTCAGGCAAGTGCCCACACCCCAAGTAGGCCCTTCCCTAGTGCTTGCCCACAAACCTCAGTAATTGATTGTAGGAAGGGGGTGTCCCGGCCCCTGACCGTGCGCCTGTCCCTGGATTTGGGGGTGCTTAGTGCATGTCCTGGCTGCTCCCTGATGCCCTGATCCCGGCTGTGTTCCTGGCCCTGGCTCAGCCTCCCTGTTTGGCTGGCCCCCAACCCATATTCCCTCTGTCTGAAGTTCAGATTCTCCAGGTGAGTGAGGTTCAAGGGTGCCTGGGGGTGCTAAACTGACCCTCCAACCTTGAGCCTGGGGCTCTTACAGAGCAGGGGGAGGGGCCCGCTGAGAAGTTAGCAGCTGGAGATTAGATTTCCCAGAATCAGGAGAAGAAAGGAGGGAGAAGGATCCAGGAGTGAGTTCAGGCAGGGTCAGCCAGGGTAGGGGGCTACATCTGGAGCCCCTCCCTCGTGCCAGCCTGGGCCTGGCACCTGCTACTTCCTTACTCTTGTCAGGGGCTGGAGTGTAAGCACAGCAGGGAGGGCACTTGTCTTGCACACGATGGACTCAAATTCAATCCCCTGCATCCTATATGGTCCCCCTGACCTGAATGAACACTGCCGCATGAAGCACCCTTAAAAGCAAAACAGAACCATACTATTGTTATGGGTGCATTGTGTTGTATTTGTAAAAAGCAAGGTGGCTGGGTGAGCATGTTTGGGGGTGGGGGTGTGTTCCAAAGTAGTGCTTGGGGTACGATGAGCTAGACCCACGTGGTTCCATGCTGGGTGAAGCAGTGTTTCAGGCTGACGGTGCTGGGGGCCTCCAGGACCTTATCCAAGAGCAGGGTGAGGCAGTGGGGGGAGGCATGAGTGGCAAGGGATCAGACTCTGGTCCATGCACATGCAAGACATGCCCCTGCCACTGAGTCATTGCCCTGGGCCCTTAAATGATGTTTTATTGTATCAGTCATGCATTACTTACACAACTACCTTACATCCTAAAGTCACTATTTTTTTTTACTTCTGGGCCACACCCAGTGATACTCGGGTTATTCCTGACTCAGGAGTCACTCCTGGCAGGCTTGGTGGGGGACTTTATGGGGTGCTGGGGATCAAACTGAGTTGGCCACATGCAAACAACCCCTACCCTCTGTACTATCGCTGAGTCACTTTCTACTGAAGACAGAGGAAAACAAACTCAGAGAGGTGCATTCACTTGTTCAGGGACAACCAGCAAGCAAGGTTCACTTTTATGAATGACCAGGGGCCAGAGCCGTAGGACAACAGGGAAGATGCTTGCCTTGTGTGTGGCCAACCTGGGTTTGATCCTGGGTGCCCCATAGGGTCCCCTGAGCCCACCAGGAGAGATCTCTGAGCTCAGGACCTGGAGTAAGCCCTGAGCACTGCTGGGTGTGCTAAGCGCCCCCCCCACCCCCTTCCAATCTTCCAATTAAAACCCAGGTGTGAACTTCAGCAGGGGATGGCAGACCCATTGTGCTGTGTGAGGTCCTGGGTTTCACCCCAGACACATCACCAGAACAAAAACAAAAAAGCATTTAACTTCGGCTGGAGGGTTAGTACAGTGGGCAGAGGGTTTGCCTTGCACACCACCCAGGTGTGATCCAAAAAGCTATAGCATTTGCCTTTAGTCAAGAGGGTCTCTGGTTGGGGTCAGGGAGCCCCATTTTTCTCCCCTTCCCTCCGGGGCCTTTCTCTCCTTATCACCAGCTTCTCCATTCCCAAGGGCACTTCGCATCTTATTTGGAAGCGGGCTTGTTCCATTCCTGGTCAGTTTTCAAGGACATTTCCCACCCGCTCCGCTGGGCCCCGGCCTTGCAGCCGCTGGGCCCCCCGCGGGCCTGAACTAGGGGGGTGGGGGAGGGGGAGAGGGCTGATGCTTTGCAAGCGCAAGGCGCAAATAAGGCAGCTCCGTTTGGGAGGAATATGCTCAGCTTGGGAGTCCTGGGTGGCCGGGTTCCAGCCGCAGCTGGGACGGCCTCCCCACTCCCGGGGGAGACAGGTGCGCCCCTCCCCAGCCTTATCTCCCAGCTTTTCGGTTCCCACGGGCCAGGCGCATAAAAGCGCGCGGAGGCAGGGCCCCCGCACTGACGCCATGGCCCCCCTGTGCCCCTGGCTGCTGCTCCTGGCCCTGACGGCCGTGCCCACCGCGCGCGGCGCCTGCCCGGCGCCCGCCGACCTCAAGCACGCCGACGGCTCGCGCACCTGCGCCATCCTCTTCGACAAGAGCGACCCCTACTACGAGAACTGCTGCGAGGGCGCGCAGCTGGCCGTGGAGCCCGGCGCCGACCTGCCCTTCCTGCCCTCCAACTGGGGCAACGTGGCCTCGTCGCTGGTGGTGGCCCCGCGCTGCGAACTCACCGTGTGGTCGCGCCGCGGCAAGGAGGGGAAGACCCGCAAGTTCAGCTCCGGCACCTACCCGCGTCTGGAGGAGTATCGGCGCGGCGTGCTGGGCGACTGGGCCGACTCCATCTCCGCGCTCCACTGCAGGTGACCCCGCCCCGCCCAGCCCCGACCCGACCCCGGAGTCCCCGGAACGCAGTCAGCCGCCCCCTGCCCCGCAAGCCCTCAGCCCCATCTCCCAAATTCCCGACCCAGAACCCCCAGCACCCCAACCCTTAGCATCCCCCTCCGTCTGCTCTCACCACCCTAGCATGGGGGTGGGGAGCCCCAGAACCATCCGCGTTACCCGCAGACTTTGCAATCCCAGCCCTGAAGCTGGTCCCAACCCAATTCTAGGAATATCCTGTGTCGCCCTCGTGGCCCGACGCAGAAACCCCTAGACCTTCCCGATGAGCCTCAGACTGGAACACGAGTTCCAGCATCCCTAAGAAGTTTCTGCAAGCCTTCCCCACCTCACTGTGGGGGCCTCACCCCAATCTTGCGCTGGAGTTTCCCAACTCAGACCCTGCGACCGGACACCTAGCTACCCTCCCTAGCCTGGTCTCCCACCCTATCTCAGGCTTTTAGAACCTTCCATACCTTAAATCTTCGAGCCCCTGGTGATCCTTTTTGATTCTGTTGCAGGTGCTACTGATGCCTCTGAGATCCTGTATCTCCACCTGCCCCTGAGTGCTGCATCCCTGACCTGACCTGTCCCCAGGGTCCCCTGAAGGTCCCAGCATGGCTCTAGGAGGAAACCCCTGCCTCCACCCTGCTGTGCCTACAATACAGCCCTTGTGACACTCTGTCCGCCATCCGTGTGTGCTTGGGACTAGGGACTCCAGGACCAAGGCTGGCTCAGCCCATACATGGCTTGTCCCCACACTAGAAAGTGGCATGGCTTTCCACATGCATGAAGTCACAGCCCTGAAGGATTTCCATGTGACTCATCCTCATGCTACAGGCTGTTTGGTAAATGCGGAAATTCTCCCTTAAATCTGGGTCAAGCCCTCTCCTCTGGCAGGGACAGCATGGAGGACATGATTCCCTGGCCTTAGCACGCAACACTTTTCGCCTACCACCCAAACACACATACACACTCGCACACGCATTCACACACTTGAATTTGGAGATTTGTGGTCTGTTCTCTGCTGCGTCTGTCCGTCTTCCATCAGGGGGTCACACCTCTTGGTGGATTCCTGGTTTGGGAGCCCTGGAGGAGTTAGAGACAGAAAGGGTCTGCTGGGAAGGGGAGAGAGGGGCACTGTGTGGGAGTAGGGACATGGGGGGGGGGGGAGAATTCAGGGAGACTCAGAGCTGAAAGTTACGGGGGATGGGCCAAAATAGTAGTATAGCCAGTAGGGTGTTTGCCTTGCATGCAACCAACCTGGGTTTGATCCCCAGAATCCCAAATGGTTCCCTGAGTACCACCAGGAGAAATTCCTGGGTGTAGAGTCAGGAGTAACCCCTGAGCATCCTCGAGCGTGACCCAAAAAGAAAAAAAATAGGGGAAAGCCCGAATGTCACTGAGTGGTAGAGCTTGCGTTTTGAATGTGTGAGGGTCTGAGTTTGATCCCTAGACCCCCTGCCCACAGAAGATTGAGGGGGCAGAAAGCTCCCTCACAGGAGGTCCAAGATTGATCCCTGGCAACCCATGCCATGAGGATCACTGTCAGGATTGACCAAGCACAGTGCTGGGTGTGGCCCCGAGAGAGAGAGAGAGAGAGAGAGAGAGAGAGAGAGAGAGAGAGACAGAGACAGAGACAGAGACAGAGGGAGACACAGAGAAAGACAGAGAGAGACATAAACAGAGAAAAAAAGAGTCAGACAAAAAGAGTTAAGTGAAGATCCTGAATACATCCACTTCATCCACTGGGGTATATGGTCCAGGTTGGTGCCGAGGTTCTGGCCAGGATCCAGAAATACTGTTACGCTGGTGCAGTTATAAACCAAGATGGGTGTCCCTGCCCCGTCAGCACATACACTGTTTAATCCGACCCACAAAGCTTTATTGCGCATGGAACACTGGCAAAGCACAGACCCGGGAGGAAGGAGCTGGGTGCTCACGGGGCTGTGAGAGTAGCAGGGAAACGCCAGTGGGACACACACTCGGGACGTGAGAAGCCAGGTGCCAGGTGGGACTGAGGGATCTGGGGGCTCGGGGACTTTGGGAGGGATTGAGGGAACAGGGAGGTGCTACTGGCTCAGGGAGATGTTAAGAGGATCAGGGGGTGCTAAGGGCCGGGGGGACAGGAATCAAGGGATGTTCGAGGTTAGGGGTATGTGGAGGCAAGGGTGATCAGGGTCACAGGGTGCTCTGGGTCAAGGGGTGTTGGGGGTGCTTGGAGCCAGGGGTACTCAGGGTCAGGGGTGGTTGAGGTCAGGGTGCTGGGACCAGGAGTGTTGAGATCAGGGGTACTCAGAATTGAAGTGCTCAGGGTCAGGGGGTGCTCAAGGTCAGGATGCTGGGATTAGGGGGTGCCAGAAGCCAGGGTATTCTGGGTGGGGGATTTACAGGGTCAAAGGGTATGGGGGTCAGGGTGCTCAAGGTCAGGGTCCTGGGGCTGAAGTGCTAGGGGGTGGGTTGCTTAAGTCAGTGGTGCTAGGGATTGTGTGGTACTTAGGCCAGGGGGCTCTAGAGGTTGGGGTGCTCAGGGTTGAGGTACTAGGGTTGGGGTGCTAGGATTTGGGTTCTAAGGGGGTGGGATGCTAGGAGTTCGAGTGCTAGGGTTGGGGTGCTAGGGGTGCTAGGGTTGGGGTGCTAGGCTCTGTGGTTCTAGGTGTTGGGTGATTAGGGTTGGAGTGCTAGGGGCACTACGGTTGGAGTGCTAGGGTTGGGGTGCTAGGGATTGGGTACTCAGGGTCAGGTGCTCAGGGTCGGAGTGTTGGGATTGGCCAGACAGACCCAGCCTGTCACTCTCGGAGCTGCACTGACACGGAGGAGTCGGTCACCCGGGTCCGCAGCAGCCCACCAGGCTCCATCCGATTCTTGGTCTTGTGCATGAAGTGGACGAAGCGCACGCCCGAGCCATAGTGGCGGAACACGTGGGACACCTGTGAAAGGGCAACCGGCCTTGTCCTGTCCCCATCAGGTCCGGGGTTGCCACTGCCCACCCCCTCCTGCTATGAGCTCTTAGGACCTTACACATGTGCTGGCTGCAGCCACCCAGGTCACAGAGCCTCACCTGGATCCAGCGACCGGGGGGCCCCTTGGCAGAGGTGCGGGGTGTCACGTGATGCTGGGCGAGGACTGTGTGGCGGTCAGCAGCCAGCAGCCAGACGTGCAGCTCGTAGACGCTCTCGTCAAGGTGGCTGTCCTCGTACCTGGGAGCAGGCCCAGCCTCCAGCTGCCACCGCCGCTTCCATCCCGTTCACCATGACCACTGGCCCCTGCCCGCACCCAGTGGGGACGGGGACAGCCCAGCCCAGAATCCAAGTGACACAGCTGGGGCCGAAGGTCAGGGCTATGCACCTGTCTCCCCAAGATTCTCAAAATGTGCACTGTGACCCTGTATGGGCTTAAATAACTAAATGGGGGGAGGTTGAAAATAATTGTTGAAAGGGGCCAAAGAGGCAGCCAAGGCCGGACCCAGTAGTGCAGGGCCTGATAGGAGTCAGGGGGTCCAGGAGACAAGACTTGATTTCTGGGGTTGCCGGGGGCACCTACCAGTCCATGATGGTGATGTCCGGCTGCTCATCATCCAGCAGCTCCTCCCACAGGCCCTCGGCCAGGAGGTCCAGGCACTGTTGCTTCACGGTCCAGCTGCAGGAGCAGAACCCCCTGAGCACAGGGCCCGTGGGGCGCCCCGGGTCCCACATATAGACTTTTGGCTTATGGACCCACCACCCTCTGTCCTGGGCCCTAATGCTTTCGGCTTCTGTTCATTTGGTTTGGTTTGAGGGATCCATCCGGCAGTGTTCAGGGCTGACTCCTGGCTCTGTGCTCAGGGACCACTCCAGGAGGGGCTCAGGGGAGCCCTGGAGGCACACCTTCTCTTCCACGAGCAAAAGCAGATTTGAGTAAAGGCCAAGAAGTTGGGAGGGGGGCTGGAGTGGCAGTACTGGGGGTTAGACACTTGCCTTTAATTGACCTGGGTTCATTCCCGGGCACCCCATAGGGTCCCTTGAGCTGCATCAGGAGTGATGCCTGAGTTCAGCCATGAGCAGCACCGAGTGTGGCTCAAACCCTTTTCCAGGGGAAATAACAGAAAAAAGAGCGGGGCGACTCTTCGCTGTCCCAGAAAAGTGGCTGAGAGGGACACCCTCAGAGCAGCTCTTTGCTGGCCCCTCACCCTCTGGTTTCACACTGTCCCCCTCCCCAGCACCCTGGCTCCCTGCTCACAGAGCAGCAGATGGAGGCTCAGAGATGCCAAGTCCGTTTCTGTGGGAGACCCCTCAGCGAGAATAGAGTGGGGAAAGACTCGAGTGCAGGTCATGGGGCAGGGTGGGCACCCACCTAAGGTTCTGCTGAAGGTTCTCGATCCTGATGTGCCACCCCCGGAAATTGCCTGGGAGGAGGAGGGGTCTGCGGTGAGAGGAGCACCTCTCCCCGTCTACCCCCATCCAGCCCCCGTTTTAGGGGCAGCCGCCAAGCGCTTACCCAGGGTCTCCAGGGGCTTCCGGGTGGGACCCACGGGGGGTGCTGGCTCATAAATGTTGATGCCTGAAATGTAGAGGGGTAGGGTGGCGCCTCAGGAGGGCAGGAACACCCCCCCCCCCGCCATATACACACATACACACCCCTCATATCCTGCCCCCAGGGCTCTGTGGCAGGGCAGGAATCCTTGTTCTGCCAGCTGGGCAGGGCCAGCCTGGCGGGAATGAGTAAGTCAGGGCTGGGAGCACTGAGAAGGTCCTGGGGGGAGGGGGAGTAGGCACAGATGGGGCGCAGGGAGAGGTTCTCAGGAGAAGGGGACTAAAATCTACGAATGAATGAGTGACTAAATAAGGGAGCCGGATAGTATAGTGGGTAGGGCGCTTGTCTCACCTGAGTGGCTGGCTTGGATTTGATCCCTGGCATCCCATAGGGTTCCCTGAGCCATGCCAGGAGTGATCCATGAGCACAGAGTCAAGAGTAAGCTCTGAGCACCCTGGGTGTTCCCCCAAACAAAACAAAGAGCAAAATGCCCAAGGCCCAAGAGAACGGGTGCCATGTGTGAGAGAGAAGACTAGCAGAGCAGGCGGAGAGAGGATGAAGGTTAAGACATTTGCCCTGCATGGTGCTGTCTCCAGGTCAGACACCATTATGACCCCCTGAGCACCCGTGGGTGCAGCCCTGCATGAAAGCCCCTGAGCAATGACCCTGGAGTCCCTTGAGCATGACTAGGGTGGCCCAGAGGACCCCCCGGCACTGCAGGTCCCTGACAATACCTATTCTCAGGGACTTCACATTTTTACCACTGACCCCATTGGTCAAGAAACTCTGGAGGTGGTTGGGGCTGAAGCGACAGCACAGCGGGTAGGGCGTTTGCCTTGCCTATGGCCAACCCAGGTTTGATTCCCAGCATTCCATATGGTCACCTGAACACTGCCAGCAGTGATTCCTGAGTACAGAGTAACCTCTGAGCATCACCGGGTGTGACCCAAAAAGCAAAAATAAATAAATTCATAAATAAATCTCTGGAAGTGGGGCCAGAGCAATAGTATGGTGGGCAGTGGGCAGTGGGGAGGCTGCTTGCCTGGCACTTGGCCCACCCAGGTTCGATCCTCGGCAGTCCAGATGGTTTCCAGAGCACCAGCAGGAGTAATGCCTGAGTGCAGAGCCAGGAGTAACCCCTGAGCATTGCCGGATGTGGCCCCCAAACGAACAAACCAACAAATCTCTGGAAATGACCCTCAGGGCTCCTGAGCACCCCTTAGAGGGCTCCCCCCACCCGCCAGAAGAAAAAGAGAGAGGCCCAGGGAAGCGAGAGTAAGGGCAGAGCCGGTAGGGCGCTTGCCTGCACATGGCAGCCCCGGCTTGGATCCCCGAGCAGCGCCAGGAGTGATCTCTGAGCACAGAGCCAGGAGTAACACCTGAACATGTCCGGGGGGTGGCTCCCAAACAAACCCTCTGGAAGCGACCCTCAGGGCTCCTGAGCACCGCTTGGGAGAAGAGAAACAGAGAGGCCGAGGGGAGCGAGAGCGAGGGCAGACGGGTAGGGCGCTTGCCTGGCACACGGCAGCCCCGGCTCGGATTCCCGAGCACCGCCTGGAGTGATCCCTGAGCACAGAGCCAGGGGTAAGTCCTGGGCATCGCGGGCTGTGGCCCCCAAACCCAAACCCAGCCTAGAGTGGCGGAGGCAGAGAGGAGGGGAGCGGAGCCCGAGAGCGCGCGCGGGCAGAGGCGCAGGCGGGCGGGCGGGCGCGCACCTTCGGGGTTGGGCGAGCGCAGCAGGTTGCGGTAAAGCGGCCGCCGCAGCAGCAGCAGCTTCCAGGAGAGGCGCGGGGGCAGCTCCAGGCTCACCCCCGGCGACCCCCACTCCTCCAGTAGCAGCTGCCGCGCGTACGCCTCGGTCGGCGGCTCGGGCTGGGGCGGCTCGGGGGTCTCGGGGGTCCCGGGCGCCACGGGCGACGGCAGCGGCGGCGGCGACGGCGGCTCGCGCGGGCTGGCGGGCTCGTCCTCCAGGGCGCGGGCACCGGCCCCGCGGGGCTCCCGGTCCTCCGCCATCCTCCGCCTCGGTCCGGGCGACTGTCCCGTCTCTTCCTTGGGGCCCGGGGTGACCCGCGGCGGGAGGAGGCGGGGCGCCCCGGCCGGCCGCTCCCCGAGGGGGGTGTGTTGAGGGGGGCAGGATCGGGCCCCTGGCCCCTCCTCCCTCAGCCCGGAATCAGGGGGCCCCACCCTGCCATCCCACAGCCCCTTCCTGCCCCCAGGACGCCGAGCCCCTCCTCACCTGCCCGCACCCCCTGCCCTAATTTCCGCAGGGCCACCTGAGGACCCAGGCTCACCCTGGGAGCGGCAAGGGCCCCCGAGAGCTAATGCCAGGGCTCTGGGCTCTAATGAGGCCCATCGGTCTCGTTAACAGCCTGCGCAGCAGGATTAAAAGGTTCCCTAATGAGGCCCCCTTCCTCCCCCCTAAATTCTCTTTATGCGGGGAGGGGTGGGAGGAATTTGGGTCCTGCCGCTTCCTGCTTCACCACTTTCACCACCCGGGATCCCGCCCTCAGGGACCCCGACTTTCCCGCCCCAGAAACTCAAGGGGGAGGAGGGAAGAAAGAACCTAGAGACAGATCTCCTGGCAGGGGTTAAGGGGTGTCGTGGAGGAGGTGAGCTACCCCAAGGACACAGGGACAGAGAGGGAGGCAGCCACCCAGCTAGGGCTCCCCAGGGTGCCTGCACCCCATTCCCATGCCCATGTGGTGAGCCACATGGACAACCGAGGCCTCCTCCCTGCAGGTCAGGTGTGAGGGGCAGGAGGTGGTGAAGAGGAAGTAGAGTGGCGAAGGAACCAGTCCTGCCAGATACCCACAGCACAGCCTGGCTGGCCACACCTGACCCAGGTACGCAAGGGCCAGAGGCCCAAAACCACAGCCCAGGACAGTGATCCACCCATCTGGTCCAGGGAAGGGGAGGTGGGGTCGCCTGCAAGTGTATCTCATCCAGTCTGGGGGCATCGCTCCGTAGTAGAGCACCTGGCCAGGCTGCAGGTTTGATCCCAGGCACCCTCTGCTACTCCACATGGTCTCGACTGTCTTCCCCACCCCACCCCACAGACAAGGAAACAGCCAGTGCCCATCCGGCCCCACTGAACCCCACCTGCTTCTTGGCCCAGATTCCTGCCAGGCACGTGCTGGGACATGAGGCCTGGAGTTCACACCCCAGTGACGAGGGCACATAATTGGGGGCCACCCGGTGGCGGCCTGGGCCCAGGGTGAAGTCAACACTTGTATCCACACCCCCTGGGACGGGGTGACTGCTGCCAGACCCATTCTGCAGATGAGGAAACCAAGGTGCTGAGAGCTTAGTCACCCCAGGTGCTGAGAGCTTAGTTACTCCTGGGTGCTGAGAGCTGTCTGGGATACATTGAGGCTCATCTGAAACTCTCTGGCTCTGAGAAGCAAGTAGGAAGCAGACAGGGGACAGTGGCTCCGTTTCTCAGCTGCCTCCTCTCACCCCTCAATCCCCCAGGGGGAAACTAGTAACAAGAACTGAGGGGAACTGAGGCAGGAGGGGTGGAGAGATGTGTTGTTGTGGCAAAGGAGGGAGCACACCAAAGTGGGGAGTAGGGGGAACCACACCCAGAGATTCCCAGAGTCCAGGATGCCCGCAGACCAAGCCTCATGTGCCCAGAGATCCTTCCCACACCTGGACCTGGCATCCAGCACCCCCGCCCGCTCCTTGTTGGAAGAGGGGTGGCTGGGGGCAGGGGAGAAGGTGGAAGGGACTGAGCCTGCAGGGACCATGTGTGGAGTCAGTGCTGTCCCATGGGAATCCAGGACCGGGAGTGGCCTTGAGCCAGACGCCGAAAAGCAAGGCAGCTCCGAGAATCCACAGGCTGGAGGCCAAGTCCCCTCTTTCTCTTCCTACCAAGGGGGTAGACGTTTTCCTGTGCACGCACACATGTATGATCACACACATGCAAAAATCAAGGTCTTTTTTTTTCTGTTTGTTTATTTGGGGGCCACACCTGGGAATGCTCAGGGGTTCCGGGGAGGCTCAGGGGTTACTCTTGGCTCTGCACTCAGGAATTGCTCCTGCAGGTGCTCGGGGGATCATATGGGATGCCAGGATCAAACCCAGGTCATCTGCTTGCAAGGCAAGTGCTCTCCCCATGGTACTATAACTCAGACCCCAAGAATCAGAGTCTTCATGAAAGTCTCAACCTGACCAGTCTCTCCTCCATTAACCCTCTCAGTGCCGTGGGAGGAAAATTTCAGGCCTTTTCCAGGTTCTTGAGACTGGTCCCTGTCTTTTGTGGGGGCTTGGGGGCCACAGCCAGCAATACTCAGGGGTTACTCCTGACTCTGACTCTGTGCTCAGGAATTATTCCTGGTGATGCTTGTGGTGCCAGGGATCAAACCTAAGCCAGCGCATGCAAGGCAAGCGCCCTACCCACTGTACTATCTCTCTGGCCCCCGGTCTCTGTGTTTTTGATCAGATCTGCTCACATTCAGGATTCGCCTCTTGAAATTCTTCTGGACTGGTCTTCTCTTGCAGCCAGGTCCCCAACAGTCTGTGGCACCCAAATTTGAGGATGAGTCAGGGACACTCAAGGTGGGTAATGAAAATGTGTCTCTGGGCCAGAGCGATAATACAGTGGGTAGAGTGTTTGCCTTACACATGGCTGACTGGGATTCCAACCCGGGCACCCCCTATGGTCCTCCAAGCCCAGCCAGGAATGATTTAGGCACAGAGCCAGGAGTGAACCCTGAAACCCACTGGATGTGGCCCCAGAGCTGAAAAACAACAACAAAGAAAATATGCTTTTCTGTGGCTCAGTGATAGAGCAAGGCCTGGCATGGGAGAGGGCCTAGGATGGGATTGGGGGCCACACAAAAATAAATGAAACTAAAACGTAACCTTTCAAATCCCGCTTTAGTCAGTCTGACTCAGTCTTTCCAAGACTCGGGGAGTAAATATTTAGGAAGCATTCCCCCCCCCCCACCATACTCCACAGTGTGGCTTGGTTTTTTATTGAAACCCAAGGGGCCAGGCCCCAGCAAGCCCTGCAGACAGCCGTCAAAGTTCATCTGTCCCCTTTCTCCGCCTTCAGAGAAGCAAAGGTCCAGGTGGAGACTGGCTTCTGAGAGGCTTTCTTCTCTTCTCTTTTATCTTGGTGTGAGGTGTGTGGTTGGGTCATCCCTCGCTGTGCTCAGGGCTGTACCTGGCTTTGTTCTTAAGAGTGACCCCTGGTGGTGCTTGAGGGACCATGCAGTGCTGGGATCAAATCAGAGTCAGCTGCATGCAAGGCAAGTAGCTTAATCTGGCAGCTTGCTTACTTTTTCTTTCTCTCCCTCTCTCCCTCTCCCTCCCTTCCTTTCCTTCTTTCTTGCTTGCTCTCCCACTCCTTCCCCCTCTCTCACTCATTCTCTCTCTTCCTTCCTTCCGTGTTTTCCTTCTTTCTTTTCTTTCTGTTTTGGGCCACACCTGATGAAGCTCAGGGCTTGTTCCTGTCTCTACGCTCAGGTCTTACTCTTTGCTTTGTGCTTGGGAATCGCTCCTTGTGATGCTCAAGGGACCTGAGTGTCCTGTGCATGTGTGTGGGTTTCAGCGCGGAAAAGAAATGCATGCTAGAAAGCGTGAGGTATGTGGTTGGGTCATCCCTGTCCATCTGTACAGAGGACCCCAAAGCCCTTCTACAGAGGGAGAAAGAGGGACTAGGGGCAAAATTCTGGGAAAAGAGAGGATGCACCTAAAATCAGGTGCAGGGGTTGGTGATTGTAGCAAAGAAAGCGTGAGTGTGTGTGTGGGGGGGAGGGGACATCGGGCTGATCGATGGTAGATTGGGGAGGTTCTGGGTGCATCTGTTTGTTATCATGCACCCAACTGTATTTTATATTTATTAAAAAAAACTTTTTTTCTGGGTTGGAGTGATAGTGCAGCGGGTAAGGCATCTGCCTTGCACATGGCCAACGTGGTTTCACTCCCAGGCATCCGATATGGTCCCCTGAGCACCGCCAGGAGTCATCCCTGAGTGTAGAGCCAGGAATAATCAATCCCTGAGCACTGCCGGGTGTGACCCCAAAACAACAATCAAAAGTTTTTCTTTCTCTTTCTGGACCATACCCAACTGTTTTCTGGACTTACTCTTGGCTCTGAGCTCAGGCATCACTCCTGGCGGGGCTGTGAGGACTCCATGTATGCGGGGGATTAAACACAGGTTGGCCACGTGCCAGGCAAGTGCCTTGCCGGCTTTACTATCTCTCCCGCCGCCCTGGCTGGACCTTATAAATGGTGTCATTTGTTGTGAAGAAATCACACAGCAAGAAGCAGCAAAGGAGAAGGAAAACGGCAACTGTTTGCATTTTGTGTGCGGTACGGTGGGTGGGACCCAAGGCCGCACACATACAAGAGCGTCTCTGCACGACCACCTCGTCCTGCTCTGCGAGCTCCAAAGGAAAAAGGTAGGGGAGTGAGAAAAGCAAGATGTGGAGCAGCGGGCTCCAAGGGCTCCTGTGTGTGGGAAGAAAAACTATATGCAAAGCAGAAGCGGCGCTGGAGTTTCCCCGCTGCTCATCCTGCCTGCTCCTGCCACTAATTACCGTATTTACCGGGAAGAGCAGGGGCACAGTTCTGGTTCCCCTGCAGTTTCAGCCTGTGGGGTTGGGGAGCCTGGGCTCCCCCCAGTCAAGCAGTTAATAATCAAACAACCCAAACTGCCCTGAAGGTGAAGAGGAGCAAGCTGGAGGCCAGAGAAAGCCTGTTTGTCACTGGGATGGTCCGTGAGGGCTTCTCAGAGATGATATTATTTGTGCAGAGACCTGAGAAGGGAAAAAAGTTTGGCTGTGCAAAGGGCAGGGGGGAGGTAGTGTGGGGAGGAGCACATGCAGGCAGAGGGAAGAGCAAGTGGCACCCCTCAAACCACAAGCTGGGTAGGGAAGCTGGGTGGGCTCCCGGCAGGCGGGTTGGTCTCTACATCATGAAGCATGTTCCTTTCCAGGGAAGGCCCATGGGCAACATTCTTCTCCCAGTGTAACATTCTTTTTGTTCTTCTTGGATGCGACTGGGCCACACTCCCTCCCGCCTGAGGCTGAGCAACTTTAACTCTGTCCTGTCACTGATAAGAAGGGCGGGGAAAATTTGGCAATGATAGAAAGTTCCTCAACATGCAGTAACAAAAAAATTAACTTCAGGGACCAGAGCAGGGAGGACACTGGCTTTGCTCACAGTCGACCTTGGCTTGATCCCTGGCATCCCATATGGTCCTCTGAGCATGGCCAGGAGCGATCTCTGAGTTCAGAGCCAGGAACACATCTGAACACTGCTGGATGTGCAAATAATAATAATAACAACAACAACAACAACTTCAAAGCAACCACATCAGAAATCCAGAATGCTCCTGGCCACGCCCACCAGATTGTTTTTCTCAGGGAAAAAGGGGTTGAAAGTGGGCAACCCTGATCTAAGAGAGCCCTGATCTAGAGTCAGAGAGACAGTACAGTGGGGAAGGCATTGCCAGAGTAAACCCTGAGCAAAGCTAGGTGTAGCTCCAAAACTGAAATAAATAAAAGAGCTCACCTCTAGAGAGAGTGCAACCCTCCTTGATTTGAGGTGCAACACCCTACCTAACCTCTCTCTCTGGGTCACAGGTCTCCACTTAAACAGGTGCTTGGGGGCTGGAGAGATAGCACAGCAGGTAGGGCATTTGCCTTGCACGCGGCCGACCCGGGTTCGATTCCCAGCATCCCATATGGTCCCCTGAGCACCGCCAGGAGTAACTCCTGAGTGCATGAGCCAGGAGTAACCCCTGTGCATCGCCAGGTATAACCCAAAAAGAAAAAAAAAACATAAAAAAGGAGCTCTGGGTAGGAGAGATAATATAGGGGTGATGGTATTTGTCTTGCATGAACCTGGCTTAGGTTCAATTCCCTTAGGGCTCCCCAAGATCCACCAGGAATAAACCCTGAGAACAGCCAGGTGTGACTCCCAAACAAAACAATTGTTTTTTCAAAACAATTTTAAAAGTATTTTAAAATACTTTAAAATATCACTTTTTTTAAAGAATCACTGGTTTCCACCCAGTGATACTCAGCCTCTGAGGGCAGCATGGGGACTGGGGGTGAAACTCAAACTCGGGGCCTTGAGCCCTTGAGGCACATGCTCCAGCCCTGAGCTGTGTCCCGTTCCCTCTCAGCCCCTCACTCTTTCTGTTTGTTGTATTTGGGGGGCCACACCTCCTGATGCTCAGGGCTTACTCCTGGCTCTGCACTCAGAAATCACTCCTGGTGGTGTTCAGGGGTCCCTATAGAATGACGGGGATCAAACCCGGGTCAGCTGCAGACAAGGCAAGCACCCTCCCCACGGTGCCACTTTTTTTTTTTCTTTTTGGATCACATCCAGCAATGCTCAGGGGTTACTCCTGGCTCTGCACTCAGGAATTACTCCTGCGGTGCTCAGGGGAACCATATGGGACGCTGGGAATTGAACCCCGGTCGCCCAGGAGCAAGGCAAACGCCCTACCCGCTGTGATGGTGCCACTCTTAGAAATCTTATAAGGATACTTGTCACCTTGGGGTTCCCTCTGCACCTTACAGCTACAACGACCCCCTTTTCCTAACGAGCCGCATTCACAGGCTCCAGGGTTTTGGCTGTGGGCCTGTTCTTCTGGGGGGCACCCCTCAAACCACAAAGGCGGCAGGAGTTGAGCTGGGGGCGCCAGGAGGGTCCGGTTGAGGGGTTCTCTGTTCTGAGCACAGCCGAATGCTCGAATGCTTGCCTCTCCTCGCCTTCCTCTCCAGAAACCGGGGAGAGGGGCGCCTTTTGCCCCACTCAGGGGCTATCCCTGGGGAGGCGAGGTGGGTCCAGGACGGGGCGGGACTCTGTGCTGGCCCCTAAGTCCCGCCCCCGCTGCGCTGGTGCCAAACCCTGGTGCCAAACCCGAGTCTTCCTCAGAGCGCCTCGCGCCCCCAAGCCGCTGGTGGCGGGAGACAAAGAAAAGTGGGGGCACTGGGACGCAGAGGAGCAGGACGACGGCACAGGTGGGGATGGGGGTGGGGGCAGGTGGGTGAATGCGTCAGCATCAGCCTGCAGGGGGCGCCAGAGGAGCGGCGAGTTGGGGTGCAAGGGGGAAATGAGGTGAAGAGAGAGAGAGGGGGGCGAGGAGCGAGGCAGACAGAGGGATGAAGATAAAGACCGAGGCCGAGGCCTGGACACAGACAGAGACAGAAAGAGACAGACTGGGGGCTGGAGCGATAGCACAGCAGGTAGGGCGTTTACCTTGCACGCGGCCGACCCAGGTTCGATCCCCAGCATCCCATATGGTCCCCTGAGCACCGCCAGGAGCAATTCCTGAGTGCAGAGCCAGGAGTAACGCCTGAGCATCTCCGGCTGTGACCCAAAAAGCAATTAATTAATTAACTAAATTTAAAAAATAAAAGAAAGAGATAGACAGACTGGGCGGGCTTACCCTGGGAAGGATCCAGAGACTTGGATGCTCGGAAGAACTCAGGGAAGAGGCAATACACAGGCAGAGAAATCCAGTAACAGAGTCTGAAGTGGGCTTGGAGCCCTAGTACAGAGGGGTGGGCACTTGTCATGCGCGTAGCTGACCTGAGTTCAGTCCCGGTCTCCCGAGCCAGGAGTAATCGCCGAGCACAGAGTCAGGAGTAAGACCTGAGCAACACCGGTTGTGACCCAGAAACCAGAAAAGTGATGTCTGGAGTCTTCTCTCCCTCAGAACCAAGGACATCCCACCATGCTGGGTGGGGTTCTGGATGAGCATGGTCCCAGGGATGAGGTCCTGGGCTCCAGCCTGGCATCGCAACAAGTGCAAAAGCCAAGCTGGGGAGCTGGCCCCATGGTCTGGGCCATGGAGCCTGGGTCTGAGCAGCTCCACATCTTCAGGCCTGAGCTCTGGGAGTCCGGTCCAGTTGGCCGAATCTCTCCAGGAACATCCTCCAGTCTCCTGAGTGCTGCTGTTAAACCCCCTTCCCCACCTCTCTTTTCCCCCAAAGCAAACCCACAACGGGTTGGAAAGATAGCACAGGGGCTGGAGCAGTAACACAGTGGGTAGGGCATTTGCCTTGCATGTGGCCGACCTGGGTTCGATTCCCAGCATCCCATATAGTCCCCTGAGCACCACCAGGTTTAATTCCTGAGTGCAGAGCCAGGAGTAACCCCTGTGCATTGCTGAGTGTGACCCAAAAACCAAAAAAAAAAAAAAATAAGGAAAGAAAGAAAGAAGAAAGATAGCACAGGATTGAGGCACTTGTCTTGCACACAGCTGAACCTGGTTCAACCCCTGGCACCCCATATAAACTCCTGAACCCCACCAGGAGTGATTCATGATGCAGAGCCAGGAAGAAGCCCCAAGCACAGAATCAGGAGTGACCCTCAGCACTAACGAGTCTGGTCCCAAATCAACAAAAACATGGGGCTGGAAGGCTAGTACTGGGGTTAAGGTGCTTGCCTTGCATGCTGTCAACCAGGGTTTGACTTTATTTTATTTATTTATTTATTTATTTATTTTTTGGATCACAACTGGCGATGCTCAGGAGTTACTCCTGACCCTGCACTCAGGAATTACCCCTGGCAGTGTTTGGGGGACCCTATAGGATGCCAGGGATTGAACCCAGGTTGGACACATGCGAGACAAGTACACTATACTATCACTCCAGCCCCACATGCAGCCAACCAGAGTTTGATCCCAGCACCACACATGGTTCCCCACGCACACAAACAGGAGTGACCCCTGAATGCACAGCCCGGTGTAAGCAGGGGATAGCTAGGTAGGACTGAATAAACAAAACCACCCAAAACAAAGTAAAATCACAAAAAATGGTTCCCTGCCCTCCTAAACCCCTCAGCAAGAAACCACCACTAGCTTTCTGAGTACCATTCACAAGCTCCATTTTCATCCATCATTGTTTCCAGCCATTCACGGGAGCACTGTAGCACTGTCCTCCCGCTGTTCATTGATTTGCTCAAGCGGGCCCAGTAGCGTCTCCATTTCGAGACTTGTTACTATGTTTGGCATATCGAATACATCACACAGTAGCTTGCCAGGCTTTGCTGTGCGGGCGAGATACTCTCGGTAGCTTGCCAGGCTCTCCGAGAGGGGCGGAGGAATTGAACACGGGTCAGTCGCGTGCAAGGCAAATGTCCTACCTGCTGTGCTATTGCTCCAGCCCATTCACAGGAGAGAATTTGTTTTTCTCAGTTTTGTTTTTGGGGCACACCTGGTGGTGCTCAGGGCTTTCTACCTGGCTCTTTGCTCAAGGATCACTTCCAGCTGTGCTTGGGGGACCACATAGGAATGCTGGGGATCAAATGAGGGTTGGTCGCATGCAGAGCAAGTTCTTTACTCGCTGTATTATCTTTCCAGCCCCAAGAGCCTGCTTTTTCATGCAGTCACCAGAAATAGTCAAGACAGCGCTAGGGAGGAAGAACGTCAATGCGAAGGCTGGGTGCAGGATGCCAGTATTGGCGCAAACTGGGAATAAATCTGTATCTGCAAGGAGGTCTAGCCTGATGTACGCTGAAATTTCCGGGAGAGACAAGTCATTCATCAAATGTTTGCCTCTAGGCTGGAGCTATGGAACATCGGGGTGGGTGCTCGCCTTACACATGGCTGACCCAGGTTTGAGGTACCCATATGTGTACACCCCTGGGCACTGTTAGGAGAAATTTCTCAGTGCAAAGCCACGGTAACCCCTGAGCATCGCTGGGTGTAGCCTTGAAATTAAAAAAAAAAAAAGATTGCTTCTGAGGAGGGGGCCCAGAGACTGGGAAATGGGGAGAGGGAAGTTAGCTTCGCAGTCTCTGCCTTCCCCCTTCAGAAATGTATTTTGTACCTAGAGCTGGGGCTGCCTATTCAAATACTAGAGGAAGTGACAAATTAGAGAAAGTCTAAGACCAAGGGAGAGGGAGCAGGAAAGTGAGATTCAATTGCTTTCTCCAGTGTTTCCCCCAATTCATTGTCTCCCTCTCTCTCTCTCTCTCTCTCTCTCTCTCTCTCTCTCTCTCTCTCTCTCTCTCTTTGATTCATACCTGGTCTTTCTCAGGGGTTACTCCTGGCTCTGCACTCGGGAATTACTCCTGATGGTGTTCAGGGGACCATATAGGAATATAGGATACCTGGGATCGAATCTGGATTGGGCAAGTACAAAGCAAACACTCTCCCTGCTGTACTGTCTGTCACCCTGGCCCCTCAAACCTGTTTCTCTCTCACAGGATGCTTGTACTTGTCCCTGGATTTAGTGCTCACATAGAGACCAGGACCATCTCATCTCAAGATCCTTACTCTTGAGCCGGGAGGGGGTTTTGGGTCACACCCTGCATTGCTTAGGAGCAAGTCTTGGCTCTGTACTCGGAAGTGACCACCCCTGGCGGTGCTCTGGGAACCATATGCAGTGCCTAGGATTCAAACCGGGATGACCTCATGCAAAACAAGGGCTGCAAGCCCTGTACTAGCTCTGGCCCTTTCTCCGAATCCAGCACTGGACCGTGGCACAGCTGAACAGCTGGACTACATTTCCCAGTCGCCCTTGCCAATGGGTGTGGCCACGTGACTCAGTCCTGGCCCACGGAGATCGGAGACCGTGGTGCACTCTGGGTCGTGGCCTTTGAGGGGACCACCTCCTTTCCCACTTCTCCCAACTCATCCAGGGCGGTGCTGGCGAGTTCCCTGGGATATCGCGAGGACAGTCCTAGGAGGGGGGTTGGCAAGATGGACCGCAAACTCCTAATCTTTAGAGGCGAGGGCAATGGGTGATATCATTGACCTCAGAGAGAATTACCTGGATGCCAGGGGCTGGTTCACACAATCGCAGGGCCCTGCCTGGAGTGACTCACTCTGCGGCGTGGTCCGGACCATGCATTTCCACGCAGTCCTTAGGGCGGTTGCCGGGCTGAACCAAACCGGAACCCGGGCTCGGAACCACCGGTCAGACTAGTTTCTCCCACCTCTGTTTGGTCTGATCTACAGTGCCTCTTCGCCTGTAGCATCCCTCTGCAGCCGGTGGGAGTGGGAGGACACTCTCCTGGTGGTGTGCCCCAGGTCAAGGTCCTGTTTGTTTCTGGGCCACACCCGGCGGTGCTCAGGGGTCACTCCTGGAGGGGCTCTGGGGATGGAGCCCAGTTCGGCCAGCAAACCACTCACTGTGCTCTGGGATTCTGGTATTCGTTGTTTTGGGGGATGCACTTGGAGCTGGTGCTGGGGAGGAACCCGGGGGTCCCCCATGCAGCCTCTGAGCTTAGCCCTTCGAGCCTCCTCCCCACCTCGCTGTCCCCTCCAAGCGCCCCTTGGCTGGCAGCCCCCCACCCCACTCTCAACCCGTGGCTGGGCTCCCCACCCGCACCAGCAGGGACGAGGGAACCAGAATCTAGCTGGGTGGCAACAAGAGTGGGAAGAGCCGGCTGAAGCCAGAAGCAGCCGTGCTCCGGGTGCAGTGGAGAAGAGAGGGGGTGTGTAGGCGTGGGCGGTCAGCGCGGTCTCCCCAACTTTGGTGCTTTCCAGCTCCCTTACTGCCCTGTCCTCCAGACTTCGTGGCCAAGCCTCAGGGTTCAGGGGGGTTTGGTCCGCAGAGATTCCCCATCTGCAAGGGCAGCAGCTACAGGAGACGGAGATGGTGATGGAGGCAGAGGGGCGACTGCACCGCGTTTGGTCCCCGAGACGCCCCCAGCGCCTCCGCAGTCATGTGCTTGGGCTGTGGGGAGGACCACGGCTGGGGGGTGCTCCCGACTGTGTTTGAACAGCGAGCAGCTGTCTCGGGAGTGGGTCCCGCGGCTCGCCTCTCCCTTCTGGGAGTGTGTGCGTGGTAGACAGCACCCTCAATCCTTGGGTAACTGGCATCTGTGAAACCATTCGTGCTCCAAGCTTGTTTCTTTCCTGTGCCTGCGGCTGGCGAGATTTCAGTCCTGTCCAAATTTTTTTTTGTGGGGGGCGGGGGGATTCGGGGGCACACCTGGCGATGCAATGCCGCAATCAAATCCTAGTCTGCCACGTGCAAGCCCTACCGGCTGTCCTAGCATTGCCGGTTCTTCTCCACGTCTCAGGATTCGGGGCTACTTTCCAACCTCGCCGTGGCGGCTTTACTCAGGCCTAGCAATTAGCCTACAAGCCCCGGGCCAGGCCTTGTCCCCTACAGTACCCCCATTCTTGGGGTGGGGGGGTGACCTCAGTGAGGAGAGGTGGGTAGGCAGGGACCTTTCTGCTTCATTACACTCCTACTCAGTCCAGGCTGGGGACCTATGCAAGGGGGATTTCTTGCCCCTCTCTCCCCCCGCCATCCACAGCAGCAGGCTGCTGCTTCCCACATCCCACGCTCGGGCTCATGGGGATCCCCGTGCCCAAGCTGACCCCCAAAGCCCAGCTCTAAGCCTTTGACGCTGTACACAAGAGCCACAAGGGCTGTGCCTGCGGCTCTCACCTTGCTCAGAACACCCTTGACACCAAGTCAACTCATTTGGTAATGGTAACGGGAACACCCAGGAACTGAGGTTCCACCTGGATTCTCTCCTCACCCCCAGCCCTAACCTGGCTGAAACCTCGGGGTGTGGCCTCCCCCCTGCCCCTCATTTCGAGATTGCCTGTCTCTGAGGGTCCTCTACAAACACCACACACACAAAACAAGAAAATGTTTTAATTGTGAAACTAAGGGAGGGCGGGGCGGCCCCAGGGGGCGGAGCCTGATTCTCCAGCTGTGGCTCCGCCCAGGGCGGACCCCCCAGGGCTGGGGCATCAGTCCCCGGGTGGGGGTGGTGCTCCCCCCGAGTGTTACAAAATGACAATATAAATAGACGTCTAGAAAAGAGGAGGCGGTCCGGGTGCAGTAGTCGTTTTCTGCAGAGGCTGGGGGTGGGGTGGGGTGGGGGTATCCCAACATGTCTCCCCAGCCAGCTACAGAAAAGGGGGTGCGGGGCTGAGGAAAAGGCCACTCTTCAGACATTCATGATTGACCCCCACCATGGCTCAGGGGGAGAGGGGGCTGTACGGCAGGCAGGGTCTCTGACACCGCGTGCAGCCTGGAGAACCGCCCGAGACAGCGCGCACCACGTGCGGGCGAGAGTGCGCACGCGGAAACGGGCGTGCGTGCTCACATGCGAGTCTGAGCACTGGCGCGGGGCCACCACCACACACACGCCTTTCTTTTGTAGTGTTTGTGCACCCCTCAAAACAGCAGCCCCCGCTGCATATTTCCAGTGATGGGGGTGGGGGGACACCTGCCTTTGCGAAGACAGGAAAGCAGGGGTCCAGCCTGGCCCGAGGCCACACGGGCTCCGGGAGCCACGCTTGCTCCCGAGTCCCTGTGTGCTTCCAAGATCCAAACCCGAGTTCAGTAGTAGGGTGCCGCACACCCTCCACCCCCTGCCTGGGGGCGGTGTCACACTGGGTGTCCCTGCATGGCCGGGGCTCTTTGGCTGCGGGCAGGGCACCGGCTCATCGCGTGCGGTTCTGGCGCATGAGGGGCACGATGCTGGCAGGCGGGCCCGCCTTGGCCAGGAACGGGTGCTTGAGCAGCTCGGCCGCGGTGGCCCGTTGAGCTGGGTCGCGAACCAGCAGGCGATCCAGGAAGCCCTTCAGCGACGGTGACACCTGTGGACAAAGGGTGTGAGGCTGCCTGGTCCCTGCACCGTGGCCAGGGGCCAGGGGACTCGGCCAGCTCACCCCACTCCGCGCCACCCGGCAATACCACCCACCCCCGTGGGGTGTCTCACCTTGTGCAGGTTCTTCAGCCGTGGGGGCAGGTTGTCCCGAATCATCTTCATGGCTTTGAGGGGTGGCTCGTTGAAGTAAGGGGGCTCCCCGTCCACCATCTCAATCACCATCACCCCCAGAGACCAGATATCCACCTGGTGGGGGAAGGGCGGATGAGAAGTGCGGCCCGGCCCAGGGAGGAATCCTCTGCTTGATGCTCACTCTGCACCCTGACTCCTCTCCCGGGGCAGCCTCTGTAGGGTTCCTGCCCCTCCCACACACACACCTCGGCCCCTGGTGGGTATTCTCTGGGGTCCCTCCCTGCCTTAGACTACCCTGCGCTCAGGGCTGGCCCATAAGTCTGTTGCCCAACAATGCACCTGGGACACGAGGTAAGCGTAAGACGCGGGGTCCTCTCTGCTCGCAGGGGCGTGGCCTGCAGCCTGCACCTCATACCTGCTCTATCCAAGATGCAGAACTTCCTGCTCTGCCAACTTTCCCACAGGGCCTGTTATACCACGATGTCCTGTAGTCCCTCAGAACTTCCCTGTAGCCTCCCCTGCGGTGGGACCTCACCCTTCCTCACTGAGGCTCTCCGAGATGCTTCCCTGGGCCCCTTCCTTGGCCAAGTCCTGCTGCCAGGCTGTGGAGGGGCCTCGGGAACACGTATCCCCACATAGAGGTAGCAGGGGTGGGTGGGGCGTGTGGCCACCAGGCCCCCACTGCGCCTCTGCGGTGCAAAGCTGGCACACAGAGCCCTTCTCAAATGCTGTCTGCAGCCTGCCAGCGTGGCCTCTGCTCCAGCAATGGCCACTGCTGTTGGCATTCTGTGTTGCGCTGAGCACTGGCCCGGCTGTGATCCAGCAAGCAATGATGACCGACTGCAGAATGACCCATACCCACTCCCCGTCTCTCAACGCCGCCCTGGTCCTGTTCCCCTCCTGGGATCCCTGAGCTCCCTCCACTCAGACTGCTGATGAAGGGGCACTCGGCCGCCGGGCCCCGACTCACCTCTGGCCCATAGGGCAGGCGGGAGATGAGTTCTGGGGCCATCCAGTAGGGCGTGCCAACCAGGGACTTCCTGCGGGGCACCTCCTTGCTCACCTGGGCGCAGAATCCAAAGTCCGACAGCTTCACCTGGGATAGGGCGCAGGGTCAAAGGGGCTGTGGCCAGGAAAGTGCTGGGTAGACAGCGGGTAGCCCCCTGGATACTAGGCCAGTTACAGGGGCCTCAGACAAGTCCACTCCCCAAGAATACTGCTCAGGAGCCACCTGCAAGGGATCCGGGGCCAAAGGCACCCCGTGTGCCCAGAAGAATCACAGCCCAGAGGACAGGTGAGGGGACACAGCCGCAGCCCTCAGCCACCAGATCCAAACATCACACATTTGAGGACTGCGGTCTTTTCCAGACTCTTGGCGGAATCCCTGCATCATGTCACCCCAGAAAAACTGTATGAAACCCCCTGTTCCCAGGAGCCTCCCGACACATCTGTCCCATAGTCCAGGGCCGATGGCGGAGACTCCAGGAAAACAAAAATGAACCCTCTGCCTTCTGCTCACTGATTTGGCTTAAGTTACCCAGGGTGAACAAATCAACAAGAAGCTGAGGAGCTGGCCCTGATACCCCAACTCACGAAAACAAAACAGAAAACAAAACCGGGGTCTACTGCTGGGATGCAGCCTGCAGCTCCTCTGGGACCCCCGACTCGGAGATCCAGGGCGAGGGGCCACAGTCCACCCTGGTGCTCAGTGGGGAACGGGAGCTGACCAACCCATCGTGTTCTCCCATCCTTGGGCCCGTGGTCAACAACAGCTCCCTGTGTTCTGTGCTGATGGCATGAGGGTGTCCTCCCGCAGGACTCCATCACCATACAGAGCCCCCAAGAACGTGGTCCCTTCAGTGCCCGGCATGTGCCCCAGGCTCGCACACAGGCAGGGGCCTACAGAGCCTTGGTGGGGCAGGGCCTTACCCGCCCGTCATGCGTGAGCAGGATGGAGTCACTCTTGATGTCGCGGTGGATGACCCCCTGCGCGTGTAGCACTGACAGGGCCTGCAGCACAGCCAAGCACACGGCGGCGATCTGCTCCTCGTTCATCCTGCAGGGGGGAGCGGGGAGGGTGGGGCTGTAGTCGGAGGAGCCCCAGGTGTGGGAGGGGTCGGGCGCCACCCCATGCAATCCCGGGAGGGGCGCCATCGATGGGCCGCACCTGGTGTGGGTGACGATGTCCGTGAGGGCACCCCCCTCCAGGAACTCCATCACCACCCAGAGCTCGTCGCCCACCAGGTAGCTGTTGTACATCTCCACCACGTTCTCGTGCTGGTAGTCCCGCATGATCACCACCTGTGGGACACAGCTCAGCCTCTGCCAGCCACGGGGAACCCCCCACCCCCCATCGCAGCCAAGCCTGATGGGTGGGGAAGGACCAAAGATGGACAGGTGACCCAGGGAGGCCTGGGAGGGGGTGGGGGGTGCTCCCCAGGATGGAGAGGCAGCATCCTTTGTGGAACACTGCGGGCAGCTGTGTTGAGGACCACAGCTGGGGGGTGGGGGAGCAGTGAGTGCCCCCTGCGGACCTGCTGAGCTCAGCCGCACAAAGACCCACAGTGCAGGAGTCAGAAGTGGGGCTGGCCTGCTGGGTGTAAAGACCCTCTGGTCAGTCCGCGGGGGTCTCCCAAACCCAGGAACAGGACAGGGCCCTGCAAAAGACAATGGCGCTTCCTAGAGCAGGAAGGAGTCGCAGGCTGGGGTGCTGAGAGGGGCGCAACAGATTCTGGGGGCGGCGATGGAGGTTCCGAGAAGGAAACCGGGCCAGGGGCCACAAGACGTAGTGATCTGGAGGTGCAAGGGTCTGTCGGGGGATGCAGTGATGACTTGGGGTGCAGTGAGGCGCACCTCGTTGAAGAGCAGCTCCCGCCGCTGCTGCTTGCGCAGGTCCATCTTCTTGACGGCCACCAGGCGGCCGGAGCTGCGCACGGTGGCGATGCACACGATGCCCGTGGAGCCCTCCCCGATCTTGATGAAGTTGTCCAGGTAGGAGCGGGGGTCCCCAGGGTCCACCACCAGCTGCAGGGCGGCCCGGAACTGCTCATGGGACACTCTCTGGGGCTCCCGCTGCGGGGAGCGGGGGCCTGGGGGGCCCGAGGGGCCGGGGGCTGGTGGGCCAGCTGCAGGAGAGAGGGTGCGGGCGGTGGGGGCCAGCTGGGGCTCAGAGGCGTGGGGGCCCAGCACGCCAGGGCTGGGAGGGCCGTGGGCTCGGTTGGGAGGCCGGGAGGAGGAAGACTGGGGGACAGCCAGGCTCCCTGGGGAAGGCCCGTTGGGGGTCGTGTGGTGAGGCTCCCCCTGAAACAGAGAGAGAGACACTGTGAGCAGAGGCTGGGACCAGCGCTGTGATCGGGACGGGACAGACACAGGTGGGGGAGATGAAGTCGATGGACACAGGGGTGTGGGGGGGAGCACGGGGCTGGGGGCCTCCTGAGGTGGGGCACAATTACCTGGGTGCCCCGGGATGGGTGGTCCGTATCGGCCCGCGGGTAAGTGTTAAAGGGTCGGCCAGCTGCCGCCTTTGTGCCACTGGCCAGACCAGCAGGCTGGGGGGCACTGACGTCAGGCCCAGAGAGGGGGCGTTTGTCCCGGGAGGACTCCTGGGGGCCCCCTGCGCCCTCCCGGGAAGGCTTGGTCCTCTTCTCGTGCCCTGCTCGCCGCCGGTCCCCGCTGCCGCCACCCCCATCACTGCGTCCAGGGACCCGGCCATGGCCGCCCCTCTCTGGGCCCACTCTGGCCACGGCGTGGGGCTCCGCAGGCACCCCATTCTCCTGGCGTGCATGGGCAGGTGGTGGGGGACTGTCTCTCCGCAGGGAGTTGGAGCGTGTCACCGACATTTGGTCGAACTCGCCGAGCAGCAGCGTGAGGGCCCCATCCTTGGCGCCTTTGCTGCCTCGCACGATGGTCTGTGTCGGCCATGGCGGGGCGGGGGCCGGACGGGGAGGAGGGACACAGGATGCAGGTCCAACACACCACGACGAGATGTCACAGCACACCACGACACACACAGAGACAAGACAGACGAATGGAGAAATGCCACAGGTGACGATACGGCTCGGGGTGCCCCCAAGGCCATGGCCCTCGAATCCTCCTCACAGTGGGGCAGGCAAGAGGAGGCAGAGGCCGGGGCACTGCTGGGCACAGGCACCCCACGAGTGGCCAGCTGCTCCGCTCACACTCCATGGACGGCCGAGCCCCCTGGAGTGGCAGAAAGGGAGGAGGAGCGGGTGGCCCGGGGCCTTGCCCTCCCCTCCCCCCCACAGCCACCTGGACCCAGCGCAGGTGCCTCTGCCCTGGGAAGAGTCAGCACCCCAGGGATCCTACCACCCAGGTGGGCCCTCTCGCTGGGGAGCTTCAAAAGGCCCCCACCTGGGTCCCTGCCTAGCTCAACGCCACCCCTGGCAGTGCCAGCCCCTAGCACCGCCATCCTTTTCCCCACAGCACCTGAAACCAGCTGCCTTAGCTGAACCCTCCAAGGCTCCCTCCTGCTCTTGCCGCCCACCTGGCACAGGCCTGGTGCCCAGCAGGGGTTGCTCCTCCCCCACCCCCGAAGGTGCATCGCAGGTGCAGCAAATGGGGCCCCGGCACCCAGAGTAGGCGCTGCCCCACCTGCCTCTCCTGGGCCCTGGCAGCTGGAAGGGCACTGGGAAGATACCTCAGTCTCAAGCAACAAATGCAGCGATGAACCCTTGCACCCAGCACAGTGCAAGCTGGGGAGGGGGCATCTGAGTGCATGTGCAGGTCAGGGGCCCCTCCTCCCGGGGGACCCAGGCCTGGAAAGGCTCACGGCTGGCAGGCCCCCTGGTGCCGAACCCGCTGCCCGGCATGCCTATCCCCGCCTCCTGGTGCAGGCCCAGAGTTGCCCATCCAGGCCCAGCTCAAACCCCAGCCCTGCTGCTCCGTTCACACGCCAGGAACTCCCCAGCCACAGTCCAACTCGGGGCCTGGCATCCAAAGCGCCCCCTCTGGCCCTGCCCAGCGCCCACCCTCATTAGACTGGGGCGGGAGGGGGAGGGCTGTAGGGCTCTACCTTGGGGGCCCCGGGCCGGATGGAGGTGATGCAGGCGGGGTCGACGAGGGGCTTGGGCCTGCGCGCCGACTCCTCGATGAGGCTCTGCCACTGGCGGGGCAGCCCCGTGAACTTCTGCTCATGCTGGTCGAAGCCCGTGTGCACGCGGTGCTCGAAGTTGGACGGCGCCGAGATCTCCACTCGCTTCTTCTTCTTCCCGAACATGGCGGCGGCCTCGCGGGTGCCTGCGCTCTCAGTGGGGACGGGCTCCAGGACCCATTTCTTCCTGCTGCCCTCCCGACGGCTGCAGGGACGCCATGAACACCTGAGTCAGTTGCCCCACTCCTGGCTCGGGGTCTCCTGGGGTCCCGCTGCCCCTCGCCCCTCAGGCCTTTGTGTGGCTCCAGGCCTCAGAGCCCTGGGTCACCCCTTCCCTCAGCACCCCAGGTCACACCAGGGTCGCCCACCAAGCTTGCTGTGCACTGGGTGTACACACCCCCAAACCAGGCATCAGGGGCTGGTGTTAGAGGGTCCCCAAGCCCAGCCCTCACTTCCAGCCTGGCAGTGGGTGCAGGCACAGACCTATGTGCAGGCTGTGTGGGGCCAGAGAAGAGAACCCACGGCCACTCCGCAGGGGCGGCTGAGGAGCCCCCCGCCGTTCTCTCTGCCCTTCCTCAGTGACGTCCCCTCTCTGCGAGCCTGCAGACCCCCGAGGGCCGCTGGAAGGTGTAGGAAGTCCCCTGGGGCACAGCGAGGGCCCACACACCTGTGTGGATGCTGGCGGTGCTAGCAGGGCCCGTGAGCAGGCGGCGTCTCCTCAAGGAGCTTCGAGTTCCTCATCTGGGAGAGGAAGAGAGGTGATTTGTCACCCGCCTGCCACCGGACCATCACCTGCAGACACTCCCTCCTCCCAGCCCTGTGTGTGCCCTCTCTGCCCGGCGGCTGGGGACACCAGATATACTTCACGGTGGAGACAGGAAGTAGCCACCCAGGGAATAACTCAATCCTGAGTGCCTGGCTGTGATGCTGACCTCTGACCCTCTAGGGATGTCCTCCCCAGTGGGTAGAGAGGGAGGCAGCAGAGCACCAAGGATGCAGGCCGGCCAAGGGGAGCAGGTCAACTGAGCCGGTCGGCTCCCCCAGGCCTGTGCTCTCGGGGAGGAGCCAGGGACAGGCCTTCCTGGGGAACCGGTTTGGCGGCAGGAGCCCAGTGGGAGGCTGTGGGGGGACCCAGCAGCCAACCTGTCTCAACGGGTCCAGGCCGCAGGGGACCAGAGCCAGGTCTGCCCATGGCCAGGACTCCCCCAGCTCAGTCTGGCTTCCTGACCTGCTTGGGGGAGGGGCAGGGAGTCGGGGAGATGCCACCTCACCCTCATGCCTCTCTTCTTCAATCCCCTAACAGGGTCCAGCACCAGCCCACCCCCAATACTCAAGTCCCCACCACCTGCTATCACCTCCCAGCCTCCCAGGTGACCCCCTAGGCTCCCACCCCCACCCCCACCAGCCCAGGGGGCACCATCAACACCTCCACTAACAGGAGGAGCCACTTGTCCCCTTAGTAAAGCCAGGAAGTGGGGGGCTCAGGTCAGGCCAGGGAGCAGGGGTGGCCAAGGTGGGGGAGGAGAGCCCGGATATCTGCTGGCCCGGCCCCACTTCCCCTGGGCAGGGCACGCGGGCAGGACAAATGGAGGAACTGAGCGTGTTTATAGCAGCGCACCCCGCCCTGGGCAGCTCCTGCTCTGCAACCTGGGGGGTGCCAGGGGGCGGGGAGAGAAGCTGCTCTATGAAGAAAGGGACTGGCAGGGCCCGGGGAGAAGGAGGGTGTGGGGACCCCTTACGAGCCGGGAACTGGGGGAATCCAGGCCTGCGGCCAGGCACTGCAGTGCCTCCCGTGCTGGTGAGAGGGAAGGCTTGTGTGTGTGTGTGTGTGTGCGCGCGCGCGCGCGCGTTTGTGTGTGTGTGGTGGGGGAGGCTGTCAGGCGGGAGACTGGACCCCGCTTCCCCTCTGCTAAAGCAGGTGAGGCTGGCATGGCTGCTCCTGGGATCAGAGCAGGGGTCCCGGAGAACTGAACTCGTAGGGAGGGAGGGAACCCAGGAAGTACAGACACGTGGGGCACAGGAGAACACAGCTGTGGCACCCATTCGGGACTCACCCTAAGGCTCCCGAACCCTGGCAACCCACCCCAGCTGAGGGGGCACCCACCAGATCCCCCTGCTTGGCAGCTATGCATCGGAGACAGGGGGTAGGGTTTGAGGCCCTTGTCTTGCATAAGGTCAACATCATAAAAGTCGCCTGGAGCAGTCATCCCCTGAGCACTGGCAGCCAGGAGCAGCCCCGGGGCACAGCCAGTGTGTACCCCAAGCTCCCAAATACCCCAAACAACAGACACAGGCCCTGAATGGTGCTGTGCTGAGTCCCTCCCAGCAGCCCGAGCAGAGACGCTTCACTGGAGGTAGGGGGTGGACTGGGACGCAGGGTGGATGGTCCTTCGGACCCACATCTCCATCCCTTGGGGGAAGGAGCCCCACAGTCTGGCCGGCCCAGGGTGGCAGGACAGTGGCGAGGGCCTGCCTCAGTCTCACATGCAGATGCGGAAACTGAGGCTCCTGCAGGAAGCCCTTCCACAGTTCTCCCTCACATGCCCCCCTGGAAGGAGCCCCAGGCCTTGCCCTGGGTTCTGGGGGCCTCCTTCCTGCCTCAGTTTATCTCTACCCACCCCCAGGCTGTGCAGGTGATGGAGGGGAAGGGGAGACTATGAGCCTGGAGGGAGGGCATGGGAAAGGCCAGGGTGATGCCCATGGCACGAACAGGCAACCATGTCCACAGACCACGGAGGCTTGGTCCCACACAGGCCCTTGTCAGCAGGCAGCCGGGAGGACCCTGAAGAGGAGACGAAGGTGACCCCAGAACTGCCCCCCGCACCCAGCTCCCAAGCTCCTCTTTCATAGGCACATCAAAGAGGCAGACTGGTGAGGACAGGTGGGTCTCCTTGTGGGGACTCTGAGGGAAACAGTCTCAGGAAAGTTCTAGACAAGGAAGGGATGGGCTCTGGCCAACCCTACAGCTGGAGCAGGCAGAAGCAGGTTTAGGGTACGGCGGGGGGGAGGGGGGTGTGTCCTGGCCAGATCTCAAGGCCTTGTGTGGCGGAGAGCCATGCCCACCTGTCCACCTGATGCCCAGAAGTTTGGGGGTGCTGGGTGGCAAAGTCCTCTTCCTTCCTGTGGCCCAGACCAGGAAACCGAGGCCCAGAGAGGATGGCACTTTCCAGGACCCATGGAGGGCAACAATGTACCCACGTGACCCAGGGTCTGTCTGCACCCCTCAGCCCCGTGTACCCCAATGCAAGCCAAGGCATTAGTCCCCAAAGCACCACCCTCTGATGGGACAGAGCATGCCACTGCAGACTGCTGGGTGATGGGGCCTGGGAACACCCCAGCGTTCAGACCACACTCACACACACCACATTCACATACACACACACTAACCATTCACCCCACACACCCACTCTAACCACACACACACACAAACCACTCACACACACATGCACACTCAAACCACTCACACACACCCACTCAAACCACTCACAAACTATAACCATTCACCCCACACACCCACTCAAACCACTCACACACACACACATTCAGAATGCACTCACACACATATACACACTCAAACCACTCACACACACACCCACTCAAACCACTCACACACAAACTAACCATTCACACCCACACACCCACTCACACCCCCCCACTTAAACCGCACTCACACACACACCCACTCAAACCACTCACACATACACTCAAACCACTCACAACAACACACTCAGATCACACATATACGCTTATAGACCACACTCACACACACACACTCTAACCACTCACACCCACTCACACCCCTAGTCAGACCGCACTCACACACACTCAAACCACTCTCTCTCTCTCACACACACACACACACTCACAAACCACTCACACACACACATCCCCACTCACACATACCCCCACTCAGACCGCACTCACATACACTCAAACCTCTCTCTCTCACACACACACACACACCCCCACTCAAACCACTCACACACAAACTCTAACCATTCACACCCACACACCCACTCACACCCCCCCACTTAGACCGCTCTCACACACACACCCACTCAAACCACTCACACAACACTCAGATCACACATATACGCTTATAGACCACACTCACACACACACACTCTAACCACTCACACCCACTCACACACATCCCCACTCACACATACCCCCACTCAGACCGCACTCACACACACTCAAACCACTCTCTCTCACACACACACACTCAAACCACTCACACACACACACACACACACACTCAGATCATACACATACACTTACACACCACACTCACACACCCAGACCGTACACATATACACTCTTGTACACATTCACACACCCACACTCAGATCACACACACACACAGACCACAGTCACTCACTCTCGCATGAAAACATACACTCACGTGTACACGGAGCTGGGACACTGGGACAGGGCCCAGGAAAAGGCTCCGAGAGATGAGGGCACAAAGTGGGGGGCACTAACCCAGTCAGCCACACCCCCAGGAAACTGCAGGTGGCTCCACAGCACCCAGAGCCTGGGCAGGCTCCTGAGCCCTGGGGCAGGGGGTGGTCCGGGGGTCTGCAGCTGGGGTGGAAGAAGCTGCCACTGTAAAGACGCCCAGATGCAGGGACTTCTGAGACCCTCGCATACACTCCAGAGACACTGGGCACAGCATCACCAGTATGTCACACAGACAGAGACGCCCCCAAAGCCGGGACGCAGACACAGGTACCCCCTGGCCAGTCAGCACCCCCACCCCCGCAAACGGTCCTCCTGCACACCAGCCCCGGGCACCCTGGTATGGAGGGACGCCAGGGCCTTGTGCGGGGACAGGTGGCGGCCAACGACACCTGCCTCCAGTCCAGACCCGCCCTGCCCTCCCTGCCACCCACACTCGCTGTGCTCGGGGCCACCCCCCATCCCCACCTGCCGCTCACCTCCACCATTCTCCACAGGGGGGCGGGGGGCAGCCAGTGGGCGCCGGGGGCTCCCTTGGTGAGGCAGGCGTCTGAGCTCCGCGCCCCGACGCCCTGGCAGCCCCTGGCAGTGGGCGGTGCCAGCCAGCCCTGCCCTGGCAAGACCATGGCTCCAGCCCAGAGGGCGGGCAGGCGGGATGGAGGAGGCGGGGCTCGGTGCTGTGAGGAGGGGCCAGGAAGGGACACCTCACACAGCCCCTCTCAGGCTGGCTCAGGCCCTGCTCCTGCAGCAGAGGTGGGGGAGTGGGGAAAAGGGGGCCAGCAGGGATAGCTGCAGGGAACCCTGTGACCCTCTTCCCCACCAACACCCACTGATATGACAGGGGGAGGGGAGAGGGGAGCCTCACTACACTGCCAGGACGGGCCTGACCTCACCTGGGGGGCCTTCGCCATGGAGGAAACTGAGGCCTGAGGCACCCAGCGGGGAGGGCAGGAGTCCAGCACCAGACAGACCCCTTGTCCTGGCTTGGAGCCCTCCCTTCCCCCACCCTACTCAGGGGCAATCTCTCCAGCCCCTTCCTGTGAGCTCCAGAGGGCCTGTGGGTGGGAGGCAGCACCCATGGGGGTCCAGTAAGCAGGGAGGCTTCTCGGGGCTGCTCCCACCATGGCCATCGCCCACCCCAACTTCCTCCTCCCGGGAGGGACAGGGAGGATGCACGGACTATCTCACACCTGCTGGCCAGGCCAGGGTTTCCCCAAAGGGACCCCTGAAGTCCTGGGCGCCAGCACCCCTCCCCCCCGGGGTGGAGCACCTGTTGGGCAGCCGGACAGGAGCCAAGTGGGACGAGTTCCCCGAAGCTCCCCAGACCGGACAGGCCGGTTTGGCGGTGGGGCAGACAGTGCCGCTGCTGAGAAAGGCTGGTGGAAGTCGGGGCGCCTCCACCACCAAGTGTCCTGGGGTCTCCTTTCAAAAGTCACCTAGGGGGCTGGGGACACCGCCCTGGCACGTGGAGGCTCTAGGTTTGATCCCCAGAACCCAACCCACCCCCACCCCCGCACTGCCACGTGGCCCCAGAATCATAGCCAGAGCAATCCTGATTTGTGGGCGCAGGAGAGGCGGGTTCCAGACACCCCAGCCAGGCACCAGCTCTGCTGCTTCATTACTGATTTATTCCCACACTCCCAGAACACACCCCAAAATAGAAACCGGGGAGTCCACAGAAGACTTGTCCCTCAGCGCCTCCGGCTGGAATAGCCCACGGCAGCTGGGCTCTGTGGCCCTTCCTGCCCTCCCTTCCACGAGACACGTGGCCCCAAGGCCCGTGGCGCCAAAGGGCAGCCGGGGACAGGGCAGGCGCCTCGGGGCACCCCCCCACCACCACTCCAGGCGTGTCCACACGCCTGCCCATTTCCCTGCAGCCGGGATGCATACGCCCACACGGGCACAGGCTTGAGAGCTGTGGGGAGAGTCAGGCCAGCTGCACAGCCACGACAAATACTCCTCTAAACATTTCACTCAGTGAACCAGGCTCTCGCTGGGGACAGAGACAGCAGAAGTGACCCCAGGAGTCAGCACAGGGAGGGTCCTCGACACCTTCCACTGGAGATGAAGAGGAGCCACAAGGGTCTGCCCCTGACGAGCGGGGCTTCACGCACATTTCAGGGAGCTAGCTGGCCATTAACTCCGTCTCTCAAGCCTAGACAGTGCCAGAGCGATAGCACAGCAGGGAGGGTCAATCCTCAGCACCCCACTCGGTCCCCTGAGCCCTGCCAGGAGTGATCCCTAAGCACAGAGCCAGGAGTAAGACATGAGCACTGCTGGGTGTGGCCCCAAAATCAGTAAAAGGAATGCTGTAGACCTCTGAAAACTACCAGCGCGGAGAGACAGAACATTGGGGAAGGGTTGCCTGCCTTGTACATGGCCACCCTGGGTTCCATCCCCACTCCTCATACGCAGTCTCCCACACTGCCAGAAGTAAGCCCTAAGCAACACCAGATTTGGTGCCACCCCCCAGCCCCCAGCCCTGCCAAAACAAACAGAAAAAAGAACCCCAAAACCTGCCAGCTATGCCAAAGACGACATAATGACAAGCCACAGACTGGGAGACAATATTTACAAACCACCCATCTGACAAAAGACGTGGATTGGCAAGAGACAAAAGATGCTCAGAACACGGGGACGGAGACCCCCTTGATCCTACCCTTGATCCCATCAGCCAGCAGGCAGCAGACATGGGGAGAGGTGCTCATCTGAGGGGCACAGACGGCAGGGGAGCCCGGAGCCACACTCTGCATCACTGGCCACAGGAGTGCTACCGCACGCTTGTGAGGCTGGCGACAAGGAGGCCAGGGAGGACACTGGAGGCTGGAAGGACAGAGAGACGAGGGGTGGGGGAGGGGGGAGGGGGCAAAGGCTCGGCCCGCTGTGCGCACAGCGACGGCCCTCCTGAGGGGGGAGTCCCAGAGAAACCGGGTTCAGGTGTTGACGGATAGTGGCAAACGAGAACCGGCCCGGATGACCTTCAGCAAGGGACAGCTGAGCGGTGGGACACCCACACGGAACATGATTCAGTGATAAAAAGGAACGAAGGGCTGAGATAGCGAGTCCCGGGTGGCTCGCCCCAGGACTCGGCAAAGCGGAAGGTGGCAGCGCGAACAGTGAGGCAGGATGGTCTTGGAAAGCCAGAACCATAAAAACAGGGAGGGGATCGGTGAGCAGCTGCAGGGGCCGAGGGCTGCTTTGACGGGGTGCAGCTATAAAAAGGCACCAGATGGGGCTCGAGAGCTAGTGCAGCAGGGAGGGCTTTTGCCTTGCATGCAACCGACCTGAGTTCAATCCCCAGCATCCCATATGGTCTTCTGAGCACAGTTCCAGGAGTGACCTCCCTTAAGCATAGCTGGACATGGCCCACAAACAAAAACAAAAACGGAACCAGAGGAACTGGAGAGATACAGCCGGTAGGGCGCCTTGCACCTGGTGATCTAGGTTCAATCCCCAGCACCCCACAGGGTCCCCCAAGCCTGCCAGGAGTGATCCCTCAGTACAGTCAGGAGTAAGCTCTGGGCACCACTGGGTGTGTGGCCCAAGTATAAAAATATACACATATTTTTAAAAGGCACCAAGGCCTGCAGATCTGCGTGTGGCATGTTCCTGAAGCAGTGCCCCACCCACCTGTGACCTCCAGGCCTGTGTGAGCAGTGACAAGGCACCACAGGGTGTGTGTGTGTGGGGGGGGGTACCTATATGAACACTACACACTGAATGTCCCAGGGAGCACTGAGAGTCATGTATGACTCTCCCCCCTCCCCCCAGTGTTGGCACAGGGAAGGAAAGGGGGAAATAAAATAAAAGGGGCCCCAAAGGGCACAGCAGTGGTCCTGGGGATGGAACTCGCTGTGGCCTGACCCCATTGAAGCTACTGTCTTGACTGTGGTCTTGGACTCATTGGCAGGATGTCACCACTGGGGACATCAGGGAAAGGGTTCGGGCCTCCCCCCTGGAATTCTTCTCTCTTTTACTTCTTACAATTGCAACCTGTCTACAGTGATGGCAAAATTAAATAAAGATATGAATACCTTATCCAAAGCCCCAGGTCCTTCCCTCCTCTCAGCCTTGAAACTGCCTGTTCCTCTCCTTGGACGCCCTCCTACACATTCAATCCGGTCCCTTTCTCAGAACTCAGCCCAGACACCTCCTCCTCCAGGAAGTATTCTATGATTTCCTGGGCAGCCAGGGCCCACTAACAGTCAGCTGTGACACAGTGCCCAATAGTTCATACGGGTTGTCTCAGTGTCTGTGTCCAAAGCTGGGGATCACCCACATTGGCAGCCAGCATGAGGCTGGACTCCGAGGAAGGGCCCAGTATCTACCAAATGAGTCTTTGAGGGCAGCAATGACAAGTGCACTGACCCTGACACGCAACCAGGCACCAGGTCTCTTGGTGCCACTCTCCTGAGTGTTTACTTGGGAGGTTTTATTTGACCCACTGACAAACTGGGAAACTGCAGCCAACAAAGAGGAGGTCATAGTCGCCAATGAGCTCAGGGCCACTCAGAGAAGGTGGCAGAGTCAGAGGCAGACGAGGTCCAGAGCCCGAGAGAGGCTCCCAGGCCGGCGGAGGCCAGCAGAGGACACAGAGGGGGTGGAAAGAGGGAGCCCAGTCACACCCGCACCCCACACACGCACAGGACAGTCAGCCTGAGCAGGCCCCAGGGCAACCGGGGCCCCCACTGTGAATTTGGGCATCGGAAGCTCCAGGCTGCCCAGGGCACCTTCTGCGGCTCTGCGGGCAAGGGCTGTTGTCATGGCTCCTGGAGAGACCGGGAACCTCTGACCCATGCGGGGATGCCCCTCACCCCCCCGGGAAACCTCCAGAGCCAAGCTCGGAGAGCAAGTGGCCACCAGTGCCAGCAGCCTCTTAGTTACACTGGCAGTTTTAACTCCCAGGAGCTTATGGGATCGTGCTGAGGGATGAGCAGGGGCAGGAGGGCACTTAGTGGGCAGCAGGCCCACAGGTGACCGGGGGATTCTGTCTCTGCGGCAGGTGCCTGAGAGTGCTTCTGGAGCTGGGGGGGGGGGGGGGGCGCCACCAGTGCAAGCCAGTGGACTAGCTCCTGGCTGTGAGAACAAGGGCTGTAGTCGCTGCTGCTGTGAAGAACATGGGGTGGGGACGGACCTGGGGGCGCTGGTGGGGGTCCCCAGCCAGGATAATGGAAACCCCCATCTGGGACCTGGTGCACTTTTCTCTCTAGGTGGCAATTCAGAATCCAGGTGGGCACAGGCAGTTCTGACCCCGGACACCCTCACTCCGTCTATCCCTCTGTCCTGCTCTTGGTGTTCTCGCAACGAGGGTGATGGGAGGAAGCCCTGGACAAGAAAAGACAAAGGTTCAGAGCTGCCACCTCACCTGGGGCACAGCCCTCAGGCCCCTTCCTGGGACTCATTTTCCCCCAGGAGGGCACAGCTCTACCCCTAGACAGACCCGTCTATGTACCTGGTGTCATGTAGCGCAAAAAGGGCCCAAGCGAGAACACAGAGGGAGGGCACTGCCCGGGCACACGGCCAACCCAGGTCCCACCTATCGTTTCCGAGCCCCGCCAGGAGTGATTCCTGAGTGCAGAGATGGGAGTAAGCTTGAGCACAGCCTGGTGTGCCCCTCAGTAAACAAAAAGAGGTCCTGAGGGAAGTTTAAGAAGCTAGTGCTTCAGTCCTGTCCACCCAGGTTCATGCCATTTCCGCTGTATTACTGGAGTGTTGCTACGGCAGCACAGCACTGCCCACCCCTGGGCTCAGAATCCCTCCCCCTAGCCTTGCCCTCTCCATGGGCCTTCAATTCTGGGGTCACACCTCGGGGTCCTGTGCTCATGGGACATCCCTTGTCTCTTCCCTCGCCTGGTCTGTGTCTGCGTGCACAAGTCTGCAAAAATTTCCTGCCGAGGGGCTGGAGCAATAGCACAGCGGGTAGGGCGTTTGCCTTGCACACAGCCAACATGGCCGACACAGGTTCGATTCCCAGCACCCCATATGGTCCCCTGAGCACCGCCAGGAGCAATTCCTGAGTGCATGAGCCAGGTGTAACCCTTGAGCATCGCTGGGTGTGACCCAAAAAGCAAAAAAAAAAAAAAAAAATTTCCTGCCAAAAGTTGCCACAACTTTGAAAACCAAGAGCAGTTTCCGTCTCAGTCCGCAGGGGTGAGGAGCTTAGAAGCCTCGGGGCGAGAGTTTTCTTTCTCTGCTTTGGGTCGGGCTGCTGTGTCCCCTGATCCCTCTGTGTGCTTCTGGTAAGCTGGGACTCGGCTCCAGCTTACCAGATTAGGTGCTGATTCTCTTTCCATGTCTGGGGGGTACTTTAAAGATACGTTTAACTGGGCCAGAAGGAATACAGGGATCTTAATTCAAATCGTCACCCAATATATATACCCGAGCACAGCCGGGAGTGACTCCTGAGCACAGTGCCAGGAATAAGGCCTGAGTGCTGCCAGGTGCTGCCCCCAAATTCTAAATATATAAATAAAAGACATTTCTTTATGCCTAAAGGAAAAGTCTGCAGATGTGAAGCCATCTTCAGAGGCTCCTCCTTAATCAGGATGAGACCCAGATCAGAAGCGGGGAGGGCCAGGAGGTTTGGGGCAGAGGGAGCCCCACCCTCGTCAGAAACATTCTGCTCCCGGAGCCAGGGAGCCAGAACGATAGTACAGCGGGAAGGGTGCTTGCCAATTCGTGTTTGATCCCTAGCCTTCCATATGGTTCCCCCGCCCTCAGCCCTCCCCCCGCCCCCTCCCCCGCCCCCAGCCCAATCAGGAAGATTCCAGAGTGCAGAGGCAGCAGCAAGCCCCGAGCATCACCAGGTGTGGCCCCCACACCAACCACAAAAAGAAATGTTCTGCTTTGGGCCCTGCGCTCCACCCCTGCTCCACCCTCAGCCCTGCCTCGCGCTGGATTGAGGGTCAGGATCTGCCCTTGGCAAGAGGCACCCCGAGAGCCGAGAGCCGTGCTCCGCCTGCTCATCCTCCCTGGCATGGCAAGCTGTGGTCAGGGCCCCAGGAGACTAACCACAGGGGCCGGGTGTGGTGCCTGGGGGGGGGGGGGGGAGGGGTTCTGCCTTTCAGTGAGAATCTTCGGCACCTCAGCGCCGCTCCCCACCTCCCCTCCCCCCCCATCCAGGCAGGCCCCAGCCTGGACCTTTGTGCAGGGCCAGTCCTCCCTTAGGAGGTCTCCTTCCTTTGTCTTTTGCCCCTGTGTCCCCGTCCCTGGTTCCTGCTTTCTTGGCTGCGCCCTGGAGCATCAGCTGTGAGAAGCAGGACCCCAACTCTTCACTGCAGGTCCTTGCAGCACAGAGGGTGGAGGGCAGGGGGTGGGGGCTGCGAGAGCATGGCCTGCGCGAGAGGACCCAGGCCCCGCTCAGACCTATTCACCCCCCAGCCCTCAGCATGAGCTGCTGCCAATGAGCCACACACAGGGAACGGGAGCAGCTCAGTCCTGGAGGAACCTCCCGGGATGGACGGATGGACGGAAGCGGAGCAGCCTGGAGCAGAGCTCAGCCCTTATCTGGATTCCCAATTAAACAAGGGGGGGGGGCAGTGCAGGGTGGCCCTGCTTCCTGGGAGGAAATGTAGGAGTTGGGGAGCTTTTGTTTTCCTGCCGCCAGATTGCCCGGTACTGTCCAATTTTTTAAGACTCCTCCTCTTCTTGCAGAAGGAAAATCGGAAGTGTTTATGATGAAAACAAATCAAGCTTGGCAACTTGTAAAGAACACTGTGGTGGTGGGGGCAGGTGACAAGCCTGATGGAGACTGAGGCGAGTAAGTGGGGACAGGGAGGTGACAGGGTGCTCCGAGGTCGTGACATCATCCTTTTCCAGACACAGAAGCGCCCCACATCTTACAAGGGAAATGTGACCTGATAAGAAGGGGCTGGCCTGCCTGGGGTCCTTCACCCCAACACGAAACTACCCCCAATGCCGCTTCCTGGAAACACAACAACATCACGCCAAGTTCCACCCTCCACACTGGGACTCAGGGCTAGGCCCACAGTGGCCAAGGAAGCATGTCCCGGTCCCACAGGAGTGAGCAGGAGAAGCAGGGCAATTTTTTCCCTCCTCTCTCTCATCCCACCAGGCCACCCCACAACAGCCCAGAATGTGAACTGACAACAGGCCTCTCAGATCTGGGGCCACATGCCCTACCACACCCTGGATAGTGACACCAGCACCATCCTGTCCGTCCTGAGCCTGCACATCTCCAGCCCGTGGCCCAGGGGCTCTGAGCAGGGTGGGGAGGGAGGTGACAGGGACAGCGACAGGCTCCCTTCGGGCCTCGGCTGCCTTGGTCACTCTGACACACTCAGACAGTATGCCCATGGGGGCTGCGGCTCTGCACCCCAAGTCACAAGCCTACAAAGGTGTGTGTGTGTGTGTGTGTGTGTGTGTGTGTGTGTGTGTGTGTGTTGGGGGAGGAGGTTGTGAGCATTCCTGAAGCTGTGACACTTGCCCGGTTCACCCAGCTCCCCCCTAATCAGTCCCCTCAGATGGAGGGATGGATGGATGGATGGACTCACACAGATGACAGACAGACACAGTGAGCTAGCTGACTGGGATTCAAAGGGTCTGGGCCCAGCAGGAGGTGATCTCAGGGCCAGGGGGGAAGGGCAGGAGAAGAGTGACAGGCCTCATCCCCACTGGACCTGGCCAGGGGTCTGGGGAGGAAAGAATTTGCGGAACGAAGCCAGGCCTGGCACAGTCATCTCCGCCCGCCCCCGAGACGCCGAGTCCTCCCCTGACCCCCTCCATGGGCTTCCCCACTGCACAAGCCTCCCTCCCTCAACGCCTACCACCTTCCGCCCCAGTCCCGAACCCCAACCCACCTCGGCCCCCCCCCATACGTATGCCTAGATGCAGGATGACAGGCTGCCTGTCTCAATGCAGTGAGCACACAGAGAGACCCCCAGGATGAAGCGGTGAGGACCCAGGGCAGCCAAACGTGCTGGGCCAGGAGGGGAGCGCCTGGGAAGACTCTGGAACAGGAAGGAGCCTGGTCCCAGCGAGGCCAGCGTGGGGACAGGGTGGCGCTAAGGCCTGGCCCCTTCCTGCCACGCCGCCACTGTGAGGAGACCCCAGCAGAGTGGCTCCCCGCATCCCTGAGCCGCTCCCCGATAATTAAACCATGAGCTGATTAGTGAAGGAAAACCTTTAATTAGCCCTTGAAATCGGTCAGGAAAATTACAACCTCCGCTAGGAGTGCCCTGACTGCCCTCTGCCAGGGCCCAGGGCAGTGCCAGGAGGGGGTGCACCGTGGGGAGAGTCTCATTCTACAAGGCCCAACAAAGGGCAGGCGAGTGGTGGCAGAGTGTGCCACGACAAAGGGCGTGGGGTCGCTGTGAGAGGCAGGGACCAAAGGCACTGACCGGGCCCTAGAGAGGAGGAATAAGGGCAGAGCCCAGGGCTCTTGAGGATGGGTTGTAAAAAGCCAAAGGCCCACGGGGACAGAGGTGCAAGGGGGAGGATTTGCTCTCCCTGCCATCAAGATCAATTAGAAAGATAGGCATCAGAGGCCAGAGCGACAGTACAGCGGGCAGTGCACTTGCCTTGTACGCAGTCAACCCAGATTCAATCCTGGAATCCTATAAGGTGCCCCGAGCACTGTCAAGAGCGATCTCTGAGCGCAGAGCCAGGGGTAACCCCTGAGCACTGCTGGGTGTGGCCCTCCACCCCCCAAAAAAGTGCACAAATCAGGTCATGTGGTACTGATGTGGGAAAGGCAACTAGAGAGAGGGAGAGCCCCCAGCAAACAGACCCACTAATAAAAGGAGGGCTGGAGAGACAGTACAGCAGGTAGGGCGCTGGCCTTGCACGCAGCTGACCCGGGTTTGATCTCAAGCATCCCATATGATCCCCTGAACACCACCAAGAGTAACAGAGTACAGAGCTAGAAGGAGTCCCTGAGCATCACTGAGCTTGACCCCCAAAAACAAAATAATAGTAATAGAAGGGAGATGGAGGAGGAGTCTGTGTCTCAATGAATGGGGACATGGGAGACTGGACGTGGCAGGGCTACCTCACACCCCAGGGAACACATGCGCACGAGGCTGCCGAGGACTGGACAGCACGGGGCGGAGGCGCTCCCCTCACATGCAGCCGGCCCCGGGTCCAGCCAGTCCCTGGCACTGTGGAGCCCCCGAGAGCACTGTCGGGTGTGGCTCCAAAGTCCAAAACCAAAAGGCAGCTTATAAAGTAGGAGAGGACAGCGCCATGTCGTAAAGATAAGGCTGCCCATCTCGGAGTCTAGGATTCGCCCCCAAGACATCAGAAGGAAAAGGGAGTCAGTCGGCGAGAGGAGCAGCAGACAGGAGAGTGCAGACCCTGCCTGGCCACCAGAACGGCAGCAGTGAGCCTGCCCACCCGTCCCAGAGTCTCGGCCACCACCAGGGGTTCCAGGATGGGCCGGGGGGTAGCCTGAGTACTCTAAGAGTCCCGGCCCGTGGCCCATGGCTATGCCACTTCTCCCGCCCTAGAGCAAGGGAGCGCCATGCTACAAAGGTGAAGGGTCCCGGTTTGAGCGGTCTGGGTGGCACCCAGCGTTACTGCGACCATGGCAGCAGGAAACCAATAACACCCAGGGCCCCGTCACTGCCTACGGGCAGGAAGATGCCAAGAACGACCTCTGTGGCCTCCCCTGTATTCGCCCGGCGGCGTTTCCTCCAGTTCACCTGGCTCCTGCCACACCAGCTTCACACAGCCACACTCCCTTTGGAAGCTGCCACCACACGCAGGCCCAGGACAGGCCGGGGACAAAGGGAGGGCACCCCCCCACATACACACACACCCCTGCAGGGACAGTGGCAGGTGGCCACAGCAGAGGTGCGGGTGTGAGAAGGCGGGGTGCTGCATGGAAAAGAGGCCGCATGAACACAGGCAGACTCCAGCCTGGAATGTTCCATGCCCAGGGCACCAGGCAGGAGAGGGGTGCAGACGGGAAGGAAGGGCTGGGACTCAGCAGGGCAGGGGGTACGAGCCCGGGAGGAAGCTGCCCCATGGTCCACCTGGGGATGAGTGTGGCTGGGAGTATGGAGACCAGCCAGACTGAGAGACGCAAGTGGAGGAAGGGGCCACGGGGCAAGGAAGGGGGCGGGGAGCAGAGGAGAAACCGGCCGAGGCCTTCCGCATGTCACTGGGAGCTCAGCCCCTGGTTGGTCCCCCGAGCCCAGCACTGGAGGGAGGAGGAATCAGCCAGGACAGGGAAGTGGGGGAGAAGAGAGACAGGAAGGGGGTGCCTCATGGACAAGGCAACGCCCTGGAGGTAACTTTTAGTTTTATTTGGGAGCCACACCTGGCGGTGCTCAGGGATGATTCCCGGCTCGTGCTCAGGGGACCACAAAGGCTTCCAGGGAGCTAAACCCGGACCGGCCACTTGCAAGGTAAGGGCCCAGCCCTCTGGGCCCTCCCAGGAGGTAACTTTAAAGGGAGAGAGAGAGCAACTTCAAGGTCAACTGCCAAGCTGGGCAGGCCCAGTGCTGGTATGCAGTGCAGTGCTCAGGAGGACCAACTGTGGCCGAGGAGACAACACCACCCAGCAACTATCAACCACAGGGCAGGGACAGAAGCACAAGGCTGAGGTGGGAGCACAGCTGCGAAAAGACTGTGGCCCCCCTCTGTGGGGCATTTCAGAGCAGACTGTCTCTGGGTCAGACATGCACCCCGGGAAAGGTGGGGAACACAGTGGTCATTGCCAGAAGGGTGAGGGAGACTGGGGTGGTAGCTTGGCAGCAGAGTGCTGACCTTGCCTGGGTTCCATTCCTGGCACACCCCCCAAGGGGCTGATGGGGGTTTTGGGGTGCTATGTTCTTCAGCTTCACCTAGGTGGTGGTGGTGGGGTTTGCTCACCTGATAATATGACAAAGTGACCCATGAGCTTTACATCCCCTGGAAGCTGGAGGGGCTGGGAGGGGCTGGAGGAGCTGACAGACTCCCCACCTCACTGCCAGATGCCCAGGAAGGCTAGGGAGGGGGTGGGGGAAGGGGCCCCAGGGGTAGGGACAGTCCTCTGCAATGTCCTACTTTCCCTGTGCCTGGCGGGAGGGGAGTGACCGAAACCAGCAAACCTCACACAAAGCCCTTTATCAGAAGGCCGCAGGGCTGGGCCAGGCTGCCCGCAGGGCCCTGGAGAGAGGCTCTGGTGGGGCACAGCCCCAGGCAGCTACTGCCAGCCTGTCGCCTCAGAACCAAGCTCTGCTGCGGCCTGCTGGGAGCGGACACAACGGGGGAAGGGGGTTCTAATCCCTAAGCTCTGCTCTGGGCCATCCAGGCCCCACAGGGGATCATGAGTGCAATTTCCTCATTGTCCTGGTCACCACCAAGGCCCAGAACAAAGTGACCAAGGCAGCCAGGGCGGCCTCCATTCCACGGCCGGCCGTAGAGGAAGACCCGGACTCAGACAGCTCATGGTGACACCTGGCTCCAGAGTCCGGGTCTGACAGGTTGAGGGCCCCAGCCCAAGCCCCAAGGCCTGCACCTGCGACACTGGAGGGGCTTTGCCAGACCTGGGTTCCCCCACCCCCACCCCGCAGGAGGCAGAGAGCTGCAGCCCCATTTCCCGCACATTCAAATCCAAACCACGCAAGGCCCGCTGTGCCTATCTTGAGGGGCAAAGAGCAAAGATAACACCCCACCCCACCAGGGCAGGTCACCATCAGATCTGCGGGGGTGGGCGAAGGTGGCAGGTGCACACCTGGTCTGGGAACAGAGCCTAGAGGGGTCTGGCAGCAGCCCTGAGCCCTGCGAATGTGGACACAAGAGCGAGCAGCACCTGAGTGCAGCAGCACCTGAAGGCGGCAGACTCGGCGAAACCCAGCCAGAGATTCGGGCGGGGGAGAGCGGGTGGGCTGAGTTGGGGGCATGGCGGTGGGGGGAGACTGCCCTCCCTTCTGGCCTGCAGCTTTCCACAGGGCAAGCACATCCACGGGAGGAATAGAGTGCGATGTTCTCGGGGTGCGGCCCAGACCCAGCCGCCCTACACTGCCCACGCCCACCCCCACTGGGCGGGGGAGGAGGGGAAGCCCAGGCCGCCAGCAAGAGGGTCAGGCTGAGCTGTGGAGGGTCACTCCACCCCAGAGTCCACCCCAGAGTCAGGGGTGCCGGGAGACGAGTAACAGTGTGCAAGTGACTTTTGCGGCATTAGCCAGAGCAGGCTCCCGGGGACCCGGGCTTGGCCACTGGCCGCTGGCTACAGGCCCACCCCAGCCCCGGATGGGAGGCCGGCGGGAAGGGCCCGACTCCCTGGCCGTGACTTGGAAGGAGACGGCTTCCTGCTGGCAACCTCTGCGGCCGCCCCGCTGGGCAATGGGAGAAACAGCTGCTGGGGACACCCGGGGCCTGCGTCTGGCCAGGAAGTGACTCGCTGTGAGCCAGCAGGACGAAGAGGAGGCGGTGGATATGCAAGGGAAAAGGGGCTTGGGGGCTGGGGGCAGGGGGCTCCAACTGGGAGGGAACTAGAGTCCAGGGCAAGAACCACCTGGACAGGGATGGCCCAGTGTTGTTCAGAGGCCGAACAAACGGAGCCGGGGTCCCTCTGGCCCAGTACCCGCAGCCTCTCAGCATCCCCACCTCACACTGTGGGGGACCAGCAGAGCCCAGGGGGCTGCACACTCCTGGTTTCCACCAGTCTCGCAGAGACTGCCTAAGGAGTGCCCCCCCCCCCCCCACCCCGCGTGTCTATCCCCTACCCGGCAACACTGAGCAACCTGTGGACAGGGCAAGCAGTTCTCCCTCTGTGCCTGCCAGTTCCCACAGGGAAAGAGGCTGATCTGTGCTCCCCTTCTGCCTGAGCTCACCTCTCCCAGCCCATGGACCTCAGGGCCTTTGTACCTCCTTCTTCCCTGACCTATTCTTGGTCCCATCTCCAAAAAAGTGCTCACATTCCCCTGCCTGCCTTCACTCCACTCTGCAGGGAGGCAGTAGCTCTGATTCTCTCCTGGACCAGCCCAGTCCTGGACCCCCTGAGGTCACAACACAGGAAGACCTCAGACACTCCCTTTGCAGCCTGGGTTCCTGGACATGCCCCTCCAGGAGGGGAGGGTCAGAGTTGTGGTCAGGCCCTAGGGATCCTAGAGGGCAGAGGTCAAAGTCCTCCCCAGCCTCTCCCCCATGCTTCCCTACCAGCCTGGGGGCAGGGGGCGGGCAGCTCCAGTGAAAGCAGTTTGCCCTGCACGGGCTGAACCAAGTTCGATTCTCAGCACCTCAGTACTGATCCCTGAGCACCAGGTTTGTCCCAAAAATGAAGAGGTGGGGAAAGTCTCTGGCTCCCCAAAACTGAGGAAATCAGTCATTTCCGCAAGACATTCTGGCACTTGGGAGAGAATCTTTGGGTGGCCTGGGGTGGTAAGGCCAGTCCCCTCTGAGTGTCATGCCCTAGAGCTGAGGGAACACGGCTGGAAGGGCTGACTGCCACTGCGCTGTGTGCTCGAATCCCGATGGGAAACCGGACCTGTGGCCACGGGGGACTGCCAGGGAGGCACCGCACAAAAGGGCAACTGGGCAGCAGGGCTGACCTCGGGCACTGGTCCGGAGGGCAAGAGCCACACCATAGACTCGGCTGTTCTCATGCTCCCATGTTCACAGCCACATCCTGCCACCAGCATCTTGGGGACCCGAGCCACAGAATTTGTGAGGGTCTCCAGGAGACTGCAGGCAGCCAGGGTCGGGGGGGGCTGGAGCTCTCAGGCAAGAACATTCGCAGGGAGTGAGACCCACAGGGACACTGGACACAGGCACGTGCTCGGTCTCCAGTGACACCAGCCAGGCACAGCTGCAGGGGTAGGTTCTCTATGATGGAGTATCAGAATCAAATCTGGCAGAGTGGTCACTGCCCACAACCCAGCGCTGGCCAGTGACCACCTCATCAGCTGGGGAAGAGGGTTTTCTCCCCTGGCAAAGGCCCCACCCACCAAATCTGCACCTAGAGGCTTGGCCAGCTGGCACCAGAGGGCTTTCACAGGGACTCAGCCATGTGTCCGCGCAGGGACCCACACGGTCCAGAGGAGCCACCCACCCGCCACAGGGACTGAGGTAGAAACTGAGGCTCAGGAAGGCCAGCCACTTGCCAGTTGTCACACAGCTGAGAGAGGGAGCGCTACGGGGCCCAGACACCCTGGCTCCAGCACATGTGCCCCCAACACTCCCCTGCTTCACCTCACTCACTGCTGCATAGATCCTGGGCAGTACCAGCCTGCCTGGGCTCCACGGCCCCACTTAGGCGGGCACTGAAGGGGTCTCACACTAACCATTCCCCGACCAGACGCCCACTCTCCATCCTTCCCCATCCTGAATCTTCAGGCGACCCTTTGGAAACCTGTCCAGGACGCCACCCCCACCCCCACCCCCACCCCCACCCCCAATCAGGATCTCAGTCCATCCACTCTCCTGACTTCCTGGCCAGGGACCTCCCATCACCCACCACAGGGCAATCACGGGATCACCGCAGGAGGCTGATTCCAGGCGGGTGCCAGAAGCCGGTGTCGTCCCAGGGTCAGTGCCCAGCAATGGCCAGTGACCGAGTCCCTTTCAAAGGTCAGGCAGGCTGTATGCCGGGTGGGGATTTCGGGCAGAAAAGTTCCCAAGAAACTCCTATCCACGTGGCACACAAATTCCAATGGGGAGGCAGCCCACCACCAGGCTGGGACAGGCAGGAGAAAACGCAGAGGCAGAGCAGAGGGAGGGAGGGAGGGAGGAGCAGGAGAGGGTGGGGAGCAGGATTCCAGGCAGGGGCCGTAGGAAGGTCACGGCTGGGGGGATGGGGCAGGGGCACCTGAAGGTGGGGGGGCTCAGTAACTGGGACCCCAGCGAACTCCAACCTGAACTCCAGCTCTCCCCCACAACCCCCCTCCCCACGGGAAACCCCTCCTCCCAGTTCCTGCCCTTCCAAGGAGTCCGTACCAACCAACCAACGGACAATCGGTCCTGCCCAGGGAGTGGCCTGGCCAGCCAGGCTGGGCTTCCAGGAACAGCGGCTGGTAAGAGGGGGCAGGAGCGCTGGCTGAACCGGCTCAGCCCAGGGCTGCCTTTCCGGGTGTCCCTAGAGTAGGAGAATCAGGGGCCCCTTCAAGACTGAGGTGGCAGTGCCATGCACCTGGCTGACCACAAAGAGGTGACCCAGTGGGGGTGGAGGGCGGGATCGGAGTGCGCAAGGGGGGGAGGGGGTGTGCTGAAACCCAGAATTCAAAGCCCAGCCCCACAACTTAAGATCACTGGGCAGTTTCACAGCACGAACCCAGAAGTCACAGCAGGGGGCATCTAAGGAGGGCTGGGCGCGCTTTAGGGGTGTCCACTGGACTCTGCACTGGGGAGGAAGCAAGCTCTCCTCCCCCCTCCCAATGTCCACTTCGGAACCCTGCCCAGCAGTAAGTCCCACCGGGGCTTTCATCTGAGCCCTGGTTTTGGGGGGCCACACCCGGCAGTGCCCCAGGAGGTACCTCCCCCGGGTGCTGGAGGGCCGTGGGGGGTCGGGGATCAAACCTAAAACTCTCTCTCCCTGACCCGGCTTTAATATTTAACCCTCGGGAACAACCTCAGACCCAGCCTCAGGTCTGACCTTTGCCCCCCTCGGCCACGCCCACGTTTGATCCCATAAAACTTGCCCCCCCACAGCTCAACCCCCTCCCCCCCACTCATCTGCTCCCCGGCTGGGGGGGTTCTCACCCCAGGGCTGTGACCTCACGTGGACGTCCCCGCCCCTCATCTGATTCACCAGAAACCCCCTTTCCTGGCGCTCCCGAGACACCCCCCGCCCCCGAAACGCGCCCCCACATCGAACTTCGAACTTTGCGCTCCCCTTCACCACGCCCCCCTTCGCCAGCACAACCTCTGACCTCCCCCCCAGCCCCGCCCTCCCCCTCAGACCGGAACCCCCCGCCGCACCTCCGACCCGACCCGACCCTCCGCGAGTGAACCTTGACCCCAGCGGCCCCGCCCCCTCGTCGCGCCGACGACCTCCCCCCCCCCCACCGCTACCGCCGCCCACCGCCCGGCGCGCCCCGACCCCTCGGGACAGACCCTCAGCCTACCGGCTCGGCGCCGCAGTCGCTCGCGGCCTGACTGCCCGGCTCGGAACGCGGCCTTCCGCGCCGCCTTCAGCCCCCTCGCGCCGCCGCCAGCGCGGCCACTGCCGCCGCCATGTTGAATCCCCAACGAACATCCGGGGCTTTCGCCCCCTCGCCGCCCGCCTGTCCCCATAGCAACGGTGCCGGCCGGGCGGGGGCGGGCCGCGGGGGCGGGGCGGGGCGCGCGCTCCGGCCGCCGATTGGTGCGGATCAGCCAATCGGAGCCCTTCCGAGGGAAAATGCCCAGCGGGGATTGGAAAATTTGGAAAAGAGGACTGGGAGGCCGGCTCTGGACACTCTCGGGTTCTTAAAGGAAAATGACGACTCCTCCTCCTAACGCCCACCTTTTCCCTGAAGGAGTCAGAGGGTGGAAGGCAGAAACGGGTCCTACGGGCCAAAAAAGGTCTTCCACGCGTTCACTGTTAGGCCAGACTTCCTGGCCAGGTGCTTTGCTTGCATTGTCTCCTGGATACTCTATTGTATCATTGATACCTATTTGGTATATAAACTGAGGCTCCAAGAAGCAACCCAATTGTCTCAGGATAGAAAAAAGTATATAATGAGTTTTGGGGGTTTTATTTGGGGGGGGGGCTGCTTTTTGGGTCACATCCAGCAATGCCCAGAAGTTACTCCCGGTGATGCTCAGAGATTGTTCCAGGCTCTGCACTCCTGGAATTACGCCTGGCAGTGCTCCAGGGGTCCATATGGAATACAGGGGATCAATCCCTAGTCAGCCACATGCGAGGCAAACGACCTACCTGCTGTACTACCGCTCTGGCCCCAGAAAGTATATGATGAGTTTTGAAGGATGGTTTGAGTCAGGAAAGTTGATCTAGAACCAAGATACCATTTGAACAAATTAATTATTTTTAGTGGTTTTATTTTATCCTTCATTTTGGGGAGGAGGGGGACACCAGGCAATGCTCTGGGCTTACTCCTGGCTCTGAGCTCAGGAATCACTCTTGGTGATGTTCAGGGGACCGTATGGGATGCCGAGGATCAAACCTAGGTCAGCAGGTGCAAGGCAAGTGCCCAAATTGCTGTACTATTGCTCTGGCCCCACATTTATGATTCTGAAATACAAAGTCGCTGCACCCTCACTAGCATCAGAGTGCCCCCCACCCTCCACCCAAGTTCTTATGTCACTTCTAGTCTGCCTCTTCCTTCCCCTCCACTCCCCATCCCCACTGTTGGTAATCTCAGTCTGGTAATTCAAGGTCAAGGGTTTGTCATTTAATAACGTCTTTCCCTTGTTTTGTTTCCCGTCAACCACAGATGAGTGAGATCATCCGGTATTTGTCCTCCTCCTCTTATTTTGCTCAACATGCCCTTCTGTAACATCGAAATGGCACTAAACTGCAAGATTTCATCTTTTCTTAGAGTTGAGTAAGATTTCATTGTGTATATATACCACAACTTCTTTATCCATTCATCTGCCTTTAATGGGCTTTTTATAGGTAACTTAATTATTCTTAGTTTGGAGGGGATGTTGGACCATACCTGGCAGTGCTCAGGGTTTACTTCTGGCTCTGAGCTCAGGGATCATTTCTGACAGTGCTCCAAAGATTTTATAATAGTGTTATAATAGTGTGGGGGGAGTGGGGGAAGGAGGCAAACCCAGATTGGCCACTTACCAGGAAAGTGCCTTTTTCCTGGCCACTGTTATGGGTTTTGTTTGCTTTTGTTTGGGTTGTTTTGTTTTGTTTTTGACTCTGCACTCAAGAATTATTCCTGGCGGAGCTTTCAGGAACCAGGATTGAACGGAATTGAACCTGATTTGACCACATGTAAGGCAACCACCCTACTTGCTGTACTGTCTCTGTAGCCCCTGTTTTTGAAAAGGAAGTAGCACAACAATCCTATAAAAATCTGACTTTTCCCACTTGAAGATCTTTGTACTTTGTTGTTCCTTCGGTCTGGAATATTTCTCTGCAGGGAGGTCCTCTCCTTCAAATGTCCCCTTATTAGTGAGACGGCATCCACCCTCCCAGCTACAACTGCAGACCTCCTTCACACATGCTACAAAGCCACTTCCCTTCTGGCTTCTCTTATCTGTCTCTGCTCTAACCACCTTGGCCCAGATTTGTAATCAGCACTCATGGGGCTTATGGTTTGGGGCTGTCTCTCCTGCTAAATGTCAGCTCCATGAGAACTTGAATTTCAGTGTATTTGCCTGGCGGTGCCCAGCCCCTGGCATTATTAGCATGTTGATGCTCAGTAAACATCTGTTAAACTGGATGCAGTGGAATTCTACCTCCTCCGAAATACTATTAAATGTTTAGGAGTTCCCTCTGTCTGGGCACAGTATCTACCACACAGTAGGCATTTAATTAATGTCTGCAACAGCAAATGAATGCATGGTTGCATGGTGAGTCATTTCTTTCCCTGTACATCTCTTGACCTTTTAAGAGAATGGAAAATATATTTATTTTTAAATGGCCTGGGGCCAAAGCAATAGGACAGTGGGTAAGGCACTTGCCTTGCACTCAGCTGACCTGGATACAATCCCTGGCACCCCATATGGTTCCCTGAGTCTGCCAGGAGTGATCCGTGAGGACTGCTGGGTGTGGCACCCCACCAAAATAAAATTACCCATCTTAGGCCAGACAGTATAAAGAGTAAAGCTCTTGTCTTTCATGCAGCCAACGTGGGTTCAATCCCTGGAACCCATACGGTTCCCTGAGCACTTTAAGGAGCAATTACTGAGCACAGAGTCAGGAATTAGCCCTGAGCACCACCAGGTGTGGTTCCAAAACAAAAACAAAAATTCTGTTTCTCTAGGCCAGGGATGCAGCTTACTCACAGAGCACTTTACCCTGCATGTGTGAGCACCTGGCTTCGATCCCCAGGGTGGAGGGAAAATTTGTTTCTCAGATGTAGGGACCACAGCCAGCAATGCTTACACATGGGTGCAGGTCAGGAATGCTGGAATCAGAGTTCAACTCCAGGATCTTGCTTATGCTAAGCATTGCTTTATCACTTGAACTATCTCCCCAGCCCCCCAGCACCAGCTGCACCACCAGTTTTTGTTCCATTGTGTTTTGGAGAATTACTTCATCATGCTCGGAGGTGCTCAGTAGATGCTTGATGTTGCAAGGCAGGGGGGTTCACTTTTGGTGGTGCTCGGATGAATGTGATGCCAGGATTAAACCCAGCCTCTTGAATGCAATGATGTCCTTTGAGCCATTTTCCCAGTCCAGTAATTTTTGGGGGGCCGAGAGGGTTGTGTGATACTGGACAGTACTTAGGGTTTACTCTTACTTTGCTCTCAGGCATCACTCTTGTCAGGGATCTGGGTACCATATGCAGTGCTTGGGATCAAACCAGGGTTGGCCATGTGCAAGGCAAGTGCCCAACCCATTGTATTATCTCTGGTGCCATCTTTTGAAAAAGGCAGTTACTAGAGGCAGAGCAGTAGAATAGCAGGGAAGGCACTTGCCTTGTATTTAGCTGACCTGGATTGGATCCCTGGCATCACATATGGTCCCTTGAGCCCCACCAGGAGTGAGTGCAAAGCAAGGAGTAATCCCTGAGCACTGACAGATGTGGTACACCCCTTACACTAAAAAAAGAAAAGAGAAAAAGTCAATTACAAGGGTCTGAGAGACACTACTGCAGGTAAGGCTCTTGCCTTGCATACAGCCAAACCTGGTTTGGTCCCTGGTACCACAGATAATCCCCTGAGCCCACCAGGTGTGATCCCTGAATGCAGAACCAGGTGTAAGCCCTGAGCACTGCCAGGTGTGACCCCCTAGAAACAAACAAACAAAAAAAAGAGAGCTACAGATTTATAAATATCATTGGCATCTTTCCATGTCATTAAATATTCTTCAAAAACATTCATTTAATAGCTGTGTAAGATGCCATCCTACCAATGAACTCTAATTTGTTTAACCACTCTTTCTTGTTGAACATCAAAACTTTGATAAATATTATGCCATTATAAATATTACCTCCCCCCTCAAAAAAATTTTCCAAGCTGCTAAGTACTGGCACGCATCGCTAATCATCTCCTTTGAATAGATTGCCCAGAAATGGAAGTGCTAGGTCAAAGGAAATGTACATCTTCAAGATTTAACCCTAGTAACAGTTCCCCAGATGCATCACACACAGAACTGAGCCGCGTAATTTTGACAAGGGCTGTGATTATCCCTGTTTCCCAGAGGAAGCTGAGGCTTAAAGAAGGAACTGAAATTACTCAGTCACAACGCTACCAAGTAGAAAGTCACACCGGCTTCCCCAGCCCTCACTTGAAGCTTGACTCCTGACCCTCTGCTGCCTCCCCGCGGTCGGGGCTGGGCATTGCCAGATTACTCTTCTACGGGCCACTGCCATTCAGAGGGAACGAGTCCTTACAGATTTCTCTCCAGCATCCAGTATCCTGCCAGCACAGCATCATCCTGTGCAATTTGGAAACCCATAGACATTATGGAAAACCTGGCTCTTAAAAAAACAAGACTTGTAGGGACCTTATAGATAGTATAGCGGAGAGGATCTTGCCTCGTATGCAGCTGAGCTGGGTTTGATCCTGGGCATCCCATATGGTACCCTGAGCATCACCAGGAGTGATTCCTGAGCACAGAGCCAGAAGTAAGCCCTGATCATCACTGGGAGTATCCCCAAAACAAAAATAAAACAAGCAAAAAACAAAAATCAAGGCTTATTACTGATATAACTAAAGTCACAGTGCTCAGAGGAGGCCAGACCAATCTCAGCTCTTAGGTGCCCTAACAGTTTTGCAGGGCGCTGAGACCTCTGTTGGGAATGGAGTAATGGTACAGTGGATAGGCTTTTGCTTTGCATGCAGCCGACCCGAATTTGATCCCCAGTACCCCGTATGGTACTCTGAGCAGCACCAGGAGTAATTTTTTTTCTTTTTGGGTCACACCTGGTGATTACGCAGGGGTTACTCCTGGCTCCTGTACTCAGGAGTTACTCCTGGCGGTGCTCAGGGGACCATATGGGATGCTGGGAATCAGGCCCGGGTTGGCCGCGTGCAAGGCAAACGCCCTACCTGTTGTGCTATCTCTCCAGCACTAGGAGTAATTCTTGAGTGCAGAGCCAGGAGTAATCACTGAGCATGACCGGGTGTGATCCAAAAAAGTTAAAAAAAAAAAAAGAGTCCTGATTGTTTCTTTGGACAGCTCACAAGTAGTCCTGGAAGGAGCCTGTGATAACCTGCTCTAAGCCTCAGATGGGCAACCATGCCTCTGAGTCCTGTCAGTCTCTCTCTAAACCTCTGCCTCTCATGTTCTTACCCAATGCTCCCCCTGGAACAGAATCCTTAGCCCTATTTAACAGACAGGGAAACTGAGGCATGGGATGAGGCATGGGATGGAGATTGCTCTCTGCTGAAAGTTTCTGTTTAGCACAAGTTTTGTTGGAATTTCCCTAGGAAGTCTGATTTCAAGGCATGGGGAAGGGTCAGAAGAGCTGACACAAGAAGCAGGTTCAGTTCCACCCGGGACTGCATGTACCTGAGCACCCATGGCGGTGGCCTGCGAGGTCCCCCAAGCACTGCTGGACCTGCACTTTAAACCCTCTGTCCGGTTAACAGTGGTTCACTGAGAGTGAACCTTGGACCCCTCGAGCACCCCAAAAGACAAAGCTGGTGTTTCTAAAGATTGTTCAGGGCCAGAGCAATAGTAGAGTGAGTAGGGCATTGCCTTGCACATAGCCGCCCTAGGTTCAGTTCCAGCATCCCATATGGTTCGCCCATAGCACAGCCAGGAGTAATTCCTGAGTACAGAGCCAGGAGTAACCCCTGAGCATTGCTGGTGTGGCCCCCAAACAGAAACAAACAAACAAACAAAAATAGGTCCTGGGACATATTGAGCTGTGCAAAAGAGAAGGCGGAAAGTATAGAGCCGCGCACCCCAAGGGACCCAGCCCTGGCAGCCAAAAACCTCCAGAATGCTACCTCCACCACGCTCGGCCGAGCCTCACCCACGAGTAAACCTATTCCTGGACATCTCATACCTCACATTCCAAGAGTAGCACACCACATTTGATGGGGTTTAAAGTAGAAGGCAACCAATTTTAGAAGGAAATATATATTTTTTTAAATTTTTATTAGTGAGACACCATGAGGTACAGTTGTAGACTTACAAATTTTTGTGCTTGGGTTTCAGTTATACAATGATCAAATACCATCCCTCCACCAGTGCCCATTTCCCACCACCACGGATCCCAGTATCCTCCCACTCCCCATCTCCCCCATCCCACCCTGCCTTTGTGGCAGGGCATTCCCTTTTGTTCTCTCTCTCCTCTTGGGTGTTGTGGTTTGCAAAAGAGGCATTGAGTGGCAATCATGTATTTTTACAACACACAAGACTCAACACTTAACAACATATTAGTAATCTATTATAGAAGGGCTTATTGGCCTCTGGGTAAAATACAACAATCTTCACACACTCTCCTCTAAGGAAAGGTTTTGGGAGCATTTTCAGCTGTTTATTCATAACAAACAATACAAAATAAATTATTTTGGTTCTGCTTTGGGGCGGGGGTTGGGGTTCGGTATGGAAACATCCAAAATATGATGATGGGAAGGTGTAATGGTGGTGGGATTGGTGTTTGAATATCAAATATAATCAAATATTGTGAACTACTTATAAAATCACGAATCACGAATCATGACCATCCTGTTATTCGTCGATTGCCTCGAGCAGGCCCCAGTAACGTCTCCTTCATCCTAGCCCTGAGATTTTTAAGAAAGTGCTATATTCAAGGCTCTTTAGGAGAATGAGACCCATCATTGTTACTGGTATTTGGCATATTGGGTATGCCACGGGGAGTTTGCCAGATTCTGCCATGTGGGCAGGTTACATTCGTTAGCCTGTCAGTTTGTCCAAAGTAGGAATAAGATAATAAGATGACATAATAAAAATGTCATCACTTATCACTTATCACTTAATCCCCATTATTCATCGATTTATTCGAGCGGGTGCCAGTAACGTCTCCATTCATCCCAATTGCGTGCTAGCATAGCCCAATGGTATCTGTTTGTTTTAGGAACATGTAGAGCCTCAAACCGATCATTTAGGGTCTTGACGAAGAAGTCTGACCATCTTATAGGTGGGCGTCCACGTGATCTTTTGATGTCTCGTGGAATCCAATCAGTAATGGCTCTAGTCCAGCGGTTGTCTGTAAACCTCATTACGTGTCCAGCCCATCTGATTTTTGATGTCTTGGCAAATGAGACAGCGTCCCTGATTCTTGAGCGTTGACGAAGATCAGAACTCCGGATTCTATCTCTCATTTGAGTGAATCATGATATTCCAAGCATAGTTCTTTCGATTCCTCTTTGAGAGACCCGAATAGTGTTCTCATCCTGTTTTCGTAGGGTCCAGGTCTCTGAGGCATATGTTAATGCAGGAAGAATAGTGGAATCAAAGAGATGTGCTCGTAGCTGGAGGTTCTTTGTCCTTTTAGTTATTTCTTCAATGCTCTTGAAGGCATTCCAAGCCGCTCTCTTCCTCCTGCGCAACTCAGGTGCCAGGTCATTCATCATGTTGATTTCTCGACCTAGGTATATATAACTGTTGCATTCGGAGATGGTGGTTCCGTTGAGAGCGAATGGAGCGTCAGGAACAAGGCTGTTTCTCATAAACATTGTCTTCGCAAGATTCAGCTGTAGTCCGACCTTTCCACATTCACGGTCAAAGTCATTCAGCATTTGTGCCGCTTGGTTGATGTTTGGTGTTATTAGAACGATGTCATCAGCAAAGCGGAGGTGGTGTAGTTGCCGACCATCTATCTTCACTCCCATGTTTTCCCATTCCAGCCGTCGCATGATGTTCTCGAGGGTGGCACTGAAGAGTTTTGGTGAAATGGTATCACCTTGCCGAACCCCTCTCTTGATATGGATGATTACTTCTTTGTAGAATGGTGAGATCTTGGTAGTGAATCCGCAATAGAGCTCACGAAGGATCCTGATGTATTGAGTTTGTACGCCCTGATTGGCTAGGGCTTCTATGACCGCTTCCGTCTCAACAGAATCAAAGGCCTTCTTTAAATCAATGAACGTTAGACAGAGTGGCATCTTGAACTCCCGAGATACCTCAATGAGCTTGGTTACTGTGTGGATATGGTCGATGGTACTGAATCCTTTTCGGAATCCAGCTTGTTCACATGGTTGTCCTTCATCTAGTGTTCTGCTAATCCTATTCAGGATGACTCGAGTGAATAGTTTGTAGATGACAGACAATAGGCAGATTGGGCGATAGTTGCCAATGTCGTGGATGTCTCCTTTCTTGTATAGTAGTACAGTCTTGCTGGTTTTCCATTGGGATGGAATCTTGCATTCAGATAGGTAGCGTGTGAAGAGTCGAGCCAATGTATTGATGAGTACTGATGGTAAGTTCTTCAGGTGTTCAGGTCTGATCTTGTCTGGGCCAGGTGCTCTTTGTTTCTTTACAGACGAGATGGCATGTTGGATTTCGGAAGGGAGAACATTGGGAACGACATATCCATCATGTGGTATGTGGTATGTGGGCAAGTGGATGTGGCTATTAAAGAGATCTGAGTAGAAGTCATGAATAATCTTCTCCATTGCCCTTCTGGAAGATGTGATAGATCCATCATGATGTCGGAGGGCAGTCATCTTGGTTTTGTAGTTGGTGAAGGACAGGCGGGCATTACGAATGTTTTTCCCAGCTTCTGCTGCATCTACCAGTACTGCTGCTCTCCTGTTTTTGAGGTCATCCTTGATGGCTTCTCTGCACTGTTTTGCCAGTTCGGACGTTTGCTTGTGGTTGCCTGAGGCACGTGCCAAGCCACGTTGGCGAATAAGTTCAAGAGTGTTCGAAGAAAGACGGTTTTTTGTGGTTATCTCTCTCTTGGCATTCCTCGCACAATCATGGAGGTGCTGAATCATTCGATCGTATTCCTCATCAATGTTGTCAATGACGGCATCTTCCCATGTTGCCGCAACAGAGCCAAAGAGTTCCCAGTTGGTGGTTGTTCTGGGAGTCCTCTTCTTAAACCTTGCATTCTTTTCTCCTCGTTCTGTGAGGTAGAATTTTGCACGAAGAAGACGGTGGTCTGATCCCGTTTGGAATTTTGGGACAACAGCAACATCGGTTAGGCAAAACCACTGATTGAATATGATGTGGTCTATTTCATTGTGGAACCGTCCATCGGGATACTCCCATGTCCAACGTTTAGATTCAGCCTTTTGGAACTGTGAGTTACCATGGAAGGTTTTGGTTGACATGATGAACTCAGACAGTCTGTCACCCTGTTCGTTCCATTCCAGGCCATGGGTTCCGATGTGGAGTTCATCGACTGATCTTCTTGGTCCTATCTTGGCATTAAAATCACCGACAATGATCTTGTAGAAGGTGTGATCATCTTTATAGAACTTCTCCAGCTCCATGTAGAATTTCTCAGTTTCTCTTTCACCATAACTGGATGTTGGTGCATAGACAACAAAGATAGAAACTGCCGGTAGTGAGCCACATTTATTCAAGTGTAATCGTCCGATTCGGGTTGTTAGGCATTCAAATGAATCAATGCTCGTGACTAAGTTTGTGTTGACAAGGATACCGACACCACCGACGCCTCTTTTATCACATGTTCCAAGGAACAGTTCTTCTCCAGTGTCGAAAACAGCATGATGGAATTGATGTCTTCTCGTTTCGGTCAGACCAATGATGTCGTACTTGATCTTTCGTGCTTGTACCATAAGGTCTTCAATGGATGCAGCAGATGCCAGGGAGCTTGTTGTGATAATCTCTGGATCCTGGCCTTTGTTGGGGTTACACGGCAGTTGGAGGGTGTAACTGTCTAGTTACTGACAGGTCCAGTCCCAAACCGTGCAGGTTTGGAGATCTCAGCCCCGGGTCCCACACACCTGGGTTCCTCTGCCAGTTCTGTTATGTCTGAGGCTTATCCAAGTGTGTGGAGAGTGGCCCCAGTAAGGCCTTGGTTGGGGCCTGCAGGTCTTCAGCTGTTGGGCCCTGGCGAGGATAGTCAGACACAGGGTAGGAGACTCTGCCTTGTGCTCTCCCGGGAGCTTGTTGTGATAATGTCATACTTATAAAAATAAAATACAATTTTTTTTTTTCTTTTAGAAGCAAGCTTCTTTTTTTTTTTTTTTTTTTTTTATTAGTGAAAAACCATGAGGTACAGTTATAGGCTTACAAATTTTGTGCTTGGGTTTCAGTTATACAATGATCAAGTCCCCATACCTCCACCAGTGCCCGTCATCCATCCCCATGGGTCCCAGCATCCCCCCCCCTCATCCCCCCCCCCGTCCCATCCTGTCTCTGTGGCAGGGTATTCCCCCTTGTTCTCTCTCTCTTCTTTTGGGTACTGTGTTTTGCAAGAGAGGCTTTGAGTGGCAATCATGTTTGGTCTATCGACTACTTTTAGCATGCTTCTCCCACCCTGGGAGGGCCCTCACAACACCCTTCATTTGGTAATCTCTTCTCTATCTGAGCTTCCTTTTCACCTAGAGACTGTGGCTGGCCTTCCATTCATGGAGCAAAATTCCTGGTACTAATCTCAGCCATTCCTGTGTGTCACTCTCACTTTTTGTTGCTTTATGTTCCCCAGATGAATGCAATCTTTCTGTGTCTATCCCGCTCTTTCTGACTCATTTCGCTTAACATGATACTTTCCATGTAGTACCACTTGTATGTAAATTTCATAACTTCATCTTTTCTAACAGCTACATAGTACTCCATTGTGTAAATGTACCAAAGTTTCTTTAACCAGTCATCTGTTCTTGGGCACTCAGGTTTTTTCCAGATTCTGGCTATTGTAAAGAGTGCTGCAATGAACAAACAATTGCAGATGTCACTTTGACTATACCTTTTTGCCTCTCTGGGATATATTCCCAGGAGTGCTATAGCTGGGTCAAATGGCAGATCAAATTCTAATTTTTTGAGAGTCGTCCATACTGTTTTCCAAAAGGGTTGGACCAGCCGGCATTCCCACCAGCAGTGAAGGAGGGTCCCTTTCTCGCCACATCCGCGCCAGCACCGGTTGCTTTTGTTCTTGTGGATGTGGGCCAGTCTCTGTGGTGTGAAATGATATCTCATTGTGGTTTTGATCTGCATCTCTCTGATGATTAGTGATGTAGAGCATTTTCTCATGTGCCTTTTTGCCATTCGAATTTCTTCTTTGCGAAAGTTTCTGTTCATTTCCTCACCCCATTTTTTGATGGGGTTGGATAAAATACAATTTTTAAAAAAAGCATAAAGCCACAGTCTCACGCCCAGGCCTGGACCCACAGGAACACAAGCCCCATCTGTGGCCACACAAGGACAAAGACAATCCTAATCTGGGACAAAGAGATGGTAGAGTGTGTAGGGTTTTTGCCTTGCAAGTGGCTGACCCAGGTTCAATCCCCAGCACTCCATATGGTCCCCTCAGCCCTGTGTGATACCAGAGTGCAGAGCCAGGAATAAGCCCTGAGCACTGTTGGGTGTGGCCCAAATTACTTCCCAAAGTTCTTTCAATGTGGTGGGACTAAGTATGGACTTTATTAATAACACATTACTCTTGGTTCATTGAATATAATAAGTTGCCCGTTTAAAGTAGGGTTTTACTAGTTGAGTGTGAAGTTTATGGAAACTGAACTATCTGGACTGGAGCAATAGCACAACGGGTAGGGTGTGCCTTGCACATGGCCGACCCAGGTTTGATTCCTAGCATCCCATGTGGTCCCCTGAGCACTGCCAGGAGTAAGTCCTGGGTGCAGAGCCAGGAGTAACCCCAGAGCATCACCAATGGTCCAAAACGAAAAAAAAAGAAACTGAACTATCTTTGCAAATTTTCTGTGATCTAAAATTGTTCCCCAGAACTGGAAAGATAGTACAGTGGGTAGGGTGCTTGCTTCCATGTGGCTGACTCAGGTTCGATTCCTTCATCCCACATGGTCCCCTGAGCCCCATCAGGATTTATTCTGGAGTGCAAAACCAGGAGTAAGCCCTGAGTACTGTCAGGTGTTACCTCCCCTGCCCCCTACCAAAAAAAAAGTCAAACAAAAATAAATAAAATTAAAAAGTAGATCATAAAAGCTCATGCCATATGATAGGGCTGAAGCGATAGCACAGCGGTAGGGCATTTGCCTTGCGCACAGCCAGCCTGGCCAAGCCGGGTTCGATTCCTCCACCCCTCTTGGAGAGCCCGGCAAGCTACCGAGAGTATCTCGCCCGCATGGAAAAGCCTGTCAAGCTACCCATGACGTATTCAATATGCCAAACACAGCAACAACAAGTCTAAAAAAATGGAGACATTACTGGGCCCGCTTGAGCAAATGGATGAACAACGGGAGGACAGTGACAGTGAAAAAAAATTTAAGATACAGGGACAGAGTGATAGTACAGCAGGTAGGGCACTTGCCTTGCCCAGGATTAAACCCAGGTCTCATACATCAAGGTATGTGCTCTGCTACTGAGCCACATCCCTGGAAAATAATTAAATACGTATTTAGGGGTCAGAGGGATAGTACAAGGGTTAAGGCATTTGCCGTGCACATGGCTGACCCCAAGTGTGATCACCAGCACTGCACTACACATGGTCTCCCAAGCATTACTAGAAATGATCCCTGAGTCCCCTTAGTTGTGGCCCCAACCCTCTCCACTTCATACAGTGGATCACCATCAAGAGCTCTGAGGGAGATTAAGACAGGGCAGGGGGGAGGGAAAGGGGGCAGGCGGGGATCTTTGCTTTGTTTTCCTTCTCTCCCCTCCTCCCTTCTCCCTCTCTCTTCACATGTTGCAGTTATTACTATTGTTGCATTGACCAGGGATCACACACAGGCCTGGCTTGTGGGCTCACACATTTTTGGGGGAAGTTGTTTTGTTTTGGGGGTCACACAAGGCAGTACTTAGGGCTTAGTCCTGGATCTGGACTCAGGGATCACTCCTGACAGGCTCTGGGGACCATATGGAATGCCTGGGATTGAACCTGGATCGACTGTGTGCAGCGCAAGTGTCCTACCTGCTGTACCATTGCTCCAGCAGCTGGAGCTTGAACGTTCTTTTTTTTTTTTTTAACTCAACAACATAATCTTTATTTCTTTTACAGTTTTTCATTTCTAAGAATAAAATTTCTACATGGTACCTCCTAATTCTTTATTTGAAAAACATCAATGCCTACCATATTTTATGACTTATTTTACTTTATTTTATTTTTTTTATGTAGGAGTACTGCTATTTATTCAGCCACTGATTAGCTGATTGAATTGGGCATGAACTCCACCTTATTTTTTTCATAATTTTATTTATTTTTTCTTCTTATATTTATTTATTGAATCACTGTGGGAAAAGTTACAAAGTTTTCAGGTTTAAGTCTCGGTCATACAATGATCAAACACCTTTCCCTTCACCAGTACTCATTTTTCACCAAGAACCCCAATATACCCCCCTCCGACCCCTCCCAATGCCTGTGAGGCAGATGATTTCTACTTAACTCTTCTCTACATTGATTACATTCACTATTTCGACAAAAGATGCACCATTATTGTTTATAATCCCCCCCCAACAATCAGAATTGCTGAAAAGGCATTGTGAAATACTTTGTTTTCTATAGCTGGTTATGAGAATCATATAATGTCACGTGGCCATAATAGCCACCTAGCGATTTTGGATTTCTGCAAAGAGCCAGATAATTACGAGATTGGTTTCTGTGTGTCTGGTGTTATGGCCATGCCGGAGAGCCGCTTGTGGGGGGCAACTCGTGACCTTGGTAGAGCATGAAGGACGAGCCGGTACTGCCCCCCTTCCCATGAGACTCCAGTTGCCCCGTCACCGCCAGCTCATACCTGGCTTTCCTATAAGCTCTGAGGCGGCGGCCACCTTGCTGCTGGGGGGGAAAAAGGCAGAAGGGAACAACACCCTTTCCCTCTCAGGGAGGCATGGCACCATAGTTTAACACATGGTCCATTCGCTTTATTGCCGCAAGCTGCTGTGCTCTGGATTAAGTCCTTTTGCCTCTGGAGCCATGGCCCTGCCGGAGAGCCCCTCGTGGGGGGCAACTTGTGACCTCGGTAGGGCGTGAAGCTTGAACGTTCTTAACTGTGATACTCACCAGGAGATGGCTGCAGAGCTCCTGCATAAGTCTGCAGTGCTTGTACAAACCTGGTTGTGGTGCAGCTGAAAATCAGACAGGATCACACACGTGGTGCCACAGGGATTTGAACTCGTGACCACACCCTTACAAGTCAGGTACCATAAACCCTTGTGCTATTCCTCTGGGTATTAGGGGGGTTGTGCATCTGAACCCGGTGGGCAGGCAAGGCCTCATTGAGAAAGTGAATGTGAGCAAAATCCTCAAGGAGGGTGGAGCCAGTGGATGGAAGTGTGTCCAGCAGGGGGTGCTCCAGAACAGAATGGGGGAGGGGGTGACCTGAGCTACTGGAGCAGTGAAGGGGAGGCTAGAGCAGTGAATGGAATCAATGGTGGGAGGTGTGGGGAAGGTGTGGGCTGGAATGGCTCTGACCTTCACCCCAGGGGACACAGAGGCACAGGAGGACTTAGCACGGAGAGACTGAGCCAGGGGCCCCCAGGTCACAAGATTTGTTGCTGGGGACCAGCTGTGGGGTGGGCACTGGAGTCAGGCCAGAACAGTAGCAGATAAACTGCTTGGCCCCACCATCCTGGGTAGAGTTTACAGGCAAATCCAGGAGAACCCAGAGCCAATTGATAAATGTCTTTATTTTTGGTTTGTCTTCCAATGTCGGGGATTGAACCCAGCGGCTTGCATGCCAGGCAAGTGCTTTAGTGTTGAGCCACTGGCCTTGACGCGTCAATTGAATGTGGCATGTAAGAAACACAAAGGGACTGAGGACACCACCAGGGCATCCCAAAGTGGCCCTCTGGAGCGCTCAGCTCTAGCTGGAGGAAGAGACGGAAGCTCTTAGGGGACCAGAGCCTCCAGCAGCCACGGGCCCATGCTTTGAGCCCAGTGGCTGTTGAGTCCAGGTCAGTCCAGCCATCACTGTCTGTGGTCCCCGCCTCTGTCCCGGCCGCCATGCGTGCACTGGGTGACACCCCAGGCGTGTCCCTCAGCCACATTCCCCTGGCCACAGAGTTATCTGCATCACTCATAGTCATTCATTGTCACCCATGTATTGTGTCACTGGCATCAGCACTTGTCTTGGGTGGGGCTGGAACATGCCTGGAGGCTGGCAGGACAGTGGGGGGTGGTCAACCCTGACCCCAGTGTGGGTAGGGCTAGGATGGGGGAGCTCAGACCTCCCCCTGTTCTGCTGCCCTGCCTGAAAAGGGGTCAGGGAGGAAGTGAAGAAGCCAGGTGGCCTTTGTCTACCTTTGAGAACCCCACTCCCCACAGTCCACGGGGACAGCCACCAGTGGACAAGACAGCAAACATGCCCAGGAGGGCATAGGAGTTAGAGGGGCAGTGGGCGCAGAGGAGTTGGGGGCTGGACGGAAGGAGAAGGGGTGGTGTGGAGGAGTTGAGAGATGCCCCAAAGGTGACAAAGATCCTTTAGGCAGGCCTGCTGGAAGAGCAAGGAACCTTCTAGAAATTGCTAGAAGCAGGTGTGCTTTGCCAGTGGATGAAGAAAGAGCCCAGCCTGGGGTCAGGGCTCCATGTCACCTGTCACCTGGTCTTCTCTTTGCCCTTTCAGAATGAAAAATATCCTCCAACCCCCGGGCCAGAGAGAGAGTATAGTGGGCAGGGTACTTGATCTGTACCAAGATTACCTCAGTTTGATCCCTGGCACCCCATATGGTCCCTGAGCCCTGCCAGGAGTGATTCCTGAGTGCAGAGCCGGGAGTAAGCCCTGAGTACCGCCAGGTGGGGACCAAACCCTCCGAAAACAAACCAACCAAAAAACAAAAGAGAAACAAAGGGCCAAAGAGATAGTACAAGCAGGTAGGGCACTTATCTTGCGTGTGGGTGACCCAGGTTCAGTCCCCAGCACTCAATAGGGTCCCCTGAACCCTGCCAGGATAAGCCCTGAGCACTGCTGGATGTGGCCCTCAAACAGAAAACCAACCAACCCATCCCCACAGCCTCCACCTACTCTCTGACTATGCTGTGACCCCTTGATGCCAGGGGTCCAGCCCTGTCCCTGGGATCCTGGCACTGCTGTCCTCAGCCAGCTGAGAGCACCTCCCTAAGCTCAGATATTAGATCCCCGTGAGATCTCTCTAACCCTGGCACCTCCACCATGCACGTGGCTTCCTGTTCCTCATTTTGTCATTTTCTTTTTGTGTTTCTTTCTTTTTTGGCTTTTTGGGTCACACCTGACGATGCTCAGAGGTTACTCTTGGCTTTTCACTCAGGGGTTACTCCTGGTTCTGCACTCAGGAATCACTCCTGGAAGTGCTTGGGGGACCCAATGGATGCTGGGGATCGAACCTGGGGTGACCACGTGTAAGGCATCCCCCATTTTTCAAAGCACAGATCACCCTTGACCCTGAGTGGAGTGGACTTTCAATATGCTGAAGGGAACATCAGCCCCGTGAAAGCAAAGATCTGGGGTGCTGTCTGCTCCCCAGTATTGGGTGGGGTGGGGCCCAGCGGACACAAGGTGGACACCTGAGACATCCAGGCTGAGGGCCAAAGAGATAGCAGAGGGTAGGGTGTTTGCCTCACATATGGTCGACCTGAATTGGACCCTGGCATCCCAGAGGGTCCCTGGAGCACCACCAGGAGTGATTCCTGAGTTTTGAGCCAGGAATAACCCCTGAGCACTGCCAGACCAAAGCCAAACAAAACAAAAATAAAAAAGAGAAAGAAAAAGAAATCTGGGCTAAATAATGAAGGATGAAGGGGAGGAAGGAGGGAGGAGGGAGCACATGGCCTAGGAGCTGCTTGTCAGCCAGGCCACAGGCCGTGCTGGTGGGATGAGCTTCTGCTCCCTGGGCCGGGACCCTGTCTTGTCTCCTGTCGGAGTGCTGTGCCACTGTGTCACACCCTCCCTAGGTCCTGGGTCCCCAGGGTGGAGCAGGAGGAGATGGCCCCACAGGCATTGGCAGGAAATGGCAGAGTCCAGGAACCACAGCGGAATGTGTCTTTATTCCCGAGGTCCAGGGCACCACAGCCAGTGGGTGCTACCCGGGACCTGCCCCGTGTCACTCGGTCACTCTGATGGTCCCAACAGTCAGCGGGGGCCCCCACAACTCTGGTGGGGGACAGCTGCTCCAGCTTCCACCCCGCATGCACGTGCACGGCCTCCAGGGGAGTCAGGGCCCCGCCCTAGCTCCCGCCCGGACCTGGCAGTGCCTCACACCAGCCTGGGCAGCAAGGCTGGGTCCGTCACAGAGGGGACCCCTGGTCTCTAGAGGTACAGCATCCGGCCCTGCAGAGGTCTCACTACCCAGATGTCATCCACAATCTTCCCATCCTGCAAGGGGGAAAGAGAAGGCCGTGAGGGGCAAGAGCCCAGACTCGGGTCAGAGCCGTAGTACAGCAGGCAGGACACTGACCTTGCTCAATACCAACCCAGGTTCAATTCCCGACATCCATATGGTCCTCAGAGCCCCCAGAATCAGCCCTGACCGCAGCCTGGTGCAGCTCCCAACCAAACAAAACAACGCACACACACACACACACACACATTCACACACACACACACACACACACACTGACACACACACTCTCTCTCACACAGTTACACACACATACATATACACACACACATACAAAAATGAAAGTCTACACTCAGGAAGCAGTTTAAATACTGTGTACCTTGGGAGAGTACACTGACCTCTCTGAGCTTTCCTTTGCTACTTCTGAACAGTAGCAATGACAGTCACAGTCCCTACCTCTTTTGATGGTGTGGGGACATGCCTGTGAGCTATAGACCTTGTTCTATAGCTCAGGGCAGCCACTGTCCATCAGCCTTAGCACAGGGCTGACTTGGGAGGTATCTTCTGTGTTCCAAAACCCGGGGGCACCCAATGACATCAGGCAAGCCACAGCCGGGCCCCAGAGCACCAGCCCCATGGGCCATAAATGCCAGTTATTTGAAACAAAGAGCGTGTCTGAAGCTGGCGATGGCTCCCAGGGCTGGAGCACCGGCTTTGCATGTGGAACCCTAGGTTTCAGCCCCGCAAGGTCCCCCGGATGCCTCAGGGAGCATTCCCAAGCATCAGCTGGAAGGCACCTCTGAGCACCTCGGGTGGGGGCAAAAAAACCAAACAACAGCAACAACCAAAATTTAGTCCAGATAGTTAAGGCACTTGCCTTGCCTATGGCCGACCCCAGCTGTGGTTTTTGTGTTTGTTTTTGGGCCACACCTGGCGATGCTCAGGTGTCACTTCTGGCTCTGCACTCAGGAGTTACTCCTGGTGGTGCTCAGGGGACCATATGGGGTGCTGGGGATTGAACCTGGGTTAGCCATGTGCAAGGAAAGTGCTCTAAGCATCTCTGGGGAGAGGCTAGTTAATTACCAAAAGGAAACTAACTGCTGTGCTATCACTCTGGCCCGGCTAACCCCAGTTTGATCCCCAGCACTGCACAGAGTCCCCTAAGCACTGTCAAGGGTCACTCCTGAGCACAGAGTCAGGAGTAGCCCCTGAGCACTGCTGCCTGTGACCCAAAATCCCCCCCACCCCCGCCACACACACAATAATTAAGGTGACGGCAGGTAAGGGCTGGAACCCAGGCGCTGGGCTGTATGTTTAACCTCCGTGGCTGCCCCTCCTGACCTGGTCATCAGACACCTGCTGGATGTGGACGTGGGTCCCGTTCAGGATGTGAAGCCTCGTGTACCCGTATTCCTTCACCCGCACTGCGCTCCAGGGCCGGGGGAAGATGGCAAAGGGTGTCAGCCGCTCCTCGCAGCCCTGCAGGACAAAGAGGCTCACCGTGGGGGCCGCACTGGTGGATGGTGTCAGCTTCTTCAGGGGAGCAGAACGCCACGGCCCCCAGGGAAGACCAAGCTACTAAGACTTGAACTCCTTTTTTTTTCTGCTTTTGGGGTCACACCCGGCAATGCACGGGGGTTATTCCTGGCTCTCCACTCAGGAATTACCCCTGGCGGTGCTCAGGGAACCATATGGGATGCTGGGAATCGAGCCCAGGTTGGCCGCGTACAAGGCAAACGCCCTACCCACCTGTGCTATTGCTCCAGCCCTAAGATTTGACCTCCTTAGTGCGCGTGAAAGGCTGGTTCGACCCACCAAGACTTTCCCCGGCCCTTGATATTGATGTTTGGAAAATCGCATGGCTGCCTGTACAAAGACTCTGATAGCAGAAGTTTCTATATAAGGCCTGAGCTGGAAGTCCCCCAAAAAACCGTGGGGGTAGGATGAGTGAAATAAATGATGGTGTGACCACCACAAAGTCACTCATCCAGAAAGAGGGCTCAGAAGTATTGAGAATTGGGAAGATGCAATTCTCAGAAATCAAAGAAATCAGTCGGTCACAAGTCTGGTTACACAGTAGATCTTCCTAGAAGTCTTCTTAAAATTACACACAACCCCCCTGTCTCCCCCCCCACTTCCCTGGCTTGGGGGCTGGGGCAAGAGTTTATCCCTGCAATAGGACACTGGGCCCCAGGAGCAGAGGAGGGGGAGTTGCTGGAGTCACAGTTTTCAGCCATCAACCCTGGGTCGCAGAAAGAAGGGAGATTTGCACGGTCTCTAAGCATCTCTGGGGAGAGGCTAGTTAATTACCAAAAGGAAACTAACAAGCATCTGTTAATTTCAGAGGTGACAGGAGAGCAAGCAGCTGGTTTGCAGAGGCCAGCACATGACAGGGAAGCAAGTGACCCCAAAGCACATCAGGAGTGATGAGCTGTGCCCCGGGAAACTAAGGCTCACAGGGGTTCAGGGGTCACCCAGCAGGAGGCACTTAGAAGCACTGCATAGTGCTTTTGTGCGTCTTCACCCAAAAAAAGCCGTAGTAACTTCAACCTAATTAGGAGCATGCCTCAGGTCGACTACCTGAAATTATTGAGGGATATTCTACAAAATCAATATGCTATGAACTTGGAGATTTTCAAAGTCATGGAATGAAGAAAGAGCAGGGATGGGTTTCTGACTAAAGGAAGCAAAGAAGGAAAAAAAAAAGGGAACTGAAATAGATCCAGGATCTTAGACTAGCTCCAGGACTGGCAAAAATCAATCAATTAATCAATCTTTGATTTAAACAACGTGACAACTGGCTAAGTTGGAAAGAGTTGGAGGATTAGATGATAGTATATTATCAATGTTAACTCCTCAGCTGCCATTATTTTACAGTAGGAAAGTAAGAATGTCCCTCAAAACAAGACAGTGGCAGAGGGAAGAGATGGAGACATTAAAAAAAAAAAAACAAAGATGGAAGGAAACTGGACATTGGTGGTGTGAAATGTACACTGATAGAAGACATAGGTGTTGGAACACTGTATGACAAACTCAATCATGAACAACTTTCTAACTGTGTATCTCACTGTGATTCGATTAACAAACAAACAAACAAAGGTGTGCTGTAAAGATGAGAAAAAGGGCCAATTTTCTCTGGGTCAAAGGAGCTCTCATTCATTTTTTGTTGAGACTGGAGTCACAGTACAGAGGGTAAGGTGCTTGCCTTGCTGGCATCAACCTGGGTTCAATCCCTGGTAACCCATATGGTTCCCCGAGCACTGCCAAGAGTAATTCCTACATGCAGAATAACCAGAATTGACTCCTGAGCATTGCCGGGAGTGACCCCAAAACCAAAAAAAAAAAAAAAGGAAAGAAAAGAAAAAAGAAAAATCATTATTTGCTCTGGGGAACTTGATTTATGAGTCTTATCTTTCTCCTTTTTGGGGGGTGTGGGTGGGGGCATCTCTGGCCCTAGACAACATTTTTAAAAGACTACCCAAGAAAAGTGACAGCCCAGTGCAGCACTAGGAAGCGGTGTGGAGGGCTGGTGTTCACCTCCTGCCTCTGTACCGTTTGACTTTTAATCACCAGTGGTTCTTACTAATGTGTGAGCCTCAACTTCAAACACCAGCCTCGGGGCCAGGGAGAGAGTTCAAAGGGCAGGAGCAAATGCACGACATACTCAAGGCCCTGCGTTTCATCCTGGCACCTCAGTCTCCCAAGTACCATCAGATGGAGCCCTGGTGGGCCCCCAGTACCGCCAAGAAAAACCCTCCCTCCAACCCCATCAACCTCACTCCCTGCAGAAAGGCCCGAAATGAAGGCAGGGCTGGCAAAATCACCCGGGCATGTTGGCAGGACACATGAGCTGCCTCAACGAGCTTCCAACTGTGCAAACTCAAACAGACCAAGCAGCAGTGTGAATCACAGTAGCGTCAGGTTAGAACCCACAGAATCCAGTCAATGACCCAGGAGCCCACGCCGGTATGAATCAATAACTCACTGACCGAATAAATGGGGCCAGAGAGATAGTGCTCCCTTGGAGGCAGGAGGAAGAGTGGTGGTCTAATGAACCAGTCAAGGTGGCAGGAAGGAAGGAAACCAAGTTCCCACCAGAACACAGCAGGGATGGAGGCCACAGGGAGAAGGGGAAATGAGACAGTGAGTGTCTGAGGAGAGATGGGACGTGTGCATCGTGCATGGTGGAAGAGTCTCTCCCTGCAAGCGCTGGAGAGACAGTACAGCGGGCAGGATGCTTGCCTTGCATGCGGGTGACCCAAATTCGATCCCCTGTATCCCATATGGTCCACTGAGCACTGCCAAGAGTGATTCCTGAGTGCAGAGCCAGGAGTAACTCCTGAGCACTGGTGGGTGTGTTCCTAAAATCAAAAATAGGCATTTAGGGCCTGGGATAGAGCTTGGTAGTAGATAGAGCTTGGTAGTAGATTTGATTTATTCCAAAGAATAAATGAGTATTTATCTCCCCTAGAAAGACAGTCACTGAAAGAGAGGTTGTACAGTGGGAAGGTGCTTGACTTGCATGTAGCCAACCAGGATTCAATCCCCAGCACCCCATTTGATCCCCCCCAAGCCTCACCGGAAGTGATCCCTAAGCACAGTGCCAGAAGTGAGCTCTGAGTACTACCAGGTGTGGTCCCCCAAACACAAAATATTAAAAATAAATTAAAAGGGTGATCTGCAGGCCAGAGAGATAGTACAACAGGGAGGACACTTATCTTGAACCCGGTCAACCCGGTTTGGTCCCTAGCACCCCATATGGTCTCCTGAGCCCCACCAGGAGTGATCTCTAAGCAAAGATCCAAGAGTGAGCCCTGAGCACTGCTAGGTGTGGTCCTAATATCAAAAATTGGCATTTAGGGCCTGGGATATAGCTTGGTAGTAGATGTCCACCTGTATGAGTCCCTGAGCTCAATCCAGGACCATCCCATATGGTCCCCTGAGCACCGCCGGGAGTGATCTCTCAGCACAGAGCCAGGAGTAACCCTGAGCACCACCAGGTGTGGCTCTAAAACAAACAGGAAAGTAATAATAACATCTTTCAAAAAATAAAACAACAATGGGGCCGGAGTGATGACACAGCAGGGAGGGCATTTCCCTTGCATACAGATAACCCAGGTTCAATTCCTGGCATCCCACAGGGTTCCTTGAGCACTACCCGGAGGATTTCTGAGTGCAGAGCCAGAATTAATCCCTGAGCATCGCCAGGGATGACCCAAAAAGCCAATAAAGAAATAAAATAAAATAAATCAAACAAGACCTCAGACCCTGGATCCATTCCTAAGACCAGGGCCAGCTCCACCCCTGACTAGCAGAGCCTCTGTGTTTGCATCTGTGCAATGGGCCTACTCTGGGCATGGCTGGAGGCAGGGAGAGCAAAGGCCCCCAAGGGAGGGAGCAAGTGAGACCCCACTCGGTGCCCCACTCACGGCGGATCCTGTGATGATGTGCACAGGGCCTCGAGGGTTGGTGTACGGCATCTCCCGGCTGCCATTGAATACCTGCGGAGGGACAGGGTGGGGAGGTGTCACATAAGTCACACCTGGGCATGATCTGCACTTGCTCCCACGACCCGAAGTCTTACCTGATAGTTGTAAATCGGCCACAGCCGTTCATAAGAGTGTTCATGGGCCCACAGCTGTAGGTCGACCCCTGAGACAGAGTGAGTAGGGGTCAGGCCCAGGAACAGGAAAGCTGGAAGGCTGGGGGCTAGGGTGGGGGCATGGCAGGGGGGGATCACTCACCATATTTGTAGAAAAGATCCTCCAGCCCATACAGCTTGCCCCGAAGGCCTTTGCGTACCTAGGCAGACAGGCAGAGAGGAGCGGCTGGGGTGAGCCAGGCGGCCCCTCTGGCCCAGGGCACCGCGCATGCGCAGGGAAGTCCTCACCTTGCTCTCGTGGCGCGTACAGTCGTCCAGATCCAGGTTGGAGCAGTACATGGGTCGGTGGCCCATGGTGATGAGCCACGGGCGGGCGGCCCGGTTCTTGTTGGCTTTCTAGAGAGGCGGCCCAGGGTGAGGAGGGTCGCCGGGGTTAGGTGGGGCGAGGCCAGGGGAGGGGAACCCCTTCCGGGTTACCTGAAGATCTCTCTCCAGCCACCGAAACTGCCTCTCTACCAATTGGCGGCCGTAGTGGAGGAAGAAGTAGACCTCGGTGGAGAAGGAGATGATGTGCGCAGGACCCACGTCCCAGCTGCGAGAGGCCCAAGGGAGGGGTCCAAAGTGAGGGTGAAGGTTTGGGGGTGAAGGTGGGCCCCCAAACCCCACCCTGGCCCCGGGTTACCTGTACCACAGGCCTTCAGTGTTCCCTGGCATACTAAAGCGAGCCTTGTAGTTGGAGAAGTTGCTAGAACAAAGAGAATCAAGGAGTCGGGAATCCCATCTTCCTTTGCTTAGACCCAGCATGTGGGCCCCTCCCTTCCCCTCCCTTCGCTTCCCCTTCCCCACTCCCCTCCACATCCCTCCTCTCCTCTCCTCTCCCCTCCCTATGTCTCCCCTCCCCTCCTCTCTTTCCCTCCCCTCCTCTCTCCTCTTCTCTCCCCTTCTCTCTTTTCTCCCTTCCTCTCCCCTTTCCTCCCCTCCCTTCCCTCTGCTTTTCTCCTCTCCCCCCTCTCCCTTTTCCTCCCCTCCTGTCCCTTCCCCCTCCTCTACTCTCCCCTTTTCTCCCCTCCCCTCTTTTCTCCCCTTCTCTCCACTCCCCTCTCCTCCCCTCCCCTCCCTTCACCTCCCCTCCCTTCTCCTCCCCTTCTCTCCCTCTCCCTCCCCTCCTCTCCCCTCTTCCTCTCCCCTTCCCTTTTTCTCCCCTTCTCTCCCTTCCTCTCCTCCCTTCTCCCCTCCTCTCCCCTACTCTTTTCTTCCCTCCCTCAGTTGAGTCTAAAGGGGCTAAGGTGAGAGACCAAGACTTTTGACTTTTAGGGACTCCCTACCCCCGCAGGCCCCGGCCCTTACTAGCGTTCCTCGTGGTTGCCAGGGCATGTCATGTAGGGCAGGCTGGCTGCCACGGGTTCAATGAGTCGCATGAACCTGTCACCAACACGGCCGTTGTCCTGATCCATGTTGTAGGCAAAGTCTCCTGGGGAGTGGGGGTGCAGAGAGGAAGTGAGGACCCTGAAATGACAGAGCTGGCTGATCGGGTAGGGGGGATGTGGCAGTCCGAACCCATGGGTCTCCAAATCCTGCCTCATGCCTACCTGCATGTGTGCCTGGAACCATTCCCTGCACTTCTGCTGCCTCTGGACCCCTGAAGGACGCTGCTGGTTTCCTTTGCTTCCATCTAGCCAGACCCCGTCTCCCCCGGCCCTGTCCCCTCCCATCGCTTGAGACTGATGTCTCTTGGTCCTGTTTTGGATTGGGCACAGCTCTACGCTCCATCCCCTGAATCCTCAAAGCTCTGCAGGAGAGGGGTGCTATTGCCCTCCTCACTGCAGAGGCAGGGGCTGTGGCCTTGGAGACTTCCAAGTTTGCCCCAAGTCTCAGAGCTGGTGAATGAAGACTCAGGGATCATTCCCCCAGATCACTAAAGCAGGGTGGATACTCCAGAAACAGTCAAATAGTCCAGAGGCCTGTTGGATGCTGAAGGCATCGAGGTCCTGGGAGCAACAACAGAGGGAGAGCCAGCACCCACTGCTCTCAGCTTGGGACTTTAGCTGGACATCTGGTCAACCAGACACCATCAATGCAGTCAACTTTTTTGGAGGGTGGGGCAGTGATTTGGGGTCACATCTGGCAGTCAGGGACTATACCAGCTTGGTGTTCCTGATGATGTTTGGGGATCCTGAGGTACTGGAAAGTGAATTTAGGACACTCACATGCATAGTGCGTACCCTAACTCACTGAGCCACTACTAAATAATCATCACACTTGTTTTTAAGTAATATCAGCACAATTGGGGAAAATAAAAAAATAGAAGGTGTGCTGAATGATGGTATAGTTAAGGCAGATGCCCAGCATGGGTTGGCCTGGCTTGCTTCCCAACACCACACGGTTTTCCCAGCACCACTGAATACAGCCCTGGGTGTTCCCTCTCCCCCCACCCCCCCCCCCCGCAACCCATGACCAGGTGACCTCCAGGCCAGCATTCTTGGACCCTCACATTGAACTGTGACCTGGTTGGCTGAGAACCACCAGAATAGACTCCCCTTTGCTTCTCGACATCACTTAGAGACCCCCCCAAAAAGGGTTCACATAATGATCACTCCCCACTTTTTTGTTAAAAAAAAAAACTGGTCTAAACTTGCAGCTATGATATGACGAAGCCAGTGTCGCCTATGGCCCTCCAAGGCCAGTCCCATCCCCTCCATGGTCCTGGCACTGCCTCCCCGATGCCCCTCAACTCTCCCCCACCTCCAGACGCGTGTGTCCAAGCCTCACCCACATGGAGAATGGCATCGTACAGGCCCTGCTGGGTGTCCCGGCGCAGCCGCGGGAGGGCCTTGGGGTTGTCAGCCCCCAGGTCCCCAAACACAGCCAGTCGGGGGCTCCACTGGGTTCCTCGCTTCAGGGCCCTGAAGCGGAACCGGCGGCTCCAACCTTGAGGGCTGCCACAGCGGTACACTAAGGGGCAAGCAAAGGGATGGTCACCCCAGGGGGTCTCCCCCTTGCACCCCTACCCCCAGCCATCCTCACCCATGCAACGGCCATAGCAGCCCAGCCCGAGCCACCTCCCCTGTGCCCCTTCTCAGCCATCTCCCAGTGCTCATTCTCTTCCCCCCACCCCCCCCGCCACAGCTCCACCTCGAGCCTCTCACCGTACTGGGCTCCAGGCAGCAGCCCCCGCAGCGTGACCCGGTGGATGTAGAGCTTCCGCCGAAGAATCCCCCCGTCCACAAAGAGGCTGGCAGCGCCCTGTGCCCGCAGGAGCAGTGGTCCCGAGAGCTGTGTGCCGAACTGCACCTCTGAGCGGGTGGGGACCCAGGTGGTCCAGGTGACAGTCATGGAGCCTGGCTCCCCTGGGGAGGAAGGGACAGAGACGCTGAGACCTGGGTAGGCCAGATACGGGTCTGATGAGCAGGGTGGGGGTCCTAACGGGGGAGTGGGGCACTATGGACCAGCCATCAATGATTGGGATTCCAAAGCTGCCAGGTTCTATACAGCTCCGCGCTGGGCACGCTGCTTTCCTGGGAGGGAGTCAGGCTGTGCTCAGGGCTTCCTCCTGGCTCTGTGCTCAGGGATCACATCTGGAAGGCCTGGGGGACCATATGGGCTGGTAGGGATTAAACCTGGGTCATCCACACACAAGGCAAGTGCCCGGCCTGCTGTACTAACTCTCAGACCCCACCTCTGTTTTATCTGGGGACTGGAACCCTCGAAGTATTTGGAACTAGTGGAGGAGCCCAAGGCACAGGCTCCAGTGGGAGGTGTGGTTTAGTAATGTTGGGGTCCACCATAGACACAGATAAAGGATGTTCCTTGCAGGCAGGACCACTTGGCGGGGTGTGGAATAGACACGACCATCCGTTTGGGCTATGCCACTTGACGACCTTCACACAAGTATGAAAACACCTAATGACACCTTTCTCGCTCATAACTCTTTGTGAGCAGGACAGGACGGCAGAGGGGATGGCAGTGGGTAGACTCCATCTTGGGTGGAGGCTGACAACAGGTGGAGTCACATCTTATGGTGCTCAGGGCTTCCTCCTGGCTCTGTGCTCAAAAACCACTAGTGGCAGTGCTCAGGGAAATTCTGCATAACAGGAGATCTAACTAGGGTCGGTCACATGCAGGGCAAGTGCCTTAATCCTGGTACTATCTCTTCTTCAGCCCCTGGGAAAGTGGATTTTTTTTCAATTTTTTTATTGTATCACTGTGAGAGAGCCCATTACAAAGCTGTTCATGATTGGGTTTCAAAATACATGGGTGTAACCCAAAAAGCAAAACAAACAAACAAATACATGGGGCTGGAGCCATAGCACAGCAAGTAGGGCATTTGCCTTGCACACGGTCAACCGGGGTTCGATTCCCAGCATCCCATATGGTCCCCCGAGCACCACCAGGAGTAATTCTTGAGTGCATGAGCCAGGAGTAACCCCTGTGAATCACTGGGTGTGAACTCCCCCAAAAGAAAAAAAATACAGTGTCTCAGGGCCAGAGTGATAGTATAGCAGGTAGGGCAATTTGCCCTGCACACAGACAACCTGGGTTCGATCCCCGGCATCCCATATGGCCCCCCAGGCACCACAAGGAGTAATTTTCTGAGTGCAGATCCAGGAGTAACCCCTGAGCATTGCTGGGTATGATCCAAAAAGAAAACAAAAAAAATCAAAATACAGTGTTCCAACACCCATCCCTCCACCAGTGTACATTTCCCAGCACCAGTATTCTCAGTTTCCCTCCCCCACCAATTTCCACCGCCCCCCTAAGCCAGCCTCTATGGAAGGCTCTTCCCTCCCCCTCCTTCCCCCTTTCCCTCTCCTTTTTCCAGGAGGGGTGGATTCTTTCATGTTCATTATATCCTGTGAATGGATATGGGTCCAGCTTTCTCACACATTGTCTTGACTTAGGAGACCAAGGCACAGGGACGAGGGCTGCGGTCAGGAGTGAAGCAGCAGGAGATGTGGTGAGCACAGGGTGCTGTAGGCCTATTCACTGTCTCAAAGGGAAGCCCCCCAGGAAGCAGTCCCCATGCCACCACATCTGGCACCTCTTAGACTCTGGGGTGCTTAACTTCCTGGGAGCGGAGGGAACTTCCTGCAAATGCAGCTATGCAGGGATAGCCCCTCACTAATGTTCCCAACACTCTTGGGGCTGGGGATGTGGCTTGAATGGCAGAACAAGCACCTGACATGCATGAGGCCTGAGTTCCATCCCTGACACTGTATGTTCCTCCCGCTTCTATCACAGGGTGAGGATCAGGTGTTCTGAGGCTTGGCCTGAGCTCTAGCAGACCTGAGTACTTGGTGGCGCGGCCCCTCCAACTATAAGATAAAGAGTTAGGGGCCGGAATGATAGTACAGTGGGTAGGGCATTTGCTCTGCATGCGGTCGACCTGGGTTTGATCCCCAGCATTCCATATGGTCCCCCAAGCATCGCCTCAGGAGTGTTTCCTGAGTGCAGAGCCAGGAGTAACCCCTGGGCATCGCTGGGTGTGACCCAAAAGCGAAAATAAATAAATAAATAAATAAGTTAGATGAAAACACCGACCAGAGTGGGCCAGAGAGATAGCACAGCAGGTAGGGTGTTTGCCTGGCACGCAGCCCACGGGGTTCAACCCCCGGCACCCCTCGGCACCCCCAGGAGGGATCCCTGAGCTCAGAGCCAGGAGGAAGGCCTGAACACCTCCGGGTGTGGCCCCCAAACAAAACAAAAGTTATGAGTCAGGCTGAGGGAGGTAAAAATAAACCCTGAGGCTAGGCGAAAATCAGAAGGTCAGGGCCAGGGAGACAGTTGGATGGGCTGAGAGCAAGCTCTGCGTGCTGGGTGGAACACCGGATAGCAGGTGGTCCCCTAAGCACCGTCTGGGGAACCCACGCACACAAAGCTGGGAGTGGTCCCTGGGCACCACCAGATGTGGCCCCGAGACCGAAGGAAAGCAGTTATAAAGTTATATGAACGACGTGGCACTCTTGGAGCCCAAAGAAGGGAAGAAACCCACGTGAGCAGCGCTGCGCATGCGCGTGAGGGCATACCGGGAAGCAGCGGCCCAACCCGGAAGTAACCTGGATTTCCACGGTTAACCCACCAACGTCTTCCCTTTCCAAATACCCGTTAACTCCTGCAAGGAGCCAAGAGTCCTAAGAGATGTCACTGGTTTCAGATACAGGACAAAATATAGATGAGACCTGAACCATTGGTTCCCAGGGAAGGAAGAAGTGATTAAAAACAAGGCGGCTGTTGGAAAGTGCAGAACTGATTTGGAAGGAATTTGAGGGGAAAAAATCTGGATCATTTGAGCCACTCAATCGCTAGCCATTGTATTGGCTTTTTTGTTCGTTTGTTTCTGGACCACACCTGGCAATGCTCAGAGGTTATTTCTGGTTCTGCAATACAGGAGTTAGTCCTGACATTGCCTCTGGGACTCTATGGGGTGCTGGGGATTGAACCCTTGCAAAGCAAGCACCTCACCTACCATACTATCTCTCCAGCCCTGTATTGTGGGTGTGTGTGTGTGCGTGTGTGCATGTGCATATGTGCATGTGCGCGTGCACGTGTGCGTGTGTGTGTGTGTGTGTGTGTGTGTGTATCTCAGGATGGGGGGAGAGGTGTTGAACTACACATGGAGGTGCTCAGGGTTTACTCCTGACTCTCCGCTCAGGGATCCTCTTGGAGGTGCTTAGGGGACCCATATGGGGAGCTGGGGTTCTATCCCAGGTCACTCTCATGCAAGGCAATCCCCTTAACCCCCTGTGCTATCTTCTGACCCTGTATTGGCTTTTAGACCACAGAATAAAATAAGTACCCATGAGTCCATGTCCACATATATAGACTTCTCACTAGGTGAATAAGAGGGGAATGGGCAGATGGCCCAAAGGGCTGAAGTTCATGCTTTGCATGTAGGAGTCCCAGATTTGATCCCCAATGCCACATGATCCCCTGAGTTCCAAGCCCCAAAGCACTTCCCAAAGCATTGCCAGGTATGGCCCCCACAAAAAATTAGAAAGGAACAAAATATTAAAAGAAACAGCATTTCCTTGGAGTGAAATTCCAAATGGAAAAAGGGAATTGGAAAATCAAAAACTTGCAAATAGGTAGGGGATGTGACTTGGTGGTAGAGCCTTTGCCATACGTGTGTGAGGCCCTGTGCTTCATCCTCAGCACAGCTACCGCTACTCCCCCCGAAAAAGAATCCCAATTAGGCAAACATCATGCTAAAAACTGTGGCAGACACAATCCGCAGACAGATGCTGAAATTTGTGGGTGAAGGTTTCAGGAAGAGAAACCTGACTTGCATAATTTCAAGTAACCCTCTACACCCCAAGATATTTATTAACTACAGAGGATACAAGAAAAGCTCTTGGGGATGGAGAGATAGTACCATGGGGAGGGCACTTGCTTTGCACATGCCAACCAGGTTCAATCCCATGCATCCCATCTGGTCCCCTGAGCCCTCCAGCAGTGATCTCTGAGTACAACTGGGTGTGGCTAAAAATAAAATAACAACTTTCCAGGGGCTGCAGAGAGAGCTCAGGGGTTAAGGTACTTGTCTTGCATGTGACTGACCTGGGATCCATTCATGTATGGCCCCTAGCCCGATCCCTGCCATGAGTAATCCCTAAGCACAGAGCCAGGAGTAAGCCTTGAGCACAGCCGCTGTGGCCCCAAACCAAAACAAACAGAAGAATCAAAGCTCTGCAGTAGAGAAATCTAGCACAAGGGACCAACAGGGATCACAGGATGGGGTCAGTGAAGGCCACCCTCCATCATATCAGCAAGAAGTCTATGAGGATGTCATATCTGTGACCTTTTCCCCAAACCCCTCATTCCAACCTTGAGCAAAATCAGCCCTAAACAGGGTTTCTTGCAGACCCACTCAGCAGGCAAACCCTATGAGTGCTGAGTGGGAGGCCAGGAGCAAGTGAGAACTGGGAAAATTGAGGAGATCAGGAAGACACAACAACTGGATCTAATGTGGAGTCCCAGGCACCGACTCTGGGGGTTCCTGTACCCCCATTCAGGGCGCACGATCTCCTTTGCAGCATTCCACCCTGGTCTGGTCCTTGTCTCCCTCTTCTCTATTCAGCTTGACCCCTCCAACCTTTTTTCCATCCTGTGCCCCCTCCCCAACCAGGTCCTCCCAGTTGGACCCTCGTCTTGCGCTATGACCCTCTGATTTATGCGATTTTTCACCTGCACTCAGGAATTACTCCTGGCCGTGCTTGAAGGACCATATGGGATGCCGGGGATCAAACTTGGGTCGGCAGCATGCAAGGCAAATGCCCGACTCTCTGTACTATCGCTCTGGCCCCTGCCTTTACTTTTTTACCTTTGTTTTCTCTGTCTTTCTCTTCAGAGAATTCCACATATTCCTTAGAATTAATATCACTAGGGCTAGAGCAATAGTACATCAGGTAGAGCATTTGCCTTGCATGTGGCCGACCTGAGTTCGATCCCCAGCACCCCTTAAGGCCTCCCAAACACTTCCAGGAGTGATTCCTGACTGCAAAGCCAGGAGTAAGTCAAGTGTTGTGATCCAAGTACAAAAAAAGTATTAATATTGTCCCTCACTAAAATAATTTTTCTTCACTAAACATGAAACAACAACAACAACAAAAATAGGAGGGACTTGAGAGATGGCTCAAAGGGCTGGGGCAGGCTTTGCAGGCAGGAGACCTGGGTTTGATGCCTGATACCACATGTTACCTGGAACACCACCAACTACCCAGAACTGAACCAGGAGAACCTCTGAGCACTGCTAGGTGTGACAAGAAAACCTCAAACAAAGCAAACACACACAAACACATACACACTCAAAAAAATAAAAAAAAAAAGGAATCTTGTCCTGGATCTGGGGTGAAAAAGGGTGTTTGTGAGAAAACTGTGGAATTGTAACAAGGCCTGTTCATGTCCAGGTTTTACCCACCCACGGCCTCACAGAGCTATAAGATACCAGGAGAAGCTGGGAAGAGGCCAAGGAAGCTATGGTGTGTGTGTGTGTGTGTGTGTGTGTGTGTGTGTGTGTGTGTGTGTGTTTGCAAAATTTCAGTCAAATCTCAAGTCAGTGCAACAGTTGAAGTTTCAAAAACCAAGATTGGGGCTGGAGGGCTGGAGCGTGAGGGGAGGGCGCTTGCTTTGCCCGCATCTGATCCAGGTTTGGTCTCTGGACTCTTCTATGGTCTTCCCCTGAGCACCCCCAGGACTGATCCCTGAGTGCAGAGCCAGGAGAAAGCCCTGAGCACTGTTGCATGTGTTCCCCACACCAAACCAAGACTGTCAGGGCAGCCTGCCTGCAGTTGCATTTCAGACTCAGATCTGGGGTCAGCACCCTCATCTCCCTGAGCCCCTGAGCTTCAGCTTATACTTCAGCTTATACAATGGGAACCATAGTAGTTGCTCCCGCTTCAGGCCAGTGTGAGGTCAGCAGAGGTACCCAGTCAGAGCACTGCTGTGTGAGAAAAATCTTTGTTCTAATTATTGTGGAGGCCAAACAAAGGGATGCTGTGAGCTCCTGGGGGCTGTCACCCAGTAGCTCCCTGAGAAGGTTATTTGTCCTTCGACTCCACAGAGGCCTGCAGGCAAAGGACCTGCTCCAACATTACTGGCCAGCAAATGCCAAAGCTCTTTCCTGGGCTTTGGAGTCTACAGAGACACAAACCTTTCAGGAAGATTTTTCTCTAGGTACTGGGGCTGAGAAAGAGTACAGCAGAGTCAGTGCTTGCCTTGCATGTGGCTGACCCAGATTCGATCCCTAGTACCCCAGAGGGATGCCCAAGTTCTGCCAGGAGTGATCCCTGAGCACACAGCCAGAAGTAAGCCCTGAGCACTGCTGAGTGTGGCAAAACCGTAACACACACACACAAACACACAAACACAGCAACAAAAACGAAAATCCACCTCAGGGTCAGAGTGATAGTACATATAGGACCTTGCACGAGGCTGACCCAGGTTTAATTTCCCAGCACCCCCAAATGGTTCAGGAGTGATCCCTGAGTGCAGAGCCAAGAGGAATCCCTGAGCACTGCTGGTCCCCAAGACAAAACAATTAAAAAAGAGACTTTCAGAGATGTACATTAATTCACTCTTCTCCTTAAACTTTTCTTTTGACAAGATAGGTTTTTTTTCCCATGAAAAAATGTCATTTCTGGTGGAAATTCTGTTTGGATTCCTGATACCTCATAATCCCCTGAGCACCACCAAGAGAGACCCTTTCACACCCAAAACTGAGCTAGTAGGATCCTGTGAGCACCACCAGCTATGACACCTCAAAACATACACACACATGCCATTTCCCTTAACACAGGCTGGTTTATACGAAATGATTTGACAGATGCTTATAAATTTCCTTATTTAATTTTAAGATGACAAAAATGAGTGACTATACACCCTGAAACTAAAGCTCCTTGGCATTCTCTGTGGCTTTGAGCACCACAAAGAGTGAGTTAAAACACCACCACCATGAGCCAAAGAGCACCCGGCCCTTCCCAAGCAAAATCTTGCCACTTGTGGCCTCAGGAGAATCACCCCACTTTCCAGAGAAGAAAACTGAGGCCTGTGGGATCAGTTGCATGCCACAGTCACATGGAGGCAAGCAGCACAGCTGTGGCTTGGCCGGGTCACTCTGGGGCAGAGGTCATGAGTCCAAAGTCTTACTGCCCACTTCCCTCTTCTGGAGGTCTGGGGACAGCTTGGTGGGATAGGCACTGCACCATCAGACCATCTTTGCCTCTGATTTGGGGGGGGGGGGGCATCTTTTTTTTTTCTTTTGACCCACACCCGCTAGTGCTCAGGGCTTACTCCTGGCTCTGTGCTCAGGGATCAAAGCTGGCTTGGCCACGTGCAAGGCAAGCAGCTGTATGATGGCTCTGGCCCCGTTTCTTTAGGTTTAAGGTTGACTGTGCTGCCAGTCAGGTCCTGGAGACAGTCAACGACACAGCCCAGGACAGCGTTAGACTCATTCACAGAGGTGGGGGCTCTCAGCAGGGCACCCGAATCCCTTCCCCTACAACCAGCTCACCCCTGCTGTATAGCCCCATTGCTCAGAAGTGGACTACTGAGGCTCGGGAAGTAGCCAGGGCCCCACCATGACCTACAGTGCAGGGTTCCTGGGCACACCACCTGTAAATGCTCGGGGTGGGGGGGTCCCCGACACTTACCTGGGTAGGACAAGTGAACTTGTTCTGGGAGGGCGCTGGGGGGCTCCGGCCGTCCCCAGGCCCCCAGGATGGAAAGGAGAAACAGACAGCAGCAGGGCAGGTGGGGATGAAGGGGGGGCATGGTGGGGGGGGGAGGGGGGGAGGAGAGGAGAGGGGAAGGGCAGGGTTTCTCGAGGCGCAGCAGGGGCTCAGGCTGGGTCCCCAGGGAGGCAGGTGGCCTGAGGCTGGAGGAAAGAAGGGAACTGTGAGCTGGAGCTTGTGGCTCTGGCCGGTTGGCCGACTGGCCACCCACCCGGAGCTTGCTGAGCACTTTGCATAGAGTCAGGGACGCCTCCCAACATTCCTGCGCGTGCTGGCTGCTGCATCACCCGCAGTGCCAGTAGTGAGCGCCCTGTGATTCAGCTGCACCCCAGGACGTGAGGGAGCTGGTCAGGCTGCTCCCTCGGGGTGCAAGAGACTCCATAAGGGTTGGGGGGGGGGCGGTGAGTGGCTCCTGGCAACCCCATGCCCAGCCTTCCGTCCTTATCTCAGTGACCCGAATTTCTTCGACTTCATTTCCTAAATCCAGGGGTCCACCCTGCTCCCAGGGAACCCCTTCTCCCTACTCCATTTCAGTGACCCGAAAGCCCAGCCCCTACTCTAGCCACCGCCCCCTCCCTGGAATTCCGTGCAGGAACCAGGGGGCTCCTTCCATCCACCTGCCTGGGCATCCCGTCCTGCAATCGCTCACCCCGTCTCTCTCCGGAGCTCCCGGGGTACCCCTCTAGCTCTCCACCTGCACCCACGCGCCCCCCAGTCCTTGCAAACCAGCTCCAGCTGGGGTGGGGGGCGGGCACTGACGGGGTGTAAGCTGCAGTGAGGTGCGGGGCGCCCTCCCGGACCCCAGCTCACCCTTCACCCTCGGGGGCGCCAGCTGCTCGCAGGCAAAGCGCGTCTGCGGCCACAGTGCGCCTGGCGGTATTTATGAGTTTGGAGGCGCCCGAGCCTCCCGCCGCCCACAACCGTCCCAGCCCCGGAAGAGCCAGCCGCCTGGAGATGACGGGCTGCCCAGACAGCCGGGGCCCCGGGTCCCACAGGTCAGGCCGGTCCTGAGCGCCCCACGCCCACCTGCCCACCCCCCCGGGGGCGGGGCGTGGGAAGGGGCACCCAGCAAGGTTTGGTAGGTCGCTGCCGCCGCAGCCACCACCTCCAAGCTGGCCACCAGGTGAGCACCCGAACAGGAACAGGTAAGGCTCATCTCGAGGCTTATCCCTCAGGTGCCCCACCCCACAGCTGCGGAGCCCCGCTGAGGGCACGGACAAGGCCCCCACCCCCAAGCCCGGCAGAATGCAGGTGTGTTGGGCCTTTGCCAGCGACCGGGAACTTCCCCCTGCGCTTCCCATCCTCCAGCCTTCCGCCTCTCTCTCCCCTGCCTCCCTCCCTCTTCAAGCTTAGCCCCAGATTCCTCCCCAGAACCCCATCGCTTCCCCAGTAAACAAAATGAAATTCCACCAAGGCCAGCGCTGTTCCGTGCTGCGGGTCTAGGTGGGTTACCTGGGTTCCTGCCTGCAACGTTCCAGCCCATGGACCCAGGTAAGGATTAACCAGACACCTGACGCCCTCCTGGCCCGGAGCAGCTCTTATTTTACGGTCATTAAAACATGAACTCCAGCCCGGGGAGGCAGCACAGTGGGTAGGGCGCTTGCCTTGAACCTCTTAGGACCCACATTTGATGCCCGGCATCCTATATGGTCCTCCCTGCCTTGCCAGGAGTAATTCCTGAGTGCAGAGTCAGGAGTAAGCCCAGAGTCAGGAGTTCACCAAACACCAAAGAAATAAAATATACAACAATAATAAAACATGAACTTCAGGAGCTAATTCCTTACCCAATAAGGCTCTTGCCTTGCACGCAGCTCACCTGGGTTCCCATGCACCACATACTCCCCAGCACCGCCAGGAGTGATCTGAGTAGGTTGTGACCAATACAAATAAAAGACAAACAAAAAGAACATGAATTCCAGAATCCCAGAACCAGCCTTGGGGTCTGGGGAGGGAGAGAAAGGACAGCAAGCGAGAATGTGCCCTGGCAACCTTGGCAAGCTGTGACGGGCCATCCAAGATGGCATTGGGGTGGGGGTGGGGATCCCGGAGCAGCAGGTGAGACGTGATTATTATTCTTTTTTGGGGGGGGAGGGCAGGGGGCACACCCGCAGTGCTCGGGGCTTACTCCTGGCTCTGCACACAGGGATCACCCCTGAAGGGCTTGGCGGACCCTAAGAGATGCCAAGGATCAAACCCAGATTTGCTGTGTGCAAGGCAAGTGCCCTCCTAGTAGTACATAGCTCTGGCCCAGCAGGTAAGATGTGGATTGTGGTTTTTACATCCCTACCTAGAAACTTGACCATGAGTACAGGGGGCCTGCGAGCTGGAGACCCTGCGGCTGATACCGGACCCCGAAGAAGGGTAATTTCACCATGCCCTAATGCCCAGGCTGTGGTTCAAGGGTAACACATACACATGCCTTGCATGTGGGCAGCCCTGGGGTTCAATCCCAGCACCACTGGAATCAGTCCTGTGTGGCTTGCACACAAGGTTTTAAAACAGAGTAAGCAGAGGCTGGAGAGAGAGTACAGCAGACAGGGAGCTGGCCTTGTACGTGGTCAACCCCAGCATCCCACTGAACAGAAAGCCAGGAGCAAGCCCTGAGCACAGCCAGGTGTGGTCCTAAAACAATGATGATGATGATGATGATAATAATAATAGTAGTAATAATAATAATAATAGGCCAGAGAGATAGTACAGCGTGTAGGGTGTTTGCCTTGCACATGCTCAACATAGGTTCAAGTCCTGGCATCCCATAGGGTCCCCCAAGCCCACCTGAGTGATTTCTGAGTGCAGAGCCAGGAGGAACCCTTGAGCACCACTGGGTGTGGTCCCCAAACCAGAAATAATAACAATAAAATATAGCAATCATAAGACGGGCTTCCTGCTCTATTTAGCTTCTCTCCCCCTTCACTTACAGAACCCCCGCCCTGCTGTACAGCTTCAAATTTATTTCAGAGCGACTGTCCCAGCCATTTGCAAATATGCTCAGCCCCCGCATCCCACCCCCAGTCACAGGCAAACTCCCTGTAGCTTTCCTTGTTGTTGTTGTTGTTTTTCCCCTGGTGCTCTTCTAGAAGCTGCACTTCTTCACCTCTCTTTGTGCAAAAACCACCTCTGTGGGCACGCTGGGGAAACACATTGCCAGCTCCCTAAATAAACACGCAGGATGCAGAGGCTACTGAATGACAGGCAGGCAAACCTTTCTCAAGTCAACGTGCGTGCCTGCCGGTAATCTGTGTTCTCCTTGATGAACTCATTATGCTTGGAGATTGGCAGGTTCAAGAATTCTGGCATTTAGAAGTTTTGATGAGTGTCTAGGAGCTGTTTAGTAGCTGCCTAGAATCCCTCCCAGTCACAGTGGGATTTAAAAACCTCTGTGATTCACCCCCAACCCCCTGCCCGGCCCGGGAGGCTGCTGATAGTCCTGTGCCCTGTTCCCCCACCTCTTTGGCAGAATACGCTGCTTTTCAGTTCCTGCAGCTTCAGTCTTTCTTGTCTTGTTTTCTTTTGTTTTGATTTGGGGGCCACACCCAGCAATGTTCAGGGGTTGTTCCCAGCTGTGTTTGGAAGACAATGAGGTCCCAGGGGACAAACCTAGGGCACCCGAGTGCAGAGCAAGTGCTCCAGCCCTTTGAGCCACCTCCTCATCCCACGTGTTACGAGTCACCCTTTCCTGCGCAGAACAATAGTACAGCGGAGAGAAAGCTTGCCTTGCATGGGGCCAACCAGGAGCCAGGGTTCGATCCCTGGTACCCCATTTGGTCCCCTGAGCATCACCAGGAGTGTTTCCTGAATGCAGGGCCTGGAGAAACTCCTGAGCATTGCAGGTGTGACCCCAAAAACAATAATAACAGAACATTGACCCTTTCAAGACTTACTGAGAAGTCTAAAGCGCTTTTGTGTCTGTGGTATCTCTCATTACATTTGCCACAAAAGAAAAGAAGTCTTAAGTTTTTTTTTTTAATTTTTATTTTTTTTAAATTTTTGTAATGAATCACTGTGAGGTACAGTTACAGACTTACAAACTTTCGTGCTTACAGTCATACTTTCAGTTATACAATGATCAAGTGCCCATCCCTCCACCACCACTGTTCCCAGTATCCCTCCCACCACCCCCCACCACCCCCTGCCCCCGCCTTTGTGGCAGGCACATTCCCTTTCTCTCTCTCTCTCTCTCTCTCTCTCTCTCTCTCTCTCTCTCTCTCTCTCTCTCTCTCTCCCTTTGAGTGTTGTGGTTTGCAATACAGGCATTAACTGGCCATCATGCTCAGTCTATACTCTATTTTCAGCACACATTTCCCACCCCAAGCGGTTCCCCCAAGCATCCTTTACTTGGTGGTCCCTTCTCTATCTGAGCTGCCTTTTCCCCCAGCATGTGAAGAAACCTTAAGTTTTCAGGGGCTGGAGTGATAGCATGGGTAGGATGGCGTGATAGTGGGTAGGGCACTTTTGCCTTTACAGTGGCCAACTTAGCTTTGATCCCTACCATCCCATATGGTCCCTTGAGCCCCTCTGGGAATAACACTAATCATACCCAGGTGTGGCCCAAAACCAAAAATTAAAGTAAAAGTAAAAAAAGAAAAGTGAGTTGGGGGCCACATCTGACAATGCTTAGGGGTTCCTTCTGGCTCTGCACACAGAAATCATTCCTGTTAGTGCTCAGGGGACCGTATGGGATATTAGGGATTGAACTTGGGTCGGCTGCATGTAAGGCAAATACCTACCCACTTTGCTAGTTCTCTGTCCCTGGAAAACTGAGTTTTGAAAGCAAATAGCAGAAAGAGTCCAGGCAGGAGTTAAGGCACTTACCCTGCATGTGGCAGACCTTGGTCCCATCTTTGCCACCACGTAGGAAGGCTCCCCAGGCACCGCCAGGAGTAATCCCTAAGCACAGAGTCAGGAGTAAGGCCTGAGCACCGCCAGAAAAGGAAAAAAGATGGAGAAAGCAGTTTTTATTTTATTTTTTTGTTGTTGTTTGTTTTTTTTGCTTTTTGGGTCACACCTGGAGATGCACAGGGGTTACTCCTGGCTCTGCACTCAGGAATTACCCCTGGTGATACTCAGGGGACCATATGGGATGCTGGGAATCGAACCCGGTTTGGTCCCGTGCAAGGCAAATGCCCTACCTGCTGTGCTATTGCTCCAGCCTCAGGAAAAACAGTTTTTAAAGCAGAAGAAAGGGCTGGAGATAGTACATCATTAAGATGCTTGTCAGTTCAGTTCCCAGTTCGAGCCCCAGCACCACCTGGAGTGACCAATGAGCACAGATCCAAGTGTGGCCCACCAGGCCCATCTTTTTAAATAAACAAAGCAGAAGGAGTCACACGTACCCCCTCTATCAGCCATAGACGCGACCGTCATCAGAATGGCAAGGACCAAATAAATGGTCCTAATGTGACGATGACGATGACTGCTTTGACTTCACTAACGCTCTTAGATCGATTTTGAGCACACTTCGGGGTCCTCAAAGTACGTGTTGAGGGCTGCTGAGGTCTGGGGTCGTGAAAGCAAAGAAATACTTGTTTTTCCCACCTAGGAATTTTTTTGTTTATTTTGGGGCCATATGTGACAGTGCTCAGGGATCACTCCTGGTGAGGGTGGAGCATGATATGGGGGTGCCAGGGGATCGAGTCCAGCATGGCTGTGTGCAAGGCAAATGGCTTTTCTCCTGTCCTGGCTCTCTAGCTCTTCACGGAAACGTTGTATTCCTCCCACCACCTCAGGATTAAGGCCCCCGGAATCTCTCTGTTGGCCCCTCGAGGTGGGTTGAGATCTCGCCATCTGCCCTCATTTCCTGCCCTGCACCTGTCCAGCGTGAGATGGCCATGGAACTAACTCTAATTTTCGCTTTTCCTTCAGTTTGGATTTTCAGGTATGCTCTTGCCCTTCCCACTGTCTTACTCTGCTCCTGGGAGAGAAGATGCCTGCAGTGAAGAGCACTTTCTGAGGAGTCAGGCGGCCTGTATTTAGACCAAGTCCAAGCAGTGACTAGTTGCAGTCAGTTATTTAATGTCACCGTGCCTCTATTTCCCCCATTTGTTGAATGAAGCTAGTTATACAGTTCTGGGACCCCTGAGCACTATGAGGTATGGCGCCCAAATTGAAACAAATAATAGCCCAGTAGTTGAGGCTTCATGATGAGGTTATTACAAGGGATCACCTGAAAAACGCACCCTTGGGCGCTTCAGTGTGTGAATTTCATGGCGTCTAATTACATCAATAAAGGTAAGGTAAAGGCCCTCCCGTTGATCGTCGATTTGCTCGAGCGGGCCCAGTAACGTCTCCACTGGAGACTTTGTTGTTACTGTGTCTGGCATATCGAATACTCTCGGTAGCTTGCCGGGCTCTCCGAGAGGGGCGGAGGAATCGAACTCGGGTCGGCCATGCTGGCCACTTGTAAGGCGAACACCCTACCTGCTGTGCTATCGCTCCAGCCAATTACATCAATGTCAGAGGCATAGAGTCCTGCGCACCCAGGTTATATAGGCTTGCCAGACTTCTTTTTTTTTTTTTTAATTATTTTTGTTTGGTTTGGTTTTGGTTGGGGGGGGGGCATCCTGGGCTCAGGGCTTACTCCTGACTCTATGCTCAGTGATCACTCACAGTCAGGCTTTGGGAGCTGTATGTGGTGCTAGAGATCAAAGCTGCATGCAAGGCAGGTACTGCCCACCCCACCCCCTGCAACTTATACACTGTACTGTCGCTCCAGCTTCTGTCCCAAGCTTCTTAAACTCTGGGGTGTAATTCCACGTGGGGACCATTGTGGAAGTCACAAAACATACCTTATAATTGTTTTTAAATTTAAAAACATTGGGGGCTGGAGCGATAGCACAGCGTGTAGGATGTTTGCCTTGCACGCGGCCGACCCGGGTTCGATTTCCAGCATCCCATATGGTTCCCCGAGCACCACCAGGAATAATTCCTGGGCGCAGAGCCAGGAGTGACCCTTGTGCATTGCGGGTGTGACCCAAAAAGCAAAAAAAAAATTTTTTTTAAACATTGGGGCTGGGGGCCAGAGCGATAGCACAAAGGGTAGGGCGTTTGCCTTGCAGGCGGCTGACCTAGGTTCGATCCCCTTATGGTCCCACCATATGGTTACTCCTGAGTGCAGAACCAGAAATAACCCCTGAGCATCGCCATGTGTGACCCCCCCAGAAAAAAACATTGGGGCCAGAGAAACAGTATAGTGAGTAGGGCATTTATTTGCCTTGCACATAGCTGACACGAATTGAGTCTCCAGCATTCCATATGGTCCCCTGAGCCCCACCAGAAGTCATTCCTGAGTGCAGAGCCAAGAGGAACCTCTGAGCATCGCCAGGTGTGGCCCAAACACAAGCAAAACAATAACAACAACAAAGTTTTTTGTTTTTTTTTTTTTTTTTTGCTTTTTGAGTCACACCTGGCCATGCACAGGGGTTACTCCTGGCTCTGCACTCAGGAATTATCCCTGGGACGCTGGGAATCGAACCAGGGTCTGCCGCATGCAAGGCAGACGCCCTACCTGCTGTGCTATTGCTCCAGCCCCAACAAAGAATTTTTTTTTAATTTTGGTTTTGGGGTCACATCTGGCAGTGTTCAAGGATTATTCCCAGCTCAGCGCTCAGAGGTGAATCACTGTGGTGCTGGGGGACCCTGCAGTGCCAGGGACTGAACTTGGGCCTTGTGCATAGAAAGCATGTGCACAGGCCATTGAGCCACCTCTCTGGCCCCTAAAAAATTTCCTGCAGCTCAGCCCTTTCTGCTGCAGTTTAAGTTGCACTATTCATGCTCAAACTGACCATGAGCCTAATTTGTTTTAAAGAAAAAATTCTTTATGATTTATCATCAGTTACTGTTTGACTGGGGGAGGGGTGGGAGGCCCACCCTCTCCTGCGATACTCGGGGGTTACTCCTGGCTCTGCACTCAGGAATTACTCCTGGGGATGCTCAGGGGACCACATGGGATGTCAGTGATTGAATCCTGGTCAGCCTTGTGCAATGAAAGTGCCCTATCAGCTGTACGATCACTCCAGATCCTAATTTGTTTTTAATACCTATATGCCCAGGGTTGCATAAAAAATCTCTCAAGTAGAAAAGGGGTCGTGAGTGGGAGAAGCTTAAGAAACCCCATTCTGAAGACTGGAGCGGGAGCACAGAGATAAGATCCCTCAGAGCTGGGATCAGTTTCTGTCACTGCTTATAGTCCTCCAAGCCATGCCAGAAGTGATCCCAGAGTATAAAGCCAGGAGTAAGTCCAAACACAGTAGAGTGTGGCCCAAAGAAAGAAAGAAAAATGGAAAAGTTGCTGCCATTATGTGAATACACACAATTTCTTTACGTAGCTATTGTTCATGGGAAGAAGGTTGGGGGTGGCACAACTGTCAGTGCTCAGGTCTTACTCATGGCTCTGTGCTCAGAACTCACTCCTGGCAGGGCTCAGGGGACCACATGGGGTGCCAGAGATTGAACCCGGATGGGCTGCGTGCAAGCCTTAGTCACTGTACTATCTCTCCAGCCCCTTTTCATAGACATTCTAATTGCTGCTTTGTTTATCTGTTTGGCTTTTGACCATTTAGTCCATATTTTGTTCTAGAACAGTCACAGTCTCGTGTGAATATACAGACATATTTCTCTTGAGTAAAAAGGTGGGTCACTGGAGCAATAGTACAGCAGGTAGGGCACTTGCCTTGCATGCCGGCGACCTGGGTTCAATCCCTGGCATCCCAGATAGTCTCCCAAGCCCTGACAGGAGTGATTTCTGAACACAGAACCAGAAGTAAGCCCTAAGCATCCCTGGGTGTGGCCCCCAAACAAAAAAGTAACCCCTAAAAAAAAAGTAACTCCTGAGAATCCCCGGGTGTGGTCCCAAAATAAAACAGGCACGGGGTGGGGGGGAGGCTGGAGTGATAACACAGCAGGTAGGGCATTTGCCTTGCATACAGATGTCATGGGTTCGATTCCCAGCATCCCATATGGTCCCCCGAGCACCGCCAGGAGTAATTCCTGAGTACATGAGCCAGGAGTAACCCCTGTGCATCGCTGGGTGTGACCCAAAAAGCAAAAAACCAAACAAAAAAACACAAAACAAGGGGAGGGGGTCATAGGGTATAGATGTATTTCTCTTGAGGAGAGACCACATTTGTGTCCAGAGTAAAAGTAAAAGTAAAGTAAATGGGCTGGAGCGATAGCACAGCGGGTAGGGCGTTCGCCTTACACGCGGCCAACATGGCTGACATGAGTTCGATTCCTCCGCCCCTCTCGGAGAGCCCGGCAAGCTACCGAGAGTATTCGATATGCCAGACACAGTAACAACAAAGTCTCCAATAGAGACGTTACTGGGCCCGCTCGAGCAAATCGACGATCCAGAGTATATGATCATTTCCCTCTGCCTGACGGAACACTTCCTTCTCTCTAAGGTGCTCACTAACAGCTGTGCCGCTGGAGGGTTCATTTGACCCAATCCAAGCAGATGCAGTCAGAGCTCATTGTGTAGGACATTGAACGTCTGGAGCAGGAGAGAGAACTCGAGTGGCAGAGCACATGCTCAGCCGTGTGGTTCTGGGCTTCACTATTGGCACCAAGGCCCCCCACACTGCTGGGTATAGATAGCCCTTCTCCCTGGTGGTCCCTGAGGTAGAAATGAAGAAAAGTGTTAGTGGTGTAACTAAACAGAACACTTGTTTTGCATTTGCGAGGACCTGGGTTCAACTCAGCACAATGAATTATAATAGTAATAATATTGGGGGTGGGTGCCACGGTGATGCTTAGGGGCTATTCCTGTCTCTGTGCTTATGAACAAACGATCCCTCGATAGTGCCTGGGATTCAAACTAGGGCCAGCTGCATTCAAGGCTTCCAGTCTAAACTTTTTTGGGTCACATCCGGCAATCCTGAGGGGTGACTCCTGGCTCTACTCTCGGGAATCTACTCCTGGTGGTGCTTAGGGGATCATATGGAATGCTGGGGATTGAACCCAGGTTGGTGTCAGTATTCAAAGCAAGCGCCTTATCTGCTGTACTATCTCTCCAGCCCCAAAGTTCAGTTTAAACTTTTAAAAATAAAATTGAGGGGTAAAGACAGAAGAAAATGAAGCTGAGGAGATAGTGCAGTGACTAGATGGTTTGTCTTGCATGCAGCCCACCTGGGATTAGTCCCCAGAGCAGAGCCAGGAGTTAGCCCTGAGCACTTCTGGGTGTGACCCCCCCCCAAACAAAAATAAAATAAATTTAAAAAACCAAATAAATAAACTAATATCTTGCAGAGTTTCCTATAAGGTTGTTTGGGGGTTTGGGGGAAAGTGGAGGGAGGAGGGACCCCTCCAGCAGTGCTCAGGAGATTTTGCAGTGTCAGGATCAAACTTGGGAGCATTATACTTGTAAGCTGTTAAACCTTTGAGCTATCTCCCACATATCCAGGGTTATCAGTTTTAAAAATACTTTTGTTGGGGCTGGAGCGATAGCACAGCGGGTAGGGCGTTTGCCTTGCACGCAGCCAAATGGCCGACCCAGTTCAATTCCCAGCATCCCATATGGTCCCCGGAGCACCGCCAGGAGCACATTCCTGAGTGCATGAACCAGGAGTAACCCCTGAACATCGCTGGGTATGACCCAAGAAAAAAAATGCATTTGTTGGGGCCGAAGCGATAGTACAGCAGGTAGGGTGTTTGCCTTACACATGGCTGACCAGGGTTCAATCCCTGGCTTCCCATATGCACACTGAGCACCACCAGGAGTAATTCCTGAATGCAGAATCTGGAATAGCCCAGGAGTAACTTCTGAGCTTTGCTGGGCATGACTCCCAAAAAAGCAACACACACACACACACACACACACACACACACACACACAAAGTATTTGTTGGGCCAGAGAGGTAGTATAGTAGGGAAGGTGCTTGTCTTGCTCATGACTAGCCCAGATTCGTCCCTGGCACTGCATGTGGTTCTCTGAGCAACACCAGGAGTGATCCCTGAACACAGAGCCAGGAGTCGGCCCCCTGTCAAGTGTGATCCAAAAACAAAAACAAAAAAAATTAAAAATTGGAATAAAATAAAAATGCATAATTCCTTCACCCAATACTTTTGCTCATATATTTCTTAGAGTGAAATTACTTTTTTCAAGATATTTTTGCTTATTATATACTTTTTCTCTTAAGAATGAATCAGTTATCGTGCTTGCTTCGGCAGCACATATACTAAAATTGGAACAATACAGAGAAGATTAGCATGGCCCCTGCTCAAGGATGACACGCAAATTCGTGAAACATTCCATATTAAAAAAAAAAAAGAATGAAACAGTTATCATATAAGTTTAGCCCAACTTGGATTCTTTTTAACACTTATTATTCTATGAAGCAAATAAATAAGTTATACTTAAAAAATGCATTTGTTAAGGGATGAAGAGATGACTTGAAAAGGCCAATGACACCCTTGCCTTGCAGGTGGGAGCCCACGTGTCATCCTTGGCACCACATGGTCTCCTAAACACTGCCACTAGGCGTGACCCCTGAAAACCATTAGATGTGGCCTCAAAATACATAGGAAAGTAAATGTTTTGTTTTCTTATATAGGCAGCACACAGGCTATTTGCTGGCCAACCATATAAACGTGTCTCCTGAATCTTGCCTTTGTGCGCCTGAATGTGCTTGTCAGTCATCAAAAGGCCTTAACTGTATTTATTTATTTATTTATTTATTTATTTATTTACTTATTTTTGCTTTTTGGGTTACACCCAGCGATGCTCAGGGGTCACTCCTGGCTCTGCACTCAGGAATTACTCCTGGCGGTGCTCGGGGGACCATATGGGATGCTGGGGATCGAACCCGGGTCCGCTGCATGCAAGGCAAACGCCCTACCTGCTGTGCTATCGCTCCAGCCCCAAAAGGCCTTAACTTTAATGCTGTCTGATTTCTCAGTCTCTCACTTACAGATTGTTTGTTAGCAGGGCCAGGAAACGAACCCAGGGCCTCACACATGCAAGACAAGTGTTCTATGCAAAGCCAGGCTTCCAGCCCCAGGGAATCATTTTTAGGGCATGTGTCAGAGATATCACCATCCTTCTCATTAGGGGTGTTAACATCTCATGTTTCATCCCACTCCCCCCAAAAAATAAAAAGTTTTATCATTTGGTGTTATAGTAAAGTTAGCCATCAATCTGGAACAGATTTTGGTGTGTGGTGTGAGGTAAGGTTTTTTGGAGTGGGTTGAGGAGAGCTTGAGTCAGCGGTGCTCAGGACTTACTCCTGGCTCTGTGCTCAGGAATCATTCTTGGTGGGGGGCGGGGGTGATCATGTGTACTGTCAGGAATTGAACCCAGGTCTGCTGCATGCAAGGCAATGCCCTACCCAGGATACTATCTCTCTAGCTCTATTTTTCTTGTTTTCTTGTTCTTTTTTTTTTTTTGTCCTTTTTTGTTTTGCTTGGGGCCACACTTAGTGGTGCTCAGGACTAATTCCTGGCTCTGTACTCAGGGATCCCTCCTGGCAGAGCTCAGAAGACTATATGTGGTGTCAGGATTGAACTCAGGTTGTCTGCATGCAAGGCTTAACCCCTGTACATTCTCTCTCTCTCTCTCTCTCTCTCTCTCTCTCTCTCTCTCTCTCTCTCTCTCTCTCTCTCTCTCTCTCCCCATGAGGTAGCACTGTAGCACTGTCCTCCGATTTGCTTGAGTGGTCACCAGTAAAGTCTCCATTGTGAGACTTGTTGTTACTGTTTTTGGCATATCAAGTATGCCACAGGGAGTTTGCCAGGCTCTGCCTTGCGAGCAGGATACTCTGTAGCTTGCCAGGCTCTCCGAGAGGGATGGAGGAATCGAACCCAGGTCGGCTGCATGCAAGGTAAATGCCCTACACGTTGTGCTATCGCTCCAGCCCCGATGAGGTACAGTCTTTTAAATTTTTTTGTCAAAGCAATACACAAAATTAATACAGCAAATGAGTCTATTTAAGAAACTTTTTTAAAAGCAGTTTCCATTATAAAATAGCATCTTTTGTTTTTATTTTCTTTGTTTTGGGGCCACAGCCGGAGATGCTCAGGAGTTACTCCTGGCTTTCCACCCAGGAATCGCTTCTGTTGGGGTTCTGGTGACCATGTGGATGCCAGGGTTTTGACCCGGGTCATCCGCAAGCACAGCAAGCACCCTACCCACAGTACCATCTCTCCAGCCCTGAAAAGGAGTAGCTTTTTGCTGAAAACATCAGAAAGTAGAAAGCGAGAGCAGTGGGACCCTGAGCAATAGTACAGAGGGTAGAGCGCTTGCCTTGCATGAGGCAGACCTGGGTTCGATCCCCGGCATACCAGATGGTGCCCTGAGCAACGCCAGGAGTGATTCCTGAGTGCAGATCCAGAAGTAACCCCTGAGCATCACCGGGTGTGGCCCCAAAACCCCAAAAGAAAAAGAGCCAGAGCAGCCTGGTTCAGGACTCTGACAAGCCTATCTCGGAGTCCTGGTTCTGCCACTTCTCAGCTGGTGAGCCCTGGGCGATTCCTCCCCTTCTCCTGGGTTCCACGGCTTAATCTCTCAGCCAGGCAGAGCAACCCAGCTCACGTGAGCTTGGAAAGATACAGCATGTAGAGCCTGTAATACAGGGTGGGGCGCCACTGCCATGATTAGCATAGGATTTCATTTCCTCAATCAGCATCCATTTACCCCTAAGCTCCCTTTGGAAAGAGTGGGTGCCCCTCCTCATGGCGTTTGGTCTTAGATCTGGGTGGGGGGAGGGAGAGTCATCATTAGGCCATTGTCCAGCCCTAATTTTTCCTGGGCTCCTCAAAACATTTCTTTAGGCTAGCTGTGTGGTACTCCATTACCAAACATTCTTCACCCATTCGGAGGTGAGGAGAGATGGCATGAATGGGTAAGGGCCAGGACTGGGAGTTCGGGGGTGGGGGTGGGGAGGAGATTCTGGTTCAAACCCAATTCCTGTAGCTAGTGGCTGTGAGTCCCCAGCCTCTTGGTGCCTTCATCTTCCATTCTGTAAAATGGGGACAAGATACCAGATTTCATGCCCGGCTTATCTTCAATAAAATTGAATTCTGGGGGGAGAGGGTTCAAAGGGTTGAAGAACAGCCTTGGGGTGGGGGAGATCTGGGTTGTATTCTCAGCCCCATCTGGTTCCCTATGCACTGTCATTGTGGTTCCCAAAAGAAGCAAACACACACACACACACACACACACACACACAATGAACAAATAAGATGGAGGAGGGTTGAAAGAATTGATAAAAGTGTGATAAAGCAAGAAACAAGCAGTCAGGGCAGGAGTGGGGCTCTGGCCACTCAGTGTGGAGTTCTGTCAAGTGACCTTGGGTAGCCCTGGGGGGAAAAAGTGGCCAAATTCAGGTGGTGGGTTTTTTTGTTGGAGGGGGGCAAATTTGGGGCCTCACTCAACAGTGCTATGGGCTTCTTCTCAGCTCTGTGCTCAGAGATCACTCCTGGGTGTTCTTGGGGGACCCTAGGTGGTGCTAGGGGCTGAACCCACATCAGCTACATGCAAGGCAAGTGCCTTCCTGCCTTTACTATCTCTCCAGGTCACATGTGGTGGGGTTTTGTGTGTTCCTTGTGAAATTATTTCAATTTTCAGGCGTGTGGGTGCACAGTGAAATGTTGGGAGGAGGTGCAGAGCAACAGGACAGTGGGTGGGGCGCTTGCCTTGGGTATACTGGACTTGGTTTAGATTCCAGCACTTCATAAGGTCCCCAGAGCCCCCATAGGAGTGATCCCTAAGCACAGCTGGGTATAGCCCCCAAGCACTGTAGCACTGTATAGCACTCTCCTCCCATTGTTCATGGATTTGCTCAAGCAGGTCCAGTAACATCTCCATTGTGAGACTTGTTACTGTGTTTGGCATATCAAATACGTCACGGATAGCTTGCCAGGCTTTGCCGTGCGGGTGAAATACTCTCGACAGCTTGCCGGGCTCTCCAACAGCAACAGAAAATCAATAAAACATTTTTTATGCTTTTTGGGGGGGGAGTCACACCCAGCGATGCTCAGGGATTACTCCTGGCAGGGCTTGGGGGACCATATGGGATGCTGGGGGTTGAACCTCGGTCGGCCGCATGCAAGGCAAACGCCCTACCCGCTGTACTATCTCTCCAGCCCCAAAACATTTTTTAAGTGTTGAGGGAAGTTGGGACGGAAGCAATAGTTCAGCAGGTAGAGCACTTGTCCTGCATGCCGCCAACATGAGTTCAATCCCCAGCACCCCATAGAGTCCCCTGAGCCCTGCCAGGAATGATCCCTGAGTGCAGAGCCAGGTGTGGCCCAAAAATAAAATACAAAACAAACAAAAAAGTGTTGAGGAAACTACTTGAGGTTCATGTAGCTAGAGATGAGGGTCACAGTGGACACAGAACAGTCAGATTTTCCAGCACTTGACGGGTTCAGGAGCTGTGTGTAGGGGCTGGTTCTTGCAATAACTCAACCATCTGTGATGCCCATTTCACAGATCAGGAAGTGGAGGCCCAGCAAGACTCTGCTCCTCACGGTGTGACCTTCATGTCCTGATGCAGTGGGTGGCAGAGGAGGTGAGGAATAGAGGGACAGCCCTTCCTCCCAGCCCCTTCACCCACCCGGACAGCATAAATGGGGATCACAGGTCTAGGGGTCTCCCCTGGGGGAATGATCTTCATTTTCACAAGCTGCCGGTCCTGTTCAGGGGGTTGGCACCCACAGTCCCATCCATGTTGCACCTGGAGTTTGTTCTACTTCAGAGGAGGGGAAACTGAGGCAGGAGGGATGGGGTAACTCTCCTAAGCTCACATAGCCGGGTGTAGCCAAGCAGGGATTAGATCCGTGACCCCAGGAGCTGGGAGTAGGCCCCCAGTACTGCCAGGCATGACCCCAAAGCAAAAACAAGCAATGCCATGTGTAAGTCAGGGATGCAGACCCTCTTAGGAGAGATTATTTCCCCCAGTTGAACATTATCTATGGGGCAGGGAGGTGATTCAATGTCTGGGAGCACAAGCTTTGCAAGCCAGAGGCCTGGGTTCTATCCCCAGCATCACAAGGTCCCCAGACCTCCATTGGGTGTGACTCCTGAGCAATCCTAACCACCACCCACAGGGTATGGCCCTTCCCCTCCCAAAATAAAACGGAAATATTATTTATCAAGATAAATTATCTGGAGCTAGAAAGATAGTCCAGTGAGTAAGGCACTTGCCGTGCACACGGCCCACCCAGGTTTGATCTCCAGCATCCTATATGGTCCCCGAGCCCCATCAGGAGTGATCCCTAAGTGCAGGGCTAGGAGAGACCCCTGAGCATAATTTGGTATGACCACCCTAACCCGAAAAAAGATAAAGTATCCGCTCCACCTGCAAATCTCTCAGGAATCTGTCCTTTGCCTTCTTGCCCAGGAGCTCCTGCCCCTCCCTACCCTCCTTCCTACGCTTCTCCCCTCCCTTCCCCTTTCCCCCTCCCCTCCCCCTCCCTTCCCTCTCCCTCCTCCCCTCCCTCCTCCTCTCTCCCCACTGCTCCTTTCCTGCCTTCCGCATCTGCAGCCAAGGGACCTTATCTGGTACCTCAGAGCTCATCCCACTCCCACCCAGAGCACCCCTATGTCTGATCCAGGGAAAGCCAGAGCTCCCCACCCCCACCCCACCCCTGTCCCAGACACACAATGGGCCTCTGTCCCCTCCTTCCTAGTCTCCCACTACTCACACACCTAGCTCACTCCATTCAGACACGGAGACCTCTTCACTATTCCAGGGATATAGCAGCCGCGCTCCTACCACAAGACCTTTGCACTGGCGGCCCCTCCAGCAGGAGTGGTTTCTCCAGATGCTCCCTCCTCCGGGTTTTAACCAAATATTACTCTCTCTGGGAGAACCTCCTTGACCTTCGGGTCTTACAATACAATCCACCTACGCACACCCCACTTCCTGTTCCCAGAGTTGGCCAGTGCTCAGTGCAGAGAGCAGATACAAGCTTCCCCTCGGCATGGGACACTAGGATCTGTCACAGCTCACCTCTGCGACTTTGGATGCAGAAGCAGCCACAGACTTGAGTAAGGTGAGCCCTTGGCAACGGTCTATGGTGGAGCGAAGCTTTGGGGAGGAGGAGGTGGTGCTGGCAGGTGGTAAAGCGTTATGTATGGAACCCTGTCGGCAACAGCACTGTAAACCACGGTGCAAAATCTTATTTTAAAAAATGCCTCTCAGGGAGAACAAAAGGGAATGCCCTGCCACAGAGACAGGGAGGATGGGGGGTATGGGGGGTGGGAGGGATACTGGGATCCATGGTGGTGGGAAATGGGCACCGGTGGAGGGATGGGTATTTGATCATTGTATAATTGAAACCCAAGCACAAAAAATTGTAAGTCTACAACTGTACCTCATGATGTCTCACCAATAAAAATTTTTTTAAAAATGCCTCTCAGAGAAGCAGACCCATTTGAGTGGGAGGCAAACGGGAGGTTAATAGGGGTAGGGCATTGGTAGAGGGAAGTGGGCACGGGTGAAAGGATCCAGGATGAAGCATTGTCTGCCTTGCACAAGGTCGACCAGGGTCCAATCGCTGGCATTCTATATTGCCCCCCAGTAGTTAATCCCTTAGTGCAGAGCCAGGAGTAACCCATGAGCATGGGTGGTTGTGGGGTGATTAAAAAAAAAACATTGTATGCCTAAAATCCAATCATGAATAACTTTGTTATATCATGGTGACTGTCACTGTCACTGTCCTTCCGTTGTTCATCGATTTTCTCGAGCGGGCCCAATAACGTCACCATCGTGAGACTTTTTTGTTACTCTGTTTGGCATATTGAATACTTCAAGGGTAGCTTGCCAGGCTCTGCTGTGCAGGCAAGATACTCTCGGTAGCTTGCCAGGCTCTCTGAGAGGGGCGAAGGAATGGAACTCGGGTCGGCCATGTTGGCTGCCTGCAAGGCAAACGCCCTACCCGCTGTGCTATCGCTCCAGCCCTAAATTTTAAAAATCAATCAATCACAATCACAACCATCCTGTTATTTGTCGATTGCCTCGAGCAGGCCCCAGTAACGTCTCCTTCCTCCTAGCCCTGAGATTTTTTTTAAAAAAAGTGCCATATTCAAGGCTCTTTCAGAGTTAGGAGAATGAGACCCTTCATTGTTACTGGTATTTGGCATACTGGGCACGCCACGGGGAGTTTGCCAGACTCTGCCATGTGGGCAGGTTACATTCGGTAGCCTGCCAGTTTGTCCAAAGTAGGAATGAGATGATAAGATGTCACACAGCCGCAAATGCGGCCGCGCGCTTCAGGAGCTGGGTTTTATAGTCTCCGAGTCTTGGCCGTTGATGGGATTATACGGCGCCAGGGGGCCAGTTGGTGGGTGTGACCCCTGCCTACTGGAATTTGGAGGATCTGGGTGGAGGATGCTCAGCCCCGATTCAAGTAGGCTTGGAGATCTCAGCCCCGGGATCCGCGTGCCTTTGTTCCTCTGCTGGTACCTTCATGCGTGTGGAGAGTGGTCTCAGCATGGTGGTGGCTGGTTCTGGAGGTCTTCGGCTGCCGGAGCCCTTGTCAGGGCGGGGAGGAAAACTCAACCCACTCCCCTCCAAGGGGCCCTGGCGAGGACAGCCAGGCGCGGGGGGCAGGAGACTCTTCGCTGTTCTCTTCCGGGAGCTGGGGTTTATAGTCTCTGAGTCTTGGCCGTTGATGGGATTACACGACACCAGGGGGCGAGTTGGTGGGTGTGACCCCCGCCTACTGGAATTTGGAGGATCTGGATGGAGGATGCTCAGTCCCGATCCAAGTAGGCTTGGAGATCAAAAATTTAAAAATCAAAAATTAAAAATCAGAGGGAGGGCTTTTGCCTTGTGCGTGGCTCACCTGGGTTCTATCCCCAGCACCCTATATGATCCCCCGAATCTTCCAGGAGTGATCCCTGAGCACAGCGCCAGGAATAAGCCCCCTGAGCATTGTGGGGTGTGGCCTCCAAAACAAAATTTAAAAAATTAGTGGTGCTGGAACAATAGTACAGTGGGTAGGGCGTTTGCCTTGCACACGGCCGACCTGGGTTTGATTCCCAGCATCCCATATGGTCCCCTGAGTACCATCAGGGGTAATTCGTGAGTGCAGAGCCAAGAATAATTCCTGTACATCGCCGGGTGTGATGCAAAAAAAAATTTAAATTTAAAATCAGGGGGCTGGAGCAATAGCACAGCGGGTAAAGTGTTTGCCTTGCACGCAGCCAACATGGCCAACACAGGTTCGATTCCCAGCACCCCATATGGTCCCCTGAGCACCGCCAGGAGCAATTCCTGAGTGCATGAGCCGAGAGTAACCCCTGAGCATTGCCGGGTGTGACCCAAAAAGCAAAAAAAAAAATTTAAAATCAGAGGAAAGCATTACAAACAACGACAAGATCGTGGCATGGTGTGACCTTTTTGCTGTTGAAAGCTTGTCTACCCTGTCTTAAAAGGCCTGGCAGTGTGAATTTCAAATCAATCTCCCTTAGCTTTAAAAACTTCTCTTGGTTTCCTTTTCCCAAACTATTAGAAAACTGTAGAAACTGCATCCAGGATGATGCCCCCCCCACCACTAAGCCCTCCAGCATACCCCTCTGTTCACATACTTGTCACCTCCCAGCTGGGAGGTGTCATGTTTTTCGTCTGACACGTCAGGAAAGCAGGAATTGCGTGTCTGGCGCATGGTGGGGCCCGGGAGACATGTGGTCAGTGAATCCTAACAACTGTGGGGCCCTTGAACCCAGCCTTTTCTTTGCAAGTGGGCTTGGGGTCACAGCTGGTGGTGCTCAGCGATCACTCCTGGAGTGGCTCAGGAGACCGTATGTGACGTTGAGAATGACCGGGGGGTCAGCTGTGTGTTAACTGACCACTGTACTCTCTCTCCAGCCCTCTGAGCCCATCCTTGACTTTTAGCCTCCTTCCTTCCCGGGGCTCACCTTGCCAACCCCTCCACCCTGTGCCCCACCCTCCCTGGGAGCCCCGCTAAGTGCTGGGTGACAGAAGGTGAGACTGCAAAGCAGCTGGGAGGAAGTAGCGAGCAGAACCTCATTTCTTCTCCTCCCAAACTCTGGGTACCGTGACTTCATCCCCACCATGATGTCACACGTCAGGGGACATGTGAGCCACCAGAGGGGAGAGGTGTGTCCAGAGCACAGCTCATTTCCTGTGAGGTGCCACCAGCCTGGAATGATGGCGGGAAGGAAAGGTGATTCATGCTCCTGGATGTGGAATTTTGCTGTGACGGAGCAGGGGATCCCCCCCCAACTCCCTCCATCTCCCGCCTAGCTGAGGCTTCATCATCCTCCTTGTCATGGCCACAAGGGTGGGAATCACGCAGGTGAGTGTGCAGAGGCCAATCCACTCTGCGGAGCCGCATTTTCAGAAAGAGGAAGCGAAGGCTCAGAAATGATTCACAAGCCTGAGGTCACGCTGGGAGGAAGCAGATCTGGGCCCGAAGAAGTTTGTTCCAGGGCTCTCTGACTCTCAGCCCATCAACCCTGGACTCAACTGGCCAACTTCAAAGACATCTACAGTTCCATGGGCAATTTCAGTTCTCAATTTCAGTGGCATCAGCTGTAAGAACAGATGAGATGGTGCTAAGTGAAATGAGTCAGAAAGAGGGACAGACATAGAAGGACTGCACTCATTTGTGGAATATAAAATAATATAATATGAGACTGACACCCAAGGACAGTAGACAAAAGGGCCAGGAATATTGCCCCATAGTTGAAAGCCTGGCTCATGAGCCGGGGCGGGGGGGGGGGGGGCGCGGGGAGAAGGCAGCTGGAATAGAGAAGGGATCACTGAGAAAATGATGGATGGAGGGATCGGTCGGGAAGGGAGATGTGTGCTGAAAGTAGATAAAGGACCAAACGTGATGGCCTCTCAGTATCTGTATTGCAAATCATAATGCCCGAAAGTAGAGAGAGAATATGGGGGAAATTGTCTGCCAGGGAGGCAGAGGGAGGGTGGGAAAGGGGGAGTATATTGGGGAGATTGGTGGTGGGAAATGTGCACTGGTGGCGGGATGGGTGTTTGAACATTATATGACTGAAGCTCAAACATGAAAGCTTGTAACTTTCTCATTGTGATTCGATTAAAAAAAAAAGAAAAAAAAGGGAGAGGAAACTATATGGAAAAAAATAAGTAAATATAGACAAAGTGTCATCTGTTTCAACCTTTTCCCTGTATTGCATCCATTTTCATAAAAACTTATAAATCATTAAAAAGAGAAGAAGAAGAACAGATGAGATTGGGGCTGAAGAGACAGTACAGTGGGTAGGGTGCTTGCTTTGCATGCAGCTGATCCAAGATCAATCCCCAGCATCACATGATTCCCCCAAGCTCTTTGAAGAGTCAGCCCTGAGCACTGAGCTAGGAGTCATCCCTGAGCCTTGGTAGGTGTGGCCTCCCAATTTTTTGAAAGTAAATCGCAGACCCTTAATAAAATTTTAAAAAATAATATAAAATGTGTTATTTTATTCTAAGATCACAGTCGCCTTGAGTGGGTTGCTCAGGAACAATAACATTACAAACCAAGGATTGGAGTAAAGTAGTCTGTAGGGATTTGGCTTTGTCTGGAGGATTTTCCCTGAGGTCAGAGAATGAAATGCCTATCCCATGTGTGTTCATGCTGACCTGGGTCCTGACAGCTAAGCATTGTATGTCATTAGCGATGCACCATATTATGTTTCATACAAGATATTTAAATTGATCTTGCATCACCTAGGAAAGAAACCATAGCAGGGCAGGGAAAGGAGACTCAAATTGCTGGAGCACATGCTCTGCCTGCTTGGGGACAAGTCTGATCCTTGCAACCACATGATCCCTGAGGACCAAGCCTCTAGGGACCTCCCAGCACCACCAACTGGGTCCCCTCTTTTCCCACCCCCCCCAAAGAGAATCAGATTCATCTCTATGAATTGACCCTGCCAGTGTGTCTCTCTCTTTTTTGTTTTTGTTTGTTTTGGGGTCACAGCTGGTGATCCTCAGGAGTTACTCCTGTCTCTGCACTCTGGGATCACTCCTGGAAGGCTCCGGCGTACAAATGGGATCCCACCTGTGTCTCCTGCCCCCTTTTTTCTTGCTTTTGTCTCTGTTTTATCATCTACGTGCAGATCCTCCCCACCACCCCCCAGAACCATAGTGGTTGTGGATTTTAAATTTTATTTATTTATTTTTGGGCCAGACTCAGCTGTTATCCTGACATTCCATAGGGGTCCTCTGTGCTCCTAGGGGCACTTGGAGGGCCATAGATAGTGATGGGGACCAAACCTGGGACAGGTGCATGCAGGCAAACCCCCTACCTGCTGTACTACCTTCCTGGCCTGGCTGTGCTTTTTTAAAATAAATAAATAAATAAATAAATAAATAACTTTTGTTTTAGGATCATTTAGATGTACAAGAAATTTGCAAAGCTGGTGCAGTTTCAATGAACCTTCTTCCCAATTTTTCTTATAGTATATAAATATAATAAAATCATTTTATAAAACCATGATACATTGATCAAAACCAATAAATTTGCAGCCAGAGAGATAGTGCAACAGGTAGAGTGCTTGCCTTGCACACTGCAAACCTGGGTTCAATCCCCAGCATAAGCACAGAGCCAGTATAAATAAGCCCTGATCACCAAGTTTGTTTGTGCCAAACAAAAATACAAGAAACTTGGGTTGCTGGGCTAGAGAAAGCATAGGAAGTAAGGCATGCATGTAGCCGATCCCTTTATTTTTATTTATTTATTTTTACTTTTTGGGTCACACCCGGTGATGCACAGGGGTTACTCCTGGCTCTTCACTCAGAAATTACTCCTGGAGGTGCTCGGGGGACCATATGGGATGCTGGGAATCGAACCCGGGTCGGCCGCGTGCAAGGCAAACGCCCTACCCGCTGTGCTATTGCTCCAGCCCCTAGCCGACCCCTTTAACCCCCAGCATCCCATATGGTTCCCAGAGCACCGCCAGATCTCACTCCTGAAAACAGAGCCAAGACCAGCCCCTGGGCATCACCAGGTGTGGGCTCCACCACCACCAAAAAATAATGTATGTATATATGTCAATATGAGTTGATATATTATCAATTACTCTCTGTAGACCTTAGTTGGGTTTTGCCTGTTGAGTTTTTGAAAATTGATTAGACAGCAAGAACCATCTGTGTCAAATTCAGATCACCTCCTGGTGCTCATCTGGTGTCAGCTTTCTGTGAGTCCACACAACCCCCTTCTGGATAGTTCCGTGGAGAAGCATGAAGGAAGCCCACAGGATTGAGCAAAAGTGGGGGGTCACAGACAGGCCTGGCACACAGGCCGTTTCCTACCTGACCAGTGGGAAGATGGTAAGCTCTTCACTCCCATTGTCTCCTGGGTGGGTCAAGTGGGCATTTCTGTGTGTGTGTGTGTGTGTGTGTGTGTGTGTGTGTGTGTGTGTGTGTGTGTGATGGGCTTCCTCATTGGCCCCAGTAGTAGCAGGGTTCATCATAGCCAGTACAGACCAGTTTGTGGTAACATTTGCCCAGTCATCCTCTCCCGGTGAGGAACAAAAGCAAAACGTCACACTGGCTGTGGGCTCGCTGGTGATAACACCGCCCTCAGCACTGTGGCCCTTGAGTCATAGGGTCCAGTTAGAACTGGTTGACTTCCAGCCTTGAGGCCCTGCTGACATCAGCCTGGCTTCCCCTTGCTTCTCTCCTGAGCTGGTTCACCTGTGCCCTGGATCCCAAGTCTTCCTCTTCCTTGGTCCTGTTTTCATTGTGGTGGAGCGCTTCCTGTCATTTTTGTTTTCTTTCCGCTTGCTTTTTTGTGATGCCAACCCAGGGCCTCACCCACACAAGGCAAGCGCTCTCCTGCTGAGCCTTCTCCCCAGCCTCTCCTGAAATTTCTTGAAGAAGTTTTCCAGGGAGGTGAATTTATTTTATTTTATTTTATTAAAGTTTTTGGGCCATACCTGGTGATGCTCAGCGGTTACTTCTAGCTCTGCACTCAGGAATTACTCCTGGTATTGCTCAGGGCACCATATGGGATTCTGGGGATGGAACCTAGGTTGGGTATGTGTCAGATAAGTCCCTTCCCTGCTGTACTATCTTTCCAACCTCAGAGATAAATTTTTGAGACTTTGCTTATTCCAAAACAACTTTATCTGTCCCTTTTGATTTAAAATTTGGCTATAAAAAGTTTCCTTCAGAGCTCATATAGAGAAGAGAGAACCAAATAAAGGGTGTTGTGAGGATCCTCCCAGGGTGGAAGAAGCATGCTGAAAGTAGACTATAGACCAAACATGATTGCCACTCAATGCCTCTCTTGAAAAACACAGGACCCAGAAGAAGAGAGAGAGAGAGAAAAAAGGGAATACCCTGCCACAGAGGCAAGGTGGGATGGGGGGGATGGGGGTGGGAGGGATGCTGGGACCCGTGGTGGTGGAGGATGGGTGCTGGTGGAGGGATGGGTACTTGATCATTGTATAACTGAAACCCAAGCACAAAAATTTGTAAATCTATAACGGTACCTCTATAACTGTACCTCATGGTGTTTCACTAATAAAAAAATTTTAAAAAAAGAAGAAAAAAGTTTCCTTCAGGAATTGATGGAGATTGGGTTTGAGCCATAACTGGCAGTGCTCAAGGCAGACTCCTAAATATGTGCTCAGGGATCACTCCTGACAGTGCTTGGAGGACTGTATAAAGTTCCAAGGATCAAACCAGGGTCAGCTGCATGTAAGGAAAGTGCCTTAACCCTTGTAATATCTGTCCCTTCCTTCAGAAGTTTTGAGGGGTTACTCCCCTGTCTTCATACTTATAATATTGTTTTTGAGAAATCTGCAACCATCTGATTCTTGATCTTTGAAGATGAGATGATAAAGATGATGATTAGTCACTGTCTCCTCCCAAAAACTTAGAAGGTTTTATCCTCTGAGTTCTGAAATTTCTGAAAGGAAAGCAAAAGAAAATGTGATCGAAGGACTGGAGAGATTGCCTGAGTACATGCTTTGCTTGCAGAAGGCCTGATTTTGTTCCCTCATACTGCGTGGTCCCTTGAGTTCCAGAGAGTGATTTATCATCATATTGATCACTGGGAGTGTGTCCTGAGCACCAAGCTAGAAATAGCCCCTGAGCACTGCTGGGTATGATTCAAAACACAGGAAGGAAGGAAGGAAGGAAGGAAGGAAGGAAGGAAGGAAGGAAGGCAGGCAGGCAGGCAGGCAATTCAATTCTAGAGGCCAGAGAGACTCAAAGGGCTGGAGCACATGCTCTGCATGATGGGATCTTGGGTTCAATCCTCAGAAACACAGTCTCCAAAGCAGCATTGGAAATATCCCAGGTGTGACTCTAAAGGTAAAGGTAAAGGTAAAGGCCCTCCCGTTGATTGTCGATTTGCTCGAGCGGGCCCAGTAACGTCTCCATTGGAGACTTTGTTGTTACTGTGTCTGGCATATCGAATACTCTCGGTAGCTTGCCGGGCTCTCCGAGAGGGGCGGAGGAATCGAACTCGGGTCGGCCATGTTGGCCGCGTGTAAGGCGAACGCCCTACCCGCTGTGCTATGACTCTAAAACAAAACTAAAAAGAGCTATCATACTGAGTGTTTTTTTTTTCCCTCTTGGATTCTGGTCCACATATCTCCGCCGTGTGAGATCAGGTTGAGGGTTACTGTCTTGGGGCCCTGTTATGCAGGGCCTGGGCTTTGCTCTATGGGCTGCCTCCTGGGCCCATCTGAGCAGTATTTGCTTCTGCATTTCTGTTTCTTCCGGCAGGCCTTTACAAGTTCTCATCTGTTTAACAGACATCTCTGCTGCCTTTCTAGAAATAGCTGTTCACATTCACTATGAATTTCCCCAGCGGGATTATTCCCTTCATATTGATCTGTGGGAAATATGTGTCCGTATGTGCATATGTCTGTATTATGAGGGAAATGTGCCCTTTGTGTGTGATACAAGTTGCGTCAACACACATTTCTCCTGCTTGTTGTCAGTGTTTTCTCTGCTGGATGGATCAGAATTAGACTTTATCACTTGTCTTCTCGCTATGGGAGGTGAAAATAGTTTTCTTCTTCTCTCTCTCTCTCTCTCTCTCTCTCGCTCTCTCTCTCTCGTAGTTTCCCTAAAGAACACCAAGCCACATGTCCCTCTCTCTGATTCTCCTTCAAATATAAGTTTTTGACCAGAAAGTGTCCCTGTGTAACCCAGAATGTGCCTATCACACCTGATAATGTTGCCAGAAAAGAATTAGGAGTGGTGACTGAGGGGCGTGGAGCTGTAGTACAGCAGATAGGACACTTGCCTTCCCTGCATCTGACCTGGTTTCCATCCCCGGCACCTCATATGGTTCCCCAAACCATGCCAGGAGTGATCCCTGAGCACAGAGCCAGAGGTAAATACTGGGCACCATTGGGTGTGACACAAAACAAAGAATGAGAAGGAGGAGAACGAGAAAAGAGGGAGGGAGGAAGAGAAAGAAGTACGAAGAGCAGGAAGAAGAGCAGGATAAGAAAGAAGGAGGATGTGAACATGGAGGAGGAGGAAGAGGAGAAGGAGGAGGAAGAAGAGGAGAAGAAGAAGGAGAAGAAGAAGAAGAAGAAGAAGAAGAAGAAGAAGAAGAAGAAGAAGAAGAAGAAGAAGAAGAAGAAGAAGAAGAAGAAGAAGAGGAGGAGGAGGAGGAGGAGGAGGAGGAGGAAGAGGAGGAGGAGGAGGAAGAGGAGGAGGAGGAGGAGGAGGAGGAGGAGGAGATGGGAGCTACAGAGATAACTCAGGCATTAACGTGCGTACTTGGCAAGCTGCCAATCCTGATTTGATCCCTAGTAGCACATGATCCTGAGCATCACCAAGTGTGGTCCTGGAGGGCCCCAGGGGGCCCTTGGATGACCTGTAAAATCCAGGGCTCCGGGCCCTAAGCAGCGCCACATCTCTGGGCCTTTGCTTTGAAGTGCAGCACTGTCGGCTAGTGCAGCACTGTCGGCTAAGAAATGCTGGAGTTACCTGGTGATTTCTGAGTGCCACATGAGAGATCCTCCTACCCCCAACCCCCAAATCAGAAATCACCAAGAAAGGTATGTGAAGGCTGGAGAGCTCAGTCAAAAGACTAAGCACGTTCTTTGATCGTTGGAATACCAGGTTTGATCCATAGCACTGCACAATCCCTTGAGCAGTGCCAGGAGAAAGACACACACACACACACACACACACACACACACACACACAGACTGAGAGAGAGACAGAGAGAAGGGGGAGGGAGGGAGGGAAAGAGAGGGAGGGAAGAAGGGAGAAAGGACCAAAGCTGTAGTACAGTGGGAAGGACACTTGCCTTGCACGTGGTTGACCCAGATTTGATCCCTGGCATCCCATATTGTCCCCTGAACACTGCCAGGAGGGATTCCTGGGCAGGTGTTCTACCACTAAGTATAAAAAAAAACTGTGTTTTTTTTTATTTTGTTTGTTTGTTTGGCTTTTTGGGTCACACCTGGCAATGCTCAGAGATTTCTCGTAGCTCTGCACTCAGAAATCACTCCTGGCAGTGCTTATGGGATGCCAGGAATTGAACCTGTGTTGATCGCGTGCAAGGCAAACACCCTCCCTGCTGTACTATCAGTCTGACCCCTCACTTTGGTTTTTGAAATGCCTAAAATAATCCACATACTCTTTGAAAACTTAAGACTTTAGCAGATTCGTGCCTCTTTTTTCCCCCTTTTTTCGGGGGGTCAGAGGGAGAGTGGGTTTGGGTCATACCTGACAGTGCTCAGGAGAATCCTCTTAGTTCTGTGCTCAGGGATTGCTCCTGATTGAGCCAGGAAACATGCAGAGCTGGAGATTGAGCTCTCTCATGTGCTAAGCCTGTGTTCCAGCCCCCTGGGCCATCTCCCCGGCCCAAGACCTCCTTCATACCACAAATACATCTTTCAAAAGTGTCTATACAGGTATTTTTACATTGCTGTTTTATTCTGCCAGAGTGAGGTATAATTTATATGACAATGACAATGAAAGGCTCCCACTTTGAGGGTTCAGCTTGATGTATTTTGACAACCATATACCTCCCCAGTCAAGGTGGAGAACACGTCTGTCATTCCAGAAAGTTCCTTTGTGCCCTTTCCAAATCATTCCTCTCACCACCCACCCCTCACCCCACGCCCTGGAGTAAGCGCTATTTTGATTTGTGTTCCCAGAGTTGGGCATATTAATACACACTGTCACAGACTCCTTTTCCTGCCCTGAAATGAAATGTATGGGTAATACCACCTACCGACAATGCAAAATTTGTGTTGAGAACCAAGACAATGTCCTAATTGTCATCTAAAAGAAGAGGGAGAGGAAAGTCATTTATGAGAGAGTCACAAAAGGCTGATTAACCTGGGCGCTTTAATGATGGGGTTCAGGGCCCAGGTGGGGAGGATCTTCCCCCAACAACGTCTGCACGGTTACAAAGGAAGGCAGAGGTGGGTTCATCAGTGATGCCACTCAGGGAACAAACTTCCTTTATCTCACCCAGCAGCGCGTTCCTGGAAACCGTGAAATGTTTCTGAGCCCGGTTGGTGCTCAGTTGAAGCCAAGCCTGGCGATTTGAGCTGGACCAATTTCCTGGGCCAGCTTCTGGGCTGTGGTGTGGGCTGGTTGGCTGGTGACCAGCATGACTCCTGGGACAATGACATCCTGGTTCCTGGCCGAGGAAGTGTCTGTGACCAGAGCAATAAACACTCGCCCCAACACCCCTGGGGTGGAGTGGGGTGAGGTGAGGTAGGGGTGGCTGACGGCAGTCACCATCCGTGGGGCCCTGCAGGAAGCGTTGCTTTAGAAAACAGTTGGTCCTCTCAGCCATGCTGGGAGAATCCCAAGTGGCATTTCGGGTAAGGCACTTGCTTTGCACTTGGCTGCCCTGTTCAATCCCGGGCATCCCATATGATCTCCCAAGCCCTCCGGGACTGATCCCTCAGTACAGAGACAAGGATAGGGCTGCTAAGTCAAATAAAAAAAAAAAACCGTCAACAACAAAAAGAATTGCTCAGCTGCTATTTGTTCTGGTGCTCAAAGGACCATGCAGTGCCGGGTGCCAAGCCCAGGGCACCTGCAAGGAAAGTATGCACTTCCGCTCTCTACTCCTTTTCCTGACCTCCTGTTTTCTGGCCCACAAATAACTTTTGCTGTGGTTGGACACACCCAATTGTGCACAGGGCTTACTCCTGCCTCTGCATTCAGGGATCACTCCTGGGGGCTCAGGGGACCATATGGAGTAAGTGGGCATGAAGCCTGGGATGGTCCCGTGTGAGACAAGTGCTCTGCCTGCTGGACTATGGGTAGGGCCCTAAATATTTGCTTTAAACCAAGTTGAGGCTATAAAGAGGGCTCAAAGGGGTGAAGCTTTGGAACCGGAGTTCTGGGTTCACTCCTGGGTAACGCATGACTTCTGAGCACTGCTGGAGTTAAGCCCAGGACTATGGGTTCCCACGCGGCAAGATGGACAGAAACACTAACTCAATAATGCAAAAGCAGTAGGAGTTTTATTCCAGTATACTGGGGTCAACTTTCTCACCCCCAGAGTGGTCTCTTGATAGTGACCCCAACTTCAGGCAGCAAGCAGTTTATATAGGGTTTGATTATATTAAGGTACACGCCTTAGTGGGCTGGAGAGATAGCACAGCGGGTAGGGCGTTTGCCTTGCACGTGGCCAACCTGACTGACCCGGGTTCGATTCCTCCGCCCCTCTCAGAGAGCCCGGCAAGCTATCAAGGGTATCTTGCCCCCACAGCAAAGCCTGGCAAGCTACCCATGACTTATTCGATATGCCAAACACAGTAACAACAAGTCTCGCAATGGAGACGTTACTGGGCCTGCTGGAGCAAATTGATGAACAAAGGGAGGACAGTGCTACAGTGCTACATGCGTTATTGTTTCAGAAAAAAAAAAAACTTACTTAGTTACCAAACAAAGGTGTTTTGGCAAGTGTCCAGGGTAACAGTGGTCAGGCAATAGTTAAACAATAGTTTCCAGTAACACCTTATGGTTACACAAACTACTCCTTCTTTTAGAGTCAACAAAAGACAATTTCTGGGGCATTGTGGCTGGGGGCATAGTGATTGTTTGAGCCCGCTTGCTGGGCCCAGGAACTTTCCCAGGTGGTTCAGGTTGGCTAGTTAGGAAGCATTGTTTCATTGCTGGGAAACTGAAACTGTTTTAGTTCCCATAACTGAACCTGAGGCCTAGCTGATTTTGCTGATTTCTGCCTCCTGTCATGGCATCAATTTTGCCCTTACACTGGGTCTGGCCAAAAAGTAAAATAAAATGGGGGCTGGGAAGACAGTATGGAGGGTAGGACACTTGCCTTGCACGCCGTTGGCCTAGGTCTAATCCCTGGCATCCCAAATGGGTCCCTGAACATCACTGGGAGTGACTCAAAAAACTAAATAAATTTTGAAAATTAAATAAATAACGAAGTTGACCAGTTGTCCTAGGTCAGTCGGAGTCCCAGGGAAGTCTGGGAAGGCAGCCCCAGTGGAGGTGGGGATGGGGGGCCCTTAGTGACAGGAATGAGGTCAACAACGAGGACTGATGAAGTCTGTTGGGGGTGGGACTTCCTGAGTTGGGGGGAAGGGGCACAGGAGAAGGAGAGGCTAGTAGCACAGATATGGCGGAGAAGGAGAGTGGAAAGAGGGGAGAGGGACCCCTAAGGAAGGGAGTTCTATAGGGAGGTGTGAGGCCGAAGTGGAGTCAGGACAGGCTCCACTTTAAGACAAAAAACTCGGGGCTGGAGTGATAGTACAGCGGATGGGGCATTTGCCTTGCACGCTGTCGATCAGGGTTCGATTCCCAGCAAACCATATGGTCCCCCGAGCACCACCAGGAGTAATTCCTGAGTGCAGAGCCAGGAGTAAGCCCTGAGCACTGCTGGGTGTGACCCAAAAAGCAAAATAATAATAATAAAGTAAAAACACAAAACTCAGCAGTCCTAAGTTTCTGTTTCCCCTATCCGAAAGTCCCGACTTCTCAGAAAACGGTATCCTCCTGGGCAGATAAACTGACCCTTGACAACAGCCTATCAGAATAGGGGACATGGGCAGTGGCACCCAGTCAGGTGGAGGCGGACAATGGAGACTAGTCATGGGACAGGACAAGGACCAAAAATTGGAAACATACTGTTAGTCCCTGGAGTCACAGGACAGGACTGGGGCCAAAATTGGAAACATATTGTCAGTTCCTGAAAAATGCTACTATGTAACTAAACCCTATATAAGCTACTCAGAATTCGGAGGGTGTCCTTATCAACACTCCTTGGATGAGACTTGGACCCTATTGCATTCTGAGTCTGGTCTGGTCGATGTGTGAGAGAAACTCCCTTCCTGGGACATAACAGAGGGGACTGCAGTGACTGGTACTGGGGACAGTACGAGATGCTGGGAGCTCCCTCGGGAGTCAGGAGAAGGTGTGCAGGATCAAGGCGGTGGCCCTAGCTGGGAAGAGAAAGTTCTGGAGAGACTGTGTGAGGTTGTAGCTGGCAGGGCAGGCGAAAGTTTGGACGTGGGTGTGAGAGAATTGGGGGGAGGTGACAGGGGACTTGGCAGGATGAAGTTGCACTGTGTGACGCAGGACTCCTGGCATCCTCTGGCGTGGGGAGCCCCTCTGGCGAACCCCAGTGCCCCAGGCAGACGGCGCGTTCCGAAGAGCCTCTCCCACGGGCACTACAGGGGCCTAGGGCCTGGGAGCAGGAGGCGGTGCCCAGCCCAGCGGCAGCTGGCCACACCCAGGGGAGTTGCCTCTGTGTGCTGGTGGGTGGTGAGGCCGGGACCCCAGGGCATCCCAGCTCTGCCAGGCGCCGCCAAGGGGGCTTCAGGCGAAGGGGGGCCAGGGTGGATACGGCATTTTCTGTGCCTTTGGACCCAATCTCTGATCCTCAGTTTTCCTTCCTTGAAGTCCTGATCTCCACCTCCCTGCTTCTTCCCTACCAGCTTCCCAGCTATTTCGGGTTAGGTTGGGTTTAGGTTTTGTTTTGGGGTCACACCCAGGGATGCTCAGGGGTTCTTTCTGGCTTTATACACAGGAATCACTCCCAGTTGTGCATGGGAGACCATATAGGGCCCCAGGGGTTGAACCCAGGTCAGCCACATGCAAGGCAAGGGCCCTACCTGCTGTCCTTCCTTCCTCCTTCTTTTCTCCTTCCTTCCTCCTTCCTTCCTCCTTCCTCCTCCTCCTCCTCCTCCTCCTCCTCCTCCTCCTCCTCCTCCTCCTCCTCCTTCTCCTTCATCTTCTCTCCTCTCTCTCCACACCCCAGGGTGCTCAAGCTTCTCCTAGCTCTGTGTTCAGATATCATCCTTGCCATTATGCTGCCAGTCATTTTCCATTTAAGATGAAATATTTTGTTTGCTGGAGTGATAGTACAGCGAGTAGGATGCTTGCCTTGCATATGACCAATCCAGGTCAATCCTCAGCACCCCATATGATCCCCCCACATCCTGCCATGAGTGATGCCTGAGTATAGAGCCAGCAGTAACCATTGAGTATTGCCAGGTGTGCCCCCCCCCAATAACAAACAATCCCAAGGGGTGAGTGAATTCAAAGTATCCTATAAAACTTGGGCAAAGATGTACTCACCATAGTGCTCAGCCAGTGAGGAACTGGAGAAGGGACTTCCGCACTGAGGAATAAGATGTCTGTTATGATCACTTTGGGTGTGCCATCTTCAACATCTTAAGCTATTAAAGCCTTGTTTTTTTGCTAATCCTCAAGGCTTTGAATTTTTAGCAGGTGGAGTATTTCACACACCCCAACACCTCTGGGAGCCCAAGCTCGGCACCTGAGCCCAGTGCCAAGTCGGGATTAGCCCCTGAGTACAGCCAGTTATGCGCCAAAAATAAACAAACCAAGCAGGGAAAAAAATGAGGTGGTAAGTACAATTGGGGGGAGGGGAATAATCGAGCAGAAGAGGCAGAAGGGAATAACTCAGATCCCCACACCCTAGAAGGAAAAAGGTGGGGGATCAGGACAAGTCTGCACCAGGAGGACGTGAGAAGGCGCGTGTGTCTGCATGGACACCTTGGGGCACTGCCTTGCAGTCCACTGGCCCGGGTTTGGTCTTTGGCACCCCACAGGGTTCCCCAGTTCCTGCTTGAGGAGTTTAGGAGTGGGTTGACTCCAAATCCCCCTTCCTCTCTCAATGGTGGGACTGCCTTCTGGGTTCTGCCTTCTGCCTTCTCACATGCAGACAGTTTCTACACCCCGTGCCCCATTGGTTCAAACACTACCAGTCTCTGAGTCCTTACCTCGGCACGCTGCCAGTTATTATTCATTTGAGGTGAAATATTTTGAGGGCTGGCAGGTGCTTGCCTTGCACACAGCTGACCTGGGTTCGATCCCTGATACCCCATATGGTCCTCCTGGCACCACCAGGAGTAATTCCTAGGTGCAGAGCCAGGAGTAACCCCTGATCTTCATTGGATGTGGCAAAAACAACAACAACTTTGTGTTGAAAATGGACCACCACTGATTTTATTTCCCTTATGGAGGCTCATTTGCGGTGCTGGGGGTGAACCCTGCCTCCTGCACGCAAAGCTGATGCCCCTTGAGTCCATGTCCCCATTCCTCGTCCTCTGGGTTCCCACCCTCACTCTGGGCTCTGCTTTTGGCTTCAGGGCTTCAGAGGCCCTGCTGGCTGCCTTATTGTTCCCAGCGTGAATCACGTGCCACCTGCAAGGGCCCTCAGGCCACCTAGGATCTCCTCCCATTTTGACCCAAGTTGCGCACCCGGGCTGCTGCGTGATGACAGTTCATGCAGGAAATCATTGTCCCGTCCCCATTGCATTCGCGGAAGCCGCCAGCTGGAAAACTCGCAACTACCAGGTTCAGTCCGGGTGAGCCCGGGTGCGGCTGAACCCTCGCACTGCGCCCCCTCGTGGAAGAAACTGGGATGGTGCAGGTGGTGCTGGTATTGGCCCCGAAAACCAGCTGCGTGGCTTCTGTGCCAGGTACCTGAAACCAGGACTGCCGGGATCACCCGGATAATCACCAACTGGCTTTAAACCAACAGTGTTAATAGTAATAATAATGGCAACAACAACCACAACAACAATAATGGCTCTCCCCTCCCTGGCCCTCTGCTAGACATCCTAGGAGCATTACTTTGTTGTTTTGGTTTGGGGCCCAGGCGAGTGCCCAGGGATTACACTCATCACAGCGCCCAGGTGCTGGGGGGATCATGCAATACTGGGGGTCCAATCTAGCAGCTGCCCCAAGCCCTTTGAGCCATCCCGGGAGCGTTTTTAATTCCTCCCAATGCTCCTTAAGGCAGGAATCACTGTCACTGTCACTGTCCTCCCGTTGTTCATCGATTTGCTCAAGCGGTCACCAGTAACATCTCACAACAAATTGTAAGACTTGTTGTTACTGTGTTTGGCATATAGAATACATCACAGGGAGCTTGCCAGACTTTGCCATGCGGGCAAGATACTCTCGGTAGCTTGCCAGGCTCTCCGAGAGGGGCAGAGGAATCGAACCCGGGTCAGCCACGTGCAAGGCAAACACCTTACCCACTGTGCTATCGCTCCAGCCCAGGAATCACTACCTTCTTTGTGTTTGTTTGTTTGTTTTGTTTTTTGTTGGGACTACTCCTTGGTGGCCTCAGAAGACCATCTGGGGTGCTGAGGATCGAACCCTGCTACCTCTTATTTTTTGCACGATGAGACAGTGGTGTGGGGAGCGGGGGAGCTCCCAACCAGGGCAGCACAGAGACAGGGAGGGGATTAGTCTCAACTCAGGACTGGCTCTTCTGCTCAGGTGAAGGCAGGGGCTGAGTCTGATCCCGAACCTCTGACAAAAATTTGAGAAATTTTTGCTTTGCCTTTGGGTCACATCCAGGGTTACACAGGGGTTACTCTTGGCTCTGGGGACCATATGGAATGCCGGGAATTGAACCCAGGTTGACTATATGCAAGGCAAGCAATCTACACGCTATACTATGGCTCTTGCTGCGAGCAGTCGGTGAAGTTGAGAGAGGAATCATGGCATGGACCAAGAAGCCACGCCTGCTTGGTTGCACCAAACCCACCATTATCGCCCCTCTCCAGTCCTGCTCCCACTCCAGACTCTATGCCTGAGAGACTTTTTATTGGGGGAATCAACACAATCCATGGTGATCTATGTGTGTGTTATGTGTGTTCTATGTATGTGTGCGTTATGGAAAAAAAGACAGATCACTATCATGCCACATAGTTCTCTTTGGGGTGGACTGGGGAGGAGAGACCCGGAGATGCTCAGGGGTTATTATCCTGCACTTAGAGATCAGTCTTGGCAGGCTCAAGGGGCCATCTGGGGTGCCAGGGATCGAACTCAGTCAACTGTGTGCAAGGTAAGCGCCCTGCCCGCTCTACCATCGCTCTGGCCCTGTGCCACTCAGTTCTTGCCCAGGGCTTGCTCCTAGATTGATCCATAATGCTGAGGGTAGACCTTGTTCTCTGACCTGTCAATATTCAATTAACTCTTCTTCAGTGCCCTTCAGTAACATTTTAAATGTTTATTTTTTTTCCATTAACTATTGACTTTTCTTTGGTTGGATTTATTCTAAATTAATTTTAGAGTTACATCCTGGAGCGATAGCACAGCGGTAGGGCGTTTGCCTTACAAGCGGCCAACATGGCCGACCCGAGTTCGATTCCTCCGCCCCTCTTGGAGGGCCCGGCAAGCTACCGAGAGTATTCGATATGCCAGACACAGTAACAACAAAGTCTCCAATGGAGACGTTACTGGGCCCGCTAGAGCATCCTGTTTTTCAAAGAGCAATTTTGTTTCGGTTTGCTTTTTTGGTTGGGGCCACACCTGGCAGTACTTAGGGGTTACTCCTGGCTCTGTGCTCAGGGATCACTCCTGGTGGGGCTTGGTGAAATATATGGGATTCCAGAAATCGAACCCGGTTCGGTCACATGCAAAACAAGCATTCTACCAGCTGTACTTTGGTCCCCATTTTTAATACTTCTTAAGGAAAAGAAGTTTTGTTGGCTGATGACTCCTTTGTTTAGATATATATATATATTTTTTTTTGCTTTTTTGGGGGGGGGTCGGGGGTCATACCCAGCGATGCGCAAGGATTACTCCTGCCTCTGTACTCAGGAATCACTCCTCCTAGAGGTGTTTAGGGGACCATATGGGATGCTGGGAATTGAACCCGGGTCGGCTGTGTGCAAGGCAAACACACTATCTGCTGTACTATTGCTCTGGCCCCTAGATATAATTATTTTTGCATAATTCCCTAGAAGCGGTGGGGGGGATGGAGGGCTGGGAAATTCTCACAGATTCCCTCAGCAACTCTTCTGCTTACCTAGAAAATGCTGAATCCCCTTGGTACCAGAGAGATAGTAAAGCAGGTAAGGCGCTTGCATGGCACACAGCTGATCTGGGTTCTATATCCTGTACAAATGATGTCTTAAGTCCCTCCAAGATTGATAAATACAGAACCAGAAATAAGCCCTGAGCACTGCTGGATATGGCATAAAAACCCAATGTTAAAAAAAAGGGGGGGGGGCTGGCGAGATAGCACAGTGGGTAGGGCATTTGCCTTGCACTTGGTCGACCCGGGTTCGATTCCCAGCATCCCATATGGTCCCCTGATACTGCCAGGAGTAATTCCTGAGTGCAGAGCTGGGAGTAATCCCTGAGTACTGCCAAGTATGGCCCCCAAACTAAATATAAATAACTAATAAATAAAAATTTAAAAAGACTCCATTCCACGAGGTGCAAGAATGTTCTATTCTGCAAACCCACTCGCAATTTACCCTCTACCTCCCAACCTCACCCCCACAGCAGAGAGGCACCTGCACCCCCTACTCACCCCTCCTGCCCTTCCTTCAGCTGAGCTGCTCTTGGCCACCCCTGCAATTCACATCACTTCCGCTCAGAATGAAATGCTTGCATAACCAATCTGACTCCCAATGGTAATTCTTTCCCCTTTTTGGGGTGGTGGTGATGGTATTAAGGGGCAAACCCAGTGGTTCTGAGGAGCTACTCCTGGCTCAGTGTCAGGGAACCATATACAGTGCAGGGGATCAAACTGGGATCAGTTGCATGCAAGACAAAAGCGTTAGCTCCTGTACTAACTCTCTGGCCCCCCAGGTAATTCTTTCTTTTCTTCTTTTTTTTTTTGGGGGGGGGGAGGTCATACCCAGTGATGCTCAGGGGTTACTCCTGGCTCTGCACTCAGGCAGTGCTTGGGATGGGATGCCAGTGATGGAACCTGGGTCGACCACATGCAAAGCAAACCCCTCCCTCCTGTACTACCGCTCCAGCCCCAGGTAATCCTTTCACTGTTCATAAAATATCATCACTATCACTGATGGTTTCTCATTTTCAGAACATCCTGGAACTTGTACTAAATGCAGTCTTGATAATTTAACACCTCATTTAAAGAACTTGCACCAGGAGTCAGAGAGATAGTATCAAGGTTAAGGCACTAGTCTTGCATGTTCAGTAGGAATTTAACCACTTCATATGGTTCCCCAAGCACTGCCAGGAGTGATTCCTGAGCACAGAGCTCAAAATAATCCCTGAGCACAGCTGGATGTGGTGCCCAAACCAAGCACTACACTGTAGCACTGTCCTCCCATTGTACATCAATTTGCTCGAGCGGGCACCAGTAACTGTCCCTCTCGAAGAGCCTGGTAAGCTACTGAGAGTATCCCGCCTGCACAGCAGAGCCTGGCAAGCTCCCCGTGTTGTAATCGATTTGCCAAACACAGTAACAACAAGTCTCACAATGGAGACATTACTGGTGCTCAAAACCAAAACCAACAAAAAATTTTTGAGGGCAAATAGGAAGGTTTATTGGAAAGTGGTCTCAGCATGGTGGTGGCTGGTCCTGGAGGTCTTTGGCTGCCGGAGCCCTGGTCGGGGCGGGGAGGAAAGCTCAACTCGCTCCCCTCCAAGGGGCTCCGGGGAAGGGCAGCCAGGCGCAGGGGCAGGAGACTGCACTGTTCTTTTCCGGGAGCTGGTTTTTATAGTCTCTGGGTCTTGGCCGTTGATGGGATTACACGGCCGCCAGGGGGCCAGTTGGTGGGTGTGACCCCCGCCTACTGGAGTTTGGAGGATCTGGGTGGAGGATGCCCGGCCCCAATCCGAGTAGGCTTGGAGATCTCGGCCCCGGAACCTGCGTGACTTTGTCCCTCTGCCAGTACCTTCATGTGTGCGGACAGTGGTCTCAGCATGGTGGTGGCTGGTCCTGAAGGTCTTCGGCTGCCGGAGCCCTGGTCGGGGCGGGGAGGAAAGCTCAACCCGCTCCCCTCCAAGGGGCTCCGGGGAAGGGCAGCCAGGCGCAGGGGCAGGAGACTGCACTGTTCTCTTCCGGGCCCCCTGGCGGCCTTGTAATCCCATCAAGGCCAAGACCCAGAGACTATAAAAACCAGCTCCCGGAAGAGAACAGCATTTGCAGCCGCGCGAAATCTTATTATGACATCTTATTATCTCATTTCTACTTTGGACAAACTGACAGGCTACCGAATGTAGCCTGCCCACACGGCAGAATCTGGCAAACTCCCCGTGGCGTACCCAATATGCCAAATACCAATAACAATGATGAGTCTCATTCTCCTAAAGAGCCTTGAATATAATCTCAGGGCTAGGATGAAAGAGACGTTACTGGGGCCTGCTCGAGGCAATCAACGAATAAGAGGATGATTTGTGATTTGTGATTTGTGATTGGAAAGTAGAAGTGAAAGAGAAAAGAACTCCCCAGTTGGAGATCTTAGTATAGGACTTAGTCAAGTCTTATTCATTTAAAAAAAAAATTTAGAGAAGAAATGTATCTGCAGGAGCAGGACGGGAGGATGTGGACAGGAGGGAAACTGGGGACACTGGTGGTGGGAAATATTCATTGGTGAAGGGGTGGGTGTTGGAACACTGTGTTGTGACTGAGATTCAATCATGAACAACTTTGTAACTATATCTCACCGTGATTCAATTTAAAAAATTAAATTGAAAAAATTAAAATAAAAAAACTGATCTCCATAGGAGATGCTGGGTGTAATTCAAACTGCTCTCCTCAAAAACTAAATAATAAATTTTTTAAAATTTCCCCAGAGGCCTGGAGGCATAGAACAGGGACTTAGCTACCTGTCTTCTAAGCGTTTGGCCACAGGTTCAAACTTCTGGTCCCCTGCATGCATTGAGCATGAGCCTGGAGCTCTGCTCTCTCTGCTCCCTGTGGCGGCCCCAGGCTCCATCCTGGAAATCCTATACAGAGGACTGAGCCCCCACCAGGAGTGATCCCTGAGTACTGAGCCTGGAGTAAGCCCTGAGCACTGCTGAGTATGACCCCAACTTCTTCTCCAACATCTCCTCCAGCGTCTCCCCTCTCCCCCAGAAGAATTTTAGGAAAAGATGAAGGTAGGAGCTGGAGAGATAGTACCTTGGGTAGGGCAATTGTCTTGCACGTTCCCGACCCGGGTTCCATCCCCAGCATCCCATATGGTTCCCTGAGCACCTTAGGGAGGGACCCCTGAGCCAGGAGCAGCACTCATGCACCATCGGGTAACGGTCCCCAAATCAAAAGCTAAACTAAATATTAACCAGAAAACTATAGAATTCTGGGCTTAGGCTTAGTCAGATGGAAAAGCACCCAACTTGAAAATCCCAGGTCCCTGGGCATTCCCTGAGCCACCTGCACACCCCACGCATCTCCCAGGCAAATGCTCCTGTTTGGGATCCGGGACTGCAAAAGAGAGCGAAATCCCAGGTCGTCCTGAAGGGTGAGTCTTCTTTCCTTTTCCCTTTTTTTTATTTTTCTTTTATTTTGGGAGGGGGGTTGGGGGCCACACCTGATGATGCTCAGGGGTTACTCCTGGTTCTGCACGCAGAAATCACTCCTGGTGGTGTTCAGGGGCATGCCTGGGATCGAACCCTGGTTGACCACCTGCAAGGTAAACACTTTCCTCACTATACTATTGCTATGACCCTTCTCTTCCTTCTTAATAGTTAAGATTTGCGCAAAAGGCTCCAGAGAGATAGTACGGTAGGTGAGGCACTTGCCTTGCATGTGGTTGACTCAAATTTAATCCCCGATGGCCCATATATGGTCTTCTAAGCCTGCTCTACGTGACCCTTGAGTGTAGAGCCAAGAGTGAGTCCTGAGGATCACCAGGCGTGGCCCAAACACACACACACCCCCAAAAGAGAAAGATTTGTGCCAAAGTATGGGAGCAAATGGTGAGAATAGAGACAAAAGCAGATCACTGTGTTTGTTGTTACAAGGTAAACAGGAGCTGCTTTTACTTCTTTACATTAAAAATTATAAAGAGCTGGGACGGAGCTAGAGTGCAGCGGGGAGGGCATTTGCCTTGCCAGCGGCCTATCTGGATTGGATTAGCATCCGATATGGTCCCCCAGCAGTACCGGGAACGACCTGACCACAGAGCCAGTAAGCCTTGAGTATTGCTGCTTATGGCCCCCAAACAAAGACAAAACAAAACAACAACAAAATTAATTATAAAGAGTGAGCTTAGGGTAACATAAGGTTTATAATTGCAAAGGACATTTTTATGTTTTGCCACACCCAGCGGTGCTGGGGTACAGGGGTTACTCCTGGCTCTGTGCTCAGGTGTTGCTCCGGATGGTGTTCAGGGGGAGCATGCAGTGCCAGGGATTGAATCTCACATGCAAGGCAGACGTGCTCAGTCCTTGAGCTTCTTCGAGACCCTTGAAAGGGCCTTTGAGAGCCAGAGCGATAGTACGGCAAGCGGGTAGGGCGTTTGCCTTGCACACAACTGACCCGCGTTTGATCCCCGGCACCACATAAGGTCCCCTGAGCCAGCCTGAGCACTGCTAGGTGTGGCCCCAAAACAAAACAAAACAATTTTAAAAAAGAATAAAAGAAAAAAACAGAAAAAGAAAAGGCCTTTGGGCAGCAGCAGCTGGGACAGGAGCCAAGTTCATTCTCTGAGAAGTCTTCAGAGCCTTAACATATTTTTTTGATTATATGCTAAACTCTGTGGAGGTTTATTCATGCACTTTCTAGGGAATATAGGGAGGTCTGAGTGGTGGGGTTCCTTATTAGGCTCTATGAGTTCTGTTAGAGTGGTTTAAAATGATTGTGCTGGGAAAGAGAGATAGAACAGCGGGTAGGGCACTTGCCGTGCACACAGCTGACCCGGATTTGATCCCAGCACCCCATATGGTCCCCTGAGCCCTGCCAGGAGTGATCCCTGAGCTCAGAGCCAGGAGTAAGCCCTGAGCACAGGTGGGTGTGACCCAAAAACAAATAAAAATGTTGTGGCATGGATGAGTCTGTGTTTATCACCCTATTATGACTGGGGTGCAGTGAGGAAAGATGGATTGTGTTGGGGAGGGGCGGCCATCCTGGTCTCTATCCAAAGGAAGAAGGTCACACCCTAACCTTGGTTGTGAAGGGTCAAGGTCAGTGATTCTTATCTCAGTCTTAAAGCTAGTCAGAGGCGCACCCGTCCACGTCAGGATGAATTTGAAAAACCCCAAGAGTCAAAACTGGCCTGAAAATAAATTAGGCCAGGGGTCAGAGAGATAGTTTAATGGGTAGGGCATTTGCCTTGCATGCGGCCAACCCAGGTTTGATCCCTGACATCTCATATGATCCAAAGAGCATCACCAGAAGTGATTCCTGAGCCAGGAGTAACCCCTGAACATTGACAGGTGTGCCCTCCCCAAAACAAAATAAATAAACAAGGCCAGTAGACAACCCACCCCCCAGAATTAGAAAGAGCTTGCCTTGCCTGTCCACTCACCCAGTCTACATATGCCCCAATCCCTCCCCTGCTCTCTCTCCCCAAAGCATCCCAGATCTTCTGGGTGCTATTAAATTCTCTCGGGTCTGCTGTGCATTCCAGGCCATTCATATTATGATCTACCTTCATACTCAATAATAAAACTCCTTCTAATCCACATTTGTGGAGAGGATTTTTTTAATATTAAATTATGTCCTAATTGCTATTCATTAAATTATAATTTAATTCCAATTTTACTCTTTCTTTCCCAGCAGTAGCTAATTTGCTCTTCATTCCTCTTGTTTGTCATGTCTCTCTCCCCAAAGTAAGTTCCCAGTGGCCAGAATCCGTATTTGGGATGAGGGAGGGGGAATTCCTGGAGTGATAGGGGAGGGTGCTGGCAGGGAGGGGCTGGCTTTGCACAGTTGGCCCAACCCGGGTTTAATCCCTGAGCATGGCCCGGAGTAATTCCTGAATGCAGAGCCAGGAGTAACCCTTGAGCATTGCCAAGTGTGGCCCCCAAAACAAAGAAAAATAATTAATGAAATTAAAAAAAAATTCATGTTTGAGTTTTGTGGATTCTAACATCCATCAGAGCTCACCTTTCGTTCTGATGAAAAAGAAACAAGGTGGTGCAGACGTGGAAAGCAGGTACCTGGGGAACCAGGGACAAGTCACCTGGCCTCCTGGGACGAGGTTTCGTCCCCAAACTCTTGAGGTTGCTACCAAGACCGGGAGCACACTCCAAGAAAGCACCTCTCATGGGGCTGGAGCAATAGCACAGCAGGTAGGGCGTTTGCCTTGCACGTGGCCAACCCGGGTTCCATTCCCAGCATCCTATATGGTCCCCTGAGCACCTCCAGGGGTAATTTCTGAGCGCAGAACCAAAAGTAACCCCCGTGCATCGCTGGGTGTGATCCAAGATGCAAAAGTAAAAGAAAAAGAGAAAAGAAAGCGGCTGTCAAATGAGTTGCCCACTTGGTGGAGGGCACAGAAAAGCAACAGAAACGCCCTTGGCCCGGGTCCCAACCAGATATCCCCTGTGACATTTCCACCGCTTATATTCTCACCTTAGTCGCAGCTGGTGATAGCACAGCGGGTAGGGCGTTCGCCTTACACGCAGCCAACATGGCCGACCCGAGTTCGATTCCTCCGCCCCTCTTGGAGAGCCCGGCAAGCTACCGAGATATGCCAGACACAGTAACAACAAAGTCTCCAATGGAGACGTTACTGGGCCCGCTAGAGCAAATCCACGATCAACGGGAGGGCCTTTTTATATTCTCACATTTAGGCAGTGGTTTTTTGTTTTTGTTTTTTTTTAAGATCAAACAAATCCTGAGTCACTCGCTCTGGTACTAGTCTGAAGTCCCCAGCTCGCACTAGCCGGGCACCTTAGGGTTTCTCCGGGGAGCACGAGGAGCCAGAGCCTGGATTCCCCTCCCCGTTCCAGGGTCCCGTTACTTTCGGGAGTTAGTGAATGAACCCCGGCGCCCGGGAAGAGGACGTTTAAGTAGCGGGAGGAGGGGGATGTGGCGAAGACGAGGAAGGGAGAGAGCGTGCACGGGGGCCGGTGGTGTTCCCCGAAAGACGGGGAGGGCGCTTGCCTTGCACGCAGCGACCCGGGTTCGATCCCTGGCACCCCATAGGGTCCCCAGAGCACCGCTAGGAGTGACCCCTTGAGCGCAGAGCCAGGAGTAACCCCTGAACCTCTGAGCATCGTCGGGTGTGACCCAAACCCCCCAAATTAACAACTAAATAAAAATGCTTGTTTTTTTTTAAAATTTATATTATTATTATTAGCAGGGACGGGAAAGCCGCAGAGGGGCGCGTGCGTGAGCGTCAAGCGGGACACGGGGACGCGGGGACCCTGCGGGCGCCGGCGGAACCGGGCGGGCGGCGGCTGCGCGCCGCGGGGACTGCCGGGCGCTGACCCCGCGGGTCACTGTCGCCGCCGCCGCCGCCGCCGCCGTCGCCGTCGCCGCCGGGCCGCGGGGCTATGGGCACCTTGTCGTCCAGGGCGCCGGCCGCCCGGGCCCCCGCGGCCCCGTCGCCGCCCGAGAGGGGCCCCGACCTGAGCCAGCTGCCGCCCGAGCTGCTGCTGCTGGTGCTGAGCCACGTGCCCCCGCGCGTGCTGCTGCGCCGCTGCCGCCTGGTGTGCCGCGGCTGGCGCGCGCTGGTGGACGGGCAGGCCCTGTGGCTGCTGCTGGTGGCCCGCGAGCACGGCGCGCTGCTGCCGCTCGTCCGCAGCTGCCTGCCCCGCAACGGGCCCGCGCTGCTCGGCCGCTTCTGCGAGCTCCGGCCTCTGGGACGCAACCTCATCCGCAACCCGTGCGGCCAGGGTGAGCGCGCGGCCGCGGCCGCGCCCCCGCGGAGGGACCCCGGCTCCCTAGGCTGGGGCGCACGGGTGGGAGCCGGGGCTCCGCCGGGGCTGGCGCTGGGCTCGGCGCTGAGCGATCGCCCCTACCGGGGCTGGGGGGGCCCGGGGCTGCGGGAAGAGCTGGGTGTGGTGGTGTGTGTGCCGGGATCAAACCTGGAAGTGCAAAGCCAGCGCCCCGCCCACTGTACAATCGTCCGGGCCCAGGTACTCTTATTTTTATTATTATTAAGTGTTGAGTTGAGTCCTCCCCCCGGCTGTGCTGTGGACTTGCTCTTGGCTCTGCGCTCAAAGATCACTGCTGGCAGGGCTGGGGGGACCCGGGATTGGGGCTGTGTGCTGGCATCAAACCTGAGTCAGCGAGCGCAAGGCCAGCGCCCCACCCACTGCTATCACTCCGGCCCCATCGTCCTTATTATTAATTATTGTTGTTGTTGTTGTTGTTGTTGTTGTTACGGGCTGGAGCGATAGCAAAGCGGGTAGGGCGTTTGCCTTGCATGTGGCCTACACGGCCGACCGGCGTTTGATTCCTCCGCCCCTCTCAGAGAGCCTGGCAAGCTGCGGAGAGTATCTCGCCCGCACAGCAAAGCCTGGCAAGCTACCCCTGGCGCATTCTATATGCGAAACACAGTAACAAGTCTCACAATGTTACTGGGCCCGCTTGAGCAAATCTATGAACAACAGGAGGACTGTCACAGTGATGATGATGATGATGATGATGATGATGATTAGCTTCGAAGCTTCACTCAGCTGTGCCCAGGGTTTACTCCTGGCTCTGTGCTCAGAAATCACTCCTGACGGGGCTGGGGGACTCTAGGTGGGGGAACAGACTCCCTAACTTCTGTACTATTGCTGGCCCCAGGCATTATTATTATTATTAATTATTATTAGTTTTGAGGCGGGCTGGAGCAATAGCACAGCGGGGAGGGCATTTGCCTTGCACGCCGCTGACATGGCTGACCCGAGTTCGAATCCTCCGCCCCTCTCGGAGAGCCTGGCAAGCTACCCAGAGTATCTGCACGGCAAAGCTACCTGTGAGGTACCCGATATGCCAAACACAGTAACAAGTCTTACAATGTTACTGGGCCCACTTGAGCAAATGGATAAACAACTGGAGGACAGTGACAGTGACAGTTTTGAGGCCACACCTGGCTGTACCCAGGGCTTACTCCTGGCTCTGCACTCGGGGGTCACTCCTGGTGGTGCTCAGGGGACCGCATGGAACGCCCGGGATCAAACCTGGGTCTGCCTAGTGCAAGGCAAGCGCACGATGGCTGCGGTCCTAGGCCATGTTTCTTGCCTCTGTGCTCAGAGATCATTCCTGGCGGTGCTTGGGGTATTGTATGAGCTGCAGGGGACCTAGCCAGAGTCTGCTGGGGCCAGGCACGTGCCTGGCCCTGGACTGTCCCTCCGGGGCCCCTTAGCCCTGTTTACCCTCCAGAAGGCTTCCGGAAATGGATGGTGCGACACGACGGGAACGGCTGGGTGGTGGAGCAGAACCGGACCAGCATTCCTGGGGCCCCTTCGCAAACCTGCTTCGTGTCCTCCTACAGGTGAATGTCCCGGTAGCCTGGGCCAAGTCGGGTCAGCGTGTCCTGGTTCCCCCTGACCCTTCTACCTCTTGCCTAGGTGGTGTCACAAGAAGCAGGTGTTGGACCTGGAGGAGGAAGGGCTGTGGCCGGAACTGCTTGATAGTGGCAAGATTGAAATTTGTGTCTCTGACTGGTGAGTGTGATGGCGAGACAGCCCTTGGCTAAGCTTTGGCCACGCGTGATCTGGGCCGGGGCGACTTCGCTGAACCCTCACGGCCCCAGAGCAACCGGAGCTCAGGGAAGTGACTAGTCTTTCAGTGACTAGTCTTTCAGTGACCACGCTCCTTGAACCCCTGTCCTCACGCCCAAGGGATTGGAAGATGCCAGATTGGATCATTTTTTGTTTGTTTGTCCAGTGCTCAGGGCTTACTCCTTGCTCTGTGCTTAGGGATCACTCCTGGCAAGGCTCAAGAGACCCTGTGAAGTGTTGGGGATCAAACCTGGGGTGGCTGTGTATTAAGTTATTGCCCTACTCACCGTACTATTGCTCCTGCCCAAGGCATTATATTATTATTATTATTATTATTATTATTATTATTATTATGGGACTGGAGCGATAGCACAGCGGTAGGACGTCTGCCTTGCACGCAGCCAACATGGCCGACCCGAGTTCGATTCCTCCGCCCCTCTCGGAGAGCCCGGCAAGCTACCGAGAGTATTCGATATGCCAGACACAGTAACAACAAAGTCTCCAATGGAGACGTTACTGGGCCCGCTCGAGCATATCGATGAACAATGGGAGGACAGTGGCAATTATTATTATTATTATTATATATTATTATTATTATTATTATTAGTTTGGGGGCCATATCTGGCTGTGCTCAGTGCTTACTCCTGGCTCTGCACTGAGGGTTCACTCCTGACAGGGCTCATGGGACCCTCTGAGGTTCTGGGGATCAAACCTGGGTTGGCCACATGCAAGAAAGCACCTTACCTGCTATACTATCACTCCGGTCACAGGCATCATCATTTTTATTATTATAATTACTTTTGGGGTCATACCCGGCTGTGCTCAGGGCTTACTTCTGAGTAAGGGCTTACTCCCTATGCTCAGGGATCACTGCTGGCAGGGCTCAGGGAACCATAGAGGATGCCAGGTACTGAAGTGATTAGCTGCATGCAAGACCATTGCCCTCCCACTATACCATGGCTCCAGTCCTATCCCTAGCTTTGGAAGCCTCCAAGATATTTCCAATCATTAGAAAAATCTAGGAAGCTATTCATGCGTCCTAAGTCAATCTGTGCTATCGCTCCAGCCAGGGCTGGAGCGATAGCACAGCGGGTAGGGCGTTCGCCTTACACGCGGCCAACATGGCTGACATGAGTTCGATTCCTCCGCCCCTCTCGGAGAGCCCGGCAAGCTACCGAGAGTATTCGATATGCCAGACACAGTAACAACAAAGTCTCCAATGGAGACGTTACTGGGCCCGCTCGAGCAAATCGACGATCAACGGGAGGGCCTTTACTTTTACTTTACTTTAAGTCAATCTGAACGAATAAATGTGACCTCTGGAGCTTTCTGGTCACAGGAAAAATATTTTTCATTTCGGGGCCAGAGTGATAGTACAGTGCGTAAGGTACTTGCCTTGCATGTGGTTGACTCAGGTTTGATTCCCGGCAGCCCATATGGTCCCCCGAGCCCGCCAGAAGTAATTCCTGGGTGTAGAGCCAGGACTCAATCTTGAGCACTGCTGGGTGTGGCAGAAACATTTTTATTTTTATTTTCTATTTATATTCTGTGTGGGCTGGAGCGATAGCACAGCGGTAGGGCGTTCGCCTTACAAGCGGCCAACATGACCGACCCAAGTTCGATTCCTCCGCCCCTCTCGGAGAGCCCGGCAAGCTACCGAGAGTATTCGATATGCCAGACACAGTAACAACAAAGTCTCTAATGGAGACGTTACTGGGCCCGCTCGAGCAAATAATAATAATAATAAAACAAAATAAAGCATGTACTCTAGCCTATAGAGCAATCTCTCTGCCACTCCCCAAAATTCTGAGTTTGGGGGCTGGAGCAATTAGTACATTAGTACATTGGCATTTTATCAGTAATTAGTACATTAGTACATTAGTACATTGGCGTTTTATTAGTAATTAGTACATTAGTACATTGGCGTTTGCTTTGCACGTGGCCAACTCGGGTTCAATTCCCAGCATCCCATATAGTCTCCCAGCATGACCAGGAGTAATTCCTGAGTGCAAAACCAGGAGTAACCCCTGTGCATTGCAGGGTATGACCCAAAAAAAGCAAAAAAAAAAAAAAAAAAAAAATTTTTCTAAGTTTTGCCCATTTTTATCCTACATACATAGATATTTGTATTTGCATGTGTTCAGAATCATACAGACTACGCCTTGTATCTGGCTTATTTCACTCAATTGTGTTAATAGATCCATCTATCCATCCATTACTGTGTGTTGTTGTTGGTTTACTTCCTTGTTGTCTGGCATTTACACTCTCAGTGACACACGGGATCTACAGAGAGCGGATGTTGTTCTTTCCAGGGAAGCTGGCAGCCCATCACCAGCTGAATCCTTTTGAGTGACTGATGGGAAAATTGTATGTTTCCCTTTTTGTTTGTTGTTGCTACAGTGGCAGGAGTGGCACACACTTGGTCATGGTGTCCTGGAGACCACACTTTTTTTTTTGTGCTACTTAATTTTTTTTTTATTAATGAAACACCATGAGGTACAGTTGTAGATTTACAATTTTTTGTGCTTGGGTTTCGATTATACAATGATCAAATACCCATCCCTCCACCAGTGCCCATTTTCCACCACCATGGATAATATTCCCCCCACCCCCATCCCCCCCATCCCACCCTGCCTCTGTGGCAGGGCAATCCCTTGTGTTCTCTCTCTCCTTTTGGGTGTTGTGGAGACCACACTTTTTGTGGGGGCTCCTGGGAGCATATGTGGCATTTTCACCAGGATTGCATTTGTCATGGGAGCTGGAGCCTGAGATTGAACTCCGCCACATTCCCACATGTTAGACATTCTTTTACTGAGCCCCATTTCCGAAAGCCCTAGGAAAGTATTTTTGAAAGCATCTACATTATACATTGGCATGTTACGTCTTTCACCACCCTTTAAGCCTTGGATGAAGGTCTGGAGGAATGGCACAGGGGCTTGGCACACCTGCCTTGCAAGTGTGTGGTCCCGAGTTCAAATCCCCGGTGTCCTACATGCCCTGAGCATGATCTTGACAGCTCTGTTGTCATGTCCCAGGAGAAAGAAGAAACAATGTCAGACGATAAATGGAAGACAAATACTAAGAGAAAATAAAACTCGTATCAAAGATTTTATCATTAATGAGAAAAACAGGTATCATTAAAAAAGAAAGAAATGTTTTTATCAGGGCTGAAGAGATAATAGAGCTGTTAGGGCACTTGCTCTTCCTCTGGCTGACCCGGGTTTGATCCCCAGCACCTCAAAGGGCCCCCGGAGTTCTCCAGGAGTGATCCCTGGGCTCAGAGCAAGGAGTAAGCCCTAAGTAGAGCTGCTTGTGACCCCCAAAACAAAACAAACAAAAAAAACATTTTATCTTTTAATTTGTGGCTTATTGATTTTTATTTTATTTTGGGGAACCCAAATGTGTTCAGGCCTTACTCCTTGCTCTGTGCTCAGGGATCATTCCTGACAATACTTTGGGGAACCCTATGGGATGCCAGGAATCAACCCTGGGCGGGCCACATGCAAGGCACCACTCTGCCTCTGTACTCTCTCTCGGGTCCCTGATCTTATGACTGAATATTTGTTGTCTTTAACTTGTGGGCCCTGGTGCTGTGAGAGATTTCTGTTACACCGTCAGGCGTGTGAATGAAGCACCACAAAAGAGTTGTCGCCCTTGGGGCTGGAGCAATAGTAAACTGGGAAGGGCACTTGACTTGTATGGGGCCGACCAAGGTTCAATCCCCAGCACCCCATATCACCCCCTGAGCTCCACCAGGAGTGATCCTTGAGCACAGAACCAGAAGCCCTGAGTACTGCTGGGTGAGACCTCCCCCCCACACACACATACACACACAAAAGTAATAAACCTACTGTGTGTACATGCAGATCAGCGGGGTGCCTGCTGCAGGCAGGAGGGTGGGGCCCAGGGTTGCTTTTTGGATTCGCTTCCAGGGAGGCCCTGTAGGTGGGGCAGGCAGACACTGGCGCCTGCTGAGGGTGGGGCCCCGGGCTGCCTTTGGATTCGCTTCTAGGGAGGCCCTGCGGGTGGGGCAGGCAGATAGCCCGATAAGGACACTCCAGGCCATGCTGGGCTCCTGTTCCCCCAGGTGGGGAGGCCGACACGACTGTGGCTGCAAGTACCGGCTCGTCGTGCAGCTTCTAGATGCCAACTTCACGGTCCTGGAGGAATTCTCGGCCACGCCCGAGCCCATCCCGCAGTGGAATAATGACGCCTGTCAGCAGGTGAGCTGGTGCCAGGGCGTAGGCGAAGGGGACGGGCCCTGTGATGACCTTTGCCACAGAACAGCCCCCGAAACTCCATGACTTGACACCAAAGGCATCTTCACAACCTCTGTGTGGTTTCTTGTAGAGTTGTCAGACAGCCATGTGTATATGTGTGTACATGCATGTGTGTACGTGTGCATGTGGGGGTGTGTGCATGTGGAGAGGTGTGCGTGTGTGCACGCACGTGTGTGTGCATGTGTACATATGTGCATTCACGTATGCATGCTTGTGTGCATGTGTGTGCTCGTGTGCACGCATGTGTGCAAGTATCTTTCTTTGTGCTTTTGAGCCTCACAGAATATGGGGGAACAAACTACAGTGCCGGGGAACCAGGTGGTGCCTGCACCCCAGCCCTCTGATTCATGTCCCAAGCCATTTTTGGTTTGGTGGTGGGGTTGGAGTGGGGAGGGAGAAGCCTCTCAAGTAATACTTGGGGAGGGGAGGCTGCGGTTCAATGCAAGGGCCCCAGGTGCTGCTCGAGCCCTATGGTGTTGGGGAAACCATCGTGGTGCCAGAGATGGAACCAGGGTCAGCTACGTGCAGGGCAAGCACCTAACCCCCTCTGCTCTCGCTCTCTCTCTCTCTCTCTCTCTCTCTCCTCTCTCCTCTTTCTTCTCTCTCTCTCTTGTGCTGAAACTGAGATCTCAGGCCTGTGATCCATTGCTGAGCCTTCTCCCAGGCTAAGTATCTCTTTATTAAATTCAAAAATTTGCCCGGAGAATGTCAGTTCCTCACCGCGCAGGCAGCGCCCCCGCGAGGCTTCCAGAGACACTGCAGCCGCGGCCCTGCCTTTCCCCAGACAGCCTTCCTGCCCCCTCCTACCACGGACGCACCCAGGCTGACCCCAGACCCTCGCAGAAGAGGCGAAGGGCCCGGGTCCGGCTGGGACACCCTCGTGCGTGGACGGCACCCAGGAAGAAAGGGGACGCGTGTCCTTTTCTGATCTTGGCTGGGACCATGGGTCCACTCCATCCTCTTTCCGCAGGTCACCCACGTCTTCTCCCACATCACGGGCGTCCGTTTTGTGTCCTTCGAGCACTGGGGCCAGGACACACAGTTCTGGGCCGGCCACTACGGAGCCCGCGTCACCAACTCCAGCGTGATCGTGCGCGCGGGTGCCAGCGTCCCCGCCACTTGAGACCCATCACCCGACACGCCTGGGCCGGGCCTCCTCCGTCCCCCAAAGACTTCTACCTCCCGGATTTCCCGGGAGCGCAGGTTCCAGAAACGACTAGAGAAGAGCCCGTGGGGGGACACGGCGGGGTGGCATCCCTGCTCCCCTTTGACTTCTGTGACGGCCCTTTCAGAAGCTTCTCTCCTACTGGGTACCCAAAGCTCGGCTCTGCCTAGCAGAGTGGACCCACCTCCGGTGACGACCTAGACCTTGGAGGAGTCAGGACTGGGACCAGGTGTCCCAGCTGAAATCCAGAGAGCTGAGACATTGGAGTTAAGTGGTTCTGTTCACCAGGGGGTGGCCGAGGAATGAGGGGCTCTCCCCCGGCCCCTGCTTGGCCCTCAGTTACTCCTGGAGTTGTGTGGTGTTTAAAGATATTTTTTTAATTTTAAAATGTTTTCAAACATTGAGTATATATATATATATATCACCAAAAGCTATCCACCAGCTACATGTAATAAATATATAATTTTGCCCAAAAGTCCTTACAGTTTTACAATGTGGGGGTGCTGAATATCGAACCCAGGGCTTCATACATATGAGGCGTATATTCTGCCACTGACCTCTCTCTCAGGCTCTCTCTCTCACCCCTCCTCAACTCTTATTTGGCGGGCAGCACTTGGGCCACGCATTGCGGTGCTCAGAGCTTACTCCTGGCTCAGTGCTCAAATGATCACTCCTGGCCATACTCAGAGCACCCAATCTGATGCTGGGGTTGGGACCAGAGTCAAACACATGTAAAGCAAACGCCTTAATCCCAGTACTCTTTCTCCGGCTCCATACGGTCTTTTTCAGAGAATTGCAGTGCGTTGGGCCCGAGAGCTCCCTCAGCAGGCTGAGCCTAGTTTGATCCCTGGCCTGATCCCCAGGGTATCATTGGCTGTGACCTCCCCGCCCCCAATTAAAAAGGAATTAAAATATAAAATAGATAGCTGGGGCTGTAGGTAGACCACTTGCCTTGCACACGGTCAACCCAGGTTCAATCCCTGGCATCCCATAGGGTCCCCCAGCGCCACCAAGAAAAATTGCTGAGTGCAAAGCCAGGAGTAAGCCCTGAGCACTGTTGGGTGTGACCCCAAAACCAAAGAAGAATGAAGTAGGAAGGAAAGAGAGGAGAGGGGAGGGAGGGAAGGAGGAAGGGAGGGAAGGAGAGCAAGAGAAACCAACAGGTGTGTAAAGAGGGAGACATTGGGGACCACGCAGCTTCCTACAGGAATAATGCAGATGACTATTCCAAGCCCCAGGAAATCAGTTCAGAGTTCAGGGCACGAGGTTGCTGGTGGACGCATCCCTCTGCCATGGCCGGCTGTGCCTGTCTGGGCAGGAGGTGTGTTGTGCGTGCAGCGGCAGGCTCAGGTGGAACTGCCCCTACTCCGTCATGCCCGAGAACACGTGAGGCTCACGTGCTGTTTGACGGCTGCCACGTGGGCTGCTGAGACGTGAGGTCTGTACCGCACCGGGGGCCCATCACAGCCTCCCCAGGCACTGCCCGGGTGACCGAGGTGGGCAGTGTCAGAGCTCGGCCCCTCTGTGCTGCCACTTATCTCCCCACCGTACATGTGCAGAGCGTCTGAAATAGCAGCCAAGTTGGTATGTGCTGTGGGGTTAAAGTGATGATAGTACAGCGGGGAAAGCGTTTTCCTGGCACACAGCCAACCCAGATTCAATCCCATATGGTCCCCCACAACCCCCAGGACTAATTCTCGAGCACAGAGCCAGGAGAAACCCCTGCGCATTGCTGGGTGTGGCCCCAAAACAGACAAACAAAAGTGGAGGGTCCAGAAGGTACAGTGGGTAGGGTACTTACCTTGCAACACCTGAGTTCAAGCCCCCGCACCCCACCAGGAGTCAGCAATGAGTACAGACAGAGCCAGGAGCAAGTCCTGAGAACCACTGGGTGTGCCACACACACCCCTCCAGGTGCAAACAAAAAGTGAGAGTCGGATTGAAAACAGCGGGTCCAATTTCTGGGGCTCCAGGAACCCCTGACTGAGCCAGGACGTTCACATGTCCAAGGACCTGGGTCTCTTCACTTTCTACCTTTCCTCCAGGCAGGAGGAGAAACAGCCCAAAGGAACATTCCTGGGGATGAGTGTGGGCTGCATTGCCAACAATAAGCGAACTGGGCGGGTGTGACCCAAAAACAAGCAGACCAGAAAACCATTACTGTTCTTCCTTCAGCCCTGGGTGACAGCAGGGCCCCCCACCACACACACACACACACACACACACACACACACACACACACACACACACACCCTTTCCAGTCTCTTGGCAGCTGTGACTTAACCCTGTCAATGCTGGATTTATGTCTAAGTGCTGGATTTGAGTCAGTGAAGATAAAGGTGCTCTGAGTTGGATGTCCATTCCTTTTTTTTTTAATTTTTAATTTTTTTTATTGAATCACCATAAGATACAGTTGCAAAGTTTTTATGTTTGAGTTTCAGTCGTACAATGATTGAACACCTATCCCTCCACCAGTGTACATTTTTCATCCGCAATGTCCCAACGCGCCCCCCCCCCCGCCTCCCCCCGCATCCCAACCTTCCCCCTGCCTCTATGGCAGACAATTTGCCTCTTTCTCTCTACTTTGGAGCATTGTGGTTTGCAACACAAGTACTAAGAAGCCATCATGTTTGGTGCTTTATCTACTTTGGGAGGTGAGAAACCGGTTTGAGAGCAGCCCTAGTGGAGCTCAGGGCTTGCTGCTTGGGGCCAGAGAGATAGTGCAGTGAGAGATTGCTTGGCACATATTTGACCCGGGTTTGATCCGAAAACCACTTATGGGGGAGAGGTCCCTGAACACAGAGCCAGGAGTAAGCCCGGAACACTGTGTTGTCTGGTCCGCAAACACAACACAACAAAACAACAGCAAAAGGACAGCACAGGCTTTACCCCTGACTGTGCTCAGGGTTATGCAGTGTTATGCAGTGCTGCGGATTGAACTGCAGTCAGCCACATGCAAGGCTAGTCGCTAATCCCTGAACTGTCTCTCTGGCCCCTATTTTTCAATGTTTCCTTGAGGGGTTTTGGGTCCCCCCTCACCCACCCAGCCCTGGGAATCAAACAAAGCAAATGCTTTACTGCTGAACTGTATCCTTGGCCCAGCATTTTTAAGCTTCCAGTGCAGTGGCATTAAGTACATTCATAATGTTGGCAGCCACCACTACCCATTTCCAGAACTTTTACTTCATCCCAGACAGAAAGAAAGAACCCATCCAGCAAGAACTCCTGGCCCCCGCCCGCTGCAGTTGTCAGTCTGCTTCCTGTCTCCCTTGCAGAAGTGGAATCTTCCAGCATTTGTCCTTCTGGGTCAGGCTAACTCATTTCTTTGAACTATTACCTCCTTATTTACAATATCTTTGTCAACCTTTCAGGAAGTCTCCTATTTCACTTACAAATTAACTTAGACAGGGCCAAAGTCCACAGAAAAGGAGTTTGCTTTGCATATGGCAAACCTGGGCTCTAGCCCCACTGCCACACAGGGTCCCCGGAGCCTCACCAGGAGTGATCCCTGAGCACAGAGCCAGGAGTCAGCCCTGAGTACCATCAAATGTGGCCCCAAAACAAAGCAAAATTAACTTGGACAACTTCCCTTGGCATTTGGGCTGTGTGCCATTCTTTTCTTTTCAATAAAAGAAGATATACATATATTACATACGTGTGTGTACATTGTGTATTTTTAGTTGTGGGGGCACACCCAGGGCTGTCATAGGGGTGACTGGAACCCCTGTGAGCAATGCTGGAGAGTCCCTGGGATTCAGGGATTACCTAGGCCCCTCTCAGCAGTACTCTGGGGACCCTGCACAACTCAGAATCAGACTTGAGTCATTTCCCCAAAACTTTAGATTCTGTATTTAAGAATTGTATTTACGGAGCCAGAGAGCTAATACAACAGAGCTAATATACTTGCCTTGCACGCAGCCAATCCGGTTTCATACCCGGCACTACATAGGGTCCCACGGTCCGCTCCAGGAGTGATCCCTGAGCGCAGAACCGCTGGGTGTGTGCTCAGGACTTACTCCTGAGTCAAACAAACAAAACTCTATTTATCATTGGTCACTGCTGCTATTTGAGGAGTGCTGTGATTTTATTATTCCATACATAGCTTTCATATCCAACAGATTTAGTAAGATTTCTTGTTGGTTCTTTCTTCCTCTTTGTTTTGTAGTTCTGAGGAACGAACCCTGGTTTTCTGCATGCCTAGCATTCATTTTGTCCTTGAGTGATATCCCTGGCCCTCTCATTTGCTCTTTAATGGGAATTTTTCTGACTTTCTATTAAAGTCTTAGAATTGCTCCCTTTATCTGTTGGCCATTCCCTTTTATTCCTAATTGCTCACCAATATTTTTGGTTAAAATTAAATTCTAATTTAATTTTACTCCTTGGGGGGAATGGGTCGCATCTAGAGGTGCTAGGGACTTACTCTTGGTTCTGTGCTCAGGCATCACTCTTGATGGTATTAGGAGACCTTAAGTGGTGCTGGGGATGAAACCAGGTCGGTTTCATACCAGGCAAATGCCTTATTCCTATACTGTCCCTGCAGCCCAGCCACTATATCACTACATATATATGTGTATATATACACACATATATATAATTGTAAGCAAGCTTTGTACTCTGTCCAGTGTGTTCTCTCTCTCTCTCTCTCTCTCTCTCTCTCTCTCTCTCTCTCTCTCTCTTGGGTCATACCCAGCTTGCTCAGGAATTACTCCTGGCGGTGCTCAGGGGACCATATGGGATGCTGGGTATCGAACCTCAACTGGCCACGTGCAAGGCAAGTTCCCTCCCCACTGTCCTATCGCTCTGACCCCTGTTCTTTCTCTTAAATTATTAATATGGCAGATAGCATTCATAGATTTGCTTGCAGATGATATTTTTGCAGAAATGTCAAAGTTGGAGAGCTGATTTGCTGCTGTGACATGACCCCAAGGTCCCAACCCCTTTCCCACCCCTGCCAGGAGCATTAGGTCACAAGGTGGTCAGCCAGAGAGGCACATGTCCCAAGGGTGGTCCCATTCCAGGTCACAACTCTGATTTCTGCTCCACTGAGGAACAAAAGTTCACCCCACCCCTTGGGTGGCCAAGGCTAGGGGCTCCCTGTTGGGGCACCTGGGTTTCTCCCAGGGCCCTCCTGCATCCCCCCCATGCTGACAAGGGCTGCCCCAGGGAGCACCCCCAATACCATCTGTCATACCACACACCTCCGACTTGCAGCCTGTTTCCCGGGAAACCTTACATGTCAAAGCTAGCTGTATGCGTGCAATGCTTATTTTTAGCCCCGAATAAATACTGACGTGTCCCCAACTTCATTCTGGATTCGAACGTGGCCGCTGCCTTCACAGCCCACTGTGGTCCTCCCCCCTCCCTCCTCCTCAGAGACAGCCCGTGTTCTTTTGGAATACTCTCTTGGTTTATTTATTGGTTGACTTCTGTTTTATCTTATTCTAATTACATTTTGAGGGGCCAGGACACACCTGGCAGTGCTCAGGGCTGACTCTTGGCTCTGCGCTCAGAGATCACTCCTGATGGTGTTCAGGGAACCCTATGGGGTGCTGGGGATCAAACCCAGGTTGGCTATGTGCAAGGCAAGCACCTTACCCACTGTACTATATCTCCGGCACCCAGTGATTATTTTTTATTTCCTCCCCTTCCCTCTTCCGTTTTTGGTTGTTGAGTACGAACAGAGATTGGTTTTTTTTTTTCTTTTTCTTTTTCCTTTTGGGTCACACCCAGTGATGCTCAGGGCTTACTCCTGGCTTTGCACTCAGGAATAAGCCCTGGCAGGGCTTGGGAACCATATGGGCAGCCAGGGACTGAACCCGGGTTGGCTATGTGCAAGGCAAATGCCCTACCCGCTGTACTGTCAAACGGCCCCATCTTGGTTGTTGCTGCTATTGTTGTTCTGATGGGGTTTGCACACCTGCCTGGGTGCAGTGGTCCACGGGCTCACACTCTTAGCTGAGGGACATGGGTTGCTGTCATTTTCCTTCTGCCAGCACAGATGAGTTACTGGGTTACAGGCCCAGGAGGGGAGCTGGAGTCTGCTTCCTGTGCCAGCAGCTTCCTTTAGCAGATGGAGCATGGGGAGGGGACAGGGTGGCACATGTCGCAGGAGGTGAGGGGCCTCTGCCACCTTGGAGGACAGAAGCCAACAGGCAAGGAAGGAAAGGAGAGAACCGGAAGTCATAAGGAGCGGCCAGATGCTGCCCATCCTGGCAGATGGGCCCCCAGGTAAAGAAAGGCTCTAAGCAGATTGCCAGTGCAGCTGCCCCTCAGCTCCGGCCATTCCTGCAGGAGGTGGTGGAGGGGGAGCAGAGGTCCCCCACCCGTTCTCACAGCCTCACCTCACCTACACAGCAGCACCTCCCTGACCTGTCCCAGGAGAGCTGGGATGCTCCTTCCCAAAAGGAAGTCTCCCCCACTGCAGGGTTCTCAGGGAACCCCACCTCCCCACTCCACCCCCTAGCTGACCCTGATGCCCTGTGACCAGCAGGTCCACGCTCAAACTTCTCTAAAGAACATCTTCATGGGCCGGAAAGACAGGACAGTGGGGAGGGCACTAGTCTTGCATGCAACCGACCCCAGGTCAATCCCCGACCCTACATAGGGTCCCCTGAGCCAACCAGGAGTAATCTTAGAGCACAGAGTCAAGAGGTAAGGCCTGAGGTTGTGGCCCCAAACCAAAAATAAACAACAACAACAACAACAACAAAGGAACAATTTCAGCCAGTAGGTTCTTTTCTGTTGTTGATCATTTGGGGGCCACACCTGGTGATGGTCAGGGTTTACTCCTGGCTCTGCACTCAGGGATCACTCCTGGCTGTGCTCAGGGGATCATATGGGATGCCAAGAATCAAACCCGGGTCGACCACATGCAAAGCAAGCACCTTATCTGCTGTACTATTTCTCTGGTCCCAGTCAATGGTTTCTTATTTTTCTTTTCTCTTTTCTCTCTCTGGTACTCAGCATTAAATTTGAGATCATGCACATTTCAATGCTGCTTAGAGATTAGAGGAAGACAAGAAGCAAAGGTGTGTTTGGTGGGGAGGGGGGTCACGAGCTATATATATCCAGCCCAGTCAGTACTTGGAGGTCACTCCTCTAGAGGAGTTCGAAGGACCATGTGGTGGTAGGGATGGAATATGGACCTCCTCCATGCAGTCTGAGCTCAGTTCCTTGAGCTCTTTCCAACCTGGGAACCAAATATTGAAAGGCTTCCCCAGTCTTTTCGTCCATGAGAAGGAAACGTGTGTCTTTGTTCAGAGAGGTAGACCCGGACACATGTGCATGTGCACTTGGGTTTTCTTTACAAATTCCTTGCCATGGGGCTGAAGCAATAGTACAGTGGGGAGGGCATAAGCCTTGCACGCAGCCAACCCAAGTTTGATCCTGGCATCCCACGTGGTCCCCTGAGCACTACCAAGAGTGATTCCTGAGTGCAGAGCCAGGAGTAACCACTGAGCACCTATGGCTGTGGTCCAAAACCAAACCAAAAAAAAAAAAAAATTCCTTGCTGCTTTAATAGTCTACAGAGTGCTTATTAGCACATTTCATCTTTTTGTATTCCTGGGATAGATGTAGCATTTTTATACAATTTTGAATTTATACCTGAATTTATATTGTTTTATTTTTCAATTTTGTTTTGTTTTGGTTTTTGGTTTTTGGTTGGAGAGCCACACCCAGGTATGCTCAGAGGTTTCTCCTGGCTCTGCACTCAAGAATTACTCTTGGCAGTGCTCAAGGGACCATACCGGAAGCCGGGGATTGAACCTGAGTCCACTGTGTGCAAGACAAACTCCCAATCTGCGGTACTATCTCTCTGGCTCCCCAAAAACATTTTTTTTTCAAATGAGTTGGTTTAATTTCAGATGGTACAGAATATGGGATAGACCAAACACTTGAGAAAAGTACACTTTGGCAGGATTCTGGGCTAAGTTTACTGACCTCACAGCTACAGTTAAAAATAGTTGAGAACCAGAGAATGAGCAACCTTTTGAATTCTTTTGCTTCTGCTTCTTCTTCTTTTTTTTTTAACAGAAGTTTATTTTTAAGTGTACAACAGGCTCCAAAACACTTCATTCTAGATACTGCTGGCAACAGAAGCTACGCAGGGAATCCAGATGTTTAACCAGCAATAGAGTTAAAGATCACCATTATCTCCAGCACAAGGAACAGCTTACTTTTGGCCAGATTTCTTAATTCCACCAGTGGCCAGGGGGCCCTTCCCTGTGGTCTTGAATTTCAGTTCCTTGAGTTTCGTCTGCTCCTCCTTCAGTTTCTATTTGAATGCCTTATCTTCCTCATTCATTTCCTTGGCCGGCTTCTTGGGCTGCTTCAGGGACTTCTTGCCAACTTCGCGGCCGGATATGGCGCCTGGCGCCCCTCCTCTGGGCTCTGTCTCTAAAAAACGCTTTTTAAAATACTGTTTCGTTTTGGGGGCCACAACTGGCAGTGGTTAGGGCTGACTCTGGGCTCTGCACTCAGGGATCACTCCTGGCAAGGCTCGGGGGACCCTATGCTTTGGCAGAGCTCAAACTCAGGTGGGCTGCAGGCAGGGCCAGTGCTCTCCCAGTTGTCCTGTCTCTCCAGCCGTGGGGGCCTCAGCTTCTGCCCCCGAGACAGAGAGAGCAATGCAGCGAGTGAATGAGCAGTGTGGAATGCTGGGAAACTCTCAACACCGCCCTGATTTATTCTGGGGGTTAAGTGCTCGGCAGAGCTTAATTTCTTAGAAGCGTCCATGGAGCATCTGAAGAAAATTGAACAGTTTAAATTTATGAAAGCAGAACATTTAAGGAAATTTAATTAACCAAACTGCTAAATGGAATGTGAAACTGTGGAAACGGGCGTCGGCGGCCCATTAATCAGAGACCTCCTGAAAGGGCCTTGAAATGTTCTAGATTTATAAATGGAATAATAACTGGGGGAGAGAACGTCGTAGCCTCAGTCAGGTGATGTTTCCCATGGACACGTTTACTATGTTTACTATGTGAAAGATTCACCTGCGATGGAGGGGGCAGCTTGAGGATTTCCCACCCAACACCCCAGAAAGCCTCCTTGCACTGCCTGCCTCTAAGGTGTGTAGAAGACCACGCCCCGCCTTCACATTGCGAGTTTCTATCTCTGCCTCAGAAGAGAAGAGCTGGCCACAGCCTCTGGTCCCCCAAATCCACTTCCCCTTCCAGTCACCTCACAACCAAGGAGACCAGCTCTGAGGTGGGCCCCAGAGACCCCGCCATCCGTGGCTTGTGAAAGCGACAGAGCGATAGTCCAGTGGGGAGGGCATTTACCTTGCACACGGCAGACCCGGGTTTGATCCCCGGTATCCCATATGATTCCCCAGGCACTGCCACCAGGAGTAATTTCTGAGTGCAAAGCCAGAAGAAATCCCTGAGCAACACTGGGCGTGGCCAAAAGGAAAAAACTAATGAACCCAGATTGGCCATGTGCAACTATGCCTCTGCACTGTCCCTCTGGCACTGTTTTCTTTTACTTTATTTTATTTTTTTATTGATTCACCGTGAGGTACAGTAACAAAGCTTTCATGTCTGAGCTTTGATCGTACAGTCATCAAACACCCATCCCTTCACCAGAGCATGTTTTCCACCACCAAAATCCCCAGTATCCCCCCCACCCCATTCCATGCCTCCCCCTGCCTGTGTGGCAGACAATCTGCACAATACTCTCTTTTTCCCACTTTATTTACCTTTGATATTGCAAGACCAGTCCCACTACCACTCATACCTGCCGAAAAGGCAATGCTAGACAATGTGTTTTGTATTGCTTCTTATGGATACACTATAACGTCGCATGGCCACATGCTTTAGGAATTCTAAAATTTTAATAATTAGGGTCTGAAGAGATCACTGCAGCAAGTTGCTTGGGTCCAAGATGCGTTTATGTGTCTCTGGATCATGGCTGTGTGGGAGTTTAAGTAGACAGTAGCCGGATGTGGCGTCATCTTGGAGTCCCATCGGGGCAGGGGGAGGGAGAAGGGCCCACTCCTTCCCTGTCCCACGAGGCCTGGCGTTTGCCACCACTGCTGCTCGTACCTGGAGCTTGTCACTGACTATTTAGAAAATGGTGACCACCGGGGCTCCTAGAGGACAGGCAGAGGGACGACACCTGCCCCGGTCTGGAGCAGCCCAGACTGACTGGACTGTCTGCCCTTTCAGAGAAAGTGAGGGGGAAACAAAAAACAAAAACAAAATCAAAACAAAAAAAAACTTTTCTAAGGCCTATTGCAAAGTCCGGGGCCATATCTGTAGCAAATTGCTCAGGCCTGAGATTCATTTGTGTATCTCACTTTTCTTTATTTTTCAACATAGAGGCTTCTTCCAGCAGTTCTCTGGGACCATGAAAACCTGGGGTTCAAACACAGAGCTCCAGGCATGCTGCTGACACTGCCTGAGCTTTTTCTTTCAGTAGCTTATTGGAACGGTGCCACCTGATTGGCGAACCATTTGATAAGGCCAGTTTGGACTCTGCCATTAACCCAGGGGCCTGGGGTAGCCCCTTTCCCTCCCCCAGTGATAATTAGGAAGTATCTGGTGCTCTCAAGAGCCCATTCCTGTTATCAATTTTCCATGTGTGTGATCTCACACCCAGGAGAGGGTGGGAATAGAGCCAAGGAACAGGACTTTTCACTCACGGAGCTCTGGGCGAAGCCTCCAACGGAGATGAAAGTGACGGAGGCAGACACTGGTGAGTCAACATTCTCACAGCAGCCAATTGGTGGACACAAAGCAACCAACTGTCTGTGTGCCGGGCACTCTGAGAAATGCATCCTCCGGCGCTTTAGCCCTGTGAGAACATTTGCATCTCCTGCAAAGCCCCAACTGTGCCATGGCTGGCCTGGGCAGATTAGTGGCTTTCTACTTCTCACGCATGCAAATGGACACCAGCCCCTGGACCAGCGTTTGAAAACCCCTAAGAATGCCAGGAGCACAGTGACATATCAAGTCTGTGATGGGTCAAACTGCAGTGGGCAGAGGCAACTCCACCCTCAGGGCTGTTCTCAGGTCTTTAAGGGTTTTTTTTTGTTTTGTTTTGTTTTGTTTTTGTATTTGCTTTTGGGGAACACACCTGGCGATACTCAGGGATGACACCCGGCTCTGCACTCAGGTATTCTTGCTGGTGGTACTCAGGGGACCATATGTGATTCTGGAGATGGATCCCAGGTTGGTCACGTGCAAGGAAAATGCCCTCCCCGTTGTTTATCACTCCAGCCCCAGGTCTTCAAGAATTTCATCCAGAGAGTTGGAATGATAGTATAGTGGGTAAGGCACTTGCCTTGCATGTAGCCAAATCAGGTTTGATCCCTGGAGCCCCATCTGATACCCCGAACATTGCCAAGAATGATCCCTGAGTGAGGCTGGAGCAATAGTACAGCAGTGAGGGTGCTTGCCATGCATTCAACCAACGTGGATTCGATCCCTACCATTCCATATGGTCCCCCGAACACTGTCAGGAATAATTCCTTAACGCAGAGACAGGAATAACCCCTGAGCACCACCTGCTATGGCTTGCCTTCCAAAAGAGTGTGATCCCGAAGCACAGAGCCAGGAGTAAACCCCGAGCACTGCTGGGTGTGACCTAAAAACAAAATTAGAAAAATGAATTTTCATTCAGATCAGCCAGATACGTCTGGGAAAGGTTTGTTTTGTGGAGAGCTACACCCGGCAGTGCTCGCAACTCACTCCTGGTTCTGTGCTCTCAGATGGTTCACGTGGGTCACCAGAGAGGAGACGCAGGCGTCTGGGAACAGCCAGTGTGCTACAGTCACTTGGGGAAGAAGGGGGTGTGGGCCCCGAGGAGATTCCAACCTCCCACCCTCCCACCTCTGGGCAAATCCCGTACCTACACACAACGCTCCCATTCATGCTCTGTGTGAACACAGTGCAGCCATTCTGCCGTGACCGCAACTCCTCACCCCCTCCCCGGCTCCGTGTTAGGAGTGGGGGCGGGGGAGGGCAGCGTGAGGGGAGCCAGCACCTGAGTAAACAGCCAACCCAAGACCCCACATGCTATACACAGGATTTGCTTGTTATGCCTATTTGGTTCCATTTTATCCGTTTATTAATATTAGTGTTGGTTTTGGCTCTGAGGCCATGCCCAGGGGTGCTCAGGGATGACTCCCAGGGCATTCAGGGACCATGCTATCCCAGAGCTAGAACCAGCCCCCTGCGTGCAAAGTCTATACCCCTCTGTGGGAGTCAGCCCCCCAGCCCCCAGCCTATTTCAATTGCTTGGTTTTATTTGGGGGGGGCATGCCCCAAAGCCAGTGCTTACTCCGACCTCTGTACTCAGGGAGCACTCCAGGTGGTGTTCAGGGGTCTTAAGCGGTGAGGAGCAGTGAACCTCAGTGGGCTGCCTGCAAGGCAGACACTGCCCATCACTTAGACTCTCCAGCCCTTTTCTCCTTTGGGTCCCAACTAATTTTATTTATTTATTTATTTGGGTTTTTTTTGGGGGGGGAGCACACCCAGCGTTGCTCAAGGCTTGTTCTCTGCACTCAGGGATCACTCCTGGCAGGCCGGGGCCACCCTACGGGATGCCAGGCATTAAACCCAGGTCGGCCGTGTGCCAAGTTAGCACTCTACCCTCTAAACTATCGTTCCAGCCTCCAACTATTTTTTTTCCAACTATCTTTTTAAAAATGAAATTTCTACATAGGCAATTTTGTGCACTTAAAACTTGCTTCCACTTTTATTGAGAAATCATTGGCATGCGTTGCCTTCCAACTGAAGGGACCACGCTGCTGGTTTGATTTAGGTATATTGTGGAGTGAGGACCACAATGGGTTCAGCTAAACGTCCTCTCAGAGTCAATAATCTCCGTGGAGAGGAAGCACTTGTTGTCTTTGCTGAGAGCACTTCGGATTCTTTCCCTTAATAATGCACAGCCCAGAGAGCTGGTGACCATCATCATGTGCCGCCTTGGGACCCCAGCGCTTATTGACAGAAGAGTGTACTTTCTTCAATTGTTTGTTATTGGGCCTCACCCGGCGATGCTCAGGGATCATGAAGAGCATGCGTGGGGACCATATGGGATGCTGAGAATCCAATCCAGGTCAGCTGTGTGCAAGGCTGTACCTATGTGCTGTACTACTGCTCCCAACATTTGTGACTGTGTCACAAATCGTCCTCCGCTCCATTCTCACATCCCCTTTTCTGGTAACCACACAACTGATCTCACTGATCTCATGTTCTTTTTTGGGGGGCAGGGGGGATGTTCATACCCAGTGTTGGCCTGGGTCTAATACTATCTCTCCCTTCCTTCCTTCCTTCCTTCCTTCCTTCCTTCCTTCCTTCCTTCCTTCCTTCCTTCCTTCCTTCCTCAGAGCTCATGTGTGCCCCCAAACCAACCAACTAAAAAGGAAGAGCAGAAAAGAGTACACTTCCTAGGCACTAGAAGTGAAAGTAAAGAGACACAGTACCTGAGACATTATTCCTATTGGTCCCAAGCATGGTGGCCCCTGTTGGTCCTCAGAGTTTGCATCTCTACTCCCTGCGTGGGCGGGTCCCATAAAACGCCCTCAGCTACAATGGTTTTCAGGAGGAAAAGCACAATTTCAGCTTGCCTCATCCAACCCAGCATAAGGGTCCAGGGGGCAGACGGTCCCACCACCCCCAGCTCCCAGATCCACATCTGTAAGAATACTCGGTGCGGACAGTGCTTTAGCCGCTGGCCTTGCATGCAGCCCCCCGGATTTGATCCTGGGAGCACCGTGTATGGTCACATCCTACACATACACTCCTGAGCACAGAGCCAGGAATAGTCCTGAGGCCCCGCAAGGTCTGGCTCGAGCCTTCCTTCCCACACCCCCAGAAGAATAATCCTTGGGGTTTGGAGGGATTTTTTTTTGGGGGGTTGGGCATTCTTGGACTTAAGACCCCACCACACCGTGGGCGCTTTGACTCCAGGCAAGTTTCTGATCAGTGCCTCCCCTCTCCTGCTCGTGTTCGGCCCACTTGCCCCTGGGGTTCGATATGCAAGAACTGAGGGGCCAGGGTGGGGGACCAGGAAAAGCCGGTGATGGCCCGCTGCTTCGTGCAACGGAATCTGCCCATTCGTCCCGCGGTTTACCTCTTGGGGCAGGGGGTGGAGGGGAGGGCGGGGGCACCATTGGGTGGTCTGGGAGGAGATAGAGAGGTTCGATCCCAGGACCCGCATGGACTTGGGAGGCCACACTTGCGCGCGGAATGGAAGCATCGCGCGCCCGTACTCGGATCCAAGCGTCGGGCTGCGGCCCCGGGGCGGATCGACCGCGCGTTCCCGGCCTGCTGCGGAGACGACGGGATCGAAACTCGGGCAGCCGGGGCGGCGGCCGGCAGGAAGGAAACGCGGATTTGGGGGCGGGCAGAGGGGCCGCTAGGGCTCTTGGGGAGGTGGGGCCGGACCAGCGGAGGGGTCTGGGGGTGCGCGCGTTGGACCCTGGTCTCGGACCGCGCACGCCCCCAGCTGCAGGTAACCACATAAAAGAAAATTGTGGGGCCCTGCAAGGGGCGCGCCCACACCCCCCAAATTTCGGAGCAGGGGGACGGGACCTCCTCTCCGCCCACCCCCGGGCAGCTGGGCCCTCCCAGATCCCGCCGGATCTCGGAGCCGCGCGCCCCCCGGTGGCGCAGGACATCAGCCACTACCCGCGGGAGAGGACCGGCCACCCGGACGGCGCTGACGGGGCTCCCTGGGCGGGGCCGATCCCGGGGAGCCCCCCCTCCTCCCGCCCAGCCCCCCAAAGGACGGTGGGCAACCGGGATCCCAGCCCGCTGCCAGGTGAGCATCGAGACAGGTAGGGTGGGACCCGAGTCGGGGTCGGGGACTCGTGGCCACTAGCAGCTGGGACGTCCCGGTAATGGAGGGGCGGGTCCCCGGGCGTCTGATGCCCACCCCCGCCCCCAGCTGCCCTGGATTCAGGCTGCCCCGGCCGCCTCCAGTGCATTTCGGTCACTTAGGGGGACGCACGTTTAAACCCCCAAAGGGAGAGACGGGGCTGGGCTCTAGGGGCGTTAAGCAACCCCCCCGCCGGCGCCGCGCCCCTAAATAAAGACCCTCGACCAACACGTGTCCAGGCGCCCTCCCGCTGCATCACACCCCTTCGTCCGACCTGCAAACCCCAAGTCCTAGATGCGCCTTTGCTGGGTTGAGCACTCGGGCGCGTGGCGCGGGTGGCCGCGGGCGCCCCTGCCCATTTAAACCAAGTGGCCGTTTGTCCCCGTCTGTCGCGTCTTTGCGCCGCGCCCGCCCGGAGCCTTCCTTCAACGTTCCGCAGCTGCTGCCTTTGCTCCGCTTTCGGAGCCGCGGCGCCGGGACCAGCCTCCCTGGCAAGTCAGCAGCAGTTTTTAAATGCCCCGGGGACACCCAGGAACAAAAGACAAAGCGGACCCAGGAGGCTTTTTTCTTTGCGTTAAACAAATAATAATAAATCCTTAAAGCGGTAGCAGCTCCCTACCCCCCAGGCCAGCCAAACTGTTGCGGGAATTCGCTGAACTTTTCAAAAAGGGTGAAAGTTAACATGGTGTTGGGAGGCTCCCCCGCCTTCTTCGTCCTCCACCCCCTCCCCACCGCCCCGCGTTTTGTGCCGCTGTGTTACTTCCAAATCTTGAAAGCAAATTCTTGGCTTATTACTCATTTTTAGTAACTTGTGTACAATGGCCATTTAATTCTTGGCTTAAAATGGTGGCAACTAACTAGTTGTCCGACATACTGGAATTCCCTTGCGGTTTTTCCACCGCTACTTTTGTATCATAAAAGCATTTCTGTATTTCTGTGAGTAGAGTTTCTTGGTCCTTTAAATGTATCTGGGCTCTGCAGTCTTTTTTTTTTTTTTTTTGAGAGGCCAGGCCAACTGATCTGCTAAAAAATATTTGGGGGGAGGTGCTGAGGATCCAGTCAGATGTTTGAGGCATGAATGCTGGGTCACACACCCAAAAATATCTTTTTAAATAAAATGTTTATGTTCAGGGCAGGAGAGATAGTACAGCCAGGAGAGCGCTTGTATTGCACGTAGCTGACCTGGGTTCCATCCTTGGAACCCCATATATGGCCCTCCAATTCTGGCAGGAGTGATCTCTGAGTGCAAAGCCAGGAGTAAACCCTGAGCACAGTTGGGTATGTATGTCCCTTCCCCCGCTCCCTCCCCCCCCAAAAAAAAGAATGCACGCCAGACAGTTAAGCATCTCCCAAGCCCCTTAAATTCTGTTTTTTTTTTTTTTTCTGTGACAAATATGATTGCTGCGAAGTGGAGAATAGCACAGGGGGCCCCCACTGGATCCCAGGCAACACACTGCTCCTCCCCCAGCACAAAAGAGTGAGGCCCAAGAGTCTGGCCGGTATCATTAGGGGCCCCTGACCACTGCTTGGGAGGCCTCCCCACCCCCCAAGAGGAATCTTGAGAAGACAGGGAGATGGTACAAGTGGTAGGTCACAGCCTGGCATGAGCAGGGCCCAGAATTACATATTCAGTGCAGGGATGGGGGGGGTGGGAGGGATACTAGGATTAGTGGTGGTGGTGGAGAATGGGCACTGGTGGAGGGATGGGTACTCAATCATTGTATAACTGAAACCCAAGCACAAAAATTTGTAAGTCTACAACTTTAAAAAAAAAAAAGAAAGAAAGAAAGAAAAAAGAAAGTTGCTTTAGGAAAACTAAAAAAAAAAATGTATTATGCAAATCTTCCCAAAAAAACATTACATATTCAGCCCCTCATGGGCAGCACTGCTCTGGGCTTCTGGGCTTAAGCACTGCTAGATGTGGCTCCACAATACAATTTTATTTTTATTTACTTATTTTTTGGTTTGGGGGTCACACCTAGCGGTGCTCAGGGCTTACTCCTAGCTCTGCACTCAGGAATCACTCCTGATGGTCTCAGAGGACCATAGGAGGTGCCGGGGATCAAACTCAGGTGCAAGGCAAGCACCCTGCCTGTTGTATACAATTGCTCTGGCCTCACATTATTATTTTTTTTAATTGTATTATGAGGGGCTAGAGCAATAGCACGGTGGATAGGGCACTTGCCTTCCATGTAGCCGACCCATGATCTCTGGCCTCCCATATGGTCCCCTGAGCACCACCAGAAGTAATCCCTGAGTGCAGAGTCAAGAGTAACTCCTGAGCATCACAAACAACAAAAAACATCTATAATAAAATAAAATTGCATTATGGGCCAGTACAATAGTATAGTGGATAGGGTGCTTGCCTTGTATGCGGCCAACTAGGGTTTCCTCCCAGCATCCCATCTGGTTCCCTAAGTACCAGCAGGAGTAATTCCCGAGTGAGGATCCAGGAGTAAACCCTAAGCACCACCAAACAAAACAATCCAAGAACGAAAGTCCTTAGCCAGTGAGGACCAGTTAACTGAGGACCAAGTAGATTTCTTTGAGGGCTGAGTGGATTTCTCTGAGAGGGTGAAGTGTAGCACAGAGAGACCTTTCAGAGCTCCTAATTCTTTAGTAGAATTTAAAGTATTTAAGGCCAGGGGTGGGGAGGACAAAGATAGCAGAGATAGGACATGTAGCAAAGTTTTTCTTTTGTGGGGACAAAGATAGCAGAGATAGGACATGTAGCAAAGATTTTCTTTTGTGGGGACCGGGGTGGACAAAACATGGCAGTGCTCAGGGGTAACTCCTGACTCTGCCTTCCAGAATTACTCCTGACAGGCCCAGAGGACCAGATGGGGGTGCTGGGAATTGAACTTGGGTCAGCCGCATACAAGGCAAGCGCTCTGTCCTCTCTCCTACTGGGATTTTCTTTCTTTTTTCTTTTGTTTTGGGGTGTTCAGAAAATGGTGTTCAGGGTTTACTTCTGAAAGGTGGGCTCTGGGGTTCATATTTGGTTCCAGGAATCGAACCTGGGACTGCCACTGGCAAGGTAAGCACCCTACCCTCTCTGCTACTGCTCTAGCCCTATTTCCTCTTCTTTCTTTCTTTCTTTCTTTCTTTCTTTCTTTCTTTCTTTCTTCCTTCCTTCCTTCCTTTCTTTCTTTCTTCCTCTCTTTATCTCTCTTTCTTTCCTTCTTTCTTTTCTTTTCTTTTAAAGAAATCTCGGTACCATTTTCCATAAAGATTATATGTTGGTACAGACTTTAGTCCTGTGACTTCACCCCATTATTTCTAAACCTGGCTCCTTTCAGCCAAATTTGTCTAGCCAGAGGAGCAGGTGTAGGTGTTTCAGCTGATCACAGTAATAACGCAGAGGGTGGAACCCATTCATGTCCACTGTCCCACCCTGCCTCAGCTCATCTCACTTTCCCACAAGCTCAAGGTGTGTTTGTGGGGGAGTGGGGGTGGGGGCTCTCTGTGGAAGAGAGTGATGGGAGTGATGAAGAGCCGGGAGGGGGTTAGAACACAGGCTTTGCAGGCTGAAGGCCCTGGTTCAACCCCCAGCACCCTCTGGTCCCTGAGCACCAGCAGGTGTGGCCCCCAAACTAACACGGTTCACAAACATGCTGGTGGGCCAGATGATCTGGTCCCCGGTCCATGAGCGCCACATCCAGCAATGCTTGGGACCATGTGGTGCCGGGGATCCAACTCTAGGTCTTGTGCATGCTAAATCTAATGTTTGTACTTTCAAAAGATAACCTTTGGGACTGGAGACATAGTACAGTAGGTAGAACATTTGCTTTGCATGCGGCTGATCCAGGTTTGATCTCCTGCATCCCCAGATGATCCCCAAGCCCTTCCAGGAATAATTCCTGAATGCAGAGCCACAACTTACCCCTGAGCACTGCAGGGTGTGACCCCAAAACAAAAAAAAAGGAAATAAATGATAGGGGCTGGAGCGATAGCACAGTGAGTAGGCCTTGCATGCAGGGTGTGACCCCAAAACAAAAAAAAAAAAGGAAATAAATGATAGGGGCTGGAGCAATAGCACAGTGGGTAGGCCTTGCATGTAGCCGACCCGGGTTCTATTCCCACCATCCCATATGGTCCCCCGAGCACCGCCAGGAGTAATTCCTGAGTGCAAGAGCCAGAAGTACCCCTGTGCATCGCTGAGCGTGACCCAAAAAGAAAGAAAAAAAACAAAAGAAAGAAAGAAATGATGACCTCCTTCTTAGTATTGTAGCGGTCACTTGTTTGTTTCATGCCTTCTTTTTATTCTGAAGCTGGATTCCTGAGAGAGAGTGGGAACAGCCTCTTGGCTCCTGGCCGTCTCCCACTCCTTTACTTACTGTCAAGGTGAAGACTGGGCAGTTCTTACAGCTTTGACTGCCAAGGGCAGGGGCTGACAGCATTTTTTCCTTTTCTTTCTTTTTTTTTTTTTTTTTGCTTTTGGGTCACACCTGGTGATGCTCAGGGGTTACTCCTGGTTCTGCACTCAGGAATCACTCCTGATGGTGCTCTGGGGACCATATGGGATGCCGGGGATGAAGACTGCATTGGCCATCTGCAAGGCAAATGCTCACCCGCTGTGCTATCGCTCCACCTAGGCTGACAGCTTTATCAAGGAGACATTTGCATCCACAAAAGCCAAGTCCTTGGGGTCTGGGAGATGGCTGAATGCTGCAGCACATACTTTGGAGAAAGGATCCCGGGCTCAATCCCCAGCACCTAATGGTCCCCAGCACCACTAAGCACTGTCAGGTGTCATCATGGAGCACTGCTGGGTTGGCCTGGGTAATGCTCAGCACCACAAGAACTGAGCTCCGCCAAATGTGACCCCAAAATCAATCGGATGTCCCTTCTCAGTGAACAGTTCTGTGTTTTTCAGTGACCTTAGAATAGCGGCACCAGCCCCACAGTTTTTGAGCGTGTGTGCTGCCTCCCTCGAACCCCTGTTCCCACTGTGGGTGCTGTCTTTTCCCATATCCAGCTCCAGGTAACTACAACCCCCCTTTTGTAGCACCTTGGTTTTGGATTTTGTTTGTTTGTTTTGTTTTGGGGTCACATCTGGCGATGCTCAGTGTTTACTCCTTGCTCTGTGCTCAGGGATCACTGCTGGTGGGCTTGGAGAGGGAACCATATGGAAATTCCAGGTATCAAACACAGTCAGTCACGCACAAGGCAAGTGCCTTACCCCCTGGTACCATCGCTCTGCCCTCCTTTCCTGCATCCTTCGATGCGCCTGTTCTAGGCCTGTGATGGCAATTCAGTGGTACCGTGTCTGTGTCTGGCTGGGGAAAGGAATCTCCCAGAAACCCTGCTCAAGGAATGTCTCAGCAGAGGCACTGGGAGGGGACCTGACGTGGCCCTCGGCTCTCGGGGAGGATGCCGGCTGCAGACCGTGAACCCTTGCAGGGCTGGTGGAAGCCAGACTGGGAGCGGCCGGCTGAACCGCCTTCTCCTGCCACGGCTCTCTGGCGCCCTCTACTGGAAAAATCTGTACATCGTGCCAGGCGGCGGCCGCGGAATGCAAAAGCCAAACCCGTGGGGAATTGAGGCTTCAGTGAATGGCTAGCACGCTGTGTTGGTCCGTTTATGTGAAATTCTTAAAGAGGACAGAAAAGAGATTCTTTGTTGCCTGAGATGGGGAGTTTGTTGCCTGAGATGGGGAGTCGGGGCTGCAGAGTGGGAAGGGGCGAACCTTTTGGAGTGTGAGAAATGCTCTTTGCCCTGGTTGTGGTGTGGGTCACGTGCAGTCTGTTGCACACTTATACCGGGAGTGTGATGATTTTTCAGGGAGAGAACTCCTGGCAGGGCTCCAGGGCAAAGAGACGCTAGAGATTGAACTTGGGGCTCCCTCATATAAAGCTCCATGCCTATGACCCAGCCCTTTGAGTATCTCCCCAGCCTTGAAGTTGTACATTTTATTGATGTCAATTCTACATTAATAAAGGTGACTTATTTTTTGTTTCTTCTTCTTCTTCTTCTTCTTCTTCTTCTTCTTCTTCTTCTTCTTCTTCTTTTTCTCCTTCTCCTCCTCCTCCTCCGCCTCCTCCTTCTCCTCCTCCTTCTCCTTCTCCTCCTACTCCTCCTTCTTTTTCTTCTCCTCCTCCTCCTCATAGCCACATCTACTCCTGACTGTACTCTGGGATTGCTCCGGAAACCACTGTGAGGGCTCCTTTCCCTCTCCTGTTCAGAGCAACAGCCTGAGATCCTGGGAACCCCCAGGTGCCTTATGCCACCTATAGAAGGATCCTAATAGAATATCCAGGTACTGAGTTTTTATTTATCTAATTTTTGTGTTTTATTTGGGACCACACTTGGCAGTGCTCAGGGGTTACTCCTGACTCTGCACTTAGGAATCACTCACGGTGGTATAGAGGGGCCATATGGGATGCTAGGGGCCTAACCCGGGTTGGCCACATGCAAGGGAAGCGTCTTGCCCGCTATACTATACTATGCCCTGATTCTTCATTTATTTTTATTATTTTATTTTGGGGCCACACTTTGGAATACTCAGAGGACTATATGCTGGGCTGGGGACTGAATGGGATTCAGTAGTCCACCATGCAAGTGCCTCAACCCCTGCACTCCTACCATAGAGTCTTCAAGAATTGGATCCAGGGGTTGGAGAGATGATACAGCATGTCAGGCGCTTGCCTGGTTCATACCCAACCCAGCTGCATGGACATAACACATCTCATTGCCCTGCGCAAGTCTCCCAAACAAACAGAATTTTGTCTTCTGATTTCTTTTCTGTTCTTTTTTTTTAATCTTTTTGGTTTATAACTGATGGAGCTCAGGGCTTACTCCTGGCTCTGTGTTCAGGGCTCACTCCTCTTAGGGCTCAGAGGACCATATGTAGTCCTGGGGACAGAACCCCAATTGGCTGCATGAAAGATGAGTGCACCCCTACCTGCTGTATGATCTATGGTTCTGTTTATGATATTTTATTTTTGTTTTGGGGTAAGTAAGCCAGGGCTTACTCCTGGCTCTGGAATCAGAACATTCAGGAATCACTCCTGGCATGGCGGTGCTCTGAGGATTGAACCTGAGTTGGCTGCATGCAAGGCAAGCTCCCTTCCTGCTGTATTATTGCTCTGGTCCCATCTGGCCCTGTTTTGGGTTTGCCACACGTGACTGTGCTCAGGAGCTCCCCACAGCTCAGTGCTCAGGAATCACTTCCAGAAGTGCTCTGGAATAAACTCAGGCCTCCGACATGCAAAGTGCACTCTCAAGTCCTTGAGCTACCTCTCTGGCCTTCAGACAAGTATTTTGGAAATCATAAGGTTCATCTCTTGAAGGTCCTGCTTCTCAGTGAAGTATTGCTGCCCTTGGTGGTGAGGGGTCTCCCAGCTCCGGAAAGCCCAGGGTGCCTGTGGCCGGCACATTCCTCAGGAAAGTGCTCCGGGAATTGCTCTCTGGTGAGTTGCACACCCGAGCTTGTCAAGTGCAGCAGGTGCTCAGCATCTGGGGAAAAGCACAGCCTCACCTTCAACCCCCTCCAGACACTCCAGTGCCCCCTCCACTTCTGTCTCACGCAGGTGTCCATGAATCACGTGACTGATCCAGGTCTATTACTGTTGTTTTGGGGCCACCCCTGGTGATGATCAGGGGTTCCTCCTGGCTCTGAACTCAGGAACCACTCCTGGCGATGCTCAGGGAACCATATGGGATGCTGGGGATCGAACCTGGGTCTGCCACATGCAAGGCAAGCACTCTGCCTGCTGTCTTACCACTTCGGCCCCATCTGGGCTTGTCTTTTTTGTTGTTGTTGTTTGTTTTTTTGTTTTTTGGGTCAGACCCAGCAATGTTCAGGGGTTACTTCTGGTTCTGCACTCAAGAATTATTCCTGGCAGTGCTTGGGGGGACCATCTGGCATTCTGGAGATCAAACCCAGGTTGACTGCATGCAAGGCAAATGCCCTTCCCGCCTGCTGCACTATTGCTCTGGCCCCTTATCATCATTATTGTTATTATTATTTGACTATTGGGCTGCATCCAGGGATGCTCAGCGCTTCCTCCTGGCTCTGCTGTCAAGGATCCTTCCTGGCAGGGTTCAGAGCACCATGTGCAATGCTTGGGTATCGAATCTGAGTCAGCCGTGAGCAAGGCAAAAGCCTTCCTCCCTTATTATCTCCCCGACCTCAATCCAGACTTATTTCTTAACTCGACCGTCATCAATTTATTTAAAAGTGATCGTGTGGACGGGAGGTGAGCGCTTCCTGGCCTTTGATCTCCGGCGCCAACTCTACATCATTGAGGCTGTTTAACCCGGGTAACCTCGGAGGCTCATGCTGTCCTTTAGACATAATGGAATTTGTGAGACGATCCCACGTCCATGCCCGGCACAGCGGTTTGACAGAGGCCAGTCCAGGTCATCAGATGAAAATAATGTGCCTCCTGGGGTGCCCCGTCCCTTTTATGGCAGCCTCCGGCATAATTTAGTGTTTCCTATTCAGTTAGTTTCAAGCTTCATTATGAGACACCACCAGCTTTCTGGGAGCGCTGGGCCACTGTGCCCTCCTTTCATCCTCCCCACAGCCCGGCTACTCCTCAGTGTCAGAAGGGGAAACTGAGGCCCGCAGCCAGGATGGAACCTGCCCCTGTTCACAGCAGGAAGCCCGGGAAAGCACCTTCTCTGGGGCTGATCTCCAGTTCAGACTAGAGGGAGTGTTTCTCCTTGCTCTGCCTCAGTCTCCTCATCGGTGAAGCAGATTTTCCAATGTGGGAGTTTCCTGGAATGAGTCTTCACTGAACTGGCCTGGCCCCTGGCAGGAGCGGGCGAAGGAGCGAGAGTTCTGCCCACGTGGCTCATCCAGTGTGGTCAGGGAGCCAGAAAATAATTAGGTAAATGGGATGTGTTCAGGGGCCAGAGTGACAGTACAGTGGATCAGGTACTTGCCTTGCAAGAGGCCAACCTTGGTTTGATCCCTGGCATCCCCTAGGGTTCCTCGTGCCTGCCAGGAGTGATCCCTGAACATAGAGCTATGAGTAAGCCCTGAGCACCACTGGGTGTGGCCCACACAAAAAAAAAGTTCAATGCTGGTGAGAGCTTCGAGAAAGAGGAAAAGAGAAAGGGGAGTAAGTAGTTGTGCACCCTAAAATTGGAAATAAGTAAAGAAAGGTCTCGGAGAGAAATTGCCATTTGAGGGAAGAGTTGAAGTACGGAAGTCAGCAGAAGGATCTCTGTGTCCCAATGAAGGGAACTGCCTGTAGAGGCCTTGAAGCGGGGAGAGAGGGCAGGGAGGGGAGCACGGCTGACCACATGCGGTGGGACAGGACCTGAGGGCTTGTGACCAGACCCCTCTGGGTCCCCTATGGCTGCCTGATCTGGCTGTTTGTAAGGAGCAGGCTGGAGGGGAGCAAGGAATGGAAACAGAATCCAGAACCCTAAGCCTAAGAGATCAGAGAGAAGGAGGAGGGGAGGGGCAGGGAGGGATGGTGAAGGAGAGGGGAGGGGAGGGGAGAGCAGGGGAAGAGAAGGGGCTTACGAGGCTGCAGCTCATCCAGGCTTTGCATAGATGTGGTGTCAAGTCCTCTCTCCCACCTGCCCAAATAAGGAATAGAGACCAAGGTGGCTGGGGCATCACCAGGTGTGGCCCAAACACAAAGACAGACAAACAGACAGACAGAGACAGAGGAAACATGGAGACAACAAGAGCAGACACTTTTTTGGAGAGATTCGACTGGATTTTGTTTTTTGTTTTTGCTTTTTGGGGTCATACCCCGTGATGTTCAGGGGCGATGCTCAGGGGTTACTCCTGGCTCTGCACTCAGGAATCACTCCTGATAGTGCTTGGGGGACCTTATGGGATGCTGAGGACTGAGCCTGGGTCAGCTGCATGCAAGGCAGATGCCCTCCCTGCTGTGTTATCTGTCCAGCCCCCGAGATTTGACTGCAAAGAGCAGCAGAGACACCCGGGCCGAGCAGCATGGAGAAAGGGTGGGATGGACTGTGTTCAGATGAGTGAGATGGCACAGTGGACTGCTGGGACTGGTGACACAGGGTTGGAGGGTGGGGATGAGGAAGGTGCCGGAGAAGGATGGACGGAGAGCTGGCAGGTAGAAGGAGGGATGTGGGGGAGTGGGGAGAAGGTGCAATCACTACCTGGAGAGCGGAAGACTCAATGAATTCAGGTCCTCAGGGACTGGAGCAATAATACGGCACTTGCTTTGCAATAGTGGGCACTTGCCTTGCACATTGCTGACTTGAGTGTGATCCCAGCATCCTACAAGTTCTCCGGAGCACTGCCAGGAGTGATCCCTGAGTGTAGAGCCAGGAGTAAGCCCTGAACACCACCAGGTATGACCCAAAACCCAAAAATAATAAATTTTAAAAATCCAGTTCATCTCCCCAGGGAAAAGTTGGGGAAGCCAAGGTCACTGACTCATGCCAGGAGCCAACTGGCTGTTCTTCAGCCACTTTGGTATGCAATGGGCAGGGGGCCTGGGTGGGCACAGGACTGCCTGCAGCCAGGGTCACAGATGGGAGGAAGCTGGAGGGGAAAGGGTGGTTAGTGTGTTCAGAGATGCTTACTCTGATTAACTTGGAACCAGACTGGAGGGAGATGGGGGGAGGGTGGGGAGTGGGGTGGAGTGAGAGAAAGGTTCCCAAGAGGCTGTGTGCTGACGTGACAGAGTGTAGAGTGGTGATCTGGCCAGCAACTGAGGCAGGTGATAGGGTAGTGAATTAGTTACTGTGATGAGATTCGAAGCTGGGGCATGGGGGAGGGAGAATAACCTGGAAACAGCACCAAACAGGAAGGGCCCCAAAAGGAGAGTTGGGGTGGGAGCCAGGGTGATAGTACAGCAGGTAGAGCACTTGCTTTGCGTCCGGCCATGTTGGGTTGAATCCCGGCATCCCACTTGGTCCCCCCTGCCAATAGTGATTTCAGAGTGCAGAGGCAGGCATAACCCCCGAGCAAACTAAAGGAAGGCTCAGGCCAGCAGGCAACTGCAAGATTGGGAGGAGCCTGAGGATATAGATTTTGCCAAGGATGTGCCCAAGATCAAAGGTGGAGGAATGATTTTATTCTCCCAGGGCTTCAGTGTGCTTATGGATAAAGATTTATGTTTATAAAGTGCTCAGCCTGAACCAGCACCTGCTGGCCAGAGATAACAGCGGTGGTTCGCCATCCAAATGAAGTCTCACTCAGCCAGCGGTATTTCGCTTTAGGCAGAAAATGAAGGGCCAAGAGTCCAGTCAGCAGGGTGCTTGCCTTGCATGCACCTGACCCAGGTTTGATCCCCGATATCACATATGGTCCCCTGAGCCATGCCAGGAATGATCTCTCAGCACAGAGCTAGGATTATGGGCCCCTAAACATATGAAAGAAAGAAAGAAAGAAAGAAAGAAAGAAAGAAAGAAAGAAAGAAGGAAAGAAGGAAAGAAAGAGAGAGAAAGGAAGGTAGAAAAGAAAGAAAAAAGAAAAGAAAGAAAGAGAAGGAAGGGAAGGAGGGAGGGAGGGAGGGAGGGAGGAAGGAAGAAAAGGAAGGTAGAAAAGAAAAAAAGAAACGAAAGAAAAAGACAAACAAAAACAAAAAAGAAAATGATGTGTTGGAGAGTTAGTACAGTGAGTAGGCCTCTTGCCTTGCATGCAGCTGATCCAAGTTCCATCCCCTGCACTTCACATGATCCCGAGCCCCGTCAAGAGTAATTCCTGAATGTAGAGTCAGGGGTAACCTCTGAATACCACCTGATGTGGCAAAAGGAAAAGAAAGAATAAAATACAAGAAAAAAAGACCACGAGAGGAAAACTCTCATCTTGGGGAGTCAATTGGCATGCCCTGGTTTTCACCTTCACTGTTGTTCCCGGGTTTTCCATGGAATCTGATTGGACCTGGGCGGGGGGGGGGGGGGGGGGGGGGGGGAGGGCAGGGGAGTTACAGTCAAGCCTCATGGGCCTTTCATACGGGCAGAGGTTAGGGGTGGTGGCGGCGTGGCATGCGTTGCAGACAGACCTCCCTGAACCTCGCGTGACCTTTCTCCCCCTTGTAGGGCGTCGAGGCTCGAGATGGGCGCCCGGCCCTCGAGGCGGCTGCCCGCCGAGCCAGCCTTGGCCTTGGACGAGCTGCCCCCGGAGCTGCTGGTGCAAGTGCTGAGCTACGTGCCGCCGCGAGCCCTGGTGATGTGCTGCCGTGCCGTGTGCCGCACCTGGCGCGACGTGGTGGACGGGCCCACCGTGTGGCTGCTGCAGCTGGCCCGCGACCGCAGCGCCCAGGGCCGTGCCCTCTACGCGGCCGCCCAGCGCTGCCCGCCGGCCCGCGACGAGGAGGACGAGTTCCCGCTCTGCGCCCTGGCGCGCTACTGTTTGCGCGCGCCCCTGGGCCGCAACCTCATCTTCAACTCCTGCGGAGAGCGTGGGTGTCAGGGTGGGGCCCAATCGCGAAGGACAGGGGTGGGCTGGGACTACGGGTACCCCTAGATTGGCCAAGCCCGGAGGCCCGCCTGGCCCAGGGCGGAGAGCAGCGGCCAGAAAGATACAACCTGGTAGGTAAGACCAGGTGGGCGTAGTCGGAGGGGGAGGAGTCGGGCAAACCGGGGAGAAGCCGATTGGGTGATGGTGGGGGCGGGGCCCTCGGAGATATGTGCGGCCTCATTTGATAGGCGGCGGGAAAGACAGCTGAGCTGGGGGCGGGGCCAAGCCGGAGGTGTGGGAGGGCGTGGGACCCTGGCGCCAAGAAGGAGCTAGCGTGGCCGCAGAATTAGGGCGGGTCTGAGTGACGCGGTGGGTGGCATGAGGAATGCTGACTGCTGGGAAGGCGGGTCAGCGTTGAAGCTGCAGGAGGAGTCGGGAGGGAGATGCTGGTGGGCGGGTTCAGAGGCGGGGACTCTGCCGGGGGTGGAGGCTGCTGGAACACCGGGTGGTCTAACGCTATTGTATTTCACAGAGGGCTTCAGAGGCTGGGAGGTGGAGCACGGCGGGAATGGCTGGGCGGTGGAAAAGAACCTAATCCTGGTGCCTGGGGCTCCTTCCCAGACCTGCTTTGTGACTTCTTTCGAGTGAGTGACTCTCAAGAAGACCCTCAAGAGGAGGGAGGAGGACCCTAACTCACTTTCACCATCTCACTTCTTTCCCAGTTCACTCAGAAATAGTGTTGGAGGGTCTGCCAGGTGTCTAGCACTATTTTCTATGTCAGAGAGATACGGAACATTCTGAATGATCAGGACCTACTCTTTTTTGTCTTATTGTTTTGTTTTCGTTTGGGCCCCCCCACCCCCCGCAATGCATGGGGGATCAGGGCCAGGACGTGGTGAGCTATCTCTCTGGCCCAGACCCAGAACCTAGGGTTTGTTGTTGTTTGTTTATTTGGCGGGGGGGGGGGGGGGGGGGGGGGAGGGTACACCCAGAGGTACTCAGGGCTTATTCCTGGCTCTGCACTCAGGAATCATTCCTAGTGGTGCTTGGGGGATCATATAGAGTGTTGGGGATTGAATCCATGTTGGCCTCATGGAAGGCAAGAGCCCTACCTGCTGTACTATTACTCCGACTCTAGAACCTGCTGTTTTTATTTATCTGCATTTTGGGGGGGAGTTTGTTTGTTTGGGTGCTTAGGGGTTAACCTTGGCTCTTCACTCAGGAATTACTCCTAGTGGTGCTCAGAAGACCATATGAGATGCCAGAGATTGAACCCTGGTCAGCCACATGCAGGCCAAACACCCCACCCATTGTACTATCTCTCAGCCCCTATTTGCATTTTTCATGCAGGGTAGGGAGAGTATTAAAAATGTGAAAGTAGGGACTGGAGGATAGTGCAGCAGGTAGGTAGCATGCTTTGCACACAGCTGACCCATATTCAATCCCCAGCACTCCAAATGGTCCCCTGAGCCCTACCAGGAGTGATCCCTGAATGCAGAATCAGGGATAAGGTCCCCCAAAACAAACAAGTAAATTTAAAGGCCCTGAGTATGGCTCAGCCAGAGGACATGCTTGCCCTTTGTGAAGGCCCTTGGTTTGGCACCCCCATACTCCTCTTCCCCCACCACAAACAAACAAACCATAAACAGTAAGATAGTAACAGCCACAGAAAACATCTCAAGGGCTTATGCCAGATGATAGTTCTTCTAATCCTTGAAGCAACCACCCTGTAACATAGGGAACTATAATTATCTCCACTTTTTGATGGGAAACTGAGGCACTAGAAGGTGACATCATCTAGGAAGTGGAGGAGCTGGAATCTGAGCCCAGGTAAAGTGCCCCCAGAGTTTCTGATTGTGATTAACGTTCCTGGCTGAAAAAACAAAACAGACTCCTGCTCTTTATCCTCGAACCCTGAATCCATTTCCTCACATTTTCCTAGTCCTCTTTTGGAGTCACTCACTGTGTTTGTGTGTGTGTGAGAGAGAGAGACAGACAGACAGACAGACAGACAGACAGATACTGGGGAGGGAGCTGCCTCACACATGCAAGGCAAGTTCTCTCCTGCAGAACTCCATCCCCAGCCCTGAGCCTCTCATTCTGAAGTGGCATTATCCGACTTTCTAGCGGTTGTCAGCATATTGCGGTGAAGTGGTATCTCATTGCTGTTTAATTTGCATGTTTCAATTTACTGCTAATTAAGTATCTCGTTATGTGTTTGCTTTTTCTGATTCCCTCTGTTATAAGTTGCCTGTTCATGTAGTCTAGGAGAGCTGATCGCTTAATCTTGTTGATAGACAAGAATTCCTTGTATATCCTACATGTCAGCCCCTTGTCTATTTTGGACCTGCAGAAATCTTTTGCTTTGGGGCTGTAGCAATAGCAGAACATGTAGCCTTGCACCTGCCTGACCCAGGTTTGATCCCTGGCAACCCGTATGGTCCCCCAAGCCCACCAAGAGGAATCCCTGAGCACAGCCAGGTGGTCAAAGAAAAAAAAAGAAGAAACCTTCTGCTTTGCAATTAGTATTAACAGTGTGCATGCCATTCTTGATTATTGAGCAGGAGTCTTTTCTGTTCATGTGCTCAGACCTCTCTTTTTCTCTTCTGTCTCTGCTCTTCTTTTGATTTTGTTTCTCACATTTTGTTTTTAAAAATTCTTGCCTACTGGGGGCTGAAGTGATAGCACAGCGGGTAGGACATTTGCCTTGCACGTGGCCAACCTGGGTTCGATTCGCAGCATCCCATATGGTCCTCTAAGCACCGCCAGGAGTAATTCCTGAGTGCAGAGCCAGGAGTAACCCCTGTGCATCTCTGGGTGTGACTCCCCCCCAAAAAAAAAAAATGAAAAAGAAATTTTTGCCTACTGGTTGGAGTGATAGTATAGCGGGAAAGGCACTTGCTTTGCACGCATCTGATGTGGGTTTGATCCCTGGCATCCCATATCATCCCTCAAGCCAGCCAGGAGTATTCCAACATGCAGAGCCAGGAGCAATCTCTAAGCATTGCTGGGTATAGCCCAAAAACAAACAAAAAATCTTGCCTACCCTTAGATCCTAAAACTAGTCTTGTAGGGACCAGAGAGATAGGACAGGGGTAAGGTACTTAACCTTACATGCTGCTGACCTCAGATCTATCTCCCAAGCACCACCAGGCGTCACTCCTGAGCACAGGAATAGCTCCTGAGCACCATTTGGCCCAAAACCCAAAATAAAATGAAAAGTCTCATAACTTCCTAGCTTTAGCTTTCACATTTAGCTCTTTGATCTGCCTTTAGATGTGGCGTTGAGCAAGATCCTATTTTTCCCCTCCCATATATTATGGAGCCAGTGTTCTCAAAATCCTCTACACTGAGGAACTCCCCATTTCTGGAAACTGGAGCAATACTTCCGCAAGTAGGGCATTTGTCTTGCATGTAGCTGACCTGGGTTCGATTCCCGGCAACCCATAAGGTTTCCTGAGCATAGAGACAGGAGTAAGCCCTGAGCCAAAATTTTAAAAAATCCCCATTCTCCATAGAGGAGAGGTGCGACCTTTCTCATTTATGAAGTCCCCAAGCACCCCTAGGTCTGTCCCTGAGAAGCACACTGTTCTGTTCCACTGGATCACTTGACATTATTATCGTGTGTAGGGATTTGAGGAGGGCAAGGGATACTGTCACCCATGAGCTAGTGACAGCTGGGGTGGAGCCTGGGGTGAGGGGAGAAAGGGCGAGTTCTATGGGGGCTGTTCTCTCCTGGAGGGGAACCACAGTCTCCAGTGATCTCTGGGGAGGGAGCCTGGAAGCAAAATGCCCTGGTTTTCCTCGTTCCTCACTCCCTCTGGCTCTGGGTGCTTCCTGCCAGCTGGAAAGGAGACCTGGATCCTCAGCTATGCCTGCTCTGATGTCCAGTATGTGGACATCCATAACAATCACCTTCTGGTCCCCACAAATATCGGGTTAACCCTACCCAGGTCAGCTTCTTGGATGCCCAGAGCAGGGTGAAGAATGGAGAGGCTCAAAGAGGGACACAGCAGTGTGGCTGGCCCCACCTCCATGTCACCTGATAGCCCCAGGGGTGGGCAAGGAAGGCTTCTTGGAGGAGGCAGCTTGCATGAAGGTTAGTGACTGTCCCCTCTCCCTTCCCCAGATGGTGTTTCAAGAGGCAGCTGGTGGACTTGGTAATGGAGGGCGTGTGGCAGGAGCTGCTAGACAGTGCCCAGATCGAGATCTGTGTGGCTGACTGGTGAGTAGGAACTGACCACCTGCCTCTGGAGGAGCCTCAGGGACCGCTGCAGCTCCATCAGCCCCGGAGTCAGTCATTGCCCCTTCACGGGGCAATTGGGGAGGGGGCAGGGATGCTCTCTCTGAGAGGCAGGACCCCTGGCTACTGTCCTTCCTGGCCTCTCCCCAGCAGGCCTAGTGTGATTGGGGGAGGAGATGGAGGAGAGCGGGGATCCTCACAGGCTTGTCTTGGTCTGAAGCAAACAAGCTGTGCCACCTAACCTTCACCCCAATCCCCCCAACTCAGTTCTCATCCTGAGAGTTTGTGGCTCTCCTGGGGGCTTCTGGCCCACTGAGGACTAAGGTCAGGGGAGGGGCTGGGGATGGTTTCAGGACAAGCCTTCCTCCGTCCAGCGCAGCCCCCCACACACATACACACACACCATTCCACAATGCAGGCTTCAACGCTTTTGCTTCTCCACTACAAACCCAACTTCTCTGGGGTTCTGGCACTTTCCTAGGGAACTGTATGTGCCCCTCAGTCCCTCTTCCTTACCCCACACATCCTACCCAAATCATCCCTCAGAGCTCCACCCCCACAATTGAGCTCCATCCCTAAGCAACAGGCCCCACCCCCAAGCTAACCCCGCCCCCAGAATTCCCGGGCTCCTCCCCTAGACTCCAGTCCCAGCTGCAGAGCACCCAAAATACACTCCACATTCTGGCTCCGCCCCAGGACCAGACTCCACTCCCAGGCTCTGGCTCCACCCCCAGACTCTGGCTCCACCTCCAGGCCCTGGTTTCACCCCTAATCCTGGCTCCGCCCCTAAACCCTGGCTCCACCTCCAGGCCCTGGCTCCACCCCTTGATCCTGGCTCCGCCCCTGATCCCCGACTCTACCCTAGATTCTGGCTCCACTTCCAGGCCCTGGCTCCGCCCTGTGCCCAGGCTCCTCCCTCAGTTTTCCAGGTCCCACCCCTTCCATTTGCTGTGCAGGCCAGTGCCCCTTGATCCTAGTGCAGGGCGACCCAGCCCTCAACCTCCTTCCCTCCAACCCAGCGACTTGGGTGGGTGACAGGGACATCAAGGCTCACCACCACCTGGCAGGTGGGGTGCCCGAGAGAACTGCGGCTGCATCTACCGGCTCCGGGTCCGCCTCCTGGACGAGTATGAGAATGAAGTGGTCAAGTTCTCGGCTTCCCCCAACCCGGTCCTTCAGTGGACTGAGAGAGGCTGCCGCCAGGTGGGTCAAAATGCCCCTCCGAACCACTCAGCGCTGCGCAAAGGCAGACGAGCACCCCTTCTCGGTGCTCACTTTTCATCTCTGCTTCATCAGTGCTGGCTCAGCAGTAACAGCTGATTCAGTCAACAGAGAGAGTCACCCAGCCCCATTCCACATGGTCCCGGAGACCGGTTTAGTTTCATGCCGGCACATTCATGTCTGGGGTCTGCCATCGGTGCTGGGGGAGTGCAGCACAGAATGAAAGCCCTGGCCTCTCCCCTTCTAGAGTGGAGGATGCTGAGGCAGGGAGGGTCTGAGATTGGCCTGAGGTGCAAAAGCTGTGCAAATCCCGATTCCAGCTAGACTGGCTTCCAAGCCCAGGACCCCCCAGCCCTCCCCCATCATTTGGGTAACCTTGCATGTGCTCTAGTTCCCACACGACATGCAGTGGGCATCCAGTGAGTTTGTGTAACTCACCCCAGGGAACATCAGCCTCCCTGGCTCTGCCTGCAGTGCCTGGCCAGCTGCTGTACAAAGGAGGAAGTGTTGAGGTCACAGAGATAGTACAGCAGGCAGGGCACTTTGTCTTGCACGTGGCTGACCCGGGTTCAATCCCTGGCCCCCTAAGCCCATGAAGTGTGATCCCTGAATGCAAAGCCAAGAGTAGGACCTCAGCCTAGCCAGGTGTGGCCCTGAAGCCAAATAAAATGAAATTTTAAAAAAGGAGTGGATTGCCAGAGCACATGGCACGGCGCATGGCTGCACTTCTAGGAGGCTCAGGGCCAGTGGTGGTGGGAGCGGTGGCCGCTGGGAAGGGGTGGGTGTTTGTGTAACTGGAAGCAACAGCTCAGAGACTAGAGCTTTCGGGGGCGCTGATGGAAATGTTCCCAAATTAGAGACTGGCGATGGTTGCATAACCATGATTGGACAAAAATCCCTGAATTGTCCACCTTGAATTTGTGACCCACACTCAGGCCATGTTCAGGCTCAGCAGTTTTGCAGGGACCACACCAAGTGTTTGGGGGTTGGGGGTGGGGACACTGGTCTGTGGGATAAAACCCGTTCATATCCCTAGCCCCCAATTTAAACGGTATGGGGCCATGCCTGGCTCTGTGTTCAAGGGTTCTGCCTAGAGGTACCTGGGGGGCACCTTATGTGGTACAGGGATTTGTCTCGGTTCGGGGGCCACCCCCAGCTCTGCTCCTCGCTCACGGCTGTGATCACTACTGGTGAGTTTGGGGGAATGCATGGGGTGCCAGGGCTTGAACCTGATTGGCTGCATGCTAGGCAAGTGCCCTGCCTGCTGTACTATCACTGTGGTCTCTGGTGCGGAGATCTGAACCAGTGTCTTGGCTGCAGCCACATGCAGGAGACTTAACCTTCTTGCCATCCTTTCTGCCCTGCTATGTGAATTTTATCACAGTTAAAAATGATTGCGGGGGATATTGGAGCAATAGCACAGCAGGTAGGGAGTTTGCCTTGCACGCGGCCGACCCGGGTTCGACTCCCAGCATCTCATATGGTTCTCTGAGCACTGCCAGGAGTTATTCCTGAGTGCAAAGCCAGGAATAACCCCTGTGCATCACCGGGTGTGACCCAAAAAGCAAGAAAAAAAAAAAACCTGCGGAGCCAATAGTTCAGAGGCTGGTGCGCAAGCCTGGCACGCATGAAACCCTGCTTCTGTCCCTCGTGTTCCATACCCAGCACAGCTGCCCCAAAGTACCACCAGGTACAGTCTATGGCTCCAGCACTGGCTCCAGGGGTCACCAGCAGGCCCATACCACCACACTGAGGCTCACTGGGACTGGCACCTGAGCACCAATGGGGAGATTTGAACCAGTGTCTTGGTTGCGGCCACATGCAGGAGACTTAACCTGCATCTCCCAAACTTGCAAAAGATACAAGAGATTCAAGCCAAAGTCCTCGGGTGGTCCATGGATAGCCCAAGGCTTGGGCAGCCCATTACCCAACTGACCCCTCTCCCCAGCTCCTCCAAGCATTTTTCTGCCTCAGGCGTCTGCACCTGTGTGAGGGACATGAGGCCTCAGCCCCACTCTAGAGCCTGCTGAGACCTCCTTCTCCACATTCTTATCTCTGCCCGCACTGTCCATGTATTTGTTTTTTTTTTTTGGGGGGGGGGGGGAGGCATGCCAGACATTGCTCAGGGTTTACTCCTGCACTCAGAAATCATTCCTGGCAGTGCTCGGGGACCCTACGGGATGCCAGGGATTGAATCCGGACTGTCTGCATGCAAGGCAAGTGCTTTACCTGCTGTTTCTCCCACCCATACCCCCCCCCAAGACCAGCACCCCATGTCTTCAGGTGTCCCTGGGGATCTGCTTCCCAGAGCTGGGTCTTGGGGTCTGGCCCCTCATGCTCTTCCTCTCCTGCCCCACAGGTCTCCCACGTGTTCTCCAACTTCGGCAAGGGCATCCGCTATGTGTCCTTTGAGCAGTATGGGCGAGACACACGGTCCTGGGCAGGACACTACGGTGCGCTGGTCACTCACTCCAGTGTGCGAGTCAGGCTGCGCCTGTCCTAGCCGCTCTCCCGCCGCTACCACCACCACCACCACTACCACCGCAGGCAGGAACCGAAGGATGCCCAGGGGCAGTGGGGGCATGTGCGTGCCAAGTGGCCTGGCCTTGGCACAGCGCCCATGAACCCCACTTGCTGCTGCTTCAGCAGGTCGGTCTCTGTGTCCTGAGACAAATCAGGGACTCAGCTGTTCCCAGCTTCCTTGGCCTCCGGCTGGGATGGCAGGTGTTAAGAACTCAACGCCCGGATGGGCCTGCCAGCAACGTCAGCTGTCAGCGAACCAACCAGCAAAGTGCCCTCCTGGGCTGGCTTCCTCCCCAGGGGGCTGCGAGATGCCCATCAGGACGAGGACTGGGGTGTCGCCGGAGCAAGCTGACTGCGGGCAGGAAGCAGGCATGGGGGAGGGGGGCAGTCTGTCCCTGAAAGGAGGGACAGGGACACTGAAGAAAACCCTACTTGGGGGATTTCTGGGGTGCAAACCCCCTCTTGGGCCAGCACAATACCGGGGCAGTTCCGGGGCTGATCCTCTGCCTCCCAGGACACACCCCCACGTGCACTGCAAAGGAGAGAGCTCCAGGCCCAACTTCCCCGACTCTCCCACGGGACACCGGACAATAAAATGGGTGCCAAATGTGAGATGCTGTTCTATGATTGGTGCCCCTGGGAGCAACCCCCTGCCAGGCGATGTGTGGCCCTCGTGTGCCCAGCACAGCTCAGGCTGGAGGCTCAGGGACATGCCCTGGGGCACCTGGCCAGGAAGTCACAGATGGCCACCTGGGGGGTGCTATGAAACTGGGCCCAGATCTTCACATTGAGCATGGTACAGGACCAGGGGTGGGGGGCTTTAGTCTTGGTGCCATTTTCCCAGTGTGGAAACTGAAGCCCAGAAGGGCTGGGAGAACAGAGAAATCCAGTCACAGGACAATGAAGAGGGGGCAGCTGGGCCTGAAAGGCAGCACTCATGTGGGAAGTACTGTCCCCCCCTCTGCCCGCCCCACTTCCTCCTCCCGGTCCCCTTTGTGCCAACATCACAGCTGGGGCTGGGCCTACTGGGAGTAGTGGGCACACGGATGCGCTTAGTAGGGGTGTCAGTGGCCAAGGACTCACACCCAGGGTGACAAGGGCACTGAGAGAGGGCTCAGATTCTGAGGTTCGTGTTTATTGCAACCTCCTCCCAGCAGGAGGCAGTGGTATCCAGCCAGAGCCTCAAGCCGGGGAATTCCACTCCCTGTCCGGGCGAGGTTCTGGACTCTTGCTGGAAGATAGAGTCTGTCTTTGAACCCAGGCCCAGCTGCATCTAGAACAGCTTTCCCAGGAGGCTCTGTGTGTGTGGTGAGGGGAGGGAGGCCAACAACCTGCATCCCCCAGACCTCCCCAGGCACCTGGGTTCACTTCTTCTTCTGCACGTGGCCACAGTCGTACTTGCCACGCACCACCTTGAGCTTGACGCCGGGCAGGTCCTGGGTGCGGCCACCCTGGATCAAAACCACATGGTGCTCCTGCAGCGAGTGGCCCTCACCAGGGATGAAGCACACGGCCTCCCGGCCGGTGCTGAGCCGCACGCGGCAGCACTTGCGGTTGGCCGAGTTGGGCTTCTTGGGCTTGCGGATGAAGGTGCGCAGCACCACCCCTTTCAGCTGCGGCCGGCCAGCCGTGGGGCCTGGAGGTGAAGGCTTGGGCTTCGGCAGGCCCTGGCGGTGCATCTGGTTCAGGGTGGCCATGGTGCGGGGGGCCCATGGCCGGGGGGCCAGGGCAAGGCCTGGAGAGACACAACCAGGAGGATGGTGGGGGCTCATTACACAGGACGCAGATTCAGTTCAATTCGATTCTGGTGTGCTGGGCGCCCAGTGGAGCACGTTCCATCGAGGGCTGGATGAGTAGGTAACAATCACCACCCTGACCTAGCAACAGCCATGGCTGAGGCTCTAGCCTCAGCAGTGTACAAGAATTTAATTCGCCTTTGGGAAAAAACGGGGGATGTGGCGGGAGCGAGGCAAGCAGTCTCTGGATTGTGAATTAAGTCAATTTTATTCTGCCAGGAAGGTAGCGGTTTTAATGCTGTTCAAGCATGATAAAAACAAGTGGATTCACACAGTGTTGAGGACTGCTCCAGGCTCTTCATGTCCCCAGATGCCACCTAGAGGATTTTGTGGGTGGTGTCACCCCAATTTCCAATCCCTGGTCCTGTCCACCCTCGCCCTCCACTGGCCTTGCCTGTTTTCTTCTTCCTTCCAGATCACCCCCTACTCCCCACAGGTAGCCCGAGGGTCCCTGGGAACATCAGGTCAGGTCCCATCACCCTGTCTCGAAACCCTTCCTGACACCCTCTCCTCCAGGCTGGGGCCAGGTCCTGGCCTGAGAGCGGGCTCAGAGACTGCATGCAGGAGTCTCGGTTCCATCCCCACCACTGTATGGTGTCCCGAGCTAGCCAGAACAGCCCCCCCACACCCCTTCAGCAAGGTACAATGGAAACACAGTGACAGGAGGGGCAACCCTGGGCCCTGTCCTGACGGAGCTTCCAGTGAGAGATGTCCTTTACAGCCCAACTCCCCACTCCTGAATACCCAGAGAACATCCTGGGCAGACTGCCATTCATCTCCTTGCATCTCCTGTGGTGGCTGAATCTTCCAGAGGATTTACTTACTGGGCAGGTAAGGATCTAGGCGCAGCACTTGACATTAATTGAATTAACTTTTTTTTTTTTTTTGCCTTTTTGGGACACACCCAGCGATGCTCAGGGGTTACTCCTGGCTCAGGAGTAACCTGAGGAATCTGAGCACTCAGGAATCACTACGGGAACGCTCAGGGGACCATATGGGACGCTGGAAATCAAACTCAGGTCGGCTTTGTGCAAGGCAAATGTGCTCCCCGCTTCACTACCTAAGTCAATTTCTTAAGAATGGGGGTGCTGAGAGATAGTACAGCATGTAGAGTGTTTGCCTTGCATGCTGCCAACCAAGTTTTAATCCTGGGCATCTCATAGGGTCCCCCAACACTACCATGAATGATTCTTGAATGCACAGCCCCGAGGAGTACACTCTGAGCACCACCAGGTATGGCCCCAAACCAGCCCCCCCCAAAAAAAAGAGGGGGCTTTGGATGACCCCCAGGGGTGTTCAGGGCTTACAAGTCTCTTTGTAGGTTTCATGCCCATAAGGAAGACCCCTGAACTCTCAGTGCTGGGGAGTTGACCGTGGCATTCTGTGGGGAAGTGCACTCAGGAGGTTCATAAAGTTTGGCAGGGTGAATGCAACAGCAAAACAGCTCACAAAGGGCACGATCTAGGGAAGCCGGTGAAACAGATGCAATCTACAGGGTGCTGGAAGTCACCTGGCTCGGATGCCGCGTCTACGGGTGTGCAGCAGTCAATAAACCCAAACTCCTGGGACAGACCCGAGGCAGCGCAGCTCGTCATGCTGCAGGAGGGCAAGGTTTAGCGCCAGGCATACGCACTGACTGAAAATGTCAAGTCGCAGAGGGAAAACACTCTTAATACTCTTTATACTGCCTCGCCTCTGCAGCCCAAACCCTCCACTTACCGTAACTTAGGGATGCACTGAGCCCTCGGAGAAGGCCGGACCAGGACATCGCGCCGCCTGCAGAGTCCCTGTGTTAGGAGATAAGAGATTCAGAAAGGAAACCCCCCAAACTCGCAAAAACGCAGGCACCAAGTCTCCCCATACAGCTCTCCGAGGAAAATGCTTAAGGCTATGGAAGTTCCCCTAGGGTTCTGACCACGAGCCCTCATGCCGCCAGGAGTCCTGCCTCAAACTGGGGACTTTCGGGGGTCTACCAGGCACCCCAGTCCCGGGGAAGGAGGAATGAGGAAACAGGAGCTGGCAAGGGCAGCTTAAACGCACCTAAGGACTCCACAGACCTCCTCCACCCAACAGGGTCCGCAGACACGCCGAGACCTCTAACCCCTTCCGGTTGTACCGACAGGGATTGGCTGCTTCTGCCTCTGAGGGGGCGGGACACAGACAACCATTGGACCATTGTGTAAGTCAATTTTGGACGCCTCCTCCCATTGGGCTGTTTTGAAGGAATGGGGCGGGGCCTACGGTACGAGCACTCTGCTATTGGCTTAGATGTGGAGTGGGCGTGCCGAAGAGTGAGTGACCCCCGTATCCCTCGTCCAAGATGGCTGCGTCCATGGCGCGGCGCTTGTGGCCTCTGGTGGCGGTGCGGAGGGTCCGGCCCCAAAGAAATTGGAGCTGCAGCCCGAGTCGCGGGAGAAGCTTCGGCACGGAGAGACGAGACCGGAACCTTCTGTACGAGCATGCGCGCGAAGGCTACAGCGCGCTCCCGCAACTGGACATGGAGCCGCTGTGCGCGTGCCCCGAAGAGGCCGCGCGCGCGCTGGAGCACCGCAAGGGGGCGCTGCAGCCTGAGGACTTGCACGGCATCGTGAGTGCGCGGGGCTGCTCTCGCTCAACCCACCTGCGTCTCTGCGCCGGCAGGAGGCAGGCTTGCCGCGGGAACGTACTTTCTTCCCACGTTCAGCCAGTCGTCTTTTTTTTTTTTTTGTCTTTGGGCCACCCGGGTGTTGCTCAGGGGTTACTCCTGGCTCTGCACTCAGGAATCATTCCTGGCGGTGCTTGGAGGACCATATGCGATGCCGGGGACTGAACTCAGGTTGTCCACGTGCAAGGCAACCACCCTACCTGCTGTATATTTCTCGGGCCCCAGTACAGCCAGTCTTAGATTTGGCTTATGGTGCCACTTGTTCCCAGTATCAATGGGGCCCAGTTTTTGCTATCAAGAGCCTATTTTTGTTCCTTCCATTCTGTGCCTTCACAGTGGGACACAATGAGACATGGAGAGAGGCGGGGTCCTATCCTACACAGCTTTTTTTTTTTTTTTTTGCGGCTGGGTGGGGGTGGAGGTGGAGTTTGGTGCAGGGGCTCATCCGGCCATCTTCAAGGGTCACTCCTGCTGGTGCTCGGGAGACCACATGGGATACTGGAGATTGAACCCCGACCAGCCACAAGCATGGCAAATGCCGCACCTGTTCTACTATCATTCCAAGTCATACCTACCCAGTGCGTGAGGGAATGTTTTTTGTTTTGTTTTGTTTTACACCCACACTGAGTGACTGGTTATATTGCACATATATTTAGAGAGCTCCAGGAGAATAAGGGTGAATCGCAACCATCATGGGGGCTGGGAGATAGTATAGGGGTTAAGATACTATCCTTGCTTGCAGTTGATCGGGTTTGATTCTGGGCACCACAAAAGTGTTGTGTCGTTCCCCCCCCTCCCCCGCCAGCAGCTCCTGGTTATAGTCCTGGAGATCCTAAAGGTCCAGGGCATCATCACATTCTTTGAACTGCTACCCTGATGGTCAAGAATCTCAGTGACAGCTCCCCCTCAAAAATCATCATCACGTTGATAATAATAGCTAGTACTGTTATATACTTGGAAACTAGAAGCAGAGTGACTGTATTTCTAGATTCTGCTGGGGTGCTGAGGATGGTGGGGATCCCAGATACTCTGAGCCATCTCTGGTCTCCCTGATCATCCCTTCTAAGGGCATCTGCATTCATCCTGTTAAGTTTCACAGCAGGCCTATGAAGTGGGTGCCATTATGTCCCCCCAATTTTGTTTTTAATGGAAAAACTAATAGCCTAAGAATATATTGGGGCCAAAGAGATAGTATAGTGGGTAAGGAGTAGCCGCTGAGCATCACTGGGTGTGCCCTCCTATATTTGGGCATGGTGTTGGGCCATACCCAGTAATACCCAAGACTTAACCCTGATGCTGTGCTCAGGAGTCATTCCTGCAGTACTCAGGGAACCATATGCAGTGCCAGGAATTGAATCCAGATTGGCTGCTCTCGAAGAATTCAACAAATTTATTTAGTATTAATTTTATTTTCATTTGGGGGCCACACATGGCAATGCTCAGGGCTTACTCCTAGCTCTGCATTCAGGGATCACTCCTGGCAGGGCACGGGGGACCATATGTGGTGCTGGGAATTGAACCCTGATCAGCTATGTGCAAGGCAAGCACCCTACCCGCTGTACTATCTCTTTGGTCCCTGAAGTTACAGTTTTAATGGGGACAAGAGTTTGGGACAGTGGAAGCTTCTAAGGATGACTGAGCTGATTTCGTTTCTATGTAACTGTACTTTACAAAAGGGGCCAGGGACAGCACAGCGGTTAGGGCACGTGCCCGTCATGTGCTGACCTGGGTTAAATTCCCAGCACCACATGGCCCCAAAAGCATCACTAGGTGCAGCCCTGGAGGCACCCACATATTACAGGGCACCCCCGGGGAAATCCCCAGCACCAAGGGCCCAAGAAGCACTGTCCTCTCAGCTTTCGTATTGTACCGCAGACCCGGTTGGTGGGGCTCACACAGTAGGGCCCCAGGTGTCCTAAACACTGCTTGGGGAACCCCCCACACCCCCGCCAAATAACAGAGAATTAAAATGGAACTAGGGAGATGACTCAGTGGGCCAGAGCACAGGCTCTGCCTGCTGGAAGCCTGGGTTCCGTCTGACCCTGCATGACCCCCATGCGCCAGAAAAGAGCAAGCCTGGAGCACCGATCAGAGAGTAATAGCCCAAGCTGCCAGGAGTGACCCCCCACAAAAAAAGATATGGCTGAAGTTTGGCCAAATGGAGCTGGAGGCATACTATAGCAGGTAGGGTGCTTGCCTTGTACGTGGCCAACCCAAGTTCGATCCCCAGCATCTCATATGGTCACCTGAGCACTGCCAGGAGTGATTCCTGAGTGCAGAGGCAGGAGTAACCCCTGAGCACTGCCGGGTGTGACCCCAAAAACAGCAACAACAAAGGGACCAGAAAGATAGTACAGCAGGCTCTGTGCTCAGGGATCACTCTCGGCAGTGTTCAGGAGATCACAGGGGGGCCAGGGATGGAACCTGGGTCAGCTGCTTGCAAGGCAAATGCCCTTCCCTTCTCCCTCTCAGGTCTCCACCTGGCAGGCGTTGAGGGAGCTGAGGGAGCAGATCCAGAGGTTGGAGGAAGAGAAGAACGCAGTGGCAGAGGCCGTGCGGGCCCTGATGGTGAGTGGGGTGCGGCCGCAGGGCAGGGGGTTGGGGTTGTGGGTGTGGGCCAGGGCCTTCGAGGCCTCTGGCTGTGGCCGACAAACCCTGGGGTTCCACATCCAGGGGACTGTGCCTCGGCAGCTTTCCCCAACACCCCCAGTTCCCCTCCCTCTCCCTGCACCCAGGATGCCACCATGCCCTCTGGGCCTCAGTTTCCCCTCTCAAGTTCCTGCCCGACCTGAGGCAAAGCCGGGGCACTTTCCTGAGGGGTGTGGGCTCCCTCAAGTCTTGGAACCCGGATGCCGCACCCCCATAGGTGATCAGCAGCGGGTGGGGTGACTGTGGCAGCAATGCAGGCTGCTGGACATAGGGCCGCAGGAGAGGAGGGAGGCAGATGGGCAGTTTCCAGTTGGGCCACTGCAGCACCTGCAAACTGGAGTTTCCACATTGTCATGGCAACGTGAATGCAGGGCCCAGCATGCACTGGAGCCGCCATGCTGGAGCCGTGAGAGGTCCAGGCGGCAAGGGCTCAAAGGGCTGGCGCTCAGGCTCTGCCTGCAGGGGACCCAGGTTCCATCCTAGGCATCCTGGGACCCAACCAGGAGAGGCTCAAAAATAAGACAAGTAGGGGCTGGAGAGATTGAAGCACAGGGTAGGTGCTTCTCTTTCACACGGCTGTCCTGGGTTCCAACCCCAGTGTCCCATATGGTCCCCTGTGTCCCACCAGGAGTGATGCCTGAGTGCAGAGCCAGGTGGAAGCCCCGAGCACTGCCGGGAATGGGCCCAAAACAAACAAGGAAGACTATTGGCTGTTCACACAGTCACCGCTGTGTGGCAGGGGCTGGCTCCCGGCTTTCTCACCCTCAGGCCTTACGCCGCCTAGGGAACCAAACAAACCTTCTGTCCAGCAGAGGGACAGAGAAAAGTGCCGGGTCTGCGGCTGGGAAAGGGCGGGGCAGGATTCCAAAGCCCCTCGTGACACGGGTCCTCTATCCAGGCCACCCCTGCATCTGATGTGGGCATCGGCCATAGGCTGCCCCGGTTGGCACCAGTTCCCACCTTACCCTAGGCCGGTGCAAGTGCTCCTCGGGAGCTTGCTCACCCACGCCAAGAGGTCGCACAGCTGCCCTGCCTGGTGACCCTTGATAGCATCCCAGGTCACAGGTGGGGAGACTGAGGCTCAGAGAGGGGGGAAGGTCAGTCCAAGGACGCAAAATTGGTAGTATCCAGCAGTCAGCCTGACCCACTCGACAGTCCTGGGTGTGAACATTTCAGGAGTATCAAAGGCCCCCAAATACAGTCTCCCAGGCTTTCCCTAAACAGGCCCCAGTCCCTCCTCCACAGAACAGAGACTCTATTGGGCCAGCATCACGCTGGGCAGGGTACGGTGCGTGATCCTGGCTCCTATGGGGTGAGCGTGCCTCCTCTCAGCCACACTGATCGGGAAACTGAGGCACAGTGGAGGAGGGACTCCCCCCGCCCCCCAGGCACTGACAGAGGAGGACATTCAGGTCCACCTGCTCTGCCCCTGTCCCCTTCCCAGCCCCCAGCTTCATCAACCCAATCACCCCCTTTTGCCTCTCTCCCACCAGGTGGACCAGGACAAGAGTCAAGCGCAGCAGGTACTGTGGAGAGCCGGAGTCGGTCCTTGGTGGGGTGTGGGCAGCAATCAACCTGTCAGGCACAGCTCCCCCATGGCACTTAGAAGGAAACACAGCTCAGGGGGCCAGGGAGGCCCCTGCAGGGACAGCACATGCTCACGTGTGTGAGGCCCTGGATTCACTTCCAGGCACCCCCTGACAGCCCCAATTGTTTGAGATGCAAGCAAGCAACTCAAACAAGATTAAGGAAAAGAAAACAAACCAAAATAATAATATAATAATAATAATAATGTAGATGGTCTGGAGTCAAAAAAGCAAAGCCCCCTTCAGGAACAGCTAGATCCAGCTCCTGGCTCCATCTCCAGCTCTGCTTCCCTCTCGTTCCCAGATGAGTTTTCTCTTAGGAGAAGGGGAGGCAGGTCAGGTGCAGAGGGGCCCAGTCACACCAAAACACCATCCTGGGGTGGTTTCTCCTGAGTTCCGCTTGGGCTTATGGCTGGTCTTTGAGCCTATCACTGACCCAGGCCCAGGAATGTTTAGGTGGTGGAGGACTGAGTCCTGGTCCCAGGATACGGTGACATGGTGATGAATTCCCCGAAAAGAAATTCAGGAGGAGGCCGCGAATGTCTTTATTATCATCAAGGGTTTGCAAACCCAAGGGTTCAGGTCGTTGTGGGAAAGGGCCCAGCTGGCCGGCCGTGCTCAGGCTTTGCATATGGGAGGCCCAAGTTCAGTCCCCAGCACAGAGCTGGGAGCAGCCCCCCAGTAGCCCACTAGGTGTGACCCAAAAAGCAAAAAAAAAATATATATCAGGTTGGCAGAGAGGACCCCACCCCAGTGTACAGGCTGACCCTGCCGCCCTCACTCCAGGACCCCCAGTATCAGAGTCTTCGAGCCCAGGGCCGGGAGATCCGGAAGCAGCTTCTGCTCCTGTACCCCAAGGAGGCGCAATTGGAGGAGCACTTCTACCTGCGGGCACTGAAGCTGCCCAACCAGACCCACCCTGATGTGGTGAGCAGTGCGGGGTTGGGGCAGGCGGGTAGGCGGGCAGACACGCCCCCCACCAAGGAGTGACCGCCCGTGACCCCGCTGTCTTCCTGCAGCCCGTCGGGGACGAGAGCCAGGCCCGCGTGCTCCATGTGGTGGGAGAGAAGCCAGGTGGGCCGCGGGCCTGGGCCATCACCTGCAGAGCCCAGGGGACTGGGGGGCTTCTGCCTCGGGGTGGGGACCTCACTGTCTGGTTTTCCTCCCCACCCCCTCCCCGCCCCCATGCCTAGGCAGGCTCTGTGTGTCTGTCCCTTGGGCTCCCCGGGGGCTCCGTGTCTGATTCTTGCCCACCCCTGATGTGTCTGCCCGGTCTCTCCTCAGCCTCCTTTCTTCCTGCCATCTCTTCCCTCTGTCTCTCTCCTTTCTTCCTCTCCTACTGTTGATGTCCTCTCTCCTCACCGTCCCACCCCGCCTCCCTATTTCTCCTTTTTGCTTTCCCCTTGCCTGAGTGTTTTCTGCGTCACTGTGCCATCTTCCAGGCCCTTTCCCCTGGGGGAGCCCAACAGCAGGGTGCCAGGGCAGCCTCCGGATTTGAACTTGTGCATGAGGCTTACTGGGTAACTGTGTTTTTATTTGCCATATCGTGTCTCTGTGCTCAGGGATAACTCCCAGTGAGTCTTGGGGGGACTATGTGGGGTGCCAGGGATAGAACCTGCAGTGCCTTGTACAAGGCAAGCGCCTTAACCCCTCTGGCCCCTACGCAAATGTTTGGAGCTGTGAAACTGTGAAACCGTCTTCCGGCCCTCCCTGCCCTCCTTAATCCTTGCGCCCGGGCTCTACACCTGCCTCCCTCACCCCCATTGTTTTGCCTCCATGTCTAGCTTTCTCCTTCCAACCCCGAGGCCACCTGGAAATCGGGGAGAAGCTCGACATCATCCGTCAGAAGTGAGCCCCCTCCCCCTGCTGGCCCCTAGGCCCAGCCCCTGCGCCCCAACAGCTGGCAGCTGCCTCCTCTCCCCAGGCTGGGCCTGGATGCAAAGCCGCCATGGCCACACCCGGCATGAATGTTTAATGCCCGGGCTCCGCCTGGCAGCTGGGGTGCTACCCCCGGGTACCCAGCACCCACCCCCATCCAGCCTCCCCGCCACAGCCCCCCGCACCTGCCTATTTCCTGCCCCCCCCCCGCCTCCCAGACGCCTGTCGCACGTGTCCGGCCACCGCTCCTACTACCTGCGTGGGGCTGGCGCCCTCCTGCAGCACGGCCTGGTCAACTTCACACTCAACAAGCTCGTCCACCGGGTATGGGCCAGGAGGGAGGGCTGCCTGCAGGGGGTGGCCCAGCCCACAGCTGGCTCAGGAGGCACAAGGCCCCTTTGGCCAAGTTTTGCACCAGGCGCCTGCATACCTAAGTTCACGGGAGGCAGGAGGCGGGAGGGGCCCTTTCTCATACACCCACTAAGATGCGAGGAGGGTCCCAGGGCAGGTGTGTGCAGCTGGCCCCGGAGGAGAGGGCTGCCTGGGAAGTGAGGCAGGGGTGAGGCAGGACTTCAGTGAGGGACTCGAGCCCCCTGGGGAAATGGGGGAGCAGGGGAGGGACACAAGCAGATCTGGCCTGTGAAACACACCCCAGCTGCCCTGGGGTGAGCTGAGTGACGAGGCAGGACCCCCCAACCCCCTGGCCAGGCCCCAGGTCTGGGGGGCCATGGCTGTGTCCTCATTCCCCTCCCCCTCGCAGGGCTTCATCCCCATGACCGTACCCGACCTTCTCCGAGGAGCTGTGTTTGTGAGTGAGCCCCTCTGCCCCCTGCAGGGTGGCAGGCCCAAGCCCTCCCATCCCCCCCTGGGCCTGGTGGGGCAAAGGGCAGAGGGCAGGTCCAGTCCCAAATATCAGGGTAGGAGCAGAGACTGTGACTGGTAGAATGGAGGCCTGCCCATTGCCTGATCCTCTGACCTCTGACCCCTGGCCCCTGCTGCAGGAGGGCTGTGGGATGACCCCCAATGCCACCCCCTCCCAAATCTACAATATCGACCCCTCCCGCTTTGAAGATCTCAACCTGGCTGGGACGGCAGAGGTGGGCCTCGCAGGTGAGGCTCCGGTGGCCAGCGAGGAATGGGGGTACCTGCTAAATCCTCGGGCTGGGGGGACAGCGGGGAGCACGGGGAAACCCAGGGCCAACACGTCAGGGGGTGCAGGCTGTTCACTGGACAGCAGCACGGGTCCAACTGCAGGCCCAGTGGTGTTGGGGAAACTGCTGATCCCCACAAAGGCCCCCCCTTGTTCTGTCCCCTTTCCTCGCAGGCTACTTCATGGACCACTCTGTAGCCTTCCGGGACCTGCCAGTCAGGTGACACCCAGTTCTTTATCCCCTTCCCACCAATGCCCTTGTGCATTTCCCCCGACCCCCGTGTGCTGTCCCCGACCCCCGTGTGCTGTCCCCCCAACCCCCATGTACTGTCCCCCCGACCCCCCTGTGCCATCCCCCGTGACCCCCATCTGCACCCCAGGATGGTTTGTTCCAGCACCTGCTACCGGGCTGAGACGCACACGGGGAAGGAGCCGTGGGGGCTATACCGTGTCCACCACTTCACCAAGGTCAGGGGCTGAAACTGTGTGTGTGGGAGGGGGGTGGTTGTGGGGTGTTCAGCAGTGACTCCAGAGGGCCCACCCCAAACCCACTGACGCCCACTGCGCTCTGCAGGTGGAAATGTTCGGGGTGACAGGCCCAGGGCTGGAGCAGAGCTCTGCACTGCTGGAGGAGTTCCTGTCCCTGCAGATGGAGATTCTGACTGAACTGGGCCTGCACTTCCGGTAGGGGCAGGGGCTAAAGCGGGCACGAGCCCCCCCCCCCCCCCCGCCCCCAGGGAGCCTAAGATTCCAACATGGCACCCTCCGCACAGGACACCCTAGCGTACGACCCAGGCCCCTTCCCGTGGGTCCTCCCACTGCAGACTGCCTCCTCTGCAGAGTCCCTGATGTGCTCAGGACAGCGGGCAGGGCTGGAGGGTGGCACTGCCCTTCCCTTTAAGAGGGACCAGGATGGTGCCAGACCTGCCTTCTGGTCCCCTGGAGGTCAAGCGTGGGGTCATCACAGAGAGGGGTGAGGCTGTGCCCGCCCTGCTCCCTGCTGCCTCCTGCTTGTGGTGGGGACCCACCCCCTTCCCCTTGCCTGCTCAGGGAGGTGGTTGTGCTCACCAGGACACGTTGTTGGGGTGCCTGACCCTGGTTCCTGAGGTCCCACACCGTGGCCCCAGCACTGGTCCACGTGGGGTGCTGCTGGGGCCCAAAACTCAGGGCACCCCATCTGAGTCAACTCCGCTGCCCTCGCTTCTCCCTCCTGGCTCTACTAACCTTGTCCTTAGGGTCCTGGACATGCCCACGCAGGAGCTGGGCCTCCCGGCCTACCGCAAGTACGACCTGGAGGCCTGGATGCCGGGCCGCGGGAGCTTTGGGGAGGTGAGCCGTGCGGGGCCCAGGGTGGGGGGTGGGGAACAGGCTTGCCCCACATGGCCGATGCCCTCACCCGCTGTGCCCCCCAACCCCCACCCTCAGGTCACCAGCGCGTCCAACTGCACAGACTTCCAGAGCCGGCGCCTGCACATCATGTTCCAGACGGAAGCCGGGGAGCTGAACTTCGCCCACACGGTGAGGCTGCGCCCCGCCCACCCCCACCGCCTCCCCTGCCTCCCACCTAGCTCTGAGCGCCCCTCTCCCTGTTAGGTGAACGCCACGGCCTGCGCTGTGCCCCGCCTCATCATCGCCCTCCTGGAGAGCAACCAGCAGCAAGTGAGGAGCTCCCCGGGGAGGCGGGAGGGGCGGGGCCAAGGGTGTAGACGGGAGGGCGGGGCCAAATGCGTGGGGCGTGGTTTGTGGGCGGGGCCAAAGTGGTGGGGCAAATGTAGGGTAGGGGCAGGGCCGAGGGTGGAGGCTGGGCCACTGTGGGTGCAGATGTGGGATAGGGACAGGGCCAAAGTTGGGGCAGGGGTGGGGTCGAGGCTCCTCCTGAGCCCCTGTGTTTGTCCACAGGACGGCTCTGTGCTGGTGCCCTCTGTGCTGCAGCCCTACGTGGGCACCGAGCGGATCACGGCCCCCACCCATGTGCCTCTGCGCTATATCGGCCCCAACCAGCCACAGAAGCCCAGGCGCTGAGCCAGGAACTGTTGGTGGCCTGTTGCTGCTGGCTGGAGCTCTTGATCCTCCACCCCCCCAGAGCCCGTCCTTGCCACACTGTGCCAGCTCCATGCCCAGCTACACCCTCTTCTGCCTCCTGGTGCAGGGTTGCGGGCGCAGGAGTTTCTCTCTACCCTGGACAATGGACTTTTGGAGTCTTGAGGATTCTGGGGGTGTGGGGGGAGGAAGAGGGAGGAGGCGTCGTCTCTCTTCCTCCGTTCTCAGTGCTGGAGGGACCAGAGTGACAGTGTGGGGTAAGGCCCAGTCGATTGGGTCTCCAACACCCCGTGTCCCCAGAGTCCCACACCAGGTGTGACCCTCATTCAGTACAGAGTTGGGAGTAGCCCCTGATCACCGGAGAGTGTGGTTCAAATCCCCCACCCCCAAAAGAACAAAGAACCACTGCCTGTACCCACAGAATCTCCAATAAATGGTCAGAAGGTGAGTGGCGTGCTTGTGGGGCCTCTGAGCCAGCCGGGGACTGCTGCTGGGAGGGGCCGAGGCCTGGGGAGAAGTAGCACCTTCCGGTGCCCCCGCCCTCCTCCCTCAGCTGCAGGCTGGCCCAGTCTACGGATGGCCATTCTCTCACCCAACTCTGCGTGTCCACACCGGGCTGTACCCAGCTTCTCCTCACCACACGACTGCACCACGTCCAGCAGTCCCGTAACCCAGCGCTCTGGCCCTCCCCAGTGCTCCCCACTGTCCTCAAAGGAAGAGGTCCCACCCCCTTGTCTCTGCTCAACCCTCAGTCATGGGAAAGCCCCAGGGCAGATCATATCCCTCCCTTGCCCAGCGGCCTCTTGTGACTCCTCACTGGAAAGAACCATGATGTCACCCGGGTCAGCAGCCCCGCCTGATCCTGCTGCACCCCGCCTCTGGCCTTGCCAGTCCTCTCATCCCTCATGGGTACTCAGTCCCCTCCAGAACTAACCTGGCCACCTGGTACAGGGCCTCTACTGCACTCCATGGCCATGGCTATTTCTTTTACCCAGTGAGTGTGAACTTTACAGCTGGCTCTCCCCACGGGCCACAGAGAGGGCACAGAGGTTAGGCAATTGCCTTGCATACAGCTGATTCAAGATTTCAAGCCCTGGTGTTGCAGGTACCTGAGGCAGAGAACCACCGGATGTGGCTTTCCTCCAAAAGAGGGCAGGAAAGGGGTCCAGAGTACAATGAGTAAGGTGCTTGCTTTGCATACAACTCAACTGGGCTCAGCTCCCAGCATCCCAAGTGGTTCCAAGCCCTACCAGGAGTGATCCCTGAGCACGGCTGGGTGTGACCCCAAAGACAAAAGAGGAAAGGAAAATTGAGAGGTATCAGTTCCTTGCCAATTCTCCCCAGCCTCAAGGGCTGGCCACACAGAAGATGTTCAGTAAAAACCCAACAGGGCTGGAGAGCTCAACAAGTCGACCAACCATGCACTTTGACAGCAGCACACGCTCGTGTTTGGAATGCTTGATTCCTAGCAATTTTGATTGCTAGGAATGACACCAAGCACAAAAACAGGAGTAGCCTCTGAACACCATCACACAGTGGCCTCAGATCAAAATAAATCAAGTGAAGGGCCCCTGCAAGGAGTAGGGCATATTTGGTGCTCACCCTGGAGGGGGATTCAGCTCAGCCCTCTGGCTATGGACGGGTGGGCTGCAGCTGTTCGGCCACAGCCTCTCAGAAATGAGGCCCCTCTCAGAAATGAGGCCCCCTGTTAGGAGGGGCCCGCGGGTGCATGGTGAGTCCCCAGCACCAGCCCACAGCATTGTCCTTCTGTGTGGGGGACACACCCAGCAGTGCTCAGGGCTTACTCCAGGCTCGGCACTCTAGAATCACTCTTGGCAGAGGCTATAAGGTGCTGGGGAATCACAGGGTCAGTCAGTCTCCCGCAGGGCAAGTTCCCTCCCTGCTGTACAGTAGTTCCAGCCCCAGCACCGCCCTTTGTGAAGTTCAGGCCACCACAAGGTGATTCCCTGCTGCGGTCAGGAGCACAATAGCTACTTGAGATGTCTAGTCCCAGGCGCCAGAGAACAAAGTGGAGAGTGTTTTCCAGATGAAGCTGGGGCCTCAGGCAGGACGGAGGCAGAGGCTGACCTATTAGTGGCCACTGAGGATTCCAACCCACTGTGCTCCCCAGCCAGGTAACTCAGAGCCCGTTTCTCCACGGACAAGCCCCCACCCTCTTCAATGCTGGCACTCAGGAGATTAGAGGGGGGCAGTGCCAGGCAGGTGGCCCCGGAGCGCTATGAATAATTGAGGGTCTCCACCGCCTTGCAGCTGTCCCCCTGCCCCTGGGCAATGGATGGGGCACCAATGATGTCACTTCCTCCCCTATGGGGTTATAAGGAGGTGCTGCCTGGCCCGGGTAGCCCTGGCAGAGGGTTCTGGCAGCTTGCACCATGTCACCTGCCTGTGTGCTGTTGCCGCTGCTCCTGGGAGCAGGTGAGAGCCAGGAAGTGGACGGGCACCTGGGTACCTCTGCATGGACCCAGGGTGCGGGGACAAGGATGATGTGGCAGGACGGTGGGGCACCTGGCAGGTGGGCTGGGGGTGGGGAGGGATCAACATGCAGCTGACCAGCCTCGGCCCTGCCTCTTCCTCCACAGCCGCTGCTGCTCCCCCAGCGCTGAGGCCCTCCAAGGAGGAGGTGAGGAACGTCGATTCCACCCTCCTTACCCTCTGAGATGCCAGGACTTCTTGCCCACCCTCCCCCCTATCACTGGATTCCTCCCTCAAGCCCCTTCTGTCCCTGTCCCCCAGCTGACCCGTTGCCTGGCACAGGTGGTCTCGGACATGCTAACACTGGGCCAAGCACAACATGGACCTTGCATGGCCCTTCTCCACAGAGGTAGGTCCCAGCCCGGGTGTGGGCCCCCTGAAATGTCAGAAAGTCTCCTGGGATACTCATAGTGACCCCCCGGCTATGCCTCCCATGAAACCCTGGGAAGGGGCCCCGCTCACTGGGCCCTTGCATTGAGACCCACTGTGTGGCCCCCAAGAGCTCCATGAAAGCCTGAGTAGCGCCGGGAGCCCCCCAGGGCGCCTCCCTGAGACCCTGGGGGCGCCCCAGCCTGCCGGCCCTCCTGGCTGCACAGTGTGTCTGGCAGAAATGTGCCCCCCAGAACTGCACGGCTGCGGGGCAGCGGATGCGAACCTGGAAAAGCGGGAGGCTGCTGAGACCAGGTCAGGCCAGGAGGACGAGACGGGGAAGGCCCACGAGTCCACAGTGCGGGAACAGGCGGTCCAGGAGCAGCTGCACAGCCGCCTCCGCCAGGAGGACGCGCAGGAGGACGGACAGAAGAGCGGGGCCCGCGGGGCCTTTGGGGGCCCGTGGTGGCTGCGTCTGGAGGGCACAGGTGGTACCCAGAAGCGGGTGGCAGAGCAGGCCCGGGATGAGGAGACAGAGAAGGATGTGAAGGTGCTGGGGGATACTCACAGCCTGTGGCTGGGGTCCGAGGCAGAGCAGCGGGGGGAGCCGTCGCCACCCCACCATGTCTACCAGCCACCAGCCGAGGCCCAGCAGGAGGAGAAGGAAGCGGCTCGAGAGAAGGCGGTGAGTAGAGGCAGTGAGGGGAACGCACGGTGGGCCTCAGGGGGGAGGGGGCAGAACTCCGCCACCCACTGTCCCAGGGACAGAACCTGGCAGAGACTAGGATGCCCGTCCACTTGCTCAGATGACGTCCTGAGAGCACTGGAGCCACGAGCCAAGCCACGGTTTGGCTCTGCTTGGATTATGCACAGTGGCCGCCAGGCCCTGTCCAAGCCATGGAAAGTGTGTGACAACCCAGGAGGGAGGTAGTGACCACAAAGGCCATCCCACTATCAGCAGGGTGTGCTGGCCCACCTCGGGGTCCCCAGGCAGCACCCCCTCCCAGCTGGCTCCATGGCTCCCCTGCCGCTGATTCTGACACTCCGGAATCACAGGCAGGCTGTGTTGCCCACTGCTGGGTGCAGTGGGGTCCCCAGTTCCGCGGGGGGGGGTTCTGGGTATGCTAAGCACCCTTCTCTGATCCCCAGGAGCATGAAGTAGAGCGGCTGGAGCACGTGAGAGAGGAGCTGAAGAAGGCCACGGAGGTGCTGGGGGAGGAGCTCCGGAGGGAGGGCTGATCCCAGGGGGGGCCGCCCGGCTAACCCCCAACCCTCCGGCTTCGTACCTTTGTCCCCAAAGCCCCCTCCACACCTGGCACCCCATTCCATGCCTGGCCAGGCAGGAGTGGAGAAGGGTGGTCCTTGGTCATGGGCCTGCGGAGGGTCAAATCTGGGCTGGGCTCAGGCTGACTCAGGACACCCCCACCTCACCCATCCCAACCTTCCTGCGTGAATAAAGAAAGCACAAAGCAAGTCTCTGAGCCTTACTGGGGAGCACATGATGGGGGTGGGGGGCAGCGCTCATCAGCAGAGTCTATTGTCCTAAGTGGGATTTTATTCACCAGGCTCCTGTGGGGCCGCGGGGTCACAGGGGACTGCAGGGTCTGTGGGGTCTGCAGGGTTGCAGGGCTTTGCGGGGAGGGGTCTGGAGGCTGGGCTGGGAGAGGTCCTGGCTTGACTCCGCCCACTGTGCATCACGATGTCGTCGTATTGGCCCTGTGGGGAAGAAGGGGTGGGACGATGGGTTCAGGGGGCTGCCCTGGTTCCCCGGACTGCCAGATCCGGCTGTGACCCACCACCACCACCCCCCCCCCCACACCTTCTTCCGTGGGTCCCCCCATTCTCCAGGTCTCGTCTCCCACAGTCAGGGCTTTTCTCTGGCGCTTCGGCCCGGGACCACTGGGGTCTTCAGCTTCCACCCCAACCGCTGCCCATATGCAAAAGCCTTATGCCCGTCTCCAGTTCCCAGCATCCTTCCCTGCCATGGCCAGTGACCCAAAGACTGCCAGAGACCAACTTTTGACTCTCGCTCAGCAAAACTGGGCCCCAACGCCCCGGCCCCCACTACCCCCACCTCACGCCGTGTACCCATCACCTTCCAATATTTCTCCCCTGGGCAGGGGGTCGCTCCCCTGCAATCCTGCCCCGCCCCGCCCCGCCCCGCCCCCATCTTTCCCCAACTCACTGCCTCATCCCCGCAGTCACTGTCACTGTCTCCACTGCTGCTACAGAGGCTGGGCTTGTCATCATCATCGTCATCGTCATCGTCCTCCTCCTCCTCAGGCTCAGGGGCTCCTCGCTCACGAAGGAGTTGCACAAGGTCAGGGTTGGGCCGGAGGGTGGCACAGCCCAGAGGGGTGCGGCCACCATACATGCGGGCAGTGGGGTCGGCCCCAGCCGTCAGGAGAAGCTCCAGCACGTCAGCTGCCTGGGCCTCCACTGCCAAGTGCAAGGGGCTTCGGCCACAGGTGGGCTCCTGCCAGGGGAGGGATGGCAGAGAGGTCAACACTCGCTGGACTGTGGGGAACCCCCGTGTTCCCTAGGGGGGACCCACACACACACACGCACACACACACATTCACTCACCGTTTTGTTGAGGTCAGCTCCAGCCTCTTTCAGCAGCCGGACCATTTCTGCATCTTTGTGGATGACAGCCACGTGCAGCGGAGTGTGGCCTGGGGTCAAAAGATGGGGAAATCGGTGAACGACCGAGTCCCTGCAGGAGGAGACTGAGGGGCACCCCAGTGTGGAGTCTCAATCCTGAGTTCCTGAGCATGTGAGGGGCACCGCACCCCAAATGTCTGTCCCAGATGGCCTGGATTGTGGCCGGGCTGCAATGCCTGGGGGCCCGTGGGGTAGAGCTGGGGCACTTGGACAGGAGAACCGGATCTGGGGACCAGTCCTGACCATGCCAGAGCCTCTGGTCTACTTACAAAGGTCGACTTACACGGCTCAGTTCCTCGGGTTCTGAGAGGCCCAAGGCCTGAGTTAGTGGGGTGCGGGGAGGCCCTGAACGTGGGCTGCTGGCCGGCCCGCCTCTATGGAGGGGCCTGGTCCCATGGAGCTGGGCTGAGGGGTCAGGGGCCAGGCCCCGGGCAGATATCTATTCCCCCTCCCAATGGCCGAGATAAGGGAGGTGTCCTGGAGCACCAGAATCAGTGTTGGGGAGCCTGGGCTGCCCGCATTTCACAGGGGGCCTTTGACTTGGTTTCCTCATCATGGGTGGGCTGGTCTGTGGAATGGAAGCCTGGGAGGGGGTCCAGGAGCACACAGGCTGGATGTGTGAGCAGTGTGCAAGGCGGGGGGGGGGGGGGGGGAAGTGTGTGTGTGGGTGTGTATACATGTGGGTGTGTATACATGTGGGGGGAAGTACATGTGTCGGGGGCGTGAGTGTTATATGGGGGTAGTATGTGTGGGGGAGGCATGGGCATTCTATGTGTGTGTGTGTGTGTGTGTGTGTAAAAGTACGTCTGCACAATGTTTTAGGGGGCTGTGGGCAGTTGGGGGGAAGGAAGGAGTTTGTGTATGTAGTGTGGGGGTATACATAGGATGTGTGTGGTATGTTGTCTGTGGGAGTGTGTATGTGATAAGTGTGGTGTGCAGAGCACACGGGGGGTGTGTGGTGTGAGTCTATGTGGTGTGTATGTGATGTGTGATGTACGTGTGTACGTGGTGGGGGTATGTGTGTACGATGTGAGTGGTATGTTGTGTGTGTGGGCATGTGTGAAAGTATGGTGGGGGCACGTGTGGTATGTGTGGTTGGGTGGGGTATGTGATGTGTGCGTGTATGTGGGTACGTGGTGGGGAGTACGTGTACACGTGCGATGTGAGTGGTATGTTGTGTGTGTGGGTGCATGTGATAAAGTATGGTGGGGGGGGCACGTGTGGTATGAGTGGGGGTGTGTGTGTTTATTCTGCAGTGCCCGGGATTGAACCCCAGGACCCCACATCTGAATGATAGCCTCTCTGCCCCGCCCTATGACAGGCCCCCAGCAGCGTCAGACCGAGTGCTTGAGTGGTCCGATGCGGGGCCTGTGTCCCACCGACCCAGCCCTCGGCAATCCGGCTGGGGTCGGTGGGCCCCTCACCCTCGTAGTTCTCGGCCTGCAGCTGGAGCCTCCAGTCCTGCTCGCTCTCCCGCTCCTCCTCCCCCTCCTTCTCCGCGGCGGGGCTGTCGTCCGTGTGAGGGCCGGAGCCCTGAGTGAGGTAGGTGTTGGGGGCCCCTCGGGGGCAGCGGGGCCGGGGCCGGAGCAGTGCGCGGGCGCACGCGTGCGCCCCCGAGCGGCAGGCCAGGTGCAGCGCCGTGTGGCCCCCGCGCTCCGCCACCTGCACCCCGGCACCCGCCGCGTACAGCTTCTCCACAGCTGACTCCTCCCCCAGGATGGCTGCCAGGTGCAGGGCTGTCTGCAGGAGCAAAGGGCCGGGGTTAGCGGGCGTCCAGAGGCCCTGGGCCCTACGTCCCATTTTGCTGCCCCTCCACGTGGGTCACCTGTCCCAGGTCGTTCTGCAGATCCAAGTACTCAGTGCCGGCCGCGAAGCCTAGAAGGAAATCTAGGAAAGAGTCGTGCTGATGAATCACCGCCAAGTGCAGAGCCCTGTGGACAAATGTGCCGGTCAGACCACAGGGGCCAAGGACTCTGGCAGTCTGTCGTTCACTCAGGTTTTGATCCCCTATACCTCATGATCCCTCCAACACACTGCAGGAAGTGACGACCCTCAGCAGAGTCAGGAGTAGCCCCTGAACACAACCAGCTGTGCCCCCAAGCCCAAAGTTTAACAAAAAGACTACAACAAAGAAACAAAATTTGGGGGGGTGGGGGATAAGGGTGTCCCACACCTGGCGGTGCTCAGGGGCTACCCCAGCTCAGTACTCAGGGATTGCTCCTGGAGATGTATGGGGACCGTGCAGATTTAGAGTGATGGAGACGGAGATAGAGATGTGGATGTGTAGCTCTAGACAAACATAGTTATAGATACTTAGATATAGCTATAGACCTGAATAGGTACAGATATGGTTTTTCTGTTTGTTCATTTGTTTTGGGGACTCACCTGGCAGTGCTCAGAGCTTACTCCTGGTTCTGCACTCAGGGGTCACTCCTGGAGGGGTCAGAGCCCACACTTCAGGCTGGAAACGTGCATGGCAAGCACCCTCCCTGCTGTACTATTGCTCCGGCCCCTAGATCGTAGATGTTGATCTCGGGCTTAGCAAATCTGAAGGTCTCCCCATTTCCAACTCTGCTTAACTGCTGGATTCCAAAGGAAACCACTTGCCCTACAAAAACAAGGGCAAGTGGCTGGACTCTGAAGGAACTTTATTTGTAGAGGTTTTGAAATCTGCACTTCACCTCATTTTCACTTCAGAAGAGGCATTTTCTGGCTTTTGTTCAACCCTGAAGTGATGTAAAAACTTTCTTCCTCAGCTCCCTGCCACCCAAAAGCAGGTGGTTGGCAAAATTATGTGTTTCAAAGCAGCCACTAAAGTAACAAAACAAAGCAGTTGAAGCTAATGAGCAAATGAAACAGACTGGATCAAAACCGACTCGCTTGGAAATTAGAGCAGCAACAGAGGAAAGAGTGAAAGAAGAGACAGTTCGGAAAGCTGACAAATGATAAAACAAAAAAGATGACAAACATAACAAGATCAAGATTGGAGATCTACTACTATATAAATGATCTAAGAAGTTCAATTAAAAGGGAGAAAATAGGGCTGGAGAGATAGCACAGCGGGGAGGGCGTTTGCCTTGCACGCGGCCGACCCGGGTTCGATTCCCAGCATCCCACATGGTCCCCTGAGCACCGCCAGGAGTAACTTCTGAGTGCAGAGCCAGGAGGAACCCCTGTGCATCGCCAGGTGTGACCCAAAAAGCAAAAAAAAAAAAAAAAAAGGGAGAAAATGTCAGACTGAATGAAAAGCAAAATCCAAAGATATGCTTCCTAGGAGAAAAACTCTTTAAATATAAATAATGCAGGCAGGTAGAGAGGGATGGGAATTCCTGGGAAGAAATAACCAACTAGTCCAACAGGCTGTCAGGACCCACGTTGAGGATACAGGAAGGAAGACTTGATAAGACCTTTACTAGCTTAGACTAGAGAAAGCCGGACCATCCTCTAAGAGAAGCTCCAGAGTAGCTAAGGTCAAGAAAGGAGTCAAAGAAGACATCCCACCTCTACCGCCGCCTTGGCAACCAAGCTAGCAACAGACTCTTATCTAGCTAGAAAGCCCCATGTGGGGCAGCTTAGAGAAACCCTGTAAAAGCCAACTTGAACTAATGAAGCATGTGCCCAAGCCCATGTGCTGTTTATGTCCGTATGGCTAAGCACATGTGGTGCCCGAGCACATGTGTCGCCTGCATCTCCCCTCTTGAGATGTGTACTGGGGCTCTCGCCACCTTCAGAGAAGTTCACGTTCTCTCTTGAACGCATTACTCAATTTCTCTCTCCCTCCTTCCCCTTCCTCAGAAAGCCTCCAAATAAAATCTGTTTTTACCTCACTGCTCATCTACTCCTGAAATTCTTTTCTGAGTGAGAGGCAAGGGACTTTAAGACCTGGGTAAGGCCTAGGACTGGCTTTCCTTTCCTACAAAGAGTAATACTTGGGTTAGCCATGTGCAAGGTAAGCACCCTACCTGCTGTACTATCACTCTGGCCCCTAAACATAAATATTTTCAAAGGTTAAAGATAAAAGGCTGAGGGAACCTGGAAAGGCAGTTCAGCGGTTAAAGCACATGTCTTCAATGTCATCCACCCTGGTTCAATCACCGGCACCATAGAGTCCCCTAAGATTAGCCATGTGGAACCCTGGGGGCCCCTGAGCATCCCCATGTGTGGCCCAGATAATCATCAGCAGTACTGCCTCAGGCTCTTGAATCGAAACACTGGCCTGGTTGGCCAACAATCAGGGAGGATCCCCTGGGCCTCCTGAGCACCACTTGGGACGCTCCCCCTGGAAGGATGTGAGGCCCAGGAAGAGCACTCATACACCTACCATATGCAAAGAGCCCAAGTTCAATCCCAGTATCAGGTGAGCCGCTAGTGCATACCAAGCGCCATGGGCTACATGGGCAGAGTTTTGCTAGGAGTAACCCCTATTTAAAAATCAAATAATGGGTTTGGTCCCCCGTACCATACATGGTCCCCCAAGTCCTCCAGAAGTAAGCCCTGAGCACAGCCGGGTGTAATGTTTCTCCCCCCACCACCACCAATACTCCCCAAATCAAAATAAATAGAATAACAAAAGGGTAGGGAATAGTTAAACTATGCTAACTCCAGTTATTCCAAAGAAAGCAGAAGTTGTAATATTAAAGATTTCAGAACAAGGATTACCAAGATAGATTATTTTGCAATGTAAGAGGCCAATTAAGCAACAGAAAAATTCTAAGCAAGTGTGTCCCTAATCACATCAAATTACACAAAGTAAAACCTGACTAAACTATGGAGAAATAAATGAACGCCTAATGACTGTTGATTTCAATACCTATCACTTAACAATTGACAGAACAAATAGAATATTTGTCATCAGAAAGGATATGGTTGCGGGGTTGAAGCAATACTACAGCAGAAAGGCAGTTGCCATGCACATGGCTGACCCGGGTTCTATGCCAAGTACCCCATATGATTTCCTGAGTACCACCAGGAGTGATCCCTGAGTACAGAGCCAGGATGGCCGCCACCCCCCAAAAAAAAAGAAAAAAGAAAATAAGTATTTTCTTGGGCCGGAGTGATAGTACAGTGGGGAGGGCATTTGCCTTGCATGGGCCAACCCGGGTTCAGTCCTCAGCATCCCATATGGTCCCCCAAGCACCGCCAGGAGTAATTCCTGAGTGCAAGAGGCAGAAATAGTCCCTGAGCCTTGCCGGGTGTGACACAAAAAGCAAAAATCAATAAATAAATATTTTCTTTGGGCTAGAGAGATAGCACACCTTGTGGATAGAGCATTTATTATGCATGTGACTGACCTGGGTTTGGTCCCTGACACCACATATGGTTCCCTGAGCATCACCAGGAGTGGTCCTTGAGCACAGAGATAGGAGTAAGCCCTGAGCATTGTCAGGTGTGGTCCAAAAGCAAGCAAAGAAAGAAAGAAAGAAACAAACAAACAAAAACAGAGAAAACAAATAGTCACTAACAATGGTGTAGGGGCTGAAGTAACAGTAGAGCAGGGATGATGTCTGCCTTGCACTCAACCAACCCAGGTTCGATCCTCAGCATCCCATTTGGTCTCCCGAGCCCCTCCAGGAACGATCCTGAGCACAGAGCCAGGAGTAAGCACTGAATACTGCCAGGTATGGCCCACAAACCAAAAAGAAAAAGGGAAGAAAAAATTTTTTAAAAAAAGAATAGTGTGCAGCTAGAGAAACAGAATAATAGACTTGGGTACAATTAGAGGATGCTTTCCTCTCTCTCTCTCTCTCTCTCTCTCTCTCTCTCTCTCTCTCTCTCACACACACACACACACACACCTGGTGATGCTCAGAAGTTATTCCTGGTTCTGCACTCAAGAATTACTCCTGGCAGTACTTGGGGGACCATATGGGATTTGGGGATGGCACCCGGGCCAGCCATGTGCAAGGCAAATGCCCTCCCTACTGTACTGTCTCCAGCCCCCAAAGGATGCTTTGCACAAAAATATTCATTCAAAAAGATAGATGTATGCCTATGTTCATTGCAGCGATTAGTACAATAACCAAGATATGGAAACAACTGAAAAGTTTTAGGGGCTGAAGAGATAGTACAGGAGGTCAGTCTTACAGTGCACACAACTCACCCTTGTTTGAAAGTTTGAATACCTGGCACCACAAATGGTTCCCTGAACACCCTAAGGGGTCATTCTGATGCAGAGAGCAAGAAATAACCCCTGAACACCAGCTGTTAGTGGCCCAATCTCCACCAAAAACCTTTTTTCCTCTTCCTTTTCCTTTTCGGGTCAGACCCGGCAAAATTCAGGGGTTACTACTGGCCCTGCACTCAGGAATCATTCCTGGCAATACATAGGGGACCATATGGAATGCCAGGGATCGAATCTTGCATACTGGCTGCATGCAAGGCAAATGCCCTCCCTGCTGTACTATTGCTCTGGTCCCCCCAAACCTCTTTAACAAAAAAAAAAAAAAAAAGCAAAGCTGGGGCCATACCCGGTGGTGCTGACCATGTGGTGCCAGGGATCCAACTGAGGCCAGCCATATTCAGTGGGAGAAGTGCCTATGTCCTGAACTATCTCTCCAGCCCCAGTAAGTAGAGGAAGCTAAGGAAAATTGAGACAGACAGCTACAGAGACAGAAACACAGAGGAAGCAAGAGAGGGACCCATATAAAGAAATTACATACCCGAGCAGGCTGGCCAGCATCTCCCAAAGGGCGCTGCTAATTATTTCACTTGAATATCAAAATCTAGGACTTGGATGTACCAGGAGCCAAGGGTCAGAAATCCTATTTGGAGGTCAGAGTTCAGGAGGGGCCTGCCTGAGCTACACCTTCCAACCAAGAGCTCAGGAATGGGGTCAGGAAGGTCACCTAGAGCTTTTAAATCAATAGATAGGAATGTGGGGCTCTTTTTTGTTTTTGTTCTGGGGCCACCCCCTGTGATGCTCAGGGGTTACACCTGGCTCAGCGATCTGGGATCACTCCTAGCAATGCTCAGGGGACCATATGGAACGCTGAGGATAAGGATCGAACCCGGGTTCGAACTCCAGCAAGGCAAGCGCTTGCCGGCTATACTCTTTCCGGCCCAGGATGTGGGACTTTTGAAACCCAGAACTCAAGAAATGCAGGTCAGAAATTATTCGGTTTTAGTAAGAGGGTTAGAGGTCAGGATGTCAAGCATCAGAAGTCTGGTTTGGGAAGAAGGGGTAACCCGGCCAGTATCAGAAACTGAGCAGATATCGGACGCAAGGTCCCGCTGGGCAGCCCAAGTTTCACTCACGTGTCCCCGTCCTCTGTGACGTAGCCAAAGACGAGGGGCTCCCACGACAGCCCCGGGCCCAGCTCAGCGGTCAGCGCCGGTCCTGCGGGGGCTGCTGCGTCCGGACCCAGAGAGCCCAGGCCACTGTCGCACCATTCGTCAGTATCCGAAGTCTTCCCCAAGCACGCGACCCCTGCCATAGCCCCCGAAGATTCAAGGGCTCCCCACAGCTTCCAGCCCGTCGCTGGGCTTTGCCTGGAGTTCGGGCGCTTCCGCCCTGCGGGGAATTCCCCAACACGCCCCCTGACTCACCCAATCAGGGTGGTCTAAATAGCACGCGCCCCGCCCCGTTCTACAACATACCCAATCAGAATATCAGATGGACTGAGGCTGCGTTTCCACAGTTTCCCAGCGCCCTTTACCAACATGGCTGCCAGCGCGGGGCACTCTGGGACTTGTAGTCCGAACGGAGCGTGTCTTCCTTACCTGAGAGGGGCGCGCTCCCGGCTTTCACGGAGAACGTGCATGGACCCGCGGTGGCTGCTGGGAGATGTAGTTCTCGTCTGCCCCTCCTGTTTCCGGTGCCGTCACGGGACAGAGAAGTCGGTGACAGCCCCGAGGGCCCCCGCCCCGCACCCATGGCCGAGCCGGACCGTGAGTCGGGGGCACGGGTGGGAGGGTCGGGCCGCGCCGGGGCCTGGCTGAAGGCTGCAGGCCCCGGGGCCCGAGATCGGGCAGGAGATCCCGGCTGCCTTGCGGCTGGGCGGGGAAAGGGAGACGAGCGGGGTTCGGGGCAGTTGCCAAGTGATCCATTGGATTAAGTTGGTGGGTGTCTGGATCGCGAGAATTCACGGGTATGTTCGCCCCGTTCGCCGTGATCGTGATCGCTGGTGATCGTGTGTTTCTCGCACTTTACTGAGGATCCGGGTTGCAGAGGACTTTAGGTTGGCGCGATCCCAGTTGCCAGGGGAGTTGGGGGGAGTCGTGTGGGATGCTAGCGGAACCCCGGGCGTCCCCTCCTGTCTCTTCCCCCAGTTCCCGCGCCTCGCGGAAACCCTACATCCACCTGCACACCGCCTCTCCCAAACCCACCTCCAGCTGGAGTGTCTCTCCTCTGTTCCTTGGGAAACTTCTTTTTGTCCTTAAACAGAACTCTCCATTCACGTACAGCACCCAGTTGATCCCCTTTCTGAGGCCGTGTCCTCCCCCTTTCTCTCATCCAGCCTCTGTCCTGTCTCACACACTCCATTAATCTCTGCCTTTTCCCCTCCCCTCCCTCTATCCTGCCTCGACCCACCATCTCCTATCCCAGAATAACTAAGTGAGGGGAGTATCTTGCCCCCCCCCCCCAGCCCCAGCCCCCTGCGTTGGAACTCTTGAGTTCTTCCTTAACCATTCCCTCGTCTATAACCACATCTGCTCCCCCAGCCTCTGACCCTGTGGAGACCCAGACAGGGAAGGTGCAGGAGGCTCAGGTGAGATGGTGGGCAAGGGTGGAGGGAAGGAGAGAGTTGGAATTGCTTGCACACCCCAACAGGGGATGGGGGTGGGTGGGAGGGAGGTGGCCAAGGGAAGACAGTTCCCCTGGGCCCTCAGCTTACTGCTCCAGGGAATTGTGGTTTGGGGGACTATGTAGATGGGGTGTGTGGCCTGGAGCCCCGGTCTGCCCTCCCAAAATATTCCTCTTTCCTTGCTCCCTCCCCCGACCCCCATTCCTTCTGAACCTCACCTGTGCTGGACCAGAGAGTGGCAGGTCTCTGATTTGATCCCAAATCCAGGGCTCTCCTGGACTGGGGGAGACAAGGGACAGGAAAGTGACCCTCTGGGGTGATGATAACTCAGAGCCCCTTGGGACCTTAGAGTTAGTTTTTGTGGTGGGGGTTGGTGTGTGGGGAGGAGTCTGCCAGGCCCCATTCCTGGAGGGATCCCAGGTGGGTCTGGGGTGCACTCCAAGCTGCCGATGCATTGTACCAAGTGAGGGGTGATTTCGAATTTTAGGGCTGGTGTTAGGTGCAGCCTGGGTGGGGGGGTGGGGTGATAGTTCAGGAATCAGTGGCCGGGTTGTGGGGGGGATCAGGGCTGGTGTCTTAGGGCTTTTCCTGCAGTTTTGCACCGCCCTTTCTCTTGGGCAAAGGTGGGCAGCAAATCTGGGGCCATTTCACAGATGAGGCATTGGAGGCAGAGTAGCTAAAGAATTTGCCTCTGTCCTTCTGTCTGACCAGAGGAGCAGGGAAGGAGGCTTGGGGCTCCTCCAGCCCACCCTTTAAGCCCTCTTGTGCCCAGCTCTGAGGCAGAGTCCTGAGTTCCTTCTGCAGAGCCCCCGCTGTTCTGTCGGCTTGCCAGCACCTTCAGCCCCCAGGTCCAGGGAAGCTTCTAGAGTGGGCCAGGGCAGGAACTGCGGAGGGAGAAGGCACCTTCCAGACAGGGCCAGAAGGTGTCGGGGCTTCTTTTTTTTTTTTTGGTGTTGCTGTTTTTGTCAGCCACACTGGCAGTGCTCAGGACTTACTCCTGGCTCTGCAGTCAGGAATCACTCCTTGTGAGTTCTGGAAACCGTATGAATGCCGGGGGATCGAACCCAGGTCAGCCGCATGCAAGGCAAGAGTCCTTCTAGGCAACCCTACTCGCTGTATTATCTCTCTGGCCCCAGTGTCAGATCTTCTGTACAGCCGATTTACCAGTGTCAAGAAACAAGATTTGATGCTATAAAGTTGCCAAAGCCAGGCATTCTGTTGATTGTGGTGGTGTGTCGGGCCAGAGCTGGAGAAGGCCTGGATGTGGGTGACCAGCAGCAGGTGGTCTAGTGAGCCTATGTGGGCCCTGACCGTGGTCCCGCTGGCTACTGGGAAGTGTGTGTGTTGGGGGGGGGGGGGGTCTGTCCTAGATGGCTGTAGAAAATGATGGGACAGCATTGTGTGAACTTCTGGACTACAAATTAATTTTATTTATTTATCTACTTATTTATTAATTTTGGATTGGGGGTCTCACCAACAATGCTCAGGAAAATTAATTTCTTCTGGCTCTGCATTCAGGGATCACTCCTGGCAGGGCTAAGGGGGTCATATGGGGTGCCAGGGATTGTCAGCCACAAGTAAAGCAAGCGACTTAAAACCTGCTGTACTGTCACTCTATCCCATGTTCATTTATTTAGTTTTTTTTTGTTTGTTTGTTTGTTTTGGAGGGGGGTAACACCTGATGATATTCAGGGGTGTCTCTGCACTAAGGAATCACTCCTAGTAGTGTTCAGGGGACCATATGGGATGCTGGGGATCAAACCCAGGCCGGCCACTTGCAAGGCAAGCTCCTTACCTGCTGTGCTATCGCTCCCATTCCATGTTTATTTCTTTATTTGGGGTTTGGAGCCCTGCCCAGTGATTCTCAAGGGACCATGCAGTTCTGGGACTCACACTCAGGGCTCCTGCTTGCAAGCCACGTGTTCTGACTCCCACTGTACCATCTTCACAGTCCAAGAATGAATTTTCTTTTTCCTTTGATTTCGGGAACACACCCAGCAATGCTCAGGGGTTACTCCTGGCTCTTCACTCAGGAATTATTCATGATGGTGCTCGGGCACCCTATGGAATGCTGGGGATCGAATCTTGCATGCCGGCTGCATGCAAGGCAAATGCCCTCTCTGCTGAACTATTGCTCCGGCCCCCATGAATGATTTTTCTGTTTGGAGCAAAACTCTGGAGGAATAACCGTTTCTGTTAATAACTACTCAGGCAAAAGTGCCTGACAGCTAAAATCGGGAAAGTTTCTTGGGAAGGAAGGGAGCTTCCAGTTTAAGCTGTGGGCCCCCCATACCCCGACTGTGAGTGAAGAGAGAGAGGGGGTTGTTGGAGGCAGGAGAGTGAGTTGGACCCAGCTGCCCTTGTGGGGAGCCGCCCTGCAGGGTCCCACCTTGGCCATGCACACAGAGGGGCTTCATTTGGCTTGGGAGCCCCAGCAGAAGCCAGATCCTACCCTCGGCACTGGGCGAGCCCAGGTGGCTGGCAGTATTGCCCTAAAAGATAGAGCAGATGGGAAAAAGGCTTTTTTTTTTTTGCTTTTTTTGGGGGGGGTGGAAGGGTTCACACCCAGTGATGCTCAGGGGTTCCTCCTGGCTCTGCACTCAGGAATCACTCCTGGCGGTGCTTGGAGGACTATATGGGATGCTGGTGATCAAACTCAGGTCGGCCAGATGCAAGACAAATGCCCTACCTGCTGTGCTATCATCCTGGCCCAGGGGAAACGGCTTTTGAGAGGGGGGAGTGGGGGGTCAGCCCAGACATGCCACGCTCTTGGGGGGCTATGGGTGGGGAGGACAGGTCAGACCAGCCTGAGGAGGGACAGGAAGTTGGGGGAGGGAGGCGGGAGGTGTCTAGCAGACTTTGGGGGTGCAGGGCCCACACTGAGGCAGGGCCCAGGAGAAGGAGTGATTTGGGGGAGATGCTACGGCAGTAAGGAGTTGGGCAGGGAGGGGTCACCCTAAGGGAAGTGTCATGGGAGTCCAGATCTGGGAAGAGGTGGCATCTCTCAGGATTGGGCGAGGGCATGACCAAGGCAAGTAGTGCAGGGGGAGTGGGGGGTATGCCAGGACAGAGCCCAGAGAGCAGACTGGGGAGCCCGGCCAAGGGAAGGAGAGGATAAAGAGACAGAGGGTTGGAAAATGGGGTTGGGGGGGCAGGCTGCCAGATGGAGGCTGGCCGTGTAAGGGGCACTGCCCAGGGGGAACCGTCAGGGCCCCCAACCCAAGAGTGGTGTAGGGTTTGAGGTGCCCCCCGCCCCCCATGAACCTCTGCACATACATAACAGTGTGGCCCGTGTTTCTGGAGCACCTCACCTGGGCACACCCCCTTCCTCCTCCACCCAGCACCCCCAACTCTGTGTGCAGCAGGACCCCTTAACCTCAGTACAGAGCTATGTCCCCAACTGCCCCTGCTCCCTGCACGTGCCCTCAGGCCCACCAGAGCCTTCCCCCAAACCCTGGTGGCACCCTCGCTCCCTAACCCCACTTCTCGGGCCTGGTCACCCCACCCCACCCCTTCCAGGACTCCGATTCTGACTCTGAGGAAGGAGCCGTGGGCGGAGAAGCGGAGAGTGAGTATCACTCCTGGGCGCAGGTGTGGGGGGTGGGACTGGGACGGGAGGTGGGGGTGGTGGTGACCGTGAAGCTTGTGACCTGGGGTGCCTGCACCCCGAGATCCCTGGCTGGACCAGCCCTGGGGCCTGGGTTGGGGGTGGTAGCGCAGCCCCAGCCCCGCACTCACTGCCTTCTCTTCCGCGCCCAGTGGACTTCCTGCGGAATTTCTTCTCCCAGACCCTGGGTCTGGGTTCCCAGAAAGAGCGTCTCCTGGATGAGTTGACCCTGGAGGGGGTGTCCCGCTACATGCAGAGTGAGCGCTGTGAGTACCCTGCACCCCACTCGGCCAGCGCCCCCCAGCCCACACACTTCTCGCGAGACACCAGAGCACTCAGGCCTGGCCTACAAGCATCAACTCGCCCTGACCCTAAAGCCTGCTCTGAGCAGTGTGGGGTGGGAGCTGTTCTGTCTCCCTCACACTGTCAGATGGTTCGAAGGGCTGGGGCACAGGCTCCATCCCCGGCACCACAGGTCACTGTGTCCCCGAGCCTGTGTGTCTGTGCAGGGCTGGCCCTGGGTCTCATCTCCCCCTGCTTCTCACTGGCCTGAGGACAGTCAGGGACTAGCTCAAAGGGACAGATTGAAGGGGGCGCAGCAGCCACTGCAGCCTTGGACTCTGTGGCTGGCTCTCAAGGAGGCCTGCGGGGGTGGACAGAGAGTCCAGGTGGCCAGAGTTGGAGAACCCAGACCACAGTCATCCCTTTGAGGGTTCTATATAGTCTGTTCTCTCTCTCTCTCTCTCTCTCTCTCTCTGCTCTTGGGGCTCACACCCAGCATTGTTCAGGGGTTCCTCCTGGCTCTGCACTCAGGAATTACTCCTGGTGGTGCTCAGGGAACCCTATGGGATGCTGGAGATCGAACCTGGGTCAGCCTTGTGTAGGGCAAATTCCCTCCCCACTGTGCTATATCACTCCAGCCCCCCAGAACAGCCTTCTTTTTTTTTTTTCTTTTTGGGTCACACCCGGCAATGCACAGGGGTTACTCCTGGCTCTGCACTCTCTGCACTCAGGAATTACCCCTGGCGGTGCTTGGGGGACCATATGGGATGCTGGGAATCGAACCCAGGTTGGCCGTGTGCAAGGCAAACACCCTACCCACTGTGCTATTGCTCCCGCCCCTCCAGAACAGCCTGTTGATAAGACCTTTTCTGGTTTCCCTGCCTTGAGTCGTGACCTTCGCCCTGCCCTGGGCCCCACTCTTGGCTGGCCCCACAGCCGGCTGCAGCTGTGTACCAATGCTGTAGCCCGTGTGCCAGTGCTCGGGGCCTGGAGGAGGTAGTGTTGACTCCCTCTGCTCCCCTGCACCTGGGTTGCGGAGAAGCACCTCTGAGGGCTCGCAGTACATCATCACCCCAGTTCCATCCGGTGCTTATCAGGCTCTCAAGCTCAGGCCTTTACAGGCGTCTTCTTGTTTGATCTTTAGTATTATGAGTTTTAATGGTGCTGGGAATCAGACCCAGGGCCTCAGGCGTGCAAAGCCCACGCAGCTCTTGTGGTTAATGTTCCCCCGGTTCCAGGGAGATCTGGACAGAGGAGGAAACTGAGACCCAGGGAGACAGTGAGTCACAGCCAGAGAGAGGCAGAGCCAGGAAGGAACCCAGCCCCGCTGAGTCCAGAGCAAAGGGTCCCACCCCGGGGTCTGGCCATGGAGGCGGCAGACTCACTTTGCTTAGGCAAAATCCCCCAGAGCTCTGACATGTGCGTCTGTCCCAGCAGCTGCATGGGAGGGCCGTGCCCCTCCAGCCGCTGAGGTTCCATGGGCTACTTTCACACCCAGGGTAGATGTGGACTGAGTCCTCCTGCACCACGGAGGCCCCCCAGCCCGCACCCCAATGTTCCAGGGACGCTGTGCTTCTAAACATGTGAGCCTCAGGGTTCTAGAAGCTCAAGAAGCATCGACTCTTGAATGACAGTGGCCACAGGGGCCACAGGTGCAGGACTATGTAGACCATGGCAGAGCCAGCAGACCCCAGAGGAGTCCCCTGGCTGAGATCCCACGGCTGCAGAGTAGGAGGGCCGGGTTGAAGGCCTTACCTGCTCCCCTGGTTACGGGGTGTTGGCTGTGTGGCCCGCCATGTGGTACCACTGCACTGTCCACTGTAGCACTGTCTTCCCGTTGTTCATCGATTTGCTCAAGCGGGAACCAGTAATGTCTCCATTGTGAGACTTGTTACTGTGTTTGGCATATCGAATACGCCACGGGGAGCTTGACAGGCTCTGCCAAGAGGGCGGTATACTCTTGGTAGCTTGCTGGGCTCTCTGAGAGGGGCTGAGGAATCGAACCTGGGTTGGCTGCATGCAAGGCAAATGCCCTATCCACGGTGCTGTCGCTATCTGCCCGCACGGCAGAGCCTGGCAAGCTTCCCGTGGCGTATTCGATATGCCAAAAACAGTAACAACAAGTCACTGGCCAGCCATGTGGCAGGTCCCTAAAAGCTCCCAGGTTCCTGGGCGGTGGGTGTGTGCTGGAACTTAGTCGTGTCAGCTCGAGAGGATGGGAGGATCGAGGGGTCCCAGGAACTCTCACACCTGCCAAAAGTAGAGGATCACCCCGGATGTGTCCAAGGACCTGGGAGTTTTGTTCGGTTGGTTGGTTCTGGTTTGGGGGCCGCCCCCAGCAGTGCTTAGGGCTAACTTCTGACTCTGCGCTCAGGGTCCACTCCTGAAAGGGCTTGGGGTGGGCGGGGGGTGCCAGGGATTGAAACTAGGTCCACCGCTTGCAAGGCAGACGCCCTACCTGCTGCACTATTGCTTCAGTCTCCCTCCCTCCCCCAAAGACTTGTTTCCGTTTGTTATTTTGGGGTCATACCTGGCCATGCTAGGGACTTGCTCCCAGCTCTGTGCTCAGAGTCTGCTGTGCGGGCGGGATGCTCTCGATAGCTCTGGGGCACTATGTGAGGTGCCAGGCTCGAACCCGGATCTGCTGTGCTCAAGGCTGTGGAGAAATCAAGAACCTGGACGCCCAGGACAGAGCTCACAGCTTTAGCCCTCACCTCCCCCACCCCAAGACTTGGTTTTAAATAACTGGCAGCCCTGGTGGGGTGGGGATGGGGGTGGGGGGTGCCACTTCCCACAACGGGAAAACCCACAAAACCATTCTCAGGCTGGTTTTGAGTAGACCTAGTGAGAAGAAGCTTGTCTCTGCAAGCCCTTTCTCAGTGGGCCTCGTCCCGAGCGCTGGACTCTCTGTCCCCATACCGGCCTCTCCGTCTGTGGTGTTGGGACAGTCCCCTCTCCCCTTTCCACGCTATGTTGCCCCATTTGTTCCATGGGGTGGCAGAACCATCACTATATCTGAGAAGTTGGTGCACAAGGAGCAGCGAAGGGGCTGAAGGTTTTTTCTTTTTTGGTGTTTAGATTTTTTTTTTTCTTTTTGGCTCATGCACTCAGGAATTACTCCTGGCGGTGCTCAGGGAACCACATGGGATGCTAGGAATCGAACCTGGGTCGACCGCGTGCAAGGCAAACGCCTTACCCACTGTATTATTGCCCCATACCCTGGTGTTTAGTTTTGAGGCTGTGCTCAGGGCTTACTTCCAGCTCTGCACTCAGGGATCACTTCTGGCCGGCTCAGGGGACCCTATGGGGTGCCAGGAGTCAAACCCGTGTTGGGCATGTGCAAGGCAAATGCCCTTTCTCTTGTGTATATTTCTATGGCCTGGGGCTGGGGGTTCTTGTGGGGTCCCTCCCTCACCCTGTGCATCATGTGACGTGTCTACTTCTCCGCCAGGCCGCAGGGTCATCTGTATGGTGGGAGCTGGAATCTCCACATGTAAGTGCCGCTCTGCTACCCCAACCCCCCCCCCACTCCCAGGCGGGAGAAGCCATGTGGGGGGTCCTCACCTGGAGAGGGGGGCCCCTGTGGTGTAGATGGGGCAGGGTCCCCATGTATGACCCTCCTTCCCAGCCTCTGGCATCCCTGACTTCCGCTCACCAACCACCGGGCTCTACGCCAACCTGGAGAAGTACAAGCTGCCCTACCCCGAGGCCATCTTTGAGATTGGCTTCTTCAAGGTGCGTGATGGCCTGGGAGGGTGTCTGCCAGGACAGGGCGGGAAGTGGGTGGACATTGAGTGCCCATCTGCCCGCGGTGTCTCACCCACAGAAACATCCAGAGCCCTTCTTTGCCCTCGCCAAGGAACTCTATCCCGGGCAGTTCAAGGTAAGTTCTCTCTCTCTCTCTCTCTCTCTCTCTCTCTGACAACGGGTATGGGAAGGAACCCTGAACCCTCAGACAAATGTCAAGAGAGAGGGTGTCAGTATGATAGCACAGCGGGGAGGAAATTTGCCTTACATGCGGCCGACCCAGGTTCTATCTCTGGTACCTCATATAGTCCTCACGGAGTGATCCCTGAGTGCAGAGCCAGGGTCAGCTCTGCCATAACTGGGTGTGGCCCCCAAAACAAAACAAAATGTCAGAGGGCCATTAAGTACCTGGGCCCTGGCTGGGAGGCCCTGTGTGGGACGCCTGCTGCTGGCCCCTCCTTTCCTGGGACCTCTGTTTCCCTCCTGTAAAATGAAGCTGGATGTAGCCAAGGAGGAAGGTTGTTCTGGACTGTGAGTTGGTAAGAGCCCAGATGCTGGAGCCAGACTGGTTTTGTGCAAACCCCAATTCCTTTCCCCTCCAGCCAGGGGGCAGGAGCAGACATCCCCCTCTCCCACCCAGGCCTCAGTGTCCTCATCTGTGAAATGGGCCCGGTGCTGGGCTCCTGCACTTGCACTGGCGGAAGGGCAGGGTGGGCAGACGGGGGAGGGGGAGGGCTGAGGCGGGTGCAACCTCTGGACGGATTCCCAATGCCTGACTGATTGTTCTCTGCAGCCGACCATCTGTCACTACTTCATCCGCCTGCTGAAGGAGAAAGGGCTGCTGCAGCGATGCTATACGCAGGTAGGGGGCAGCAGGGCAGGGCCAAGGCAGGCCAAGAGCGCAGTGCTCATGACCTTCCCTTCCCCCCAGCTGTCTTCCATTCCCCTTGGCCCAGCAAGCTCCTGCAGGGAGGGTCCCTCCATCTGAAGAGCACCTAGTATTGATTAGGGTTTTCCAGAGATCACCCCGAAAGAACTTGACCTGGCAAAACCTGCTGACCCTGAGCGATAGCACAGTGGGTGGAGCATTTCCTTGCACCCGGGTTCGATTCCCAGCACCCCGTATGGTCCCCCGAACACTGCCAGGAGTAATTCCTGAGTGCAGAGCCAGGAGTAACCCCTGTAAATTGCCAAATGTGACCCCCCCCCCAAAAAAAAACCTGCCGACTCTGAGTTTCCCAAGGGTTGGCCTATGGGACTTTTTATATGCAGGAGTCATTCTGGGCTCGCACCCCTAACTTTGAAAATGTATGTACTGCTCTATCTTTCTGTCATTTGCGTTTGAAGTTTCAGGGACGCGTCCGTGGTTGGGACTGGAGAGACAGTACAGTAGGGAGGGTGCTGGGTCTTGCAGGCGGCCAAGCCAGGTTCCATCCCTCGGCATCCCATATGGTCACCTGAGCCCCGCCAGGTGCAATTCCTGAGTGCAGAGTCAGGTGTAACCCAAAAACAACAGAAAATATTTAATTTTGGTGATGGGATTGGTGTTCAATGCCTTGAACAAATCATCATAAAAATGCATTTTAAAAAGTATTTTTTTAATTAAAAAAACAAAGAAAAATAAAGACTGGTCTGTGGGGCAGGACCCATAACACAGGGAGTCGGGCGTTCGCCTTGCACATGGCTGACCCAGGTTCAGTTCCCAGCACCCCATATGGTCTCCTGAGCACCACCAGGAGTAATTCCTGAGTGCAGAGTCAGGGATAACCCCTGAGCATTGCCAGATGTGACCCTAAAACAAAAAATTAATAAATGAAGACTCTCTGGGCAGGAGAGACAGTATAAGGGTTAAGGCACTTCACGCATGTAGCCAACCTAAGTTCAGTTCCCAGCACTCCAGAAGGTCCCCTGAGCACCGCCAGGAGTGAGCCCTGTTCAGAGCCAGGAATAAGCCCTGGGCATTGCCTAGTGTGGCCCCAAAATAAACAGGTAAAAAAAAATCCAAAGCAATTATTTTGGGAAGGCCAGAGAGACAGAACATCTAGTAGGGCTCTTGCCTTGACTGACTCAGGTTCAGTCCCTTGGCACCCCTGTGGTCTCCCAAACCTTCCAGGAGTAAACCCTGAGTATTACCCAAAAACAGGGGGAAAAAAAGTCAAATATTTTGGGCCCTTTGAGTCTCTTCTGCCTCAGCCTTTTAGTATGAATTAGATTTTTGTGTGAGCATTTCTCCACGCACAGCGCTGGACAGACAGACAGCGAGTGTCCAGACTCCGCTCTTTGCAACGCCCCTCTCCTGCCATCCCCCCATCGACCTTCATGAACACGCGTGGAGATGGCATGACAGTGGGCGGGGCGATGGCACAGCGGGGAGGGCGCTTTCTTGGCACGCGGCCGGCCTGGGTTCGATCCTCAGCATCCCATTAGTATCTGCGAGCACCGCCAGGAGTGATTCCTGAGCATAGAGCCAGGAGCAGTCCCTGAGCATCGCCAGTTGTGGCCTCAAAACCACGCCCCCCCCAATGCCAGGACTGGCTGAAGCAGCGATAGAATCATGCCTCAGACCCCCCCACCCCCACCCCCCACCCCCACTCCCGCTTCTGGGTACTCCTGCACCTGCAGTGCCCTCCGCTGCCGCCAGGGGGACGAGCGCGCCCTTCGCTGGTCCGGGGATCTCCAGCTGGTGCTGGGGGAGGGTCTGGCCGCCCCCTGCCCCCCGGGGAGCCTCCGCGCTCAGGATAAGCCTGTCCTTTCTTCCCGTGTGCCCTGCGCGGTCTGGCGCCACACAAACGGCGCTTGTGCGGGATCTCTGGCCGTCCTCCCCACAGCCCAGCCGTCCGGTCCGACTTGTCAGCGGCTGTCCCAAGTGTTAGGCGGTGCCAGGCCCTGCTGGCCGGCACAAAGCAGATACCCCTGCCCCGCCCCAGAGCGGGGACACTGAGGCCCGGGAGAGGCCATGGGCAGGAAGGACGAGGAGCAAGCAGATGGTGAGAAGCAGAGAGCACAGTTATGCAGGCCCAGGAGCATTGTGTGTGTGGGTGAGGGGGAGGGGGAACGGGGGTGTCCTGTACACAAGGGAACAGTTACAATGAGAACTGTGTCTGTGTTTCAGGGGAATTCATCTGGTTGTGGGGGTATAGTGCAGTGTAAAGGCACTGCCAGTCATGCAGCCAACCCCGGTTCAGTTTTTTTTTTTTGGTAGGGAAGGGGGGGAGGGGGGGAACCCATACCCAGTGGTCTCAGGGCTGACTCCTATTTTTGTTTTTTTGATTGTTGTTTGAACCACCTGCCACTATGCTCAGGGGTTACCTTGGCTTTGCACTCAGAAATAACTCCTGGTGGGGCTTAGGGGACCATATGGGATGATGTCCGGTATGGAACCTGGGTGGGCTGCATGCAAGGCAAGCGCCCTCCCCTCTGTCATCCCTCCAGCCCCCTAGGGCTGAACTTGGCACTGTGCTCAAGGATCATTCCTGGCAGGGCTCAGGGGACCATACAGGGTGCCAGGGATTGAACCTGGGTTAGCCATGTCCAAGGCAAGTGCCCTTACCTGCCCTACTTTTTCTCCAAGCCCCCACATCCCCAATTCAATACCTGGCATACTCCATAAGCTTTCCAGATCACCCCCAGGGACAGCTAAAAAAAAAAAGACAAAAGGGAAAATGAAAGCAAAAGTCCTGCTTCTGAGGCCTGAGCGTTATTACAGAGAATAGGGCACTTGCCTTACATGAGGGCAACCTCGGTGTGATCCCCCAGTACCCTATATCCATGTGGTCCTCCAGACCCCACCAGGAGTGATCCCTAAGCCCAGAGCCAGGAGTAAGCCCTGAGCACCACCCACAAAAAAGCAAAAAAGTTCCATTCTCATTTCATGAAACCATTTCATTCAAACTTGTGGCCCTCTTTAACTTCCATCGTTTTGGACTCTGACCCCGATTTCTGGAACACCTCATGTGTGCTGCTTTCTGAGCTGTGATGATGTGGTCCTTAGATCTGGGAGTGACGCCCAGGACACAGCGTCCCCCAGACCTGCCCTGCCCGCAGCTGCTGCTCCAGGCGCCTGTGATTCAGACGTCTCTGCCGGGTCCACTAGATGTTGGCTTCTGAACCCGGCTCCCCCACTCGCCCCGCCAGCCGCATCCCCACCCCACAGCTTCCTGCCCTTTGGTCTGTTTTATTTTGGTCCTGTCCCCTTCCCTTCACTGTTGTCATGGTGACTTAGTTGCCATCCTCCGAGGGGAGGACACGCTTGGTGGCAGTGCTCACTCACACTGGGAATCACATGTGGGGCCATGCCCGGAACCACATTCTGTCAGTCCTGCCAGGCAGGTGCCTGACTAACTCAGTCACCCGGACACCTGCTTTTCACTTTATTTAAAAAAAAATTTTTTGGGGGGGTTGGTGGAGTGATAGTACACTGGGTAGGGTGTTTGGTTCGATTCCCAGCATCCCATATGGTCCCCCGAGCACCACCAGGAGTAATTCCTGAGTGCAAAGCCAGGAGTAACCCCTGTGCATTGCCGGATGTAAACCCAAAAAGCAAAAAAAAAAAAAAAAAAAAAAAAAGGTTTTGGACCGTACCCCGTGGTGCTTGGGGATCACTCCTGGTAGTGCTCAGGGGACTATAAGGGATACCAGGGATCAAACCCAGGTCAGCTGTGTGCAAGGCAAGCACCTTCCCCTCTACTACCTCTCCAACCTGCTATTTTTTTTTTTTAAGTTTTTTTGTGCCACACCTGGCAGTGCTCAGGACTTACTCCTAGCTCTGCACTCAGGGTTCACTCCTGGCAGCACTCGGGGAACCAGATGGGATGCCCGGGATTGAACCCAGGTCTGCCGTGTGCAAGGCCAGTGCCCTTCCCGCTGTCCTATCTTTCCTGCTCTTCAGAAATCACCCACAGGACTGTGGGAGGCGGGTCCGTGGCACCAAGCTTCTGCCTAGCCAATCTGAGGTCATGAGTCCAAGGAGAGACCCAGCAACTCCACTGTGTGGGATCCCCAGTGTCAGCACAGAGCGTGAGGCCCCTGGCGCGTCCTGAGAGCACCGTGGGGAGCATCATGATTGACGGGGTGGGATGTGATGCCAGGAACCCCCAACCAAGCATGTGCACCACTGTCTCACCAGCGCTAGGGAAATATTTTTATTAAGTAGAGCAAAGCTTGGTAGGATTAGTTGACTTTTTTTTTCCTTTTTGGGTCACACCCAGCAATGCACAGGGGTTACTCCTGGCTTTGCACTCAGGAATTACTCCTGGAGGTGCTTGGGGGATCATATGGAATGCTGGGAATCGAGCCTGGGTCGGCCGCGTCAAGGCAAACTACCTACCCGCTGTACTATTGCTCCAGCCCCTAGGTGACTTTTTAAAAAGCTGCCATAGATGGTGTTTCAATTAGCAATATAATGGTTTTTCTTTTTTGTTTATGTGAATGTGTGTGTGTGTGTGTGTGTGTGTGTGCTTGTGTTTGGGGCCACACTTAGTAGTACTCAGGGATTGTTTCTGGTGGGGCTCAGGGGCCCATATGGGATGCTGGGAATTGAACCCAGTTCGGCTGCATGCAAGGCAAGTGCCCTACTCGATGTGCTATTTCTCCAACGCTGATACGAAGTTGTGAAATGAAATGTGAGCCACCTGGGGCCTGGAGATAGTCAAGCCTCACTGGGTACAGCCCTGGAGGGTCCCAGCATCAAGGGATGCTCTGGGTTTCCCCACCTCTGCAGGGCCCAGACAGCACTGCCACCTCAGGCCCTTGCATTATACCACCAGCCTGAGTGGCTGAGAGTCGCCAGTGGGGTCCCTAGAGCCTCGTGAACACTGTGTGGGACACTGCCCTCCCTAAAAAGTGAGCCAAGGGTTTTTTTTTTTTTTTTTTTTAGCTTTTTGGGTCACACCCGGCAATGCACAGGGGTTACTCCTAGCTCTGCACTCAGGAATCACTCCTGGCAGTGCTCAGGGGACCATATGGGATGCTGGGAATCGAACTCAGGTCAGCTGCGTGCAAGGCAAACGCCCTACCCGCTGTGCTATTGCTCCAGCCCAGAAAAGTGAGCCAAGGTTTTAAACCCACAGAAAATAAATAAAACTGCAGAGATTGTAGGCCAGAGAGATAATACAGCCGTAGAGATAACATAGCGGGTAGAGCACTTGCCTTGCACACAGCCCACCCCAGCTCGCTCGCCAGCATCACACAGAATCCCGAAACCTCCCGGAGTGGTCCCTGAGCACAGAGCCAGGAGTGATCCCTGCACCCTGCCAGATGTCGCCAAACAAACAACGGCCAAGATTTCTCAGCGGGCGCCAGCTGAGGCTGCTCTGGGAGAAGGTGTTGCCTTAGCCCAAGCCCCTCCCCGCCTGTTTCCCGTGGGGTGTGGGGAGGGGGGTAGCCTCTGGGCCTGTTCCCAGATGGTGACATCAGCCTGCCTCCTAGCCTTCAGCAGAGAACTTGCTGGGCCATTGTCCCTCCCAGGAACACTGCTGCTGCCCTCTGCTCTCACTTTATTTTTTGGGGGGTGTCACACCCAGTGATGCTCAGGAGTTACTCCTGACTCTACACTCAGGAATTACTCCTGATGCTCGGGGGACCATATGGGATGTTGGGAATCGAACCCGGGTCGACCGCGTGCAAGGCAACCGCCTTCCCCACTATGCTATTACTCCAGCCCCTGCTGTTACCTTTGATGACTTCCTGACCCTATGCAAACGAGCACCCAGGCTATGCAGATACACTCCACACCACACCCACCCGCATCCTTGGTGCTTCTGTGCCTCTCCGTGTCTCAGAGCGAACGTTTCATCCGGGTACCGGAGGAGTGCACCTCATTTCTGTTTGTTAGCAGCTTCTCTCTGGAAAGAGGCCTGGAAAAGAGCCGGGGCCACAGCACAGCCAGGAGGGCACTTGCCTTGCACACAGCCGACCCGGGTTCAATTCCAGGCATCCCACACATGGTCACCTGAACCCCACTACGAGGAATCATTCCTGAGTACAGAGCCAGGAGTAATCCCTGAGCACTGCTGGGTGTGGCCCCAAGGCCCAAAAGAAAAAACAAGAAGTGAGCCTACAGCCAGAAGTAAGTCCTGAGCACTGCTACACTGCCAGAGTGTGCACCAGCTCCAAAAAATTTTAATGAAAAATCCCAAAAATAAAAGAGATGGGCCAGAGAAATAGTACAGCAGGCAGGGTGCTTGCCTTGCACACAACCAACCATGATTCAATCCTGGGCATCCTGTCTGGTCCTCCAAGCACCACTAGAAGTGATTTCTTTCTCTTTTTTCCTTTTGTCGTTCACACCCAGTGATGCTCAGGGGTTACTCCTGGCTCTGCACTCGGGAATTACTCCTGGCAGTGCTCAGGGGACCATATGAGATGCTAGGAATCGAACCCAGGTCAGCCATGTGCAAGGCAAACACTCTACCTGCTGTACTATCGCTCCAACCCTAGAAGTGATTTTGAGCACAGAGATAGGTGTAGCCCCTAAGCATTGCCAGATATTCTCCCCCTTAGGGGAAAAAAAAAGCTTTTTTTTTAAAATAAAATAAAGTAAAAGAGGGGCTGGAGAGATAGCACAGCAGGTAGGGAGTTTGCTGTGCACGCAGATGACCTGGGTTTGATCCCCGGCACCCCATATGGTACCCTGAGCCGGCCAGGAGTGATCCCTGCGCTCAGAGCCAGGAGTAAGCCCTGAGCGCTGCTGGGTGTTGCCCCCAGACAAACAAAGAAATAAAATAAAAGAGGGAAGAAGAATGACCGCCATAGGGCAGTTCTTGTTCCTGCTCCTCCAACTCTGCATTCACACTGCTCAGCCCACCCGTGGGAGCCGGACAGTGGTGGGAAAGTCAGCAGGGCGGGGATGGGGGGGCGGGGGGCGGAGGGCACAGCTGACTCTTGTCTGAGGACAAGCTGCTCGCCCGCGCCAAGTGGAGGGCAGTTGGGGCCATCTGGCCTGGGAAAGAAGCGCCTCCTGTGGTTGGCCAAGTGTCTGGGAAGCCTCGAGGCACAGCTGGGGGACAGGAACCAGCCATCTGCAGCACCCGAGAGCCCCAGACAGGAGCTTCTGCAGAGGGGTGGGACACAGAGATCTCTGTGACAGAGAAGTGGAGTGTCAGCTGCAGAAGCAAAATTCTCTTTGTTTTCTGGAAAAAAAAAAACCATGCAGGAGGGGCCGGAGGGATCGTGCAGCAGGTAGGGTGCCTACCTTGCGTCAGCCAACATGGGCTCAATCCCCCCCACAACACATATGGTCTCTCAATTCCCCACCAGAGTGATCACGGAGCACAGAGCCAAGAGTAAGTCCTGAGCACTACTGCGTGTGCCTCCCACCCCCCAACATCACATACATACATACACACACACACACACACACACTCTGCATGTGCCTCACCCCCCAACATCTCTCTCACACACACACACACACACACACACGCATGCACGCACGCACACACGCACATGCGCGCACGCATTTGCAGGCTTCAGCCATCCTGGCACTAGATCCCAGTAGGCAGCCTCATTGCTATTTAGGGAAACGGTGGGTTTCCACCCAGACCAGCCACCGTGGTTACAGGTTTATGTTAGTGCTTGGCCGCGGCCACCACATCCAGCTGTGCAGATTGGGCACTGCCCAAGGCTACCACCTGGGAGGAGGGTCGGGGGACAGTGGAAACCTTGGAGCCGCGCACCATGAATTGCCATGGATTTCAGTCTGGTAATATCAAGACAGTCTGGGTGGAACAAAAGGGTATTTCTGTAAAACAAGCAGAATGGTCCAGTCTGCAGCCAAACACCAGAGGGGGAGGGCACCCCAACTGGGCCTGGACCCACACTCATGGGAGTTTGCGTGTGTGTGTGTGTGTGTGTGTGTGTGTGTGTATGTGTGTGTGTTGCAAAGGAGAGACCTGGCATATGCTAGACAAGCACTCTGTCTCAGAACTGCGTTTCTGGCTGTGACTTTTTTTTTCTTTTTGGTGTTTTTTGTTTGTTAGTTTGGTTTTGTTTCTGTGCCACACCCCATGGTGCTCAGGGTTGACTCCTAGCTCTTCACTTAGGGATCACTCCTGGTGGGCTCGGGGAACCATACAGGATGCCGAGGATCACATCCTGGTTGGCTGCATGCAAGGCAAACGCCCTCCCCACTGTACTATTGCTCCAGTTCTCACAGTTCAGAGTTTGGTCCTCTGATGCGACAGTGCTAAGGTGACCATGCAGTGCTGGGGTCAAACTTGGGTGCTTGTGCACATGGGACACACATCCCGGGCCTGGCACAGTGACTGAATCACCCTCTCAGCACGGACAGGAGGACTGTAACTCAGCAGCCGAGCTCTAACCTTGCGTGCGTGAGGCCCCAGGTTCGATCCCTGGCACAGCAAAACTGAGAAAGAGCATAAAGGACAGGAGAGTTTCTGCAGCCATGCAGCCTGGCCCTGATGCTTACCTCGGTCCTGCCTCTGTTTGCCACTGTCTGACTGGGTGATAAGATCCCGCCCATCCCTCCTTGCAGAACATCGACACCCTGGAACGTGTTGCGGGGCTGGAACCTGAGGACTTGGTGGAGGCCCACGGCACCTTCCACACGTCGCACTGTGTCAGCCCGCTGTGCCGGCAGGAATACCCCCTGAGCTGGATGAAAGGTGAGCGCCCCTGGCTTCCCACTGCCTCTCAGGAACCGCATGGGACTCCTGTCCTGCATGGGGGCATCCCCCATTGTGATGCCTCATTTCTGGTTTGTTTTGATTTGGGGGGGCCACACCTGGCTTGTGCCTGGGGATTGCTTCTGTCGGTGCTGGGGATGGAACTCGGGGCTCCAACCTCCAGAGGATGAGGACCTGCCCTTTGAGCCTTCTCCCTGGTCCTCGTGAGTAGATAATAGTAACCCCCCATATCTGAAGTGGTTTTGGGGGTTCACTGCCTCCAGCACCCCTCCCTCATAGCCCGGTAAGAAGGGGTTTCACTCAAGGTGTAGCCAGTTTGCACCTCCCACAGAGCCGGCCCCCAAGTTCTAGATCCCTCAGTTCTTGTTCTGTGGGTGCTGTGACCCCACCCTGCCTAGGTCACACACCCCCATCCTAGTAGGCATAATTGTCCAAAGAGCTTTCTGCAATATAAACTACTTCCATCTCTGTGTGTGCGTGTGTGTGCTGGGGTGGGGGTGAGGATGGGGGGGTGGGCGCTGCTAGAAGCTATGCCCCCAGACCAAAATTAAAAAAAAAAGAACTTTTACTGCTTGACACGGAAAAAAACCCTCCTCACTCCCCCAGCCCTGTAGCTTCGACCCCACATAGAGCCACTGAACCAAGGCAGGTTTAGGACCTGCTGTGACGTGTGATGCCAGCTCCAAGCTGGCAGGACGGGGGGTAGGGGGGAGTGGAGAGGGGCGTTGGGGGGTGTCCTGAGGTGCACAGCAGGCAGGATTCACGGACGTCACAGGCCCTGCTGGGTCAGGGCAGTGTCCCAAGAAACCCCACAAGCCAGTTGGCGCCCATTGCAGGGGTGCCCGCCGTGTCTGGCCCCCATTGTGCCAGCCGAGAGGCACCGATGTCGCCCACAGAAACTTATTCTGCAGCTCTCTGTGCCGCTGGACAGAGCTCCCGTGTCTGGCAGGGGACAGCTGCGGCCCGGGGCGTCCTGAATAGCCCCCTGGTGGGCAGCTTGCAGGAACATTGTGCCATTCTGCCTCCCACCAGACAGGGCAACCCCTGGGGACGTGGGGTGCGAGGAGGACAGGAGCCCAGGAGGGTGGGTGAATGGACCCTGAGGGTGGCCGCGCCCATGGTGCTTTCCAATGCCTTGATGGTTAAGCAATGAGGGGCAAAGTTACAAGGTCAGCGGGGGGCTGTTGCAGAAACGGGGGAGGGGGAACCCAAGGAGACGCCTTTATCCCAGGACCAGCCGCGTGCCCTTCCCACTCCCTCTGCCGCCCTCCTGAACCCAGGCGAGAAAGGTACTGTTGAGTGTCTGCCCCTCTGCGTCCCTCCAGCAGTGTGGACAGGTGCTGGGCGTGGCTGGGGGCTCTCTAAGCAGGGAGGCCCGGGCTGGAGAAATACGTTTGCATGTGGAGGCCCAGGGTTGGTCCCTGGCAGGACTCGGCTCCCCCAGCACCACCAGGTGTCACCCAAACACCCAACCCTAAAAAAGAAAGGAGGCTCTTAGCGCCAGGCACAGGGGTCTCCCGGGGCTGGATGGGGGCGTGGAGAATGGAGAAGGGGGGGTCCTCACCTTCCTCACCGTCCCCTTCCCCAGAAAAGATCTTCTCCGAGGTGACTCCCAAGTGTGAGAAGTGTCAGAGCTTGGTGAAGCCTGGTGAGCAGGGGTGAGGGGTGGAGGGGGAGGAGGGGACCCCCCACACACACACATCCACACTTACCCATGCCTACAGGGTGTCCCCAGACCTGAGGGCAGTAGTTCCTGCCGGTCTGGCCGGCCACACCCCCACTTTCTTCTGCCCCTCCCTCCCCGTTCATCCTCTCTCTGTCTGTGTGTCTGTCCTGTCTGTGGCCTCAGACATCATCTTCTTTGGCGAGAACCTGCCGGCGCGCTTCTTCTCCTGCTTGCAGTCGGTGAGTGTCCCCCACCCCCGACCTGACCCGACCCCCTCCCCGCTGTCCCCTACCCCACGCTTCACTGGCTGCTTCCTCGCAGGACTTCCGGAAGGTGGACCTCCTCATCATCATGGGCACCTCCCTGCAGGTGCAGCCCTTCGCCTCCCTCATCAGCAAGTAGGTGGGCAGGGGGCGGGGCGGGGCGGGGGGCGGAGCACTGGGCGCCGGAGCAGGGGGCCTCACGGGCTTCTTCCCGCAGGGCCCCCCTCTCCACCCCGCGCCTGCTCATCAACAAGGAGAAGACCGGCCAGGTGAGGGGCTTCGTGGACGCGCCTTCTCCTGCCGTGCCCCGACAGCGTGCCTGCAGCAGGCGCACGGTGCACACGCACGCACGCCCAGACACAGCGTGTGCATACAACAGCTTGCACGCACCGTCATGCGTGCACACACGTGCGCGCACCCCCCTCCCCAGCACCCACTCAGATACGCACGCGCTCCTGCAGGCCCGCACATGCACGCACGCACGCACGCAGCTGCCCACACACACTCATCTGTGCGCACGTGCACGCACGGTCTCCCACGCACGCTCAGAGTCCCTGGGCCCCCCGAGGTTGTTTTGTTGAGCAACTGAGCCGCAAAGAGGAAGCCCCAACCCCCAAATCTTCCCCCCCCCCCCGCCCCCCGCGCGCCCCCTTGGGAGGGTAGTTCCCTGGGCATGGCTCAGGCATTTCCCTCGCAGGCACCACTAGGGGGCGCCCCGCACCACAAAGAAGGCGAGTGGGGTGGGGTGGGGGGGCAGCCAGATCACCTACTGGCGGGGTCGGGGGGGGGGCGTTCTGCGCTCCCCGACCCCGCACCTTCCCCGCAGACGGACCCGTTCCTGGGCATGATGATGGGCATGGGAGGCGGCATGGACTTTGACTCCAAGAAGGCCTACAGGTGAGGCCTGGCCTGTTCCGGGCACAGAGTTGCAGGGGAGTGGGACGGTGGGAGGACAGGCTGGAGGCTGACTTTCCCCCCCAACCCCTGCTGCAGGGACGTGGCCTGGCTGGGTGACTGCGACCAGGGCTGCCTGGCCCTTGCCGACCTCCTGGGATGGAAGGTGAAGAGCTTGTACCCCTATATCCACCCCCACCCCCACATCCTGTCCCCCCCACACACACACCCTGCCTGGACCCCTGAGGTGTAGTGACCTTGGCCTGTCTCCCCCCCCTCCCCCCCCACCCCGCAGAAGGAGCTGGAGGAGCTGGTCCGGAAGGAGCACGCCCGCATCGACGCCCAGGCGGAGCCAAGGAGCCCCAACCCCACCTCCACCTCGGGGCCCTCTCCCGGGGCCTCCCCACCTCCCGCCAAGGACCAGACCCAGTGACCAGGGCGTGTCCCCTGCAGGACCCGCACCTCCTTCAGGGCAGCCCCCTCTAACTTACAGCTCTCCTCCTCTGGGCGCGCTGAACAGTTCCCCAATCTCTTAACCAAGCCCCGCCCACGCCCAAGTGCCCCCCCCCCCCACCTCCCATCGCCCTGACCAGTCTAACACCGGAGGACTGACCTGGGGTGGCCCGTGTCTAACAGCCCCAACCCCTTCCAGGGGCGAGGCGCTCCCTCACCTAATCTCCTAACTGCTCCCAGCAGCCAGAGGGTCCCCCTGACTGCTAACCATCCCAGGATGGGGGGGCCCGGAGCCTGTGGTCACGCAGATGGGACCTAACCCAGCCTAGCTGGGGGCCCGGGTACTGGCCCTTGCATTATCGCCACGTGGGTGGGGGTCTGGATCTGCAAACCTCAGCCCCCAAAGTGGGTGCTGCCCCCTCTCGTGGGGGCCCCTTTCCCGTGCAGGGACGGGCAACCGATCAATTGCTCTTTGCTGGAGACAAATTAAACACCCAGAGCTAACCAGCCACCGCTGTCCGTCTCGTCTGGCTCTTGTCTTCTCCTGCGTGGGCGCGCACACGGGAGGCAGCTGGAGGGAGGGGTGCGGACCCCAGGCCATCTCGGGCTTTCACAAGAAAGTGAGGGGTGCTGCCACGAACGGGAGCTAGGCGGATCAGGTGGACCGGGTCCCCCCACTGCCCATGGCCCCTTGGTCCGGAGCCTACTCACCTCAGGCCAGAGCTCCCCACCCCCTCAAAGGGGAAGCAGGTAGATTTCAGATGTCACAGCCCCGCCTCTTCCCCTGCACCCCACTTCCTCTGCCCCAGACTCACTTTCGCTTCTGCTGTCTCAGGCCTCTCTTCCGGAACAGGTAGGGCCCCCAGGGACCCAGCATCTTCACCGCCCCCCACTGCTGCTGCCCTTGGGTACCAGGCAGCTGCCTGACTCCCATGGGGGCCCCCTGCCTCCCTTCCCCACCCCCTCCAGCCTATTCTCTGTCCCCCATCCCCCCTCTACCCCTTTCTAGAACCCTGAGCCTAGAGCTTCCTAGACTGCAGTGGGGCATGCATGTGCTGTGCTGTTGTATCATCCAGACCTGTGCCCACCCTTAACAAGATGGGACTAGGGAGGTTGGGTGGGGTGGGGTGGGGGCAGGGCGCTGGCACAGGGTTCTGGGCCTGAGCTCTGGGCCTGGCTGGCTGGCTGGAGGCACAGGGACCCTCCCTTCTGGCACTAGCTTCCCATTCCTGGGACCCCTGCAGGAAAAATATTCAGAAATGCCATCATCCTTTGAGGACTCTGTCCCCAAGCGCTGGGAGCCAGCTGAGCAGAAGGGCAGTGGAGACAGTGTCCAAGGGAGAATGGAATCAGGGGAAGCCATGGTTGTTCCCTGTAGAAGTTCTGCTTCCTCTAAGGGTTTGCTAGTTTTTCATAAGAAAATGATGGGAAGGGGCCGGAGAGATAGCACAGTGAAGAGGGCACTTGCCTTGCATGGGGCTGACCCAGGTTCCATCCCTGGCACCCCATATGGTGTCCCAGGCACTGCCAGGAATAATTCCTGAACACTGAGCCAGGAGTAATCCCTGAACATTGAGGGGTGTGAACCAAAAACAACAAAAAAGTTGGGAAACTGTTGAGGGCCCCTCCCCTGGTCTGGGAAGAGAAGCGGGGATGTTGTATTAGGCTTGACATTTTTGTCATACCTGGGTGTGTCATACTTGGGTCATACCCGGGTGTGCTCAGGGCTTTCTCCTGGCTCTATGCTCAGGGATAACTCCTGGGGGCCTCAGGAAACCACCTGGGATTCCAGGGATCAAACTGCAGTCAAGGGCAAGTGTCTACCCACTGTGCTAACACCGGGCACAGTCCCTTTTGTATAAGGTTTGTTGACATTTCTCAAGTCCCTACTCTGGGCCAACACCAGGTTTCAGCACAGGTTATTCATCCAGACCACGCGGCATCATTGGGCATCAGCACTTGTTGAAATTGGAATCATTAGGGTCGCGAGATAGTAGGGTACTGTCCTGCATGCTGTCAACACGGGTTTGATCCCTGCCACCCCAAAAGGTACCCAGAGCTAGGAGTGATCCCTAAGCACAAAGCCAAGAGTAAACCCTGAGCACAGCCAGGTGTGGCCCCAAAACACCCCCCCCAAAAAAGGGGAACTATTGAGAATCCAAAGGAGGAAGGGATTTGGGGATGGTGACGGGGTACACTGAAAGCAGTCTAGGGGTGTGGAAGGTCTTGGGCACTTTGATGGTTGTGAGGTGAAGTAATGGTATCAAAACCATAAATAGGCTGGAGCGATAGCACAGTGGGTGCCTGTCTTGCAAGTGCTGATCTAGGTTTGATCCCTGGCATCTTGTATGGTCCCGCAAGCTCCACCGGGAGTGATCTCGAGTGCAGAGCCAGGAAAAGCCCTGAATACTGTCATCATGGCCCCAAAACAAAAAAAAAAACCCAAAAAACCTCCAAACCATAAACATTAAAACTATTATGAACATATGACCTAAACTATAATAGCACTGTAGCACTGTTCTCCCATTGTTCAGCGATTTGCTCGAGCGGGCATCAGTAATGTCTCCATTGTGAGACTTGTTGTTACTGTTATTTGGCATATTGAATACGCCTCTGGGAGCTTGCCAGGCTCTGCCGTGCGGGTGGGAATCTCTCGGTAGCTTGCTGTGCTCTCCAGAGGGACGGAGGAATCGAGCCCAGGTTGGCCACGTGCAAGGCAAACACCCTACCCGCTGTGCTATTGCTTCAGCCCAAAGTATAATAACTATATGTATATACTTTTTTCTTTTTGGGTCACACCCGGCGATACTCAGGGCTTACTCCTGGCTCATGCACTCAGGAATTACTCCTGGCAGTGCTCGGGGGACCATATGGAATGCTGGGAATCGAACCTGGGTCCGCCGCATGCAAGGCAAACTCCCTACCCGCTGTGCTATCGCTCCAGCCCCAATAACTATATTTTTCATTAAAAAAAACTGGAATTGGGGGACCGGAGAAGGTAGTACAGGGGTAAGGCAGTTGCCTATTTGCAGCCAAGCCTGGTTTATTCCCAGGAACACGTGGTCCCCGCCAAGTATCACCAAGTGCACAGACATAGAAGCAGAGAGATTGGAGTAGCACTGCTGCTCATTATGGGGTCTGCTCCGAATTAACAAACAGGTCCCATCAATGCTCAAACCATCATAAACATGTGACAACTTCTAGTACTTGTTTTTAAAATCTGAGCCAGATAGTACAAGGGAGAAGACAATGGCCTTGCATGCAGCCCACCTGGACTCAATCCCATAGATTGAGTCCAGTCCACCTGGACTCAATTCCTGAGCCCTGCTAAAAGTAATCCCTGAAGGCCAGGGCGTAGTTGACCCGGGTTCAATCCCCAGTATCCCAAATGGTCCCTCGAGCACCACGAGGAATATTTCCTGGGTGCAGAGCCAGGAGTAACCCCTGAGCCATCGCCAGGTGTGGCCCCAAAATAAAACAAAAGAGTGATTCCTGAATGCAGAATTAAGCCCAGAACACCAAACACAGAACAAAATAATATAATACCTGAGCTATATAGGAACCAGAGAGAGAGCACAGGGGTAAAGATGTTTTTCTTGCCTGTGGCACGGCACTGCTTATGGTCCCCTGAGCACAGAGCCAGGAGTAGCAAATAAATTATATCAGAACTTTTCCCTACCACTTGGTAAACAGTGGCCATTTTGAGTCCTCCTGTCCTCCCATGACCCATGGATACTGGCTGGTGTCACTGGAGCCCTAGGGCTCCTCACCATCGAGCTCCCAGTACACTCCATGCTTCAGGGTGAATGTCCAGAGTCTGTTTTACTGACTGTACAGAGTTTTTTTCTGTTTCCTTTGTTTCAGTTTTGGGGTCACTCTTGGCAGTGCTTTGTTAAGGCTTACTCCTGGTTCTGTGCTCAGGGATCATTCCTGGCAGTGGCAGCCATTCAATCTGAGTTGGCTGCATACTAGCCAAGCACCTTGTACTGTCTCTCTAGCCCCAAAGGCTTTTTGTTTTGTTTTGTTTTGTTTTCTCATGGCCGGAGGATTGGACCACACCCAGAAGTGCTCAAGGACTATTCTTGGCCCTGTGCTTAGAAATGACTGTTGGCTGTGCTCAGGGGACCATATATGGTGCTGCGGACTCCAACGTCAATCTGGGTCACTGGGATGCAAGGCACCTTATTGCCCTGCATGTGGCCAACCCTGCTTTAACCCCTGGCACCGCATATCGTCCCCTTGGAGCTACTGGGGATCACTCATGAGCATAAAGTACCTCCGGTGTGGCCTCAACCCCCTCCCCACCAAAGAAGACCAGGCAAGTGCTTTAGCCCTGTCCTGTCTGTCTGGCCCTGGTTGTGAATAGTTCTACCACCCCCCAGGGCTGGAGCCACCTCCAGCCAGATTCTCTTCCACCCTGTCTGGACCCACGCCATGGCTGCCTGGACCCCCACATCCTGACGATGGGCAGGCCAGAGTCCACGGCCCCTGCAGGTCCAAGATATGGAGAGGTGAGAGAGTGGACGGGAGGGTCCCCATCCCTGGGTTTAAATGCCCCTTCCAGCCTCTGCTGCCACACCCCAGGACCCTGCACCCCATCTCTGACCCTTTGCCCTCGCTTTTCATTCTCTGCATCTTTGATCTTGACTCGGGTCCTGCCCCAGACTGGCCCCATCACAGGCAAATGGAGTAGCTGACACCCGCGTAGGGGCCCCGGGGATCCCAGAACCAATCTTGCGCCTGCAGAGGACACAGGGAGCCTGGCAGGTCCCAGAACTGGAAGGCCTAAATGCGGAAGCCCTCGTGGAGGCGTGGCCGCCTGGGGTGAGTACAGCGGTTCCCCGGACGGGTCCCAGGGCGCCCCCTGCTGGCAGCTATGAGACAACCCCCCCAGATTCGGAGTACCAGACAACTCACAAGTTTATTTCCATCCCATTAATTGGTGTCTATGTGAACTGTGGGGAATTCTGAATGCCTGGGGACTAGAGCTTACTCTGTAGGGCGGGAGCCATAGCTCAGAGGGCTGAGCACGTGGTTTGTATAAAGGAGGTTTAGATTCTGTCCCTCAGACCGCCTGATACTGACCCCTGAGCACTGCCAGGAGTGATGTAACAGGACCCTGGAGCACTGAGTTGGGTATAGCCCCATAACACTATAGTACATGTGCCCCCACCAAACCACCCCAAATTTCTCCAATTTGTGCACTGTAGCACTGTCCTCCCGTTGTTCATCGATTTGCTCAAGCAGGCACCAGTAACGTCTCCATTGTGAGACTTGTTATTACTGTTTTTGGCATATTGAATACGCCATGGGGAGCTTGCCAGGGTCTGCTGTGTGGGCAGGATTCTCCCGGTAGCTTGCCGGGCTGTCCGAGAGGGACGGAAAAATCGAACCCAGGTCAGCCACATGCAAGGCAAACACCCTACCCGCTGTGCTATTGCTCCAGCCCCTCCAATATGTGAATGGTAGAAATATTTTAAAAATTGGGGGGCACACTGGGAAGTGTTCAGGGGATCATGTGGTACCAGGATTTGAACCCAGAGCACTCCAGCATGCAAAGCCTGCATCTCAGCCCTTTGAGATATGTGTATAAAGGTAAAGGTAAAGGCCCTCCCGTTGATCGTCGATTTGCTCGAGCGGGCCCAGTAACGTCTCCATTGGAGACTTTGTTGTTACTGTGTCTGGCATATCGAATACTCTCGGTAGCTTGCCGGGCTCTCCGAGAGGGGCGGAGGAATCGAACTCGGGTCGGCCATGTTGGCCGCGTGTAAGGCGAATGCCCTACCCGCTGTGCTATCGCTCCAGCCCCGATATGTGTATATGTGTATATATATATATATATATATATATATATTCCTCTTTGATCCAGAGAGACAACACAATGGGTCAAGAGCATGCTTTGCATGTAGAAAGCCCAGATTTGATCGCTCACATCATGTGGGTCCCCTAAGCAAAGCCAGGAGCTACCCCTGAGCATTGAACCAGGGCACTCCAGCCCTTTAAGCCAGCTTCTTGGCCCCAAGGTAGTTATTCCATATGTTCGCCTGGGAGAGATACAGGGGGAAATGAGAAACCAGACCTGCATCGCTCCCCATCCATCCCCCGGGTTGAGCATGTGGAACAAAAACGAGTACTGCGGGGCTGGAGCGATAGCACAGCGGGTAGGGTGTTTGCCTTGCGCACGGCTGGCCCGGGTTCGATCCCCAGCATCCCGTAGGTCCCCCAAGCACCGCCAGGAGTAATTCCTGAGTGCAGAGCCAGGAGTGACTCCTGAGCATCGCCGGGTGTGACCCAAAAAGAAAAAAACAAAACTGAGTACTGCAAGAAACAAGCAATGAGGGGGCCCACCACAGCTTCCTCTTTGGGGGGCCTTCTGGAGGTAGTAAGGTGGCTGTCCCCAGCTTAGACACACATCTCAGGAGCCAGAGCCATAGTACAGGGGGTAAGGTACATGGGCAGCCTTGCACACTGCCAACCTGGGTTGGATCCTTGGCATCCCATAGGGTCCCCAAAGCCTTCCAGGAGTGATTCTTGAGTGCAGAGCTAGGAGTCAGCCCTGAGTGCTACTGGTATGACCGAAAAACAAAATCAAACAAAGACTACATCTCTGTGATCAAGAGGCCACGAGTTGGATCCCTGGCACCACCTTACAACCCCACATCCTTATTCATCAACCTCCAACCCCCAATTTCCACCCCAAGTCAATGGGATTCCTAGACCTCTGGTTCATTCCAACCAAATGTGCTGCCCAGGACATCTCCACAGTAAAGAGAGAAGGGAAGGGAGCGAAAACAGCCACTTTGCTCTGGGTGGGGACGCAAGAGAAGCACTAGAGCCAAAAACCTGTTGGAGGATTTTCTTTTTTCTTTCGGCTTTTTTCGGTCACACCCGTGATGCTCAGGGGTTACTCCTGGCTCTGCACTCAGGAATCACTCCTGGCGGTGCTTAGGGCACCATATGGAATGCCAGGGATTGAACCTGGATTGTGTGTAAGGCAACCGTCCTCTCCGCTAAACTATCTCGCTGGCCCCTGTTGGGGGATTTTCACTGGCTGATATTGGTTCAGTCTGGTTCAGGCTGAAGCCATAGCACAGCGAGTAGGGCGTTTGCCTTGCAAGCGGCTGACCCGGATTCAATTCCTCCATTCCTCTCGGAGAGCCCGGCAAGCTACCAAGAGTATCCCACCCGCACAGCAGAGCCCGGCAAGCTACCCGTGGCATATTCAATATGCCAAAAACAGTAATAACTAGTCTTGCAATGGAGACCTTACTGGCGCCCACTCAAGCAAATTGATGAACAATGGGAGGACAGTGCTACAGTGCAGATACTGGTTCACGTTCCTGTCTCTGGACCAATCACACTGGTCAGACAGCGCTGTTCTCCGATTGGCTAAGTCAGGTCCTGCAAGTTGAGCAGGGGTTTCCTGGAAGGAAATCTGGATTGTGCAACCCCGAACAAAGGAATAGGGTGCTCAGTAAGAAAAAGTGAATTAGGGGCCGGAGCGATAGTACAGCGGGTAGGGCATTTCCCTTGCACGGCGCCAACCCGGGATCAATCCCTGGCATCCCATATGGTCCCCTGAGCACCACTAGGAGTAATTCCAGAATGCAGAGCCAGGAGGAACCCCTGAGCATCACTGGGTGTGACCCTAGAAGCAAAAGCAAATAAAAAAAAGTGAATTAGACTAAGTATCTGCATAAATTGTCTTCGGGCCCTTTGCCTCCAATTCCCAGAGTTTCCTGGTCATTGGACACCCCTCAAGGCAGGTCCTGGTGTTGAAGACAGACGGGTCACCAGGGAATGTCAACACCTACCAGATCCTGAATCTTCCTGGAGGTAATGAGGCCCCCGCAAGGCGCCAGCCCACAGCCAGTGTACTTGCGAACCTCCCCCAGTACTTGCATCTATATCTGCACCTTCTGTCTAGCCCAGACACCAGGGATTTCCAGACACCAGGTCTCCTGGACTCCTTCTGCAGTTTGTTCTGAGCGTAGGCACTGTTCTACGTACCTGTGCCACACCTCGCCAAGGACGCACAGCACCCTTGGGTTTTATTTCAATTTCTCCCCAGCACCCACCTCTCCATCTCCTGCCCCTCAATGTCTTTGCTTCAGTCACCTCTGTTGCCTGAATACCCAAAATTTGTCCCAGCTTCAGGGCCTTTTCATCTGTTCTTCCAGAAGGAGCCTCTCTCTGTGTAAATAAGGGATTCTGTCTCCATCCTTCAGGCCTCTGTGAAAGTATAACCTTCCTTTGGGCTGGAGTGATAGCACAGCGGTAGGGCGTTTGCCTTGCACGCAGCCAACATGGCCGACCTGAGTTCGATTCCTCCGCCCCTCTCGGAGAGCCCGGCAAGCTACCGAGAGTATCTCGCCTGCACGGCAGAGCCTGGCAAGCCACCCGTGAGGTATTCGATATGCCAAACACAACAAAAGTCTCCAATGGAGACGTTACTGGGCCCGCTCGAGCAAATCGATGAACAACGGGAGGACAGTGACAGTGACAGTGAACCTTCCTTTAAAAAAACATTTATTGGGGCTGGAGCTATAGCACAGCGGGTAGAGCATTTGCCTTGCACGCTGACGACCCGGTTTCGATTCCCGGCATCCCACCACCAGGAGTAATTCCTGAGTACAGAGCCAGAAGTAACCCCTGTGTATCGCCAGGTGTGACCCAAAAAGAAAAATAATTAACATTATTTTTTTTTTATTTTTTGGAGTCACACCTGGTGGTGCTCAGGACTTACTTTTGATTCTGTACTTAGGAATTACTCCTGGCAGTGCTGGCTTTCTGGAGATGGAATCAGGTCAGCCTCATGCAAGGCAAATACCCTACCCACTGTACTCTCGCTCCAGCACCTCATAATCTTCCTTGATCACCACTGCTGAGTCCTGGCCTCTTCCCATCTGTCTGTTTCTTTTTATCTTATTTTTACTTTATTTTACTGAGTCTCCAATGGAGACATTACTGGGCCCGCTCGAGCAAATCGACGATCAACGGGAGGGCCTTTACCTTTAGGGCTGGAGCGATAGCACAGCGGGTAGGGCGTTCGCCTTACAAGCGGCCAACATGGCCGACCCGAGTTCGATTCCTCCGCCCCTCTCGGAGAGCCCGGCAAGCTACCGAGAGTATTCGATATGCCAGACACAGTAACAACAAAGTCTCCAATGGAGACGTTACTGGGCCCGCTCGAGCAAATCGACGATCAACGGGAGGGCCTTTACCTTTACCTTTACTGAGTAATTAATTTTTGGTTTTGGGGCCACACTCGAAGGGATTGAAGCTAGGGTGACCATGTTCAAGGCAAGCACACTTCCTGCTGTACTGTCTCTCCAGCCCCTTATTTTATTATTGTATTTATCTTGTTTGGTTTAATTTTATGGGGGACCACACCCAGCAATGTTCAGGACTTGCTCCTGGCTCTGCACTCAGGAATCACTTGTAGTGATGGTCAGGGAACCATACTGGGATGTTGGGGGACTAAACCCAGATCGGCTGATTGCAAGGCAGACGCCCTAGCCACTGCACTATCTCTCTGACCCCTCCTTTTATAGTGATCAATACAAGACACATGTATCTGTCACCTGTTAGCTCATTTCTTTCATGTCTCTCCAGTGAAAGGTAGGTGGCAGGGTGGTAGTGAATGTGTCTGTCTTTGCAGTTCTGTCTTATCTAGAGATAAGTAAGTGCCCATAAATATTTCTATAGTGGATCAACACTATTTGATAGCCTAAGCAGGATGCAAGCACTAAACCAGGAGAAAAGAGGACTCCAGAGGGTGGGAATTCCCTTCGTCTAACGCTTTTCTGGGAGACTGAAAGACGGGATAAGAGAAACATGAAATAGGAGTTACCACCCCTCAAATTTTCTTCCTTGTCCCTCCTGCCAGGTGTCACTCTGGAATCTTCTAACCTCTGCATGCCAAGCCTGCCCCACCTCCTGGCCTTCCTCTCAGCCAGCAGGTACAGGGCACCTAGGGAAATGATTGCAGGGGTTAAGACCCATGCCAACCTTGGTTTGATTCCTGGTACCCCACCTTCCTCTGAACATCACTGGGTGTAGCCCTGGGGGCCCCCAAGAAACACCAGGGATTGGGGATGGAGCAATAATACAGCAGGTAGGGCGTCTGCCTTGCACGCAGCCGACCCGGGTTCGATTCCCAGCAACCTATATGGTCCCCTGAGCACCACCAGGAGTAATTCTGGCATGAGCCAGGAGTAACCCTTGTGCATTTCTGGGTGTGACCTGTGACCCTCCCCCCAAAAAAAAGATAAAAAAAAGAAAAAAGAAACCCCAGGGATGGCCCAGGTCCTCCCCCCCAACCTCACAGGGCCTCAGACTCTCACAGTGAACCCAGTCGACCAAGAATCACAGGGAGGGGGCGGAGGGATAGCACAGCAGGGAGGGCGCTATCCTTGCAAGTGATGCAGTCTCCAGCACCCTTGGGCCCTGCCAGGGATGATCTTTGAGCTCAGAGCCGAGAGTAACCCCTCAGCACTTCCTGGTGTGGCCTGAGTGGCCCCTGGCCCACTGAAAAAAGGGTTCATTTGCTAAGGTACCCCACTTAAACTGCAAGTCCCCTCTCTCTTTTCTCAGGGATGTTCTGCCTAGGACACTGCTCTTGCCCCCCCACTCTCTAGAGCCTGGAAGCCAACACACAGGTAAGAGAGACGATCGCTCAGGGGGCACAGTTAAGTTACACACCACCAGCGGGGTCTGAGGATGCCACTTGGGGGACTGGAAAAGGGAGCGGGAGAGATGCTAGGACTGGGCGTCTGAGTGTGGGGAAGGCGTGACTCCTGGGCCTCAGGTCCCATGAGCCCTCACTCAGCTCTTTCAGGAGTGAGGATGGGAATGAAGGCTTCTGGTGGCACCCCACAGACAGCAGGGCTGGGCCCTCAGGGATCCAGGACACCTCCCCTTCGCCAGTCCCAGTTCTTCTGCAGAAGGCCGTTGTCCCTCTCCACTCCTCAGAAAGAGGGTTGTCTATGGTGAACAAGCTCTATCTGGAAGCCCACCATGAGGGGTGGGGGGCAGAGCAGACACCCCCGGAGATGCCTCCAGAAACCGCTGAGACTCCAGGTGAGAAGGGCAGGCCATGGGGCTTCTGGGGGGTGTGGACACCACTCGGTGGTCCTGAGCTTCTCCTCACGCGTCTAGCCCCCAGATACCCCACCCCTCATCGCGTCTCCTGGGTGGAAGGTATGCTCAGCCCAGAACTGCACCTTGCTGACCTCGCGCTGCCCTGCCTGGCAGAGGAGAAGGAGGAGGAGGATTTCAAGGAGGAGAGAGGATCCGAGGATGTGCTCACCCGTCACGTCCGGGCTCTGGTCAGAGCTCGGAGCAACTACGTGGCCAGGCAGTTCCGGGGCTTTCGGGCGCGCCTGACCTCAGATGCCATGGGACCCCACAGGCCTGGCGACCCAGCTACAGAACTGCTACAGGATATGCGGCACCTCCTGACCGACCTGCAAGATCACCTGGCCAAGGACCTGGATGTCAGGGCTGTGTTTGGGACCAGGGGGCCTAAGTTCACCCAGAAGGACGAGGACTTTGGTAAGAGGGGCACTGGGAGGGAATTTAGGGTTATTCCATGAACCAAATTCCCATGCACTTGCATTGACTCTCTTTCTCTTTATGTGTATGTTGACAGCCAACTTTTCCCCATTTGTGTGCACACCTTTCCTGGTTTTATTTTTTTTTGGGGGGGGTAGCGCACCTGTCATGCCCAGGGCTACTCCTGTCTCAGTGTTCAGGGTCACTCCCTGGACTCCCTGGGGTGCTAGTGGGACTAGCTGTGGTCATGTTCAGGTTGGGCAATCACTTTTTTTTTTTTTTTTGCTTTTTGGGTCAAACATGGCAATGTTCAGAGGTTCCTCCTGGCTCTGCACTCAGGAATTATTCCTAGCGATGCTCTGGGCACCATATGGGATGCTGGGGATTGAACCCAGGTTGTCTGTGTGCAAAGCAAATGCTCTACCCACTTTACTATTGTTCCAGCCCTGGGTGATCTATTTGGCCCACAGATTTCCCAGATTTCCTATTTCTACTCACACCATTTTTCTTTCTTTTTTTTTTTTTTTTTTTTTGCTTCTTGGGTCATACCCAGCAGTGCTCAGGGTTTCCTCCTGGTTCTGTACTCAGGAATTACTTCTGGCACTACTCGGGGGACCACATGGGATGCCAGGGATCGAACCCAGGTCGACCATGTGCAAGGCGAACACCCTACCCATTGTACTATTGTTCGGGTCCCTCACACCATATTCTACAGCTTTTATTTTTACTACTTTGTTTTAGGCCATACCCCACTGTGCTCAGGGATCACTCCTGGCTCGGTGCTCAGGGAACACTTCTGGTGGGGCTCAGGGGAATAAATGCTAGGGATGATACCCCGGCCATCCACAGGCAAGGCTTGTACTACCTCTCCGGCCCCCATTAGACCTTCCTGTAATCTGCTTGTGCCGTACATGTTATACCTGTGCTCTCCTGCTCCATCTCACCAGGGGTGACAGCCACAGCCCCTCCCCCTCCCCCCCCCCCACGTGTTCCCTAGCCGCTTAGGAGCGGTGGGAACAGGGGCTGCAGAGCAGGAGGACACGGAACGACCTTGCCGCTTGTTCCTCCCCCACGCAGATTCCGCGGTGGAGGAGGCCTTGTGCTGGGCGGTGTTGGCCCCGCTGAAGCCCGCCCTGTGGATGCGACTCCGCACCCTCCGCGCCCCGGAGCTGAGGCACCTGCAGAGGCGACAGATAGCGCTGCGGGCGGTGGTGGGGCCAGAGCGGCAGGGCCTCGCCCCCGCCCTGCGGAGCCGCATCCACACGCGCCTCGCGTACCTCCACGACGCCTGCTCCCCTCGCCGCAAGGTGGCGCTGCTGCTGGAGATCTGTAGGGACATTTACGCAGGCCTGGCTGGCAGCGAGAACCAAGGTAGCGCGTCGGCTGGGACGTGGAGTGGGAGGCGCACGGCCAGGAGGGAGTCCCCGGCACCGCCGGGCGTGGCCCTAAAAAACGAAGAAGTGGAGTGGGGGGCCAGAGAGTCCAGCGGATAGGGCGCTTGCCTTGCACGCAATGCCCCGCACCCCATAAGACAACTCCACCCCCTCCCACCCCAGCCCTCCAGGAGAGATTCCCTGACCACGCCCGGGTGTGACCCCAAACCTGCCAGACAAACAAACCAACAACCAAAGAGCAAAAGTGGAGTGGGGGGCCAAAGAGGTAGTACAGCCAGTAGGCACTTACCTTGCTTGTGGCTGACCCGGGTTTGATCTCCTGCATCCATCCGCTATGGTCTCCTGAGCATATCAGGGGTGATCCCTGAGTATAGAGCCAGGAATAAGCTCTGAGCACCTCCGGGTGAGCCCTCACCCCTCCCCCGGAAATAAAAAAACGCCAAAAAACAACCACACTGAAATATACAAAAAGAAGTGGAGCGACCCCAAAACAAAACAAAACAAACAAAAAAGTGACTTGAGGATGGTGGGGGCAGATGGCAGATAGGAGGTGCCTACTTGTAATGAGAAGAGAGGGGGAAAGATATTTCTGACGTGCTAAACCAACCTTTGGAGGTAAATTTAGCAGCATGGCTAATTTAGCCATTGCTGTCAGTCACCTTCAGACAAATTTTTAAAAGGGTGTGGGGAGGGTGGGAGGGCACTTGCCTTGCACATGAGGAGCAGGGTCCGATCTCTGGCTTCTCGTATGGTCTCCTGATCCCCAAAAGGAATGATCCCTGAGTGCAGAGCCAGGAGTAACCCCTAAGCACAGCAGGGTGACACCCCCTTCCCCAAAAGAGAGGGGAGCATGCTTAGATCAAATAGAATGTGGGATTGGAGCGATAGCACAGTGGATAGAGCGTTTTTCCCTGCATGCGGCTGACCCAGATTCAATTCCCAGCATCCCATATGGTCCCCCGAGCACCACCAGGAGTGATTCCTGAGTGCAGAGCCAGGAGTAACCACTGTGCATCGCCAAGTGTAACCCCCCCCCAAAAAAAAGAAAGCAAATGGAATGTGTCTGCATGCACCCACCCCCTGAGCCTGTCCTTGGCTTCCCTAGAACCAATGGGAGCTGATGCCTTCCTGCCCGCACTGACGGAGGAACTAATCTGGAGTCCCAACATCGGGGAGACACAGTTGGACGTGGAGTTTCTAATGGAGCTCTTGGATCCAGATGAGCTACGGGGAGAGGGTGAGACCCCCACCCCTAATCCAGAGACACCCCCTCTCCACCCCCCCCACCCAGATCCAACTCCAGACCCGCAACTGCTGGGGAACTTTGGCTAATGTCGCCTCATTCCTCTTAGCCGGCTACTACCTGACCACGTGGTTTGGGGCACTGCACCATATTGCCCACTACGAGCCGGAGGGAGCCCGTTCGCCCCAGGGACTCAGCAGTGAGGCCCGCGCCTCCCTACGCCAGTGGCACCGCCGGCGCACCCTGCACAGACACGGCCAGGCTGGAGACCAGGTGACCACTCATCCCTGCTGGGTGGAGGGACCCAGCCCGCTGTCCCCTTGCCTTTCTGAACCAGCCTCTCCTTCTCCTTACAGGACGCGCTGACCTTTGAGGAGCCGTGGGCCATAGAGACAATGCCCAGAGACCAGTGATGACTGGGGCTTTGAGGCCTCTGCTCCTCAAGCAAATTGCAAGGACCACTGGGGCCAGCAAAGACCCTGTGTGGCTTAGGGAGCCCTCCTGTTGGCCTTTGCCCAATAGTTACCGCTCTCTGGGGTGCCCTTCTCAGCTGTCTGCACTGCTGCTTCCTTCCCTCCTTCCCAAAGAGGCTGTCCCAGGCAGCCTGCTGTTCCTAGCTTTACCTTCTCATGCCTGGCAGAATAATCCCATCCCAGGGGCCAGAACAATAGCATAGCAGGTAAGGGTGCATGCCTTGCACGCTGCGACCCTTCTTGATCCCCAGCATCCTATCCTGAGCACTGCCAGGAGTGATTCCTGAGTGCAGAGCCAGGACTAACCCCTGAGTATATCTAGGTGTGGCCAAAAATAGCCCAACCAAAAAATGCCATCAGTTTTCCCCCTTGGCAACCACCCTAGCAACAGACTGGGGAGGGGGCCAGTTTGGGAGAAGTGTTAGAAAGCCAACTTGAACAAAGAGAGGGCACACAAGTGCTACCCATGCCCACGTATTGCCCAGTTGCCCAAGGACATGTTGCTGCATCTCCCCTCTTGAGATGGGTCACGTGTGCTTTTACACTTTCCTGCTTTCATGCTGGGGTGTGTACTGGAATCCCTCCACTCTGGAGAAGCCCACGTTCTCTCCTGAGCATGTATCTTACCTTACCTGCCTCTATTCCCCAATAAACTTGGCCGACCTCACTCTCATTTTTTCATCATTTCCGGTCCTGTGCTCCTGGCAACCACACTTCTTTCTCTTCAGGTGGTTTGGACTCTTCTACAGAACACATAGTAACAGAATCGGATCATTTGCTTCTTTGTGGCTTTTTTGAGGGGAAACTGTAGCGCCCTCCCCCCCAGATGTTTTTCAGGAAACCCTGGGGATGCCCCCAGCAATTCTGGCCAGAGGAGCAATGCAAGGGGCCATGGTATTAGATGGAGGGTGTGTTTGGGGTGGGGGAGGGTTATGGGGGCAAGGTGGGGCAGGGATTACCTAGGTCACCCAGGCTGACTACCAGAGGTTGTTCTGGGGACCACCTGGTGCTGAAGATCTAAAGGCACATTCACACTCTCCCTGCAATCTACTTGTCTCTGGGGGAACCAACTGACTCTTCCTCAGCTCCCCAAGGACCTTCTTCTTCCAAGCCCACCGCTGCTGGGAACACAACAGGATTCTCTTTCTCGGCTGGCTGATGGCCCGTGGGGTACACTCACCCTTAATCACCTGTTGCAAAATGGATTAGTGCCATACAGAGATGTCTCTGGAACCCAACCATTTACAATCTAGAAATTTGCATTTACAGTTGTGGCCACACAAGCTCTCATGATATTCAAAATGAGCTATGGAAAATAAGTTATCTAGCATCTGCCCCTGGCAGGTAGGTTTGAATGGTGGTGGGAAAATTCGAGCAAAACATAATGCCCAAAAGTAGAGAGAGAGTATTGGGGAAATTGTCTGCCATAGAGGCAGGGTGAGGACTGGGATGTGGGGATGGAGGAGATACTTGGGACATCAGTGGTGGAAAATGTGCACTGGAGGAGGGATGAATGTTCCATCATTGTATGGCTGAATCTCTCTCAAACATGAAAGCTTTGTAACTCTATCTCAGAGTGATAAAATAAAATAAAGTAATGTGGAGTTCATGTCCAGTTCAATCAGCTTAATCAATGGCTGAACAAATAACAGTACTCCTGCATTATTAAAAAAAAATTTTTTTTAAATCACCTGTTGCACACTGGTGTTGTGGCCAGTTCCACTGCAGATGCAAATAAATGAACTCAATGAGGTCTGGGATGCATGCAGACCTTTTCCACATCCGCCTTCTCCCATGGAACAGGAGGCGATGGAGTGTGTCATGAGTCTGTGTTTCTTTTAGGAATCAAATTTTGCTTTTTAGGGGGTGGAGCGATAGTTCAGTGGGTAGGACATACAGATGACCTGGGTCTGACTCCAGTCATCCCACTGTGGTCCCCTGAGCAGCGCCAGGAGTAATTTCTGAATGCAGAGGCAGGAGTAACCCCTGAGCACTGGCGAGTGTGGCCCAAAAACAAAAACAAAAAAATGCTGTGTTTTTTGGGGCTGGAGTGATAGCACAGTGGGTAGGGCATTTACTTTGCACATGGCCTACCTGGGTTCAATTCCCAGCATCCCATAAGGTCCCCTGAGAATTGCCAGGAGTAATTCCTGAATGCGTGAGCCAGGAGTAGCCTCTGAGCATCGCCGAGTGTGAACCCAAAAAGAAAAAGTTTTGTGTTTTATTAATTTAAAAATGTTTGATTATTATGTGGTTTTGGAGCCACACCCAGCAACACTCAAGGGTTGCTCCTGGATTTTGCACTCAGGAATTACTCCTGGTGGTGTTTGGAGGACTATATGGGATGTAAGGGATCAAACCAGAGGTCGGCTGCATGCAGGGCAAAAAAACCGTACTCACTGTGCTATCACTCTGGCCTGTTTTTTTATTCTTTCCCTTTGGTCTCTGTTGTGGTTCACCAACCAGGGTGGCACCCTTGTGGTGTTTGCATACGTGCTGCAGCGAAGGTTGTCAAACACTTTTAGTTATGGTTCTGAAAGGGGACATCACAGAATGATGTGCTGCCACTCACACTTGCTTGTGGTGCTGGGAATCCCCCAAACGAGGGCTACCAGGATGACAAGGCAGGAGCTTGGCTACTGAATTTCCTCAGCCCCAACCTCTAAATCATTTCCTATTGCCGTGACACCATTTTTTCATTTCCATGGACAACGTACAGAACTTCCAATTTCTTACCCCCGCACCTGATTTATTTACTTATTTGTTATTTGTTTGTTTGTTTGTTCCTGGACCATATCCTGCCGTGCTCAGGGCTAATTACTGACTCTATGCTCAAAGATCATTCTTGGTAGAGCTCAGGGACCCTATGGGGTACTGGGGATTGAATCCAGGTCGGCTGAATGCAAGGTAAGTGCCCTGCCTGCTATACTATGTTCTTTAGAGGAACAACTAATTCAGTTCTGTGTTCCACTCTTCAGTGTTAGGAGGTCAAACGTAGGTCCTCATGCATAGTCTGTACCACTTACCCTTGCTTCATTAAAACTTTTTTTGTTTTATTTTTGAGCCTTGCCTTGCACGCAGCTTACCTGGCCGACCTGAGTTTGATTCCTCCGCCCCTCTTGGAGAGCACAGCAAGCTACCGAGAATATCTCGCGTGCATGTCAAAACCTGGCAAGCTACCCGGGACATATTCAATATGCCAAACACAGTAACAAGTCTCACAATGTTACTGGGCCTGCTTGAGCAAATCGATGAACAACGGGAGGACAGTGACAGTGACATATTTTTGAGCCACACCCAGCAATGCTCAGGGGTTATTCCTGGTTCTGCACTAGGGACTTATTCCTGTTTGTGCTTAGGGGAACCATATGGGGTGGCCAGGGTAGAACTGCAAGGTCAGCTGCATGCAAGGCAAATGCCTACCTGCTGTACTATCACTCCGGTCCTCCCATTAGTCATCGATTTGCTCGAGCGGGCCCAGTAACATCTCCGTCGTGAGACTTGTTGTTACTGTGTTTGGCATATTGAATACGTCACAGGGAGCTTGCCAGGCTTTGCTGTGCGGGCGAGATACTCTTGGTAGCTTGCCGGGCTCTTCGAGAGGGGTGGAGGAATCGAACTCAGGTCGGCCATATTGGCCGCTTGCAAGGCACACACCTTACCCGCTGTGCTATCGCTCCAGTCCCCTTAAAATTTATTTTTTATTTTTTGGTTTTGGGACAACACCTTTTTTCAGAGCTTACTCCTGGTGTTGTGCTCAAGGATCATTCCTAGTGCTACTTTGAAGACCATATGGATGCCAGAGATCAAACCTAGGTGAGCCTGTACAAGGCAAAAAAGTCCTGCCCTTGCGCCATCTCTTTCTTTGGTCCTTATTGCTACTTTTAAAATTAGATTTTGTATGTAGGAGGTCTGGGTGAACCCCAGAGTACACAGGGAGTGATTCCCAAGCGCTGAACTAGGGATAGCCCCTGAGCATCACCAGGTGTGCCCCCACAAACAAAAACTGTAGGCTAGCATTGGTATGTCCTTTCTCCCTTGATGCAGGGAGCTTAGGTTTATTGGGTTACATCATTTACAGTGCTCCAGAGGCACTCCCATTCCTCTGTGTTTATCCTTAACCTCTCCTCTGTGCTCTGCTTTCTCTAAAATCACCATTATCCCCAAATCGGACCCTGTGACTTGTAAAGTAAAATTCTTCAGAGATCTCTGGATTTGTATTTTGTAAGTGAAATATTGCTCTTCTCTTTTCCTTATGTCCTTTGCATAGTTTACTTTGGAGCAATGTCCTTTTTGTATAGACACAGGAAGACAGTTGATGCTATGCTCGTTGCTTGAGTGTTAATTGACTCCAAATAACACTTACTCCTGGGCATCTGTGATATTTATTCAACTTAAGTCTCAGTTGCCCTTAATTCCTAGCACCCCAAAAGCAGGGTCCCGACAAAGGGACTGGATGGACCCAGGGCAAGCTGTGAGCTACCCTGGCATTGAAATGGGACAGGCCAAGTGCCAAAAAACTTATAAAAAGTTAAGAGGATTGTTGTGGACAAATTCTGTCATGACCCAAAGAGAAGTTACTTGTACAAGGACCCTGATAGAGTTAGGAAGGACTAATCTGACCTGAGGACTGTAGTCTGGGATCTATAGTGAGATGTCCCCAGGAGAGCCACCCTATAAGCTTAATGTATCTCTTACTGTGTCCATACAAAATGACTAGAAAGATTATTAAGAATTAACTAAATCGGGGCTGGAGTGATAGCACAGCAGGTAGGGTGTTTGCCTTGCACGTGGCCTACGGGTTTGATTCCCAGCATCCCATATGGTCCCCTGAGCACCGCCAGGGTGGTTCCTGAGTACAGAGCCAGGAGTAACCCCTGTGCATCTCCAGGTATGACCCAAAAAGAAAAAAAAGATTAAGTAAATCTAAGATGATTATTTATGAATTAAGGAAAGGAGAAGTATGTCCTTAGATTAAAAACATGCCCTTTAGAGCAAGAAATGTGAAGTGGAGCAAGGAAAGCCTCTTTAACAAATTGTGCTGGCAAAACTGGACAGATACATGCAAAAAAATGGGCTCAGATCTCTGCCTAACACCATGTACAAAAGTAAGATCAAAATGGATTAAAGACCTTAACATCAGACCAGAATCCATAAGGTACATTGAAGACAAGGTTGGCAAAACCCTCCACGACATTGAAGCTAACGGTATCTTCAAAGATGACACACCACTGGCCAAGCAAGTGAAAACAAAGATAAACAAATGGGACTATCTTAAACTAAGAAGCTTCTGCACCTCGAAAGAAACAGTGACCCAAATACAAAGACAGAATGGGAAAGGATATTTGCCCAATACCCATCTGACAAGGGGTTGATATCAAGGACATGCAAAGTACTGGTTGAACTCCACAAGAAGAAAACATCCAACCCCATCAAAAAATGGGGTAACGAAATGAACAGAAACTTTCTCAAAGAAGAAATTCGAATGGCAAAAAGGCACATGAGAAAATGCTCTACCTCCTCATTAATCATCAGGGAGATGCAGATCAAAACAGTAATGAGATATCATCTCACACCACAGAGACTGGCCCACATCCAAAAGAACAAAAGCAACTGATGTTGGCGCGGATGTGGTGAGAAAGGGACCCTCCTTCACTGCTGGTGGGAATGCCGACTGGTTCAGCCCTTTTGGAAAACAGTATGGATGAGTCTCAAAAAATTAGAAATTGAGCTCCCATTTGACCCAGCAATACCACTCCTGGGAATATATCCCAGAGAGGCAAAAAAAGTACAGTCGAAATGACATCTGCACTTCTATGTTCATGGCTGCACTGTTCACAATAGCCAAATCTGGAAAAAAACCCGAGTGCCCGAGAACACATGACTGGTTAAAGAAACTTTGGTACTTCTACACAATGGAGTACTATGTAGCTGTTAGAAAAGATGAAGTCATAAAATTTACATACAAGTAGTTCTACATGGAAAGCATCATGCTAAGTGAAATGAGTCAGAAAGAGAGGAACAGACATAGAAAGATTGCATTCATCTGGGGAATATAAAGTAACAAAATAGGAGACACCTAAGAATAGCCGAGATAAGTACCGGGAGGTTCACTCCATGGCTTGGAGGCCAGCCACACATGCTAGGGGAAAAGGCAGCTCAGATAGAGAAAAGAGCACCAAGTAAATGGTGTTGGGAGGATCCTCCCAGGATGGGAGATGCCTGCTGAAAGTAGACTATAGACCGAACATGATTGACACTCAATGCCTCTTTTGCAAACCACAGCACCCAAAAGGAGATAGAGAACAAAAGGGAATATTCCGCCCTGCCACAGAGGCGGGGTGGGATGGGGGTGGGGAGGGATATTGGATCTTTGGTGGTGGAGAATGGGCACTGGTGGAGGGATGGGTACTCGATCATTGTATAATTGAAACCCAAGCACAAAAATTTGTAAGTCTAAAACTGTACCTCATGGTGTTTCACCAATAAAAATTAAAACAAACAAACAAACAAAAAACCAAAAACAAACAAAGAAACAAAAAACATTGCCCTTGAGTGGATCTCCTAGCTGGAGGAGAGCTTTGTCTTAGAAGAGCTTCCCCCCACCCCCAAGAAAGGGCTTTCATATGTTGATTATGCTACCTCAGCTAGGTGTAGTTGCTACCCCAAAGCTTAGAGGTTGGGCTCTAGACTAAGGCTGAGAGAGTGCAGAGAATGGAGCAAGGGGGACTGGAGGAATACGGGAGTGGGTGAGGCTGGAAGGAGGCAGAGGGAGACAAGATTGGAATGAACTGCGGCTGATCACCAACCAGCCTGGTGGCCCTGTTGCCTCCTTCATGCGTCTATTGGTGGCAGCTGCAGGCGGGGATGGGGCAGCAGCTCATGGCCATCTAACGCATGAGGTGGGAGAGAGACCACATCACTCATTGTGTATTTTTTAATACACACACACAAAAAAAACACATAAGACCAATAGCGGGTGCTGGAGCGATAGCACAGCAGGTAGGACGTTTGCCTTGCACGCGGTCAACCTGGGTTTGATTCCCAGCATCCTATGTGGTCCCTGAGCACCACCAGGAGTAATTCCTGAGTGTAGAGCCAGGAGTGACCCCTGTGCATCGCCGGGTTTAACCCAAAAAGAAAAAAGAAAACAAAACAAAACAATAGAACTTAGAAAAAAATAAAGAAAAAGCTTCAGAACATTGCGTTTGGATTATATTGGCAAGAACACCAAAAGCATGGACTATCAAAGCAAAGCTAAATTGGACCCATTTGTAAGGTAAAACTTCTTTGCATCCAAAAACACAATCAAAGACAGATACCCAGAATATTAGAATCCCTTAAACTAAAAGGCAAAACCCCCAGTCTTTTAAAAGAGAGCAAAGGATTTCAACAGAGCTTGTGGGGAGCAAGGCAGACAAAGGACTGAAGGTAAATGTCACTCATCTTGGGAAAGGTGTATCCAAAGCCACCTCAAGCGATGAAACACACACACACACACACACACACACACAAACACACACAAATAGATTAAACACACCCATTGGATAAGCCTGTTCGGCCTATTTATTCTTGATCACCGAGCCCTGAGTCACTGATGAGAATGCTTCCTGGCCTTCTGGCCTTAGACAGTTCACCATGAGACACAGGTGGCCACCTTATCAGCACCTCCTTTCACTGAGTAAGACTCCAGAGAGAAGGGGCCCTGCCCAAACCCGGATTTGGAAGTGGCTTGATTTGGACCCCACCATCCAGCTCCAGAGTCTGGCTTCCAAATTCTCAGGCATATTAACCCCTTCACATGGGAGTGGCCCCAAGTCCAGCCCCAGCTCCCAGGCCTCGTTAAGGTTGACCTCATTCATGGCTCTGTCCTTGGGGCCTATGACAGGACCAGGCATGGAAGAGCATGAGTGCCATAGGTAGCCCAGGTAATGTCTCTGCGGGGGGTGCTGGTGCTTGTCTTACATGCAGCTGACCAATGTTTGATCCCCAGCATCCCTTATGGTCCCCTGAGCACAGACCCAGACAGACCCCTGAATATTGCTGGGTGTGACCCCAAAACCAAAACAAACAAATAAAAAAGTGGAAGGATATGGAGTTGGAGGGATAGTACAGTGGGTAAGGTCCTTGCTTGCCTTGCACACTGCCGGTCTGGGTTCAATACTGGGCACCCCATATGTTCCTCCTATCCCTCAGAAATGGGCTCTGAGCACAAAGCCAGGCATAAGCCCTGAACACTGCCTGCCGTGCCCCAAGCCCCGAAGAAAAGTTAAGGGATGGGGTCCAAAGGCTAGCCCAGGAGGTTAGACACTTCCCTTGCCTGTTGTGGTGGCCTTGACCCTGATTTGAATCCCAAAGAACCCACCCCACCTCACCCTACCAGCACCTCTTGTAGTCCTCTGAGCCTCATCAAGAGTCAAGTCATTTCTGAGCATAGAGTCAGGAATAGCTCCTGAGGGTCCCCTGTCCCCCAAACAGTTTATACTGGTCTACAAGACCAGTTTACTATGTGCGGGGTACTGGCAGAGTGTTGTGGAACTATAGCGTGAAATTGCATTAAGTCCTATTATTAACAATATTGTTAATATCACACACACACTAGCTCTCACACACTTATGGTCTAACTCACATTCATACATACTCATATACCACTCACACGCACTCATACACTCACACGCTCATACTCACACACTCATACATATTCATACACACGTTTTCAGACACATTGACACACATGCTCACACTCACACATTCAAACGCATACATATTCATATACATGCTCTCACACACTCAATCTCACATGCTCACACTCACACACTCAAGCACTCATAAACATACTCACACACGTGTTCACACTCACACAAACACATACATAGTCACACACACCTACATACTCTCACACATGCTCACACATTCATGTAGACTCCCCCCAGGCTCACACATTCTTATACACATACACGTATATATGATAAACACTCGGTCAATAAGATAAATATAAATGAAATGGAAACTAGAAATCCGTTTGACCTAAAACATGTAAAAACTAATGTAGTGCTTTTGAGCTAGTGGGAAATAGGTACTTTAACATCGTAATGCTGGAATCGAAATGATCACAGATGGAATCTTACAAAATGCTGTGTACCAGCTGGTACTTATTTTAGCAACAACAAAAAGATGACTAAAAATCCTATCTGTTTAGGAGATATTACAGTGGAGATTACAAAATGTTTGAGTTGTACAGTGCAGCTAAATCAGTATGGAGAGGGAACTTTATAGCTTCGAAAGCTTCTATTGGGGGGCCAGAGAGATAGTACAGTGAGTAGGGTGTTTGTACTGCACAAAGCTGGCTGGAATAGGCCATGAGCACAGTCAGGAGTGACACACGCGTGTGCGCACGCATGCGCGCACACACACACACACACACACACAAAAGCCAAGCAAAATGGGGGGCAGGGAGATAGTACAGCAGGTAGGGCACATGCCTTGCATGCAGCCCACCTGGGTTCAATCTCCAGCTCCCATAGGGATCTCTGAGGAACACCAGGAGTCATTCCTAACCACAGAGCCAGAAGTAACCCCTGAGCACCGCCAGTGTGGCATCCCCCTCCCAAAACAAAACAAAACAAAACAAAAAGAGTGCTGTCCCCAGCTGCCCAATTTGCTGAAATCAATGGTGCTGTGTCTGACTGAGTTGTGGCAGGGCGCACACATTATAATAATGCTAGTGTTGGAATCAAATAACAAGTGGAGGTGAGTACAAACTACTAAGACAGCTTTGGGAGACCAGCTTGCTAGTGGGCAGCTTGACATGGCTGCAGGCAGGCAGGCAGGAGCTGTCCTCCATGAAGAAGGCTTCAGACCCTGGGTGTGGAGATGCAGAAGGCACCCAGTTAGGCTCAACCCCATGGCCTAACTTTGCCCCCTATTTCAGAGGTGCGTGCTCGGGCACGCCTGTTGATTTGATGGGGCCACGGCCTCTCCTGCCAGGAGTTTATCAGTCCCTGCTGTTTTTGAAACATTGGCTTATCAAAGTCTTTGCAAACCAAACTTTCGGATTGCAATTTGACGGTTTGGGATTGATAAATCACTCTTTTCCCCTTACCTTTGCTCTGTGGGTGCTGCTGTCAATGGGATCCTCCTTTTTTCTTTCTTTTGTTTGGTTTTTTAGGTCACACCTAGTGGTGTTCAGGGCTTAACTCTTGGCTCTGTACTCAGAGATCACTCCTGGCGTGGGGGACCATATGGGGTTCGAGGATGAAACCCAGATCAGTGTGCAGGGCAAGTGCCCACCCATTATACTATATTTCTCTAGCCCTACCCCCCACCCCATCATCTGGGATTATTGAAATGTCAGTGAACATACCACTTCCATTTGTCAGCATTGGGAGATTATCAGGACTTCATAGATTTTCAGGAGATTGATAATAAAATGTTATGGACATTGGGGCTGGAGCGATATACAATGAGTAGGACATTTGCCTTGCATAGTGCTGACCTGGGTTCAATCCCTGGCATCCCATATGGTCCTCTGACTACTGCCCAGAGTAATTCTGAGTGCAGAGTCAGAAGTAACCTCTGAGCATTGCTGGGTGTGACCCCCCCCAAAAAAAAAGCAAGTAAAAGAAAAAAGAAATGTCATAGATTCGGTGAAATGTGCAGAACCTGAGCCAGCACTACTCAGCACTTTGAGGCCTTAATTCTACAGATACACTTGCACACGTGGGAAAGAGTATATCTAGGGTGGGGGGGGGGCAGGACTGGTTAGATGGGGCGGGGGGCGGGTGGGTGGAAATGGCACTTGTCTTGATACAACCATTCAATTCCCAGCACCACCAAGAGTGACCCCATAGATCTGGAAGTGAATCAAATGCCTCCCCCTCCTGGGGGTGGGAAAAGGGCTGGAGAGAACTTACAGTGGGTAGGACTCTTGCTTTACATTGGCTGACTTAAGTTGATCTCCAGTATCATATATGGTTTCCCTAGTCCCACCAGAAGTGATCCCTGAGCACAAAGCCAGGAGTAAGCCCTGAGCACTGCTGGGTATGTTCCCCCCTCCCCCCCCAAAAAAACAATATATCTATAAATAGTAGTCACAAAAGTCTGGGAACGTGGAGATAGGAAAATGAGAGCCTAGGGCTCTCATTTATTGCTAGTGGGCGCAGAGATGTCTCAGGTACGAGAATCATAAGTTGGGGGAGCTGTGGGGCCTCGAGGAGGGCGCTTGCTTTGCATGCGTGATCTCTGGCATCCCCTATGGTTCTTCTTGGAGTCTGCCAGGAGTGGACCCTGATCTCAGAGCCAGGAGTAAGTCTTCAGCATCGCTGGATGTACACCCAAAACAAAAATAAAAGAAGAAAAGAACAGGGGACCAGAGCAATAGTACAGTGGGTGTGGTACCTGCCTTGTAAGTGGCGCAGCTGGGTGCCATGTCCTGCATCCCATACAGTCCCTTGGCACCACCAGGAGTAATTTCTGAGTGCAGAGTAGAAGTGATCCTGAGCACAGGTCAGATGTGGTCCCAAAAGCAGAGCAAAGTTCTTGTGCTTTACATCCCCACCCTGATAAAACTTCTTTTTTTGGGGGGAGGGGTTGGGTTGGGATACACTCATCTGTGCTAAGGGCTAACTCCTGGCTCTGTGCTCAGCAATCACTCCTGAAGGTGTTCAGGGAATCATATAGGGTGCTGGGGATGAAAGCTGGGTGATGCAAAGAAAACACCTTAACCTGCCGTATTATTATTACTCCAGTCCTGCACTGTAGCACTGTCCCATTGTTCATCGACTTGCTCGAGCGGGCGTCAGTAACATCTCCATTCGTCCCTGTCTGCTCGCTCCAGGAACACGAAGTGAGAATTGCTGTTACTGTTTTTGGCATATTGAATACACCACGGGTAGCTTGCCAAGCTTGCTGTGCGGGTGGTATACTCTTGGTAGCTTGCTGGGCTCTAAGAGGGACGGAGGAGTCGAACCGGGGTTGGTCGCATGCAAGGCAAATGCCTTACCCGCTGTGCTATTGCTCCAGTCCACTCTGGTCCTACCTTGATAAAACTTTTTAGAACGAAACAGAAAATAAGACACTTCTTTTGAGACAAATAGGACATGATCTCCAACTTGAGAAATAAAAATGAGAGACTTTTCTAAGATACCCCATGCACCCACCAACTTTCCTGCTTTTCTATCCCATCTCCTTCCATTCCCTTTCCTTCTCTTCCTTTCCTCAATAAAGTTTCTACTGAATTTAGGCAAAAGGAAGAACTAAACAAATAACTAAATAAAATAAAAAAGCAAAGAGCAGAAATATTTTCAGGGAATGTGAAAAATGTTCGGGACTTGCTGGTCTGTATCCAGGATATTTCTGGAAGGTCACATAGGGAATTCAGAGCTGTGCTTATCCCTGGGAGGAAAATGAGAAAAAAAGTCAAGGGACCATATTCACTGCAGACAACTTTATCCTCTCACCTTTAGCACCATGTTCCTGGTTCCTGGTTTACTTAGGGATTTTTTTTTTTCCCTTTTTGGGTCACACCCGGCGATGCACAGGGGTTACTCCTGGCTCTGCACTCAGGAGTTACTCCTGGCGGTGCTCAGGGGACCATAAGGGATGCTAGGAATCAAACCCCGGTCGGCCGCGTGCAAGGCAAATGCTCTACCCCCTGTGCTATCTCTCCAGCCCCAGGTTTTTAATTTTCAAATTTTTTAAGTTTTAAAATGAATTTTTATTAAAATCAGCATGATTTACAAAGTTGTTCATTACAGTTGTTCCAAGCACTTAGTGTTCCAACACCACCAGTGTGACCTTCCCTCCACCAACATTCCCAATTCCCCTCCCAATCCCAATCTGCCCCCTTAGGCATAAAGCAAATATACTATTTATAATGCTTATCCCAACAAAAGTTTATTACTTAAGTTTTTTGTTTGTTTGTTTTGGTGCCACACCTGGTGATGCTCAGGGCTTAGTCCTGGCTCTGTACTCAAGGGTTACTCTGGGGACTGTATGTGGTGCTGGAGATTGAACCCAGGTTGGCCTCATGCAAGGTAAGTGCCCTACTTGCTGTACTATTGCTCCAGCCCCTTACGTTTTTTTCTATAAAAAATTTTGACTGGGGAGGAGGGTGGGAAATAAGGCTCATTGGTAAAGCATTTCTTTTGCTTATTTGAGGCATTGGGTTGGACCCTCAGCAACAAACAATTTTAGTGGGGCCAGGGAGTTACTCAAAGGGCTTCGGCATATACTTTGTGAGGGATATACTTATTTGATCCTCAGTACCACATGGCTTCCTGAGCACCAAAAAGCATCCCCCCCCCCCCCCCGGGGCTGGAGCAATAGCACAGTGGGTAGGGCGTTTGCCTTGCATGCGGCCGACCCGGGTTCGATTCCCAGCATCCCATATGGTCCCCTGAGCACCGCCAGAGGTAATTCCTGAGCGCAGTCAGGAGTAACCCCTGTGCATCACCGGGTGTGACCCAAAAAGCAAAAAAACAAACAAAAAAACAAAAAGCATCCCCCACTCCCCACTTAAAAAAAAACAGAAAAGGGCCTGGAGAGAGTGCAAGGTAAGGCACCCCCATATGGTCCCCTGTTCCCCACCAGGAGTAATCCTTGAGCCCAGAGCCAGGAGTAAATCCTGAGAACTGTTAGGTTTGGCCTCCAAACCAAGGAAACAAACTCTAAATAAAACAATGTAGCCTTAAAAAATTATGTTGGGACCAGAGAGATAAAGAACATAGTAAGTAGGGTGTTTTGCCTTGCATGTGTTCGACCTGGGTTCCATCTCTGGCATCCTATATGGTCCCTCAGCACCACCAGGAGTGATTCCTGCCTGCAGAGGCAGGAGTAACCCCTGAGCATCAACAGCTGTGACCCTAAAACAAACATAAAAGATAGTAGGGTCCAGGGAACTGCTCAAAGGGCTGGGGCACATGCTCTCCATGCGGGGTGCCTAAGTTTGATCCCCAGCACTGCAGGGTCTCTTGAGCACACCAGGTGTGACCCTGAGCACCGTATTGGGAGGCCTCCAGCACTGCTGGGTGTGACCTCAAACCAACCAAATAATGATACTGGGGGGCCAGGAGAGGGTTCAATGATGTTTAAAGTCCCTGCCGGCAAGCAGGACGCCGAGAGTTTAATCCCTGACCACATGTGCCAAGCATGACCCTGAGGTTCTGCCATCTGCCATCCCTGGCACTGCCAATGATGTTCAGCTGCACTGTGGCCAGCAGTGTGAGCACTGCAACCTGAGGCACAGTTCCTGGGGCATATCTTTACTACCTCCACACTTCATTCTCTTCACAACAGTTGTCACCATGCTGTCAAATGGCTTACTTCCCTTGAAGGGTGTCCAGTTCTTTATCTAGAACCCCTTGGAAGGAAGAGGATCTTCATTTTCCCTTCCATATTTTTCTGGGGGAAGGGGACATACCCAGTGATACTCAGAGATTCAGAGGCTACTCCTGGCTCTGCACTGAGGAACTATTCCTGGCTGTGCTTAGGGGTCCAACTGAGAAGGGGAATCTGAGGGAAGGGCTCTGGGGATGCAGCTCCTAGGAGAGTCACAAATCACAAATCATCCTGTTAGTCGTCCATTGCCTCGAGCAGGTCCCAGTAACGTCTCCTTCATCCTAGCCCTGGGATTATATTCAAGGCTCTTTAGGAGAATGAGACCCATCATTGTTACTGGTATTTGGCATATTGGGTATGCCACAGGGAGTTTGCCAGACTCTGCCGTGTGGGCAGGCTACATTCGATTAGGAGAGTATTTGCCTTGTAAATGTGAGGCTCTGGGTTCCACTTCCCGCACTAGCAAAAACAGAACAAAAAGCAATGGGGGGGTGGGCAGCCCAAACAGATAGTGAGCAGTGTAGAAAGTCAATCAAATATCAAATATGATCTAGAGATATGCCTTCCATTGTATGGTTTTGGTTTAGGGACCACACCCAGCTGTGCTCCAGAGATGGGCAGTGGGTCATGGAGGAGAGTGCGTTCCCAAGCTGCTTTTTTGGGGAAGGCCACACCTGGTGGTGCTCAAGGATTACTAGGAATTACTCATGGTGGGGCCAGGGAACTCATCCTGGTTTGCTGTGTGCAAGGCAAGAGCCTGACCTGCTGTCATGTCTTGGTTTCGCTTGTCCCCGCCTTTTTTTTTAAACCACACCCAGTGTTTTGGGCTTGTTCCTGGCCCAGCGCTCAGGGATCACTCCTGGTGGTGCCTGGAGGACCATATAGGGTGCTGGGGGCAAAACACGCTACCCGCTGTACTATCTGTCCAGTCCCTCTGCTCCCATCTTAAGGGTGTCACTTGCTCTTTGCGAGGCTGCCAAGCTGGGAACTTTGCACCTGCTTTGTGCCGCTCTGGATCTCATTAGTACTTATTTGTGAAAGGCGGCCGTGCCTTGGCCAGACCTTCTAGCATTTCTCCAGACAACCCGGAGACAGGTGGTACTCCCCCTCCTCCCCACCCACCAGCTCAAGGGATGAGAAAACAGGTGCAGACGGGCCAAACCAGTCCTCCACCCAGCCCCATGCAAGTAAGAGACAGTCCTGAGCAGAGAGCGCAGAGCAGAGAGCTGAAATCTGGCAGCGCCCAGACGCAGCCGGCTCCGGGCAGTGGTCCTATAGCTTTGGTGGCACACAGAGCCTGTCCTGCCACTTCCAAGCTGCGGCACCCTGCGTTTCTGTCGCTTGGGTCCTCTGTGCCCTCTGCTCAGCGTGCACCTTAACGTTCACCCCAACCGGCGTTTGTCTGCCCTGCCGAAAAGAGGGATGATCCCCAAACAAGGGCGCGACTTTGCATTAGGGGAAGCACGGAGACAGACAGTGGCCAGGGTCTGGGTGCTTGGGGCAGAGGGACGCCGGGGCCCCAAGACAGCAACTCTTCGACCTTCCCATTCCCGTCTCGGGTTCTTTCGTTCATCCGCTGTCCACACCCCTGCCTAGCCCGCCGCACCCCCCTCCATTTTTTTCCACCCCAGGCTGAAAAGAGGTCGTGGTCCCTTTAAGGCCCGCCCCTCCCTCCCCCAAAACTTCCCAGACTCTGCTCTTTCCCATCCCGGACGGCCGGCCAGGCTCGCCGCCGAGCTGGTAGGGGCCGGGGGCCCGGGGTCGGGGCCGGGGGCGCAGGGCGGGACGGGGGGCAGGCGCCGCCCGCGGGCCTCGCCCGCCACTCGCGCCAAGGGGGCGGGGGAGGGGCGGCGGCCGGCGGCGCGGGGGCCGCGGAGGACGCGGCGCCGGGTCGCCCGTCGTGGACGCGCGCGGCCGGGCCGGCGGCCGGGAACGCGTCGCGTCGGGGACGGTTTGGCGCCGCGTTCCGTCGGCGCGCGCCGGCGCGAGGGGCGCCCGGGCCGGGCGCGGGGGCGGGGCGGGGAGGGGCCCCCGGCCCGGGGAGGGGCCCCCGGCCCGCCCCTCCCCCCACCGCATTCCTCTGACGTCGGCACCTCGCGACCCCGCCCTGGCCGCGGGTCACGTGGTATGGCCGCGCCGCCCCCACTCCGCGCTCTGCTTGCCTGGGGGGGGCGGGGAGGGCTGATCGAGATCGCTGCCAGTTCACCCCAACTTTTACTTGCCCGGACCCCACCGAGTCCCCCTCCCCCGTTTTGCTGACGTTGATCCCCCCTTTCCAAACTTCGCTTTCGTGGGGACCTCTTCCGTGGAGCCCCGTTTTACGCGGTGGGAGGGTGCCGGAGCAACTTTAGGGGCCTCCCCCCGCTTTTCCCATGACTCTAGCCTGACTTTCTAAGCGTCTTGCTACGGGTTAGCGACTTAGTGCCCTTTGTGAGGGATACTGGGTCAGCCCCCGGCACACCCCCGAAACCGGCTGTTGGGTGTCGGGGACAGGGAAGGACCAGGGGGTTCTCTGCTGGGCGCGCCATTCCCTCCCTTCTCCACCCCCTACCGCAATACACACACTCTCTAGAGGCAGGCAGGCGACCCACCGGCGCTTGACAGCCCCACTGACTCCCTCGTGGTGCGCACTTGGCAGTGCCCCGTGCAGGGTCTTCCTGGGTAGGCCAACCTAGCCAAGACGGGCTGGAGCCACCGCTCCTTCGCCCACCAGCATTTCCGTGCTAAATATAGAAAAACCCAGAGTGGTCAGGGCGACCGCGTGGAAACAGTTGGCATGAATGACCAAGGGAGGGGGAGGGTAAACTGGGCTCTTAAGAACAAGAAGGTTTTAAAAAAAATTGAACTGAGACTACCGCACCAGAGGACTACTGCCTAACTCAGGTTGCAGGGGTAAAAGGGAGAACGTGTCTTAGGTGAAAGGTCCTGTTTACGCACAGATCGAGGGGTCCGGGAAAGATCCTTTCCTTTTTGGAGGGGGGATGGGCACATTCAGCTGTGTTTAGGGCTTACTGCTGGCTTTGCACTCAGGGATCGCTCCTGGAAGGCTGGGGGGAGCATGTAGGGTGCCAGGTATTGAACCTGTGTTGGCTGCCTGCACGATGAAGAGTTATAGTGGAAGTGGTGAAATGGAACCAGCACACGAAGTGAAAGCAAAAGGAAAGGGAAAGTGTGTGTTGAAGTCCTCCAGCTTGTTGAAGGTAAAGACTAACAGTAATGGGAGCCAGAGCTCACTAGTAACTGATACTGCGCGGAGATGTCTCTGGCGCTCAGCGGTTAACTCAAATAGTTACTCTAGGCCTCTCCTTTCGAGGGTCGTCCCCTCTCATCCAGCGTTGGCCGAAAACAAATTCGCGCATGCGTTCTCTCCTCCCATCGCTCGTGGACTGCGTCTAAGAGCGTCTAGCCGCTTGGGGTGGGCTCACTATTTTCACCCAATCAGCTACCTTCAATAGTCTACCATCTGGGGTGCGAGTCTTTCCACTCTCCATTGACTAATAGGGTCGGGACGCGGAAGACGGGCACCTCCAGTTAGCTAATGGAGAGAGGCAAGGGGGTGGTGCTTTTTCCATCTTCTTTCAGAGTGGCGCGGGAAGAGAGTAGTTTTCATTGGTCGTCCAACGGCTTAGCTTTGAGGGATTGGCGGTGAAGCCAATGAAAAGTAGGAAGGAGGCGGAGCTTTCTGGAGATTCTCTGTCGTCGCTCCTATCAGGTGTTTGTAGGGAGGCCAGGCAGCACCAGAAATTCCACCTATCAGATTGGAGTTTATTTTAAGGCGGCGGGGTCAGCGGAACGACTGGCAGAGGCCGCTCACCTATTAGAAGTGCCCGAGACAAATAAGGGCGGGCTTTTCTGCAGAATGGCGTGGGTTGCATCCAATGGGTGCGTGAGGCGTGCAGAGGCCTCCCCTCCCCCCGCGGCGGGACCAGTGGCTCCCCCTATCGGGTGGGGGCGGTGGGTGACGGGCGTGTCCCTCCCCCAATGAGAGGCGGGGGGAGGCGGGTTCTGCGCCGCCATGTCGCGGAGGCTGCTGCCCCGGGCGGAGAAGCGGCGTCGGCGGCTGGAGCAGAGGCAGCAGCCGGACGAGCAGCGGAGGCGGTCGGGAGCGATGGTGAAGATGGCGGCGGCGGGCGGCGGAGGCGGCGGTGGCCGCTACTACGGCGGCGGCAGTGAGGGCGGCCGAGCCCCTAAGCGGCTCAAGACTGACAACGCCGGCGACCAGCACGGAGGCGGTGGCGGCGGCGGTGGAGGAGCCGGGGCGGCGGGCGGCGGAGGCGGGGTGAGGCCAAGGGCCGTAGGCTCTGGGAAGGGTCACGAAATGAGGGAAAATTTCTCACTTTCGGGGGTATTTTTTTTGGGGGGGAAGAGGGGTTGGAGAGCTCTGCGCACGCGCTCGATCCCTCGCGCCGTTGATGGCGTGGGGGAGGGGCAAGGCGTTGGGCAAACGGCGGGGTTTGCTCGAGGACAAGCGTGTGCGCGTGCGCGCTGCCCCGGACGGGCTGTGGGGGGCGGAGGAAGCCCGCGGCGCCAGGGGCACATTGCGCAGGCGCCGCGGACTGGCCTGTGGGGGGCCGGGCACGAGGCCCGGCCGTTTTTTTTTTTTTCTTTCCTTCAGTTTCCTCTCGGTTCCCTCGCGCAGGCGCACTCCTCCCTCCCGGGCCTCGTGGGCGGCTGGTGTGGGGGCGGGGGGCTGGGCGAGCGGGAAGAGGGGCCGGCTGAGGCGGGCGGCATTCTGTGGGATTCCTCCGGAATCTCGACACGGCCGGCCTTCTCGAGCGCACAGTTGCTTGCTACCAACACGTCTCGGCTCCATTTTTGTGGGCCTTGGGGACCCGGAGCGGAGGCGTCCGGCGTGGGGGCGGGGGGGGTGGGGGTTGGGGCGTGCTAAGCGTTTGGAAGTTGGGCCAAGCGTTGGCGCCCTTGCACACTCGCGGCGTGGCCGGGGGCGGTGGGTTTGGCCAGCCCGGGTGTCCCCGAGGGGAGGGCGCGTGACGAGGAGTCCCGGCCTCTTCGGTCTCGGGCGTGGCCGTTTTGCAGCGTGGGGGGAATGGGGGGAGGGGCAGGGATAGTGCCCCTCCGTGGGTGTTGTCGGCGAGCACTGCTTTCCCCCGGGCCTCGTGGCACAGACTTGAAAGGTATTCATTAGGCGCCCACGACTCCCGTGGGCGAGAGGGCGTCGTCGGGATTCCTGGTATAGAGATGCAGTTATTCATTGAGCGGGCGAGAGGGGGCAGGGATGTGGACGTTGGACAGCCAGGAGCCACCTCACGAGAGCGCCCGCTGGGGGGGGGGTTGTCTGTGGTTTACCCCCCGCAAGTGGGAGTCCAGGCCTCCCCTGCCCCGGCATGTGGGCTGCTTGGGCGCTCCCACGCTGGAGGATGGGCTAAGCCCGGGAGTGGGGAGAAGAGGTAACTGGTGGTTTGGAGGTTTAGTGGTTTGCGTTATTGGAATTGCTTATTTTTACTGAGGTACCGTCTACAATTTTCCTTGGTCTGTCTAGGACATTATTTTTAATGCATTTTTGGATTTTTTTTTTTTTGGGACCACACCCAGCAAGCTCAGGGGTTTCTCCTCTCAAAGCTCAGGAATTACTACTGGCGGTGCTCAGGGGGACCCTGTGGGATGCGGGGGAGTGAACATAGGCCCACGCGTGCAATGCAGATAACCTACTCGCTGTGCTATTATCTGGCCAGGGCGTTAATTTTTTAAGCCACTGTTGATGGAAGGTGGTTACAGACAGTGGTCTAGCCTGACCTGCTGCTCTGGTGCCTGGGTACGTTCTTTATGGATGGGACCTGAAGATGAGTGGTGGCAACAGAAACACTTGCAGGGCCTGAGAGATAGTAAAACTGGTAAGGCCCTTGTCTTGCATCACCCTTGAGCATCTCTGGGTGTGGCCCCAAAAGCCGGGAAAAAAAAACCGAAACAAACCAACCCAAAATTCTACTAAATAAACCATAGAAAGAAACAAACCAACCCAAAATTCTACTAAATAAACCAGTAATGCTACATTAGGGAGTAAGCGGTGCGCCTGCGGTGGAAGCACAGGGCAGTTTCTCATCAGTCAGGCTCGGTGGGGAAGGGGGACAGACAGTTGCTGCCATCCTGCTCTTGCCTGGCTGTTTTCCAAATTCCTGAAGTCAGTCCTGAGGTGAGAGGGACCCTTGTCAGTTCTGTCCTGCCACATATAGAAACTCTAGGGTGCCATGCCTGTCTGCCGTGCCAGTAGCACAGGCCTTTGGGCTGCAGGCTTCTCCAGCAGAGTGTAAAGTCTTGTTTCCTTCCTCAGGAGAACTACGATGACCCACACAAAACCCCTGCTTCCCCAGTCGTCCACATCAGGGGCCTGATTGATGGTGTGGTGGAAGCTGACTTGGTGGAGGCCTTGCAGGAATTTGGACCCATCAGGTACAGCTTGAGGCCTGGTTGGGTTATGTGGGAAGGCCAACTCCTTGTTGACATGTGTGGAAGCGACTGGGTGGGGGAGCCCTATGCCCAGGTCCTGGGGTTTCCTCTTGGGATTGACCCTTATGTTCAGGGTCAGGTTCATAAGTACTCAGTCCTTATTTGCTACTTTGTTGGGTCTTTGGTAGCGATTAGCAAATAGGTGCTCTAAAGCCTTGCTTGTTCCTCCAGTCCCCGCTGTCCACTCCTCCGGAGTCCTCCCACACAGCTGCCTAATCTGCATGGTGTGCTCCTATAGTGCTTGTGTTTTGGGGGTGGGTTAGCTGAGAAATGGGGTTGCTAGAGCTCTGCTGCTTGCTTGCTGTACCCCAAGGGGCATTGTGATTAGGGAAGCACAGCAGAATACAGAGCCACTCCTGCAGAAGTCCCTCCCGACTGCATCCTCCTAAATGGATCTATTTTCCCTGACAGCTATGTTGTAGTGATGCCTAAAAAGAGACAAGCTTTGGTGGAGTTTGAAGACGTATTGGGGGCTTGCAACGCTGTGAACTACGCAGCTGACAACCAAATCTACATTGCTGGCCACCCAGCATTTGTAAACTACTCGACCAGCCAGAAGATCTCTCGCCCTGGGGACTCGGATGATTCCAGGAGTGTCAACAGTGTGCTTCTCTTTACCATCTTGAACCCCATATATTCCATTACTACGGTGCGTGCTGGCCGTTCCTTTTGAGGCTTCTTGATGAGAATGCTCTCTTCCCATTCCCCTTCCCCTTCCCCAGCCAGGCTGGACTGACCAGCAATCGCTTTGTCTACATGTTGCCCACCTTTGCTTTCACAGGATGTTCTGTACACTATCTGTAACCCTTGTGGTCCTGTTCAGAGAATTGTCATTTTCCGGAAGAATGGAGTCCAGGCCATGGTGGAATATCCTTTGCTGGGAGACTTCCTTTGGAGGACGCACGGGACTTCACTGTAGTGGTCACCAGGGTTTGTTTTTTAGTGGATCGCCACCATTCATGCTCATAGTTGTGGCACACAAGTTATAGTTGTGTCAGTGTTACTGTGGTACTTTTTTGTTTGTTTTTGTATATTTCAGCTACATGTGATGATGCTCAGTGGTTACTCTTGGCTCTGCACTCAGGAATCACTTTTGGTGGTACTTGGGGATTGAACCAGGGCCGGCTGCATGCAAGGCCAGTGCCCCATGCACTGTGCTATTGTCTAGCCCGACTATGACATGCAAGTTTTGGGGGTTGTGCCCTTTTTTGTGATGTTTACCCATCTTGGCTGCAGTGTGATTGGTAATCATAACAGTGGAGAAAGACTTGGAAAACAGGTGCTCTAAAGCCTTGCTTTGTTCACCCAGTCCCATCTGTCCACTCTTCCTATTTAGAACATATGGGGGACTGGAGAGAGGACAGTAGGTAATGCATCTGCTTTGCACATGATTGGCGTCCCATATGGTCCTTTGGGCCCTCCAGGAGTAAGTCTTAAGTGTGATGACCCCTTCACCCAATACCTGTACTGATGTCCTGTGCCAGGCACCCTCCCTGACCTGCTCTCTGTAAACAGGTGAGTGGGCTGTGAAGGAAAGAGCCATGCTATGAAGTATAGGAAAAAGGAATTTATTGGGGTGCTCAATTATTAGGGAGGTCCTGGAGGCCAACTCTGCAGTGCTGGAGTCTACCTGGGCCAGTTGGGTGCAGATGATACTGGGGGCCTCCCAGGTTACACATGGTGATGTTTTGGGACTGGAGGACTGGGGATCAAGTTACGTGCGGTCAAGTGCAATCCCTGTCCTGTTCTTCCCCTGAGAAAAGAAAGTTAAAGGACACTGCATGGGGGGCTGGAGCGATAGTACAGCGGGTAGGGCGTTTGTCTTGGCACGCGGTTGACCTGGGTTTGATTCCCAGCATCCCATATGGTCCTCCAACCACCGCCAGGAGTAATTCCTGAGTGCGGAGTCAGGAGTAACCCCTGAGCATCGCCGCGTGTGACCCAAAAAGCAAAAAAAAAATAGACACTGCAGGGGCAGGGGGATACGTGATGACCAGGCTCTGCTCGGACTAGTCTGGTGGACTGGAGCTTGGTGTTGGAGCAAGCAGATGAGCTGGGGATGGAGAGTAGCGGACCTGGAGGGGTGGGCTCACAGGGAGTTTAATGGGGAGCAAATCTTGGGTCAGAGAGCAGAACCTGATCTAACGCCTAGATTCAGCAGGAGGCATGGCCCATGGGAACAGTGGAGCAGGTCCTTGCTCCCTCTGGCTGATGGGATGCAGATCATGCAGTACCTGGTGATGCTCTGGAGTTAGTCCTGAATCTCAGGGATCCCAGGGATCCATTTTGAGTTGGTGGCATGCAAGGCAAGCACCCTCCCTGCTGTACTGTATCTCCAGCTCCTCCCTCATGCAGAACTCTTGATAGCTTGCCCTCAGCCTGGCAACTGTGGGTACAGAGCTACCCCGAAGCCTGTGTTGCTGTGCAGCCTCTATGCAGTCCTGTTTGCATCCATCTGGAACTCCTGGAAGTGATCCCATTGTGGGTCTTTTTTCCTTAATGTTCCTCACATTTGACTCCGTGCAGAGTGCCCAGCGGGCCAAAGCCTCACTTAATGGGGCTGACATCTACTCGGGCTGTTGTACTCTGAAGATCGAATATGCGAAGGTAGGTCTGGAAGTGACCGCCCTGCCCTTGGTAGCCCCCAGGTGAGATGAAACCTGGCTGATCTTGGACTTTGTCATCCCTACAGCCCACACGCTTGAATGTGTTCAAGAATGATCAGGATACTTGGGACTACACTAACCCCAACCTCAGTGGACAAGGTAATCCCGATGGTCACTTTGTTCTAAACACACCCGCCTTGCCTTCACTAGTGCACTCCATAGACGCGGCACAGGGTTATGTAATGCCATTGGGCTCCCTGTGGACACCTGGAGGCAGCTCTTGGAGAGACTCCAGGGGGAGACTGTGAAGGAGGAGCCTCTAGGTTACTGCTGTTTGGGGTCCTTTGACCTGACTGAGGGTACAGAATACATGTCAGGCTCGGCTGGGTCCAGAACAGCAGAGCTCCACTGAGACAGGCTGTGGCAGTGGCTTTAGAAGCCAGGCGCAGCCCCCATACGGGTTTGGCTGCATCCTGCTTCCCTTGGAGGAGTGTGCTTAGGGTCGCTGCCTCCCTGTGCTCACTGGACCAGGAACGGTTCTCTTCTCGCCACCCTCTCCTTGTGGGGAGGTAAAGAGGGTTCCGGGGCCCTTGCCAGCGTAGCATCTTTTGAGCAAGTTGACCCAGACTCTGGGTTTGATCCTGTACAGGGGAGATACCTGCGTGGAGCAGGGCGGACAAGCCTCCCTTCGCTGGTAGAGGGCACTGGACATCTCTTCAGGGGCCCCAAATGGACAGCCCTCTTCTTACCTCGCAAGAATGGGTGCCTTGCATAGGAGGGAGAGGTGGAGGATTTGCCTTTGACAAAGAGCGGCACCCCGTTGGCAAGACCGTCCAGCTCTGTCTGGGTCTGATCCGTCGGACTAGGCCATGGGCTGTGGGAGGAGACTGGTATGTGGGGGGGGCCAGAGGCTCCCCTATACCTAGACAGGCCTGTCTCACTTGTGTATCAGGGAGGCAGTAGGTGGGTGGACTAGACTCCCCTGAACTGTCACAGTGGGCACTGCGGTCCTGGCCACCCCCTCGAGCTCAGAGGCAAATTGGTGACCAAGTGAATGTACCCGAGTGAGCAATGGCATTACATGACTGCTAACAGAAACATGGCAACCAACCATTTCTTCTCCAAGGAACATAAATAGAAGATGTGCAGAGCGGCAGGGGCTAGTGGCAGGGGCTGGCTGTGCATTGGTTTTGATGCCTCTCAGCTTGCTCCGCCTCAAGGCTGGGGGGTCCAAAAAAAAACAATAAAAACAAAAACGAGAGCCTGATGAGGTAACCTGGAGTGAGGGCGGTGCTTCACCACCCCCTCAGGGACCTGACTTCAGCGGCTCTGCCTCTGCACATTGCTCACCAACACACAGGGTAGGACCCACTAGCTCTCCTGGAGAACAGAACAGAACATGCAGCCTCCACCACGTCCCCAGAAACAGCCGCAGACTTGAGCTCACTACATCAAGAACACCACACCGCGCTCCAAGGAACAGCTCCAAGCACAGAGACAGAGGCAGACAGAGACAAAGAGAAAGAGACGCACCATGGCAGCAGACACTGCTTTTTAACTAAACATTAAAGAAAGGCCAAAATCCAAGCAAACTCGAGCCCGAGAATGTACACAGAAGTAGGAAACACAGAGAACAGAGCTCTCGCAGCAGCCAGCCAGCGGCGCTCTTTTCGGAGAACGTTTCATAGACTGAAGTAGAGCCCATGGGCCTCCAAGACAATAGGATCCTCTCTCCACTCCTCGCCATATGGGTTTTGGTTTTTTAAGTCCTTTTATTTTGGGGGGGCCTTTTTTTTCTGTTGTGATTTTTATTTTTTCTGCAGTCATCGGCTGCCAACATAATCTGCACCAACTGGAGATCAGAAACCAAAAAAACTCAAACCACAACAACAGCAACAACAACAAATAAAAAAAAACCAAAACAGACCTAAAACCAGACAGCCAAACAACTCAGAGGTACACAGTTACCTGCTGGTGGGTAACCGGGCGTGCTCCCAAGGCCAAAAGTGCGGGCATAGTGGGGCCACTGGCACACTCCCTCAGCAGGAGACACGCACACGGAGCGCTACACAGCCAGAAGCACCGCACCCCACCGCACTGCAGCACACAATGTGAGGAGTGACAACACGGAGGGACACTACCCACTCCACACACCTTTATTTTCCACTCTCTGATATCTTCTGAGGACAGAACATCTGTGAGCCTTTTTTGATTTAATGAAAACAATTGACTTTAAACAAAAAGCAATTCTTAAAAAAAATTGTAGCGGATGTGTGCCGTAACTTGTATTTATGACTGTAAAACCATGTGATGCAGGGCTGCAGTGTATGTTTGATGGGACGCCATCTTTCAGAACTGTGCTAACTCACTGTTGAAGCGTCCAATGGTAAGAGAAATACAGATTTGTTTTTTGTGAAAAATGGACATTGTACTCTGTACTTCTGCTGTAAGTAGCCTTTTTCATCTTTGTAATGACTGATTGTTGACCACAAAATCCGGGCCGGTGGCAGGGAAGGGCAGCGGTCTGGAGCCCTGGGATTTGGAGTCAGCCGGACCTGGGTTCAAATCCTGGCCCAGCCACTCCCTTGCTTTGCGACCTTGGGCCGCGATATCTCTTAATTGACAGTTTATTGCTCAGTTTCCTTACCTGTAAACCGGGTCGAACCTACCTCATAGGGTTGTTGTGAGGAATTGAAGAAACCGCGTTGTCTGGACTGTAAAGCGCTTAGCAGTGTCTGCACTCAAGCGCTCGCTAACTGCAGTGGGGTTGGGTCTGCGCCATTGTCCGGGTCTGAGAATGTTGATGCTTTGTACATGACTGCTTGTTTGAACTGATTCTCATGTTCCCTGCTCACCCTTTTCTGCACACAGTGGGGGGTGGTGGAAGGGGGTGGATGTGGGGGGCTGTGGGGGGCTGTTGGGACTGAGCTTTACTAAGAATAGGCCTAGAGAGTGGGGCTAAGAACTCACGAGAGATTGTACCTGGGGCAGGTGTAATATTTGGGCCAGCTTGACCCTCAGGTCCGTTTTGTGCTGGTGACCTTCCCTTCAGGGGAGACTTGTGGAGAGCAGTCCTCCCCTCAGATCTCGGCTGCTGCGGGAGTTGTCATGCTTCAAGTGCCCAAGTGCCCTGCTTCCTGCAGGGCCAGCATAGCCAGGAGCCCAGAGCCTGGCTACTGCCTTTTGAAAGAAAACAGACTATAGAAAACGGTGCCCTTGGTGTATGGAAGAGGGCTCTATCTGTGAGGGGTGGGCTTCATGCCCTCTGCCCCCTGGGGTCATCATACTCTTTAAGAGATCCAGCATGGGGGCGGGGGAAGGGCTCAGAGGGGCTGAGGGAGTGAGAGTAGCCTCAGGTCAGGAGGGAGACACCGCTCTTTGTAAAGTAGGCTCTGACAGTCTTTTCTGTCTACAGGTGACCCTGGCAGCAACCCTAACAAACGCCAGAGACAGCCCCCTCTCCTGGGAGATCACCCCGCAGAATATGGTGAGGGCAGGGGGTTCCCCTCCGTGGACTCCCGTGGCTCATGTGCCCCTGCCCGCCGTCCGCCGCGCAAATTCTCACCCGTCCTCCCTCTCTTTCCTTCCCACCCCCCAGGAGGGCCCCACGGTGGGTACCACAGCCATTACCATGATGAGGGCTACGGGCCCCCCCCACCTCACTACGAAGGGCGAAGGATGGGCCCACCCGTGGGGGGTCACCGTCGGGGCCCAAGTCGCTACGGCCCCCAGTATGGGCACCCCCCACCCCCTCCCCCACCACCCGAGTATGGCCCTCACGCCGACAGCCCTGTGCTCATGGTCTATGGCTTGGATCAGTCTAAGATGAACTGTGATCGAGTCTTCAATGTCTTCTGCCTGTACGGCAATGTGGAGAAGGTGAGCTGCTGGCATGCGCCATTTCTGGGAGACCGGGGGCCCATGGCTGGGTTGCCTGCTAAAGCAGTGACTAGTCCCCATCAGATTGTGGGGTGCTACTTGTATGTGGATGTTAGAAGGCTTTTGAAATCTAGTATTAGAAAAAAAGAGCACTTTATTGTCTAAGTCAAATAGTAGTTCTTGTTTTGTGGTTCTGGGCCACAGTCAGGGGTGCCCGGGGATTACTCCTGACTCTTTACTCAGGGATACTTCCTGGTGGGCTTGGGACCATATGGAATCCTGGGGACTGAGCCCAGGTCTGCTGTGTGCAAGGCAGAAGTGCCCTACCTACTGTATTATCCATCCCGCCTCTTTGGCTTTACTTTTGTATATTATGATTTTTTAAGTCCTTATCGTTATGATAAGGCTTTTCATGGGAAATTTAAGGAGTGTGATAACACTGGGCCTTTGTGCATTTAGTGGTGGCTCTGTTGACGAGTCGATGCTGACTAACACTGACCAAGGGATTTCATGCTTTCAAGCCCATTAGGGTCATGGCTTTTTTGAGTTTGCAGCCCCCCAGCCAGGTCCTTGGTTATGGTGCCACTCCTTGCCGGGAAGTGTTCCTACAGGAGCAGGCGTGGGGAAGGGGTACTACTGTGCCAGCTTGTTGATGGGCTCACGAAGTCAGCTGACCAGGCCCACATGCTGTGGTATAGAAGCAGAGCTCTGTCGAGACTGACTTCAGGGCCTGTGCCAGTACTGTGGCCACCTCTGACCCACAGTGGAAATGTCCACGTTTCAGCCCATCTGGATTGGGGCTGTGCCAACAGGAAGCTGATGAAAGGCCACTTTTTGTGGCCTGTGGGGCATGCTGTCTAGTAGAACAAATGCCGAAGTTTGAGCGAGTGCCCCTTGGGTTGCTCTGTTGTTTGGCCCTGCTGTGGACTAGCAGAGTTGGGTTGGGAAGGGCCCTCCCTAGTCCTGGCCTGGGTCTGACCTTGGCTGACTGCTTTCCTCAAGGTCAAATTCATGAAAAGCAAACCTGGGGCTGCCATGGTGGAGATGGCGGACGGCTATGCAGTAGACCGGGCAATCACCCACCTCAACAACAACTTCATGTTCGGGCAGAAGCTGAATGTCTGGTAGGTGCTGGGAGGCCAGAGAGGGCCCTTCAGGCAGCAGTGGTGGGCTGGCAGGCAGGGAATGCAGTCTTACTGAGGCTCTCCCCACCTCCAGTGTCTCCAAGCAGCCTGCCATCATGCCCGGCCAGTCGTACGGGCTGGAAGACGGTTCCTGCAGTTACAAAGACTTCAGTGAGTCAAGAAACAATCGGTTCTCCACTCCAGAGCAGGCGGCCAAGAACCGCATCCAGCATCCAAGCAACGTGCTGCACTTCTTCAACGCCCCCCTGGAGGTGACTGAAGACAACTTCTTTGAGGTGGGTGCCTCAGATTGGTTCCTTGCCACTGAAACCAGGTGTGAATTGTTATTTTAATTTGTGGTGGGGAGAGGCGCACCCACATGTGCCCAGGGCCTGTTTCTGACACCTCAGGAGCTGCAGCGCAGGGATTCACCCATGCTAGCCACTGTCTGACCCAAGGCTCTTGGTTTTGGTCTTGGAGCAAATTCCTGAGCCACTGCTCTGCCAGGCTTTGGGTTGGGTGCTGGGGACAAATAAGTCAGGGTGAGGCAAGCATGAAAGCTGGAGTTGTGTGGCCCTGATGTGTACCAGCAGAGCTGGGTTGGGAAGGGCCTACCTAGTCTTGGCCTAGGGCAGAGTAGGCCGTGCACCCGCTGCTGTGAGGGACACTGGTGTAGCTGCTCAGGTAGGTGCTAGGAAACCTGCCTTGACTGGCAAGTGAAGGGTGGTTAAGTCTGTACACCTCTGCTCATGCCCAGAAGTTGGGGCTCACTGCTCTAACCTATTAGGCTGCGCAGGTCCATGAAAAGACCTTCAAATTCCCTGCTGTTAGCGACCTGGGTACAGGATAGCACTGGGTAAGTGCTGAACTGAATAGCAACTGAGTCTAGGGCAAAATACCAGTTGGAGGCCAGTGTCCCTCTGCCTGAGGGGCCCTTCCTGACCACACCTTAACAGGGTGCTAGGCACTGACAAGCCCAGGTAGCCTAATAGGTTAGAGCAGTGAGCCCCAACTTCTGGGTATGGGCAGAGATGTACAATTGTCGGTGCACAGAAACTGTCTCCAAAGGCCAGTAGGGCAGTCCTGCGTGGAGACACTTGCTGCCACTCCTGATTGGGGGTGTTTTCTATATTTTTCAGGCTTTTCAGGGATCTCCTGGTGGGCTTGGGGGAGCATAAGGTGTGCAGGGGATCATACACTGGTCAGCCATGTGCAAGGCAAACCTCCTTCTGGCTGTGCTATCCTCCAGCCCCACCTCCCCCTGGTGTGTGTTTTGTTTTGAGGTCTCTGGCTCAGTTCAGGAGTCACTCCCAGTGGGACTTGGCAGCCTGTGCAGTGCTGGGGATGGGACCTAGGCTAGCTGTGTGTAAGGCAGGCACCTTTCTACTGTCTTGTCTTGGTCCATAATATGTTTCTGTCTGCGGCAGATCTGCGATGAGCTGGGAGTGAAGCGACCGTCATCTGTGAAAGTATTCTCTGGCAAAAGTAAGTCTCCTGGGGCCCTGCTCCTGCCCTGCTCCTGGTAACCAGGACTTTCTGGCCCTGTTACCCTAACCTTTGCTTTTCTCTGCTCAGGTGAACGCAGCTCCTCAGGGCTGCTGGAATGGGAATCCAAGAGTGACGCCCTGGAGACTCTGGGCTTCCTTAACCATTACCAGATGAAAAACCCAAGTGAGTAGCTGTGTGTCCTACTCGCTGCCCTTGAGGCCTAATGTGTTGACTGGCTTGGGGCCAGGACTGAAGCCTTCCTGCCATCAGATAGGGCCCTAGCGATTGCTTCATTGTTTCTGACACAGGCAGTTGGGATGTGGTCACCAGGAGAGCAGCCTGATTGTCTCCTGGGAGGACCAGCCTGGCTGCTGACTGCCACCTCTGCTGCCTGCCGGGACTAGCACAGGCTGGTCGTCCTGGGAGCTGACTGCGTCAGAAGCTACCAGTTGATGCCCAGTAGGGGCCGTCAGTCTGGTCGGGAAAGGGATAGTATTACCCAGTAGGTGAAAGCTGCTCCCTGTGTTCCTGGGTGCTGACAGGATTCTCAGGTGGGAGGAAGAGAACGTGGAAGACTATGATGGCTGAGATTCCTGTAATGAAACTGCAAAAAGATTTATCCGGAACTAAGGGAGCTGGTTTGGGGGGGAACCTCCAGAAAGTGGCCTAACAAAACTCTCCTTGTTGCAGATGGCCCGTACCCATACACCCTGAAGCTGTGTTTCTCCACCGCTCAGCACGCATCCTAATTGGGTGCCAGGAAGAAGCCCCGTCTGAGCAGGAAAACTGCTTTTCCTTTATGCTGTTGGTTTTTTTCTTTTTGCAAAAGTTCCTGTATTCCTTTTTTTTAATGCTAGGTTAGTAAAGGCTTTTAACCATAATGGAAATGCTGAAAGTCTGGAGGGGGAGGGGAGGGGGAACTGTTATCTCCCAAGATTAACCTTCGCGTTTTGAAAATTACTGTACATGTGATTTTTTTTTCCTGTTCATACATTTGTGCTGCCCATGTACTCTTGGCACATTTCAATAAAATTGTTTGAAAATAAACATTGCACTTTCTGGGATCCCAGGATGTGTGTGTTCCCTCCCTTTTTTCCATAGTGCATGGGTGCACCGCCAGGCCTAGACAACCTCCAGGGCCTCTGGGGACTAGACAGGCCATAGGAGACAGGGAGTCTTGCAGGAGCCCCATTGAGATAATGGTGCCAGGCTGCTGGGGCCCATGCAGGGAAGCTCAGGCTACTCGGAGAGTCACTTAAACAGGTATTAGAAAAGTTAGATTTTTAAATTCCTTAGGAAGTAATATTGATGCCGGTGGGGTCTTGAGTGACTTAGGTGAAGTTGGGAGGAGAGGCACAACTGCCTTTTTAACTAAATAGTCCATTACTAGAATGAGTAGTTGAAGATCTTTGTGACCTTTGTTCCTGCTGAGTGGGTTCAAGCCTTCTCTGGGTCTGTTGCTAGTGCAGTTAAATGTCTTACCCAGCCTTAGTTCTTGTGCTCACAAGGTGGTTTTTAATTTTTAATTTCTTTTTTTTTTTTTTTGCTTTTTGGGTCACACCCGGCGATGCTCAGGGGTTACTCCTGACTTTGCACTCAGGAATCACTCTTGGCGGTGCTCAGGGGAACGTATGGGATGCTGGGAATCGAACCTGGGTCTGCCATGTGCAAGGCAAACGCCCTACCTGCTGTGCTGTTGCTCCAATCCCCACAAGGTGTTTTTTAGCGCCTTAGCGCTATTAGTTTTATTACTAAGAACTCATTTTGTTGGGGCGCCCTTCCTTGTTTACCTGCCTGTCTGCTTCAGTATGGTACCCCAGGCACAACCAGGAGTAACCCCTGAGCACCAGAGCCAGGAATGATCCCTGAGCTTCTGATGTGACCCCCTCAAAACCTCTCATAAAACAATGTAGTGTTCTGACATATCTGCTATACAGATACAACAAAGGAGAATAATGATGACCCAACATTTTTTTGGGGAGGGCACACCCAGTGTTGCTTGGTGGATACACCTGGTGGTCCTATGGGAATCTGGGGTCTTCCAGCCCGGGTCTTCTTGCAAGGCAGATGCCCTTTCTGCTCTGGCCTCTGATGACCAATTCTTGGCCTGAATGACAAAGCAGGTCCCAAGGGAGCAGTGGAGGAAAAGGCGAACTAGAAGCAAAAGACAGTAGTGGCAGGTTCTTGGGCGCTTTGGTAGGTGCAGTAATTACAGCAAAGCTGTAATATCACTATTAAAATGCTACCTAAGCTACAATCAATGTTTATTTTTGGTTTCAACTGGCTTACTCCTGTGGGCTTTGGGGGCGCCATGTGGGGTGCTGGGGATTAAAACTAGGCTGGCTGTGTGCAATGCGAGCATCCTACCCGCCAGACTACCTCTTCCACCTTTTTTTTCTTTTTCATTTTTTATAATTTTATTTATTGAATCACTGAGCACACCCACACCCCACCCAGATTCTCCAAATTCCAGTAGGCGGGGGTGACACCCACCAACTGGCCCCCTGGCGCCGTGTAATCCCATCAACGGCCAAGACCCAGAGACTATAAAACCCAGCTCCCGGAAGAGAACAGCGCAGAGTCTCCTGCCCCCCCCCCCCCCCCCCCGTGCCTGGCTGTCCTCGCGGGGGCCCCTTGGAGGGGAGCGGGTTGAGTTTTCCTCCCCGCCCCGACCAGGGCTCCAGCAGCCAAAGACCTCCAGAACCAGCCACCACAATGCTGAGACCACTCTCTGCACACATGAAAGTACCGGCAGAGGAACAAAGGCATGCGTTTCCCGGGACTGAGATCTCCAAGCCTACTTGGATCGGGACTGAGCATCCTCCACCCAGATCCTCCAAATTCCAGTAGGCGGGGGTCACACCCACCAACTGGCCCCCTGGCGCTGTGTAATCCCATCAACGGCCAAGACTCGGACTATAAAACCCAACTCCCGCCAATGTGGCTTTGTGACATCTTATTATCTCCTTCCTACTTTGGACAAACTGGCAGGCTCCAGAATGTAATCTGCCCACATGGCAGAGTCTTGCAATCTCTCCGTGGTATACATACCCAATATGCCAAATACCAGTAACAATGAGGGGTCTTCATTCTCCTAACTCTGAAAGAGCCTTGAATATGGCACTTTTTAAAAAATCTCAGGGCTAGGACGAAGGAGACGTTACTGGGGCCTGCTCGAGGCAATCGACGAATAACAGGATGGTCGTGATTGTGATTGTGAATCACTGAGCAGTTACAAAGTTCTAGGGGTTAAGTCTTTGTCATACAATGAAACACCCATACCTTCACCAGTGCCCATTCTCCACTAAAAACCCCAGTATGTTCCCATCCCACCCCCTCCCCCTTACCTGTGGGGCAGATGATTTCCACATTACTCTCTACTACTTTGATTATATTCAGTATCTTGACACCTGACCCACCTTTTTTTTTTTCTTTTTGGGTCACACCTAGCAATGCACAGGGGTTATTCCTGGCTCTGCACTCAGGAATTACCCCCGCGATGCTCAGGGGACCATATGGGATGCTGGGAATCGAACCCAGGTCGGTCGCTTGCAAGGCAAGCGCCTTATTTGCTGTGCTATTGCTCCAGCCCCCTGACTCACTATTATTATTTGGGATTTTACCCCAACACTCGGATCTGCCAAAAAGGCAACAGTAGACAATTTGTTTTCTAATGCTGGTTATGAATAACGTATGATGTCACGCTGCAGTAGTAGCCGCGCAATTTTGAAATTCTAAAATTTTAACAAATCTGGAGGGATTTCTGCCAAAACCTGCTGGGTTCTGAGATTTGTTCCTGAGTCTCTGGGATCATGGCCGTTTAGCAGCTTGATCAGGAGCCAGAGAGGCCATTTGTGGGCGGCGACTTGGGGTTTCCTTGGGATGTGGGGGAAAGGGCTGACTCTGCCCCCATTCCATGAGGCCCTGTGTGTCTCATCACTGTGGGCCCAAACCTGACTGTCTAATGGCCTTTGGCGGATGGTGGCCACCGAGCCACCAAGGGGGTGCAGGTGGAGGGACAGCACCCTTTACCCCCTGGGGTGGCCCGGCGACAGTAACCTACTGCGGGGTCCGGATGCATTTTTGCCAAAAGCCGCTGGGTTTCGAGATTTGTTTCTGAGTCTCTGGGATCATGGCCAGTTTGATCAGGAAACAGAGGCCATGTCTCCAATTATATAGCTGAGCTGGAGGTGGTTTGTGGGTGAGTCTCTCACATACCTAACTTTTGACCGTTTACTTTCTTGGTAAACTTTGCCCCAAGTTTTTGGGGTCTGGTCAAAGGCATAGCAGCAGTTTGGGGGTATCTGGAAGTCTAAAGGCGCCATCAGGCTGCTGATGCACACGCCTTACAGGTACAGATTGACCTGCTGGCGGCAACATAATCCCAGTCTTCCACCTTTTAAAAAAGTGTCAGATCAGTCTGTATGTCATTGACCTGCTCAGATTATTTCTAAAGGAGGTGTTTTTTTTTTTTTTTTTTTTTTTTTTTGGGTCACAGCCAGTCATGCGTAGGAGTTACTCCTGGCTCTGCATTCAGGAATTACTCCTGGCGGTGCTTGGGGGACCATATGGGATGCCAGGGATTGAAATCAGGTTGGCTGTGTGCAAGGCAAATGTCTTACCTGCTGTACTATTGCTCTGGCCCCTCTAAAGTTTTTAATACAAGTAACCAACGTCCTTGATAATCTGGAGAAGCTTTAGCAGTGGAATTGCTGAGTCAAACGGTTACACCACAATGAATGGCACAGTGGAGGTACTGGGTGATCAGAAACGTGTGTAGCAGCTGCCTGTGGGAAGGAACAAGACGAAAAGCACCTAGCCTGGTCCAGCTTGGTCTGAACAGGATGTGGGGTGAGAGGATACACTAGACTGAACTACCGGCCTCCTTCCTGGAGTGGCAAATGCCAAGGAGGAGCAAATAGTGACAGTAGTTAATGGGTTTCTTTTAAAATAATGGTCTAAACAACCTGCTTCCTCATTTTGTCTACCACCTGATATATTGAGGGCAATCTCCACGCAGTCCTTGGAACGTTAAGGCCTGACTCCTAGGGCCTCCACATGCAGTGTGCCTTCTAGGCCTTTGAGCCAACTCCCTGGTTCTAGCATTTGTATTTAGTGGGTTGTGTCTTGTTTGGGTGTTTGGGTGCTTAACAGGAGATTCCTGGCTTCTGGGTGTGATCCCTGTAACCCAAGTCTCCAGCATACAAAGCATGTTCTCCAGCGGGTTGTCCTCTCTGGCCTTAGAACTGTTTTTTCAATATCCTGTTGGTTCTGATCTTCCAGAGACAATCTATGCATATACTGAATTCTGTGTATTACAGCTATCTCTAACCATCTTTACATCAGCCAGTTATTTTTGTCTTATGTCTCATCTCTGCCAGATAGTTTCAAAATTTTCCACTTTGAGATTATTCAGAGAGGTGGGGAGAGAAGTGGGGGAGAGAGGAAATAGGAAGGGAGGGAGGGAGGGAGGGAGGGAGGGAGGGAGGGAGAGGGGAATGGAGGGAGGACAGAGACAGAGACAGAGACCCTGGTGTACAGAGCCAAGAGTAAACCTTGAGCATTGCTGGGTTTGAAAACCTTCTCCCCCACCAAATAAATAAAAACAGAAAACTCAACCAAACAAATAATAAAGGTAAAGTCGTTGCCTTTAAAAGAGCATCGTTTCTTTTGACTTTTGAGGATAGAACTTGGGCCTCCCGGTTGCAAAGCACACACTCAAATACAGAGCCTCTGGCCCTAAAAAATTATTTTTGGGGGAGTGGGTGGGTGCTACACCTGATGATGCTCAGGGGTTACTCCTGGTTCTGCACTCAGAAATTACTCCTGGTGGGGCTGGGGACCATATGGGATGCCGGGAATGAACCCAGGTTGGCTGTGAAGAAGGCAAGTGCTTTATGCACTATATTTTCCGGCTCTTTTTTTGTTTTTTGGGCCACACCTGGTGATGCTCCTGGCGGGACTGGGGGGCTATAATGGGATGCTGGGACTCAAATGCAGGTTGACCATGTACAAGTCAAGTGCCCTACCTCTCTCTGGCCCTGAGCTCACTTTTGGTAGGGTGGAGTGGGGTGGGGTTTGGGCGATGCTCAGGGTTTACTCCTGGTTTGGCACTTAGGAATCACTCCTGGTGGGCCCTGGGGACCATATGGGATGTCGGGGATCGACCCGGGTCAATCACATGCAAAGCAAGCGCTATACTGTTTCTCCTGTACCTCCTGAGATAACTTTTTAATTAACATAGTGCAAGTCATGATTATATTTGCAAGGCAGCAGTTATTCAGCCAGTAAGCCAGCGAACATTTAAATGTTTCCCATTCTAGTACTACATTGCTATAGCTGCAAGGAACAGAATTCTACAAGTTAACCATCTGAACTTGGAGGACCTTGAACTGGGGAAATGAAGCAACCTGATTGTAGCATTGTGAGAACCAGAGAAGGCTCAACAGAAGTTTCTTTACATAATAAAGGTTTACATATTTTATGCACTATTTTGTACATAATTCTGTAAAAAATAAAAATTTCTGTATAGAAATCACAAATCATCCTGCTATTCGTCGATTGCCTTGAGCAGGCCCCAGTAACGTCTCCTTCATCCTAGCCCTGAGATTATATTCAAGGCTCTTTAGGAGAATGAGACCCATCATTGTTACTGGTATTTGGCATATTGGGTATGCCACGGGGAGTTTGCCAGACTCTGCCATGTGGGCAGGCTACATTCGGTAGCCTGCCAGTTTGTCAAAGTAGGAATGAGAGGTCATAATAAGATGTTGAGCGGGTTGAGCTTTCCTCCCCGCCCTGACCAGGGCCCCGGCAGCCGAAGACCTCCAGGACCAGCCACCACCATGCTGAGACCACTCTCCGCACACCTGAAGGTACCGGCAGAGGGACAAAGCCACGTGGGTTCCGGGGCCGAGATCTCCAAGTCTACTCGGATTGGAGTCGAGCATCCTCCACCCAGATCCTGTATAGAAAAAGAATTAAAAAATTAACGTCTCCGGGGCTGGAGCAATAGCACAGCGGGTAGGGCATTTGCCTTGCACGCGGAAAACCCAGGTTCGATTCCCAGCATCCCATATGGTCCCCTGAGCATCGCCAGGGTTGATTCCTGAGTGCAGAGCCAGGAGTAACCCCTGTGCATCACCGGGTGAGACTCAAAAAGAAAAAAACAAAAAATTAACGTCTCCGATTCTTTTCACCACTCTAAACAACGTCGTGCATAAACTCCGTTCAGACCGTTCAGCAGCAGTGCGCTTTATTTAATCGGGCCGGGTTCCTACTGGGCCAAAGGGTTCATTTCTATGCCTTCGCAGCCTTCCGCAGAGGCAATTTCCGGTTGCCCCTAGTAAAGATGGCGGCACAGAGGGCGTCACTGCCGCTAGCCTACAATACCGTTGCCCTCGTCCAACATGGCGGTCTTCCGGCCCGCCCCCTTCACTTCCTCTGCTCCGGGATTCCAGCAACTCGGTCGCAATGGCGGTGGCGGCGGTGACTTTTCGCACTCTCCGATATCTACTGGCAAGACGTGAGTCTCCTCTTGATCTCCGGGGATCCACCGCGCATTCACGTTGTACAGTGACTCAAAGAGGAAGACCTTTGAAAGCCAGGTTCCGATGCCTCTTAGAATCTGGTTCCTTCCCAAGCAATCCCAGTTCTGTGGGGTCGGGTGGGGTCGCTAACAGCGAGCGCACTGTCCCCGTCTAGGGTCGGATCCCACGATTGTTCACACTGAGAAAATCTCTTAGGGACTTGTGTCCTTCTAGTCTAAGGTAGGTCCTCTGCTGTCGACGGCGCAGTGTCCCATGCACGGGGTGACATACCTTCTTTGTCTCTCCAGGACTGACAACCCCCACCCCACTCGGCCTTAGCTGTCGCCCTTTGAGTTCTGCGGTGCCAGAGGAGGCTGCCTCCAGAGCGGCTCCCAGTGAAGCCCCAGGCCACAGCTATGAGTCCCTCAAAGTGACATCTTCCATGAAGCATATTCTGCACGTGCAGCTGAACCGACCCGAGAAGAGAAATGCCATGAACAAAGCCTTCTGGAGGTCTGTTCTGCAGGTCTGGGAGGCCTGTCAGGCTGCAGGAGGCAGGAGCAGGGGGACTGGGGAGGCAGTGGGCATGGGGGAAAGATCCCCCAGCCCAGACACAGCCCTTCACTCCTTGCTCCTCTACAGGGAGATGGTGGAGTGCTTCAACAAGATAGCCCAAGATGCTGACTGCAGGGCCGTGGTGATCTCTGGCGAGGGAAAAATTTTCACAGCAGGTATGTGTACTCTCCAAATGCACCCTTGCATCATCTCTGGACTGGAATAGGGCAGCGCTTCTTAGGGGTTTTGTTTGGTTTTGATTTGGGGGTCATGCTCCAAAATGTAGCGCTTGGGAGCTACTCTTGGCCCAGCACTCAAGGGCCACTCACAGTGGTGCTTGAGGGACAGGGACCATGCTGTGCCACGGATTGAATTTGGGCCTCCAGCATGCACAGCATGCTCTCGGTCCTTTGAGCTCTTAATTAAGATCTCAGGCCCTTAATTAAGATTTTAAGCAGTTTCTACTTTTTATCATTGAAAATTTCTATGCATTCATATGCAGGGCGTATTCCAACTGTACAGACAGGCTGAACTGAGGCTTTTGGTCTGGGCCTGTGGCCTTGATCCTTAAGGATCTTTTAAGTTCTCGGGGTCTATTTTTATGTGTCATTAAAATATTATTATTATTATTATTATTATTATTATTATTATTATTTTGCTTTTTGGGTCACTCCTGGCGATGTACAGGGGTTACTCCTGGCTCTACACTCAGGAGTCACTCCTGGCAGTGCTCAGGGGACCATATGGGATGCTGGGAATCGAACCTGGGTCGGCCGCGTGCAAGGCAAACGCCCTACCCACTGTGCTATCGTTCCAGCCCCTCATTAAAATATTATTGTCATCATATTAACATGTTCTCCTGTCATTCCATAGCACTCATGTGCTGATTTCCGTTTACATGGCCGTTAAATCTTGTTTTGATTTATTTGGTTTGCCCCCATCCCTTTGTTATTGTTGTGAAGATAAGGGTTGGACACACACAACTTGCCTGTGGTGTTGGGGTGGGGGGGTGTGTCCCTCTGCCAGAGTTGTCCCGCTCACGTGCTTCTGCTTGTCCCTCTCCCTTCCACTGGGGGGCGCTGTGGGGCTAACCCACGTTGGTGGGAGGTGGCACACTGTTGCACTCTTGGAGCAGTCCAGTTTTCAGGGAACGCTCAGTCCCTATGGGTGGTACTGGTGACCAAACTGTTGCCTCAGACTTGCAAGGCAGGAGCTTTTGCCTATGAGCCATCCTCAGAGCCTCTGTTTGATTTGTTAGTTGATCCTATTTCTGTTTTTGACACTGGGTCATTTCTACTGACCAGATCCTCTGCTTAAGGATCGTCTCTGGCAGTGCTCAAGAGATCAAATGTGGTGCTGGGATCAAACCAGGGTTGACTGCTTGCAAGGCTTATGCCTTCACCCCTATGCTATCTCTCCAGCCCTCAATTAGTGATTTCCTAAAAATTGCAGTTATTGGGGCCTGAAAGATTATACAGCAGGTAGGACATTTGACTTGCATCCAACTGTCCCAGGTTCAAGCCCCAACTCCCCAAATGGTTCCCTGAGCCCTCCAGAGGGATCGCTGAGCACAGAGCCAAGAGTAAGTTTTGAGCACAGCCAGGTGTGGCCCAATACACCAAAGCAAATATACAAAGTTCGTAAAGTAAGTAAGTAAAGGCCCTCCTGTTGTTCATCGATTTGCTCGAGCGGGCCCAGTAACGTCTCCATTGGAGATTTTGTTGTTACTGTGTTTGGCATATCAAATACATCACGGGTGGCTTGCCAGGCTCTGCCGTGTGGGCGAGATACTCTCAGTAGCTTGCCGGGCTCTCCGAGAGGGGCGGAGGAATCGAACTCGGGTGGGCCATGTTGGCTGCGTGCAAGGCAAACGCCCTACTGCTGTGCTATTGCTCCAGCCCAAAGTTCAGTTACTATAATTTTCAGTCCTCACAGTTCCACTGGATTCATTTTAACATTTTTTATTTCTCTGCTAAAATTTCCTATTTTGTTTTATGGGCCACATCTGGTGGTACTTAGGGATTACTCCTGGTTCTCCACCCAGGAATCACTCCTGGAAGGCTTGGGGAACCATGTGGGGTGCTGGGGATTGAACTGGGTCATCTTTTTGCAAGGCTAATGACCAACTCGCTGTATTGTCTATCACTCTGGCCTCTTCTCCAACTCTCTTCTTCCATGACTTAACTTCCTTTAGCAAACAGTCAGGTCACTTCTGTTAATCTCCTTCTTGGGCACCAGGGACCTTGAGATTGGCAACTACTGTAGTTTTATATTTGGGGGGACACACCCGGAAATGCTCAGGGCTACACCCTACCTGCTGTGCTATCTCTCTGGCTTCGATACTCTAGCTTCTGACCCCCACCCTCATGTAGCATATGTGTGAAGAGCAAAAGGTGAAGGTCAGGGGCCTGGATAGAGTACAGCGGTTGTTAACGCACTTGCCTTGCCTGTGACTGCAGCTGTGCCAAAGGTTTGAACTCTGGCATTTAGGTATGGTCATGAGAACCACTGGGTTTGGCACACCCATGTCCCAAAATAATGTAGGTGAAAATTAGGTCCTCTTGGAGCAATAGTACAGCGGGTAAGGTGGTTTGCCTTGCATGTGGCTGACCGGGATTAGATCCCAGGCATTCATATGGTCCCCTGAGCATGGCCAGGAGTAATTCATGAGTGCAGAGCCAGGAGTAACCCTTAAATATTGCCGAATGTGACCCAAAATTTAAAAAAAAAGAAGAAAGAAAGTTAGAAGTTAGGTCTCTCTGGGAGGCGGCTCTGTCCTCTTGTCCAAGCAAGAGCTTGACGTCCAGATCAAAGAAACTTCACTGACTATTGAAAGGATCTGATTTATCAGACCCTAAAAAGAAGCAATTGGGACATTGGGTAGGGTGCTTGCCTTGCACATGGCCGACTCAGGTTCAATCCTGGGCATCCCATATAGTCCTTTGAGCCCTCCAGGAGTGATCCCTGAACACTGCTGGGTGTGACTAAAAAAAAAAAAAAAAAACAACAGCTCATGCTTATTCTCAGGGACCCATATTATTCATTCTCACCACAGCCCTGCCTGACAGGCCCCATTTCCATCTGACATGAGGACACTGAGGCCCCACAAAGGGGAAGACTGTGCCCTGTGCTCACAGTTGGCAGGAGGCAGAAAGGAATTTTGAAGGCGGGGTCGGGGCTGGCATTGCTCCCAACTGGAGCCCTACCAAAGGGCGGGACTCTGGCCTGGGCCTCCAGTCTCCCTTACCCACAATGAACTGGGTTTATTTCCTGGAGAAAATGAGGGACCCAAGGTTTCCCTGCAAAGTAAACACAAGTTCCGCTTTCCTGCTCTGACTCACCATACCAAGGACAAATCTGGATCTGCTGCGCCCTGAAACTCGGGCACAGTGTTCTCAGCAACTCATCCTACTGCACCTCACCCCCTTTTTAGGAAGAAGCAAAAACACCCTCCCAAAGACCCCCAAAACCACTCAGTGTCTGCCCACTTCAGTTACACCCAGGGCTACAATGGCCCCTTTGCATAGTTACAGTGCACCTCAGAGGAGTGGGACAAGACCACCCACTTTAGGAGACCAATCTCTCAGTTTATGGGGGCTTCTCTGCAAGAGCTGTTTATACTCTTCTTGGAGGAGTAGGAAGAGGAGGCACACCCACTGGTGCTCAGGAACTACTCGTAATTCTGTGCTGGGGGTGCTTCTGGTGTGATTGGGGGGACCATGCAATCAGGGGATGGAACCCGGGTCTCAGCCCCCTCAGCCCACAGAGCCATCCGGTTCTTACTTTGGGGTGAAAGGGGACACCTGTCCGGGGAGAGGAGTAGATGGTTCCTTTGTTCCGTGCTGACAGACACCCGGGTCTATACGTAGGTGGGTGGGTGAACTGGGAAAACGGACGGGCAGGGAATTCAGCCCAGCGGAGCCTGCTGATCCCAAAGGCCCCGCCCCCGCTGCACTGCCAAGGCAATAGCGCGCCAGGAGCCCTGCCCAGGGCGCTGGGCTCTGTGCCCCGGAACCGCTGCTTCTGCACCTGCCCTCCTCGTACAGAAAAGCTGCCCAGAGCATGAAGGTCACTTCTGCCCTCGCCAGCACTTTATTAAACAAAAACTACAGAGGCCCAGAAAGCTGGGGTAGGGCCATGTGTGGAAAAGGGCGTGGGGAAGGGAATGATTAACCTCGGAGGAAGAAGGGGAGTGTCATTCGACCGGGCCATACTGGGGACCTGTTGCCCTGACCCTCTGGCCTTCTGCCCCTCCACCATCTGCTCAGCCCCCTCACCGGCTCCCTCCCACTGGCCACGCCCCTGGGTTTGGCTCCTCCCACTTTTACCACTCTCACCTCCAGGCTGACCAGCGCCCTGACCCTGGGGCTTCTCCAAACAAAGGACGGACCTAAAAATTTTTCTTTGGGGGGATCTGTTATAGGCCACTCACTGGTGGTGCCCAGGCCTTACTTCTGGCTCTGCACTCCTGGATCACTCTTGGTGGACTCCGCGGGGGGTGGGGGTGAGGGTGGGGGGGACCATATGGGGTGCTGGGGATGGAACTTGGGTCAGCTACGTGCAAGCAAAGGCCCTACCTCTGTACTATCTCTCCACCCTCAGGACTTTGTTTCATAGGGCTTGCCTAGTGACTCCAGGCCAGCCGCTCCCAGTCGTGCAGGAGGGAGGATATGGGGGTGTTGGGGATCAAATCCTGGGCTCTCACAGGCAAAGCATGCACTCCAGTCCTCTGAGCTAGCTCCCTGGCCCTGGGATTCATCTCCCAAATGTTCCTGGAGCTCCTTGCTTCTCCTTCAGTTTCTTACTCCATGCCACCATTTTTCTTTCTTGTTTTTGGGCAGTGCTCAGGGTACTCCTGGCTCGGTACTCAGGAATTACTCCTGGTGGTACTCAGGAGGCAATATGGGGTGCCGGGAATCACACCAGGGTTGGCCCTGCAAGGCAAGTGCTGTACTATCCACGGTGCTCTCTGTCCAGTGCCTCCATGCCACTTTTCCACCCCTGAGGACCTCAGACCCCCCACTGACCATTGCAATACTTCTTCCTCCCCCCTTCCCCTACACTCTTCTTTTTCCCTTAGCCCTTCCACCACCTGGTGGAATGTCACCCCTTTGTCTCCCCCCCGGAAGGGCAGCTGTAAGAGGCCAAGGGTGATATCCTGGGTCTGTCTCTGTGTATGAGCCCTGGCTAGGCTTGGGGGAGACAGAGATGGACAGAATGCCAGACAAGACAGTGCCTCATTCTTGGAGCTGCTCACTTAACACAGTGTAAGTGCAGGGGAGAGGGCTTCAAGGGCTGGGGCATGTGCCTGACCCAGGTTTGATCTGGGTACCCCTCCTCTGCCTCCTTCCCTCCTCCCCAGCACTGCTTGGGGAACCTCAAAAGATAAGCACTGTGATAACAAGAGGGAAGTGCAAGCAAATAAGGCCTGGGAGGAGGGGCTGCTGTTCTCTGGGGTGGCCTTTGAACTGTGCCCTGATCAAGCTGCGCTCTGATCAGCTGTTCCCTGAGGGGTGTGGGGAGGGCATCAGCTGGCCTGGGGCAGGAGGTGGGGCATTCTGGGTGAGTCCTGAACCTGGACTTGAGAAGGCACCTGGAGAGGCGGCAAGTTGTGAGGCTAGAAGCACTGTAAGAGGCCAGAAGGCCCAAAGAAATGCTGGGAAGTGATGTCTGTGTGCCACTGGGAAGGTCTTGACTAAGACCTCTTATCTTACTTTTTCCCATTGAATCACCATGAATAACAAAGTTCCAAAAATATTTATGATCTAGTGTCAAGCATATATTGGTTTTTTTTTTTTTTTTTTTTTTTTTTGCTCTTGGGGTCACACCCGGCAATGCACAGGGTTACTTCTGGCTCATGCACTCAGGAGTTACTCCTGGCGGTGCTTGGGGGACCATATGGGATGCTGGGAATCGAACACAGGCTGGCCGCATGCAAGACAAACACCCTACCTGCCCTGCTTTCTCTCCAGCCCCAAGCATATATTGTTAAAACCACCCATTTTGTCACAGAGAAATGGCTGGGAGGGACAAGAGGGCTTCCTTTGTTGGGGGTGGGGTGGGGCAGATGCCTTGGGCAGGGCTGGGAGGCCAAGACTGGAAACTGGCTGCCAGGGGAGAGGCAGTGGAGAAAGAATGGTGGGAAAGGTCAGATTGAGAATGACTTTGGAGCTGGCGCTGCTAAAGTGGCTTCATGGGCTGTGAGAGTAACTCCTTCAGCCAACGTGTGCTTTGCATGTACGAGGCTCTGATTCTATCCCTGAGCATCATGAGGTGTGACACCCATCTCTCACCACCACCTCAGTGCTAGGCTGGGTGTAACCCCCCCAAATGAACGAAGCCACAGCTGCAGGGGCTAGAGAGAGATCAGCAGGCTGGGCGCTTGCCTTGCATCCCCTGCATCCCATATGATCCCCTGAGAACTTCCAGGAGTGATCCCTGAATGCAGAGCCAGGAGTAAACTCTGAGCATTGCTGGGTGTGGCTCAAAACTAAACAAAAACACCAACCAAAAAATTACCCTCCCCAAACCAAGGCTTCATCCCCAGGTCATTCTGTCTTGGAAAATGTGGTCTCCAAACCATGACTCGGGCGGGGGGGGGGGGTGGGTGGGTGGGGAGATCTCTGGCCTGACAGTGAAAAGCATGAATCTGGGCCACCTGTGGGGTTCTGTGTGTACTAACCCTGTTGCACTCCACACAAATGGGGGACAGAGTCTCACCCCACCACACAAGGACTCACTCATGGTGTCGGACTATGAGACTGAAGCAGGGGTGACTCTTGCTCACAGGCTGCCCCTCGCTGCCCACCATCTCCCCCATGGCGGTTTGGGGATTGCTTTAGTTGGGGCTCAGGGTGGGAGTGGGGGAGGGGAGGTTCCTAGTTAGTGAACTTCCTCATGCCTCCTGGCCAGGTATCGACCTCATGGATATGGCTTCGGATCTCCTTCAACCCCGCGGAGATGATGTGGCCCGCATCAGCTGGTATTTGCGTGACCTCATCAGCAGATACCAAGAGACCTTCAGCGTCATCGAAAAGGTAGTGGCTGGGGAGCCGGCAGGGCAGGATCCCCATCCCCTCCCCCCATAGCCAACCTGACACCATATCCTTGTTCCTTGTAGTGTCCTAAGCCTGTGATTGCCGCGATCCACGGTGGCTGCATTGGTGGAGGTGAGTAGCAAACCCGGACACCTATTGGCAGCAGCCCTTTGGCCTCAGCCAATGACCTTCTGCTTCAGGCTAATTAGACTTCATCCCAGTCAATCACCTCTTGGGGGGAGGAACCGGGGACCTGTGATTCATCAGTGCACCTGGTCTCTGCCACCTAGGTGTGGACCTCATCACCGCCTGTGACATCCGGTACTGTGCCCAGGATGCTTTCTTCCAGGTCAAGGTGAGACCTGCTTCCTTGGGTCCTGCTTAATGCTGGCCAGTGATTGGAGGATGAGGGCTGTTTTGTGTGTGTGTGTGTGTGTGTGTGTGTGTTTGTGTGTGTGTGTGTGTGTGTGTGTGGTGTGGGCAGAGCGGGAGTGAAATACCAGTGATGAAGGGTGAAGGGCTTGGAGTGAGTAAGAAAGGAAGGTTTCACAGAAATTTGTCCCAAAATTTAATATTTTAAAAAAATATTAGGGGCTGGAGTGATAGTACAGCGGGTAGGGCATTTGCCTTGCACGCCTCTGACCCGGGTTCAATCCCTGGCATCCAATATGGTCCCCTGAGCACTGTCTGCACTCCTAAGTGCAGAGCCAGGAGGAAACCCTGAACATAGTCGGGTGTGATACAAAGAAGCAAAATAAATAATAAAGCAAATGCATTTAAAATTGTTTTTAGGGAGCTGGAGTGATAGCACTGAGGGTAGGGTGTTTGCCTTGCACGCGGCCGACCTGGGTTCAATTCCCAGCATCCCACATGGTCCCCTGAGCATCGCCAGGGATAATTCCTAAGTGCAGAGCCAGGAGTAACCCCTGTGCATCGCCAGGTATGACCCAAAAAGCAAAAAGAAAAAAAAATTAAAAAAAAAAATAAAATTGTTTAAAAAAAATTATTATTTTGTATTTTGGGTTACATCTGGCTGTACTCAGGGCTTTCTTCTGACTCTGCATTCAGGGATCAGCCTAGGCGGGGGTCAGGGCATAACATAGGGTGGTAGGAATCGATGAACCCAGGTCGTCTGCATGCAAGGCAAGTGCCCTATACTAACGCTCCAGTTCCAACCAATCAGACCTTCCAACTCAAGCCCTGGGACTGGTCCGCCTGCCTTCCATGTGTGAGGCCCTGGGTTAGGTTTCTGTGTCAGCGCACGTGGGCGAGTGTAATCAACAACACGGGTGTGATCCCGGCAAGCACAAGCAACTAATGTGTGTCCCCACGGGACATCACAGTGACAGAAGGAAGAGGGGACAAGGAGGCTTGATGGTGGGGGAGAGCAGGAATGGGTCCTGAAGCGGCAGGGAGGCTGGAGGGGATGAAGGTATGGAAGGGGGGGGGGCGCGGGGGGTGTGGTGCTGCTGAAGTGGGTGCTGGAGACCGTGGCATGGAGGGGACAGTGAAGGAGGGTACTCCCCCTTCTACTCCTGTCCCCCCGTAGGCAGACGTGGCTGATCACGATGCACCAGAAAGTAACTGAAAAGCCGGAGGAGGGAATGGAATGGGGTGTTTGTGGAGGCCGGAAGGGCAGAGCAGGGGATCAAGCCCCCGCCGTGTGTGACATATACCTGTTCTCCCCAGGAGGTGGATGTGGGTTTGGCTGCTGACGTGGGAACTCTTCAGAGACTGCCCAAGATCGTTGGGAACCAGAGGTGGGTGGAAGCGCCGAGGGGAGGGGACGGCAGGGCAACACCTGGTTACCCCCTGACAATTGCTCTGTCCTCTTGCAGCCTGGTCAACGAGCTGGCCTTCACCTCCCGCAAGATGATGGCTGACGAGGCCCTGGGTTGTGGACTGGTCAGGTAGGGCCTGCCGGTGCTGGTGGAGACCTCAGGGGCCAGCCAAGCCTGGCAGGGGCTCTGTGGGTGGCTTGTAACCTCGTCCACTCCGTTGACTTCTGCGGGAGGTTAGTTCTCAATGCTGATGCACGGTGCTGTACTCTGATTGGTTCGTTTCACTGGGGGTGGGTGGGGCATTATCTTCCGCTTTCTATCGTGATTGATCATTTCTTTATCCATGAGTGGGAAGGAAGCAAGCGCTTCCCCAGCCAAAGATTCCTAATTCCTGGCCCTCTTACTTCCTAGCCGGGTGTTCCCAGACAGGGAAACGATGCTTGATGCCGCCTTTGCCCTGGCAGCCGAGATCGCCAGCAAGAGCCCTGTGGCGGTGCAGGGTACCAAAGTCAACCTGATCTACTCTCGAGACCATTCGGTTGAGGAAGGTCTCAAGTACATGGTGAGGCCCCATCCAACCAATCACGGCCTTTTCTGATCCTAAGAGCAGCCAATCAGGACCCACTGGGGGCGGGGTCACTGACTGGTACCTTATTGGCTTCTTGGCTGTTTGCATCAGTCCAGTTCCATTCCCTCCATACTATCCAGAGCTCCTGGAATATGGCCATGCTGCAAACGGATGACATCATGAAGTCTGTCCAGGCCGCAATGGAGAAGAAAGATCTCAAGAGTGTCACCTTCTCCAAACTCTGAGAGCGCTCCTTCCAGGGCAGGCCCGGGTTCTGGCCATGCCCCCACCTGGGGATCTGTGTTCTCTCCTGCAGAGAGATGGAGGATTAGTGAAGCTGTTTGCCTCAGTGCCTTCTCCCTCAATCTCCTGGTTTCTAACCCAGTGATAAGGATTTCCTTCTGCCCATGGCTGTATCTTGGGCCCGTGAATAAAGCAATCTAAAGAACTCTGTGTCCTCCTTGGAGAGAGGGGTGGGAAGAGTCTGGTGTGTGTGTGTGTGTGTGTGTGTGGTGTGGTGTGTTGGGGGGTGTGTGAGTTCACCATGCATGTGGGAGTGCTGCAATGACTCATGCATTCGGTGGATGAGAGCTGTCCTCTCCAGCAGAAGGAGAGACAGGGAACCACAGCCTGATGGCGAAAATGTCCCGTTTAATGCAGAGCTGCTAGCATACTTATAGAACATCTGAAGGGGACAGAGATATGGAGTGTCTAAATATAATGTATTGTACAGTGTATAGTATAGTACATGTCCATGTGATTTACAGAGGTAAAACAGTCCAGTAGAGGCAATTCTCTTGGGGAGATAAACTCAAGGAGACACTCCGTCTCCAAGGGATATCTATATTGCTTTTCTCTTTCCCCCTAGTAATATATATATCAAACAACCAAGTCAAACAATTAGGCAAACAGTTCATTCTACTTCCCAATACTTGCAGTTGCTTGGATAAACACAGTAAGAGACAAAGATCCTAACATTTAGGATCCTAAAATCTGGGCTCTGAGAGCAAGTGAGCCTTTTACTGTAAACCCTAAACTAAGTCCTCAGGCCAGTTCAGCTTATCCTTCCCCATGGGGGTCCTGTCTCTTAAGTCATAACAGCTTGCATCAAGTCCACGAATTTATGTTTTCTAGACTCCCATTTCGATGCTGGGGTAGTTTTGCCACTCGCCCCGGGTTCATCTGAATCCCACAGCAGGACCTCCCTTTTGGGATGTTAGGAACTACAGAAATCGGAGCTGGAGTCAAGTAATTATGACAGATGCCCAGGAGTAGATATATTTCAGTCAATCAACTCCCAAATATTAGGAGCATAGCATTAAGGTCTTTCTGTGTTTAAGCAAAGAACATTGCTCTATAGTAAAATATGAAAAGGCTATAGAGGAAATAGATAAGTAATTCACTACAAATACAAAATCCAGAATTACCAGTTTTGGCCTATAAGATTGACTTGGGGAACTGTGAAAATGAAGTGTAAAACACAAAGGAAAGGTTAAAGATAAATTCAGGGGATTAGGGATGCTCGCAAGAGCACTGTAAGCTTTGCTGGGAGGAGGAAAAGGGGCAATACACTGATGAAGCCTGAAATGCTTAGGATTAATATCCAACAGGGGAGGAAGCTTTGGGGACTTGAGTGGACAGCCAGAGGGCCAGCATGAGTCACAGGCCCAATGGGTTCCCAGCCTTGGTAGACCCCATGCCCCGGGATTGAAGGAGGTGCTCACCCAGCCTCACCCATGGATGTTCGCCTGAGTGGTGCCGGAACCAGAATCTGGGCAGACTGCCAGAGCCACCTCATCTTGGGTAAACTGCCATAATCCTCTAAACTTTGGGTTTTCCTTCAAAGACCTTCAACTCCGGATGTTTGTTGGGAGACATATTTGTGGAGTTCACGCCTTGTCAAAGTTTCTTAGATTGCAAATGTTGACGAGAGCACTTAACTTTAAGGAACTTTTGAGCTGGTGAACCAGCTTTTACAGCACAGTGGTTAAGGTGTTGCCCTAAGATCACACTGCCACGAAGGGAGGAGAGGCAGACGTGGGAGGAGGGCCCAGAGTTCAGTGCTCACCACCAGTGTACATAGCACACATTAAGCTCAGTGAAGCCAGGGAGCGAACACACAGCACCTCCTCCCGCAGTCTGGGAATCAAATCTAGGACCGCTCATGTATGAGGCATGTGCTCTAACACCGAGTCACACTCCCAACCCCTGGCAGCAACTCAGTGTGCTTTCAGGGTCCTGGGAGTGTCTGCAGCACCCAGTACCCACTGGGTTCATGCACACCCATTTCCCATCTGTTCTGGTTCATTCCTGCTGCCCTTCCCTGTCCAACCCACCGGCCGGGCCTCACCCTCCCTGTGCTAACAAGGGATTTGATAAGATGCTGGCAGGGCTGAAGAGCACAGCACTTCCTCTTTGCAAGAAGGGTCTTGAGGTGTGTGTGTGGGGGGTCCTCACCTGAGTCCCACAGGCTTGACCCAGATGAGTCAGGTTCTAGCCAGCTACAAGTGAGGCAGATAAGAGAAGGGAGTCTGTAGTCCCCTTGGGAAGACCTGAGCCTGAGATCCCCGAGTGATAGTCTCTGTGAACCTTGAGACCTTCCTACCCCTCCCTTCTGAGCAGAAGTATAAGAGCCACCCCCAGCTGCCATCTGTCCCATTCCTCACTCCAGCAGTTCTGCCCACAGGACCAGCTGCAGCACAGCTCTCAACATGACCTTCGTCCCTGCACCTGGCTACCAGCCCACCTATAACCCGGTGAGATACAGATCCAGGCCCTGATCTGGGCTCACCCTGGCCACCCCCCCACCCCCGCCAACTCGCCAGGTTCCCTAAAGCTCAGGGACTTGATTTACTTCCCACTGAAATTTCATTCTTAACACTCAACCCTTTTTTCGTGCTGACCCTCACCCCTGGGGGCTCTCTCTTGTGAAAGGGATTTGGGGGGACTTCCTCATGAGGGGACAAGGCCGCCCTGTACGCATGACCACTGAGTCCCTTTGCCCGGTGCCTCCTGCAGATACTGCCCTACAGCAGTCCCATTCCAGGCGGCCTCAGTGTCGGGATGTCCATCTACATCCAAGGAGAGACCAACGAGCACATGAGGAGGTGAGGGATCCCTATGCTGGGCTGGGCCACTGTCAGAGCCACACGGCCAGCAAGGATCACAGGGAGGTCCCCTCAGACCCTGGCACTGCTGGAGAGAACTCCCCCCAAATAGGAAAAATAGTCATCAGGCCCATAATACACACATGGTGATGGAGACCAATATTGAGATGGGGGAGGTGGGGAGGAGCTGGTCGTTGTCCCTCTGAATAGGGATGCCAAGGATGGTCTCCCAGGAGGGAACATTTCAGGAGGCACTGAAGGAGGAGAAAGGAAGTTTCTGGGGGTACATTTTATGGCAGGGCCTTGAAGGAGAAAGGAGGGCCTGTACAAAGACCTACGCCCCGGGGTTGACTGAGTACTGGAGAGCTCAGGGTGATCCAGAAGGGAATGCTCTGACTTTAGTGCTTTAGGGCTCTCGGCTTGCATGGCTGGAGGGTCAGGGAGGCCTGAACTGCGAGAGCTGTGGGAGCTGGGACAGTGCCCAGAGAATCTGAGTTGGAGTTGGGGGTGTCAGTGAGTAAGAGAAGAGAAGGAGGCCCTGGGAATCTGTCTCTCTACCTGTTGGGACTCAGGGCGATGCCCGCCCTCCCGCCCCCCACTGCCCTTGGTTAGTAGTTCCATTCACCCCCTCTGCTCCCACCTCCCATCACCCCGAACCACCCCAAGGTGGGACTGAGAGGGCTTCCTGGAGCTCCTATCCAGTCCTAGCAACTTGGCTGGAACACTTGGGGAACAGATCCTGTCCCCCAGGTTCGCAGTGAACTTTGCCATGGGGCCGGAACCAGAGGCCGACATCGCCTTCCACTTCAACCCCCGCTTTGATGGCTGGGACAAGGTGGTCTTCAACTCACGGCAGTCAGGCCAGTGGAACGAAGAGGAGAGGAAGAAGAGCATGCCCTTCAAAAAGGGGGAGCCCTTTGAGCTGGTGGTGATGATCATGCAGGAGTATTACAAGGTCAGAGTCAGGTGCCTCTCGATCTCTCCCTGCCCTCAATTCCTCTGCTTCTTTTATTACTGACTTTGATTATATTGATTTGTTTGCCAGGGTATATTGGATGGCTGTGGGGGACTGTGTGGTGTACAGAGTCAAACCTGGGCCTCATACCCAGCATGAACTCCAGCCCCTCTTGTAGAGTTATCTCTCCACCTCCATATTTTTCTTTTTACTTTTATTTTATTTTTGGGCCACATGTAGCAGTTTTGGGTTTATGCCTGGCTTTGCACTCAAGGATCACTTCTGGCACGCTCAGGAAACCATTTGGGATGCTGGGGATTGAACTTGGGTTGGCTGCATGCAAGGCAAATACTCTGGCCCCCTTACTGCCTTATTTTTTCAGAGTCAGGTGCTAGTTAGGATCAGGCAGTCTCTGTTTAAAACTAGACCTCAAGGGACCAGAGAGATAATACAAGTGGTTAGGGCACTTGCCTTGAACGTGGCTGACCAAGTGATCCCTGAACGCAGAGCCAGGAACAAGCCCTGAGACGGTCCCCACCCCCAATTAATCCCTCCCAAACCCAAAAACCCCAAGCAGACCTCAAAGTCCAAAACAGAGTCTGACTTGATTCTTTCCCAATCTCAGATCATGCTTTCCAACCACTCTCATTGACCATCTCTGAGCTATTTCTCCTTTGGTACCTGGCTGGAACCCAGGACTTCACTTCAATCAAAGCATGTATTTTCTGCTGAGCCACCTCTCCTCACTTGTGGAACTGACCTTTGACCTCAGTTTGACTTTAGAACTCTTGAGCTCCTGATTGAGGTTCCAGCTCACCTCTCAGACTTTGATCAGAGTGAAAATTTCCTTGTTTCCTGTTTTCACCTTTCCACGGTTACTGAGTTATTGACAACCTTCCCCTTTCCTTCCAGGTGATGGTGAATGGAAATCCCTTCTATGAGTTTGGGCATCGGATCCCAATCCAGGCGGTTACTCACTTGCAGGTGGATGGGGACTTGACAGTCAGATCCATCAACTTCATTGGTGGCAATCCCACCCCCAACCAGGTAGGTGGGAAGTTTGTCTTCCTTCCCTTCTCTTCCCTTCCCCTTCCTTCCTTCCTTCCTTCCTTCCTTCCTTCCTTCCTTCCTTCCTTCCTTCCTTCCTTGCTACCTTCCTCCCTCCCTCCCTCCCTCCCTCCCTCCCTCCCTCCCTCCTTGTGGTTGATTTCCTTTTTTTTTTTGGTCACACCTGGCGATTATCAGGGGTTACTCCTGGCTCTGCACTCAGAAATTACTCATGACAGTGCTCAGGGGACTGTATGTGATGCTGAGGATTGAACCCTGGCAGCTTCGTGCAAGACAAATGTCCTACTGGCTGTACTGTCACTCTGACCCCTGTTTGATTTCCTGAGAATCATTCGTAGCGGGTCCCTCTGCTGAGTGAGGTTGTTGAGCCGGCATTGACTGAGGCAGCCCCTGGCCACATTCATCACCTGACATTATGGGTCACAGCAGTCTGGGCCTGGATGGGGATGTGGAATGGGGAGACTAGGACAAGCTTCCTGTAGAAGGAATGTGAAATGTGAACTGGGTATAAAAGATAGTGGGTATGGCTGGGAGATAGCCAGAAGGGAGGGAGGAAGGAAGGAAGGAGGGAAGGAAGGAAGGAAGGAAGGAAGGAAGGAAGGAAGGAAGGAAGAAAGTGCTCTGTGACCACAGGTAGTTCACAGGCCAGTGTGGGTGTGCTGGAAGGAGGTTCAAAGGACTGGGGCAGTGCTTTGCCCACGGGAGCCCCGTGTTAAATTCTCAGCATCACAAACACCCCAGAACACTACCTGGAGTAAACCCCAGCACTGAACTGGGAGAAGTCCCCTGAGCCTTGCTGGTTGTATATTTCCTCAAAAGACCTTGAATTTAATCCTCAGATACCCTCCCCCCCTCCCCCCACGAATTAGGCATGGCCCTAGGATCTGGAGATCAGGGTCCCTATTTAAGGGGGGGAATGGGATTTAATTAGAAGATAAATAAATTAGAAACAAACAAAAAAAGTAAGGGGGGCAGCCTGTAGAAACAGATAAGCTCTCAGGAAGTGCTAGTAGGGTGAGCCCTGGGGAAACTGGGGTCACACTGCTAAGGAGTAGCACATAATAGATGGAATGAGGTTGCAGGGAGCATGGCCAAGACCAGGAAATGATTGAGCAGCTCTGGGAAATCTGAGCAGACACACGACATGAGCCCTAGGTGCTCCACTTCCCAGTCTGCAGCGACTCAATGACGTGGAGACTAGAATGTTCTAGAACACCCACAGCATATCACCCTCAAGACTCCAGGCATGGCTCTCAGTGAAGAGTCTGGACTTCCCAACCTAAGACCACCCCATCACTTTCACAGGGAAAGTGCTCTGTGAGCACCACCCCATTTTGCACATGTGCAAACGGAGGCAAAGTGTGTTTATGAAATTAATGCATTTACTCATTTTTATTTGTTGAGGACACAGCTTGGCAGTGGTCAGGGTTTGTTCTGGATAACTCTTGGGGGACTTGAGGTGCAGGGCTACAATCAGGAGGGTTCAATGTGGGGCTCATTTTTTTTTTTTGCTTTTTGGGTCACACCCGGCGATGCTCAGGGGTTACTTCTGGCTTTGCACTCAGGAATCACTCCTGGCGGTGCTTGGGGGACCATATGGGATGCTGGGAATCGAATCTGGGTCAGCCGCGTGCAAGGCAAATGCCCTACCCACTGTGCTATCGCTTCAGCCCCTGGGGCTCACTCTTGATGATGCCTGGGAGACCATGTAATGCCAGGGATCCAATCTAGGGCTCCCTCACGCTTTGCATGAGTTCCAGCCCTTTGAACCACCTCTGTGGTTTGGCATAAAGCATTTAGAGTTTGGTTTATTTTGTTTTGATGCTTTGTCTTACTCCTGGTTCTCCACTCAAGAATTAATCCTGCTTGGGACCCCATATGAGATGCTGGGGATCAATCCTGAGTTGGCTCTGTGCTAGGCAAGTGCCCTGTCCCCTCTGTACCATCTCTCTGGCTCCCTGACATAAAGCATTTAGAGAACTTGCTGAAGTCATGGGGCTGTTTGGCGGCAGGCTGGCCTGAGCTTGACTGCACTCCACAGGCAGGAGGTGGACCCGAGGAATGTCCTCGTCCCTAAGGTGACCCTAGCCTACAGGTGTCCCTGTTTCTGTCACACACCAACCACACCTTTTAAACAAGAAACCAAGTACTGGAGCAATAGTATAGCAGGGGAGGCCCTTGCCTTGCACAAAGTGAACCTTGGTTTGATCCCTGGCACCCCATATGGTCCCCAAGCCTCACCAGGAGTGATTCTTGAGTGTTGAGCCAGGACAAAGCCCTGAGCATCATCAAATGTGCTCAAAAACCCTTAAAAAAAAAAAGGAACCAGCCAGGCAGCGGGAAGTAGCTGAATGGAAGTGTGTTTGCCTTGCATGCACGAGGCCCTGGATTCCAGCCCGTAACACACCCCTACTCCCCCTCCCCCACCTACACACAGAGCAATCATGACATGAAAAAAAAAAGGAAACTAATTGTAAAGTTATTTCTGAAGAGACTTCAGAATAATTTCTAGTGGAACACAAGACAGAAAATAGAACAAGGGGCTGGGAGAAGGTGCAAAAGGAAAAAGCATGTTCCTTGCAGGAGCGAGGCCATGAGTGCAGACCTGGGATTTCCCATCTCTCCCTCATCATTATAGGGTAGTCCTCAAAGTCGCTGATCCAAGTATGGAACTGTCCAGCCCACTTGGTCAAGCTTCACTGCGAGTGGGCCTGGGACTCCCTGAAGACTCACTCTGTGGACTATGTGGGAGCCCCACCGTGCCCCGCCCCCCCCAAGACAGAAAGGGCATAAGATGAAAGAGAGGGGGTGGGGGAAAGTGGGAGGAAGGAGGAAGAAATGTCTGGACAGAAGGTGAGGAAGAAAGAGAGAGAGAGAGAGATGGTCTATGAGGGCAGGAGGGAGGATGTGATGAGTCCCAAGGACTCCTAAGCACCCAGAGATGCGGGGCCAGTGGGGTCAGAGGGAGCATCAAGTTGAAGTTCGAGAAGAGGGAAATGGTGGGGGCGGGTAGTCTGAGGAGAGTCACTTCAGCATGGTCCGCAGGTTTTGGGGGGAGGGGAGGGCACAGTGAGGTCCTGGCACAGCTGGCAGTGGATGAGATCAGAAATTTTTTTTTCTTGCTCTTTTTTCAGTCACACTCGGCAGTGCTCAGGGCTTAGTCCTGGCTCTGTGCTCAGAGATCACTCCTGGTGGGGGGGTCTCAGGGTCACATATGCAGTGTGGGCTATTGAACCCGGGTCAGCCGCATGCTTTACCCATTATATTTTCTCTCCGGCACCCAATTTTTATTCTGTTTTTTTTGGGTGGTATCTGGCAAAGTTCAGGGACTATTCCTGACGGGTGGCTCAGGGCTCATTTTCCCACAGTGCTGAGGTACCCTGTGGTGCTGGGGGCAGAGGCCAGAGCTGCAGGCAGATTGAGTGTGGTTAGGCTGCTGAGCCCCAGCACAGACCTTGTCCTACAGTGGGGTGAGGCTGGAGAGATGGCTCAAAGGATGGAGAACGTGCTTTTCTACACATCGTCTGAGGTCAGTCCCTGGCAGCACGTGGTCCTGCAGGCAATGCCAAGAGTGAAGCTGAGCACAGAGCCAGGAGTAGTCCCCACTACATCACCGGGTTCCAAAGCACAATGATGATAAAGCAGTTTCTTATTGAGCAGTGGAGGTCCCTCATCAGAGAGAGTCAACTCACTAGGATTGAACCATCTGTTGCCACTTCTTTTGACCTCAGGGTTCTTGTGGATGGTGAAATGGGGGGCGGGGTTTGTCTTGGAGAAGCATCTCTTAAAACCCCTAGATCTGAGTGGGGACTGACCCTCATCTCCTCCTTCTCCCTGTCTGTTCACAGATGCCCATGGCACCCCCGGCATATCCTGTAAGTAGCTGACAGGAGGGAGATTTTCCTTTGATGTGGGGTGCAGTGCCTGAGGACTCTGAACCCCCTAATTCTCGCTGTCTTCTCTGTACATAGGGTCCTGGAGTGGCTCCCCAACCACCAGTTAACCTGCCTGTAAGTAGGAGGATTGTGTGGCCATGGGGGGCCAGGAGTGAGGATGGGGGGACATGGGGTTGGCTCTCCAACCGTGCACACCCAGCACCCTGAGAAATACCTGTGTGCAGTGATCTGCTGTAAATGTTGGCTGACAGCTCTATTCTCTCTCTTCTTCACTGACCAGTCCATGGAGGGAGCCCCAGTCTTCAACCCGGTAAGACAGCCATTGCGGAGGGGGGTGGTCAGACTGTGTGAGGGCGATCTGGGTAAACAGAAAGAGATTGAGGGTGGGGAGCCCTGCTTGGGAGTATCTGGAGAGGAGGAAGTAGAGTGTGCAGAGGGGAAGGAGTGGGAGATGGGGGTGCATTGCCTAGGAAGAGTGGGTACCTTGCTTTGAAATCTGGTAATTGGAAGATGATGGGACTCCATTTTTTCCCCACAGCCTGTGCCTTATACGGGGAAACTCCAAGGAGGCCTGATGACCCGCAGAACCATCATCATCAAGGGTTTCGTACCCTCTTCGGCTAAGAGGTACAGACCCCAGGTGGAGGTGGGATTCACAGCCCTCATTCTCAGGAATCTGACCAGGTGCTGACTCCCACCTTTCTGTTACCAGATTTGCCATCAACTTCAAGGTAGGGCTCACAGGGGAGGTGGCCCTGCACATCAACCCGCGCTTGGACGAAGGTGTTGTCGTGCGGAACAGCCTCCAGAATGGCGCCTGGGGGTCTGAGGAGAGGAACGTCTCCCACAACCCCTTTTCTCGAGGGGAGTTTTTCGATGTGAGTCCAGGAGTCCAGTTCTCCTCCCCTACAGCTCCCCCCCCCCCCCACCCAGCTGGGAGCCCTGTTCCACCCCATCTCACACCCACCTCTCTCCTGCAGCTGTCCATCCGCGCTGGCACAGATCGCTTCAAGGTGTTTGCCAACGGCAGGCACTTGTTTGACTTCTCCCATCGTCTTTCAGCCTTCCAAACAGTGGACATACTGGAGATCACCGGGGACGTCAACTTGTCCTACGTCCAGATATGAGCTACAGGGAGGGACCGGGGGACCCAGAAAGTTCCCCAAGAGGCTCATCAAAGCCCCTAATAAAATGTCTGAAGGTATCTGAGTGTGTGTTCCAGCCTCTTTAACATTTGATAGTCCTCTGCAGCAGGCTGGCAAACTCGACTTTCTCTTACGGATGGGGAATGCATCTAGCCACACCATAAGGCTGTCAGTAAGAACCAGGACTCACCTGAAACCTAATTTTTTTTTTAACCATTTTTGGGTCACACCCAGCAATGCTCAGGGTTACTCCTGGCTCTGCACTCAGGAACTACTCCTGGCGGTGCTGGGGGTCCATATGGGATGCTGGGAATTGAGCAAACGCTCTACCTGCTGTGCTATCACCCCAGCCCCTGAAATCTAAACATTTTAACATTGAATGAAGCCAAGCGGTCACCTCACTCCTGGAAAAGTTCCTCAACATTGGGAAGACTAAGTCCAAAGAGGAGGCCTAGAATTTCTTTTTCTTTTTCTTTTTTTTTTTTAAATTTTTATTAGTGAAACACCATGAGGTACAGTTGTAGACTTACAAATTTTTGTGCTTGGGTTTCAGTTATACAATGATTGAGTACCCATCCCTCCACTAGTGCCCATCCTCCACCACCACTAATCCCAGTATCCCTCCCACTGCCCATTCCCCCATCCCACCCTGCCTCTGTGGCAGGGCACTCCCTTTTGTTCTCTCTCTCCTTTTGAGTGCTGTGGTTTGCAAAAGAGGAATTGAGTGGCAATCGTGTTCAGTCTACAGTCTACTTTCAGCATGCATCTCCCATCCTGGGCGGATCTTCCCAACACCCTTTATTTGGTGCTCCCTTCTCTATCTGAGCTGCCTTTAACCCTAGAGTGTGTGGCTGGGAGGCCTAGAATTTCCACTAGGGTCATTAACAACACACGAAGCACAGATCTGAGTTACCAGAAAGATCTCTCACTGTTTTCTGTTCAGTCTGTTCCCATGGAAGGTGTCTCATACTAATTTTTTTTTGGGGGGGAGGGCTTTTTGGGTCACACCTAGTGATGCTCAGGGGTTATTCCTGGCTCTGTATTCAGGAATTACTCCTGGTGATGTTCGGGGGACCATATGGCATGCCAGGGATCAAATCTGTGTCAACTGGGTGCAAGGCAAATGCCCTTCCTGCTGTGCTCTTGCTCCAGCTCCTAAACTAATGTTGCTAAAGCATCTCTTCCTAAGGGGGGAAGCCTTTTACAATTATTCTAAAATAATTTTCTTTTGCAGTTGAATTGGAATAAAAGTCCCTTTGTTTAGTGAACCATCTGTTCATTTCCTATTGAGTATTCTGGATTAATAGAAATACTCCCTGGATGGGGATATATTCTATAATAGAGTAAGAATTACAGCCAGTTTGTTTTTTAGTGTGGAATCCACTTGACTACTTCCTTTAACGATCTCAACTCCCCCTTTTAAAAAACCTCTGCCACTGCATAACTGTTTTTTTGAAAATCTTATTTTCTGCTTCCATTTGGCTCAGAATTTATTTCTCGTACTACATTGGACACTTTTAGCTGTTAAGTACCCTCACACATTTCAAATAGATGCATGTGCATGTAGCACTAAGAAAACTTATCTAGAATGAATATGGATGCGCAGTGTAAATCCCCAGCAAACTGATGTGTTTATGGAAGAGCAATTCTTTCTGCCTTTGGAGATGAATCTCCTGCTGGCAACACTCTTACTTCCATGGTTCCAGTCAGAATAACAACAAATGCAGCAAAAGCAAATGCACCTTCTCTAGTCCCTTTATGTCTGAGCATTTCTGGCTTGTGCCAACCAAACCAAATCAAACCAAACCAAACCCCCAAGCAAACAAACAAACAAGCAAACAAACAAAAAAGCCTATTTCCCAAGGGGGAAGAAACAATTTCCTAAGGTGTGCATTATGTCTCTCCCTAGAAAAGGGGATGGTGTTTTGGGACAACTAGTAAAGAATGAGTTAAAGAGGAAGTTTTGATAATGGTAACTCAGTGTTACCAATGAGTAAATGTCCTCATTTTGGGGAACCCATTTACCCCCATTTCTTTACATGGAGTTAGCCAAGGGATGTCCTGGATATTTCTAAGGACAAAGAAGGTAGCTCCACTCTCAGTTAAGACACTAATATTACTACGTACCCCATCAAAGTTCAACCAAGGCGTGATAGGTGTAATGACTGACTAGGTCAGAGCAGGGAGCCAGCAGTGATCTTGGGCCTCTGAAGTGCACTTTTGTTTGTCTTGGTTTTGGGGCCACAACCAGCTATGCTCAGGATTTCTGCTGGCTCTATGCTCAGAGCTCACTCCTGGTGATGTTTGAGAATGGAACCAGGCTTGGCCATATGCAAGGCAAGCACTTAAACCCATGTGCTGTCTCTGTGGCTGCTATTATGCATTGAAAAAAATTATCCATCAAGCAGTCAATCCCTTATTATCCTCTCTCCATTGCTTTAGTAATTCCAGTCTGGGTCTCTGAGTGAGCAAGCATCCATGAAAGCCACAGGATCAGCTGTCAGAGTCCATCTCCACAGACCTGGAAGCTCTTAAAATATGTCTGGGGCTGGAGCGATAGTACAGCAGGTGTTTGCCTTGCATGTGGCTTACTCGGGTTCAATCCCCAAGCATGGTACCCCAAGTACCACCAGGAGTAATTCCTGAGTGCAGAGCCAGGAGTAAGCTGAGCATCACTGGGTGTGACCCAAAGAAGCCAAAACCAAACCAAACCAAAACAAAAATCTGTGCTTCTCTTAGAATCCTTTGATTTAGAGGCATGACAGCTGGATAGAATTACTTGCAAGCTCTAACTCTCCCAGAGTAACTGAAAAGATGTGAAGAACTGAAATTCCTCTGTCAAATTGCAAGAATATTTCCAGAATTTTGGGTTGGAGCAATAGTAGAGCAGGTAGGGAGCTTGCCTTGTATGCAACTGACCCAGGTTCGATCCCCAGCATCCCATATGGTCTCCCATGGACTGCCAAGAGTGATTCCTGAGTTCAGAGCCAGGAATAATCCCTGAGCACTGCCTAGTGAGGCCTCAACTGACTCTTATTTCTTCACATGTACTTGATCAAGGGAAGTCCTGGATATTGCTAAGGACAAAGAAGGTAGCTCAAATCTCATTTAAAACATTAATATTACTACCTACTCTTGCAAAAGTAACCCACGGCTCAGAGGTTGTATTGACTAGCAGGGAGCCAGCAATGAATTTGGGCCTCTGTATTGTTCTTATTTTGGGTTTTGTTTTAGGGCCACATCCAAGGGTGCTCAGAACTTACTCCAAGCTCTATGCTCACATCTGCTGGTGTTCTGGAATCAAACGGGGTTGGCCACATGCAAGGCAAGCACCTTAACTCATGTGCTGTCTCTCTGGTTGCTGTTAATACTTAAAAAAAATTCTGCTATTAAGCAATTAATCATGTGGTCACTCACTGCCCTCTCTCCTGGTATAAGAGGTAATGCACTTGTCTGGCATGTGGCAGACCTTATTTGATCTCTGGCGCCATCTAGGTTCTCCTGAGCACTGCCAGAAGTGATCCCTGAGCACAGAGCCAGGAGAAATCACTGAGTACAATTGGGCATACCCCATACAAGAACCGAAACCCAAAACCAAATGCTCTTTGCTTCTCAGTAGCTGCCTGTGCATGTCGAACTCAGAAAGCATTTTTAGAGTCAGTATAGATATTTATATCAGCTTTGGGTAAAGCAGTTATTTTAGTTTTTTTGAGCTGAATTTCCCCCTGGCAAGGTTCTTGCTTTCATCATCCTGGTCAGACTAACAACAAAGGCAGATTTTCTAGTCTCTTCATGAATCAGGCTGTTAAAATCAGTAAACCAAGTGTCACCTGGATTATGGAGGCAGGCACCTTTTAAATAAGCCTAGTAGAAGACACTTGCTCAATCAGCTCTGTGCCTGAGTGATTGGTGCTTTCACAGACAAGCTCAATGAAGGTATTGTGCTGGTATGAGCTGCGAATGAACAGAGAGAGAGAGAGAGAAAGAGAGAGAGAGAGACAGACAGAGACAGAGACAGAGCTCAGGATAGGACAGTGAGTTTATTAGAAGCTCAGTGCTGAGGACCCCAAGTCAGAAGAGAAAGAGACTTGGAGCCTTGTTTGCTGAGAGGGTCTCTCGTTTATCCTCTAAAGGTGGGCTACAAGCTATGAACATTCTTATCAGTTAAGCAGGGGATACAGAGATAATAAGTAAAAGAAAAACAATGCATTGCTCCCACATGGTATGGCCTTCAGGTGCTCAAAAGAAAACCAGTCAGTGTCAGTATTCTTGCCCATTTTTGGTGCGAACTTCAAGTATCATCTACTGAGCACTCCCATAAATCTGTCGGACCCACTGTGCTCCCATCAATCTGGTGGGCTGGTGGGCCCTTAACTCGGCTAGTTGGGGACATAAAAGGAATGCTTCTCCCTCCCTTCTCTTGTTCAACTTCGGTGGTCAGTTCCAGTTTCCCAGTCCCCAACACATTTTCTTAGTTCTCATTACAGTTTCTGATTTTTTTTCTTTTTGGGTCACACCCAGTGATGCACAGGGGTTACTCCTGGCTCTGCACTCAGGAACCACTCCTGGCAGTGCTTGGGGGACTATATGGGATTCTAGGAATTGAACCTGGGTCGGCCTCATGCAAGGCACCCGCTATACTATCGCTCCAGCCCCAGTTCTCATTACAGTTTCATAATCCTCATTACATACAGATTCTTACTTACAATGGGAACCAGGCTGGCTAGATGAAGAGCCTGACAAGGGCTGAGAGTCACTTCTGAAGAGTCAACGAACAGGTTCTGGTAGCTGGCCAACGCGTCAGCCATTAATGGCCATTTATTTCAAGTACATCTCAAACTCGAAGGGGAATTTAGACTTCTCGTGTGTGTCCTAGGAAAGTCCTTATGTACTTCTAACCCCTGAGAGCAGTTGCTGACACTTCCTGAAGGTATCCGGGTCTTCAGTCACAAAGTCAGGCTGTTTAAAGAAGTCAGCCTCAGGTTTAGGATCAGCAAATATTGATGTCGGTGGGCCCCACTGGTGACTTATGTGAAGTGGGGAGGAGAAAGATGGTCACTTTCTCCCCATCTGCCTCTGCCACCCAGGACCCAGGGTTACTGGGTTCTTGTCTTGCCTCGCAGAAAATAATTTCAGAAGTGGACAAACAGTGAAGTAAAACATTTGATTTGGGGGTTTTGAAGGGAAGGAGGGAGACAGAGTGGGAGAGTGGAGAGTAACGCGCTCAAGAGAGAACCCGGGCTTCTCCAAGGGTGGAGAGAGCCCCTACACACATCCCAGCATTAGACATGAAAGCACAAAAGTACACATCTCAAGAGGGAAGATGTGGGTGCCACATGTGCTCAGTCACATGGGCTTGGGCAGCATACGCACGCGCTTCCTTTATAGTTTTTCTCCAACCTACCTCCACATCCGGCTTTGACTAGGTCAAAATCTGTTGCTGAGGAGGTTGCTAAGGAGATTGCCTGGGGGGAAGGGTTGGGAGTAATGATGGTCTTCTTTGAAATTTCTTTCCTGGCTTTTTGTTCCTGCTGGAGCTTCTGTCAGAGGGGGTCCAGCCTCCTCAGGGTCTGTCACTGGTGCTAGGTGAGGGCTTTATCAGGCCTTAGTTCTTTTTTCCTGTAGGGTTGCCCTTTGCAACTTCAGAGCTATTACTTCCCAGGAGATTTGCTACCATTGCCTTGGGAGGGGGCCTTCCCTCTTAGCTTGCCTGCCTGCCTCCATCAATACGGAGTTCCTGCTTGAATTTCAGATGAATGACTTTGGTTGATTAGGTCTCCAAGAAGTGTCAGCAACTGCTCTCAGGGATTAGAAGTAGGCAAGGACTTCCCTAGGACAGTCTAAATTCCCCTTCTGAGTTTGAGATGTGCTTGAGATAAACAGTCATTAATGGCTGACACGTTGTTCAGCTACCAGCTACTGAAATAGAGTTGAAACAAAATGGTGTTTCGAGCTTGGAAATGCCTGCTTGCAACAATTGCTCCAGATTAGGAGCTCCAAGTCAGTCCCTTTAGTGCCTCATAAAGAGGTTTGGTGAAAATCCCTTAGGGAATGACACGATTCAGTGGACTTTTGATCTCCAGGTGTGCATTTGGTGGCCATGAGCTGCTTCCCCACCCTGGTCAGCTGCTGCCACCAACAGATGCATGAAGGAGGCAACAGGGCCACCAAGCTCGTTGGTGATCAGTTGCTGTTAATTTCAATCTTCGTCCCGCTGTTCATTCCATTCTCCCCTTGTGCCTATTCCAATCTCACTTCCCGCTCCATCCCAGACTCCCACTGCTGGTCATTCCCAGCTCCTCGCGCCCCCCCCCCCCCCCAGTTGGAAGCAGCAAATACACCTAGTTGAGATAGCACAATCAACATTTGTGAAATTCTTCCTTCTGGGAAGCTTCTTCTAAGACAAAGATCTCATTCTGCTAGGAGATCCACTCAAGGGCAGAATTTAATCTCAGGGCATTATTTCCCCTTTCCTTAGTCCATATCCATTTAAACAATCATCTTAAATTTACTTCTCAGTAATCTTTCTAGTCCTTTTGTATAGACATAATAAGAGATATATTAAGCTTATAGGTGGCTCTCCTGTACACATATCACTATATATCTCAGCCTACAGTCCTCAGGCCAGATTAGTCCTTTCGAATCCCAGCAAGGTCCTTGTCTAGTCCCTTCTTTTTGGGTCATGACAGAATTTGTCTATGACCATGCTCTTAACTTTAAGTTTTATGGCGTGGCCTGTCCCTTTTTGATGCCAGGGCAGCTCACAGCTTGCCCTGGGTCCATCCAAGTCTCTTTTTCGAGACCCTCCTTTTGGGGTGCTAGGAATGAAGGACAACTGAGGCTTAAGTCGAGTAAATATGACAGATGCCCAGGAGTAAATATTATTTGGGGTCAATTAACTCTCAAGTAACAAAACCATAGCATCAACTGTCTTCCTGTGTCTATATAAAAAGGACATTGTTCTAAAGTAAGTGGCAAAGGACATAAAGGAAAAAGAAAAGCAATATTATGCCTACAAATACAAAATCAAGAATCCTCTGAGGAATCTGACTTTATAAGTCACAGGGTCTGATTAGGGGAAATGAGTGATTAACAGATAGGGGAAGCAGAGTACAAAGAAGAAGTTAAAGATGAATTGGAGTTCTTTGGGAGCATCCTGGTGGGTATTATTTAGTAAACTTAAACTCCTTTCTGTGGAGGAGAAAGGACTGACCAATGTTATCCAACACCCAGGTGTAAGTACACATCTTAAATATTTAAGTTTCTGCTTGGCAGTTTGTGCCTTATCCAGGGAAATTCTGCATCCTTATTGCCACAGAACATTTAATACCTGAAAAGCATAACCAGTTATGACCTCTTGAATTAAGGTGCAAAGATGAATATAGCCTACATACATATTGGAGAATAGCTCCATTCTCAGTTGTAATTTTTGTTCTCTTTATAACACATTTCCAAAAAGATTGAGAGTTTGAAAAACCCAGTGGAAGGACAGTCCCGGTGAACTGCTCTGTTTTATTGGAGCCAGGGCCTGCCCATCAAAGGCAAAAAAGGAACAGAGGGCCAGAGTGCAGAGGGATGGGAAATAACAAATGAATAAACACAGTCTTCTAGGTCATGTAGCCTGAGATTGAGTTCGTATTTTGTATGGTTTAGGCACGGTGGGTTGTATTGGAACCATTGCCTTATCAATTGCTCCGAGTCTTGTACTAACCTGTCCTTGCCATTTCCTTTTTTTTCCTGGTATGATGGGGGTATTGCATGGTGACTGGTAAGGCACTATCAGACCATGTTTTCAACATTTCTCTTTTAGGGGCTTTAGCCCTTTTCATGCTTCATGAGATATAGTCATCTGTGAATAGACTATATTTTATTTGAGGCTGATCCTCATAAGAGTGCCTTCTATTTCATGTCTGGATATTTCCTGGGACCCTACCATGGTATGTAATCTTTAATCTCAGGAGGGAGATCTGGGACTTTGGGGACAAACTTTCATAAACACTTATTTCTGTGAGGGGCCGGAGAGATAGTAAGAGGAGGTAAGGAACTTGCTTGAATGCAGTCCATCCAAGTTCAATTCCTCACACAGCATATGGTGTCCTGAGCATTGGTAGGAGTGATCTCTGAGCTCAGAACCAGGAGAAGGTCTTGATGTAGGCAAACAGGCAGGCAGATAGGGAAGGCCTCCTCCCAAGGCAATGGCAGTAAATTTCCTGGGAAGTAATAGCCCTGACCTCATGGGGAACTGGTGCCAGTCTGTAGCAGACCCTGAGGAGGCTGGACCAACCCCCTCCAACAGAAGCTCCTGCAGAAACAAAAGTCCAGGAAAGGAATTTCAAAGAAGACTATCACCACTCCCAACCTCCTTGGTAACTCCCTAGCAATGACTTTTACCTAAGTGTAAGCCCTACATGGGGTCTTGATCACTTGATCACTTGACTTCCTGTTAATCGTAGATTTGCTTGAGTGGGTGCCAGTAACGTCTCCATTTGTCCCTGTCGCGTGCTAGTGTATCCCAATGGCGTCTGTTCGTTCTAGGAACACGAAGAGCCTCAAACCGATCGTTCATGATCTTGATGAAGAAGTCTGACCATCTGGTAGGTGGGCGGTCACGTGGTCTTTTGATGTCCCGTGGAATCTGCCGCAGACTGGCTCGGTCGGGAACCACCAGGCTGAGGGAACGTGGGAGAAGGTTTACAGGAAAGCAGGAGATTCGGCGATGACAGACAGACACCAACACAAGTGAGGTTGAGTGCTGCTGCGATTTTACTGAGCACAGAGTTCCTTTTTTATACAGTCAAGGCAAAATCATAGAACAAAGGGCCAGAATACAATCGGACATTACATCATATCGTGGTTACTTATTGGTGACATATTCCAAAAAATATCGAGGGACAAAAACACTTTCTTAATACACTTCCTGCTTTAAATTAGGACAAAACATTTACCTATGAATTCTTTACAGTGATTACACAGGATTTAATGTCTAACCATGGTTCCCCTTTCTACAGAGTTCTTTATCATTGTTTTTCTTCAGCAACTTTTGTTTTCATCTGACAGGGTCTTAACCACACATCACAATCCAGGAAGGGTCTCGGACCTTCCCATATATTGGTTTGCAACACTTTGTTTTTCTGTTAATAAATTCCAGGATGTATGTGCTTAGACCAGTTTTTGTATGGGGGGATAGAGGTTTCACAATGTCCCTCATTCTCTCATATGGTAGCTTATTGTTTTCTTTTATGTTAGGCACTCTTGCTTGAAATTGAGGGCTGTACTGTATGCTAAGGATCTAATTGTTTCAGCCACAATATTTGGCGGTTTTTCTGGCTCCTGTTATTGTTTGGTTTCACTATGACTCCTGACCTTTGTCAAACCTAACATCTCCTTAGTTTCCTACAGATTTCACAATGATTAAAAGCAAACTATAACTACAAAGCTTCTACCTATTAATTCTAAATACCTAACTTATAAGTAAAATTGGCAGGCAACCATTATAAACTCCATCCGGGATGCAGAAGAGCCACATACCAAAGTGCCACAGAAGCACACAAAGCAGGATAAGAAAAGGGGGCGCCGGAGGCATAGACCCAAAGGTCGCGAACCTCCCTTTCCCGCGGGACCTGGGCCAGGCCCAGGTCACCTTAGCAGGTTGCTACGCGGGCGACACCGTTGACGGCGTGGCAGGAATCCAGTCGGTAACGGCTCTAGTCTAGTGGTCGTCTCTAAATCTCATTACGTGTCCAGTCCATCTGATTTTTGATGACTTGGAAAACGAGACAGCATCCCTGATTCTTGATCGTCGACGGAGGCCGGAACTCTGGATTCTTTCTCTCATTTGAGTGAAGCATGATACTCCAAGCATAGCTCTTTCAATTCCTCTTTGGGAGACCTGAATAGTGTTCTCATTTTGTTTGCGTAGGGCCCAGGTCTCTGAGGCGTATGTTAATGCAGGAAGAACAGTGGAATCAAAGAGATGTGCTCGGAGTTGGAGGTTCTTCATCCTCTTAGCTATTTCTTCGACGATCTTGAAGGCGTTCCAAGCCGCTCTCTTCCTCCTGCGCAGCTCCGGTGCCAGGTCATTCATCATGTTGACTTCTCGACCTAGGTACACATAACTGTTGCATTCGGAGATGGTCGTTCCATTGAGAGCGAATGAAGCATCAGGAACAAGGCTGTTTCTCATAAACATTGTCTTCGTCAGATTCAGCTGTAGTCCGACCTTTCCACACTCACGGTCGAAGTCAGCCAGCATTTGTGCCGCTTGGCTAATGTTTGGTGTTATTAGAACAATGTCACCAGCAAAGCGGAGGTGGTGTAGTTGCTGACCATCTATCTTCACTCCCATTCCTTCCCATTCCAGTCATCACATGATGTTCTCGAGGGTGGCACTGAAGAGTTTTGGTGAAATGGTATCACTCTGCTGAACCCCTCTCTTGACATCAATGATTACTTCTTTGTAGAATGGTGAGATCCTGGTAGTGAATCCGTAATACAGCTCATGGAGGATCCTGATGTATTGAGTTTTCTTTTTTTTTTTTAACTTTTTGGGTCACACCCAGCGATGCACAGGGGTTATTCCTGGCTCTGCACTCAGGAATTACTCCTGGCGGTGCTTGGGGGACCATATGGGATGCCGGGGATCAAACCCAGGTTGGCCATGTGCAAGGCAAACGCCCTACCTGCTGTGCTATTGCTCCGGCCCTGATGTAATTGAGTTTGAATGCCCTGATTGGCTAGGGCTTCAATGACCGCTTCCATCTCAACAGAATCTTAGGCCTTCTTTAAGTCAATGAACGTTAGACAGAGCAGCATCTTGAATTCCCGAGAAACCTCAATGAGCCTGGTTATCGTGTGGATATGGTCGATGGTGCTGAATCCTTTGCGGAACCCGGCTTGCTTGCATGGTTTTCCTTCATCTACTAGATGAAGGAAATAGGTTCTACCAATCCTATTCAGGATGACTTGAGTGAACAGCTTGTAGATGACAGACAATAGGCAGATCGGGCGATAGTTGCCAATATCGTGGATGTCTCCCTTCTTGTACAGTAGTACAGTCCTTCTGGTTTTTGGGACGGAAACTTGCATTCAGACAGGTAGCATGTGAAGAGCCGAGCCAGTGTATTGATGAGTACTGATGGCAGGTTCTTCAGGTGTTCAGGTCTGATTTTGTCTGGGCCAGGTGCTGTTTGTTTCTTTACTGACGAAATGGCGTGTCGGATTTCAGAAGGGAGAACATTGGGAATGACATATCCATCCTGTGGAATTTGGTATGTGGGCAGGTGGACATGGCTGTCGAAGAGATCTGAGTAGAAGTCATGGATAATCTTCTCCATTGCCCTTTTGGAAGATTTGATAGATCCATCAGGACGTCGGAGGGCAGTCATCTTGGTCTTGTAGTTGGCGAAGGACAGGCGGGCGTTATGAATGCTTTTCCCAGCTTCTGCCGCATCTACCAGCACTTCTGCTCTTCTCTCTTTGAGATCTTCCTTGATCGCATCTCTGCACTGCTTTTCGAGCTTGGACGTTTGCTTGCGGTTGCCTGAGGCATGCGCCAAACCACGTTGGTGAATAAGCTCAAGACTTTTCAAAGACAGGCTTTTTTTTTTTTTTTTTGTGGCTATCTCTCTCTTGGCGTTCCTTGCACAATCATGGAGGTGCTGAACCAGTCGATTGTATTCCTCATCAATTTTGTCAATAATGGCATCTTCCCATGTTGCAGCAATAGTGCCAAAGAGATCCCAGTTGGTGGCCATTCTGGTTCTCTTCTTAAACTTTGCAGCCCGTTTTCCCCACTCTGTGAAGTAGAATTTTGCACGAAGGAGACAGTGGTCTGATCCCGTTTGAAATTTTGGGACAACATCGGTCAGGCAAAACCGTCGATTGAATATGATGTGGTCTATTTCGTTGTGGAACCATCCACTGGGAGACTCCCATGTCCAACGTTTAGATTCGGCCTCTGGAACTGTGAGTTACCATGGATGGTCTTGGTCGACATGATGAACTCAGAGTCTCTCACCCTGTTTGTTCCATTCTAGGCCATGGGTCCTGATGTGGAGTTCTTCGGCTGATCTTCTCGGTCCTATCTTGGCATTAAAATCACCCACAATGATCTTGTAGAAGGTGTGGTCTTCTTTATAGAACTTCTCCAGCTCCATGTAGAACTTCTCAGTTTCTCCTTTATCATAATTGGATGTTGGTGCGTAGACAACAAAGATAGAAACTGCTGGCAGTGAGCCACATCTATTCAAATGTAAACGTCCAATTCGGGTTGTTAGGCATTCGAATGAATCAATGCTCATGGTCAAGTTCGTGTTGACAAGAACACCTACGCCTCAGACGCCTCTTCTATCGCATATTCCGAGGAACAGTTCTTCTCCAGTGTTGAAAACGGCGTGATGTGATTGATGCCTTCTTGTCTCGGTCAGACCAATGATGTTGTACTTGATCTTTCGCGCTTTTACAATCAGGTCCTCGATGGATGCATCCGATGCTAGCGTACGTGCATTGAAAGTACAGATGATCATTTTTGTCTTCCTTCATTTTGGCAGCCTAGTTCGGCCTTGAGATTTTATCAGCCTCTCCTTTCTCATCCTTCTCAACGCTGCCATATTGGTGACGCCTTCAGGGTCAGGGGAATGAGGTCAGGTTGGAGAAACCCTATAAAGGCCACCTTGAACAAAGAAAGCATGTTCATATGCTGCCCGAGCCCATGTACTGCTTCTACCTATGTGGCCAAGCACATGTGGTGCCTGAGCACATGTGTCATCCGCATCTTCTCTCTTGAGATGTGTACTTTCATGCTTTTATGTCTAATGCTGGGATGTGTGTAAGGGCTCTCTCCACCCTTGGAGAAGCCCAGGTTCTCTCTTGAGCATGTTACTCTTCACTCTCTCTCATTTTCTCTCCCTCCTTCCCTTTAAAACCTCCAAATAAAAACTGTAATTTCACTGCTCATCGACTGAAATTCCTTTCTGGGACAAGAGGCAAGAACCCAGTAACCCTGGGTCCTGGGTGATTGGTGGATCGGGAGAAAGTGACGGTCTTTCTCCTCCCCTGTGGGGCCCACTGTCATCAGTCTAGGCATTGCTGGGTTAAGCCAGAAGGTGGAGCCAGAAACCAAAAACTAAAATCTGGTCCATATCACAAAGAATAGAAACAACCAGTGTTGGCGTGGATGTGGGGTAAAAGAGACTTTCATTCACTGCTGGTGGAATGTCCATGGACACGTGTCAGAAAGCTAGGAATAGAGCTTCCATAGTGCATTACAGCAAATGCATTTCTCGGGAAAGTACCCCAAACTGTCAAACTATTCAGAAAAGACATTTGTTTTGTTTTGTTCATTGTAATACTATTCACAATCGCCAAAGGCTGGAAACCCAAACATCCAAAAACAGATACTGGGTTAAAGAAACTAGAGCACGTATATACAATGCAATACTATTCCATTGCAAGAAAAGATGAAACAATGCAATTTACTGCTACCTGGATAGATCTGGAGAGTCTCATTTTGAATAAAGTTAGTGAGTAGGAGAGACACAGACACAGTCTCTCATATGCAAGATATAAAGAAACATAATGCTGGAGCGATAGCATAGCGGTAGGGCGTTTGCCTTGCATACAGCCAACATGGCCGACCCGAGTTCGATTCCTCCACCCCTCTCGGAGATCCCGGCAAGCTACCGAGAGTATCTCTCCCACACGGCAGAGCCTGGCAAGCTCCCTGTGATGTATTCGATATGCCAAACACAGTAACAACAAAGTCTCCAATGGAGACGTTACTGGGCCCGCTCGAGCAAATCGATGATCAACGGGAGGGCCTTTACTTTACTTTAATAGGGGAATAACAAATGCCCGGAGACAACAGCAACTGAGAACTGGTCTTCAGCAGGAAGCTTACCACAGCAGCTAGGTGTGGGGAGGGAGGACAATGGGACCATAGTTGAGGGAAGTGGACGTGTTAGTGGAGGGCTTGGTGCTGAAGCTTTGTGTGAAACAATACCAATAAGAATTTTGGAAACCATTGTTATTAAAATAAAATTAAAAACGCTTTTCCTGTGGTGGAGAAAAGAAAGTACTTCCTAAGGAGTACCTATATTTCCCCCAGAAGAAGGGTTGGGCATCTGGGGCAACTGGTAAAGAGTGAGTAAATAGGATGTCCTGATAACAGCGACTCAGTAGTTGAGTACATTTCCTCATTCTGGGGACCCCCACCTAACCCCATTTCTTCACATGGAGTTGGCCAAGAGAAGTTCTGGTAATGTTAAGAACAAAGAAAGTAGCTGAACTGTTATTTTATTTTTCTTTATTTTCTTTTGGATTTTGAGCCCCACCTGGCAGTGTTCAGGGCTTCTTCCTGGCTCTGCACTCAGGAATTACTCCTGGCAGTACTTAGGGGACCATATGGGATGCTGGGGATTGAACCCATGTTGGCTGCATGCAAGGCAAATGCCCTACCCGCTGTACTATTGCTCTGGCCCATCAACTCTCATTTTGGACAATAATATTCCTACTTACCTAAGAAAAGGTAGTCTAAGGCTCAGCTGTTGTAATAACTAGGTCAGAGGAGGGAGCCTGAAATGAATTCTTGCAGGCCTCTCATCTGCACTTTTGTGTATTTGGTGCTCAGGACTTATTCCTGGCTCTATGCTCAGGGGTCATTCCTGGTGGTGTTCTGGAATGGAATCAGGGTTGACCACAGGCAAAGCACAAACACCTTAGCCCATGTGCTATCTGTCCTGCTTCAATTAACACATTTTTTATCTCTGCTTTCAAGCAATTAATCATGAGATCCTTCATTGTCCTCTTTCCTCTCTTTTGGTATTTCAGTCTGGGTCTCTGAATGGGGAAACAGTCATTAAAGCCACAGAGTGGAGCTGGAGCGATAGCACAGTGGGTTGGCCGCTTGCCTTGCACACCTGGGTTCAATCCCTGGCATCCCATATAGTTCTCAAGCACCACCAGGAGTAATTCCTGAGTGCAGAGCCAGGAGTAACCCATGAACATCACTGGGTGTGACTCCAAAAGCCAAAACAAAATAAAACAAAACCTAAAAAGTGTTTGGAGAAGTAAGCTCCATGTTTAGGACTTTGCCCCAGGGAGAGCTACTGCTCTATTTTCGGGTGAATGATTTTTCTAGATTAGGTATATCAAAGGCCCTCCCGTTGTTCATCGATTTGCTCGAGCGGGCCCAGTAACGTCTCCATCATGAGACTTGTTACTGTGTTTGGCATATCGAATACATCACGGGGAGCTTGCCAGGCTCTGCCTTGCGGGCGAGATACTCTTGGTAGCTTGCCGGGCTCTCCGAAAGGGGTGGAGGAATCAAACTCGGGTCAGCCATGTTGGCTGCGTGCAAGGCAAACGCCCTACCGCTGTGCTATCGCTTCAGCCCATTTAATGTGCTGCATTTAATGGAATGAAATGCAATGAAATGGAATGAAATGAAATGAAATGAAATGCTGCATTTAATGGAATGAAAATCTTTACATGAACAATAATGTAAATGGTGATGTCTAAAAGCAAATGAAAATTTTGTTTTTAAGTAGCTTTGTTTTGGGGCTACACACCCTGCTGTCCTTGACTATTCCTGACTCTGCTCTCAGGGATCCCTTCTGGCAGGGCTCAGAGACCACATGGGGGTGCTAGGGATTGAACTAACTATACTATCTCCTCAATCCTAAAATAAAATAATTTTTTTTTTGTTTGCTTTGGGGCCACACCCGGCAGTGCTCAGGGCTTACTCCTGGTGCTGCATTCAGGGATCACTCCTGAATCACAATACTTCACAATAGGGCTCGGGGGACATAAGTGATGCTGAGGATCAAATTTACGTAGGCTGTGTGCAAGGAAAGTGCCCTACCAGTTACACTATCTCTTCAGCCCCAGAGTTAAATAAATAAATTCTTTTCTTTTTTTAAAAAGCAAGGCTGATAACTAGATAGTGATTGACCCTCTGGAGTAAGAATAGCTCCTAATACTAACAATTTGTGCCTTTGTAGTGAGACACTATATCCTCGTTCATCAAGAACATTTAATATCTAAATGGTGTGATCAATTGTGGCCTCTTGAATTAAACAACAATTAAAAATATCATCTATATATTGGAAAGTGACTTCATTCTCAACCACAACTCTTTTGTTCTCTAAAAAGACAGTGTCTGTAAAGCCCTGGAGAAGGATGTCCTGGTGAACTGCACTGTTTCTTGGGAATTAAGACCTGTTCATCAAAGTCAGAGTGTAGAGGAATTCAAAACAGATAAGGAAAACAAACACACTCTTTATTTATTTTCATTAATTATTTATTTGTTATTTATTCGGTCATGGTCATGGTCCTCCCGTTGTTCATCTATTTGCTCGAGCGGGCCCAGTAACGTCTCCATTGTGAGACTTACTATGTTTGGCATATCGAATACATCACGAGTTTATTTTAATTTTTAAATTTTTTGTGGCTATTTTTTTTTGCTTTTTGGACTTTTTGGGTCATACCCGGAAATGCTCAGGGCTTCCCCATGCTCTGCACTCAGGAATCACTCCTGGCAGGGTTTAAGGGACCATTTTGGGATGCCAGGGATTGAACCTGGATCATCTGCGTGCAAGGCAAATGCCCTACCTGCTGTACTATTGCTTCAGTCCCGCAAACACATTTTTTGACCAGTACTTTTAACCCAACAGTGTAGCCTGAAATTTCAGTTGGTATGTTGTATGTCTTAGACATGATGGGGTGGATTGGAAAAGTTGCTTCCTCAATTACTTTAAGTCTTGTGCTAACCTGTCCTTGCCATTTGCTGGAATAATGGAGGTATTGTATGGTGATTGGCAAAGCATTTTTAGTCCATGTTTTAAACATTTCTCTATTAGGAACGTTTGTCCTTTTCATCTTTCAGCTTACTAGGATATTGTCTACTTTTTGGATAGACTATGTTTTCTTTGAGTTCAATGCTCACTAAAGTGGCATTCTGAACACATTCAGTTGCTGGAGGGAGAGCTGGGATTTCTGGGTGAAATCCCCGAAGTGCTGAGATGGCCATAAAGACATTTTCCATGAGGGGAAAGTTTCACAGTACTTCCCAAGGTATGTGTTATATCCCTCCCTTGTAATGAGTCTGGTATTCTGGGAAAACTAGTGAAGAGTAGGTAGAGAGAAATAGCTTAATAATAACAACTTGGTGAGTAAATTTCTCAACTCAACTCAGTTGAGTAAATTTCCTCTTTCCACAGAAACAGGAAATTACCTATCTACCCACTTTATTTCACCCAAGTTGCCCAAAAGGAGCCCTGTAGATTGGCTAAGAACAAAGGTTGCTCGGGTACCAATTAAAAAAAAATATTACTTTCTGCCACTTTGAGTTAACCAAGGTTCAGTTACTGAAATAGGCATTTAGAGCAGTGGCCAGCGATGACCTCCTCAGACATTTTGCAGGGGCCTAGAATCCAGGGGCTGACCTCATCCCTCATTGGGGTGGGGGTGATTCTTTCTTCAGTGACCTTTTCTTTTCCGATGATGGCAGAGCCCAGGTGGTGATGGTACATCTGGACATTTTCTTTTCTTATTTTATTTATTAATTTTTATTTTGGGCCACACCCAGTGGTACTCAGGGTGTTACTCCTGGCTCTGCAGTCAGGAATCATGCCTGGTGGTACTTAGGGGACCATATGGAGTACTGGGGATTGAACACAGATTGGCTGTGTGCAAGACAAATGCCCCACTCACTGTACTATCACTCTGGCCCTGGATATTTTCTTTTCTGATGTCCTATTTTTTTTTTTTTGCAACTGAAGTATTCTTCCTCCTCCTCCTCCTTCTCTCCCTCCCTCTGAGAGAGGCCAGTTAATACACATGTTCAACAGAGAACACAGGCTCTTCCAGAGCAGAGAGAACCCTTCCCCATCTCAACATTAAAGTATGTAAATCCACATCTCAAGAGGAGCAATGTAGGGGGCATGTATGCGGGCAATCTGAGCACAGATAGCATGGACCCCAGTGGTGTGCGTATTTCTTCCTCAGACAAGTTAGTTTATGTACAGTTTTCTCCAATCTGTTGCTAGGATGGTTGCCAAGTGGGGGTTTGTAGCAGTTGATGGTCTGCTTCTGATATTCTTCACATAGCCTTTGTCCATCCCAGCAGGCGAACCTCTCTTCCTAGGGGTCCAGCCACCCCCTTCTCTAAAAGATCCCAGGTGCTGGGAACTGGTGTTCTGCATTATAATGGGTTTCCTGGCTCTTGAGATGGGTTCTTTGTGTTCAAGGTCTCCATGCCTTTGAGCTGGTTCAGGTTCCAGACATGCATTATCAGGGCCCACAATCTTCCTTTCCTGCAACATTTTTCTCATTAGAGATTTCATCTCTCTAAAGCTTTAAGTAGTACACAGATGAAGGTCCATCTTCTGTAGCTTCTTTCTGTTGACAAAAGGACCAGGCACCCCCCCCCAAAAAAAAATTAAAAAAAAAAAGGACCAGGCCCTGTCAATGTGAGGGAGTGAAACCTCACTCTAGCCTAGTAATAATGGGTTTATTCATTGTGTTTCAGAGTTGTCAGTCTGAGAGTCTGAGAAAAAGAACATGGTTAGAACTTGAATAAAAAGGCCTTTTCTTTGTCATTCCTCCTCTTTGGACAGGTCAGCCTGGAACAGGTTCCTTGCTCACAGGGCCTGAGGGCGTTAGGGCTACTTTAGGACTTCTTGGAAGTGTCAAGGCACTAGACACAGGAAATGCTGTCCTCTGTGCTTTCCCTCATCTGTCCTTTTGGACTCTTCACATGTTGGGTTCACTCTCAATTATGAAATAAACCAGAAGCGATCTCAACAAGTTGGTTTAGAGGGGTTTGAGGTATCTTAGCTGACTTTTTGAAGTTTTTCTTCTTCCATCAGTTTTGGATAACATTGGTCAGTCCTTTCTCCTCCGCAGCAAGGCACTTAGGTTTACTTACTCACACCCATCACAATGCTCCCGTTTCCTCTCCATCCAGTTTCACTCAGTCCATCCTTCCACTCTTACTCTGTCCACTTCCTGTCTCCCAGCCTAAGTTATAAAGAATAATCACCAAGGTTTGGGGATAGCAATTACATCTAGGTGAGATAGCACAATCAACATATGAAAACCTCCTGGGAAACTTCTTTTAAGACAAATATCTCAACCTAGAAGATTCCCAGTCAACGGCACAATTTTATCTAAGGGCATTATTTCCCCTTTCCTTAGTCCATATCCATTTAAACAATCATCTTAAATTTATTTCTCAGTCAACTTTCTAGTCCTTTTGTATGAACACAGTAAGAGATATATTAAGCTTATAGGGTGACTCTCCTGCACACGTCTTGCTATATATCTCAGACTACAGTCCTCAGGCCAGATTAGTCCTTCCTAATCCCAAGCAGGGTCTTTGTCAAATCCCTTCTCTTTGGGTCATGACAGAATTTGTCATGACAGCTCTTAACTTTTAAATTTTATGGCGCGGCCTGTCTCTTTTTAACGTGAGGGTAATTTATAGCTTGCCCTGGGTCCATCCAAGTCCCTTTTTCGAGACCCTCCTTTTGGGTTGTTCGGAATGAAGGGCAACTGAGGCTTAAGTCGAGTAAATAAGACAGGAGTGAATATTACTCGGAATCAATTAACTCTCAAGTAACAAGCGCGTAACATCAACTGTCTTTCTGTGTCTATACAAAAGGGACATTGCTCTAAAAGTAAACTGCAAAGAACATAAAGGAAAAAGAAAAGCAATATTACACCTATAAATACAAAACCCAGAGATCTCTGAAGAATCTGACTTTACAAGTCACAGTTTATGATTAGGGGAAATGAGTGATAGGGGAAGCAGATAACAGGGGAAGCAGAGCACGAAGGAGAGGTTAAGATGAATGGGAGTGCTTTGGGAGCACTGTGGTGGATGCTACTCAGTAAACCTAAGCTCCTGTGAAAGAAAAAGGACTGACCAATGTTATCTAATAGATCAGAGTGCATTGGCTTATGAAATTGGAGGCTAGTAGTAATTTCCCTGTCTCAGATTAGTGTTCTAAATTTGTATATTTTCTCATTGCTTCCATTATTCTTCCTCATGTGGAAATGATTTTCTTCTCTTTCCTGGGCAACTTCCTTCAACCAGCCCTAAGACAGCGATGTGATGCCTATTTATCCCTCCCATGAAGCAATGGGTCTTGTGATCCCTGATGTTCCTAGCCCCTCTGCATTGCTGATCCCAATCTGGGCTATTCCTGCAGACGTGTTCAGCTCCTATAGTCTGTTCCTTTTCTCCAGAGGAGCGATAGCTAGAAGAAATTCCTTGCTTATGCCCCCTGTTCATTCAACATAGAGTGTTAGAACTGAAATTATTGAGCCAAATTTGACGATCGTCCCAGAATTTTCTTGTTGATGCTTGCCTCAGTGAGGAGAGGATTTGAACCTTCACTGTAGCTGCCTCTTTCCCTTAGGGGGAACAACTGAGCCAGATTAGTTTGACTCTGCCGCCCGTGCACAGTCTGGGAGGGAAGCATGAGGACTGGAGTTTTTGAACCAGGAGAGTTAGATAGAAAGTTCTAGAAGGAGCCAGTGATGGGTTTTGAACCCAGTTGGCCATGTGCAAGTCAAATGTCTTCCCCACTGGACAATTTCTCTGGCCCTGGGTGAGCTCTTTTTCTCAGTTGTTATCTTTTGTCACTAATGTTGGCATTTATTTTGCCTAGGGCTAGCTAAGTTTCTACATCTGGCCTCATGAACAATTGATTCCTACTTGGAGATCCAGATCCTTTCTCCTCAGAGTGAGGGAATGAGCACCAGGAAGAGATGTAAAAGCTCCCAAGCACATTGGTCTCAGAGTGAAATTTCCCCATGTGAAAGTTCTGACCAAGCTACAAAAGACGTTTTACTTGCAAGGTAGATATTCTTGGGATTACCTCCTTTCTCCTGGATGTATTTCTCTTGCATTTTCCTTCACTTCACTCTGAGTAATTATGTTGTAAGTGACTCAGCACTCGAGTGAAGTGGACAGGGAGAGTGGAGTGCTTCCTGTCACTGCTCAAATTATCTCACCCAGAGAAGTGAGTCTGAATTTGCATAGTCAATAAATGGGTCTATCATCACATCTCCTGATCCTCTTGCTCCACACCATCCCAGGTGAGAAATGAAGAATATGGTGTGTGATATTAAAAATCTCAAAAGAAGGTCTGAGCAGAGGAAAGTAGCTGAAGTAAAGATTGAGGAGCTCCAAGATGAGATAGAAGAAACCTCTAAAGAACAACAGAAGATGGAAAAGATTTGATTTCTCAGCACACCAGAGGACTATGGGATAAGTTCCAGAGGAACATGTAAGAATCATAAGTGTCCCTGTGGAGCAGGAAAGAGAATTTAATGAAAAACCAATAGCTCAAGAGATCATAGTAAGGTAGGTTTTATTAAAACTTATTTAGAAAGATGCGAGGGGAGAGAGTCAGAGAAGTACATGTTCCAGAGAGAGAACACATTTCTCCAGAGTAGAAGTAGGCAAGCAAAGGAACATCAAGACAAGGAAGTGACATACCTGTTCAAGGGAGAACATAGGCTTGAAGAGCAAACCACACTTGCAGTGTTGAGGGATTTCTCCTGGCTCTGCACTCAGAAATAATGGGATGCCGGGGATTGAACCCAGGTCAGCCACATGCAAGCAATCACCCTTCCTGATGTACTATCTCTCTGGCCCCACAAGTCAATGTTTTCTTAATTCTCTTCACACTTACTGTCACTGTATCACTGTCATTCTGTTGTTCATCGATTGCCTCGAGCAGGCCCCAGTAACGTCTCCTTCGTCCTAGCCCTGAGATTTTAAAAAGTGCCGCATTCGAGGCTCTTTCAGGGTCAGGAGAATGAGACCCATCATTGTTACTGGTTTTTGGCATATTCAATATGCCACAGGGAGTTTGCCAGACTCTGTCGTGTGGAAGGATACTTTTGGTAGCCTGCTAGGTTCTCCAGAGTAAGAACTAGATAATAAGATGTCAGGAGCAGGGTTTTATAGTCTCTGGGTCTTGGCTGTTGATGGAATTACACGGCACCGAGGGCAGTTGGTGGGTGTAATGCCTACCTACTGGAAGATGGGGGATCTGGATGGAGGAGGTCCCAGACCCAATCCAAACAGGCTTGGAGATCTATGCCCCAGGTCCCGCACACCTGGGTTCCTCTGCCAGTTCCTTTATGAGTGAGGCTCGTCTGAACGTGTGGAGAGTGATCTTAAGCATGGCTGTGGCTGGAACCGGAGGTCTTCAGCTGCTGGGGCTCTGCTCAGGGTGGGGAGGGAAACTCAACCCACCTTCCTCTTACACTTACTAAAATTTACATTTCTGAGATTTATCTATGTCACCTAAAATTTAAAGTATATCAGCACAGAATTAATCACAATAGTAATTTTAAAAATTAAATAGAAAGATATCATTTTTGAAAACATTCTACTTTACCAACTTTTCATTGGTTTACAATTTTGTGCCATTTCAGGAGATCAGATTATAATCCACAATAAAATAGAGAGAGGTCTCTTTTTTCCACTTGTGACTTAAAAATAAAACATAGTAAGGAAACAACAAATGGTTGAAATAATTGGAATGAAATTTTGGTTATAGAACTGTTACATGGTTGAGGGGGCTTGAGGGGTTCTTGGAACAGATGCTGGGGGGAGTGGGTTCTGGTGATGGGTGTAGTATTGGAGTGATGAATGTACGGAAACTAAGATATTGACAGTATTATAAATCTCGTAACAAAATGAAAAGGTTAAAGAACAAAGACTGTTCAATTCGCTTATGAGTATCTACTTGCCATGGTCACTAGTGTCCTAAGAGCTCCACAGGGTAGTTGTCAAGCTGTCCCTGGAGTTCTTTATTGACATGGTGAAGGTTTCAGTCCCCATAACCTGAGTTCTTGGCGAGCTTCAGACTCAGCTGGAGTGGAGGATTGCTCTGGCTGGACGTGGAAAGTCAGTCCCAATGTCTTGACAGGCTTTCTGGGAACATCATCTTCCCTGGGCTAAGGAATTTCAGGAGGAGTAGGAGAATCAAGTTTTTCTTTATTTAGAGAAATTTAGGGACATTAGGAAAAGGCCAAGAGAGATCGTGTTCAGAGAGGACCCAGGCTTCTCCAAGGGGTCAAGGCTGAGGGGGCACATGTCAGGCTGAGATGCTGGTGAACCTCCAAGGTGCTGAATGAGCCTGAGGTGGACAAAGCTGAATTTATAGAAGGGGTTTTCTCAAACTGCCCCACCCAAAATTTCTATATCACCTTGGACATGGTCTTGGGACAGAGTTTTGAACTCTTGATGGTTTTTCACTTAACCTTATCACTACCTTTAGATTCCTGAAGCTTATCCTTTTTCTGAGGGGTCCACTCTGTTCTGGGTGGTGTCACAATTTCTGCATCTTGATGGGGCCTCATTTTCTCCACGACCAAGAGCTCAATATTTGCATCTCTTGCCTTTGGGTTCCTTCAGGGTGGGTGATCAGTTCCTGAAAAGTTCAGTACCAGGACTTCACTGTCTTCCTGAATACTTGGGGCCCCCAACAGATAAGGCTTTGGATTCTGTTGTAACAAAAGGAAACTGCAGGATATTAGGCCAGAGGAAAACTGTTTTCTGGGGTAACCTGTGCCCAGAAAGAGGTATTTTTTGTTTTTCCTTTTTGGGTTACACCCCGTGATGCACAGGTGTTACTCCTGCCTCTGCACTCAGAAATTACCCCTAGTGGTGCTCAAGGGACCATATGGGATGCTGGGAATTGAATCTGGGTCAGCTGCATGCAAGGCAAATGCCCTACCCATTGTGCTATCGCTCCAGCCCCACCCAGAAAGGTCTTGGGGGGTGGGGGAGGTGGGGATCTCTGGGCAGAACGGGTAGTGACCACTGGAGAGTATAAGAATCATGCCAGCTGCCAGCTGCCCCATCTTCGCTCCTGCAGCTCTGCCAACAGGACGAGCCTCCAGCCCGGCTTCTGAAGATGACTTTCGTCCCTGCACCTAGCTACTGGCCGAGCTACAGCCCGGTGAGAGATGGACCCAGGCCCTGATCCAGGTTTACCCTGATGCCCTCTCACCAGCTTCTCCAGCCTGAAGCTCGGTGGTGCCCCTGGATGGTCAGGCCTGCCCCCTAGGCTTCTCTGGGGTCTTGGTTTGCTCCCTCTGAAGCCACTTCTTCATGTTCACCCTCTCACCTTTGGGATCCCTCTCCTTTGTGATTTTTGGGGGGCTTCCCATTGAGGGAAAAAGGCTGCCCTGGGCACATGGCCAATCAAGGAAACTTCCACAGATGCTGCCCTTCTACATTTCCATCCCAGCTGGCCTGGATGTTGGGATGTTCATTAGCATCGAGGGAATGGCCAACAAGGACATGAAAAGGTGAGGGAACCCCCACACTGGGCTGGGTGGGAGGGACTCTCAGGTCTACATAGCAAGTATCACTGTGAAGGTCCTCCTAGAACCCCCAAATTGCTGGAGAGACTTCCCCCACCCACAAAAAAAATGAATAAGTCAAATACTCAATATCCACACGGTGTTGGAGAAAAATATGGGGTGGGTAGGTAGGGGGTAGCTGGAGGAGAGTTGTAACATTGTCCCTCTAAATAGGGGGCCAGGGATATTCTCCCAGGACATACTTAAGCATGGACTAAGGAGGAGAAGGGGGAAGGGTCGTGAGGTACATCTATGACTGGACATGAGAAAGAAGAAAGGGTTGGTTCAAAGACCAGGATTTGGGGTTACTGCCTAAGGAGGACTTCTCTATTGAGGGGGCAGTGCTCTGACTTTGGCACTCCTCTGCCCTCTAGTGCTCGGGGAGGTGTATAACCTTAGGGGTCAGGAAGACCTGAGCTTCAAGAGCCATGGGTGCTGCTGGGACAGTGCCCAGAAAATCTGAGTTGGAGTTGAAGTGTCACTGAGTAAGAGGAGGGAGAGGGGCACCGAGAATCTGTCCCTCTGCCTACTGGGACTCAGGGTACTGCCCCCCCACTGCCCTTGGTCAGTAGTTCCATTCACCCCTCTCTGCTCTTACCTCCCATCACCCCGAACCACCCCAGGGTGGGACTCAGAGGGCTCTGGAGCCCTGCCCTCATCTCATTTGGCTTAGAAGATTTAGGGAATGGACACTCCTGTCATCCCCCCCCCCCATGTTTGTGGTGATCTTTGCCATGGGGCCAGAACCAGAGGCCAACATCGCCTTCCACTTCAAGCCCTCCTTTGATGACTGGGACAAGGTGGTTTTCAACTAACAGCAGTTGGGCGAGTGGGGGCAAAGGGAAGATAAAGAGCATGTCCTTCACAAATGGGGAGCCCTTCGAGCTGCTCGTGATGGTCATACAGGAGCATTTCCAGGTTAGAGGCGGGAGCTTCTCAGTCTCCCCTTTCCCTCCGTTCCTTAGCTTCTTTTCTTGCTTAAGTTTAAGTGTTTTTGGAGGTGCCTGTCTGGCTGCTGTGGGGACATCACTCAGTCCCCAGGATCACACCAGGCCTCCTTCATCAAACCAGGACTCTGGCAGTCATGACCTCGACCTTAGAGCAATCTCTCTATCCAGATATTTAAATTTTTTTCCTTCTTGCTCTTTGTGGCCCTTATTATTTGGGGATGACTACTGGTTGAAGTACACCCAAAAAGAAAGTAGTTGATGGGGGGTTGGAGAATCAAACCCAGGGCATCATGTTCCCACGCATGTGCTCCTATGCTGAACTATACCTCAGTCCTTGTTCCCTGTCTGGACTGCGTTTTTCAGAGAAGGTTCATAGAGGATACAGGCCATCTTGGGTCATATGAACTATAGTAGAACTAGATGCAGAGCTGGAGAGACCGTACAGGAGATATGGCTCTGGGTCTCTATGGTTCTGTAGCAGGACCACCCTGGTTTGAATCCCCAGCATCACATATGACTCCTTGAACCCAAGCTAGGGCTCACACATGAGCACGGAGCCAGGAATAGCTCCTGAGCACTGGGCTGTGAGCTCTCCCTCCCTCACCCCACCAAATAAAGAGCAGCTAGCCCTGAAAATTCAAACTCGGATCTTACTCAATTTACACCCACAACTGCATTCTCTCTCCGCTCTCATCTGCCATCTCTGAGCTGTTTCTTTGTAGATGCAGAATTAGAAGTGGACTTCAACATGCTAGGCACATGCTCTCCCCCTCAGTCACCTCCCCGCCATGCATAGGAAGTGATTCTTGACTTCAACTTGACCTTAGACCTGTGGACTCCCGCTATACCTAACTCTGGGGTTGCAGGTCATCTCCCAGTATATAATCCTGCGTGAAAATTTTCCCTGTTCCCTGCTTCCTGTTTTTACCTTCCCAAGGTCCCTGGGCTCTCCATGACCTTGCTCTTGTCCTCCAGGTGCTGGTGAACGGAAATCCTTTTTATGAGTTTAGGCACCGGATCCCCCTCCAGAAGGTCACCCACCTGCATGTGGATGGGGACCTGAAGCTTCAATTCATCAACTTTGATGGATTGGATCCTACTTGATTTACGGACAGTTCCACCCGCAAGATGATGGTCAGTTTCTCTCATTGGCCGGTTCCTCTCCTTCCTTTCCTCCCTGGTATAGGAGATGCCTAACTAGATCACGAGGATGAGTCCTTGGACACTGCCCTGCAAGCAGGAAGCAGAACCAGGACCCCACTTCCAACTAAGAGGGCAAGCCTAAGCTTGTGGGTCTGATTGGTTTGGAAAAGGCCAAGCTGACCCTCTTTGGCCAGCAAGTTCCCGAAGTACAAAGAAGCAGCTTCCCCCTTCTCACCTATCTCAGATCTAGCTAACATCTATAGCTAACCTTTAGATGTAAACATCCTCTCCTGTTTATCACAGACCCCAGGTGTGAGGAAGTCGTGACCAATAGAGCCTAGTGCTCCACCATGTTTTCTTCCCCGGAAATTGTAACTGATCATGTTTTCTTTCCTATTACTGATCATGTTTTCCTTCCTGGGTATTGTAACTGTTTGCCTCATAAACAGGGCAAAACAATGTATGCTTTGATATATGCTCATCCTGTACCTCTGGTTCCTTGCTTCGATTTTTTCCACTCTGTTGAATTTCATTGGATGGATTTACATTAAGACAACAAATAAAAGGAGTCTGAGCTGGCTGCCCTTGGTCACAAAATCTGAAGGAGTCCTGTGATCTTTTGTGAAAAGTAATTTCTTACAGTATGGGCATTTCTCAAAAAATTAGAATGAGTTTCTGATTTGACCTAGCAATACCACTTCTGGAATATATCGGGAGAGGTAAAAAGGTATAGTAGAAATGACATCTGCACTCGTGTGTCCATTGCAGCACTGTTTACAATAGCCAGAATCTGGAGAAAACCTGAATGTCTGAGAACAGATGACTGGTTAAAGAAACTTTGGTACATCTAAACAATGGAATACTATGCAGCTGTTAGAAAAGATGAAGTCATGAAATTTGCATATAAGTGGATAAACATGGGGAGTATCATGCTAAATGAAATGAGTCAGAAAGAGAGAGACAGACATAGAATGACGGCACTCATTTGTGGAACATAAAGTAACAAAATGGTAGACTAACATCCAAGGATAACAGAGACAAGGACAAGGAGGATTGCTTCAGGGCTTGAAAGCCGGCCTCACAAGCTGGGAGAAAAGGCAGATCAGATAGAGAAGGGACCACCAAGTAAAGGATACTTGGAGGACCCGCTCAGGATGGGAGATGCATGGTGAAAGTAGACTATAGACTGAACGTGATGGCCACTTTATACCTGCATTGCAGACCACAAAACCCTAAAGGAGAGAGAGAGTAAAAGGGAATTCACTTGCTACAGAGGTTGGGGTGGGGGGGGATTATACTGGGAACATTGGTGGTGGAGAATGGGCACTGGTGGAGGGATGGGTACTCGATCATTGTATGACTAAAACGTAAGCACAAAACTTTCTAAGTCTGTAACTGTATCTCACGGTGATTCATTAACAAATTAAAAAATTAAATTAAATAAAAAAAATTCTCTCGCATTCCTTGTCTCAGCGCCTCAGACTGCCTAACCGAACGTTCGCACAACACCTCCCGTTGGTTGATTTACTGAGAGGTGACTGGGATCTCTGAACAAGTCATTTAAGGCCTGTCCCCCCACCACCACCCACAAAAAGGAAAGGGAGAAGAGGGAAAGAGATGGGAAAAAAAAGAGGATTAAGGAAGGAGAGAGGCAGGGAAAGGTTGTTCAGGCATAAGGTGAGCTTGAGAAACAGAGTGAGAGAGAGAGAGACAGAGGCAGACACAGAGAGACAAGGAGAGGCTGACCGGGGAACAGAGTCACACAGAAGGCAGCTTAGTGGCAGGGGGTGGCAATAGACAGATGTTTTGGGTCCTAAGGACTCCAGGTGGCCAGTGGTTGGTGGCAGAGGGAGAGGCAAGCATAAGTTAGAGAAGAGGTGAGCAGGGGCACAGGGGATGGGGAGGATGGGGAGGAAAGCAGGTGACTGAAGGTCCTGGCACAGCAGGAAGTCCAGGAGAGGACGAAAATATGGGGCTCTTTTTGTTGTTCTTGGGCCACACCCAGCCACTTTCAGGGTTGATTCCCAACTCAGTGCTCAGTGGTCGCTCCTAAGAGTATTTAGGGATACTGCGGAACTAGGGACAGAATGTGGGATCTCCTGCATGGAAGGCCTGTGCCTGGGTGCACCTGCAGAGGGCTGTCTCAGCCCATGGAACACCTTTGTCTGAAGGAGTGGGGTGCACTCAGAGATGTCTCAAAGAACTGGAGACAGGCTTTGCATGCAGGAGGCTTGGTTCTACCCCAGTAGTCATGAGCAGCACCAGAGCCAGGAGTGATTCCCATTGCATCTCCAGGTATAGCCCCAAATCAAAGCAAGAAAGAAGGAAGTCTCTCATTGTTCACTCTTTGTTCTCTGGAGGTTCCAATCAGGGAGGGTCCAACTCCATAAATGAACCATCAGGTGCCTCTTTGACTGAGCATACATGGATGGTGGAGTAGGGGGTTGTCTTGGAGGTCACCCATCACTCTCTCCAGTGACATAAATTTGTGGTGTCATCACTTCCTTCTCTCTTGGTGTTCTCCATACACATGACTACTTGGCTGTGTCCTATAAGTATTTGATGTCGGGTGATGGATTTTTCTTTGATGTGGGCTGAGGGTCCTCAAACCCCCTCATGATTGCTTTCTTATTTGTTTCTATTGTAGATTGAAAAAGAAACTTAACTACCTTCTGGTAACCTGCCTGTAAGTGGGAGGGTCATGGGTCATGAGGGGCATGGGGTAAGAATGTGGGGGTTCTTAGGGGTGCTAACCCAATGCCCCAAGAAATGCCTGCATGCAGTGCTCTGCCCTACACATTTGCTGACTGTTCTATACTGTCTCCTTTACTTGGTGGGGGGGTGGGTTCTGACAGGGGAGAATGTAGAGTAGGCAGAAGGGATGGGGGAGAGCGTGGGAGGATGTCCTAGGAGGAGTAGGTACCCCTCTCTGACAACAGATCTGTCTCTGGCTCCTGGTGATTGAGAGATAAAGGGACCCCATGTTCTCATCCCACAGCCTGTGCCGTAAGTGGTGAAGCTGCAGGGGGCCTGACCCCAAACAGAACCTTCTTGATCAGGGGTTCATCACCCACTCAGCCTCCTGTTACAGACCCAGGTGGAGGTGGGGATCTGCAGCCCTCAGGCCCGGAGTCCAGCCCCCAGTCTCCTCCTCCCTTGGGGAGCATGTGCTGAAGCCTTTGGAGCTGACTCCAGATTCGACACCAACCATAATGTGGGCTACACAGGGGACGTAGCCCAGCACACCAGCATTCGCATCTCTGAGGGCGCTGTGGTGAGGAACAGTTACCAGAAGGGGGAATGGGAGCCCCAGGAGAGGAGCATCTCCTACAATCCCTTTCGTCCAGGACAGTTCTTCGATGTGATTCCTGATCTCCTCCCCTGTCCCTTCACCATCTGTGTCTCTTCATTTCACACCCGCCTCTCTCCCACAGCTGTCCATCACTGCCAGCTCCCATGGATTCCAGGTGTTTGCCAGCGGCCAGCACATCTTTGACTACAGATAGCGTATGTTGAGTTTCACTATGGTGAATACACATGGATGGAGGAGTAGGGGGTTGTCTTGGAGGGCACCCATCACTCTCTCTGCAGATCACCGGGGATGTCAGCCTGTCCTATGTCCAGGTCTGAGCTGTGCCTGGGGACCCCACAGAGGGAGATGTCCAAGGATGCACACCTAAGCTGCCAATCAGCGCCAACCTGTAAGCTCTACTACCAAACTTGCTTCAGAGACCCCTAAATTAATCTCGAAAGAGATCAAGCTGTCTTAGTGATGTGTGTGTCAGCCCTTTCCCCTAAGCTGTCTTAGTGATGTGTGTGTCGGCCTCTTTGCAACTGCAATGGAAATGATTTGTACTTCCGCTATAATGGGTTGTCAAGATTTGCTTTGGTGCAAATAAAACAGTCATAAAATTAGAAGGTTTTTTTTTTTTAAATGAATGCCTGATTTTGTTCCCCTGCCTGCTGTGCTATCTCTTTAACCTCCTACTATGGACAATTCACTTTTTTAAAAAAAATAATGCAGGAGTACAGCTATTTGTTCAGCCATTGATTAAGCTGATTCGGCATGAACTCCACATTACTTTTTTATTTTATTGTATCACCGAGGGATAGGATTACAAAGCTTTCATGTTTGAGATTCAGCCATACAGTGATGGAACACCCATCCCTCCAGCAGTGCACATTTTCCACCACCAATTGTCAAGTATCCCCCCTCTCCCCGCCATCCCCACATCCCAGTCCTCACCCTGCCTGTATGGCAGACAATTTCCCCCATACTCTTTCTCTAATTTTGGGCATTATGTTTTGCTTGAATTTTTCCACCACCATTCAAGCCTGCCTGTCAGGGGCAGACGCTAGATAACTTATTTTCCATAGCTCATTTTGAATATCGTGAGAGCTCGTGCGGCCATGATTGTAAATGTAAGTTTCTATATTGTAAATGGTTGGGTTCCAGAGACATCTCTGTATGGTGGCACTAATCCATTTTGGGATTCAATTGGGATTCTCTGGGCGAGAGCTGTTGGTGTGCTAAGATGGCATTCAGAGACAAATTGTGGGTGTGACAGCCAGTCTTCTGGGCGGGTGGGGACCCGGGGAGACCAGCCTGGGTTCTCTGCTGCCATGTGACCTGGAAATTTAGTCCTTAACCTGCATACCTCAGCCTTGCTTGTGGAAGCTCTTGGTCACTGGGATTCCATTTGGAGTAGACGGGAGACTGCACCTGCTCCATCTGGGGTGCCCCAGTGATATTGGCTTGGTATGGGGCCAAGAGTGATCTCCAGCGCTGTGGTGTCTTCCGGGACTTGCCTCTGTGTCTCTGGGCCAGGGCTGTTGGTGTGCTAAGATGGTGCCCAGAGGCAAATTGTGGGCATGACAGCCAGTCTTCTGGGCAGACAGGGACCCGAGGAGGTACAGCCCAGTTCCTTTGCCGCCATGCGGCCTGGAGATTTAGTCCTGGAACCGCATGCCTGGGCCTTACTTGTGGAAGCTCTTGGTCACCAGGATTCCATCTGGAGTAGATGGGGAGACTGCACCTACTCCATCTGGGGTGCCCCTGTGAAATTGGCTCGGTATGGGGCCCAGAGAGATCTTCGGCGCTTGTGGTGTCTTCTGGGACTTGCCTCTGTGTCTCTGAGCCAGTGCTATTGGTGCACTCAGATCCACATTACAAAATTTTCAGCAGATTATATCTTAGTAAGGTCCATTTTGAGATGGTGGAGTCAGACTTGGGGTATGACAGCAATTTTGGATTGTGGAAGCAAGTGGCTGCCAGAGACTCTGCTTGGGAACAGGCCAACCCTCCATCCCCTTCCAATTTATTCCTGTCTGTTCAGCCATGTATGGGTCCGAGCTTAACTGCGGCTTTTGATCTCTTTCGAGATTTATTTAGGGATCTCTGAAGCAAGTTTGGTAGTAGAGCTTACAGGTTGGCGCTGGAATTAGTTCTTGGGGGTGACTGCCAGTGCTTCCATGTGTGTTGGGAAGTGGGGGGAGGTAGCCCATCCGAACTCTGAGAAAGCCTGGAGATTTCCACCACAAAACCCGCATACCAGAATTTTAAGCAGATTATATCTTGGTGAGGTCCGTCCTGAGACGGTGGAGTCAGGCTGGTAGTGAATTTGGTTTGTGGAAGCAAGTGGCTGCTGGGGGCTCTGCTTGGGCCGGCTACCAGGCCAACGTGCACCCCCCCCCCCCGGTTTACCCCAGTCTGTTCAGCCGAGGGTGCGAGATTAACTGTGGCTTTTAATCTCTTTTGAGATTTATCTCTGAAATAAGGTCAATAAATGAGCTTGTATAACTGAGCCAGAGGTGGTTTGTGGGAGTGGCTCCCACATACCTAACGTTTGGCAGTTTAATTCCTTGGTAAACTTCATCCCAAGTTGTTGGGGTCTGGCCAAAGGCTCAGTGGCAATTTTGGGCTATCAGGAAGCCTGAAGGCACCATCAGGCTGCTGATGCACTTACCCCACGGATACAGGTTGACCTGTTGGCGGCACCATACCCCCACTATTGACAATTCTTTTTTTTTTTTATTGATTCACTGTGAGATATAGTTACAAGCTTTCATGTTTGAGTTACAATCACACATTGATCAAACACCCATCCCTCCACCAGCGCACATTCCCCACCACCAATATCCCCAGTATACCCCACCTTTTCCACCCTTCCACTGCCTCCATGGCAGACAATATTCCCCATACTCTCTTCTTTTGGGCATTATGCTTTGCAATGCAGATAATGAGAGGTTATCATGTTTGGTCCTTTATCTACTTCTGGCACACCTTTCCCATCCCGACCGATTCCTTCAACCATCATTTTCTTAGTGATCCCTTCTCTATTCCAGCTGTCCTTCCCCTCACCCCCCACTTCCCCCCCCCCCCCCCCCCCCCGCGCATGAGACAGGCTTCCAACCATGGAGCGATCTTCCTGATCCTTATATACCAGAATCACAGTGATAGCTTAAAGGGTTGGAGCAGGAGGTTGGTTGTGATTCCTGGCTCTGCGTGGTCCCCGGAACTGGAAATGGCCTCTGAGTACCACAGTTCCTGAGCTCAAGAAACAATATCAACAAAATCCTAATAAAAGATTGAGGGCAAAACTTTGTATATAGATCATGAAGACACTGATATACCAGAATACACGTTGTGAAATTTTTTTGTGTGGGTATGATACAAAAATAGTTGTTGGTGGTTGAGGCTATCCCAGCACGTTTCTTGGCAGGGTGTGTGTGTGTGTATGTGTGTGTGTTTGTGTGTGGCATATTCTGCCAGAGCTCAAACATATTCCCCAGCACCCCATATGGTCCCCTGAGCACTACCATGAGTAATTCCTGAGCTCAGATGCAGGAGTAGCCCCTGAACATCACCATGTGTGGCATCCAAACAAAACAACAACAATAACAAAAACAAAAGAACCTGGTTCGGGGCTGGAGAGATAGCACAGCGGGTAGGGCGTTTGCCTTGCACGCGGCTGACCCGGAATTCGATTTCCAGCATCCCATATGGTCCCCTGAGCACCATCAGGAGTGATTCCTGAGTGCAGAGCCAGGAGTGGCCCCTGTGTATCGCCAGGTGTGACCCAAAGAGCAAACAACAACAACAACAACAACAAAACCTGGTTCTAGGGCTGAAGCGATAGCACAGTGGGTAGGGCGGTTACCTTGCATGTGGCTGACCCGGGTTCAATTCCCAGCATCCCATATGGTCTTCTGAGCACCGCCAGGAGTAGTTCCTGAGTGCAAAGCCAGGAGTAACCCCTGAGCATCACAGGGTGTGGCCCAAAAAGCATTAAAAAAAAAAGGAGGATGGAAAAAAACCTGGTTCTCCTACACGGAAGCAGTTTATAGGGAAAAAGTTTATTTAAAAAAGTTTTTTTTTTAAGAACCCTGATTTACAAAGTTATTGATAGTTGAGTTTTAGGCATTAGGCATAAACTCAACATCAACCCCACCACCAGTGTCAATTTTCCTCCACAGTGTTCCCATCCTCCAGCTCCCCCGCTTGCCACCTTGACAGACACATTATTAAGTTTGGAGATTGCAGCTTAGATCTTGTGTCTTCAGTGTTGTTGAGCCTGAGCTTTGGTATCTATAATGGTGCCTGTGCTTTGTATCTATAACAACGCCACTCTCCCGCATCACCAGTATAGCTGAAGCCCTGGTCCCTGTTGCCCATTGCTTCCCTTTCTCATTCTTTCCTTACGCACCTTGGCTTTAGGGAAAAATTTTCTAAGGTATGAAAATTAAGCCTGGCTCTGCAAATTATCCTGCCCCCAATCCTGTGACTCTCTACCTACACCACGTCTATCAGAGGCGAGATGACATAGACCAGGGCCAGAGAGGTAGCTCAGTGTACCTACAGCGACCCTGCTCAGGGTTCCTGGTCAATGTGTAAGGCTCACACTGAGCCCTGGAGTTCTTCAGTCCTAGAGTGCACAGGGGTTACTCTTGGATCATGCACTCAGAAATTACTCCTGGCGGTGCTTGGGGGATCATGTGGGATGCTGGGAATTGAACCTGGGTCAGCCACGTGTAAAGCAAATGCCCTACTCACTGTGCTATTGCTCCAGCCCCTAGAGTGCTTTTATTTAATAGCTTGCTGGGATAGATATAGAATCAGGATCCTCTGAGTTCTGGACAGCATCTCTTTTCCCATACCCTCGCCCCTACCCAACAGTGACCTAGTTTTATATACATTATACAGTGACCTAATTTTATATACATCACTCTGGTCATGAAGGTTAGATAGAGAGGGAAAGAGAGAGACAGAGACGGAGAGACAGAGAGATAGAGAGAGAGTAGAGTGGAGAGAGAGAGACACTATGTTAAGAGGAAATTAAACTGTTCTCTGTGGGGGCTTGCAGCAAAATAAGAGAAACTAAAGGGACTGCCAGTTCTCTCTTTTGGGGGAGTAAGTTCGGAGGGACTCATACCCAGTGGTACTCAGGGCTTACTCCTGACTCTGCACTCAGGAATCACTCCTGGCAATGCTCTGGATATCATATGAGATGCTGGTGTTCAAATGTGGGTTGGCTGAGTGCAAAGCAAACACCCTACCTGTACTATCTCTCTGTCCCCTTGCAAGTTCTCTTTTTGTAGAGATAGTAACCCTTCCAGTGGTTTGCAGGAGGTCTAAATTTCTTAGGGGCAGGCGAGTCCTGTGCATCTTTTTTTCTTAAAAGATGCATCCACAAGGGATGGTCTGACTGCAGAGGGACCTGGTCCTTCCAGGCTGATGGGGCATTTTCTCCTGTGGAAGGGCTTTTAAATAGGCCCAATTCCCAACAGAAACTTGAGCTTGACTGGTTAGGAGCGAAGGGTCTAGTTCTGAACAGGACTGATTTCGATATTCATGAAGGACCTTTAAAAATTAATTTATTTTTAATTAAAATTATTTTATTTTATAAAGTTATTTACAATAATTGATTATATTCAATATTCCAACACCAATATCACCACCATTAGACTTCTCCACCATCATATTTCAAATTATTCCACCCTGATCCCCAAAGCCTGCCCCCAAAGCAGAACCTAAATAATTTATTTTGTGTTGCTTGTTATGAATAATCCACTAAAGATGATCCAAAAAAGTTTCCTTAGTGAAAACTGTGTGTAGATTGTTGTATCGCCCTGGAGCCATTAAGCTCTTGTATAGAGTATGAAATGTTGCATGCCTGCGTGCTCCAGGATTCTAAGATTTTAAATAGGGTGATACAGCTGGAATTACATTTTTAACTGAATGGTGACTGTGGGGTCAGGAAACATCTTTGCAGCAGCATGTTGCTCTCTTCTTCTTCTGAGGTTTATTTGGGATTCTCTGCTAATGAACTTATAAAGCTTCAGAGGCAGTTCATGGGTGTGACTGCCAGGCTGGCAGAAGCACAGGGAGATGTGTGTGTGTGTTCGTATGTGTGTGTGTATGTGTAAGTTGCCCATTTCCAACTCCATGAGAGCCTGGAGATTTTGGCTACAGAACCCGCATACCTGAGTTTTTTAATAGATTCAATCTCGTGGATGAGGTTCGTCCAAAATCTCGAGATTGGCTGTGAGCATGATGGCGATTGGGTTCTGGAGGTTTTCGGCTGCTAGGGCTCTGTTGGGGCAGGTGGTGGGCTTGCCTGCCCCATCTCTTTGGTGCCCCAGTGAGACTCAGTCTGGCGTGGTGTTTGGAGGCATCTCTGCCTCATGAAGGATCTTTAAGTTGATTTTTGTTTGTTTGTTTTTGGGCCACACTCAGCAGTGCTCAGGGGTTACTCCTGGCCTTATGCTCAGAAATGACTTCTGGCAGGCTTGGGGGACTGTATGGGATGGTAGGAATGGAATCTTTGCTGGTTGCGTGCAAGGTGACCATATCCTGTATAGGTGGCATATGAGTGAAGCATATTTGCCAGTCTTCTCCCAGGGAGCAGCATCTTCTTTGGATAGCTTAAGAAAGGGTGGAGGTCTTGGGGATTTGACTGGGAACAAAGATGGCATTGTGGGAGTTGTGCTCACATTCTTGAGACTGACTCTTGTGTAAAAGGTGTTCAAAGATTGGAGGAGGCCAAAGCCCAAGATGCATGGTCTGCTGGAGGACTTGGGAGATTTCTGGTAAGGGTCTCAGGGGAGAAATACTTTTTTTTTGTATATCTAGTCGAATTTATTTTTAATTTTTATTATTGGAACTGTAATTTATAATGCTGATGTGTTTTATACATACAACATTACAGTACCCGCCCCCACCCCCCATCAGAATGTCCTTTCCACTTACTCAACCTCCCCTTGGTCTCTTCTTCCCAATAAGTTTCATTCTAATCTTGGGAATCCCACACTTGACTGTGCTCAGTGCTTATTCTTGGCTCTGTGAGATTTATTTGTGAGTCTCTGAATCATGGCTGTTAATGTGCTTAAATGGCACCCAGAGGCAGTTCGTGGGTGTGACCACCAAGAATCCAGAAGTGTAGATAGATGGGAAGAGGAGCCCATTCCCGACTCAATGCAAGTCTGGAGATTTCAGTCACAAGTGCTGCATGCCTGAGTTTTCAGAGGATTTATTCTCATGCACGGAGGGCTTGGGAAGAACCTGTAAAGGTTGGCAGTGAGCATGGCTGTGATTGGGTTCTGGAGGTTTGTGGTTGCTGGGGCTCTTTTGGGGTAGGCACAGGGGCACAACTCCCCGCCCCTCCACCAAACTCTGTTCTTAACAGTTCTCAGGTTCTGCGTCCTTTGGTGGTTTGTTATTCCCTTATGATTTTTTTTTATATCACACAGATGAGAGATAGTCTTTGTATGTCCCCCACTTTTAGTTCAATTTTGGGCACTGTAGCACTGCACTGTCCTCCTGTTGTTCATTGATTTTGCTCGAGTGGGCCCAATAATGTCTTCATTGTGAGACTTGTTGTTACTGTGTTTGGCATATTGAATATGTCACGGGTAGCTTACCAGGCTTTGCTGTGTGGGTAAGATACTCTCAGTAGCTTGCTGGGCTCTCCTAGAGGGGTGGAGGAATTGAACTCGGCTTGACCAGGCTGGTTGCGTACAAGGCAAATGCCCTACCACTGTGCTATCACTCCAGCCCCAATTTTGGGCAAGAAGTCTTTTTATATTCCTCCTCCCTAGAGGAGGGATGCAACTGGTAGGGTGCACCATAGGATGACCATCTGGTACACCCAACCCACTGTATTATATCTCCAGCCCCAGCATTTTTCTTGTTGAGTAGAGCTTCGGTGTTTCCTGGAGATCTCTTACAAGCACAGTGGTGTAGGTGTTGGAGGACCTTGCTAGTAGTTTGGTCTGACAGTTCCATTAGCAGGACCACAGATATTCAGGACTACAGATATTGGAAAAGGGTGCTGTCCTCTTCCAATTGTAGAGAGGAGAGATCTTTCCCCAGGGACCAAATTGGTGGAGGCTACTCAGAATCTCAGGAAGGGTTAGCCAGATGAAATTGGTTTTAAATGGAGAGTTGTGTCTTCCCACTCAAAAGCAACCAGATAGGAGAATGAGAGTGCCAAGGAATAGACAAGGAAGCAACTTTGAAGTCCAGAACTGAACACCAGAGAACTAGTAGAGCAAACCAAAGTATTTGACTTAAAAGGGTATGGGCGTTGGGAATCATAAGAAGCACAGTGATCTGTTTTGGACCCACACTGGCCTATGCTCAGGGGTTACTCTTGGTTGTGCACTCAAGAATTATTCCTTGCAGTACTTGGGATACCATATGGGAAGCCGAGGATTGAACCCAAGTTGGTCGTCTGCCAGCCAAGTGCCCTATCCTCTGTAATCTCTCCAGCCCCTCATTGATCTTTTTTTTTCTTTTTATTTTTTGCTTTTGGGCCACACCCCGAAATGCTCAGGGGTTACTCTTGGGTCTGCACTCAGGTATTGCTCCTACCCTACCGATATTCTGGGGACCATATGGGATGCTGGGGATTGAACCTATGTTAGCTGTGTACAAGGCAAGCGCCCTATCCACTGTACTATCTCTCCAGCCTTTTACTGAGCATTCTTAAGACCTGTACTAATGGATAAAAGCCATATGCTTTCTTTGCTGTGGGATAGAACTTGCCATTGCACAAAATGACCTCAGTATTCACCAAAATATTTACTTTGGATCCTGTTACTTTGCATGACCAGAGGCTCCAGTTATTATGTTCTTTGTTTCTATTGCCCTTGGGTATTTGTTATTACCTGACTATGTTTCTTTATATCCCACATATGAGTGAGATCATTCTGTGTCTGTCTCTCTCCCTCTCACTTCATTCAACATGATATTACACAGATCTACACATATAGCAGCAAATTACATGATTTCATCACTTTTTTATGGCCAACTAGTATTCCATTGTGTATATGTATCAGATCTGTTCTTGAGCACTTCGGTTATTTTCAGATCTTGGCTATTGTAAACAGTGCTTCAGTGAACATAGGAGTGCAGATGTCTTCTCTGCATAGTATTCTTGAACCCTTGAGGCCTATTCCAAAAAGTGAAATTGCTGCATCATAGGGAAAGTTTAATTCCTAATTTTTTGAGGAGTGTTCATATTGTTTTCCAAAAACATTCCCACCGACAGTAATGAGTACCCTCTAGCCCCGTATCCACACAAACACTAGTTGTTTTGGTTCTTTTTGATGAATGCCAGTCTCTATAGTGTGAGGGGGATATCTCATTGTTGTTTTGATTTTCATTTCCTCCATGATGAGTGAAGCAGAGCATATTTTTTTCATAGTGTTTTGGCCATATATACATCTTCTTTGAGGAAGTTCCTGTTAATCTCTTCTCATTTTTGATGGGGTTGAATTCTTTTTCTTGTAAATTTCTTCTTTTGTGGGGGGCATACCTGCGATGCTCAGGGGTTACTCCTGGCTCTGCACTCAGGAATTACACCTGGCAGTATTCAGGGGACCATATGGGATGCTGGAGATTGAACATAGGTCTGCCACATGCAAGGAAATCATCCTAACTTCTGTACTATCTCCGGAGCATTTATTATGAAGTTCTACCAGTACTTTATATATATATGTGTATATATATATATATATAGAGAGAGAGAGTATATTAACACTTTATCAGATCAGTGGAAGAAAACAATTTCTCCCAATCTGTGGGTATCCTTATATTTTGGTCATTGCTTGTTTTCGGGTACAAAAACTTCTTCTTAATTGTTTAACAGAGTCCTATTTGTTTATTTTTGTTTCTGTTTGCTTGGACAATGGTGTTGAATTCTCAAAGATGCCTCTAGCTTCAATGTCATGGAGAGTTCTACTTATGTTCCTCCAGTGAAACTTATGGGTTCAGGAATGATACAGAAGTCTTTACTCTATTTTGATTTGACTTTGGTGCATAAAGTTAGAGAGGGGTCAGAATTCATTTTTTTTTTGCATGTGGACAGTCTGGTTTTGCATCACTACTTATTGAAGGGGTGGAGGAATCGAACTCGGGTCGGTCATGTTGGCTGCGTGCAAGGCAAACACCCTACCCCCTGGGCTGGAGCGATAGCACAGCGGCAGGGCGTTTGCCTTGCACGCAGCCAACATGGCCGACCCGAGTTTGATTCCTCCGCCCCTCTCAGAGAGCCGGGCAAGCTACCGAGAGTATCTTGCCCGCAAGGCAGAGCCTGGCAAGCTCCCCGTGACGTATTCGATTTGCCAAACACAGTAACAACAAAGTCTCCAATGGAGACGTTACTGGGCCCGCTCGAGCAAATCGACGAACAACAGGAAGGCCTTTACCTTTACCTTTACCTTTACCTTTACTTATTGAAGAGGACTTCCTTACTCCATGTATTCTTTTCATTCCATTATCAAAGACTAGTTGTCCACAGAGCAGAACACCTGTCTATGGATTTTAATTATATTCCAGTGGTCTGGGATTGTGTCTTTATTTCAGTGACTTGCTGTTTTAATTACTACAGCTTTGCTTACAGTTTGAAGTTGGGGATAGAGGTGTCTCCCATCTTCATTTTTTTCTAGGACTGCTTTGGCTATTGGGGTTGGTGGTGGTTATTATTACAAAGACATTGAGTTACTACCAGATTTTGAGATGAATTTTTTTTATATTAAGTATACCAAACTAGGAGCTGAAAGGAAATGGTGTGCTAAGTTTGGACATGGTGGCTCATGTTCCAAATTAGGGGCTCCAAGTAAGTCCCCTTTAGTGCCTTGTAGAGGCTTGTGATAATAACCTAGGTGGACATCCAGACTCTAGAGGATCCTTTCATTCCCCAAAGGTAATCAGTTTCTTCTTAGTTGAAGGTGCTGTGGGTTTTAGAAAGAAGATGGTGGTTAGAAAAATGGGAGCAATGGTGGAGGGAAGGTCACACAGGTGGTGAGATTGGTGTTGGAATATTGAATGCTTATAACACATGCATCATAAACAACTCTGTAAACCATAGTATTTACTTAAATTTTTTATTGAATCACCATAATATACACAGATACAAAGTTGTTCCTGATTGGGTTTCAATCATACAATGTTTTAACACTCATCCCTTCACCAGTGTACATTTTTTCACCAGCAATATCCCTAATGTTCCTCTACCACTCCCCTAGTCTACCTCTATGGCAAGTGGTTTTCTTCTCTCCCTCTCTATACATTTTTCTCTATCTTTCCCTCTCTCTCTCACTCTGTCTTCTTTTGAGCATTATGGTGTGCAATACAGGTACTAAAAGGTTATCACATATATCCCTTTACCACGTTTCAGCACTCAGTTCTTGTCCAGAGTGAACATTTCCAACAGTCATTGCCATAGTGGTCCCTTCTCTATCCTAACTGCCTCCCTGCATTCTCCCCCTTAACCCCCACCATTTGTGCAAGCTTCCTACCTTGGAATAGTCCTCCTGACCCTCATTTCTATTGCCCTTGGGAGTTAGTCTCATACTATGTTTTTTTTTTAATTATCCCACTTAATCACTTAATCACTTAACTTCCTGTTACTCGTCGATTTGCTCGAGCGGGCGCCAGTAATGTCTCCATTTGTCCCTGTCGCGTGCTAGTGTAGCCCAATGGCATCTGTTTGCTCCGGGAACATGAAGGGCCTCAAACCGATCGTTCATGATCTTGACGAAGAAGTCTGACCATCTGGTAGGTGGGCGGCCACGCGGTCTTTTGACATCCCGTGGAATCCAGTCGGTAACAGCTCTAGTCCAGCGGTCGTCTTTAAATCTCATTACGTGACCAGCCCATCTGATTTTCGACACCTTGGCAAATGAGACAGCGTCCCTGATTCAGCGTTCCTCTCCCTCTGACTTAGTATTTAAATAAAGGGAAAAATTAAATCAGAATAATTACACTGTGAGCCACATTCAGAAGTAAGAAAAGATACTTAATACTAAAGTTTCTGCATGGCAGTTTATGCTTTAGTAGGGGAAATTCCATATCCTTATTTCCCCTGAACATTTAATACCTGAAAAATGTGGCCAATTGTGGCCTCTTGAGTTGAACTAAAAATAAGAATATCATCTACATATTGGATAATGGCTCCTTTCTCAAATATAACTTTGTTTGTTCTCCTTGTATTGTTTTTCCAAAACGATAGAGATTTTCTGAAGCCCTAGAAAAGGACAGTACCAGTAAACTTCTCTATTTCATTTGAGCCAGGGCCTGTCCATCAAAGGTAAAAAAGGAATAGAGAGCCAGAGTCAGAGTTATGGGAAATAACAAACAAATGAACAAACACAGTCTTTAGGTTCACTGCTATGAATCAGGTAGTGTTATCTGGGATTTGAGTTAGCATGTTGTGTGTATTAGGCATGGATTGGAACTATTGCATCTTCTATTGTTCTGAGTCTTGTCTAACCTATCCTCACCATTTCCCTGTTATCCTGGAGCGATGGGGATATTTCATAGTGACTGGTAAGGCACTATCAGCTCATGTTTTCAATTAAAACCTCTATGAGGGACTTTACCCCTTTTTATGCTTCATGGGACATTGTCACCTATATGGATAGACTGTGTTTACTTTGAGATTGATCTTTATCAGAGTAGCTTATGGAATATGTCTGGGAATTTCCTGGAACCATTACATGGTAGTTACAGCATTTTAAACCTCAGGGAAAGAACTGGGGTGTTGGGGACAGACTCAGTGCCAGAACTCCCATAACACTTTCTCCTATGAGGCCGGATAGACAGAATAGTGAGGAAGATATTTGCTTGAACTCTAACCATCCAGGTTCAATTCCTACACAGCATATGGTTCCTGAGCACTGTTGGAGCATCCCTGAACAGAGTCAGAAGACGGTCTGAGCACTGCTGAGTGGGACCCAAAACCCCCAAATCAATATTTTTTATCATGAGGGGTGAAGTCCCTCCTAAGAAGTGCACTCTATTTCTCCTGAAAAGGGGTTGGGTGTTCTGAGGCAACTAATAAAAGCGAGTAAAGATGGTGTCCTGATAAAAATGACTCAGTGACTGAGTCAATCTTTTTATTCTGGGGATTCCTCTATCCCCATTTCTTCACATGGAGTTGACCAAAAGCAGTGCTGGCTATAGCTTAGAATGAAGAAAGTAGCTCAACTCTCATTTAATTAATTAATCTAAATTGAATCACAATGAGATACAGAGTAACAAAACTGTTCACAGTCAGGTTGCAGTCATATAATGTTCCAACACCGATCCTTCCAACTGCATACATTTCCCACCACCAAAATCCCCAGTTTCCCTCTTGCCACTCTCTCCCCCTACTTCTCTATGGCAGGCACTTCCCACCGCCCCTCTCCTTTTGGACATTATGGTTTGCAATACATACTGAGAGGTTATCATGTTTGTTCCTTTACTTACTTTCAGGATGCAGTTCTTATCCAGAGTGATCATTTCCAACTATCTTTGTAGTGGTGGTCTCTTCCCTATCCCAACTTCCTTCTCCCCAAGTACTTGAAGCAGGCTTCCAACTGTGGACCAAACCTCCTGGACCTTGTTTCTACTGTCCTTGGGTATTAGTCTCATATTATGATTTTTTATATTCCACAAACGAGTGCAATCATTATGTCTTTCCTTCTTCTTCTGACTCATTTCACTCAGCATGATACTCTCCATGTATATTCATTTGTGAGAAAATTTCATATCTTTATTTTCCTGACAGCTGTATAGTATTCCATTGTGCAGATGTACTTCAGTTTCTTTTTTCTTTTTCTTTTCTTTTTGCTTTTTGGGTCATACCGGGCTATGCTCAGGGGTTACTCCTGGCTTATGCACTCAGGAATCACTCCTGGCGGTGCTCGGGGGACCATATGGGATGCTGGGAATCGAACCTGTGTCGGCCATGTTGGCTGTATGCAAGGCAAACACCCTACCCGCTGTGCTATTGCTCCAGGCCCTTTAAACCAGTCATCTGTTCTTGGATACTTGGGTTGTTTCCAGATTCTGGCTATTGTGAATAGTGCTTCAATGAACATAGAAGTGCAGATGGTGTTTCTGCTGTGTGTTTTTGGTCTTCCAGGGTATATTCCCAGAAGTGGTATTGCTGGGTCATATGGGAACTCAATTTCTATTTTTTTGAGGAATGTCCATATCATTTTCCAAAAACATTGGGCCAGTCAGTATTCCCACCAGCAATGAGTACCTTTCTCCTTGCATCCACGTCAGCACTTGTTCTTGTTCTTTTTGATGTGTGTCAGTTTCGGTGGTGATTTGCATCTCCTTAGTTACTAGAAAGGCTGAGCATTTTTTTCTTGTTTTTTGGCCATTTTCATTTCTTCTTTGAAGAAGTTTTTGTTCATTTCGTCTCAGTTTTGGATTTGGTTGGATTTTTTTTCTTGTAAAATTCTACCAGTGCCTATTAACCCCTTCTCAGATGGGTATTGGGTAAATATTCTTTCCCATTCTGTGGGCTCTTTCTGTATTTTGGTCACAGTTTCTTTTGAAGTGCAGAAGCTTCTTAGTTTGATGTGGTCCCATTTGTTTATGTTTGCTTCCACTTGCATGGTCAGTGCTGTTTCATCCTTAAAGATGTCTTTAGCTTCAATGTCGTGGAGAGTTTTGCCTACATTTTCTTCATGTACCTTACGGATTCATGTCTGAAATTGAGGTCTTTAATCCATTTTGATCTGACTTTTGTGCCTAGTGTTAAAAAGAGATCCGAGCTTTTTTTTTTTTTTTGGTATGTAACTGCCCAGTTTCTCCAGTACCACTTGTCAAAGAATCTTTCCTTGCTACACGTCATATTTCTTGCTCTTTTATAAAAAATTAGGTGATCATATACTTAGTGTCAGTGTCACGATACTCAACTCTGTTCCATTAATCTGTGGTCTGTCTTTATTCCAATACCATGCTGTTTTAATTACTACTGCTTTTACTAAAGTTTGAAGTTGAGGAAGGTGTTGCCTTCCATCTTCTTTTTCCAAGAATTGCTTTGGCTATTCCTGGGAGTTTATTGTTCCATATGAATTTCAGGAGTATTTGATCTATTTCCTTGAAAAATGTCATGGATATACTTTTTTTTTCTCTTCTGGTCACACCTGGCAATGCACAGGAATTACTCCTGGCAGTACTCAGGGGACCATATGGGATGCTGGGAATCGAACCCAGGTCGGCCACGTGTAAGGCAAACACCCTTTTCACTGCTATCTCTCGCCCCTCATGGATATTCTTATAGGGACTGCATCGAATCTGCATAATGCTTTGTGGAGTGTTGCCATTTTAACACTCTTAATCCTCCCAGTCCATGAACAGGCAATGTGTTTCCATTTCCTCATGTTCTCTTTTATTTCTTTCTTTTTCACTTTTTTAAAATTCAGAATGTTCACTGTATTACTTAAATGTAAATACAAAACTTTGTAAGTCTGTAACCGTACCTCACAGTGATTCTTTAAAAAAAAAAGAAAAAATTCAGAATGTTAATTTTATTTTATTATTTATTGTTATTATTTTTTAATCACCGTGAGATACAGTTACAAAGCTTTTCATCTGAGTTTCAGTCATACAATGATCGGTCACCCAACCCTCCACCAGTGCTCATCTTCCACCACCAAGGTTCTCAGTATCTCCCCACCCCCACCCCACCTTTTCCCCTGCCTCTGTGGCAGTCAATCTCCCCCATACTCTCTTTTGTATTGCTTGTTATAAATAACACAAGGTATTGTGAGACTGTAAGAGCTGTGGCATGCTCCTGGAATTCTAAAATTTTAGATAATTAGGGTCTGGAGAAATCTTTGCAGTGATCTGCTCTGTTCAGAGATTCTTTTTGTGTGTCTCTGGACCATGGCCATTAAGGAGCTTAAGTAGCAACTGGAGGCAGTTTGTGGGTGTGATCTCTTTTCCTTCTTTTTTTTAAAAAAAAATTAATAATTTATTTTTTTAATGAATCACTGTGAGGTACAGTTACAGACTTACAAACTTTTGTACTTACATTTCAGTCATACTATGATCGAGAGAGATACAGGGAACATTGTTGGTGGAGAATAGGCAGTGGTGGAGGGATGGGTACTCGATCTTTTATTTCTTGAAGTACTGTTTTATAGGGCTGGAGCGATCGCACAGCGGTAGGGCGTTTGCCTTGTACGCAGCCAACATGGCTGACCCGAGTTCGATTCCTCTGCCCCTCTCTGAGAGCCCGGCAAGCTACCGAGAGTATCTCGCCTGCATGGCAAAGCCTGGCAAGCTCCCCGTGACGTATTCGATATGCCAAACACAATAACAAGAAGTCTCACGATGGAGACGTTACTGGGCCCACTCGAGCAAATGGATGAACAACGGGAGGGACTGTTTTATAGGACTGGAGCGATAGCACAGCGGTAGAGCGTTTGCCTTGCGTGCAGCCAGCCTGACCACAAGCTACCAAGAGTATCTTGCCCCCAGGGCAAAGCCTGGCAAGCTACCCGTGACGTATTCAATATGCCAAACACAGTAACAAGTCTCAAAATGGAGACGTTACTGGGCCCACTCGAGCAAATCGATGAACAACGGGAGGATAGTGACAGTGACTATTTTATAGCTTTCTTTGTATAGCTTTCTTTCACTTCTTTAGTTAAGCTAATTTTTTTTTTTTGCTTTTTGGGTCACACCCAGCGATGCTCGGGGGGTTACTCCTGGATTTGCACTCAGGAATTACTCCTGTCGGTGCTTGGGGTACCATGTGGGATGCTGGGAATCGAACCTGGGTCGGCTGCGTGCAAGGCAAATGTCCTACCTGCTGTATTATCACTCTAGCCCCTAAGCTGATTTTGAGGTATTTGATTTTTTGAACATTGATTTCTTTCTTTTGTGCCACACCTAGCAGTGCTCAGGGCTTTCTCTTGGCTCTTGAACTCAGGGATCACTCCTGGTGCAATCTGGGGACCAATAAGATGCCAGGGATAGAACCTGTGTCAGCCTCATGCAAAGCAAGTGCCCTACCTGCTATACGATTGCTCTGGCCCTTCAACTCTCATTTTAGACATTAATAAAGACTCAGTTGATGTCATGACTAGGTCAGAGCAGAGAGCTGGCAAGGACCTCAGGCCTCTTAACTGCACTTTTGTTTATTTGGTTTGGAGTGCTCGAGACTAATTGCTGACTCTGTGCTCAGGGGTTATTCCTGGTGTTTTTGGTAATCAAATCAGTGTTGACCACAGGCAAGGCAAGCACCTTAATCCATGTGCTATCTCTCCTTTATGCATTTTTATCTGTGATGTTAAGTAACTAATCATGTGCTCCCTCATTGTTCTCTCTCCTCTGGTTTGGTATTTCCAATCTGGGTCTAGGAGGAAACAGCCATCAAAGTCACAGGGTGATGACTAGGGTCTATTGTCTGGAGTTTATCTCGTGGATATGTGCAGCTCTTAGAATCTGTGTGTGCTGCTCCTGGAATTCTGTTCTTCAGGGTGCCACAACTGGACCAAATCTTTGCAAATCCCCACTCCACTTGATTAATTCCAAATAGCGTTAGGGCCTAAATTGCTCGTCACATTGGAAGGATTGTTTAGAATTTTCCTAATTGCTACATACATTGGTACAGATCTCAGATACTTTTCTTGCACATGCAGACCCTATTTGATCCCCAGCATCGTCTATGTTCTCCTGAGCACTGCTAGAAGTGATCCTTGAGCACAGAGCCCGGAGAAAGCATAATTGAATGTGGCTCTGTAGGAAAACAACAACAACAACAACAACAACAACAACAACAACAAAACAAACTAAAAATCCTCTTTGCTTCTAAGTAGCTGCATGTGCATGTAGAACTCAGAAGTTGTTTGTAAATTCAATATAGATACTGACTTTAGGTCCTTCAGCCAGTCGGCAGGTTTGGAGTGAGCAAATCTTTCTGCCTTTCGAGCTGACTTTCTCTTGTCAAGACTCTTGCTTCCATCATCCTGGTCAGACTACAGACAGAAAATGCAGGTTTGCTGCATGAATTAGGCCATTAAAATCGGTAAAACAAGTTTCACCTGGACTGTCTTGGAGTGGGAAATCTTTTAAATCAGGCTTCTAGAATACACTTGTTCAATCATCTCTGTGTTTGCGGTATCCGGTATCTGTGATAGTCAGCATACAGAGAGATTGAAACAATAAACAAGTAAATGAACACACACAACCTTTAGGTCCAGTACATTTGACTTGGTATATTGTGTGACTTAGGCCTAGCAGATGGAATAGAAACATTGCCTCATCAATTACTCTGAATCTTGTACTAACCTGTCCTTGCCTTTTGCCTTCTTCACTGGAGTGATGGGGGTGGGGGTGGGAGATTGCAAGATAACTGGTGAGGCATTATTATAGCATGTTCTAAACATTTCTATATTTAGGAGTGTTTCTTCTTTTCATGTCTCAGCTAGGTAGGATATTGCCTACCTTGTGGATAGACTTTCTTTGAGGTTGATGCGAACAAAAGTGTTTTTGTGAGCACAGTCAGTGGCTACCTGGTCCCAGACCAGGGGCATACAGCTTCTTTACTTTTAGGAGTGAGAACTGGCATTTCTGGGTAGGAACTCAGTGCTTAGACTGCTGTAAAGACTATTTCCATGAGGGCAAAAGTTGGATCGTGTTCCTAAGGCATGAATTATGTCTCTTGCTGGTGGACAATTGGGCATTGTGGGAAGACTATGAGTGAGTAGAGAGTGAGTAAAGAAATTAAAGTAATAACAGCAACTCAGTGTTTGAGTTAATTTCCTCTTCCTAGGGAATGTGGAAATTACTTATCTATCCCCCCCTTTTTTTTCACATAAGTTGGTCAAAAGGAGCACTGGAGATTGGCCAAGAACAAATTAGGTAGCTAGGTAGCTCAGATATCAATTTAACATTTATAATCCAGAGCCAGAGTGATAGTACAATGGGTAGTTGACACGCCTTGCACCTGTCAACTTGGGTTTGATCCTGAACATCCCATATTGGCCCCGAGCCTAGCCACATGTGATCTCCAAGTGCAGAGCCAGGAGTAAACCCTAAGTATTGCCAGGTGTGGACCCAAAACAAATATCTATCTGTCTATCTATTTGTATATATTATTATTATTATCTACCACTTTGAATTAATAACCATTTTGGAGCAGAGAGCTGGTGAGACCTCAGTATTTTTTAGACTTATGGCAGGGGGGCCCTAGACATCAGGGACTAACCTCACCTCCTAGTGGGTTCAGGGTGATTCTTCTTCAATGGCCTTTTCTTTTTTTTTTCTTTCTTTCTTTTTTTTTTTTTTGCTTTTTGGGTCACACCCGGCGATGGACAGGGGTTACTCCTGGCTCATGCACTCAGAAATTACTCCTGACGGTGCTCGGGGGACCATATGAGACGTTAGGAATTGAACCCAGGTCGGCCGCATGCAAGGCAAACACCCTACCCGCTGTGCTATTGCTCCAGCCCCATAAATAGTCTTTTCTTTTACATGATGGCAGAGCCCATGTGGTGGTGGCAGGTCTGGACATTTTCTGCTGATGACCAATTTTTTTTTTAAATGTAGGAATTCTGCTATTTATTCAGCCACTGATTAAGTTGACTGAAGCAGGCATAAACTCCACATTACTTTAGAACATTTTTTAAATTGAATATCTGTGAGATAGACCATGTTTATGATTGGGTTTCAGTCATACAGTGATCCAACACCCACCAGTGTATATTTTCCACCATCAATGTCCCCCATTTCCCTCTCACCATGCCCCAACACTCCACCTCCCCATCCTCAGCCTGCCTTGATGGCAGGCACTTTTCTTCTTTCTCTCTCTCCTTTTCCTTTTGTGCACTATGGTTTGTAATACAGGTACTAAGAGGTCATTGTGTTTGTTCAGGTCATTCAGTATTCATATCGGGAATGTAAGGCTGAGGCAGCTTCTTAGTTGGGTGGCAGCATTGAGGTGTGGATGTAACCACAGAAATACAGGCTTCCAGAAATACAGGGAGGTGGGGGGAGGTAGTCCACCCTGACCCAGAGAAAGCCTATAGACTTCAGTCACAAAACCCGCATACCCATATTTTCAGCAGATTATATCTCAGTGAAGACTGTCCTGAGACAGTGGAGTCTGGCTGGGGGCATGAAGGCGCTTTTGGATTGTGGAAGCAAGCAGCTGCCAGGGCGTTGTTTAGGCAGGCACCAGGCTGACCTGCATCCCTCGATTTACCCTGGTCTGTTCAGCCTTGTGCGAGTCTGTGATTAACTGTGGCTTTTGATTTCTTTTGAGGTTTATTTATGGGTGTCTGAAGCAAGGTTGATAAATTCCTCTTCCTAGGGAATGTGCAAATTACTTATCTATCCTCCTTTTTTTCATACAAGTTGGCCAAGAGGAGCCCTGGAGATTGGCCAAGAATAAAGTAGGTAGCCAGGTAGCTTAGATATCAATTAAAACATTACATTAATAATCCAGAGCCAGAATGATAGTATAGTGGGTAGGGTGCCTGCCTTGCACGTGTCAACCTGGGTTTGATCCTGGAGGTCAAACTTGTATAGCTGAGCTGGAGGTGGTTTGTGGGCGTGGCTCCCATATACCTAACTTTTGGTCATTTAATTTCTCAGGAAATTTGGTCCAGAGTTATTGGAGTTTGGCACAGCAGCAATTTTGGGGTATCAGGAAGTCTACGGCAAGATGAGGCTGCTGATGCAGCCACTCCACAGGTGCACTCACTCCACGGGTAAAGACTGACCTGCTGGCGGCACTGCACCCCCATGTCCTGTGTTTTTGCAGCTGAAGCATCCCCTCTACCTTCCTATGCCTTTTTGTCCATCTGTCTGTCTTCTTTGAGGAAGTTTCTGTTCATCTCTTCTCCCCATTTTTTGATGGGGTTAGATGTATTTTTCTTGTAAGGTTCTATCAATGCTTTAAATATCTTAGATATTAGTCCTTGATCAGATGAGTGGTGGGAAAATATTTTCTCCCAGTCTGTAGGCTTCTTTTATTTTGCTCATTGCTTCCTTTGAGGTGTAGAAACTTCTTATATTAATGGACTTCCATTGGTTTATCTTTGCTTCTGTTTGCTTGGTCAATGATGTTGACTCCTTAAAATTGCCTCTAGCTTCAATATCAAGGAGAGTTCTGCCTATGTTCCCTCAATATAACTTATGGGTTCAAGTATGATATGAAGGTCTTTAATCATTTTGATTTGACTTTTGTACATGAACTTAAAAAGGTCCTATCTCTATTTTTTGCAAGTGGCTGGCCATTTTTCACAATACCACTTATTGAAGAGAATTTTCTCACTTCATTCATGGATTTTGCCCCATTATCAAAGATTAGTTATACATAAACCTGACAATATGTCTATGTATTGAAATTCTATTCCAATTATCTGGGAGTGTTTTTTTCCAGTGACATGATGTTTTAATAGTTACAGCTTTGTCTACAATTTGAAGTTGGGGAAAGAGGTGTCTCCCATCTTGGTTTCTCTAGGATTGCTTTGACCATTGTGTTTGTCTGGGTTATTATTCTATAGACATTAAGATATTACTTGGTTTTCAGATGAAGAATTTTATTTTAGATTAATCATACCAAAACTGTAACTTATACATGTTGGTGCTTCAAGTTTGGAAATGCCTGTTGGCAACTCTTGTTCCAGATTAGGGGCTCCAAGTCAGTCCCCTTTAGAGCCCCAGAAAGAGATTTTGTGATAATTCCATGGTGGGGACCCAGAGTCTGTACAATCCTGTTATTCCCCAATAGTCCCCTGATAGGCTCTCAGTTACTTCTCAGTTTTGGTGCTGTGGGTTTCAGAATGACCATCTATGGTTACAGTGATTGACCCTCAGGAATAAGTACATATCTTTTTTTTTCTGGCCTTTTGGGTCGCACCCGGCTATGCACAGGGGTTACTCATGGCTCTGCACTCAGGAGTTACTCCTGGTGGTGCTCAGGGGACCATATGGGATGCTGGGAATTGAACCCAGGTCGGCTGCGTGCAAGGCAAACGCCCTACCTGCTGTGTTATCTCTCCAGCCCTAGTACATATCTTTAGTAGTAAAGATTTTGGGTGGAAATTTATAACTAAATAGGGGAGATTTTCTACCTTATTCCCCCTGAACATTTAATATCTGAAAAGTGTGGCCAAATGTGTCCTCTGAAGTTGAACTTCAAAACAGAATATCATCTACATATTGGAGAAAATGGGCTAGAACAATTGTACAGCAGGTAGGATGTTGCCTTGCACATGACTGACTCAAATTTGATTCCCAATACCCCATATGGTACCCTGAGCATCTCTAAGAGCCAGGAGTAAGTTCTAAACATTGCTGGGTGTAGCCTCCCCCCAGGCCCCCCAAAAAACAACATATTGGAGAATGAGTTCATTTTCAACTGTAACTATTATTATTATTATTTTCATTATTATTTTTGCTTTTTGGATCACACCCAGCGATGATCAGGGATTTTTCCTGGCTCTGCACTCAGGAGTTACTCCTGGCAGTACTTAGGGGACCATATGGGATGCCGGGGATCGAACCCGGGTCGGCCGTGTGCAAGGCAAATGCCCTACCCACTGTACTATTACTCTGGCTCTATTACTCTGGCCCCACAACTGTAACTCTCTTGTTCTTTTCCTAACACATTGCCCAATGGAAAGAGTGTCTGTAAAGCTCCAAGGAAGGAGAATCCCAGTGAAGTGCTCTGTTTCATTGAATCAGGACCTGCCCATCAATGGCCAAAAAATAATTGAGAGTTAGAGAACAGTGGGATGGGAAATAGTAAACAAGCAAGCAAACAAATGAACAAACTCAGACTTTGGATCAGTATTGTGAATCAGATAGTGTAGCTGAGATGAGTCAGTTTGTTGTTTGAAACATGGGATGGATTGGAAGCATTGTGTCATCAATTGCTCTGAGTCTTGTACTTACCTGTCCTTGCTGTTTCCCTTCTTCCCTGGAATGTTGGGGCTATTGCATGGTGACTGGTAAGGCACTATCAGTTCATGCTTGAAAGGGCTTTAACCTTTTTCATGCTTCATTGGTTACCAGTGTGGATAGACTGTATTTTCTTTGAGGTAGATCTTCATCAGAATGGTTTCTAAAGTATGTATGAGTATTTCCTGGATCCATCCCATGGTGTTTGTAGTGTTCGTAACTCCAGGAGGGGGATCTGGAACTACAGAGGTAGAATTCAGTGCTAGAACTCCCACAAAAACTTTCCCTGTGAGGCCGATAGACTGTACAGTGAGTAAGGCACTTGCTTGAACACAGTCGGCACAAGTTCAATCCCTGTACAGCACACAGATCTCTGAATGCTCCAAGGAGTCATTCCTGAACATACAGTCAGGAGAAGGTCTGCTCATCACTGAGTGGGCACAAAACCCAGTAACCAAAATCTTTTAAGGTGATGGATAAAGGAAAGTGCTTCCTAAAGAGTGCCTATCTTTCAAAGAAGAGGGGTTGGGCATTCTGGGGCAACTATTAAAAGTGAGTAAAGAGGATGTCAAGATAAGAGCGACTCAGTGGTTGAGTAAATTTCCTCATTCTGGGTGTCCCATCTACCCACATTTCTTTACAGGGAGTTGGCCAAGAGAAATATGTATATTGCTAAGAACAAAGAAGGTACCTCAACTCTTAATGATGGCATTCATATTCCTACCTACCTGACCCAGAGGCCAGCTGTTGCAATGGCTGACTTGGTCAGAGCAGGAAGCTTGCAATGAACTTAGCCTCTTAACTGCTCTTTTGTGCTCTGGTTTTGAGCCACAGCCAGAGGTGCTTAATCTTGGCTCTGTGCTCAGGGTTTACCCATTATGGTATTCAGAAATCGCACTAGAGTTGACACAGGCAAGACAAACACTTTAACTCATGTGCTACCTCTCTGTTGTTATACATTAAAAATTCTGTTATTAAGCAATTAATCATTGTCCTCACTCCTCTGTTTTGGTGTTTCCAAACTGGTTCTATGATGGAACAATCATCAGAGCCACAAGGTAATGATTCGGGTCTGTAGTCCAGAGTCCACCTCTAAGCACCTGTGCAGATCTTAGAATTCTTTCCTTTAGGGGTGCAACAATTGCACATAATTACTTTCAAATACCCACCTCTCCAGATTACCTTGGAATGCCTGGAATTCTTCTGTTAAACTGAAAGGGTCTTCCTAGAATTTTTGTAACTGCTGCATACATTAGTATAAGAAGTCAGACGATTATTTTTTTGCTTTTTTTGGTCACACCCAGCAATGCTCAGGGATAACTTCTGGCTCTGTACTCAGGAATCACTCCTGGCAGTGCTGGGGGACCATATGGGATGCCGGGGATTGAACCTGGGTTGGCTGTGTGCAGGATAAACGCCCTACCCACTATATTATCGCTCCGGCCTCAGATGGCTTTTTTATTTTTCAGATGTAAGTGTACCAAAACTGGAGTTAAAACAAAAGGGTGTTTCAATTTTAGAAATAAATGCTGGTTGGGAGCTCAGTTTTCAGATTAGTTGCCCAAAATGACTTTCTTTCTTTCTTTCTTTCTTTCTTTTTTTTTTTTTTATAAAAGAAACATTTCTCTGTTAGGACTTTAGCCCTTTACTTACTTCATGGAATTTTGTCACTTATGTGGGTAGATTGTATTTTCTTTGTCTTTTTGCTTTTTGGGCTATACCCAGCGATGCTCAGGAGTTACTCCTGGCTCTACACTCAGAAATCACTCCTGGCAGTGCTTGGAGGACCACACAGGATGCTGTGTGGCTGCATGCAGCTGCGACTACTAGCTGCTATTCTTAGAAAGTGTGTGTGGCTCATAGAATTTCTTCCTGCAAAGGTGCAACAATTGCACATAATTACTCTCCAGCCCACTATATTTTCTTTGGGATTGATCCTCACCAGAGTGACTCTTACAGAATGTCTGGGTATTTCTTGGACAATGGTATTTTCAACATTTTTAATCTCAGGAGTAATATCTGGAACTTAGGGTTAGAACTAACTTCATAGATCCAGAGCTCCTATGAAGATAATTTTTCCCCTCTGAGGGCCAGAGAGATAGTGTGGGGGTTAAGGCACTTGCTTGAATACAGCCTATCCTGGGTCAATTTCTTGATATGATATGATCTCCTGAGCTAGGAGTGATCCCTTTTCACAGAGTCAGAACAAGATCTGAGCATTGCTATGCAGAGCCCATAAACCAAAATATTTTTCCATGAGAGGTAAAGAAAAGTCCTTCCTCAAAAGTCCACTGTTTTTTTCTAGAAAAAGGGGTTGGGCATTCTGGGGCAACAAGTAAAAGTGAGTAAAAAGGATGTCAAGATAAGAGCGACTCAGAGGTTGAGTAAATTTCCTCATTCTGAATGCCCTATCTACCCCCATTTCTCCACAGGGAGTTGGGCAAAAGAAATCTGTATATTGCTAAAACAATATATTGCTCAACTCTCAATAAAGACATAGTATTCCTACCTACTTTATCAAAGGTAACCCAGCTCAGTTGTGATGACTGACTAGGTCAGAGCAGGGAACTGGCAATAAACTTGGGCCTCTTAACTGCAGTTTTGTTCTTTTGGTTTTGGCCTACAGCTTCAGTTTTGCTGAGCACTTAGTCCTAGTTCTATGCTCAGAGGTTATTCTTGGTGATTTTAAATAATCCAACCAGGGCTGTCCACAAGCAAGGCAAATACCTTAACCCATGTACTGTCTCTCCAGTTGCTGTTAATGCTTTTTATCTTTGATTTTAAGCAGTTAATCATGTGATCCCATACTGTACTTTCTCTGTTTTGTGATTTCCAATCTGATTCTATGAGGGAACAGCCGATAAAGTCACAGCGTGATGACTAGGGTCTGTTGTCTGGGGTCCATCTTCACACATCTCTGCAATTCTTAGAATGTGTGTCGCTCATAGAATTCTTTCTTACAGGGGTGCAACAGTTTCACATAATTACTTTCAAATGTCCACAACTCCAGATCAAACTGGACTAAACTTCCCAGAATTTTCCTAATTGCTGTGCAAGAGGCCATGCACTTGTATTGAACATGGCAGACCCTGTTTGATCCTGACACCATCTATGTTCTCCTGAGCACTGCTAGAAATGAACCCTGAGCACAGAGCAGGAGAAAGCCCTGAGCACAGAAGGTGTGGTCCCATACAAACACCAAATATCCAACCCCCAAAGTGCTCTTTCCTACTAAATAGCTGTGTGTGCATGTAGAACTCAGAAAGCGTTTTTTAGAATCAGTATAGATATTTACTCTAAGTCCTTCAGCCAATTGTCAGGTTTGGGGTGAGCACTTCTTTCTGCCTTTTGAGCAGCACACACACGTTCCCTTTGGTAAGTCTCTTGCTTCCATCATCCTGGTCAGACTACAGACAGCAAATACAGCTTTTCTAGTCCATCAAAGAACTAGCCTGCTTAAGTCAGTAAATCAACTTTCAGCTAGATTGTATTGGGAAGGGGCATCTTCTAAATCAGGCTGAGAAGACACACTTGTTCAATCAGCTCTATACACTCAGTGAAGGGACTAAGACTTTCAGGATGAAGAGTGTGACAAGTCCTGAGAGTTATTTCTGGAGGATTGACAGTAGGATCTAGTAATTTGACAACCTCCTATCTGTCAACTGTTGATGATTTTGTATTACAAACACATTGTGAACTTGATGGGGAACCTGGACTTCTGGTGGTTGTCCTAGGGGATGTTGCGTGGACTCCTCTCCCATAGGGCAGCTGTTGCTAGTTCTTGGAGGTGTCCAGGCCAACCTTCAGCCACAGTGTCAGGCTAAAGTGATAGAGGAATCAACTCTAGGTCTGGGACTCTGCTGCAATGTTTTGATCAGCAGACCTGGAGCTACTTCTTTATTTTCAGATGAATGATTTTTCTAGATTTGGTATACCAAAACTGAAGCTGGAGCAGGCTAGTGTTTAAAGTTAGAAATGCCTGTTGGTGGGGAGCAGCCAGCCCTTCTCCTTCCCCTTGCCCCTATGCGACTTTGAGATGACGCCTACAAACTGCCCCCGGCCAATGATTAAGGTCCTACACGGCCTTGATTCATGAATCTCGGACCCGAGCAGCTCACTACAGAGATCTCTCCAGACCCTAATTATTAAAATTTTAGAATTCCTAGAGTGATATTATATGCTATCCATAACAAGCAATACGAAACAAATTGTCTAGCATTGCCTTTTTGGCTGATTTGAGTGGTGGTGGGACTAGTGTCAAAATATTGAACGTAATCATAGTAGAGAGAGACTATTGTGGAAATTGTCTGCCACAACAGGCAGGGAAAGGGGTGAAATGGCTGGGAATACTAGGGATTTTGGTGGTGGAAAATGTGCACTGGTGAAGGAATGGGTGATTGATCATTGCATGACCGAAACTCAAATATGAAAGCTTTGTGTCTGTATCTCATGGTGAATCAATAAAAATGGGGGAAAATAGAAAAAAAATGCCTGTCGGCAGCTCTTGTTGCAGATTAATGGCTCTGCATCAATCCCTTTTATTGCCTCAAAGTATGGTTTGGTGATAGCCCCATAGGGAGGGATCCAAAGTCCACAGAGTCCTGTCGTTCCCCATTGGACCGTCAGGTGCTTCTTAGTGGGAATGTCGGTAAGTTTAAGAAGGACTTCAGTTTTTTTTCTCAGTTGTTTAGAAAATTATTATTAAAAAATTTTATTGAATCACCTTGAGATAGACCCTTACAAAGAGTTCATGATTTCAGTCATACAGTATTCCAACACCCGTCCCTCCACCAGTGTACATTTAACAGCAAAAGGGTCCCCAGATTCCCTCCCATCACCCCACCCCCACCCTCTGCCTGCCTCTATGCAGGCGCTATTCTTCTTCTTCTCCTTCTCCTTCTCCTTCTCCTTCTCCTTCTCCTTCTCCTTCTCCTTCTTCTCCTTCTCCTTCTTCTCCTCTTCCTTCTCCTTCCTCTTCCTCTTCTTCTTCTCCTTCCTCTTCCTCTTCCTCTTCTCCTTTTTCTTCTTCTTCTTCTTCTTCTTCTTCTTCTTCTTCTTCTTCTTCTTCTTCTTCTTCTTCTTCTTCCTCCTCCTCCTCCTCCTCCTCCTCCTTCCTCTCTCTCTCATTCTCTCTCTTGACTTTTGGACATTGTGGTTTGCAATATTGATACTGAAAGGTTATCAAGAAATCCCTTGATCTAATTTTAACCCTCAGATCTTGAAGAAGGATATCATTTTTGCACTGGAAAAAATCATGATAAATAAGACTCCCCACAGACTGGGAAATAAATTGGCCCACCAGTTATCTGAGAAAGCATTACTATCCAAAGATATATAGATCTCTGGTAGCACTAAACATGGGAAAAAACAACAAACTTTATCAAAAACGGAGGGGTAGAGATGAATAGAAATACCTTAAAGAATACATACAGATGGCCAAGAGGCATCACTGTATCACTGTTTCACTGTCATCCCATTGGTTGTCGAATTACTTGAGCAGGTGCCAGTAACGTCTCTATTCATCCAGCCCTAAGATTTTAGCAACCTCTTCTTTTTTTTAAAATTAAATAATTTTTTTATTGAATCACAGTGAGATACAAAGTTACAATGTTGTTCATGATTCGGTTTCAGTTATATAATGTTCCAATACCCATCCCTTCACCAGTGTACATTTCCCACCACCAATATCTTCAGTTTCCCCCTCCCAACCTCCTCCTCCGTGGCACTTTTCTTCTCTCTCTCTCTCTCTCCCCCTGCCCCCCATTTAGGCATTATGGTTTGCTAAGTTATTTTGTATACCCCTTTACCTACTTTCAACATTCAGGTTTTGTCCAGAGTGATCATTTCTAACCATTATAGTTATACGGGTCTGTTTTGTATCTTAACTGACTTTGCCCCACACACACTTGTGGCAAGCTTCCAGCAATTGACCAGTCATCCTGACCCCGATTTACCTGGCTTGGATATTAATCTCATACTAATCTCATACTACTTTTTAAAAATTCTCACAAATGAGTACAGACTACACACACACACACACACACATACACACACGCACACACACATATATATAGCACTTTTCCTTCTGACTCACTTCACTCAGCATGATGCTCTCCATGTTCATCCATTTATAAGCAAATTTCATGACTTTATTTTTATCTAATAGCTGCATAGTTTTCTATTGTGTTATATACTATAGTTTCTTTATCCAGTCATTAAACTGGATGGCTACATGCAAAAAAATGGGCTCAGATCTCCGCATAACACCATGTACAAAAGTAAGATCAAAATGGATTAAAGACCTCAACATCAGACCGGAATCCATAAGGTATATTGAAGACAAAGTGGGCAAAACCCTCCATGACATTGAAGCTAATGGTGTCTTCAAAGATGTCATGCCACTGGCTAAGCAAGTGAAAACAGAGATAGACAAATGGAACTATCTTAAACTAAGACGCTTCTGCACCTCAAAAGAAACAGTGACCAAAATTCAAAGACAGTCCACAGAATGGGAAAGGATATTCGCCAAATACACATCTGACAAGGGGTTGATATCAAGGATATACAAAGTATTGGTTGAACTCCACAAGAAGAAAACATGCAACCCTATCAGAAAATGGGGCGACGAAATGAACAAAAACTTGCTCAAGGATGAAATCCGAATGGCTAAAAGACACATGAGAAAATGCTCTACATCATTAATCATCAGGGAGATGCAGATCAAAACAACAATGAGATATCATTTCACACTACGGAGACTGGCCCACATCCAAAAGAACAAAAGCAACTGGTGCTGGCACGGATGTGGTGAGAAAGGGACCCTCCATCACTGCTGGTGGGAATGCCGACTGGTTCAGCCCTTCTGGAAAACAGTATGGACGATTCTCAAAAAGCTAGAAATTGAGCTCCCATTTGACCCAGCAGTTCCACTCCTGGAAAATACTCCAGAGAGGCAAAAAAGTATAGTCAAAGCGACATCTGCAGTTGTCTGTTCATTGCAGCACTGTTTACAATAGCTAGAATCTGGAAAAAACCTGAGTGTCTGAGAACAGATGTCTGGTTAAAGAAACTTTGGTACATCTACACAATGGAATACTAGCTAGCTAACAGAAAGGATGAAGTCATAAAATTTACATACAAGTGGTACTACATGGAAAGTATCATACTAAGCGAAATGAGTCAGAAAGAGAGGGATAGACATAGAAAGACTGCATTCATCTGGGCAACATAAAGTAACAAAATAGGAGACTAACACCCAAGAATAGCCGAGATAGCAGCCTCTTCTTACTCGTCTTCTCCCAATGATTGGAGGCTCTTTCAGGGACAGGTGAATGAGACTTATTGTTGTTACTGTATTTGGCATGTTGAATACGTCACGGGGAGCTTGCCAGGCTCTACCCGTGCAGGCGGGATACTCTCGGTAGCTTGCTGGGCTCTCTGAGAGTCATAAATGGGAAGGAAGTGTCTTATAATGTGTTGTGCGGTCCGAAAAGCGGCCTGGAGCGTGGAGATGGTTGGGCAGTGGAGGTCGGCTGCTGGGACTGGAACCCTTGGGGTGGGAATAGCTCTCACCCAACCCACAGCCTGGTTCAGAGTCCGGTGGCATGGTTCTGGGAGCCTCCTTTTATACTCCTGTATGGGAGGAGCATCCGTAAGTATTGAAGGGTGGCCGATGAGATTATCTGGTGCCGGCAGGGTGTGGCTTATTAGTCTGACCCCTGAGTCACTGGAGACTGGGGGAAGCAGGCAGAGGATCTCTGTTCCAGGTCCCTTTGAGTCCAGAGTCCAAGGTCACAAAGTTCTGCATTATCTGGTTTCCGTGGGACTTTATTCTTGCATTAGGCTCGGCTTGAGTATCTGGGAAGCGGCCTGGAGCATGGTGGTGGTTGGGCAGTGGTGGTTGGCTGCTGGGGCTGAATCCCTTGGGGTGGGGAAGGCTCTCACCAACCCCACAGGGACTCTGCCCCAGGCTGTGGCCAAGAGGTATATGAAAAAATTCTGCAAGTCATTTATCATCAGGGAAATGCAGACCACCATGAGATGTCATTTCATACTAGTGAGACTGGCACACATTACAAAGAACAGAAATAACAAATCTTGGTGTGGAGGTAGAGGAAAAGGAACCCTCATCCTCTGCTGGTGTCAACTGGTCTATCCTTTTTAGAAAACAATATGGATACTTTTCAAAAAATTATGTATTGAACTTCCATATAATCTACCATTTCCACTGTTTGGCATTAACCTCAGGGCCCCAAAACTCTATCAGAAAAGACAAATGCACTTCTATGCTCTCTGTAGCACTAATCATGGTATTCCTAAATCTTGAAATTACCCATGTGCCAAAGAATAGATGACTAGATAAAGAAGTTATGGTACATCTACAAAATGAAATTTCTCTCATTCATAAGAAAAGATGCAACCCCCCAAACAAAACCATATATATGTATGTTTATTATGTGTATGTACAGGGGCTGGAATGATTGTACAGTGGATAAGGCTCTTGTCTTGCACATGGCTGATCCAGGATTTTTTTAAAATTTTATTTATCACTATGGGAAAGGTTACAAAGCTTTCAGGTTTAGGTCTCAGTCATGCAAATATCAAACACATTTCCCTTTACCAATACTTATTTTTTTACCATGAAGAACCCCAATAAAACCCCACCCCCCACCCCTCCCAGTCCCTGTGAGGCAGATGAATTCTAGTTAACACTATATCTGCTTTGATTAGATTCATTGTTTCAATAAAAGATTCACCACTATTATTTAGAGTTTACCCCCTCCCCCCAAATCAGACATGCTACAAAAGCATTGTGAAGTGATTTGCTTTCTACAGCTGGGTTCAAGAATTAAATGTTGGTTTTGGATTTCTGCTATTTTACTTATTGACCCTGGAAGTATTTCTACTGAAAGTCAGATAGTTAAGAAATTGGTTTCTGTGCTCTGGAGTCGTGGCCGTGCCGGAGAGCCGCTCGTGGGGGGCAACTGGTGGCCTCGGTAGGGCGTGAAGGACGGACCGGAACGCCCCCCTTCCCATGAGGTTTTAGTCGCCCCCACACTCCCGGCTCATACTTGCTGCCCACAAGCCTCCCATGCGGCCGCCATCTTTCTTTCCAGAGAGGAGAGGGCGAATGGGGCAACACCCTTTCCCTCTGGACAGACATGATGGCCTGGATTAACGCATAGTCCATTCACTTTTCTGCTCCAAGCTGCCGGGTTCTGCATTAAGTCCTTGTGCTTCTGGGGCCGTGACTGTGCTGGAGAGCCGCTCGCGGGGGGCAACTGGTGACCTCGGTAGGGCGTGAAGGACGGACCGGAACGCCCCCCTTCCCATGAGGTTTTAGTCGCCCCCACACCCCCGGCTCATACTTGCTGTCCACAAGGCTCCCATGCGGCCGCCATCTTTCTTTCCAGAGGGAGAAGGGCGGAAGGGAGCAACACCCTTTCCCCTCCGGGCAGACATGATGGCCTGGATTAACGCATAGTCCATTCACTTTTCTGCTCCAAGCTGCTGGGTTCTGCATTAAGTCCTTGTGCTTCTGGGGCCGTGGCCGTGCTGGAGAGCCGCTCGTGGGGGGCAACTGGTGGCCTCGGTAGGGCGTGAAGGACGGACCAGAACGCCCCCCTTCCCATGAGGTTTTAGTCGCCCCCACACCCCCGGCTCATACCTGCTGCCCACAAGGCTCCCATGCGGCCGCCATCTTTCTTTCCAGAGAAGAGAGGGCGAATGGGGCAACACCCTTTCCCCTCTGGGCAGACATGATGGCCTGGATTAACACATAGTCCATTCACTTTTCTGCTCCAAGCTGCTGGGTTCTGCATTGAGTTCTTGTGCTTCTGGGGCTGTGGCCGTGCTCCAAACTTAACTCTGATTTTCAGGGAGAAACGTTGGGTGGTTTACTTCCCATTGATCACTTTGTATAGAGAGATGTTGCGCGGCCGCGTAAGTGGCTGCGCGGTTTTGAGGAAAAGTCCTAGTTCCTGCATACTCGAGCTGTGCTTGTAGAGGCTTCTGGTCACCGGGGTTCCATCTGGGAGAGGCGGGATGCGGTACCTACCCCATCTGGGACTTCCTGATGATCTTGGCTCTTTTTGGAACCTGTTTTTTTTTTTCTCCGGGAGCTGTGGATCCCGCCCTCCATGTGGCCCTTCTCTTCGGTTGTATCTGATCCAGGTTTTGATCCCATGGACCCTATATGGCTCCCTCAACCTGCCAGTAGTGATCCCTGAACATAGATCTAGAAGTAATCCCTGAGCATAGCTGCGTGGATGAAAAATCAAAACCAAACATAAAACCAACCAAACAAAACCCCCAAGAAAAGAGACAACCATAAAATTTATATGCAGATGAATCTGGAGAGTTTCATGCTGAAATTATTCCTGGCGGTGCTTGGGAGACCAAATGGGATGCTGGGGATCAAACCCAGGTCAGCTGAGTTCAAGGAAAGTGACTTACCTTCTGTATTATCATTCCAGCATCATAAAATTTTAATTTTTAAATATTTTTGTTTGGGAACTACATCCTACTGTGCTTACTCCTTGCTCTATGCTCAGGGTTATCTGCTGGCAGTGCTTGGGGAATCATATGAGGGTGCCAGGGTTTGAATATAGGTTGGCCATATGCAGAGCAAACACCCTATACACTGTGTTCTCTTTTCTGTTCCCAATTAAAATAATTTCAAAGAAACCAGTTTTCCTTATGATGACTAGACATTGACTGACTCTCAGAACAAGTTTAAATCCTAATATTTAACTTTATGCCCAGCAATTTGTGTCTTAGTAGGGTAGATTCTATATTCTTGTTCATTAAGAACATTGAATACATATACGGTGTGGCCAATTGTGGCCTTTTGAGTTGAACTGTAAATAAAAATTTCATCTCCATATTTGAGAATGGTTCCAATACTCTCCTTATTCTTTTCCTAACACGTTTGCACAAAGGTGGGGTGTCTCTAAAGCTCTGGGGAAGGACTGTCCAGGTGAATTGCTCTGCTTCATTAAAATCAAGACCTTTCCATTCTAACACAAAAAGGAAGTGAGAGTTAGAATTGAGAGGGATGCAATACAAATAAATGACCTAACACAGTTTTTAGGTCCAGTGCTGTTAACCAGGCAGCATAGCATCATGAAATAAGAGGCTACTAATAATTTTTCTGTTTCAGATTGGGGCTCTAGGTTTGTATATTTCCTCATTGTTTCTATTATTTTTCTCACGTGGTAATGGTTCATCCTTTTCTGAGTCACTCGTTCAACCTATGGGATGAGTTCCAGGGGTACAATTTAAGAATCACTGGACTAGAAGAGATAAAAAAAACTACAGAAATGCCGTCAGACCCCATGCCAGGTTGAGCCTTTTATCCAGGCACCCCAGAAGGGGGTGGGTAAATACCACCACCTGCCCTAACAGAGCCCCAGCAGCCAAAAACCTCCAGAACCCAATTGCTGCCATGCTCACGGCCCATCTCTACAGGCTCAGAAGAGTCTCACCCATGAATTAATCTGTTAAAAACTCAAGTATGAGGGTCTTGTGACCAAAGTCTCCAAGATCCCTCCACCAGTGCCATTGTATAATTGAAACCCAAGCACAAAAAATAAAAAGCCTACAACTGTACCTCATGGTGTTTCACTAATAAAAATTAAAAAAAAAAAAGTTGTTCATAAAAAAAAAAAATCTCCAGGATCGCATAGGGTTGGAATAGGTGACCTCCCTCCAGTCCTGTTCTTCCAGGAGCCTGGCAGTCACACCCACAAACTGCCTCTGGAGTAATATCAACTCATTAATCAGCCATGATCTAGAGACTCACAAATAAATCTCAGAAGAGATCAACAAGCTGCAGAGATGTCTCATACCTCAAAGTCACCATCCAGTTAAAAATATAACTCCAACTGTATCACCTTATTTAAAATTTTAGAATTCCTGAAGCACGCGGCCACATATCATCTCATATGCTATTCCACTGATGTACCAGGAGTAGCACACATTGGATAGGATGTAAGGTAGAGGGCAACCAATCTCGATTAAAAATACTAGCACACAAGTCTCAATCTGTAAAAACATTTTACTAACCTCTCTTATTTTTTACTTTTTGGGTCATGCCCGGCGATGCACAGGGGTTACTCCTGGCTCTGCACTCATGTATTACCCCTGGCAGTGCTCAGGGGACCATTTGGGATGCTGGGACTCGAACCCAGGTCAGCCATGTGCAAGGCATACGCCCTACCTGCTGTGCTATCGCTCCAGCCCCTGTTAGTAATCTCTTATACAAGGGCTTAGTGACTCCAGAGTGAGGTACGACAATCTTCACACATTTTATTCTAAGGAAAACTCTTGGGATCATTCTTAGAGAATGATTCATAACAAACAATACAAAATATATTATTTAGGGCTTGCTATTGGGGCAGCCTTGAGTGGTGGTTGGGAAAATTTGAAATAATGGTGATGAATAAGGTGTAATGGTGGTGGGATTGGTGTTTGAATATTGAATGTAATAAATTATTGTGAACAACCTTATAAAAATAAAATAAAATTAAAAGTAATTTAAAAAGAATCATCAGTGGAGTCCCTGAGGAACAAGAAGGTGAATTTGATGAAGAACCAAAAGTTCAAGGGATCATAAGTAAGAATTTCCCAGAGTTGAGGAATACAGGCAACCGAACACAGCGATCCAAAAGATCCAAATAAAATAGAATTAAATAGGAAAACTCCAAGACACAATGTGATTAGAATGACAAAAACCATAAGAAAGAGACATAATATTGAAAGCAGAAAGGAATTTACATTCAAAGGAAAGTTCATTAGATTCTCAGCAGATCTAATGAGGCTTCATGAGCAAGAAGATATAGTACAAAAATGCAATGAAAGAACACCTCATCAAGAATACTCTATTCAGCTAGATTATCATTCATATTTGGAGGAACCCTGCAGAGCTTCATGAACAGGCAACAGCTTAGGGAATTCATAAGCTTGAAATCAGTTTTGCAGGATGCATTGAAGGAGCTTCTTTCAAGGATAGGATAACCTTCTCAGTACTTAGCATTGAATATGGCACTCACTCATGGCATCATCAGTGGACTCCACTGATGATGGTGCTGGGAAACGCACACTGGTGAAAGGATGGGTATTGGAGACCATATGGGATGCTGGGGATTGAACCTGCATTGGCCATATGCAAGGTAAGCACCCTTAAGTTTGCACTCTACTAGGTAAAGAAAGGTGTGTTACTCCTAGCTTGCTAAGGGATTTTCTACATTTTCAGTAAAAAATTAACATTTTATTTATATTGAAGATTCCATGCACTCAGGTTGTTTTTTCATGGATTTTTATTACAATAAATTTTTATTACAATAAAGATTTTTATTATAATATTCTACTTATTAATTCAGACACTTAGGCAGTGTTTATAATAAAATATATATTTTTAAAATTTATTTATTTTTTGCTTTTTAGGTCACACCCGGCAATGCACAGGGGTTACTCCTGGCTCATGCACTCAGGAATTGCTCCTGGCGGTGCTCGGGGGACCATATGGGATGCTGGGAATCGAACCTGGGTCAGCTGCGTGCAAGGCAAATGCCCTACCCGCTGTGCTATCGCTCCAGCCCCAAAATATTTTTTAATATAAAGCCAATTACTCTCTTTATCAGGATAAAATTTACTTTTATTTATTTAATATTTAATTAATTTTATTGAATGATATACTGCACTGTAGCACTGTCCTCCCGTTGTTCATCAGTTTGCTCGAGCAGGCACCAGTAGCGTCTCCATTATGAGACTTGTCGTAACTGTTTTTGGCATATCGAATATGCCATGGGGAGCTTGCCAGGCTCTGCCGTGCGGGCGTGATACTCTCGGTAGCTTGCCGGGCTCTCCGAGAGGGACTGAGGAATGGAACCCGGGTTGGCTGCGTGCAAGGCAAACGCCCTACCTGCTGTGCTATCGCTCCAGCCCTGATATACACAGTTACAAAATTGTTCATGATTGAGTTTCATTCATAGAATGATCCAATACCCATCCAATCACCAGTGTGCATTTCCCAGCACCAATGTCCCTAGTTTTCCTTCTGTCAACCCCTCTCCTATTTAATCAATCATTCAATGTCTGTTCCTCTCCTTCTGACTCATTTCACTCAGCATGCTATATCTTTGATATTAACCCCTTATCAGATGGGTATTGGGTACCTTTTCCCATTCTGTGGGCTGTCTTTGTATCTTGGTCACCATTTCCTTTGAGGTGCAGAAACTTCTTAGTTTCATTTGTTTATCTTTGCTTCAAATTGCTTGGTGAGTGGTGTTTTATCTTTGAAGATTCCTTTAGCTTCAATGTCACGGAGGGTCCTGCCTATGTTTCTCTTCATATACCTATGGATTCAGGTCTGATATTGAGGTGTTTAATTCTATTTTGATCTTACTTTTGTAAAATGCATTTTATATTGCTATAGGCCTATTAAGATTTTTTCCTTAAAAATTTCTTCATTCAGGACCAGAGATATAGTACAGTGGGCAGGGTGCTTACCTTGCATATAGCCAATGCAGGTTCAATCCCCAGCACCCCATATGGTCTCCTGACCCAGCCAGAAACGATCCCCGAGTATGGACTAAGTACAAGTAAGAAAGCCCTGAGCACATCCTGGTGTGGACTAAAAAATTAGGAAAAAATTTTGCACAGCGGTAGGGCGTTTGCCTTGCATGCAGCCAACATGGCCGACCCGAGTTCTATTCTTCCGCCCCTCTCGGAGAGCCCGGCAAGCTACCGAGAGTATCTCGCCCGCACGGCAGAGCCTGGCAAGCCACCGGTGATGTATTCGATATGCCAAACACAGCAACAACATTATCTTCACTTTTACTAAAATTCACACTTGTCTAATTTCCCTATTTCAAATTTTAAAGTAAAATTTAGAAGTCCATTAGCACAGGATTATTTATAATAGTAATTAAAATTATATACCTTACAAAATGTGATTTTTTTTGTTTCAAAGATCACACCTGGCTATGCTCAGGGGTTACTCCTCGCTCTGTGTTCAGAAATTACTCCTGGTGGTGCTTGGGGACCATATGGAATGCTGGAGATCAAACCCAGGTCGGCTGCATGCAAGGTAAGCACCTTACCTGCAGTACTATTCCTGCAGCTCCAAGAATGATAAAAGTTTTGAAAAAATACTACTTTATCAACTTACCATTGTGGATTTACAATTTGTGGAATTTCAGGAGATTAGTTTTATGTGTTTTGTAGCTATAGGTATCATCACTCCACTGTAGCATTGTAGCATTGTCCTCCTGTTGTTCATCGATTTGCTTGATTGGGCCAAGTGACTTCTCCATTGTGACACTCGTTGTTACTGTGTTTGTCATATCGAATATATCACAGATAGCTTGCCAGGCTTTGCCATGCGGGTGAGATACTCTAGGCAGTTTGCCAGGCTCTCCGAGAAGGGTGAAGGAATCGAACTCAAGTGGGCCAGGTCGGCTGTGTGCAAGGCAAACGCCCTACCCGCTGTGCTATAGTTCCAGCCCAATGCCACAATTAAAAAAAATTTGGGCTAGAGAGATACTACAGTGGGTAGAGCACTTGCTTTGCATGTGGCAAACCTGGGTTTGATTACCTGGTACCACATATAATCCCCCAAGCACCTTCAGGAGTAATTCCTGAGAGCAGAGCCAGTAGCAACCCATGAACACTGATGTATGCAGCCCCCAAACCAAAATATTTAAAAAATTATTTAAAAGGGAGAGTTGTTTCATGTATGGAATAAAAAAGAAACATAGTAAGGGAATAACAAATGGGCAAAGTTATCAGAAAGGAAGATTTTGTCTGTAGAACTGAGCTTATATGGTGGAGGAGGTTTAGTTGGGTTCTGGGACACTGGCAGAGGGGTGCAGGCTCTGGTATTGGAGTGATTACTGCATGGAAATGATGATTAATAATAGTTTATGTACCAAATGTATATGGTCAAAGGAAAAGACTGTGCTGAGCAATAGTACAGTGGGTAGGGCACTAGTCTTGCACATGGGTGACCAAATTTGATCCCTGGCATCGCATATGATTCCTTATCACCACCTTTAGATTCCTGAAGCTTCTCCTTTTCTAAGGGGTCCACTCTGCTCTGGGTGGTGTCTCAATTTCTGCACCTTGTTGGGGCCTCATTTTCTCCATGTCCCAAGAGCTCAATATCTGCATCTCCTGCCTTTGGGCCCCTCCAGGGTGGGTGACTAGTTCCTGAAAAGGTCAGTACTAGGGACCCCACTGTCTGCCTGCAATACTTGGGGGCCTCCAACAGATAACGCTTGGATTCTGATGTAACAGAAGGAAACTGCAGGAGATTAGGCCAGGGGGGAACTGTTTTCTGGGGCAACCTGTGCTTAGAAAGGTCTTAGGGGGTGGGAGAGGTGGGGCTTTCTAGGCAGAGGGGACAGTGACCGCTGGAGAGTATAAGAATCACGCCAGCTGCCAGCTGTTCCTTTGGTCCTGCAGCTCTGCCCACAAGACGAGCCTCCAGTCCAGCTTCTGAAGATGACTTTCGTCCCTGCACCTGGCTACTATCCCAGCTACAATCCGGTGAGAGATGGACCCAGGGCCTGACCCAGGTGTACCCTGATGCCCTCTCACCAGCTTCCCCAGCCTGAAGCTTGGTGGTGGCTCCTGGATGGTCGGGCCTGCCCCCCATATCAATCCTCGAATTTGATTTCCTCCCCACTGACACTCCATTCCTAAATCTGAACCCTATTCTTCATGCTTAATCCTTATTCCTGAGTTCCCTTACCCTTTTGAAATGGATTTTAGGTCGGGGGAGGGCTTGCCTGTGAGGAGGAAAAACTGTCCTGTGCATATGGCCATCAAGGCTTGACCTAGAACCTTCCACAGACGCTGCCCTTCAACAAGTCCATCCCAGGAGGCCTGGATGTCGGGATGTTCATTAACATCGAGGGAGTGGCCAACAAGGTCATGAAGAGGTGAGGGACCCCCATGCTGGGCTGGGTTGGGGGAGCTCACAGGTCCACACAGGTAAGTCTCACCATGAGGATCTTCCTAGAAGCCCAGAATTGCTGTAGAAACCTTCCCCCACCAAAAGAAAATAGTAAGTGTGGAGACTACTATGTTGGGATGAGGTGGGGTGGGAGACAGGGTGTAGCTGGAGGAGAGGCGTGGCACTGTCCCTCTAAACTGTGAGGCCAGGGATGTTCTTCCAGAAGGGCACATTTAAGTATGGACTAAGGAGAGGAAAGTGTTGGTACAAAGACCAGGGCTTGGGGAAACTGCCCAAGGAGAACTCGGGGTTCTCCAGTGAGGGGACAGTGCTCTGACTTTTGCGTTCCTCTGCCTTCTGGTACATGGGTTTTGAGACCATGGAGGCCTGAACTGCAAGAGCTGAGGGTGCTGGGACAGTGGCTGGAGATTCAAAGTTGGAGTTGGGGGTGTCAGTGAGTAAGAGTAGGGAGAGGGACCCCAGGAATCTGTCCCTCCAACCGATGGGTCTCAGGGCACTGCCCCCTACTGCCCTTGGTCAGTAGCTCCATTCACTCTCTCTGCTCCCGTCTCCTGTCACCCTGAATCACCTCAGGGTGGGACTCAGAGGGCTCCCTGGAGCCCTGTCCCAGTTGTGTGACCCTGGCTTGGGAGACTTGGGAAACAGACACTCCTGTTCCCCCAGGTTTGCAGTGAACTTTGCCTTGGGACCAGAACCTGAGGCCAACATCGCCTTCCATTTCAACCCTCGCTTTGATGGCAGTGACATGGTGGTCTTCAACTCACGGGAGTCAGGTCAATGGAACAAGGAGGAGAGAAAAAGGGGCTTGCCCTTCAAAAAGGGGGAGCCCTTCGAGCTGCTGGTGATGGTCATGGAGGAACATTATAAGGTCAGAGCCAGACCACATCCTTTTGGCCACCCCCATTGCCCTTGTTTCTCAGCTTCTTTTCTTGCTTAAATTTATTTTGTTTTTTTGGAGGTGCCTCTCTGGCTGGTGCCGGGGCACCATTCAATCTAGATGATCAAACCAGGTCTCTTGCGTACATGGCATGAGCATCAGCCATGGAGCATTCTCTCCATCTCCACTTATTAAAAACCTTTTTTCTCCTTCTTGCCCTTTATGGCCCTGGTTTACGAGAAGTTTCTTGCTTGGTTGAGCTGCACTCCAAATGTTGATATTTTGGGGAAGATGGTGATCAAACCTGTAAAGTCACATTCCCACCATGTGTTTCTGTGCTGAACCACACCCCAGTCCTTGTTCCCTGTCTGCAATACATTTTTCAGAGAAGGCTCATATAGAGGATACAGGCATCTTTGGTCATAGGGACTATGGTAGAACTGTATGCAGGGCTGGAGAGATCATACACAGGAAGTATGGCCTTGCATGGAACTGTGGCAGTGCCACTCTGCATACATATGCAGTTCCCTGCATACATATGGCTCCTTGGGCACAAACCAGTGCCTACACCTGAGCACAGACATCTAGGAATAGCTCCTGAGCACTTGGCAGTGTAATTTCTCTCTCCAACCCCCCAAACAAGAGAACTAGGCTCAAAAGCCCAAACTAGGATCCAACTAGATTTAGAATCAACCTCCCTCACAATTGCATTCTCTCTCCCCTCTCATCTGCCATCCTTGAGCTATCCTCTCTTGGTGCCAGGTTAGAACTTGGGGTTCAGACATACAAAGCACTTACTCACCCATTTAGACACCTCCACACCATCCACAGGAGCTGACCCTTGACCTCTACTTGACCTTAGATCTTTGGACGCCTGAAGTCCCCTGACTGGGGTTGCAGATCATCACCCAGTATGATCCTTCATGAAAAATGTCCCTGTTCCCTGTTTCCTGTTTTGACCTTCCCAAGGTCTCTGTGCTCTTCCTGACCTTGCCCTTACCTTCCAGGTACTGGTGAATGGAAGTCCTTTCTATGAGTTTGGGCACCGGATTTCCCTCCAGAAGGTCACCCACCTGAATGTGGAAGGAGACCTGAAGCTTCAATCCATCACCTTTGTTGGTGGAAGTTCTACCTCCAGGAAGGTGAGTGGTTTTCCTCATTGGCTAGCTCTCCTCCTTTCTTTCCTCCCATTGGTTGATTTCTTGAGAGGTGTCATGGAAATACCTGAACACATCTGTGGAGCCCCCTCTCCCCATAAAGAAGGAAAGAAAGAAAATGGAAAGAGAAGGGAGGAAAAAGAGGATTAAGGAAGGTAGGAGGCAAGGGAAAGGTTGTTTAGTCATAAACCAACTTTTAGAGATAGAAAAGAAGAGAGAGAGAAAGAGAGAGATGAGGAGAAGCTGAGTGCAGGAATTAGAGCCACACAGAGGCAGCATAGTGACTATGGGCAGGGAGTGGATGGGTAGGTCCCAAGGACTCTAGGTTCCCAGAAGTGGGGAGCTGTGTGGGAGACATACTGAAGTAAGAGATGGAGAATAGGAGCACAGGGGATGGGGTGTACCCTGAGAAGGATTGCCTCACCATGGCCTTCAGGTTGAGGGAGGAGAGAGGGTGGTTGAAGGTCCTGGCACAACAAGAAACCAGGGAGGAGACAAGAACATTAGGACCTTTTGGTAGTTGCTGTTGTACCACACCCAGAAAAGTTCAGAGTAGATTACCAATTTCGTGCTCTGAAGTCACTCCTAGTAGTACTCAGGGTTCCTTAAGGAGCTAGGGATGGAATGTGGGGCATCCTGCATGAAAGGCGTGTGCTCAGCCTGCAGAAGTCTGTCTCAGCCATGGAACATCTTTGTATAAAGGCGTGGGGTGAACCAAGAGAGGGTTCAAAGGGCTGGAGACAGGCTTAGCATGAAGGAGGCTTGGTTCCACACCCAGCAACACAGCATACCCCAGCACCACCAGAGCCAGAAGTGGTCCCTATTGCATCTCCATGTGTGGTCCCAAACCAAAACAACAAAGAAGGAAGTCACTCATTGTTCACTCTTCGTTCTCTGAAGATGCCAATCATGGACGGTCCGACTCCATAAATGAGCCATCAGGTGCCTCTTTCACAGACTATGCATGGATGGTAGAGTTGGGGGTGTTTTGGAGTACACCCATCACACTCTCCAAATATAAATTTGGGGTGTCAACACTTCCTTCTCTCTCAGTGTCATCAATACACATGATTACTTGGGTGTGCCCTTAAAATATTTGATGTTGGGTGATGGATTTCTCTTTAATGTGAGTTTTGGGGTTGAGGGTCCTCAAAACACCTCGTGATTGCTGTCTATTTGTTTCTATTGTAGATTGAAAAAGGAATTTATCTACTTTCTGGTAACCTGTCTGTAAGTGGGAGGGTTATGGACCATGGGGGCATGGGGTGAGAATGTGGAGCACCCAGCACCCCGAAAAATGCATGCATGCAGTGCTCTGCCTTACACATTTGCTGACAGTTTTATACTCTCTGTCTCCTTTACTTGACAGATCACAGAGGTATCCCCAGTCATTAACCCGGTAAGACAGCATATGGGGTTAGACTGAGCATGCATGGTTCCTGGGTAGACTGCTGATGAAGAGTTGGGAGTCCAGTTGGGGGTGTTCGGACAGGGGAGGATGTAGAGGGGCAGAAGGGGTGTGGGAGTGATGGGAGAGGGTGAGAGGATTTTCTAGGAGGAGTGGGTACCCCTCCTGACAATGGGCCTGTCTCTGGCTCCTGGTGATTGAGAGATAAAGGGACCTCATGTTCTCACTTCACAGCCTGTACCTTACGTCGTGAGCCTGCAGGGGGGCCTGACCCCAAACAGAACCATCGTGATCAGGGGTTTCGTCTCTCAGTCAGCCTCCAGGTACAGACCCAGATAGAGGTGGGGATCCGCAGCCCTCAGGCCCAAAGTCCAGCCCGGCTCCCCGCCCCTCCGGTCCGATCTCTCCTCCCTTGGGGAGCATGTGCTGAGGCCTCTTAGCACTGACTCCCTGCTTCCTGTCTGCCTCCAGGTTTGACATCAACTTTAATGTGGGCTCCACAGGGGACGTAGCCCTGCATATTAGTGCTCGCATCTCTGAGGATGCTGTGGTGAGGAATAGTCTCCAGAAGGGCGAATGGGGGCCCGAGGAGAGGAGCATCTCCTACAATCCCTTTCGTCCAGGATTGTTCTTCGACGTGAGTCTCTCTCCCCTCCCCTGTCGCTCCACCATCTGCGTCTCTCCGTTTCACACCCACCTCTCTCCCACAGCTGTCCATCACTGCCAGCATCCATGGTTTCCAGGTGTTTGCCAGCGGCCAGCACATCTTTGACTACAGATACCGTATGTTGAGCTTCACTCTGGTGAACGTGCTGCAGATCACCGGGGATGTCAGCCTGTCCTATGTCCAGGTCTGAGCTGTGCCTGGGGACCCCACAGAGGGAGATGTCCGAGGATGTGCACCTAAGCTGCCAATCAAAAGTCTGAGGCTGTCTTAGTGATGTGCGTGTCGGCCTCTTTGCAATTGCAATGGAAATGATTTGTATTTCCGCTATAATGGGTTGTCAAGATTTGCTTTGGTGCAAATAAAATAAAGTCATAAAATTAGAAGTGCTTCGTCTTCTTTTAATCCATGTCTAATCTTGTTCAACGTCCTAGTGAAGTTTCACATTTTCCACATCTCAAGCCCCCAAGGTAGCTTAGGGACTACCATAAAAATGAGAAAATGGTGGGCTATCTAATCTGCAAGAACAGAGGAAGGGAATTAGCCTGTGTGAAGTTCTCTTCAATACTTGTCAATACTCTCTGAGATGGGGAAGTTTTCTCTGAGAATATTGTAAGGGCACAAATAACTCCAGTATTGACCAAAATGTTTACTTTGAACTGTGTGACTTTGCAGAGATGCTATGCACAGGAGCATGAGAAACCCTTGTACCCCACTGGAGAAACCAAAAATACACTCCAGTGACTAAATAAGAAGAACTGTGGTTCCTGTGTTGTGTGGATGCAGGTGGTTTATTAGACCTGGGGCAGGGTTAGGGAATGTTCCCACACCTACTGTTGCTCTAGCTACAGGGCAACACTGTCTTTTCACTCTAGACAAGGACCTGGTGATACCGAGCCACACTCTTAAAGGTGCCCAGCCTGTGGAAGTGGAAATATAGTAAGGCTAAGTTCCCTCATGCACTGGGAACAAGTTAGGGATGTTAGTATCCTTGGACTGATCTCTGGAAGGTTCCAGGGCCAGCTGACATCACTAAGAAGTTGGAAAGGGCTGCTGACATGACTGACTCTGGTGTGGATCTCATTCCCTTTTCTTTCTATCTTTACCCTTTTCTTTCTTCTCTTTATCCACTCTACCTTTTTGTCTTTTTTTTGGGGGGAGGGGTGTCACACCCGGAGATACACAGGGGTTGCTCCTGGCTCTGCACTCAGGAATTACTCCTGGTGGTGCTCAGAGGACCATATGGGATGCTGGGAATCGAACCTGGGTTGGCCGTGTGCAAGGCAAATGCCCTACCCACTATGCTATTGCTCCAGCTCCTTGTCTTGTTTTTCAATATGTCAGTCACAGTGTCCAATAAGACAGAGACTAAGCTTGTTTTTGTAGCATTTTTCTAATCATTTCTAATCAATGATTTCTAATCATTGGTGGAACCTATTGATATGTGTCAAGCGTCTGTCATCCAAGATTTAACCTATGAGACTAGGCCTAATTCCTTCCCAGTTGAACAATCACATGACTTTCCAAAATTGGGATAAAAGAGAGGTAGGGTGACTCACCAGCCAATCCAGCATCTGTGTGCTGACTCAGTGCAAAAAGAAGGAATGCAGAGGAAGAAAGAAAAGAGAAATTGCCACTCCTGGCACCAGATAATTGCAAAATCTGTAAATTTGCTGACTTGGAGTTCAATTCTAGGCCTTACTCCTTTAATGGTAAGGAGATGGAAGAAGCGGAGCAAGAACTAAAGAGAAACCAAGAAGTTGGGCAGAATAGAGATCAGGGAGTGTGGGAGTTGGGAAAGTATCCCTGAGATCACATAGTAGTACCATAGAGGGAGCCCCCCACCCCTGACTCATCAGACTTGAGGATTCTGTTAGAGAATTAAATCCCTCAATTTCTGCAAGTCAAATAGATTCCTCCTTGTAAGAGATGAAAGACAAAGAGAGAGAAAGAATCTCTAAAACATCTAGCACCTATGAGTCAAAGGAGAAAATAACAGGTAGTTTTTTTTTCCTTTTTCCTTTTTCCTTTTTTTCTTTTTTTTCCTTTTTTCCTTTTTTTAAATTGAATCACCATGAGATACAGTTACAAAGCTTTCACGTTTGAGTTTCAGTTATACAATGATTGAACACCCATCTCTCCACCAGTGCACACACATATTCCACCACCAATGTCCCCAATATCCCCCCATCCCACCCCTCTCCCTGCCTCTATGGCTGACAATAATCTCCCCCATACTCTCTTTTGTACTGTTTGTTATGAATAGTGAAAGCAGCCATGTGTGCCCGGAATTCTAAAATTTTAGATAATTAGGGTCTGGAAAAATCTCTGCAGTAAACTGCTTGGTTCCGAGATTCTTTTGTGTGTCTCTGCATCATGGCTATTAAGAAGCTTAAATAGCAGCCAGAGACAGTTTGTGGGTGTGACCTCCAGGGTCCCATAGGGATGGGGAATGAGAAAGACCAACTCATCCCTTACCCCTTGAGGCCTGGAGTTTGCCATCACTGAACCTGCGTACCTGCATTTCTTATTGGGTTCTGAAAGTTGGTGGCCACCGGGATTCTTAAGGGGCAGGTGGAGGGATGATGCCTGCTCTAGCCTGAGGCACCCCGGTGGAGTCGGCCTGGCTTAAAGTCCAGAGGTACCTCAACAGCGAGCTGCTCGGTTCCGAGATTCTTTTGTGTGTTCGGTAGTCTGGTTTTGAAGCCTATGAGAGAGTCCCCATGACCAGAGTTTGTCAGAACAATAGATTAGAATGGAGTAACCAGTTAAAAACCCTTGATAATCTATGACAAAATATAATCTATGACAATAATCTATGACAAAAGAGCCAGGTGCATCAGATGTGGAGTAAGGAAAATCTTTCAGAAAATTGTGCTGGGAAATCCAATAACTCCTTTTGTAAAACTGTAACTAGATATCTCATACCATACACAAAGGTTAAATCAAAGTGGACCAAAGACCTAGAGAATAGAACCAGAACCCATAAAATGCACTGAGGAGAACATAGGCAGACCTCTCTAGGGTCTGGATCTCAAAAGTGTTGGATGACTTGAGTCTACATCATTTTCCATGGCAAAGATAACAAAATGAAAACTGAGAAGTGGGATCAGATGAAATTGAAAAGTTTTTACATGGTAAAAGAAACTTGAGATAAAATAAAATGGCTCTGACTAATTAGGAGAAGACATTTGCTCACAATAATCAGATAAAGGACTAACATTCAAGATACATAGAATAGCCACATGCTCAGCAACATTAAAGTCAATAACAGCCCCATCCAAAAATGGTGAGAGGAATTTTGCTCCATGACTTGAAGGCCAGCCACAGGCTCTAGGTGAAAAGGAAGCTCAGCTAGAGAAGAGAGCACCAAATAAAGGGTGTTGTGAGGACCCTCCCAGGGTGGGAGAATCACGCTGAAAGTAGTCTATAGACCAAACATGATTGCCACTCAATGCCTCTCTTGCAAAACACAGTACCCAAAAGAAGAGAGAGAGAACAAGGGGGAATACCCTGCCACAGAGGCAGGGTGGGACAGGGGGATGGGGGGTGGGGGGATGCTGGGACCCGTGGTGGTGGATGATGGGCACTGGTGGAGGGATGGGTACTTGATCATTGTATAACTGAAACCCAAGCACAAAATTTGTATGTCTATAACTGTACCTTATGGTGCTTCACTAATAAAAAAAAGAAAAAAAATGCAATAGAATAAGAAAAAAAACAAAAAAACCCAAAAATGGTGAGAAGAGATGAACATGCTTCCATGAAGATGACATACAGAAGGGCAATAAGCATATGAAAAGCTGTTCATCATCACATACTATCAGGGAAACACAAATAAAAACAAAAAAAATGAGGTATCCTCTCACCTCTAGGAGAATGGCATCTATAACATAAGCTGAAAACAATCAGTGTTGGCAGGGATGTGGCAACTCACTGCTGGTGGGAATGTCATGTGGTGAACCTCTATGGAAAACAACATAGACATTTGTCCAAAAAGTAAGAATGGAAACTCTCTGTGACTCAGCTATCCCATTTCTAGGCATCTATGCCCACCAAACACAGATCAATTTATTCAAAAAGATAGATACCTGCCTATGTTCAAAAGGCAGAAGAAAAGAAAAAAAAAGAAGAAAAAAGAAGAAAAAGAAAGAAAAAAGAAGAAAAAAAAGAAAAAAAGAAAAAAAAGAAAAAAAAAGAAGAAAAAAGAAGAAAAAGAAAAAAAAGAAGAAAAGAAAGACAATGAAAGAGAAGCAAAGAGAGGGCTAAGGGGAAAGGTAGTCTAAGCAGAAGGCGATTGAGCAAGTGAGCTAGTGAGAGTAGAGAGAATGCAGGGGAAAGGTTGAACATGGGATTGTGGGAATTAGAGCCACAAAGAAGTGGCTGGGAGCAGAGACTTCGATGAGTCCCAAGGATTCACAGGTGCCCAAACCAGGGGATGTGGGGGGAAGAGGGAGAGGGAAGTTGATGTTAGAGAGGAAGTGAGCAGTGATGTGGGGGTCATATGCTGTGAAGAGTCTCCTCAGCATGTTTCTCTTCAGTTTCTCTTTCAGTTTCTCTTCTCTTCAGTCTCTTCAGTTTGAAGGGGAAGAGAGAGATGGTTGTTGGTCTTGGCACAGCAGGATGCTAGGGAAGGAATATTGGGACCTTTTTATAGCTACTCCGTAGGTCACGGTCACGGTCCTCCCGTTGTTCATCGATTTGCTCGAGCGGGCCCAGTAACGTCTCCATCATGAGACTTCTTAAGAAGTTACTGTGTTTGGCATATCGAATACGTCACGGGTAGCTTGCCGGGCTCTGCCGTGCGGGCGAGATACTCTTGGTAGCTTGCCGGGCTCTCCGAGAGAGGCAGAGGAATCGAACTCGGGTTGGTCATCTTGGCTGCGTGCAAGGCAAACACCCTACCACTGTGCTATCGCTCCAGCCCTACTCCATAGGTCACACCCAGCAAACTTCAGGAACTGTTTTGAAGTCAGTGCTCTGAGATTGTTCCTGATCATCTTCAGGGATCTCTCGTGGGTACTCCTGTGTGTACAGACCTGTGCCCAGCCTGCAGAGGTCTGTCTCAGCCCATAGAACACCCTGTCTAAAGCTGTGGGATGCACTCAGAGATGGCTCAGAAAGCTGGAGACAGGCTTTGCATGCAGGAAGTCTGGCCTATCCCCAGCACCATAGGGTCCCCATGAGCCACCAGAGCCAGAAGTGACCCACATTGCAATCCAGGTGTAGTCCCTAAACAAAACAACAAACTAAGGGAGTCACTCATTGTTCATATTTTGTTCTCTGGAGGTCCTTTGTCAGGGAGGGTCCAACTCCATAAATGAGCCATCAGATGTCACCCTCTGACTGAGTACTTGAGATGGGGAGAGAGGGCTGGCCGGGGGACACTTGTCACATTCTCTGGATCTAAAGTGTCGGATGAGAATCGTCCATACTGTTGTCCAAAAGGGCTGAACCAGTTGGCATTCCCACCAGCAATGGAGGAGGGTCCCTTTCTCGCCACATCCTCACCAACACCAGTTGTTTTTGTTCTTTTGGATGTGGGCCAGTCTCTGTGGTGTGAAATGATATCTCATTGTGGTTTTGATCTGAATCTCCCTGATGATTAATAATAATGTAGAGCATTTTCTCATGTGCCTTTTGGCCATTCGGACTTCTTCTCTGAGAAAGTTTCTGTTCATTTCATTGCCCCATTTTCTGATGGGGCTGGATGTTTTCTTCTTGTGGAGTTCAACCAGTACTTTGTATATCCTTGGTATCAACCCCTTGTCGGGTGGGTGTTGGCCGAATATCCTTTCCCATTCTGTAGACTGTCTTTGTATTTTGCTCACTGTTTCTTTTAGGTGCAGAAACTTCTTAGTTTAAGATAGTCCCATTTGTCTATCCCTGTTTTCACTTGCTTGGCCAGTGGTGTGACATCTTTGAAAATATCATTAGCTTCAATATCATGGAGGGATTTGCCCACTTTGTCTTCAATGTACCTTATGGATTCCGGTCTGATGTTGAGGTCTCTAATCCTTGAGATCCCATTTGACCCAGCAATACCACTCCTGGGAATATATCCCAGAGAGGCAAAAAAGTATAGCTGAAGTGACGTTTGCACTTGTTTGTTCACTGCAGCACTGTTTACAATAGCTAGAATCTGGAAAAAACCTGAATGCCCAAGAATAGATGACTGGTTAAAGAAACTTTGGTACATCTACACAATGGAGTACTATGTAGCTGTTAGAAAAGATGAAGTCATGAAATTTATATACAAGTGGTATACTACATGGAAAGTATCATGCTTAGCAAAATGAGTCAGAAAGAGAGGGACAGACATATAAAGATTGCATTCATCTGGGAACATAAAGTAACAAAATAGGAGACTAACACCCAAGAATAGCAGAGTACCAGGTTTTAAGTACCAGGAGGTTTACTCCATGGCTTGGAGGCCAGCCGCACATGCTGGGGGGGATAGGCCGCTCAGATAGAGGAGGGAGGACCAAATAAAGGGTGCTGGTAGGATCCTCCCAGGATGGGAGGTGCATGCTGAGAGTAGACTCTAGACCGAACATGATTGCCACTCAATGCCTCTTTTGAAAACCACAGCACCCCAAAGGAGAGAGAGAACAAGAGGGAATGCTCTGCCACAGAGACAGGGTGGGATGGGGAGGCATGGGGGGTGGGAGGGATACTGGGATCAGTGGTGGTGGAGAATGGGCACTGGTGGAGGGATGGGTATTTGATCATTGTATAACTGAAACCCAAGCACAAAAATTTGTAACTCTACAACTGTACCTCATGGTGTTTCACTAATAAATATCTAAATAAAAAAATAAAGTGTTGGATGTCCACAACTCAGACAGTTACTCTAGTAACCAAGTGCCCATAAGTAACTGAGGTGGGGGATGGATTTTTCTTTGATGTGGGGTTCAGGGGCTGAGGACCTCAGCCCTCTTATGATTGTCTTCTCAATTTCTCTTGTAGTGTGTTGCAAAACCTGTTCCTATTCCCTGTATCCTGCCTGTAAGTTTGAGGGTTGTGGACCATGGAGGTAGGGGGTAGGATGAAGGGGTCCTTGAGGTTGGTACTTTAGTTGTCTTCACCCGACACCCCAACAATGCCCACATGTAGTGGTCTGTGGTATACATTTGCTGGCTGTTCTAACAGTCTCCCTTCCTCACTGTACAGGCCAGGGGGTGTCCTCTGTCTTTTCCCTGTAAGACAATCCTGGGGGTCAGACTGTGTGAGGCGTTAGCTGTGGGCACACCGGAACTGATGGAGGATGGGGAGCTCTGCCCGGGGTGTCCTGAGAGGGCAGGAAGTAGAGGGGACAGAGGGGATTGGGAAGAAATGGAACCAGATGGAAATTGGGAAGTCTCTGAGGAGGAGTAGCCTGCTCTGACAATAAATCCCGGCTCCTGGCTTCCTGTGATGAAAAGATTGAAAGGACCCCATGTTCTCACCCCACAGTCTGTGCTGTACATGGTGAGCCTGCAGAGGGGGGGCCTGGCCCCAAACAGAACCTTCATGATCAGGGTCTTTATCTCCCACTCAGCTTATAGGTAGAGACCCAGGTGGAGATGGGGATCTGCAGCCCTCACACTCAGCCCCTAATCCCCTCTCCCCTTGGGGAGCAAGTGAAGAACCCCCTTGGCGCTGACTCCCGTTTTGCTTTCTGTCTCCAGATTTTCCATCAACTTCATCATGGGAAGCACAGGAGACATAGCCCTGCACATCAACTCCCGATTGGACCAGTGTGCAGTAGTGCAAAACACCCTACAGAGGGTATTCGGGGTCCTGAGGAGAGGAGCATCTCCTATACCCCTTTGGTCCAGGGCAGTCCTTTGAGGTGAGTCCTGCTCTCCTTCCCTCACCCTCTAAATTCTGGGTCTTCCTCTTTTTACTCCTGTCCCTCTCTTGCTGTTGTCCATCTGTGTTGCTTCCCATGTTTTCCAGATGTTTGCCAGTGGCCAGCACATTTTCGTCTACAAGCATCATATGTTGACCTTCACCATGGATTTTCTGTAGATCACTGGGGTTTTCAGCCCCTCCTACGAGCAGGTCTAAGCTGTGCCTGGAGAATTCATAGAGGGAGATCCCAGAGGACGTGCACCTAAGCCACTAATCAAAAGTCTGAGTAAGTGTAAGAAGGTGGTGTTAGACTCAAATGTAGGTAGTCTTAATTTCCTCTCCTCTGTAATGATTTTACAAGATTTGTTTCTTGCAAATCAAATAAAGTAATGAAATTGAAACTTCTTCGTTTTAAATTTTTAAAAAACATGTGACTGATTTTGTGCAACTTCCTAGGAAGAATTCAGGGATGAAGAAAATTCTACACTGCTAGGACCCATTGATAGCACAGGGGTAGGACATGGGTTCTCAGGTTCAAGCCCCACCAATCCCTCAATGCCATGTGCTCTCCTGATTGCCTGCCTGAGCTCTGCCCATTGCAGCAACACAAAGGGAGGGGAAAAGGAAAACAACCATCTTTGGGGTTTGCATGTGTGAGGGGACTCTCTGCAGTCAGGGGGTGTCCCTCACCCTGGTCACTCAGTTCCCTGAGGGATTAGATCCCATTTTCTGTGTATCAAAGACCAGGACATGTCACTGTTCTGTGAACCTTCACACAACAAAAGAAGTGGAAATACTTATCTCAGTTAATAGATTCAGAGAAATGCCTTGAGTTGATGGGTGTTCAAGTCTCTGAGTGACTTGTAATTAATCAATTTACTTGGATAGATGTGTGTTAAAGCAGGTATAGTTAAAGCAACATTTAGGAGGTAATTATCTGGATGTTCACTGAACAAACTTCTTCTTCTTCTTCTTCTTCTTCTTCTTCTTCTTCTTCTTCTTCTTCTTCTTCTTCTCCTTCTCCTTCTCCTTCTCCTTCTCCCTCCTTCTTCTTTCTCCTTCTCCTTCTTTCTCCTTCTCCTTCTCCTTCTCCTTCTCCTTCTCCTTCTCCTCCTCCTCCTCCTTCTTCTTCTTCTTCTTCTTCTTCTTCTTCTTCTTCTTTCTTCTTCTCCTCCTTCTTCTTATTGTTCTTCTTCTTCTTGTTCTTCTTCCTCTTCCTCTTGTTCTTCCTCCTCTTCCTCCACTTTCTTCTCTTTCTCCTCTCCTTCCTTCCTTCCTTCCTTCCTTCCTTCCTTCCTTCCTTCCTTCCTTCCTTCATTCCTCTTCTTCTTCCTTTTTAAGAGGAAGAAGAGGAAGAAGTCCAAGTTGGATTTAATCTCTGGCACCCCATTTGGTTTCTTCTGCCCCACCCGTCCCCATCCCTGCCCCAGTCACCCAGGAGTAATCCCTGAGCACAGGACCAGAAGGGATCCCTGAGCACAGTTCAGTATGGCCCTAAAGCAGAATCAAACTAAGAAGAATCCATCAGCACTAAATCAGCCCTCAAGTTTAATGGTTAATTTCAAAGATAGAACTTGCTAGTGGACTTACATAAATGGAATGGAACAGCCACTTGTATGCAAGATTGTTCATAAGGGAGGACTGGAGAAAAAGTATAATATGTAGGGCTCTTTCCTTACATGAAGATGACCTAGGTTTAATTTCATGAGCCCCTCTAAAAGTGATCCCTGATTGCAACATCAAGAGTTAGCCCTGAGAACAGCTGTGTTTGCCATCCCACCCCCAAATGTACAGAAGGGATCTGGAGATGGCTCGATGATAGCATTTACCTCGGAAGTGCAAGAAAAATTTCAACCTCTATATCATCCACAAAAGCCTGAGGTTGGTGCCTGTGATGGCTTTTAGCTGTGCACTCCAATAGAGAACTGTGAGACCCCTGGAGAACCACTAGGTGTGTGAGCTCTGCAACTAAGGTGTGGGAGCACCACAGTCCAGATTATACTTAGGCAAAGTCTGTGTGAGTCCCAGGGACACATCTGTGAGCACCACAAACTGAGTGTGTGAGAGACCCACAACTAAGCCTGTGGCCCCTGCAAGAATGTGTGAGCACAGAAGCCAGAGATGTGACTCCTGCCTGAGCCTCCAGTGAGCCTGTGTGCAGACCTTGGGCATAGACACAGCAGAGAGAAGGGTGGGGGACTCCTTCATACTTCTAATCGAAAATGAACTGTGTTGGGGCTGAGCACAGTACAGTGGGTAGGGCACTTGCCTTGTACACGATCGACCTGGGTTTGAATCCCGACCTCTCATATAGCTCCCCGAGTCAGTTAGGAGTGCAGGAGTGATATCTGAACACAGAGCCAGGATTAACCCCTGAGCACCTCTGGGCGCGGCCCAAAAGTCAAAACATTTTTTAAAAATTAAAATACAAAACACACACATCAAATGTTTGAAGAGAAAGCCAGCAATGAGGGGAAGCCTGTTTTCAAGTTTCCTGACTCTTCCTTGGTATCCGCATAGACTGGTCTTTTTTTTTTCCTTTTTGGGTAACATCCAGCAATGCTCAGGGATTACTCCTGGCTCTGCACTCAGGAATTACTCTTGGCGGTGCTTGGGGGACCATATGGGATGCCAGTGATCGAACCCAGGTCGGCCGTGGGCAAGGCACTACCTGCTGTACTATCACTCTGGCCCCTAGACTGTTTGTTTAATAGAAGCCACACTCAGCAGTGCTCTGGGGTCTGGGAGACTCTCCTGGTGATGCTTGTCTCAATGATTCATGCTGATGCTTCAGTGCTTAGGCTTTGTTCTTGGTTCTCAAGCCCAGATAGTGCTGGCAGCCATCACGGTCATCCTGGCAGTGTTTAGGGGCCCACTAGTGCTGCTAGGGAAAGGGGTATGTTGTGCCAGGGACAGAAACTGGGACCTTGTGTATACCAGGTGTGGTGAACACCGTCTTTAAACCATGCCACCCCCTATTCTGCCAAGGTTAGAAATGTTTTATTTCAGATGTTGCAATTTATACAGGTCTCAAATTTAGGTTTGCCTTTTAAAATGTTGATTATTTTTGTTATGTTGACGACCAAGCCTAGGCTTCACACATCAGGCAAATGGTCTAGCAGTGTACCACACCCCAGCCCTAGACTTGCTTCATTTTTTTCTTTGAGTAAACTTTTTTTTTCCTTGGGTTTTGGTTTTTGGGCCAAACCCGGTGGTGCTCAGGGCTTACACCTTGCTCTACATTCAAGGTTCATTCCTGGCGGTGCTCAGGGGAACATATGTGAAGCAGGGGATCAAACCTGTGTCAGCCAGGTGCAAGGCAAATGCCCACCTGCTGTACTATCACTCTTGTATCACTTGTCATCCCATCAATCTTCGATTTGTTCGAGCGGGAGCCAGTAACGTCTCCATTTGTCCCTGTCGTGTGCTAGTGTAGCCCAATGGCATCTGCTTGCTCTAGGAAAACGAAGAGCCTCAAACTGTTTAGCTCATAGGTTTGCTTCATTTAAAAGGGGCCTCACTTCCCTCTTGTCTTTTGTGATTTTATATATACTCATTAGCATGTTTTTCATTCCATACTTGAATATAGTTAAGTTGAATTTTACATTATTTTTATTTTTGGTTTTGGGGCCACAGTTGGTGGTACTCAGAGGTTACTCCTGGGTCTGTACTTGGCCATCACTCCTGCAGTTTTTGGGGTACAATGTGGTGCCAGGGAGAAACAGGGATCTCACACAGCAAAGTAGGAACTCAGCCCTTTGAGTTATCTCACTGGCCTTTTTAAATATGATTTTGAAACAATGCTGATTGGTTTATAATATATACATATATATGTTTAAAAATTTTTTTTGAGGTGAGCGATACCCAATTCAAGGGCTACATCTGACAAGGTGCTTGTTGGCCAGTGCTGGTCATGCTTCTGAGACAATTCGGTGCTGGAGCTAGAACCAGGGTTCTACATACTTCTAGTTTCAAGGGGGATTGTGATCCACTGTGGAGTCTGGTTGGATCCTTTATCTGTATATGGAAAGTGTTGTCAAAATGGCTTATTTCTAGGGTATTAATACCTCAGGCTTCCAGAGAACTCCTCACAGATCAAAGAGTAGCACCAAAATTTTATGGGTATGATTTATGATGTAGTTACTGTGACTAGAAGAGGATTAGATATCCAATTGGGATTTATTGCTGCGTGGGTTTATACTTTTTAAATAATGTCTCTTGCCAAAATAGTGTAAGGCAGGTGGACTAGACCAGGAAACAGTGAACAGGTACTGGCACTTAAGAGGGAGCTGTCCAAACAGGAAGTGTCCTGTGAATACTCTGAGAGGGTTTGGAAAAAATTTTCCTGAGAATTTAGGATAGGGAAGGAAATGTAGCCCCATTATTGGCCAAAACATTTATTTTGGCTACTGCAACTCCTTGAGTACCCCAGGGCTCTCTCACAGAGATGTTCATCTAGAACCCCTGTGACCAGCCAGAGAGGGAAACCAAAGCAGATTCCAGTGACTGAGGGTGGGATGAGGAGGGGCTGTAATTCCTGAGTGACGCCAGGACACAGGTAATTTATTAGACCTGAACTGGGGTTAGGAAATATTCCCAATATTTTTGGTATCACAATATTGCTGATGAGATGATCAGTCCCTTCTCCATTGCCCTGTCCATTTGTGTCTTGAGCAAGGACCAGTGGTACTAGGAAATTCTTTTGGAAGGTCCCAGATTGGTGTCAAAGGAAGCATACTAAAACTGAGGTCCATCCTGTGATGGGTATAAAAAAAGGGACTGAGACTGGCTAAAGTCCTGGTGAGCTGAGAAGGGCTCCTGCCATAAGTTATTTGTGGCATTTATCTCATGCTCTTCCTTTCTTCCCCTCGAGTTGTGCTTTTCAGTTTTCCTCTGCAGCTGTTTCTTCTCTGGTACTGAATATCTTATTGGAGGTGTCCAAGAAAATGGGAAGTGGGCTTGTTGGTTCTGATCTAGTTTGGGGCACTTTGGTCTAACATCTTCTGAGTTGCACTGTTAGAGCGGCTGTTCACCCTCTTAGGATCTCAGTTCAAACACTGCCTCAGAGTTTCAGCCAAGTGAGAAAGAAAAAGCGTGAGATTCTCAGCAGGGTCTTGGATGATCTCCTGGACCTTCCTGCAGTTAACTGACTTAACTCCTGCTTACTTCAGGCCCTCCAGGAGACAAGTGATCCTATAATCTCTCTCCATTCCTGATGTACCCAGGTAGTGATTGCACTGCAGTTGGAACTGCTTCATGGAAAGGGCAGGGATTCTGTTGACTTGTTTGTTTTTTTTGGGTGGGAAGTTTGAGATTGGGGTACCCCAGTGGCCCACCCTGAAACTCCCTAAAGAAGTGGCTGGGGTTAGGGTTGAAAGACCCCAGGCTTCATTCCTGATTTTTAAATAAAAAGAGATTAGTTTTATTATTAATATTAATATTATTATTATTATTGCTTTGGGTCACACCCAGCAATGGTCAGAGGTTACTCCTGGCTCTGCACTCAGGAATTCCTCCTGGTAGTGCTCGGGGGACCATAGGGGATGTTGGGAATCAAAGCTGGCTTGGCCGCATGCAAGGCAAACTCCCTACCTGCTGTGCTATCACTCCAGTTTCAAGACTAGTTTTATTAAAGGTAGAGCAACAGAGCCCAAAAAACTACAGGGAAGGTTATAATTCACACTCCCCTCTAACGTCCTGCGAGAAAGAAGTCAGGACATTCAGTGACATTTGACAAACTACATTACAGTTGTCAATTATGAGGAGACTGTAAGAGAAGAGCAAAAGAGAGCTCTCTCTCACTCTGTCTCTGCCTCTCTCCATCCCCATCAGTCACACACATACACACACACACACACACACACACACACACACAGACGTGCACAAGAATTTCTGGAAGATGTTCTATAGTCAAACGAGACAAATAATGTTTGGGTAGAAAGAGAGAATGAACAAAAATGGAGAATTAAGCTGTTTTTAAGCACAGAAGCTCGTAGCAAACTGGTGAGAGCCGTCAGTGAGTGGCAGATGAGATTATGGAGGCTTTGTCTCACCATCAGTTAGGTTTCTTTCTGCAGAGAATCTGTTCAAGGGTCAGATGAGTACTCAGTCTCCCTAGGGCCAGGAGAGTACTGTCCCTTTTTGGTTTTGGAAAATATGTATTTGCATGGGGTGATTTATTATCTTTTTTTTCATATTGTGTCACACCCAGCAAAGCTCAGGGGTTACTCTTGGTTCTGCACTCAGGAATTTCTTCTGGCAGTGCTTGCGGGACTAGATGAGAATCCGGAGATCGAACCTGGGTTGGCCTTGTGCGAGACAAACGTCTGATCTGCTGTACTGTCACTCTGACCCTAGTTTCCTTTCTTGATTGCAGTGGGGAATGGTGAGAAAAATGAATAGAGTTTAGTAAAATAAAGATGAAGAGCCTGAGTCCATTTTTTTTTCCACACACAAAAATGCATGCAAGCAAGGTAAACACCTTTCCTGCTGTATTATCTCTCCAGTCCACTTTGGGGTTTTAATTTATTTTTTGCGGGTTTTGGGTTTTGGACCACAACCAGCGATGTTCAGGGGTTACTCCTGGCTCTGCACTCAGTAATCACTCCTGGAGATGCTTGGGAACCTTAACGGATGCTGGGGATTAAACCCAGTTTGGCCCCACTTAATGTGAGCACCTTACTTGCTGTGCTATCACTCCAGCCCCTTTTTCATATTCTTATAATGAATTTTAGATTCTCTTGAAGATGCTGCTTTTCTGAGTGTGTGTGTGTATGGGGGGGGGGGGTGGGTGGGTTCATCAGTCTCTGTGTGAAGTCAAAGTTTTTGTATCTGGGTGATGCCTCATTATGTTTTACAATTCCCAAGAGTTCAGTAGTTGCCGATCAAAGGGTTGAGATCCTCACACCTTCGGGCTACTTCAAAAGTGGTGACTAAGCAACTCCCAAATATAAGAGCTTTATTCTGTAATACTATGAGGGAGTTCCAAAGATAAGATGGGGGTAGAGAATTTTATTTGCTAAAGTTTTCTGGAAGATCTGAGGGAGGAGGATGAAGCCAGCTGGCAGGGGCAGGAGGTGGGGTTTTCTGGGAGGAGGTTACAGCAAATCCAGGAGAATATAAGAGTCACCCCCAATTACCATATGTCACATTTCCACTCCTGAGCTCTGCCAGAAGCAAACTGCCATTTCAGCATCTGAAGATGACTTTCATGCCTGCACCTGGCTACCATCCCACCTACAACCCGGTGAGATCCAGACCCAAGTCCTGACCTGGGTTCACCCTGACCCCCACTCTCCAGGTCCTTCCCAGTTTGAAGCACAGATGTAACAGGGATTCAGGCCCCCTACACCACCCCTGGGACTTGATTTACTCTTTCACTGAGCCTCCATTCCTAACACTCAACTCTCTTTTTCATGTTGATTCTCAATCCGGGGTCCCTCTCTCTTGTGAAATGGATGGGGGTGAGCACATTTCCAGGAAGGGAAAATGCTACTTTGCACACATAACAATTGAGGCCCTTGCCCTGGCTCTACTGCAGACGCTGCCCTTCAGCAAACTCATCCCATATGACCTCAACGTCGGGACATTTGTCTACATCCAGGGAGTCGCCTTCAAGAACATGCAGAGGTGAGGGATCCCCATACCAGGCCAGGGTAGGGGCTGACACTGACTAGCACTTGCGGTGGGGTTCCAGGCCGCCAGGAACTGTTGGAGAGATCACACCCTCAGAAAGGGAAGAAAAAAGAATAAATATAGACTATGCTACATCGTGATAGAATCTGATATGGGGAGTGGGGGAGATGGAGAGGAAAAGAGGGGCATAGCATAGTCTCTTTAAGGGTGGCATAGAGAAGATTTCCTAGGTGAATCAGAACTGTTCAGGGACTAAAGGAGAAGATGGGGTTCTGGGGTGCTGCAGGCATCAGGGCTTTGAGAGAGAAGAAAGGACTGATGCAAAGGCCTCAGGGTGAGGGGAGATGCCCTCGGGAGAACTTGGGGATGCTCCAGTGAGTGGCGTGCTCTCATTTGGGTGCTCCAGGGCCCTCTGATTTTATGGGAATGGGGATGATCCTGAGAAATTGTGAAGGGAACGGGAGACCTGAGCAGCCAGAGCTGTAGATGCTGGCACAGCGACTGGCCCCCTGGGTAGTCAGGTTTGCCTGGAGCATGTGTGTTGAAGTTGGGGGTATCAGTGAGCAAATAAATATGGTTCACTGCATGCCAGAACACCATGTCCCACATCTCTTGGTCATAGATTCCAGTTACCACCTCGTCCCCAACTCACTGTCACCATAACCATCTTCCGTGGGACTGATTGGGCTTCTGGAGTCCCTGACTATTTCTGGCAACTTTGCTGGGAGGATTTGAGGAACAGGCCCTCCTTTCCCCCAGATTCGTGGTGAACTTTGCCTTGGGGCCAGATCCAGTAGCTCACGACATCGCCTTCCATTTCAACCCCCGCTTTGATGGCTGGAACAAGGTCATCTTCAATTCCCGGTTGTCAGGCCAGTGGGGTCAAGAAGAGGAGTTAAGGAGGATACCCTTCAAAAACGGGGAGCACTTCGAGATGCTGGTAATAGTCAAGCAGGAACATTACAAGGTCAGAGTCAAGTGCCTCCTCTCAGCTGACCCTTTATCTCAGTTCCGCAATTCATTTCCTGCTTGAATTTGTTGATTGTTCTGATGGGCCACACCTGGTACTGCTGAAGGGAGGGTGCCGTGTTGGGGCAGAGATCAAACATTGCCCATGATACTCAGTGAACACAAGCCTGAGCTCCAGCCTGCAGAATTACTGTGGAGAATAGGATTCAACCCAGGGTTTCACACATGCAAGACATGAGCTCTACTGTTGAGCCCCACCCCAGCCTTATGGCCCTCTTGTTCTCCTCAACCATTTTTCAGAGGAGTTCAGAGAAGTTATTCAGGGTGACACGGTCTGTGTTAGAATTAGACCTCAGTGTCCAAACCAGAGTCAGGCTTGATGTTCTCCCAACCTCGCTCCCAGACCAATAATCTGCCATTTTTGAGCTGTTTCCCTTTTGATGCCCAGGACTTCACTCAGTCAAAGCATCTTCTCTCCTACAGAACTGACCTCTGACTTCAAGTTGATCTTAAACCTGTGGAACCTGAGGTTTTGACTCTGGGTCTCCAGCTTTCCATCCCAGATTTGATGCTGAGTTTAATAGCTCTCCATCTGTGCTTCCTGTTTGTGCTTTTTGAGAGCCCCTGTGGGACTCATGACCTCTGATCTTCATTACCTTTGCCCTTCAGGTGCTGGTGAACAAACAATTTTTCTATGAGTTTCGGCTCCGGACCCCCCTCCAGAAAGTCACTCACTTGTATGTGGATGGGGACATGACCCTTCAATCTGTTAACTTCCTTCGCAGCAGTTCCACCTCTTGTGAGGTGAGTGTTCTTTCTCATTGTTTAGCTCCCTTGGGGTATGAGTCTGTACCCTAGGAGAGTGACTTCAGCGTGGGCTTTAGGTTGAGGGAAGGAGAAGGGCTGAGGAGGGTCCCAACACATCAGGAAGTCTAGGTGGGAACAAGAAGAAAAGGGTTCTTATTTCTTTTGTTTTTTATTTTTTTTTTGGAGGGCGGTCAGACACAGCAAAGCTCAGGAACTCTTCCAAACTTGGGAGTCATACCTGAATGTGATCAAGGAACCACGTGGAGCTGGGGTTCAAACCCAGGATCCCCTTAATATGAAGCATATACTTTGCATGCACACATCCCAGTTCTCTTTCCAGCACCCCCATGATCTCTGGCGCAATACCAGGAACTATCCTTAGCACAGAGCTTGTTAAAGTTTGTAAACTTTTTTTTTTTTGAGTGTGTGTCACACCTGGCGATGCACAGGGGTTACTCCTGCCTTTGCACTCAGGAATTACTCCTGGTGGTGCTCAGGGTGCTGGGAATCGAACTGGGTCTGACGCGTGCAAGGCAAACGCCTTACCTGCTGTACTATCACTCCAGCCCCCTGAGTACAGAACTAGGAGTTGATCCCCATCAAACACTAAGTGTGGCTCCCCAAACAAACAAGAACTTAAGAAGTTTCTCATTGAGCAATGGGTTTTAGTTAGAATGAGACCCCCTCATTTGAGGCATCTGGGGCCACCCCTTGACTCCAGAGTTCCCATGGATGGTGATGTTCTAGGGGGTGTCCTTCATCTCCTCTAGGTTTTACTTTGGGTGGTTAGTCTGTCTCTGTTCCCACAGATGCTTGTTGCTTTTATGGCATTCTACATAAGTACCTGCTAAGGATCACGTATTTCCCCTTCAGTGGGTTCAGTGTCTGAGGAAGCCCGAGAACCCTAATTATCGCTATCTTCTCTGTATATAGGGCCCTAGCGTTGCTCTCTGATCGAAAGTTGACCTACCTGTAAATTGGAGGGTTCTATGGGCATCAGAGTTAAGGGCTAAGAAATAGGGGGATCCATGAGGTCAGCTCTCCAGTTTTGTAACTCAGCATTCCAAGGAACACCTGCATGTGGTGATGAACTGCAAACATTTGCTGACTGTTCTGTATTCTCTCTTTCTCACTGGACAGACCATGGAGGGACCTCCAGTCTTCTACCCGGTAAGACAGCCAGTGGGGTCAGATCATGTGAGGGGTGATCTTGGGTAAGCATGAACTGATGGTGGGGACTTGTACATATGGTTGTCCTGTGGATAGGAAGTAGAGTGGTCAGAGGAGGCTGGGCAAGAGGTGGGAGACGGTGGGAGGTGAACAAAGGCCCTTAGGATGAGTGGGCACCCTACTCTCACGGTAGACCCTTGCTTCTAACTTTGGTGATATGGGACCCATGTTCTCACCCTCCAGCCTGTGCCATATATGCGGAGACTTCAGGGGGGACTGATGACCTGCAGAACTATCGTAGTCAGGGGCTTCATCCCCCTCTCAGCCTCCAGGTACAGACTCCAAGTGAAGATGGGATGTGAACCCTATTCTCCATGCCTCCTCCCTTGGGGCACGCAGTACTGTACCCCCAAGTGATGATTCCCACTTTTCTCTCTACTTTCAGGTTTTTTATCAACTTCATTGTGGGAACCACAGGGGACATAGCCCTGCACATCAACCCGCGCATGGATGAGAAGGCCGTCGTGCGGAACAGTTTCCAGAATGGTATCTGGGGGACTGAGGAGACGAGCATCTCCTACAATCCCTTTGCTCCAGGACAGTACTTCGATGTGAGTGCAGCTCCCTTTCCCTTCCCTCCAAGTATGTGTCCTGCCCCATGTCACACCTGCCTCTCTCCTGCAGCTGTCCATCAGCGCCAGCACCTGTAACTTCACAGTATTTGCCAACGGCCAGCACATCTTTGACTACAAACATCGTGTGTTGGTTACCATGGTGGACATACTGGAGATCGGTGGGAATGTCGCCCTGTCCTATGTCCAGGTCTGAGCTTCACAGGTCGCCAAGATCCTGATAAATGCAGAAGAAAGACCCCCCCCCTCATTCCCTGAGGATGCTCCTTTAAATCACTGAAGCTGTCTGTATTCACCTCTTTCAAATCCAGTTCACTTGATTTTTTTTCCATTGTAAAGGACAGACATGCTTTGTTAGTTTGGCATAAACAAAATAAAGTCATGAGTTTGGAGCATCTCTTTGTCAATACATAAAGGTAAAGGTAAAGGCCCTCCCGTTGATCGTCGATTTGCTCGAGCAGGCCCAGTAACGTCTCCATTGGAGACTTTGTTGTTACTGTGTTTGGCATATCGAATACTCTCGGTAGCTTGCCGGGCTCTCCGAGAGCGGCGGAGGAATCGAACTCGGGTCGGCCATGTTGGCCGCTTGTAAGGTGAACGCCCTACCTGCTGTGCTATCGCTCCAGCCCCTTGTCAATACATAACATTTAAAAAGCTTATGAGGATGAGCTCAGCTCTCATGCTTACAGGGCTTCACTTGATAGCTCAGGGCTGGCCACATGTCCCAAACACAAGCCCTGCCATGTGCTCTCTCGGGTACCTGCACATCTCTGTCCCTCAGAACAACACAGAGGGGAAGAACAAGCATCTCCAGCATTTGCATGTGTGAGGTGACTGTCTGGGTCCATGGAGTGTTCCCTTCCCTGGTTACACAGTTTTTTGCACCATTTCAGCTCACAGTAGTGTGCCTGGCACATCAAAGGATGGGGCAGGTGAGTGGTCTGTGAATCTTCACACAAAGGAAGAAGCACAAACACTGAGCCAGTAAATGAGATGCCAGGGAGGTGTTAGGACTAAGGGTACAGAAGTCTTTGAGTGATTTTGAGTAGATCATGCTTTTAGATGATTTCATGGGTACAAGGCAGTTACAGTCTAAATGCGAACTTTAGCATACAGTTGGAGGAAAGTGATATGTAAACGTACAATTTAAAAACAAATTTAAGGGGGTGCAGGTGTGAGGGTGTGTCATACCTGGGAATGCGCATGGGTACTCCAGTCTTCTGCATGCAAGGACCACTCCTGGTGCTGCTTAGGGGACCATATAAGATGCCCGCGATTAGCCACATGCCAATCAAAGGCCCTACCCACTAACTTTCCAACTCCTGAGCTAATCTTTTTGTTGATTTTGGGCCCTCAGACGGTGATCAGGGTACCCTGGATTCCCACCAGTGATTCATTTTTTTATTTATGTAGGAGTACTGCTATTTATTCACCACTTATTAGCTGATTGAATTGTGCATGAACTTCACTTTACTTCTTTTTTCATTTTTTTATAATTTTATTTATTGAATCACCGTGAGAGCATTCACAAAGCTTTTGGGTCTAAGTCTTGGTCATACAATGAAACACCCGTACCTTCACCAGTGCCCACTTCTCCACCCCCAACAACCCCAGTATACCCCCATCTCACACCCTCCCCCTACTAGTTCTTGTCTTGTGGAGTGGATGATTTCTACATTACTCTCTCTCTACTTTGATCACATTAAATATTTTGACACCAGAGTCACCATTATTATTTGAGATTTTACCCCAACACTCAGATCTGCTGAAAAGGCAACAGTAGACAATTTGTTTTCCATTGCTGGTTATGAATAACATATGATGTCGCGTGGCTGCAGTAGTGGCCACGTGATTTTGAAATTTCAAAATTTAACACTTAAATCTGGAGGGATTTCTGCTGAAACCTGCTGGGTTCTGAGACTTGCTCCTGAGTCTCTGGGATCATGGCCATTAAGCAGCTTGATCAGGAGCCAGAGAGGCCGTTTGTTGGCGATGACTTGGGGTCTCGTTGGGGTGGGGAGGACAGGACCGGCTCCACCTCCATCCGTGAGGACCTGCGTGTCTCGTCACTGTGGGCCCAAACCTGACTGTCCAGTGGGCTCTGGAGGATGACGGCCACCGAGCAGCCAGGGGGAAGAAGGCGGAGGGACAACACCCTTTCCCCCTGGAGTGGCCCTGCGACAGTAACCTACTGCGTGGTCCGGACGCATTTCTGCCAAAAGCTGCTGGGTTTCGAGATTTGTTTCTTAGTCTCTGGGATGATCCCAGAGACTGGCCATTAAGCAGTTCAATCAGGAACCAGAGAGGTCATGCCTCCAATTATATAGCTGAGCCAGAGTTGGTTTGTGGGTGTGTTTCCCACATACCTAACTTTTGACCATTTACTTTCTTGGAAAACTTTGTCCCAAGTTTTTGGGGTCTGGCCAAAGGCACAGTAGCAATTTTGGGGTATCTCGAAGTCTGAAGGTGCCATCAGGCTGCTGATACACTCGCCACACAGGTACAGATTGACCTGCTGGCGGCACCATGCCCCCCCCCCCCAAGTGATTCTTGACCAACAAGGCTGGAAGTTCAATGGAAGGTCCAGGGATGCAATGCTCTTTGGGACAATGCAGATGATATTCCAGGCTATCCCCCACAGTGTTCAGTGGTCTTTGGGGCTACCCTGGCAATGTCCAGAAACCATGTGTTGGCATAAAGATCCTGGATCAAGTTCTTGTCTACCAGACACTCTAATCTTTGTACTATCTCCTAGTTTCTCAATGAATAATTTGTAAATTTTCTTCAGTCTAAAATGTTTGTGAGAGGGCCAGAGAGAGAACTCAATGGACTGTAGGATTTGCTTCTTAGTTAGGAGGCCTGAGTTCAATTCCTAGCATCATAAGGTCCTTCGGATTTGACCCCCCCCCAAAAAAAAAAGAAAGCGACAGTGAGTCATGAGTACCACTAAGTGTGTCCCAAGAAACAACAACCAATTTCATAACAAAATGTTGGGGAAAAATTGCAATGAAATAGTACAAATATTAGGATACCTGGATACGAACAATACTTTTTTTTCTTGTGACACACCCAGTACTAGTTGGGGCTAGTCTTGCAAGAACAAATCTTGTGGGTCCTTGTGGACAATATGTAATATTACCATGCTGACCACTGGGACTCTTTTATGTTTCAGTGATTTTTTTTAACAGTTTTAGTTGGTGGGGTCTGAGAGAGAGCTGATAGGCACTTTTACCTTGCACACGGCTGACCAAGTTAGGTCCAGTCAGTGAGTAGGGGATCCTGAGCACCGCATAAGGGGCCTGAGCACAGAGCCAAGAGTAAGCCCTCAGCACTGCTGGGAATAGCCCCCAAATAAAAAATGGGAGCAATCACAGAAACAGGAAGCTCTGCATTCTAGACAGCACCTCTTTTTCCACACCTTCAATTCCTCTTTATAGTGACTATATTTATATACATGATATATTCTCATCCCTTAGCTGTTTCTCCTATCTGATTGGTTACAATCTAGGAGGACATTAAGTTGGAAAAACCAATCTGGTTGCATATGCAAATGAAGGTGTGGGGTGATGGTGGTACAACCAGATCCCAAACTGTGTCCCAGAAGTTTATTAAATGATGTCGTATATCAATACACAAGTATTGATCAATACACAATACACAGAATGATCAGTCAGCTCCCATATGCAATTTGGGTTCTAAGCTGATCCGTCAAAAGGCTGCCCCCACCCTTTCATCTCCTCTTTCTGGTCCCTTTGTGCTCATTTTGTTTATTTTTTGTTTTGTTTTGATTGGCTTTTGGGCCACACCTGGCAATGCTCATGGGTAACTCCTGGCTCTACACCCAGGAATTACTAGTGGCTGTGCTCAGGGAACCATATGGCATGCCGCAGATCGAACCTGGGTTTGCAGAGTGCCAGGCAAGTGCCCTCCCTGCCGTATTATCGCTTGGCACCCCAAAAGGAGGGTCCCAAAGAACGGATTGGATGCACCCAGGGCAAGATATAAGCTATTCTGGCATTGAAAAGACAGTCCCAGCACCATAAAGCTTATAAAGAGTTGAGATGGTCATGGACAAACTCGATCATAACCCAAAGAGAAGGGACTGGACAAGGACCCTGCTGTGGTTAGGCAGGACTAATCTGGCCTGAGGACTGTAGTCTGCGATATATAGTGAGATGTCCCCAGGAGAGCCACCCTTAAGCTTAATAATTTTCATACAAAAAGACTAGAAAGATTATTAAGAAGTAAATTTAAAACGTTTAAACAAATATGGACTATGGAAATTTATGCCCTTACATAAAATTTCACCTTTGAGCAGATCTCCTAATAAGATGAGATCTTTGTCTTAAAAGAGGCTGCCATGAAAGGAAGGGCTTTTCATATGCTGATTGTGTTATCTTACCTATTGTGTGTTGCTACCCCCAACCATGAGGTGGAACTCCTAACTGACTCTGAAGGGAATGGGGGCAGAGTGAGACTAGCATGGGAGAAAGTAGGAGACTGGAATGAGTGAGGAGTGTGATCTGGGATGGAGATAGAGATTGGAAAAAATTGTGACTGATCACCAACCAGCTTTGTAGCCCTGTTTCCTGCCTATTGCATCCATCGGGAGTGGCCAGCTGAGGTGGGGAGATGACTCCTGACCACCAAACGCACACAGTGAGCACCCACACACTTTGTGAGCACACACGTCCTGGTCCCCCGTGATTGGGTGCTGTACAAGCTCAGATGGGGACTCTTAAACCGAAAACCTAAGCCTGACACCTTCTGGGGTGCCTTTTGCATTCACTGAAGGCACTTGACTTCCCACATATCTGACACAAACGTCTAATACATTTCTGTAATGTTGTTTAACCTCTGTATTCCTGGGTGGACAGTCATAAGTGGTCTGAAATGTGGCCTTAGAAATCTTTTTTTTTTTTCTTAAATGCTGAAACATGAAATAATCTCAGCGGTCAGCATGATAATAGTACACATTGTCCATGAGGACCCAGGTTTGTCTTGCAGGATTAGCCCCTATTACCATTGGGTGAGTCACAAAACAAAGCAATTTATTGTTTGTACCCATATCCCAGTGTTTGTACTGTTAGCCCTTGCAATTTCCCACAGTATTTTGTTATAAATTTTGTTGTTGTTTCTTGGGACATTGGAGGTACTCAGGGGTCACTGTCACTTTATTTTTGGGGGAGGGTTCATACCCGACAGTAATGGAGGAACTTATGGTGCTAGGAATTGAACTCAGGCCTCCTAGCTATAAAACAAATCCTTCAGCCCACTGAGTTCTCTCTATGGCCCTCTTACAAACATTTTAGGCTGAAGAAAATTTAAGAATTATGAAGTGAGGATTTAGGAGACAGTACAGTGGTTAGAGTGTCTGGTAGACACACACCTGACCCCGAATCAGTTAAGCCACTACATGGCTACCTGACATTCCTAAGGTAGCCCCAAAGACCACTGAGCACTGTGGAGGATAGCCTGGAATATCAGCTGCAGTAGTCCCAAAGAGCATTGCTTCCTTGGGTCTTACCTTGAACTGCCCGCCTTCTTGGTAGGAATCCAGGGTCCCCTGAGCACTTCTTTTTTTTTTTTTTTGTAGGAGTACTGCTATTTATTCAGCCACTGATTAGCTGATTGAATTGTGCATGAACTCCACCTTACTTTTTCCCCCCCATTTTTTATAATTTTATTTATTGAATCACCGTGAGAGCAGTTACAAAGCTTTTGGGTCTAAGTCTCAGTCATACAATGAAACACCCGTACCTTCACCAGTGCCCATTCTCCATCACCAAAAATCCCAGTATACCCCCATCCCACACCCTCCCCCTGCCTGTGGGGCAGATGATTTCAGCATTACTCTCTCTCTGGGCTGGAGCGATAGCACAGCGGTAGGGCGTTCGCCTTACAAGCGGCCAACATGGCCGACCCGAGTTCGATTCCTCCGCCCCTCTCGGAGAGCCCGGCAAGCTACCGAGAATATTCGATATGCCAGACACAGTAACAACAAAGTCTCCAATGGAGATGTTACTGGGCCCGCTCGAGCAAATCGACGATCAACGGGAGGGCCTTTACCTTTACCTTTACCTTTACTTTGATCACATTCACTATTTCAACACCAAACCCACCATTATTTGAGATTTTACCCCAACACTCAGATCTGCTGAAAAGGCAACAATAGACAATTTGTGTTCTATTGCTGGTTATGAATAACATATGATGTCGTGTGGCTGCAGTAGGGCCATGTGGTTTTGAAATTCCGAAATTTTACCACTTAAATCTGGAGGGATTTCTGCCAAAAGCCACTGGGTTTAGAGATCTGCTCCTGAGTCTCTGGGATCATGGCCATCGAACAGCTTGATCAGGAGCCAGAGAGGCCGTTCGTGAGCGATGACTTGGGGTCTCGTTGGGGTGGGGAGGACAGGCCTGGCTTCCCCCCCACCCCATCCTGTAAGGCCCAACAAGTTTCGTCACTGCGGGCCCAAGCCTGACTGTCCAATGGCCTCTGGAGGATGACAGCCACCAAGTCGCCAAGAGGGAGCAGGCGGAGGGACAGCACCCATTCCCCCATGGGGTGGCCTGGCGACAGTAACCTACTGCGGGGTCTGGACACATTTCTGCCAAAAGCTGCTGGGTTTCGAGATTTGTTTCTGAGTCCCTGAGCACTTCTGAGGGCCCAAAAACAAGAAAAAGATTAGCTCTGGTGTTGGAGAGTTAGTGGGTAGGGCCTTTGATTTGCATATGGCTAATTGCCAGCATCTCATATGGTCCCCTAAGCAACACCAGGGGTGGTCCTTGCATACAGAAAACAGGAGTACCCATGAGCATTCCCAGGTATGACACACCCCTCACACCTAAGCCTCCTTACAATTATTTTTTAAATTGTTCATTTACATATCAATACCCTCCAACTACATTCTAAATTTAGAATTGGATTTTAACTGACTTATACCCATGAAATCCTGTAACATCATGACCTACTCAAAGTCATTCAAGACTTCTGTACTCTTTAGTCCTAACAGCTCCCTGGCATCTCCTTCACTGGCTCAGTGTTTGTGCTTCTTCCTTTGTGTGAAGATTCACAGACCAGTCACCTGCCCCATCCTTTGATGGGCCAGGCACACCAAAGTGAGCTGAAATGGTGCAGAAAACTGTGTAACCAGGGAGGGGAACACTCCATAGACCCAGACAGTCACCTCACACATGCAAATGCTGGAGATGCTTGTTCTTTTTTTTCTTTTCTAATTAAGAAAGTTTTTTTTAATTTATTTTTTCCCTTTATTTATTTATTTATTTATTTTTTTTTACAGTTGTAGATTTACAATTTTTTGTGCTTGGGTTTCGATTATACAATGATCAGATACCCATCCCTCCACCAGTGCCCATTTTCCACCACCATGGATAATATCCCCCCACCCCCACCCCCCATTCCCCCCTGTCTCTGTGGCAGGGCAATCCCCTGTGTTCTCTCTCTCCTTTTGGGTGTTGTGGTCTGAGATGCTTGTTCTTGCCCTCTGCGTTGTTCTGAGGGACAGAACTGTGCAGGTACCCAAGAGAGGACATGTCAGGGCTTGCATTTGGGAAACGTGCCCAGCGCTGAGCTATCAAGTGAAGCCCTGCAAGCGTGAGAACCGAAATCATCCTCATAAGATTTTAAATGTTATGTATTGACAAAGAGATGCTCCAAACTCATGACTTTATTTTGTTTATGCCAAACTAACAAAACATGTCTGTCCTTTACAAAGAAAAAAAAATAAAGTGAACTGGATTTGAAAGAGGTTAATAAAGACAACTTCAAGGATTTAAAGGAGCATCCTAAGGAGGTGGAGGGTTCTTTCTTCTGGATTTATCAGGATCCCGGCGACCTGTGAAGCTCAGACCTGGACATAGGACAGGGCGACATTCCCGTCGATCTCCAGTATGTCCACCATGGTAACCAACACACGATGTTTGTAGTCAAAGATGTGCTGGCCGTTGGCAAATACTGTGAAGTTACAGGGGCTGGCGCTAATTGACAGCTGCAGGAGAGGGGAAGGTGTGAGGTGAAGTGGGAGACATACTTGGAGGGAAGGGAAAGAGAGCTGGACTCACATCGAAGTACTGTCCTGGAGCAAAGGGATTGTAGGAGATGGACTTCTCCTCAGACTCCCAGGCGCCTTTCTGGAGGCTCTTCCGCACGACGGCCTTCTCATCCATGCGCGGGTTGATGTGCAGGGCTATGTCCCCTGTGGTTCCCACAATGAAGTTGATATAAAATCTGAAAGAAGAGAGGAAAGTGGGAGTCAGCACTTTCAGGTACGGTACTGCTGCCCCAAGAGAGGAGGCATGGAGAATAGGGTTCACATCCCATCTCCACTTGGAGTCTGTACCTGGAGGCTGAGAGGGGGATGAAGCCCATGATTATGATGGTTCTGCAGGTCATCAGTCCCCCCTGAAGTCTCCGCATATATGGCACAGGCTGTGGGGTGAGAACATGCGTCCCATGTCACTAAAGTTAGAAGCAAGGGTCCACTGTGAGAGCAGGGTACCCACTCCTCCTAGGGGCCTCTGTCCACCTCCCACCCTCTCCCACCTCTTGCCCATCCCGCACTGCCCACTCTAGTTCCTCCCCATAGGACACCCCTATGTACAAGTCCCCACCAGCAGTTCATGCTTACCCAAGATCACCCCTCACATAATCTGACCCCCACTGACTGTCTTACCGGGTAGAAGACTGGGGGTGCCTCCATGGTCTGTGCAGTGAAGAAGAGAGAATACAGAACAGTCAGCAAATGTTTGCAGCTCATCACCACATGCAGGTGTTCCTTGGGATGCTGAGTTACAAAACTGGAGAGCTGACCTCATGAACCCCGCTCATTCTAAGACCCTAACTCCGATGCCTATAGAGCCCTCCAATTTACAGGCAGGTTAACTGTCGATCAGAGATCGGCGCCAGGAACCTATATACAGTGAAGACAGCGATAACTAGAGTTCTTGGGATCCGCTGACACTAAGCCCCACTTAAGGGGAAATATATGACCCTCAGCAGGTACTTATGTAGGATGCCATAAAAGCCACAGGTATCTGTGGGAACAAAGACAAAGTAAGACTTAGAGGAGATGAAGGACACCCCCTAAGACAACCCACACATCACCATCCATGGGAACTCTGGAGTCAAGAGGTGGCCCCAGATGCCTCAAAATGGAGGGGTCTCATCCTGACTAAACACCAGTGTTCAATGAGAAACTTCTTAAGTTCTTGCTTGTTTGGGGAGCCACACCTAATGGTTTGGTGGGGATCAACTTCTAACTCTGTGCTCAGGGGGCTGGAGTGATAGTAAGTATAGCGGTAGGGCGTTTGCCTTGCACGCGTCGGATCCAGGTTTAAATTCCCAGCACATCATATGGTCCCTTGAGCACCGCCATAAGTAATTCCTTAGTACAAAGCCAGGAATAACCTCTGTGCATCACCAGTTGTGATGCAATAAAAAAATAAATAAGTGTACGAAATTTAAAAAGCTCTGTGCTCTGGATAGTTCCTCGTATAGCTCCAGAGATCATGGGGATGCTGGAAAGAGAACTGGGATGTGTGCATGTAAAGTACAGGCTTCATATCAAGGGGACCCTGAGTTTGAACCCCAGCTCCTTGTGGTTCCTTGATCACATTCAGGTGTGACACCCAAGTGCTAGGTTTGGAATAGTTCCTGATCTCTGCTGTGTCTGATCATCCTCCAAGAAAAATAGAAAACAAGAAAAGGAATAAGAGCCTTTTTATTCTTGTCCCCACCTAGACTTCCTGCTGTGTCGGGACCCTCCTCAGCCCTTCTCCTCCTCTCAACCTAAAGCCCATACTGAAGTCACTCTCCTCAGGGTAAAGCCCCTGACTCTGATCACCTCATCTGGAATCTCAACTGGCCCCTCCCTCTACAGCTTCCCCAAGGCACCTGGAGCCCTTGAGACCAGACACTGCCTCTGCACCACAACCCCAGTCTCGTGGGTCTGTGCTTCACCCACCAGTCTCCCTCTCTTTCTCTTACTTTCTCCCTCACCTTTCTCTGGCCTCTTCTCTTCAACCTCCATCTCTCTCTCCCTCCCTTTTCATCCTTTCTTCCCTCCCTTTTGTGAGAGGGTTTCTCATGCACTGTTTGGAGTCCCTGGGCCACTCGCAGCAATACTTGACCAAACAGGCTGGACTCTTAAGTCCCTGGGCCCAGTAGTGCTTCTGGCTTCCTCTGGGTGAAGCTGGGGGGCCATCGAGTGCCAAGATTGAGCTAGGGACTCACCATAGAAGGCCTGTTCCTCACTCCTTTGCATCTTCTCCCTGCACTTTGTTCTCTTTTGCCTTCTACTTTATTTTTATGTTTTGGGTTTTGGTAACACCCAGCAGTGCTCTGCTATAGCTCCAGGCTCAGTGCACGAGGATCATTCCAACAGGACAGAGGGGACACTTTGGGCCTGGGGAGCAAACCTTGGTCAACTGCATACACATGACCCCCTGTGTCTCACATTTTAAACCACTCTTAAATCTCTTTAGAAATATTTTATTTGATAACTATCTTTTGATGATTAAGATAATTGTCTTTTGATAATTTCTATTAAGATTATTATTTTGCACTGCTGAGGACCGAGGACCTAGGACCTCACAAGGAAGGTAAGAGTTCTACCACCCAGCAACTTCCCTGGCCCTGATTTCCCTTCCAAACTATATTGATTTTCCATGACAGTGATTGGAAAATTGGTACTTTAAGGGTAAAGTCGATCTCCAGGTCAGTCTCCTGGATTCAGATATTCCCATGGAGCTCAGATTGCACCTGCTACCAGCACCAGGGAAGCTTTGTCTAGCCTCTATGCAGAGTCTCTGTCACTGTTGGCTCAGCTGCATTGTTCAACCAAGGGATCCACACCAGGCAACTCTGCAAATCAACCAATGGGAGGGAAGGCAAGAAGGAAGCTAACCAATGAGAGAGAACACTCACCTCACAGTAGGTGGGACAGCTGCCAAGGAAGTTAACAGATTGAAGGGTCATGTCCCCATTCACTATCAGGTGGGTGACATTCTGGATGGAGATCCGGTGCCCATACTCACAGAAAAGATTTCCATTCACCAACACCTAGAGGGCAAAGGTAATGAAGACCAGAGGTCATGAGTTCCAAGGGACGCTGGGAAAGTACAAACAGAAAGTAGGGATAGAGAGCTATTAAACTCAGCATCAAATCTGGGAGGGAAAGCTGGAGACCCAGAGTCAGGACCTCAGATTCCACGGGTATAAGATCAACTTGAAGTCAGTGACCAGTTCTGTAGGAGATAAGATGCTTTGTCTGAGTGAGGTCCTGAGCATCAAAATAGAAACAGCTCAAAAATAGCAATTATCAAGGATGCAAAACATGGTCTGGGAGCGAAGTTGGGAGAACATTAAGTCTGACTCTGGTTTGGACATTGAGGTCTAATTCTAACACAGACCGCATCACCCTGACTAAGTTCTGTAGATTCCTCTGAAAAAAGGTTGAGGAGAACAAGAGGGGCATAAGGCTGGGGTGGGGCTCAACAGTAGAGTGCATGTCTTGCATATCTGAAACTCTCGGTTGAATCCTATTCTCCACAGTCCACCTAAGTCCCTGCCATTTTAGTGTACCTGCAACTAGGGGCAACCCCAGATGTTATAGCCACAAAGGGGAGGAGGGGAAAATAAATACAGAAAAAGAAAACTGGGACGGCAGGTAAATGCGCAGGCTGGAGCTCAGGCTCGTGTTCACGAGTTTCAGGGGAGAGTTTTTAATCTTCCCCCCAACATAGCACCCGCCCTTCAGCAGTAGCAGGTGTGGCCCATCAGACCAATCAACAAATTCAAGCAGGAAATGAAGTCCGAAACCGAACCTAGAAAAAGGGTCAGCTGAGAGGAGGTGCCTCACTCTCACCTTGTAATGTTGCTGCGTGATCATCACCAGAATCTCAAAGTGCTCCCCGTTTTTGAAGGGCATCCTCCTTAACTCCTCTTCATGACCCCACTTGCCCGACAACCGTGAATTGAAGACGACCTTGTTCAAGTCACCAAAGCGGGGGTTGAAGTGGAAGGCGATGTCGTGGACTACTGGATCTGGTCCCAGGCTAAAGTTCACCACGAAGCTGGGGGATACGAGAGCCTGTTCCTCAAATCCTCCCGACAACGGTGCCAGAAATGGGTCAGGGGCACCAGAGAGCCCAATTAGTTCCACACAATATGGTTCATGTGACAGTGAGGTGGTGACTGGGATCTATGACCAAGAGGTGTGGGACATGGTGGCCCAGAGTCCCAGTATGAAATGAACCTTACTTATTTGCTCACTGACACCCTCAACTTCAACACAAATGGTCCAGGCACACCTGAATACCCAGGGTCCAGTCTCTGTGCCAGCATCTACAGCTCTGGCTGCTCGGCCTTCCTGTTCCCTTCACAATTCCTCAGGAGCATCCCCACCCCCATGAAATCAGAGGGTCCTGGAGCACCCAAGTGAGAGCATGCCACTCCTGGAGCATCACCAAGTTCTCCAGAGGGCATCTCCCCTCACCCTGGGGCCTTTGCATCAGTCCTTTCCGCTCCCTCAAAGCCCTGATGCCAGCAGCCCCCCAGAACCCCATCTTCTCCTTTAGTCCCTGAACAGTTTTGTTTCACCCAGAAAATCTTCCCTTTGCCACCCTTAAAGAGACTATGCAACACCCCTCTTTCTCCTCTCCATCCCCCCACTCTCAATATAGGATTGCATCACCATGCAGCATTGTCTATGCTTCATCTTTTTTCTCCCCTTTCTGAGGGTTTGGTCTCTCCAACAGTTCCTGGCAGCCAGAAACACCACTGCAAATGCTACTCAGTGTCAGTCCCTTCCCAGGCCTAGTATGGGGATCCCTCACCTCAGGATGTTCTGTTTTCTGGCTTAATATAATATAATATATATATGTATATATATATTTGCCCCCACACATACACATAGGGAGTTTTTTTTTTTTCATTAGTGAAATACCATGAGGTACAGTTTTAGACTTACAAATTTTTGTGCTCGGGTTTCAATTATACAATGATCAAATACCCATCCCTCCACCAGTGACCATTTTCCACCACCATGGGTCCCAGTATCTCTCCCACCCCCAATCCCCCTACCCCACCCTGCCTCTGTGGCAGGGCATTCCCTTTTGTTCTCTCTCTCCTTTTGGGTGTTGTGGTTTGCAAAAGAGGCATTGAGTGACAATCATGTTTGGTCTATAGTTTACTTTCAGCATGCTTCTCCCATCCTGGGACAATCCTCCCAACACCCTTTATTTGGTGCTTCCTTCTCTATCTGAGCTCCCTTTTCCTCTAGCATGTGTGGCTGGACTCCAAGCCATGGAGCAAAACTCCAGGTACTAAAGAAACTTTGGAACATCTACAGAATGGAGTACTATGTAGCTGTCAGAAAAGTTGAAGTCTTGAAATTTACATACACGTAGTTCTACATGGAAAGTATCACGTTAGTGAAATGAGTCAGAAAGAGAGGGATAGATATAGAAAGATTGCATTCATCTGGGGAACATAAAGTAACAAAATAGGAGACTAACACCCAAGAGTGGCCGAGATTAGTACCTCTGCAAGTTCTTGAAGGCCACTCCTCGGATGTAGACAGACGTCCCGTCTTTCAGGGCACATGGGATGGGTTCACAGAAGGGCAGCGTCTGCAATTGATCCCGGCAAGGGCCCCAATTCTCATGTGTGCAAAGTAGCATTTCCCTTCCCAGAAATGTGCCCACTCCCATCCCTTTCACAAGAGAGAGGGACCCCAGATTGAGGGTCAACGTGAAGAAGAGGGTTTAGTGTTAGGAATGGAGGTTCAGAGAAGGAGTACATCAAGTCCCTGGGGTAATGGGGGTGGGGCAGGTCCCGGATCTCTGTTTCCTCTGTGCTTCAGGCTGGGAGTGACCTGGAGAGTGGGGGTCAGGGTGAACCCAGGTCAGGACCTGGGTCTCAGTCTCACCGGGTTGTAGGTAGGATGGTAGCCAGCTCCATGCACGGAAGTCATCTTCAGATGCTGAAGTGGTAGTTTGCCTTCTGATCGCTGCAGGTTTGGAAATGTGGCACATGGCCACTGTGGTGACTCTTATACTCTCCTGGGTTTGTTCTTCCCTATTCTCAGAAAGCCCTGCCTCCTGAGCTTCTTTATTTATTTATTTATTTATTTATTTTTGCCTTTTTTTCTAGGTCACTACCGGCAATGCACAGGGGTTACTCCTGGATCTGCATTCAGGAATTACTCCTGGCGGTGCTCAGGGGACCAGATGAGATGCTGGGAATCAAACCTGAGTCGGCAGCGTGCAAGGCAAACGACCTACACGTTGAGCTATCGCTCTAGCTCCCTCCTGAGCTTCTTGGGAAGTTGATTAGTCACTAGCCCGACAGAAGCCCAAAGTCATGAGGATCACAATCCTTTGAGTGGCAACTACTGAGCTGAAAAAAAGAATATTAAAAAAAACACCACCAGCCAGATGGAGAAACACTGGCTTCACGTAGAGAAGACTGAAGACCCTCTCAGTAAAGGAGCGGCTTCAGGAGAATCTAGAAGTGATGATAAGAGTGTGAAAAGAGGGGCTGCAGCCCTAGCATAGTGGGTAAGGTGCTTGCCTTCCATACAAAATTGTTCAGTCCCTGGCTTCCCATATGCTTCTCGAGCACCACCAGGTGTGATTCTTGACCACAGAGCCAGGAGTAAGACCTGACTATTGCTGGGTGTGATGCAACACACCCGCCTCTCCAAAATAAATAAAAATGGGATGTGTTTTGTAAAAAGGGGGAGTCTGGTCCACTGCATTATCTTTTTTTTACTGCACTCTATTGCTTTTGCTCACAATTCACCACTGCAGTCAAGATATTTAAAAACATCCTGTGTAAATACATATTTTTTCAAATCAATAAGGACACAACTGCCCCTGGCTTAAGAGAGAGTGGATACTCATCTGACCCATGAAAAAGTTCTCTGCAGAAAGAAACCTAACCGTGAAGGAGCTGAGACCAAGGCTCCATGATCTCATATGCCACTTACATTGACTGCTCTTACCAGTTTTCTACATGCTTCAGTGTTTAAAAACCTTAATTCTCCATTGATGTTATTCTCCCCCTTTCTCTCCCAAAACATTACTTATCACTTCTGAGCATGGGGCATCTTCCAACAATTCTTGTTGTGTATGTATGTGTCGGGGAGAGAGAGGAGAGAGAGAGAGAGAGGGGGGGGGGAGAGAGAGGGAGGGAGGGAGAGAGAGACGGAGGGAGAGAGAGAAAGAGAGGAAGGAAGAGCACTTTTTTCCATGCCATCTCCTCATAACTGAGAATTGTAATCTAGTTTGTCAAATGTCCTGACTCCTTTTTGGTGAGCAGTGAGTTCTAACCTTCCTTATTCTTTTTTGGACCCTACTTGCTTCACCTTTAACAAAAACTAATCTCTCTCTTTTTTAAAGTGAATTGGGATTAACTCAAATTGAATATTTCAAATCAAACAGCAATGTTATTAGGAAATTTCTCATTCAACCTGTAGCTGTTGAGTTGATTTTGCAAAAACTACCTAGTATTTTTACAATTTGTTGTACCCATGAGGAAAGGAGTCAATTATCCCTGGCTTAGGGGTGGGCAGTGTGGCAGCCCAACGAACACTTCCCACACCATAAAGAAAAAAAAGCCAAGAAACTTGCCTGCCCTGCCCATGAACAGTTCCAGACACTTAGCTGCAGTGCAATCACTAGCTGGGTACAACAGGAAAGGAGAGGAGAGATCATAGGATCACTCGCCTCCTGGAGGACCTTATATAGGCAGGAATTAAACCTGTTAACTGCAGGAAGCCCAGAAGGTCACTCCTGTCCTTTCCAAGAACCTGTCTGTGATTCATTCTCCCTTAACTGAAACTCTAAGGCAGAGTGTGAAGTGAGAGTGAGAGTGAGGGCAACCGAGCTAACACTGCACTTCAGAAGTCAAGTCTCATCTGATATTACATAAAAGCTACCAAAACTAGATCAGAACCAACAAGTCCATTCCACGATTTATTGGACACTGCCTACAAGATATTCAGTGCTAGAGGAAAAGGAATTACAGAATAAAACAGAAAAAACGAAGGGGGGAAATGAAATGAAGGCATGAGATAAACACCACAAATAATTATGGCCGGAATCATTCTCAGCTCCCAAGGACTTGAGCCATCAGTCCCTTTCTGAGACCAGCATCTTCATTATCATTATCATCATCATCATCATCATCATCATCATCAGGAGAAGAAGAAGAAGAAGAAGAAGAAGAAGAAGAAGAAGAAGAAGAAGAAGAAGAAGAAGAAGAAGAAGAAGAAGAAGAAGAAGAAGAGGAGGAGGAGGAGGAGGAGGAGGAGGAGGAGGAGGAGGAGGAGGAGGAGGAAGGAGAGGAAGAAGAAGAGAAAGGAGAAGAAGAAGAAGATGAAGAAATTGTTCAGTTAACACCCAGATAATTATCTCCTAAAGGGTGCTTTGACCACATCTACTTTAACACACATCAAACCATGTAAATTGATTAATTCCAAGTCACTCAGAGACTTCAATGCCCATCAGCTCAGAGCACTTTCCAGAATCTCATTAATTCAGCTCAGTACTCGTGTTTCTTTTGTTCATAGAACAGTGATATGCCCCAGTCCTTGATGCACAGACAATAGATCTAATCATGCAGGGGACTGAGTGACCCAGGAAGGGAGACACCCCATGGCTGCAGAGAGTCCTCTCACACATGCAAATCCTGGAGATGGTTGTTTCCCTTTTTGCCTTCCTTTTTGTTGCTGTGAAGGGCAGAGGTCAGGCAGGAAACTAGGAGAGCACAGAGCATTGGGGGACTGGAGGGGATTGAATCTGAGAACCCATGTCCTGACCCTGAGCTACCAATGGGTCCTAGCAGTGTGGAATTTGCTTCTTCTCTGAAATCTTCCGTGGAAGTTGCACAAAATAGGTCATGGATTTGAAAAAAAAAGGCACCACCTTCCTACATGTATTCATACTTTTGATTAGTGATTTAAGTGCACATCCTTGGGGATCCCCCTCAGTAGGTTTTGCAGGCATAGCTTAGGCCTGCACGTAGGACAGGCTGACATCCCTGATGATTTGCAACAAATCTACAACAGTGAAGGCCAACCTGCGATGCTTGTAGTCAAAGATGTGTTGGCCACTGGTAAAACATCTGGAAACTATGGGTGCCAACGCAGATGGACAGCTGCAAGAGAGGGGCAGGAGTAGAAAGGGGGAAGACGCAGAACTTGGATAGTGAGGAGGAGGAGAACAGGACTCAAAGCAAAGGACTGTCCTGGACCAAAGGGTTGTAGGAGATGTTCCTCTCCTCGACCCCCCAAATACCCCTCGGTAGGGTTTTCCGCACCACAGCACATTGTCCACGCAAGGGGTGATGTGCAGGGCTATGTCTCAGGTGCTTCCCATGATGAAGTTGATGGAAAATTAGGAGACAAAGAGTAAGCACGGGGTTAGCTCTGAGGAAGTTTAGCAAATGCTCTCGAGGGAGGAATGGACAACAACTGGACTCCAGGCATGAAGGCAACATGTCCCCACTTTCACCTGGGTCTGTACCTGTAGGCTGAGTTGGGGATGAAGACCCAAATCATGAAGGTTATGTTTGGTGTCAGTCCCTACTGGCTCACCACATACAGCAAAGGTTGTGGAATGAGAACATGGGGTCCCTACCTCTCTCAATCACAGGAAACCAGGTGCCAAGGTTTATTGTCAAAGCAGGTTACTCACTCCTCCTAGAGACTTCCCAATTTCCACCCAGTCCCACTTCTTCCCAATCCCCTTGTGAGGCAGTAGTGAAGCTGAAAGGACCACAGCAACTCTATTTTGGAAAGCCAGACTCCATTGTTGTGTTTTGGGGTCATGAGTTTACAACCTACTTAGAAAAAGATGCCAGACCACAAAAGGCAGGGACACAGACACTGACCACAGATAACAAGGATATTTCAAATAAATGTAACAAGTTATGTTAACCACAATTTCCCTTCTGTACCCTCCTGATTGTTTGCTCAAGACAATGAGAATGCACCCAGCATGTAGGTTGGAGGGCATACGGCTTAAAAATTTCCCCCTAGGATCACTCGGGATGGGAGACATGTGCTGAAAGTAGACTAAGAACCAAACATGATGGGTTCTCAGCATCTGTATTGCAAACTATGATGCACCAAAGCAGAGACAGAGTAAGAAGAAAGATGCCTTCTACAGAGGCAGGAAATAGGATGGTGTGTGGGTGGCAGGAGGGATGCTGGGGACCCTGGCGGTGGAAAATGCACACTGGTGGAGGAATGGGTGTTTGATCATTGTATGACTGAAACTCAATCTTGAAAGCTTTGTAACTGTTTTTCACGGTAATTCAATTTAAAAAAAATTTTAATAAATATTAAAAAATACATCTCCCTGAGGGCAATCGAGGATCCAAATCTTCTCTTGGATTTGTGAATCCACAGCACTGTGCCTTGTATGAGAGAGAATAAACTGCTTCTGTGTGCTCTCTCTCTCTCTCTCTCTCTCTCTCTCTCTCTCTCTCTGTCTCTCTTGCTCACTCGCTCACCTTCTGCCTGTACCACCTTTCCCCTGTTTCCCACCTTCCTTGGTGTTCTTTCTTTCCTTCTCTTTGCATATTCTCTTTTTTCCTTCTTTTTTTGGGGGTGGCTGGGAGGGTTAGGAGAGCAGTTGCAGTGATGTATTCAAGCATTTCCTAGTCAATTCTCAGGAAATTAACTAATGGGAGGAAAGGAAGGATGAGAGCTAGCCCGTGACAGAGGCCACTCACCTTCCTAGTGGTAGGACAGTCACCAAAAAAGTTGATAAATCGAAGCTTCAGGACCTCATCCACATGCAGATGTGTGTCATTCTGGAGAGGGTTATGGTCCTAAATTCATAGAAAGGACTCCCACTCACCACCACCTGGAGGACAAGCACAAGGCCATGAAGATCACAGAGACCTCGGGAAGGTCAAGACAGAAAGCAGGGAACAGGGACATTTTCCATGCAGGATCATACTGGGAGGTGACTGCAGCCCCAGGAGTCCACAGGCCTAAGGTCCAGTTGAGGTCAAGGGTCAGATCGAAGGGGAAATGGGATATGTCTGAGCCCCAAAGCATGTGATTTTCATTTTGAAGCCCTGAATTCCAACAGGGAACCCTGACATGCACACCCATGGATGACAATTGAAAGCAATGGAGAATATGGTCTGGAAGGCAGCTTAGGAGAATATCAAGGTGGCCCCAAGTATGGGTTTTTAGTTTAGTTCCTTTCTCTTTTTTTCTTTTTTTGGGGTCAGGCGATCACCCTTAGTGCTCGGGTGCTCTCAACAGCCTCACATCTCCATGTGATGTCAGGGATTCAAACCGAGGTCACCCTGCTGCAGTGTCATGCAAGGTCAGTGTCCTGCTTGCTTTACTGTCTCTCTGGACCTGAGGTCTAGACTCCAGATGGTCCATATCTACTATAAACGTCCTCTGAAAGTGTGGTGGAGGTGGGGGATGAGGGCTGGGTGATGTGTCAGCACAGAGCACACTTGGGAATCAGAGGAACTGGGATTGAGCTCCAATCCCACTCCCCCAAATCACTAGCTTTTAGATACAGTTCAACTCTTGGGCAACCTCAAATAACCAGAGACATCAGGTGCAAGGAGGAAAAAAAATAACTTTTTAATGTAGTCCCAATGTGGAGCTAGCCCCTTGCTGTAGGTCACACCATGTATGTAGGATTCCAAGTTCAATCCTCTGGACTGGTGGATCCCCGGCAGCACTCTCACTGGTCTTTGTTAACTTCCCGCCCAAGACAACTTAAAATTCTACTTCAGTTTCTCCCAGGGCGCACTTCTATTCCAGCCTCTCCAGGGGCCATTACGGTCAACCCAGTAGCACACCCCAGTAAACTTCTCCTGTTTCTTCACTTCCCCCTCTCTGTCCCTCTGTCTGCACCGCGTGAGTTCTCAGACCTATCATGATGGTGTCCTAAATCCCTCCCTTGCTCTGGCTGCAAATATCCCTTTCTTTTCTCACCCTTATCCATGCACCCTTATTCACCATGTCTTGGATCCTCGACTTGTCTCGGTAAGTTTAAGTATGGCCTTTCTATCTGTTTTTGTTCAGTGACCTCATCACCCAGCTGTCCTGCAACCTAAATGTAGTAAGTTTCGAGTGCACATCAGGGTGTACCTCTCTATGGGAAATTAGAGCCCCCGGGAATGCCAGCTCGCTCTTTGATTAGAGGCCGTCCTAAAAGCCCCCGTCCCTCGTGGAGAGCCCAGCAAGCTACCAAGGGTATCCCACCCATATGGCAGAACCTGGCAAGCTATCCATAGCATATTCAATATGCCAAAAACAGTAACAATAAATGGGCCTCACTCCCCTGACCCTGAAAGAGCCCCCAATACAGCAGTGTTGGGAAGGATCAGCAAGGAGATCACTTGATCACTTGACTTCCCGTTATTGTCGATTTGCTCGAGCGGGTGCCAGTAACGTCTCCATTTGTCACTGTCACATGCAAATGTAGCCCAATGGCGTCTGTTTGTTCTAGGAACACGAAGAGACTCAAACCGATCGTTCAGGATCTTGATGAAGAAGTCTGACCATCTGGTAGGTGGGCGGTCACGTGATCTTTTGACGTCCCATGGAATCCAGTCGGTAACGGCTCTAGTCCAGGGTCCTATCCAAATCTCATTACATGTCCAGCTCATCTGATTTTTGATGCCTTGGCAAATGAGACAGCGTCCCTGATTCTTGATCGTCGACGGAGGTCGGAACTCCGAATTCTTTCACTCAAGTGAGTGAAAAGTGATACTCCAAGCATACCTCTTTCGATTTCTCTTTGGGAGACCCGAATAGCGTTCTCATCCTGTGTGTGTAGGGCCCAGGTCTCTGAGGCATATGTTAATGCAGGAAGAACAGTGGAATCAAAGAGATGTACTCAGAGCCAGAGGTTCTTTGTCCTCTTAGGTATTTCTTTGACGCTCTTGAAGGCGTTCCAAGCCGCTCTCTTCTTCCTGAGCAACTCAGGTGCCAGGTCATTCATCATGTTGACTTCTCGACCTAGGTACACATAGCTGTTGCATTCAGAGATGGTCGTTCCATTGAGAGCAAATGGAGAGTCAGGAATGAGGCTATTTCTCATAAACATTGTCTTTGTAAGATTCAGCTGTAGTTCGACCTTTCCACACTCACGGTTAAAGTTGGCCAGCATTTGTGCTGCTTGGCTAATGTTTGGTGTTATTAGAACAATGTAATCAGCAAAGCGGAGTTGTTGTAGTTGCCAACTGTCTATCTTCACTCCCATTCCTTCCCATTCCAGTCTTCACATGACGTTCTCGAGGGTGGCACTGAAGAGTTTCGGTGAAATGGTATCACCCTGCCGAACCCCTCTCTTGACATCGATGATCTTTTCCTTGTAGAATGGTGAGATCCTGGTAGTGAATCCATAATACAGCTCACGGAGGATCCTGATGTATTGAGTTTGAATGTCCTGTTTGTCTAGGGCTTAGATGACTTGCATTCATGCAGGTAGCGTGTGAAGAGCCGAGCTAGTGTATTAATGAGTACTGAGGGCAGGTTATTCAGTCTCAACAGAATAAAAGGCCTTCTTTAAATCAATGAATGGTAGATAGAGCGGCATCTTGAACTCCCGAGAAACCTCAATGAGCTTGGTTATCGTGTGGATATGGTTGATCATGCTGAATTCTTTTTGCAACCGGGCTTGCTCGCATGGTTGTCCTTCATCTAGTGGTCTGCCAATTCTATTCAGGATGACTCAAGTTAACAGCTTGTAGATGACTGACAACAGTCATATTAGGCGATAGTTTCTCATGTTGTGGATGTCTCCCTTCTTGTACAGTAGAACAGTCCTGCTGGTTTTCCTTTGGGATGGAACCTTGCATTCATGCAGGTAGCATGTGAAGAGCCGAGCTAGTGTATTAATGAGTACTGAGGGCAGGTTCTTCAGGTGTTTGGGTCTGACCTTGTCTGTGTCGGGTGCTGTTCACTTCTTTACCAACGAGTTGGCGTGTTGGATTTTGGAAGGTAGAACCTTGGGAACGGCATATTCATCCAGCGGAATTTAGTATGTGGGCAGGTGGATGTGACTATCAAAGAGATCCGAGTAAAAGTTATGGATAATCTTCTCAATTGCCCTTCTGGAAGATGTGATAGATCCATCAGGACATCGGAGGGCAGTCATCTTGGTCTTATAGTTGGTGAAGGACAGGCGGGCATTGTGAATGCTTTTCCTGGCTCTGCCGCATCAGCCAGCACTGCTGCTCTTCTCTCTTTTAGGTCTTCCTTGATCGCTTCTCTGCACTGCTTTGCAAGCTCAGACATTCACTTGTGGTTGCCTGAGGCTCATGCCAAACCACGTTGGTGAATGAGCTTGACAGTTTTCGAAGACAGGCATCTTTTTGTGGCTATCTCTCTCTTGGCGTTCCTCGCACAATCATGGAGGTGCTGAACCAGTCAATCGTATTCTTCGGCAATGTTGTCAACAATGGCATCTTCCCATGTTGCGGCAATAGTGCCAAAGAGCTCCCAGTTGGTGGTTGTTCTGGGAGTTCTTTTATTCAACTTTGCAGTCTTTTCTCCCTGCTCCATGAAATAGAATTTTGCACGATGGAGACGGTGGTCTGATCCCGTTCGGAATTTTGCAACAACAGCGACATGGGTAAGGCAAAACTGTCGACTGAATATGATGTGGTCAATTTCGTTGTGGAACTGTCCACTGGGAGACTCCCATGTCCAACGTTTAGATTCGGCCTTCTGGAACTGTGAGTTACCATGGATGGTCTTGGTCGACATGATGAACTCAGATAGTCTCTCACCCTGTTTGTTCCATTCTAGGCCATGGGTCCCAATGTGGAGTTCTTCTCGGTCCATCTTGGCATTAAAATCACTGACAATGATCTTGTGGTACATATGGTCTTCTTTATAGAACTTCTCCAGCTCCATGTAGAACTTCTCAATTTCTTCATCCTCATAATTGGATGTTGGTGCATAGAGAAGGAAGATAGAGACTGCTGGCAGTGAGCCACATCTATTCAAGTGTAATTGTCTGATTTGGGTTGATGGGCATTTGAATAAATCAATGCTAATGGTCAAGTTCATGTTGACAAGGACACCAACACCACCGACGTCTCTTTTGTGGCATGTTCCGAGGAACAGTTCTCCAGTGTTGAAAGTGGCACGATGTGGTTGGTGTCTTCTCATCTCGATCGGACCAATGATTTCGTACTTGATCTTTTGTGCGTGCACCATTAGGTCTCTAATGGATGCATCCAAAGGCAGCATATGTTCATTGAAAGTACAGACAGTCATTTTAGTCCTTCTTCATTGTGGCAGCCCTGTTCAGCCTTGAGATTTTATCAGCCTCTCCTTCCTCATCCTACTTAACGCTGCCATATTGGTGGCTCTTTCGGGGTCAGGGGAATGAAACCCGTTGTATTTACTGGTTTTGGCATATTGAATATGCCACGGGTAGCTTGCCAGGCTCTGCCATGCGGACAGGATACTCTTGGTAGCTTGCCAGGCTCTCCGAGAAGGATATGGCTTTTAGGGTGGCCTCTAATCGCCCTTGCAGGTGTTACCATGGTTCAAACCATATTTGAACCCCATTAAATATTGTGCGGTAATCTTGGAAGATGGGTATTAAGTGTCTTATGACACTTGTGACACAAAGTGGCCTTGAGGTCTGGAAATCGGCCTGGAGCATGGCAACGGCTGGGTAGTGGAGGTTGTGGAGGTAGTGGAGGTTTGCTGATGAGGTATTTATCTGTACTGGTAGGTTGGGGCTTTTGGGTGTGATCCCTGGGTCGCTGGAGATTGGTGGAAGCAGGCAGGGCAGGGCAGGGTGGGGCTGTTTGGTTTAATCCCTGGGTCGCTGGAGATTAGTGGGAGCAGGCAGAGAATCTCTGTTTCCAGGTCGGGGCTCGAGGTATGTATGGGACTGCGCATAGGTGTGATTGTTCATTTTACAGAGGTAAAGTGTTTTGATGGAGGCAATTCCTTTGGGGGGATTACCTCAAGGAGATGCTTTGTCTGAAACAATACTGAGAAATTCGTTCAGGGTTTTCTCTTTCCCTTGCTGCTCATGCATATTAAACAATTAAGTTTACTTCTTATTAACATTTGCAGTTATTTGAATGCATAGAGTAAGAGCTCCTGGAAGAGAACAGTGCAGAGTCTCCTGCCCCTGTGCCTGGCTGTCCTCGCCGGAGCCCCTTGGAGGGGGGCGGGTTGAGTTTCCCTCCTGGCCTAGTAGAGCCCCAGCAGCCGAAGACCTCCAGAACTAGCCACAACCATGCTAAGATCACTCTCCACACGCATAAAGGTACCGGCAGAGGAACAAAGGCATGCGGGTCCCGGGGCTGAGATCTCCAAGCCTGTTCGGATCAGGGCTGAGCATCCTTCACCCAGATCCTCCATCTTCCAGTAGGCAGAGGTCACCACACCCACCAACTGCCCCCCGCCCTCTCCCCCCCCCCTGCACTGTATAATCCCATCAGCGGTCAAGACCCAGAGACTATAAAACTCAGCTCCCAGCTCTTATTATCTCATTCTTGTTTTAGACAACCTGGCAGGCTACCGAATGTAACCTGACCACACAGCAGAGTCTGGCAAACCCCTGTGGCATACCCAATATGCCAAATACCAGTAAAGATGATGGGTCTCATTCTCCTAACCCTGAAAGAGCCTTGAATGTGGCACTTTTTAGAATCTCAGGGCTAGGATGAAGGAGACGTTACTGGTGCCTGCTCGAGGCAATTGACGAACAACAGGATGATCGTGATCATGTGAGAGTTATTCGTCGATTGCCTCGAGCAGGCCCCAGTAATGTCTCCTTCATCCTAGCCCTGAGATTATATTCAAGGCTCTTTAGGAGAATGAGACCCATCATTGTTACTGGTATTTGGCATATTGGGTACGCCATGGGGAGTTTGCCAGACTCTGCCGTGTGGGCAGGCTACATTCGGTAGCCTGCCAGTTTGTCCAAAGTAGGAATGAGATAATGAGATGTCATAATAATTCCAGTAGGCGGGGGTCACACCCACCAACTGGCCCCCTGGCGCCGTGTAATCCCATCAGCGGCCAAGACTCAGAGACTATAAAAACCAGCTCCCGGAAGAGAACAGTGCAGTCTCCTGCCCCTGTGCCTGGCTGTCCTCACAGGGCCCCTTGGAGGGGAGCAGGTTGAGCTTTCCTCCCCGCCCCGACCAGGGCTCCGGCAGCCGAAGACCTCCAGGACCAGCCACCATGTGAGAGTAAGAGATATAAATTCCCAAACTTAGTTCTCTGGGTTCTGGGGGCAAACAAGTGTTAAAAGCCGACTCCGCTTTTACTGTAAATCCCAGACTAGGTCCTTAGGCCAGTTTAGCTGGTTTAGCTTTTCCTACCCCTGGGGTCCTGTTTCTTAGATCATCTCCGTTTGTATCAGGACTGTGCTTTAAGCTTTCTAGACTGTTCTGTGGATACCAGGTATCTTTGCTGATTGCTCCAGGTCTATTCAGAGGTCCCTTGGTGAGCTCCAGCCTAATGGGGTATTAAGAAAGAGAGGGACAGACATAGAAGGACTGCACTCATTTGTGGTGTATAAAACAATATAACATGAGGCTGACACCTAAGGATAGTAGATTAACGGAACAGGAAGATTGCTCCATAGCTGGAAGCCTGCCTCATGAGCAAAGGGGAGAAGGCAGCTGGAGTAGAGAAGGGATCACTAAGAAAATGATGGCTTGAGGAACTGGTCGGGATAGGAGATGTATTCTGAAAGTAGATAAAGGACCAAACATGATAGCTTCTTAGTATCTGAATTTGGCATATTGAATTTGGCATATTGCAGAGAGAGAGTATGGGGAGCATTGTCTGCCATGGAAGCAGGGGGAGGGTGGGAAAGGGGGGTTATACCGGGGATATTGGAGGTGGGGAATGTGCACTGGTGTAGCAATGGGTGTTTGATCATTGTGTGATTGTAACCCAAACCTGAAAGCTTGTAACTATCTCACGGTGATTCAATAAAATTAAAACAACAACAACAATAACAACAACTACTACTACTGAGCCTGAATGCACCCAGGGGACCCTCAGTTCGCCTCGGGTGGGCCAGTGACCACCCCCGCTGGAACAACACTATACCTCTGTGGTTTGTCAAACAGCCTAATTTCTGGTTAAAATTAGCTAAGGCTTACAAGATAAAGCTCTGCCCTATCTCACAAAGCTCTTTTCTTACCCCTGCTTTTTTTTCCTTAAATTTTTATTAGTGAAACACCATGATGTACAGTTGTAGACTTAGAAATTTTTGTGCTTGGGTTTCAGTTGTACAATGATCGAATACCCATCCCTCCACCAGTGCCCATTCTCCACCACCACCAGTCCCAGTATCCCTCTCACCTTCCATCCCCCCATTCCACTCTACCTCTGTGGCAGGGCATTCCCTTTTGCGATCTCTCTCCTTTTGAGTGCTGTGGTTTTCAAAAGAGACATTGAGTGGCAATCTTGTTCGGTCTATATTCTACTCTCATCAATACTCTCACGCATTTCCCATCCTGAGACGAACCTCCCAACACCCTTTATTTGGTGCTCCCTTCTCTATCTGAGCTGCCTTTTCCCCTAGCGTGTGCAGCTCTCCTCAAAGCCATGGAATAATCCTCCTGGTTCTTATCTCGGCTATTCTTGGGTGTTAGTCTTTTATTTTGTTACTTTATGTTCCTCAGATGAATGCAATCTTTCTATGTCTGTCCCTTTCTTTCTGACTCATTTCGCTTAGCATGATACTCTCCATGTAGTACCACTTGTATATGAATTTCATGACTTCATCTTTTCTAACAGCTGCATAGTGCTCCATTGTGTAGATGTACCAACGTTTCTTTAACCAGTCATCTGTTCTCGGGCACTCAGGTTTTTTTCCAGATTCTAGCTATTGTAAAGAGTGTTGCAATGAACAAACAAGTGCAGATGTCACTTCGACTATACTTTTTTGCCTCTCTGGGATATATTCCCAGGAGTGGAATTGCTGGGTCAAATGGGAGCTCAATTAATAATTTTTTGAGGATCGTCCATACTGTTTTCCAGAAGGGTTGAACCAGTCGGCATTTCCACTAGCAGTGAAGGAGAGTCCCTTTTTCGCCACATCCATGCCAACACTGGTTGCTTTTGGTCTTTTGGATGTGGGCCAGTCTCTGTGGTATGAAATGATATCTCGTTGTTGTTTTGATCTGCATCTCCCTTGATGATTAAGGATGTAGAGCATTTTCTCATGTGTCTTTTAGTCATTCTTACCCCTGCTTTTGACTCTAGCTCCCTGCCTTTCTAAACAGTACAGGTTCTAGATCTGAGAGAATTTCAGGGATCAGAAACCTTTTACAGTAAGAGATCTAGATTGAGAGTTTCAATTTCTCTGTAGGATCAACATTCTGATCAGAAACCTTTGTTTAACCTTGGTCTAAGGATTTCTACCTCTGATTTCAACCTGGTTCTAACATTCTAGCATTCCACACACAGAAAAACAGACAGACTAACTATAAACAGAGGGGTGTGTACGCACATACATATACAATTGATTGATCTGCTTTAGTTATCTCACCCTAGCAGGGAGGAGACTGATGTGGGCTGAGAATGGAAGGGACAGACCCGGGGGTAAAAACTAACCATTTTGGCCAATTTGGGAGCTTCAGCCTGCGTTTTTAACCTGCATCAGCCTCTATTCCCTGCCCATTGTTATGTGAAAAATGGGTCAAGAATGTGCTTGGGGGGATAGGGGGTGGGAGGGATACTGGGACTGGTGGTTGTGGAGAATGGGGACTCGTGGAGGGATGGGTATTTGATTATCGTATAACTGAAACCCAAGCACAAAAATTTGTAAGTCTACAACTGTACCTCATGGTGTTTCACTAATAAAAATTTAAGGAAAAAACTGATAAAAAAGAATGTGCTTTTTTTTGGTATAAAAGTCAGCCAAAGGAATTATGGCCAAGTCATTGTCCTTGGAATTCTGATTTCTAAGAGAACACAGGTTTTACAGGTTTCAAACACTCTCAGAGGTTGCCATTTTCAGCTGGTCTAGTCTTTCAGTAAGCCTGGGAGAGAGAAGAGATTCCAGGTGGCAGCAGAGGAGGAGGGGTCAGGACCGCAATCTGGAACCTGTAACAGAGGGAGTGATAGTGGAGCAGCCGTGGCAGTGGTGAGAGGGAAGGGACAGATGCTTTGTGGGAGTGGACGGTAGCACGGAAGCACAAAGGGAGTGGATGGGGCAGAGAGAGAGAATCCAGTCACTGAGAAGGCATCTGGGTAGGGGGTGGAGGAGACAGCAGGAAAGAGCAGGTACTAGTAGAATGTCACGAGTAAAGAGAACTTGGAAAGTGAGATGGGCTCGAGGAGAGAGGGGCTGGACAGAGAAAGTGAATGAAAATAAAGATAAAGATGTAGTAGAGAGACAGACAGAGACAGAAATAGAGCGAGAGGGGGGAGAGGGAGGCCTGATATAAAGTATATGATATATGGACTTGAGTGATAGCACAGCAGTAGGGCGTTTGCCTTGCGCGCAGCTAGCCCAATTGAGCTGAGTTCAATTCATCTGCCCCTCTCGGAGAGCCTGGCAAGCTACCAAGAGTATTTCGCCTGCAGGGCAAAGCCTGGCAAACTATCCGTGACATATTTGATATGCCAAACACAGTAACAACAAGTATCAAAATATCAAAATGGAGACATTACTGGGCCTGCTTGAGCAAATCGATGAACAACAGGAGGACAGTGCAGACAGTGCAGTGCAGTGCATCCCCACCAGGGGCTGGAGCGATAGCACAGTGGATAGGGTGTTTGCCTTGCAAGCGGCCAATATGGCCGACCTGAGTTTGATTCCTCTGTCCCTCTCGGAGAGTCCGGCAAGCTACCCGCACAGCAAATCTCGCCCGCACAGCAAAGCCTGGCAAGCTACCCGTGATGTATTCAGTATGCCAAACACAGTAACAATTGTCACAATGGAGACGTTACTGGGCCCGCTGAAGCAAATTGATGAACAACGGGAGGACAGTGACACTGACAATGATCCCCACCAGACCACTTACTGGCTGTGATTTCAGAGGGTCATTAAAGCCGAATAGTCAATGGTTCCATTTTCAGGCGACTTAAGAGGAATACGGAGATCAAACATTACAGAAATGTATCAGACGTTTGGGTCAGATATGCAGACAGTCAAGTGCAGAACGCAAAAGGCACCCCAGAGAGATGTCAGGCTTAGGTTTTTCAATTTTCGATTCCCCATCTGAATTTGTCCATGACCCAATCACAAGGGGAGCAGGGAAGTACTCAAGTGCCATTTGATACTCCCACAAAACAGAGGCAAGAGAAGAGGGAAAGGATGTCCTCTAACCCATCTCTTCACCGGGGAGTCAGAGAGAAGAGAAGAGCGAACAGGCATCCCTGGAGGCTCCAATTTTCCAAACAGAGGGGCCTCCTGATGTGAGCTCAAAACTTACGATGTTTAGGTGCAGGACAGATGGGTGATGAGGTCATTGAACAAAAAAATAAGATAGAAAGGCCGTACTTAAACTTACCTAGGCCAAGTCGAGGATCCAAGACGCATGGACGGGGTGAAAAAAGAAAAGAATATCTCTGGCTAGAGCAAGGAAGGGTTTTAGGGCACCATCATGATAGGTCTGAGACCTCACCCAGTGCAGACAAGGGACAGAGTGGGGTAAAGTGAAGAAAGAGAAGTTTACTGGGGTGTGCTACTGGGCAGAACCATACTGGCCCCTGGAGAGGCTGGAGTAGAAGTGTGCCCTGGGAGAAGCTAGAGTAGAATTTTAAGTCTTCTTGGGTGGGAAAGGTAACAAAGACCAGTGGGAGTGCTGCTGGGGACCCTCCAGTCCAGATGATTGAATTTGGACTCCTGTATACATGATGTGACCTCCAGGGAGGGCTAGCTCCCCATCTAGACTACATTAAAAAGTATTTTTTTCCCCAGGGAGCTCAGATAGAGAAGGGAACACCAAATAAAGGGTGTTGGGAGGATCCTCCCAGGATGGGAGAAGCATGCTGAAAGTAGACTATAGACCAAACCTGATTGTCACCCATTGCCTCTTTTGCAAACCAAACATGCAATAAGAGGGAGAGAACAAAAGGGAATGCCCTGCCACAGAGGCAGGGTGGGATAGGGGGGATGGAGGGTGGGAGGGATACTGGGATTCGTGGTGGTGGGAAATGGGCACTGGTGGAGGGATGGGTATTTTATCATTGTATAATTGAAACCCAAGCACAAAAATTTGTAAGTCTACAACTATACCTCATGATGTCTCACTAATAAAAATTTTTAAAAAAGTATTTTTTTCCTCCTTCCTTGCCCTTGATGGCCCTGGTTACTTGAGGTTGCCCACTGGTTGAACTGTATCCAAAAGCTAGTAATTTTGGGGAGTGGGGTTGGAGCTCAAACCTGGCGCCTCCCATTCCCAAGTGTGCTCTGTGCTGACACAGCACACAGCCCTCATACCTCATCCCCACCACACTTTCAGAGGAGGTTCACAGTTGATATGGACCATTGGGGGTCTAGACCTCAGGTTCAGAGAGACAGCACAGCAGACAGGACCTTGCAAGACACTGCAGCAGTGTGACCTTGGTTTGAATCCCTGACATCACATGGGGATGTGAGGTTGCAGACAGCACCTGAGCACTAAGGGTGCTCGCCCTACCCCAAAACAGAAAAAGAGAGAAAGGAACGAAACTAGAAACCCATACCAGGGGCCATCTTGATATTCTCCCAATCTGCCTTCCAGACCATATTCTCCATCTGCTCTCAAACGTCATCTGTGGGGTTTGCATGTCGGGGTTCCCTGTTGGAATTCAGGGCTTCAAAATGCAAAGTACATGCATTGGGGCTCATACACATCCCATTTCCCCTTGACCTCAACTGGACCTTAGGCCTGTGGACTGCTGGGGCTGCAGTCACCTCCCAGTATCATCCTGCGTGGAAAATGTCCCTGTTCCCTGCTTTCTGTTTTGACCTTCCCAAGGTCTCTGTGCTCTTCATGGCCTTATTCTTGTTCTCAAGGTGGTTGTGAATGGAAATCCTTTCTATGAATTTGGGACCAGATTCTCCTCCAGAATGTCACCCACCTGCATGTGGGTGAGGTCCTGAAGCTTTGATTCATCAACTATTTTGGTGACTGTCCTACCACTAGGAAGGAGAGTGGCCTCTGTCATGAGCTAGCTCCCATCCTTCCTTTCCTCCTATTGGTTAATTCCTGAGAATTGACTAGGGAATGCTTGAATACATCACTGCAACTGCCCTCCCAACCCTCCCAGCCACGCCCCCCCCCAAAAAAATAAGGAAAAAAGAGAAAATGCAAAGAGAAGGAAGGAAATAACACTAAGGAAGGTGGGAGACAGGGTGGACGTCCAGACAGAAGGTGAGAGAGAGAGAGAGAGAGAGAGAGAGAGAGAGAGAGCGAGAGCACAGAAGCAGAGTTTATTCTCTCTCACACAAGGCACAGTGCTGTGGATTCACAAACCCAACAGACTTGGATTCTTGATTGCCCTCAGGGAGTAGTATTTTTTAATTTATAAATTTTTAAAAATTGAATCACTGTCAGATACAGTTACACAGCTTTCATGATTGAGTTTCATTAATACAATGATCAAACACCATTCCTCCACCAGAGCACATTTTCCACCACCAATGTCCCCAGCATCCCTCCTGCTACCCCCACTCCATCCCATTCCCATCCCATGCCTCTGTAGAAGGCATCTTCCTTCTTACTCTGTCTCTACTTTACGATATCAAGGTTTGCAATACAGATACTGAGAACCCATCATGCTTGGCTCTTAGTCTACTTTCAGCATACATCTCCCATCCTGAGTGATGTCAGGGGGAAATTTTTAAGCCGTATGCCGCCCCTGCCTATGTGCCTAGGTGTATAATCATGGTCATGAGCAAGCAAACAGGAGGGTACAGAAGGGAAATTGTGGTTAACATAACTTGTTACATTTACTTGAAATATCCTTGTTATCTGTGGTCAGTGTCTGGGTGTTTGTGTCCCTGCCCTTTGTGATCTGGCATGTTTTTCTTATTGGATTGAAAACTCATGACCCCAAGACACAACAATGGAGTCTGGCTTTCCAAAATGGAGTAGCTGTGGTCCTTTCAGCTTCACTACTGCCTCACAAGGGGATTGGGAAGAAGTGGGACTGGGTGGAAATTGGGAAGTCTCTAGGAGGAGTGACAATAAACCTTGGCACCTGGTTTCTTGTGATTAAGAGAGGAAGGGACCCCATATTCTCACCCCACAGCCTGTGCCGTACATGGTGAGCCTTCAGGGGTGCCTGACCCAAATAGAACCTTCAAGTTTGGGTCTTCACCCCCAACTCAGCCTATATACACAGACCTAGGTCTCATTCTCCTAAAGTGCCTTGAATATGGCACTTTCTTAAAAATCTTCGGGCTAGGATGAAGGAGACGTTACTGGGGCCTGCTCGAGGCAATCGACGAATAACAATCGACAGCTCAGTAGTTGCCACTCAAAGGACTGTGATCATCAAGACTTCGGGCTTCTTTAAGGCAGGTGACTGAGCAATACCAAAGAAGCTCAGGAGGCAGTTCTTTCTGAGAATAGGGAACAGCAACCCCAGGAGAGTATAAAAGCCAACTCAGTGGCCATGTGCCATATTTCTACTCCTGCAGCTGTCAGAAGACAAATTGCCACCCCAGCATCTGAAGATGACTTTCGTGCCTGCACCTGGCTACCATCCCACCTACAGCCCGGTAAGTTACAGAACTGGGTCCTGACGTAGGACCCACACTCTTCAGGTCCCTCCCAACCTGAAGCACAGGGTTAACAGGTATTCATGGACCTGCCCCACCCCTACATCACCCCAGGGACTTGATATACTTCTTCCCTGTACCTCCATTCCTAACACTCAACTCTCTTCTTCGTGTTGACCCTCAATCTGGGATCCCTGTCTCTTGTGAAAGGGATGGGGGTGAGCACATTTCTGGGAAGGGAAAATAGTACTTTGCACAACTGAGAATTGAGGCCCTTGCCCAGGGTCTACTGCAGACGCTGCCCTTTTGTGAACCCATCCCATATGGCCTGAATGTCGGGACATCTGTCTACATCCAGGGAGTGACCTCCAAGGACCTGAAGAGGTGAGGAATCCCCATACCAGACCGGGGAGGGGGTCTGACGCCGAGTAGCACTTGCAGTGGGGTTCCAGGCCCGCAGCATCGCTGGAGAGACCACACCCCCAGAAAGGGAAGAAAAAGATGAAATATAGAGTATGCCAAAAAGGTAACATGTAGACTATGCTACATGATAATGTATTCCAAAATGGGGTGGGGAGAGAAGGAGAGGAGAAAGAGGAACGTGGCATAGTCTTTTAAGGGTGGCATAGGGAAGATTTCCTAGGTGAAACAAAACTGTTCAGGGACTAAAGAAGATGGGGTTCTGGGATGCTGCTGGCACCAGGGCTTTGAGGGATAGGAAAGGTCTGATGCAAAGGCCCCAGGGTGAGGGGAGATGCCCTCTAGAGAACTTGGGGATGCTCCAGTGAGTGGCGTGCTCTCACTTGGGTGCTTCAGGGACCTCTTATTTTATGGGGATGGGGATGTTCCTGAGGAATTGTGAAGGAAACAGGGAGGCCTGAGCAGTCAGAGCTGTAGATGCTGGGACAGAGACTGGCCCCCTGGTAGTCAGGTGTGCCTGGAGTATTTGTGTTGAAGTTGGGGGTGTCAATGAGCAAATAAGTATGGTTCACTGCATACTGGAACTCTAGGCCACCATGTCCCACATCTCTTTATCAAGATCCCAGTCACCACCTCGCCTCTACTTCACTGTCACCCCAACAGCCTAGGGTGAGACTAACCGGGCTCCGTGGAGACCCTGACCCAGTTCTGACAACGTTGCTGGGAGGATTCGAGGAACAGGCCCTTCTGTCCCCCAGGTTCGTGGTGAACTTTGCCTTGGGGCCAGAGCTGGGGGACGATATCGCCTTCCACTTCACCCCCTGCTTGGATGGCTGCGACAAGGTCGTCTTCAACTCACAGTTGTCGGGCAAGTGGGGTGAAGAGGAGGAGCAAAGAAAGATGCCGTTCCAAAAGGGAGAGCACTTCAAGCTGCTGGTGATGGTCATGCAGGAGCATTACAAGGTCAGAGTCTGGTGGCTCTTCTCTGACGACCTTTTCTCTCGTTTCCCGATTTCCTTTATTGCTTGAATTTGTTGATTGTTCGGGGTGGGGAGGGGGCGGTGCACAACTGATACTGCTGATGAAGGGAACATCTTAGGGGGAAGATAAAAAAAAAAAACCCTGTAGCTCGCGAACAGAAGCTTGGACTCCAGCCTCTGGAATTGCCCCAGTTTTCAGGTTTTACTCCTGGCGGTGCTGGGAGACCATATAGGGTACTGGGAATTGAATCCGGGTCTGCCACGTGCAAAGCAAACACCTACCTGCTGTAATATTGCTCCAGTCCCTGAGCTGCTCCTCTTTTGATGCTTGGTTGATAACCAGGACTCCACTCAAAGAAAACATCTTCTCTTCTACGAAGCTGACCTTGACTTCAAGTTGATCTTAAACCTGTGGACCTCAGGTCCTGACTCTCGGTGTCCAGTTTGACTCCCAGAATTGATTCCGAGTTTAATAGCTCCCCATTCCTGCTTCCTGTTTGTACTTTCCCAGGGTCCGTCTGGGAGCCATGGCCTCTGGTCTTCTTTACTTTTGCCCTCCAGGTGCTGGCGAATGGTAATTTTTTCTATGAGTTTGGGCACCGGATCCCCCTCCAGAAAGTCACCCACCTTTATGTGGATGGGGACCTGACCCTTCAATCTATTAACATCCTTGGAAGCAGTCCCGCCTCCAACAAGGTCAGTGGTCTCTCTCTTTGGTTTGCTCCCTTCTTTCCTTCCCTCCCGTTGGTTTATTTCCAGAGTTGTCTGGTGAGGATCCCTTGGTTGACCAATGCAGGTGAGCCAGAGTGACAGAGACTCTGTAGAAAGGCATGAAAAAGCTCTCCTGGGTCTGGTGGTAGTTGGAATCTGAGCTCCATGGGAATACCTGCATCCAGGAGGCTGACCTGAAGAACATCTTTACACTTAAAGTACCAATGTCCCAATTACTGTCATGGAAAATCAATATAGTTTAGAAGGGAAATCGGCACCAGAAAGGTAGTGGGTGGTAGTGCCTTCCATGTGAAGTCCTGGGTTCTCACTGGTGCAAAATAATAATCTTAAAATTAAATCAAAAGATAATTAACAAAATATTTCTAAAGGGACTTTTGAATGGTTTAAAATGTGAGACATGGGGGAGGGGGTCATGTGCATGCAGTCGACCCAGGTTTGATCCCCAGCACCCAAAGTGTTCCCTGTACCCTATTTGAAATGATCCCTGAGCACAGAGCCTGGAGCTATAGCAGAGCACTGCTAGGTGTTACCCAAAACCCAAAAAATAAAAATAAAGTAGAAGGAAAAACAGAACAAGGTGCAGGGAGAAGATGCAAAGGACTGGGACACGGGCCTTGTATAATGATAGCCCAACTTCAGCCACTGGTTGGCCCTCAACATCACCGCAGAGAAAGCCCATAGCACTGCTGAGCCCAGGTTCTGAGGAGTCCAGCTTGTTTGGTAAAGTATTGTTGAGAGTGGTCAGGGGACCTCTGAACAGTGCATGGGAAACCCCCTCACAAAAGGGAGGGAAGAAAGAATAGGAACGGGAGGAGACAGAGATGGAGGAGGAGGAGGTCAGAGAAATGTGAGAGAGAGAGAGAAAGAGAGAGAGGTGGGGGATGGAAGCACAGACCCACAAGACAGGGGTTGGGGGTGGGAAATGCTTGTCTCTTGAAAGGACTCCAGATACCCTGGGAAGGCTGTGGAGGGAGGAGCAAGTTGAGGTTAGAGATGAGGTGATCAGTGGCCAGGGGCTGTACCCTGAGGAGAGTTACTTCATCATGGGCTTTAGGTTGAGGGAAGAAGAGTTGCAGAGGAGGGTCCTGGCACAGCAAAAAGCCTAGGAGGGGACAAGAATAAAAAGGCTCTTCTTTATTCTCTTTTAAAAAAATTTTTTTGGGGGGGAGGTCAGACGTAGCAAAGCTCAGGAGCTATTCCAAACCTAGCACTTGGGGGTCACACCTGAATGTGTTCAAGGAACCACACGGTGCTTGGGTTCAAACTGAGGATCCTCTGAATATGAAGCATGTACTTTGCATGCACATATTCCACTTCTCTTTTCAGAACCCCATGATCCCTGGAGCAATACCAAGAACTCTCCTGAGCACAGGGCTAGGAGTCAATCCCCACCAAACCACTAGGTGTGGCTTCCCAAACAAACAAGAACTAAAGGAGTTTCTCATTGAGCACTTGGGTTTAGTCAGGATGAGCCCCCTCCAGTGATGAGCCATCTGGGGTCATCCTTTGACTCTAGAGTTCCCACAGGTGGTGATGTGGGGGTTGTCCTGGGGGGTCTTAGTTTGGGGTGTTCCTCATTGGCTCCTTCTGTCTCTGTTCCCACAGATGCCTGTGGCTTTTATGGCATCCTGCATAAGAACCTGCTGAGGGTCATAGATTTCCCCTTAAGTGGGGTTTAGTGCCTGAGGAGACCGAGAACTCTAATCATCTCTGTCTCCTCTGTATATAGGGTGATGGAGTCACTCTCCGATCACCAGTTAACCTGCCTATAAGTTGGAGGGCTGTTTGAGCATGGGGGGGTGGGGCGAAGAATGAGGGGGCTCATGAGGTTAGCTCTCCAGTTCTTTTCACTTAGCATCCCAAAGAACACCTGCTTGTGGTGATGTGCTGCAAACATTTGCTGACCTTCCGTATTCTTTCTTTCTCATTGAACAGGCCATGGAGGGATCCCCAGTCTTCTACCCGGTAAGTGTGGGGGTCAGACTATGTGAGGGGTGATCTTGGGTAAGCATGAACTAATGTGGAGACCCATACTTGGGGTGTCCTGTGGGGAGGAAGTAGAGTGGGCAGAGAAGCTGGGAAAGAGGTGGGAGAGGGTGGGAGGTAGAGAGAGGCCCCTAGGAGGAGTGGGTACCTTGCTCTCACAGTGGACCTTTGCTTGTAATTTTGGTGACATGGGACCCATGTTCTCACCCCACAGCCTGTGCCGTTTATGCGGAGACTTGAGGGAGGACTGATGAACCACAGAACCATCACAGTCAGGGGCTTCATTCCCCTTTCAGCCTACAGGTATAGACTCTGAGAGGAGATGGGGTTCTCCACCTTATTCTCCATGCCTCATCCCTTGGGACAGCCAGTGCTCTATCCCCAAGTGCTGACTCCCACTTTCCTCTCTACTTTCAGATTTCATATCAACTTCAGCGTGGGAAACACAGGGCCATAGCCCTGCACATCAACCCATGCATGGATCAGAACACCGTCGTGCGGAACAGTTTCCAAAATGGTGTCTGGGGGACTGAGGAGATGAGCATCTCCTACAATCCCTTTGCTCCAGGATAGCACTTCGATGTGAGTCCAGCTCTCTTTCCCTTCCCTCCAAGTATGTATCCCGCCCCATCTCACTCCTGTCCCTTTCCTGCAGCTGTCCATCAACGTCAATGCCTATAACTTCACGGTATTTGCCAATGGGCAGTACATCTTTGACTATAAACATCGTATGTTGGCTACCATGGTGGACATACTGGAGATCGCCGGGGATGTCATCCTGTCCTATGTCCAGGTCTGAGCTTTACGGGTCGCCAGGATCCAGAGAAATCTAGAAGAAAGACCTCGCCACATTAAATCCCTGAAGTTGTCTTTATTAACCTCTTTCAAGTCCAGTTCCCTTGATTTTTTTCCTTTGTAAAGGATACACATGCTTTGATAGTTTGGCACAAACAAAATAAAGTCATAAACTTGGAGTATCTCTTTGTCAACACATAGCATTTAAAAAGCGTTTGAAGATGAGCTCAACTCTCACACATCTAGGACTCCTCTTGGTAGATCAGGGCAGGCACACATCCCAAGCGCAAGCCCTGCCATGTGCTCTCTTGGGCGCCTGCACAGCTCTGTCCCTCACAACAACACAGAGGAGAAGTACAAGCATCTCCAGCATTTGCATGTGAGGGGACTCTCTGGGGCCATGGAGTATCCCTCTCCCTTGGTTACACAGTTTTCTGCACCATTTCAGCTCACTGTGTTTGATGTGCCTGGCACATCAAAGGATGGGGCAGGTGACTGGTCTGTGAACCTTCACACAAAGGAAGAAGCACAAACACTGAGCCCAGTGAATGAGATGCCAGGGAGTTGTTAGAACTAATGGGCACAGAAATCTTTGAATGACTTTGAGTAGGTCATGATGTAAGATGATTTCATGGGTATAAAGCAGTTGGAGTTCAATGGGAACTTTAGGATGTAATTGGAGGGTAGTGATATGTAAATGAACGATTAAAAAATTTTAAGGGGGTGCAGGTATGAGGTTGTGTCATACCTGGGAATGTGCATGGGTACTCCAGTCTTCTGAATGCAAGGACCACTCCTGGTGATGATTATGGGACCATATGAGATGCCAGAGATCAACGGCATGCAAATCGAAGGCCCCACTCACTAACTTTCCAGTCCCTGAGCTAATCTTTTTGTTGTTTTTGGGCCCTCAGAATGTGCTCAAGGATCCGGGATTCCCACAAGTGATTCTGGACCAAAAAGTCTCGCAGTTCAATGGAAGCCCCAGGGATGCACTGCTCTCTGGGACCAGTACAGGTGATATTCAGGCTATCCCTCACAGTGCTCAGTGGTCTTTGGGGCTATCTAGCAATGTCCGGAAACCATATGGTGGCATAAATTTCCTGGATCATATGCCTGTCTACCAGACACTCTAACCTTTGTACTATCTCCTAGTTCCCCAATGAATAATTTGTAACTTTTCTTCAGTAAAATGTTAGTGGGAGGGCCAGAGAGAGAACTCAATAGACTGAAGGATTTGCTTTATAGTTAGGAGGCCTGAGTTCAATTTCTAGCACCACAATGTCCTTCATTACTGTCGGTATGACCCCCCTGAAAAGAAAGCGACAGTGACCCCTGAGTACCACCAAGTGTGTCCCAAGAAACAACAACCAAGTTCATAACAAAATATTGGAGGAAAATTACAATGAAATAGTACAAACATTAGGATACGTGGATTCAAACAATAAATTTCTGTTTTTGTGACATACCCAATAGTAGTTGGGGCTAGTCTTGCAAGAACACACCTGGGTCCTTGTGGACAATATGTAATATTACCATGCTGACCACTGGAACTCTTTTGTATTTGAGTGATTTTTTTTAACAGTTTAAGTTGGTGGGGTCTGAGAGAGAGAGAGCTGGTAGGCACTTACCTTGCACATGGCTGACCAAGTTAGATCCAGTCAGTGAGTAGGGGATCCTGAGCACCGCATAAGGGGCCTGAGCACAGAGCCAGGAGTAAGCCCTGAGCACTGCTGGGAATAGCCCCCAAATAGAAAAAAATGAACAGTTCAAGTTAGTATATCTGTAGTATGGGAACAATCACAGAAACAGGAAGCTCTGCATTCTAGACAGCACCTCTTTTTCCACACCTTCAACCCCTCCTTACAATGACTATATTTATATATATGATATATTCTCATCCCTTAGCTGTTTCTCCTATCTGATTGGTTACATCTAGGAGGACATTAAGTTGGAAAAACCAATCTTGTTGCATATGCAAATGAGGGTCTGGGGTGATAGTGCTTTAACCAGATTCCACATCGTGTCCCAAGAGTTTATTAAATGATGCCGTATATCATTACACAAATAAGGCCTGTAGAATGATCAGTCAGCTCCCATATGCAATTTGAGTTCTAAGCTGATCCGTCAAAAGCCTGCCCCCACCCTTTCATCTCCTCTTTCTTGTCCCTTTGTGCTCATTTTGTTTATTTTTTGTTTTGTTTTGATTGGCTTTTGGGCCACACCTGGCAATGTTCATGGGTAACTCCTGGCCCTATACCCAGGAATTACTAGTGGCTGTGCTCAGGGGACCATATGGGGTGCCGCAGATCGAACCTGGGTTTGCAGAGTGCAAGGCAAGTGCCCTCCCTGCTGTACTACCGCTCAGGCCCCTGGGCTCACTCCTTTCCATCAGTCTGAGTGCATGTGGTTTCATCAGCTCTAACAAGGTAATAACATGAAACTTTTCCTGCTTTCTGAGGCTATCAGTAGACCAGGTAGGTTTGGCTCAGAGAGCAGGGGGTCAATCAAACAAAGCCTTGCTGTGCAAATTTGGCTTAAGTTTTCAGAGAAGGAAAGAGGGAAAAAAACGTTTGCTAAATCAGAGTATAGTAAGAGGTTGATGATCTGACATGGTTGAAAACCAAGTCAAGTTTCTGTAAAAGCAGGATTGGTAAAAGAAGTGAGTGAGAGAGAGAGAGAGAGAGAGAGAGAGAGAGAGAGAAAGAGTAAGAGAGAGAGACGGACAGAGACAGACAGAGAGAGCGAGAGAAGAAAAGTGCCTGCTATAGAGGCAGCTTGGGGAGGGGTGGCAGTAGTGATGAAGGGGATATAAATCAAAATAAATTGTATTACAATTTTTATGTTAAATATGGCCCATTTTACTCAGAGCTGATTAGAATCATTATAGAACTGAGGGGGCTCTAGGTACAGGACTGCAAGTAGGTGTGATTGTTCATTTTACAGAGGTAAGGTGTTTCGATGAAGGCAATTCCTTTAGGAGGATTAACTCAAGAAAATGCTTTGACTGAAACTATACTGAGAAATTTACTCAGGGCCAACAGCATTTGTATTGGTTTTCTCTCTCCCTTGCTACTAGTGCATATTAAACAATTAAGTTTACTTCTTATTAATATTTGTTGTTATTTGGATACATATAACTGTATGTACGTGGCCTCCTCCACCCAGATCCCCCATCTTCCCGTAGCTAGACAGATACATCCACCAACTGTGGTGTAACCCCATCAATGGCCAATATCCAGAGACTATAAAACCAAGCTCCCAGAAGAGAACAACACAGAGTCTCCTGTCCCGCGCCTGACTGTCCTCACCAGGGCCCCTTGGAGGGGAGCGGGTTGAGTTTCCCTCTCCGCCCTAGGCAGAGCCCCGGCAGCTGAAGACCTCTGGGATCCAGTCACAGCCATGCTGAGACCACTCTTCACATGCTCGATGAGTCTCACACATGAAGGAACCAGCAGAGGAACCCAGGTGTGCGGGACCTGGGGCTGAGATCTCTAAGCCTGCTCGTTTCGGGACTGGGCCTCCTGCACACAGAACCCCCATCTTCCAGTAGCTAGACAATTACACCCACCAACTGCCGTGTAACCCCATCAATGGCCAAGATCCAGAGACTATAAAACCAAGCACCCAGAAGCAGCTGTGTGACCTCTTATTGTCTAGTTTTCGCTCTTAGAGAACCAGATAGGCTACTGAGAGTATCCTTCCCACATATATGCCTGACTGGGAACACTTGGAAAGGTGATTAGAGGCTGCCCCAAAAGCCTCCATCCCCTTGGAGAGCCTGGCAAGCTACCGAGAGTATCCCGCCTGCATGGCAGAGCCTGGCAAGCTACCCGTGGCCTACTCGATATGCCCAAAACAATAACAATCATGGTCCTCATTCCCCTGGCCCTCTAAGAACCCCAATATGCCATCGGGCTACACTAGCACCTGACAGGGACAAATGGAGACATTACTGGCACCCACTCAAGCAAATTGATAATAGTGATAGTGATTTGGATATATAGAGTCACAATCATGATCACGATCATCCTGTTGCTCATCGATTTCCTCGAGCAGGCACCAGTAATGTCTCCTTCTTCCTAGCCCTGAGATTTTAAAAGAGCCATTTCAATGCTCTTTCAGGATTAGGAGAATGAGACCCATCATTGTTACTGGTATTTGGCATATTGAATACGACAGGGGAAGTTTGCCAGACTCTGCCGTGCGGGCAGGATACTTTTGGTAGCCTGCCAGGTTCTCCAAAGGAAAAATAAGATAATAAGATGTCGCTTCTGGGAGCTGGGTTTTATAGTCTCTGCATCTTGGCTGTTGATGAGACCAACCTGGTGCTGGTGGCAGCTGGTGGGTGTGACGCCTACCTACTGGAAGATGGAGGGTCTAGGTGGAGAAGGCCCAGTACCAGTCCGAGTAGGCTTTGGAGACCTCAGCCCTGGGACCCGCAGGCCTGGGTTCCTCTGCCAGTTCTTTCATGCATGAGGCCCATCTGAACGTGTGGAGAGTGGTCCCAGCATGGCCGTGGTTGGCTCCGGAGGTCCTCAGCTGCTGGGGCTCTGCTGGGGGGGGGGCGGGGAGGAGAGAAACTCAACCCTCCCCCCTCCAAGGGGCCCCAGTGAGGACAGCCAGGCGTGGGGGCAGGAGACTCTGCGCTGTTCTCCTCCGGGAGCTGGGTTTTATAGTCTCTGCGTCTTGGTTGTTGATGGGACCAACCTGGTGCTGGCGGCAGCTGGCGGGTGTGACATCTACCTAGATATATAGATATATAGAGTAAGAGATATAAATTCCAAAACTTAGTTCTCTGGGCTCTGAGGGCAAACAAGGGTTAAAATCTGGCTAGCCTTTTACTGTAAATCCCAGACCAGGCCCTCAGACCAGTTTATCTGATTTAGCCTTTCCTATTTCTGGGGTCCTGTTTTTTAGATCATTTCAGCTTGTATCAGGATCATGCTTTATGCTTTCTAGATTGTCCTGTGGCATTATGGGCATTATGTTTTGCTCAAAATTTCCCACCACCATTCAAGTCTACCTGCCACAGGCAGACGCTAGATAATTTATTTTCCATTGCTTATTTTGAATATCATGAGAGCTCCCATGGCAGCTATTATAAATGTAAATTTCTAGATTGTAATTGGTTGGGATCCAGAGACATCTCTGTATAGCACTAATCCATTTTGGGATTCAATTAGGAGTCTCTGGGCCAGGGTTGTTTGTGTGCTAAGATGGCATCTGGAGGCAAATTGTGGGCCTGATAGCCAGTCTACTGGGCAGGTGGGGACCCGGGAGGTGAGGCTCGATGGATGCTTCCAATGCCATTGTGTGTGCATTGAAAGTGCAAACAATCATTTTAGTCCTTCTTCATTTTGGCAGCCTTGTTTGACCCTGAAATTTTATCAGCTTCTCCTTGCTTGTCCTTCTCAATGCTGCTGTACTGGGGATCTTTCAGGGTCAGGGGAGTGAGGCCCATTATTGTTACTGTTTTTGGCATATAGAACATGCCACGGGTAGCTTGCTTGCCAGGCTCTGCCGTATGGGTGGGATACCCTTGGTAGTTTACTGGGCTCTCTGAGAGGGATCGATGCTTTTAGGGATCCCTCTAATCGCCCTTACAGGTGCTTCCAATCTATGGATTGCAAGCTTTTGGTCGACTGGCATGTTGTAATGATCTGCACCCTGACAAACACGCACCTGCCTGTATTTGGGCAGCACCTGTTGGTTCACTCTTTGCCAGTTGGCACCATTGCCACTCCCTCCCATGATGAGGCAGTGAACCATGAAGGGTTTGGCGCCAAATGTGGTGTGGGCAGTGCCTCAGTCAATCACAAGTTTAACATCCGAGTTCGCAAAGCTGTACAGAGAAGTGATAAAGAAAGACCACAAAGGGAGAAGTTCAGCAATGTTGGCAGATGAGGCAGAAGCTGGAAAAAGTATTCGCAACATCTGCCTGTCCTTCGCCAACTATAAGACCAAGATGACTGCCCTCCGATGTTCTGACAGATCTATCACATCTTCCAGAAGGGAAATGGAGAAGATTATCCATGATTTCTACTCGGATCTCTTCGATGGCTACTCCCACCTGCCCACATACCAAATTCCGAAGAATGGATATGTCTTTCCCAACATTCTCCCCTTCCGAAATTCGATATACCATTTCATCGATAGAGAAGCGAACAGCACCTGGGCCAGACAAGGTCAGACCCGAACACCTGAAGAATCTGCCAAGAGTATCCATAAATACACTGACTCGGCTCTTCACACACTACCTGTTAAATTGCCCGAACAGACTAGGATACTCGATTGCTTTCAGGGAGAAGTATTTTTTAAAATTTATTTAAATTTTTTAAATTGAATTACCGTGAGATACAGGTACAAAGCTTTCATGATTGAGTTTGAGTCATACAATGATCAAACATTCATCCTTCCTCCAGTGCTCACTTTCCACGACCAGTGCCCCCAGCGCCCCTCCTGCCACCCCCACCCCATCCCATTCCCTGCCTCTGTAGTAGGCATCTTTCTTCTTACTCTGTCTCTATTTCTGGACATCATGGGTTGCAATACAGATGCTGAGAACCCATCATATTTGGCTCTTTCAGCACACATCTCCCATCCCGAGTGGTCCCAGGGGGAAATTTTTAAGCCGTATGCCCTCCAACCTACATGCTGGGTGCATTCTCATGGTCTTGAGCAAACAATCAGAAGGGTACAGAAGGGAAATTGTGGTTAACATGTTACATTTATTTGAAATATCCTTGTTATCTGTGGTCAGTGTCTGGGTGTTTGTGTCCCTGCCCTTTGTGATCTGGTATATTTTTCTTAGTAGGTTATAAACTCATGAACCCAAGACACAACAATGGAGTCTGGATTTCCAAAATGGAGTTGCTGTTGTCCTTTCAGCTTCACTACTGCCTCACAAGGGGATTGGGAAGAAGTGGGACTGGGTGGAAATTGGGAAGTCTCTAGGAGGAGTGAGTAGCCTGCTTTGACAATAAACCTTGGCACCTGGTTTCCTGTGATTGAGAGAGGAAGGGACCCCATGTTCTCATTCCACAACCTTTGCTGTATGTGGTGAGCCAGTGGGGGCCTGACACCAAACATAACCTTCATGATTTGGGTCTTCATCCCCAACTCAGCCTACAGGTACAGACCCAGGTGAAAGTGGGGACATGTTGCCCTCATGCCTGGATCCAGTCGCTGTCCATTCCTCCCTCGAGAGCATTTGCTGAAGTTCCTCAGAGGTAACCCCCTGCTTCCTCTCTGTCTCCTGATTTTTCCATCAACTTCATCATGGGAAGCATTGGAGACATAGTCCTGCACATCAACCCTCGCATGGACAATGTGCCGTGGTGTGGAAAACCCTAGAGAGAGCTATTTGGGGGGTCGAGGAGAGGTGCATCTCCTACAACCCCTTTGGTCCAGGACAGTCCTTTGCTTTGAGTCCTGTTCTCCTCCTCCTCACTATCCAAATTCTGTGTCTTCCTCCTTTTCACTACTGCCCCACTCTTGCAGCTGTCCATCTGCGTTGGCACCCATAGTTTCCAGATGTTCACTTGTGGCCAGCACGTTTTTGACTACAAGCATCGTAGGATGGCCTTCACCATATTGTTTTTATTGCAAATCATCAGGGATGTCATCCTGTCCTATTTGCAGGTCTAAGCTATGCCTGCAAAACCTACTGAGGGGGATCCCCAAGGATGTGCACTTAAGTCACTAATCAAAAGTATGAATACATGTAGAAAGGTGGTGCCTTTTTTTTTACCCAAATCCATGGAAAAGTTATTTTGTGTAACTTCCCCGGAAGATTTCAGAGAAGAAGCAAATTCCACACTGCTAGGACCCATTGGTAGCTCAGGGTCAGGACATGGGTTCTCAGGTTCAAGCCCCTCCAGTCCCTCAATGTTCTGTGCTCTCCTGGTTTCCTGCCTGACCTCTGCCCTTCACAGCAACAAAAAGGAAGGCAAAAAGGGAAACAACCATCTCCAGGATTTGCATGTGTGAGAGGACTCTCTGCAGCCATGGGGTGTCTCCCTTCCTGGGTCACTCAGTCCCCTGCATGATTAGATCTATTGTCTGTGCATCAAGGACTGGGGCATATCACTGTTCTATGAACCTTCACACAACAAAAGAAACATGAGTACTGAGCTGAATTAATTAGATTCTGGAAAGTGCTCTGAACTGATGGGCATTGAAGTCTCTGAGTGACTTGGAATTAATCAATTTACATGGTTTGATGTGTGTTAAAGCAGATGTGGTCAAAGCACCCTTTAGGAGATAATTATCTGGGTGTTAACTGAACAATTTCTTCATCTTCTTCTTCCTCTCCTTCCTCTTCTTCTTCTTCCTCCTCCTCCTCCTCCTCCTCATCCTCCTCCTTCTCCTCCTCCTCCTCCTCCTCCTCCTCCTCTTCTTCTTCTTCTTCTTCTTCTACTTCTTCTTCTTCTTCTTCTTCTTCTTCTTCTTCTTCTTCTTCTTCTTCTTCTTCTTCTTCTTCTCCTGATGATGATGATGATGATGATAATGATAATGATAATGATAATGATAATGAAGATGCTGGTCTCAGAAAGGGACTGATGGTTCAAGTCTTTGGGAGCTGAGAATGGTTCCGGCCATAATTATTTGTGGTGTTTATCTCATGCCTTCATTTCATTTCCCCCCTTCATTTTTTTCTGTTTTACTCTGTAGTTCTTTTTCCTCTAGCACTGCACATCTTGTAGGCAGTGTCCAATAAATCGTGGAATGGACTTGTTGGTTCTGATCTAGTTTTGGTAGCTTTTATGTAATATCAGATGAGACTTGACTTCTGAAGTGCAGTGTTAGCTCGGTTGCTCTCACTCTCACTCTCACTTCACACTCTGCCTTAGAGTTTCAGTTAAGGGAGAATGAATCACAGAGAGGTTCTTGGAAAGGACAGGAGTGACCTCCTGGGCTTCCTGCAGTTAACTGGTTTAATTCCTGCCTATTTTAGACCCTCCAGGAGGCGAGTGATCCTATGATCTCTCCTCTCCTTTCCTGTTGTACCCAGCTAGGGATTGCACTGCAGCTAAGTGTCTGGAACTGATCATGGTCAGGGCAGGCAAGTTTTTTGGCTTTTTTTTTCTTTTTGGTGTGGGAAGTGTTTGTTGGGCTGCCTCACTGCCCACCCCTAAGCCAGGGATAATTGACTCCTTTCCTCATGGGTGCGGTAGGGCATTTGCCTTGCGCACAGCCAGCCTGGCCAGCCAGGTTTGATTCCTCTGCCCCTCTTGGAGAGCCTGGCAAGCTACTGAGAGTATTCAATATGCCAAAACACAGTAACAAGAAGTCTCACAATGGAGATGTTCCTGGGCCCGCTTGAGCAAACCGATGAACAATGGGAGAACAGTTTGTGTTTGTTTCCTCATGGGTACAACAAATTGTAAAAATACTAGGTAGTTTTTGCAAAATCAACTCAACAGCTACAGGTTGAATGAGAAATTTCCTAATAACATTGCTGTTTTGATTTGAAATATTCAATTTGAGTTCATCCCAATTTACTTTAAAAAAGAGAGAGATTAGTTTTTTTTTAAAGGTGAAGCAAGTAGGGCCCAAAAAAGAATAAGGAAGGTTAGAACTCACTGCTCACCAAAAGGGAGTCAGGACATTTGACAAACTAGATTACACTTCTCAGTTATGAGGAGATGGCATGGAAAAAAGTGCTCTTCCTTCCTCTCTTTCTCTCTCTCCCTCCGTCTCTCTCTCTCCCTTTCTCTCTCTTTTCTCTCTCTCCCCGACACATACATACACAACAAGAATTGTTGGAAGATGTCCCATGCTCAGAAGTGATAAGTAATGTTTTGGGAGAGAGAGGGGGAGAATAACATCAATGGAGAATTAAGGTTTTTAAACACTGAAGCATGTAGAAAACTGGTAAGAGCAGTCAATGTAAGTGGCATATGAGATCATGGAGCCTTGGCCTCAGCTCCTTCACGGTTAGGTTTCTTTCTGCAGAGAACTTTTTCATGGGTCAGATGAGTATCCACTCTCTCTTAAGCCAGGGGCAGTTGTGTCCTTATTGATTTGAAAAAATATGTATTTACACAGGATGTTTTTAAATATCTTGACTGCAGTGGTGAATTGTGAGCAAAAGCAACAGAGTGCAGTAAAATAAAGATGATGCAGTGCACCAGACTCCCCCGTTTTACAAAACACATCCCATTTTTATTTATTTTGGAGAGGCGGGTGTGTTGCATCACACCCAGCAATACTCAGGTCTTACTCCTGGCTCTGTGGTCAAGAATCACACCTGGTGGTGCTCGAGAAGCATATGGGAAGCCAGGGACTGAACAATTTTGTATGGAAGGCAAGCACCTTACCCACTATGCTAGGGCTGCAGCCCCTCTTTTCACACTCTTATCATCACTTCTAGATTCTCCTGAAGCCGCTCCTTTACTGAGAGGGTCTTCAGTCTTCTCTACGTGAAGCCAGAGTTTCTCCATCTGGCTGCTGGTGTTTTTTTTTAATATTCTTTTTTTCAGCTCAGTAGTTGCCACTCAAAGGATTGTGATCCTCACGACTTTGGGCTTCTGTCGGGCTAGTGACTAATCAACTTCCCAAGAATCTCAGGAGGGAGTTAGAGCGATAGCTCAGCGTGTAGGGCATTTGCCTTGCACGCAGCCAACCTGGGTTTGATTCCCAGCATCTCATCTGGTCCCCTGAGCACCGCCAGGAGTAATTCCTGAATGCAGATCCAGGAGTAACCCCTGTGCATTGCCGGGAGTGACCTAGAAAAAAAAAGCAAAAATAAATAAATAAATAAATAAATAAGCTCAGGAGGCAGGGCTTTCTGAGAATAGGGAAGAACAAACCTAGGAGAGTATAAGAGTCACCCCAGTGGCCATGTGCCACATTTCCAAACCTGCAGCGATCAGAAGGCAAACTACCACTTCAGCATCTGAAGATGACTTCCGTGCATGGAGCTGGCTACCATCCTACCTACAACCCGGTGAGATTGAGACCCAGGTCCTGACCTGGGTTCACCCTGACCCCCACTCTCCAGGTCACTCCCAGCCTGAAGCAAAGAGGAAACAGAGATCCGGGACCTGCCCCACCCCCATTACCCCAGGGACTTGATGTACTCCTTCTCTGAACCTCCATTCCTAACACTAAACCCTCTTCTTCACGTTGACCCTCAATCTGGGGTCCCTCTCTCTTGTGAAAGGGATGGGAGTGGGCACATTTCTGGGAAGGGAAATGCTACTTTGCACACATGAGAATTGAGGCCGTTGCCGGGATCAATTGCAGACGCTGCCCTTCTGTGAACCCATCCCATGTGCCCTGAAAGACGGGACGTCTGTCTACATCCAAGGAGTGGCCTTCAAGAACTTGCAGAGGTACTAATCTCGGCCTCTCTTGGGTGTTAGTCTCCTATTTTGTTACTTTATGTTCCCCAGATGAATGCAATCTTTCTATATCTATCCCTCTCTTTCTGACTCATTTCACTAATGTGATACTTTCCATGTAGAACTACTTGTATGTAAATTTCAAGACTTCGACTTTTCTGACAGCTACATAGTACTCCATTGTGTAGATGTTCCAAAGTTTCTTTAGTCCTGGAGTTTTGCTCCATGGCTTGGAGTCCAGCCACACATGCTAGAGGAAAAGGGAGCTCAGATAGAGAAGGAAGCACCAAATAAAGGGTGTTGGGAGGATTGTCCCAGGATGGGAGAAGCATGCTGAAAGTAAACTATAGACCAAACATGATTGCCACTCAATGCCTCTTTTGCAAACCACAACACCCAAAAGGAGAGAGAGAACAAAGGGAATGCCCTGCCACAGAGGCAGGGTGGGGTAGGGGGATTGGGGGTGGGAGAGATACTGGGACCCATGGTGGTGGAAAATGGTCACTGGTGGAGGGATGGGTATTTGATCATTGTATAATTGAAACCCGAGCACAAAAATTTGTAAGTCTAAAACTGTACCTCATGGTATTTCACTAATGAAAAAAAAAAACTCCCTATGTGTATGTGTGGGGGCAAATATATATATACATATATATATTATATTATATTAAGCCAGAAAACAGAACATCCTGAGGTGAGGGATCCCCATACTAGGCCTGGGAAGGGACTGACACTGAGTACCATTTGCAGTGGTGTTCCTGGCTGCCAGGAACTGTTGGAGAGACCACACCCTCAGAAAGGGGAGAAAAAAGATGAAGCATAGACAATGCTGCATGGTGATGCAATCCTATATTGAGAGTGGGGGGATGGAGAGGAGAAAGAGGGGTGTTGCATAGTCTCTTTAAGGGTGGCAAAGGGAAGATTTTCTGGGTGAAACAAAACTGTTCAGGGACTAAAGGAGAAGATGGGGTTCTGGGGGGCTGCTGGCATCAGGACTTTGAGGGAGCGGAAAGAACTGATGCAAAGGCCCCAGGGTGAGGGGAGATGCCCTCTGGAGAACTTGGTGATGCTCCAGGAGTGGCATGCTCTCACTTGAGTGCTCCAGGACCCTCTGATTTCATGGGGGTGGGGATGCTCCTGAGGAATTGTGAAGGGAACAGGAAGGCCGAGCAGCCAGAGCTGTAGATGCTGGCACAGAGACTGGACCCTGGGTATTCAGGTGTGCCTGGACCATTTGTGTTGAAGTTGAGGGTGTCAGTGAGCAAATAAGTAAGGTTCACTTCATACTGGGACTCTGGGCCACCATGTCCCACACCTCTTGGTCTTAGATTCCAGTCACCACCTCACTGTGACATGAACCATCTTGTGTGGAACTAATTGGGCTCTCTGGTGCCCCTGACCCATTTCTGGCACCGTTGTCGGGAGGATTTGAGGAACAGGCTCTCGTATCCCCCAGCTTCGTGGTGAACTTTAGCCTGGGACCAGATCCAGTAGTCCACGACATCGCCTTCCACTTCAACCCCCGCTTTGGTGACTTGAACAAGGTCGTCTTCAATTCACGGTTGTCGGGCAAGTGGGGTCATGAAGAGGAGTTAAGGAGGATGCCCTTCAAAAACGGGGAGCACTTTGAGATTCTGGTGATGATCACGCAGCAACATTACAAGGTGAGAGTGAGGTACCTCCTCTCAGCTGACCCTTTTTCTAGGTTCGGTTTCGGACTTCATTTCCTGCTTGAATTTGTTGATTGGTCTGATGGGCCACACCTGCTACTGCTGAAGGGAGGATGCTATGTTGGGGGGAAGATTAACAACTCTCCCCTGAAACTCGTGAACACGAGCCTGAGCTCCAGCCTGCGGATTTACCTGCCGTCCCAGTTTTCTTTTTCTGTATTTATTTTCCCCTCCTCCCCTTTGTGGCTATAACATCTGGGGTTGCCCCTAGTTGCAGGTACACTAAAATGGCAGGGACTTAGGTGGACTGTGGAGAATAGGATTCAACCGAGAGTTTCAGATATGCAAGACATGCACTCTACTGTTGAGCCCCACCCCAGCCTTATGCCCCTCTTGTTCTCCTCAACCTTTTTTCAGAGGAATCTACAGAACTTAGTCAGGGTGACGCGGTCTGTGTTAGAATTAGACCTCAATGTCCAAACCAGAGTCAGACTTAATGTTCTCCCAACTTCGCTCCCAGACCATGTTTTGCATCCTTGATAATTGCTATTTTTGAGCTGTTTCTATTTTGATGCTCAGGACCTCACTCAGACAAAGCATCTTATCTCCTACAGAACTGGTCACTGACTTCAAGTTGATCTTATACCTGTGGAATCTGAGGTCCTGACTCTGGGTCTCCAGCTTTCCCTCCCAGATTTGATGCTGAGTTTAATAGCTCTCTATCCCTACTTTCTGTTTGTACTTTCCCAGCGTCCCTTGGAACTCATGACCTCTGGTCTTCATTACCTTTGCCCTCTAGGTGTTGGTGAATGGAAATCTTTTCTGTGAGTATGGGCACCGGATCCCCATCCAGAATGTCACCCACCTCTATGTGGATGGGAACATGACCCTTCAATCTGTTAACTTCCTTGGCAGCTGTCCCACCTATTGTGAGGTGAGTGTTCTCTCTCATTGGTTAGCTTCCTTCTTGCCTTCCCTCCCATTGGTTGATTTGCAGAGTTGCCTGGTGTGGATCCCTTGGTTGAACAATGCAGCTGAGCCAACAGTGACAGAGACTCTGCATAGAGGCTAGACAAAGCTTCCCTGGTGCTGGAAGCAGGTGCAATCTGAGCTCCATGGGAATATCTGAATCCAGGAGGCTGACCTGGAGATCGACTTTACCCTTAAAGTACCAATTTTCCAATCACTGTCATGGAAAATCAATATAGTTTGGAAGGGAAACCAGGGCCAGGGAAGTTGCTGGGTGGTAGAACTCTTACCTTCCTTGTGAGGTCCTAGGTCCTCGGTCCTCAGCAGTGCAAAATAATAATCTTAATAGAAATTATCAAAAGACAATTATCTTAATCATCAAAAGATGGTTATCAAATAAAATATTTCTAAAGAGATTTAAGAGTGGTTTAAAATGTGAGACACAGGGGGTCATGTGTATGCAGTTGACCAAGGTTTGCTCCCCAGGCCCAAAGTGTCCCCTCTGTCCTGTTTGAGTGAGCCTGGAGCTATAGCAGAGCACTGCTGGGTGTTACCAAAACCCAAAACATAAAAATAAAGTAGAAGGCAAAAGAGAACAAAGTGCAGGGAGAAGATGCAAAGGAGTGAGGAACAGGCCTTCTATGGTGAGTCCGTAGCTCAATCTTGGCACTCGATGGCCCCCCAGCTTCACCCAGAGGAAGCCAGAAGCACTAGTGGGCCCAGGGACTTAAGAGTCCAGCCTGTTTTGTCAAGTATTGCTGCGAGTGGCCCAGGGACTCCAAACAGTGCATGAGAAACCCTCTCACAAAAGGGAGGGAAGAAAGGATGAAAAGGGAGGGAGAGAGAGATGGAGGTTGAAGAGAAGAGGCCAGAGAAAGGTGAGGGAGAAAGTAAGAGAAAGAGAGGGAGAGTGGTGGGTGAAGCACAGACCCACGAGACTGGGGTTGTGGTGCAGAGGCAGTGTCTGGTCTCAAGGACTCCAGGTGCCTTGGGGAAGCTGTGGAGGGAGGGGTCAGTTGAGATTCCAGATGAGGTGATCAGAGTCAGGTGCTTTACCCTGAGGAGAGTGACTTCAGTATGGGCTTTAGGTTGAGAGGAGGAGAAGGGCTGAGGAGGGTCCCGACACAGCAGGAAGTCTAGGTGGGGACAAGAATAAAAAGGCTCTTATTCCTTTTCTTGTTTTCTATTTTTCTTGGGGGATGATCAGACACAGCAGAGATCAGGAACTATTCCAAACCTAGCACTTGGGTGTCACACCTGAATGTGATCAAGGAACCACAAGGAGCTGGGGTTCAAACTCAGGGTCCCCTTGATATGAAGCCTGTACTTTACATGCACACATCCCAGTTCTCTTTCCAGCATCCCCATGATCTCTGGAGCTATACGAGGAACTATCCAGAGCACAGAGCTTTTTAAATTTCGTACATTTATTTTTTTATTGCGTCACAACTGGTGATGCACAGAGGTTATTCCTGGCTTTGTACTAAGGAATTACTTATGGTGGTGCTCAAGGGACCATATGGGATGCTGGGAATTTAAACCTGGATCCGATGCGTGCAAGGCAAACGCCCTACCGCTATACTTACTATCACTCCAGCTCCCTGAGCACAGATTTAGGAGTTGATCCCCACCAAACCATTAGGTGTGGCTCCCCAAACAAACAAGAACTTAAGAAGTTTCTCATTGAACACTGGGGTTTAGTCAGGATGAGAACCCTCCATTTTGAGGCATCTGGGGCCACCTCTTGACTCCAGAGTTCCCATGGATGGTGATGTGTGGGTTGTCTTAGGGGGTGTCCTTCATCTCCTCTAAGTCTTACTTTGTCTTTGTTCCCACAGATACCTGTGGCTTTTATGGCATCCTACATAAGTACCTGCTGAGGGTCATATATTTCCCCTTAAGTGGGGCTTAGTGTCAGCGGATCCCAAGAACTCTAGTTATCGCTGTCTTCACTGTATATAGGTTCCTGGCGCCGATCTCTGATCGACAGTTAACCTGCCTGTAAATTGGAGGGCTCTATAGGCATCGGAGTTAGGGTCTTAGAATGAGCGGGGTTCATGAGGTCAGCTCTCCAGTTTTGTAACTCAGCATCCCAAGGAACACCTGCATGTGGTGATGAGCTGCAAACATTTGCTGACTGTTCTGTATTCTCTCTTCTTCACTGCACAGACCATGGAGGCACCCCCAGTCTTCTACCCGGTAAGACAGTCAGTGGGGGTCAGATTATGTGAGGGGTGATCTTGGGTAAGCATGAACTGCTGGTGGGGACTTGTACATAGGGGTGTCCTATGGGGAGGAACTAGAGTGGGCAGTGCGGGATGGGCAAGAGGTGGGAGAGGGTGGGAGGTGGACAGAGGCCCCTAGGAGGAGTGGGTACCCTGCTCTCACAGTGGACCCTTGCTTCTAACTTTAGTGACATGGGACGCATGTTCTCACCCCACAGCCTGTGCCATATATGCGGAGACTTCAGGGGGGACTGATGACCTGCAGAACCATCATAATCATGGGCTTCATCCCGCTCTCAGCCTCCAGGTACAGACTCCAAGTGAACATGGGATGTGAACCCTATTCTCCATGCCTCCTCCCTTGGGGCACACTGTACTGTACCTGAAAGTGCTGACTCCCACTTTCCTCTCTTCTTTCAGATTTTTTATCAACTTCATTGTGGGAACCACAGGGGACATAGCCCTGCACATCAACCCGCGCATGGATGAGAAGGCCGTCGTGCGGAAGAGTCTCCAGAAAGGCACCTGGGAGTCTGAGGAGAAGTGCATCTCCTACAATCCCTTTGCTCCAGGACAGTACTTCGATGTGAGTCCAGCTCTCTTTCCCTTCCCTCCAAGTATGTCTCCCACTTCAGCTCACACCTTCCCCTCTCCTGCAGCTGTCAATTAGCGCCAGCCCCTGTAACTTCACAGTATTTGCCAACGGCCAGCACATCTTTGACTACAAACATCGTGTGTTGGTTACCATGGTGGACATACTGGAGATCGGCGGGAATGTCACCCTGTCCTATGTCCAGGTCTGAGCTTCACAGGTCGCCGGGATCCTGATAAATCCAGAAGAAAGAACCCTCCACCTCCTTAGGATGCTCCTTTAAATCCTTGAAGTTGTCTTTATTAACCTCTTTCAAATCCAGTTCACTTTATTTTTTTTTCTTTGTAAAGGACAGACATGCTTTGTTAGTTTGGCATAAACAAAATAAAGTCATGAGTTTAGAGCATCTCTTTGTCAATACATAACATTTAATATCTTATGAGGATGAGTTCGGTTCTCACACTTGTAGGGCTTCACTTGGTAGCTCAGTGCTGGGCACGTGTCCCAAATGCAAGCCCTTACATAACCTCTCTAGGGTGCCTGCACAGTTTTGTCCCTCAGAACAACACAGAGGGCAAGAACAAGCATCTCCAGCATTTGCATGTGTGAGGTGACTGTCTGGGTCTATGGAGTGTTCCCCTCCCTGGTTACACAGTTTTCTGCACCATTTCAGCTCACTTTGGTGTGCCTGGCCCATCAAAGGATGGGGCAGGTGACTGGTCTGTGAATCTTCACACAAAGGAAGAAGCACAAACACTGAGCCAGTGAAGGAGATGCCAGGGAGCTGTTAGGACTAAAGAGTACAGAAGTCTTGAATGACTTTGAGTAGGTCATGATGTTACAGGATTTCATGGGTATAAGTCAGTTAGAGTCCAATTCTAAATTTAGAATGTAGTTAGAGGATATTGATATGTAAATGAACAATTTAAAAAATAATTGTAAGGAAGCTTAGGTGTGAGGGGTGTGTCGTACCTGGGAATGCTCATGGGTACTCCTGTTTTCTGTATGCAAGGACCACCCCTGGTGTTGCTTAGGGGACCATATGAGATGCTGGCGATTAGCCACATGCAAATCAAAGGCCCTACCCACTAACTCTCCAACACCAGAGCTAATCTTTCTCTTGTTTTGGGGCCCTAAGAAGTGCTCAGGGACTCAGAAACAAATCTTGAAACCCAGCGGCTTTTGGCAGAAATGTGTCCAGACCCCACAGTAGGTTACTGTCGCCGGGCCACCCCATGGGGGAATGGGTGCTGTCCCTCCGCCTGCTCCCTCTTGGCGACTTGGTGGCTGTCATCCTCCAGAGGCCATTGGACAGTCAGGCTTGGGCCCGCAGTGACGAAACTTTTTGGGCCTCACAGGATGTTGGGGGGGAGTGGAGCCAGGTCTGTCCTCCCCACCCCAACGAGACCCCAAGTCATCGCTCACGAACGGCCTCTCTGGCTCCTCATCAAGCTGCTCAATGGCCATGATCCCAGAGACTCAGGAGCAGATCTCTAAACCCAGTGGCTTTTGGCAGAAATCCCTCCAGATTTAAGTGGTAAAATTTCGGAATTTCAAAACCACATGGCCCTACTGCAGCCACACGACATCATATGTTATTCATAACCAGCAATAGAACACAAATTGTCTATTGTTGCCTTTTCAGCAGATCTGAGTGTTGGGGTAAAATCTCAAATAATGTTGGGTTTGCTCGAGCGGGCCCAGTAACGTCTCCATTGGAGACTTTGTTGTTACTGTGTCTGGCATATCGAATACTCTCGGTAGCTTGCCGGGCTCTCCGAGAGGGGCGGAGGAATCGAACTCGGGTCGGCCATGTTGGCCGCGTGTAAGGCGAACGCCCTACCCGCTGTGCTATCGCTCAGTTTGGGTTTGGTGTTGAAATAGTGAATGTGATCAAAGTAGAGAGAGAGTAATGTGGAAATCATCTGCCCCACAGGCAGGGGGAGAGTGTGGGATGGGTGTATACTAGGATTTTTGGTGGTGGAGAATGGGCACTGGTGAAGGTACGGGTGTTTCATTGTATGACTGAGACTTAGACCCAAAAGCTTTGTAACTGCTCTCACGGTGATTCAATAAATAAAATTATAAAAAATGGGGAAAAAAAGTAAGGTGGAGTTCATGCACAATTCAATCAGCTAATCAGTGGCTGAATAAAGAGCAGTACTCCTACAAAAAAAAAAAAAAAGAAGTGCTCAGGGGACCCTGGATTCCTACCAAGAAGGCTGGCAGTTCAAGGTAAGACCCAAGGAAGGAATGCTCTTTGGGACTACTGCAGCTGATATTCCAGGCTATCCTCCACAGTGCTCAGTGGTCTTTGGGGCTACTTTAGGAATGTCAGGTAGCCATGTAGTGGCTTAACTGATTCTGGGTCAGGTGTGTGTCTACCAGACACTCTAACCACTGTACTGTCTCCTAAATCCTCACTTCATAATTCTTAAATTTTCTTCAGCCTAAAATGTTTGTAAGAGGGCCATAGAGAGAACTGGGTGGGCTGAAGGATTTGTTTTATAGCTAGGAGGCCTGAGTTCAATTCCTAGCACCATAAATTCCTCCATTACTGTCGGGTATGAACCCTCCCCCAAAAATAACGTGACGGTGACCCCTGAGTGCCTCCAATGTCCCAAGAAACAACAACAAAATTTATAACAAAATACTGTGGGAAATTGCAAGGGCTAACAGTACAAACACTGGGATATGGGTACAAACAATAAATTGCTTTGTTTTGTGACACACCCAATGGTAATAGGGGCTAATCCTGCAAGACAAACCTGGGTCCTCATGGACAATGTGTACTATTATCATGCTGACCGCTGAGATTATTTCATGTTTCAGCATTTAAGAAAAAAAAAAGATTTCTAAGGCCACATTTCAGACCACTTATGACTGTCCACCCAGGAATACAGAGGTTAAACAACATTACAGAAATGTATTAGACGTTTGTGTCAGATATGTGGGAAGTCAAGTGCCTTCAGTGAATGCAAAAGGCACCCCAGAAGGTGTCAGGCTTAGGTTTTCGGTTTAAGAGTCCCCATCTGAGCTTGTACAGCACCCAATCACGGGGGACCAGGACGTGTGTGCTCACAAAGTGTGTGGGTGCTCACTGTGTGCGTTTGGTGGTCAGGAGTCATCTCCCCACCTCAGCTGGCCACTCCCGATGGATGCAATAGGCAGGAAACAGGGCTACAAAAAGTCACATTTTTTTCCAATCTCTATCTCCATCCCAGATCACACTCCTCACTCATTCCAGTCTCCTACTTTCTCCCATGCTAGTCTCACTCTGCCCCCATTCCCTTCAGAGTTAGTTAGGAGTTCCACCTCATGGTTGGGGGTAGCAACACACAATAGGTAAGATAACACAATCAGCATATGAAAAGCCCTTCCTTGCATGGCAGCCTCTTTTAAGACAAAGATCTCATCTTATTAGGAGATCTGCTCAAGGGTGAAATTTTATGTAAGGGCATAAATTTCCATAGTCCATATTTGTTTAAACGTTTTAAATTTACTTCTTAATAATCTTTCTAGTCTTTTTGTATGAAAATTATTAAGCTTAAGGGTGGCTCTCCTGGGGACATCTCACTATATATCGCAGACTACAGTCCTCAGGCCAGATTAGTCCTGCCTAACCACAGCAGGGTCCTTGTCCAGTCCCTTCTCTTTGGGTTATGATCGAGTTTGTCCATGACCATCTCAACTCTTTATAAGCTTTATGGTGCTGGGACTGTCTTTTCAATGCCAGAATAGCTTATATCTTGCCCTGGGTGCATCCAATCCGTTCTTTGGGACCCTCCTTTTGGGGTACTAGGAATGAAGAACAACTGAGGCTTAAGTTGAGTAAATATGACAGATGTTCAGGAGTAAATATTATTCGGAGTCAATTAACTCCCACGTTACAAAAGCATAGCATTAACTGTCTTCCTGAGTCTATAAAAGGAGGACATTGCTCTGAAGTAAACTGCAAAGGGCATGCATAAGGGAAAGAGAAAAACAGCATTTCACTTACAAATACAAAATCCAGAGATCTCTGAAGAATCTGAAGTCACAGCTTCTGATTAGGGAAAATGAGTGATTAACAGACAGGGGAAGCAGAGCACAAAGTAGAACTTAAAGATGAATACAGAGGAAATGGGAGTGTTTCTGGAGCATTGTGATGGGTGATACTCAGTAAACTTGAGCTCCTTGCTGTGGAGGAGAAAGGGCAGACCAATGTTATCCAACAGAAAAGTATTGATGTCACAAATACCATCCAATACTATCCAACAGAGGTGAGAGAACAGGGAAAGCACCTTTTCTATCTGGTCTCTTTACCGGGAGACAGAAGGAAGAGAAGAACAAGCAGGCAGCTCTGGGTGCTCCAATTTCCCAAACAGAATTGTCTCCTGGTGTGAGCTCGCAATTTCCGGTATTTAGGGTGCAGAGCAGCAAGGTGAACAGGTCATTGAACAAAAGTAGATAGAGGGGCCATACCTACACTTAGTGTGTTAGGGTCCGTGATCTGAGGAACGAGACAGTAAAAATGCTAGCAAAGAAAGTCCTTATTGGGACCCTCCTTCACTGCTGGTGGGAATGCCGGCTGGTCCAACCCTTTTGGAAAACAGTATGGACGACTCTCAAAAAATTAGAATTTGATCTGCCATTTGACCCAGCTATAGCACTCCTGGGAATATATCCCAGAGAGGCAAAAAGGTATAGTCGAAGTGACATCTGCAATTGTTTGTTCATTGCAGCACTCTTTACAATAGCCAGAATCTGGAAAAAACCTGAGTGCCCAAGAACAGATGACTGGTTAAAGAAACTTTGGTACATTTACACAATGGAGTACTATGTAGCTGTTAGAAAAGATGAAGTTATGAAATTTACATACAAGTGGTACTACATGGAAAGTATCATGTTAAGCGAAATGAGTCAGAAAGAGCGGGATAGACACAGAAAGATTGCATTCATCTGGGGAACATAAAGCAACAAAAAGGGAGAGTAACACCCAGGAATGGCTGAGATTAGTACCAGGAATTTTGCTCCATGAATGGAAGGCCAGCCACAGGCTCTAGGTGAAAAGGAAGCTCAGATAGAGAAGAGAGTACCAAATGAAGGGTGTTGTGAGGGTCCTCCCAGGGTGGGAGAAGCATGCTAAAAGTAGTCGATAGACCAAACATGATTGCCACTCAAAGCCTCTCTTGCAAAACACAGTACCCAAAAGAAGAGAGAGAGAACAAGGGGGAATACCCTGCCACAGAAGCAGGATGGGACGGGTGGGGGGGGGGATGAGGGTGGGGGGGATGCTGGGACCCATGGGGATGGATGCCGGGCACTGATGGAGGGATGGGCACTTGATCATTGTATAACTGAAACCCAAACACAAAATTTGTAAGCCTATAACTGTACCTCATGGTTTTTCACTAATAAAAAAAAAAAAGAAAGTCCTTATTTGCGCCAAGCACATGTAAATTGGTCTACCAGAGTCCCCTGCACAGAGGGAGACCCTGTCTCATATAAGTGCCTCTTTTTATCCCCTTACTCAGATTTGGATCTTTCTGCCTTGTATTGGCTCCCTTTGAGGACCTAGGGTCATGTGTTTTTCTGCTAGGCATATCCCTTCCTTGCAACCCTCGACCTAAAAGTCAGGTTGCTCTATCTGACTTCCTTTCCCTCCTTTTGGGTGCCTTGCCATTTATGGTCTTGTAGTGTTGCTTATTCTGCTTTTACATGCCTTCTCAGAACTTATGCCAGTGATTGTGTCAGGTAAGTTAAAGATAAACCCAGATATGACTATTGAATGAAGAGCTGTTACAATGCAGTTCCCATGCAGAGCCTCTCCTGACATGGAATGCCCAAAGGCAGTCTTGCAGCCTTTCAATTGAGGTCAAGTCGAGGATCCAAGACTCATGGTTACAGGTGCATGGACAGGGGTGAGAAAAGAAAAGAACATCTGCAGCCAGAGAGAGGAACGGGTTTAGGGCTCCATTATGATAGGTCTCACCTGGCACAGACGAGGGACAGAGAGGGTAAGTGAAGAAATAGAAGAAGTTTATTGGGGTGTGCTCCTGGGCAGACCCCACAGGCCCCTGGAGAGGCTGCAGTAGAGCTGTGCCCTGGGAGAGACCAAGCTGATCTTCAAGTTGTCTTGGGTGGGAAAGGCAAGAAAGACCAGTGGGAGTGCTGCTGGGGACCCTCCAGTCAAGAGGATCAAACACGGGTTCCCGCATACCGGGAGTGAGCTTCAGCCAGGGCCTAACTCCCCATCATCACTCGTTCACTCTTTGGTTCCTAGTCAGAGAGGGTCCAACTCCATAAATGAGCCATCGGGTGCCACCCTTGGACTGAGAATGCATAAATGATGGAATGGGGGCTTGTCTTGGAGAGCACCCATTACATTGTCCAGATATAAATTTGGGGTACCATCATCTCTTTCTCTCTCAGTGTCCACAGTGCATATGGTAATTCCAGTATACCCTGTAAGTAACTGCTGTAAGGAGATGGGTTTCTCTTTGATGTGGGGTTCAGGGGCTGAGGACCTCGAGACCCCTCATGATTGCTGTCTTCTCAATTTCTCTTGTAGTTTGTTGTAAAAACTGTCCCTTTTTCCAGTATCCTGCCTGTGTGATTGAGGGTCATGGATCATGGGAGCAAACCATAATGCCCATAATGGGTAAAATGAGGTGGTCCTTCAGACATAAAGGACTGCACTCATTTGTGGAATATAAAATCATATAATATGAGACTAACACTCAAGGACAGTAGAGACACTGGATAGGACGATTGCTTCACAGTTGGAAGCCTGCCTTATGAGCTGGGGGAGAAGGCAGCTGGATAGAGAAGGGATCACTAGGTCAATGATGGTGGGAGGGATAATTCAGGATGGGAGACTTGTGCTGAAAGTAGATAAAGACCAAATATGATGGCCTCTCATTATCTGTATTGCAAACCATAATGCCCATAAGTAGAGAGAGAGAGAGTAATAGGGAAATTGTCTGTCATAGAGGCTGGGAGAAGAGTGGGATTGGGAGCGGGGAGGGATTCCGGGGACATTGGTGGTGGGAAATGTGCACTGGTGGAGGGATGGGTGTTTGATCATTGTATGACTGAAACTCAAAAAAATTAAAACTTGATAACTGTAGTTCACGGTGATTCAATAAAAAAAATGTAAAAAAAAGAGAGGAAAGGTTGGATTGGAAAAAGAAAAAGAATAAAATGCACTGGGCATGACCTAAAAAAAATGAGAGGGTTCTTGAGGCTGGCTTTTTAGTTGTGTTCATCCAGTACCCCAACAATGCCCGAATGTAGTGCTCTGGTATACATTTGCTGATTGTTCAAATACTCCCTTCTTCATGGGGATATCTGTCTTTTACCTGTAAGACAATCAGTGAGCGTCAGACTTTGTGAGACATGAGCCTTGGGTAAACAGAAAATGATGGAGGGTGGAGAGCTCTTCTTGGAGTGTCATGAGAGGGCAGGAAGTAGAGTGGACACAGGGCATTAGTGCAGGCCCTCGCCCTAATTAGAGCCACAAAAAAATGGGTGGGAGCAGAGGGGACTGTGATGGGTCTCAAGGACTCACAGGTGCCCAGAACTGGGGGGAAGAGAGAGAGGGAAGTTGATGTTAGAGAGGAAGTGAGCAGGGATGTGTGGGTGGGGGTCATATGCTATGAAAAGTCTCCTCAGTATGGTTTTGAAGGGCAAGAGAGAGATGGTTGTTCTCAGCACAGCAGAGTACCAGGGAAGGGTTATTGGGACCTTTTTTGTAGCTTCTCTGTAGGTCACACTCAGCAAACTTCAGGAACTGTTTTGAAGTCAGCTCTGAGGTCGCTCCTGATCATCTTCAGGGATCTCTTGTGGGTACTCCTGTGTGTACAGACCTGTGCCCAGCCTGCAGAGGTCTGTCTCAGCCCATAGAAAACCCTGTCTAAAGCTGTGGGATGCACTCAGAGATGGCTCAGAAAGCTGGAGACAGGCTTTGCATGCAGGAAGCCTGGCCTATCCCCAGCACCACAGGGTCCCCGTGAGCCACCAGAGCCAGAAGTGACCCACATTGCAATCCAGGTGTGGTCCCTAAACAAAACAACAAACTAAGGAAGTTACTCATTGTTCACACTTTATTCTCTGGAGGTCTTTTATCAGGGAGGGTTCAACTCCATAAATGAGCCATTGGATATCACCCTCTGACTGAGTAGTTGAGATGGGGAGAGAGGGCTGGCCGGGGAACACTTGTCACATTCTCTGGATCTAAAGTGTGTGGTGTCCACAACTCAGATAGTTACTCTAGAAACCAAGTGGCCATAAATAACTGAGGTAGGGGGATGGATTTCTCTTTAATGTGGGGTTCAGGGGCTGAGGACCTCAGTTTCCTCATGATTACTGTTATAAGGGCGAAACTGATGTCAAGACAGGCGGCAGAAATGAGAAAAATCAGCTAGGCCTCAGATTAAGTTATTGGACCTAAAACAATCTTGGTTTCCCAGCAATGAAACAATGTGTAATTGGCCAACCTGAACCCACCTGGAAAATTTCCTGGGCTCAATTAATCAATTCTCACAATGCCCCAGAAATTGCCTTTTGTTAACCCTAAAAAGAATGAGTAGCATCCGTAACCATAAGTGGTTACGTATGCTAGTGGAAATTATTGTTTTACTATTGCCTGACTACTGTTACCCTAGACATAGACACGTGCCAAAACACCCTTGTTTGGTAGTTAAGTAAGATTTCTTTCTGAAACATAAGGCATGTACTGCTTATGTAATCAAACCCTATAGAAACTGCTTGCTGTCTGAAGTCAGGGTCACTATCAAGAGACCACTCTGTGGGTGAGATAGTTGACCCCAGTATACTGGAACAAAACTCCTACTGCTTTTGGACTATCGAGTTCATGTTTCTGTCTGTCTTGCTGCTTGGGAACCCAGAATCCCGGGCTTAACATTTGGGGGCTCATTCCCTGGGATTCCCAAGTGGAAAAGAGGAGTTTCTATTAAAAAAAAGCCGCGATCTATCGGGGACGACTGATAACAGTCAAGTGGTCTGATTGTAAGGAGGTGCAGGTGCGCCTAGACAGGAGGCGCAGGTGTACCCAGACTGGTCACAAGGGGCGCCAGGGCACCCAGACTGGAGTAGGTGGCTGAGTTCACGCTAGGCGAGGTCCGACTGGGTGTTAAGGGAGATGTCCTTGACACTCCACAAGTCTCCAGAAAGCAGTGGCAGTGCAGATGGAGACACTGTGAGAGGCCTCAGGGACTTGTGCACATGGGATGGTGTCTATCTTTGGGGTTTGTCTTCCTTGTGTTTTATTCTTTGTATTACTTGGTGTGTGTTGAGTCTGACTATTGTTTTGGTATTTGAGTCCTTTATCTGTGAACTTGTCATGGGTCAGAACCAGTCGACCCCACTTTCCCTTGTGACTGACCATTTCAGTGATTTCAGATCCCCTCCGTCACTGTCACTGTCCTCCCATTGTTCATTGATTTGCTTGAGCGGACCCAGTAATGTCTCCATTGTGAGACTTATTGTTAACTGTGTTTGGCATATCGAATACATCACAGGGAGCTTGCCAGGCTTTGCCGTGTGGGCGGGATACTCCCGTTAGCTTGCCGGGCTCTCTGAGATGGGCAGAGGAATCCAACCTGGGTCAGTGGGGTCAGCTGCGTGCAAGGCAAATGCCTTACCCGCTGTGCTATCGCTCCAGCCCAACTCCTCAGTAGAGGTGAAGAAGCGTAAACTGATAACTCTTTGTTCTGCGGAATGGCCAGCCTTCAACGTCAGCTGACTAGCAGAAGGTACTTTTGATCTGGGGGCTATTCTGAAAAGTGAAAGGTAAAGCGTTCTTTCTAAGACCGGGAAGACACCTGAAATAGATGCCTTACATCCTGGTCTGCTTTCTCCCAGCCTATCAATTGGCTCAAAGTGCATTATCAATTGCTTTCCCCCAGCCTGTCAATTGGCTGAAGTACTGAGAGTGGACATCTACACTGGTTTTCTTAGTTCTTTGAATACATGAGGTCACTTGGAGAGACTAGAGATTTTTTTTTTAACAGCTCTTAATTCTTGTTCCATCCTGGATTAATACCCCATGTAGGGAATATTTCCTCTATGTCAGAACACTCCACAAAAGAAGAAGAATGGGCATTGGAATGAGGTTTCCAAAAGAATGTTGAAAATTACTGACCCCTAGACTGATGCAGTGATATATTAGTGAAAAGAAAGAACAGAGCAGTAAGAAGAAAGTAACCGAAAACGGTGCTTCCTATGCCATTGATAATTGGTTCTTGTACCTGGAGCATTTGAGCATTTGTCACTTGTTTTTCCGCATCCAAGTTGTGGTCATTTCAAAGTAGCATTCCTTAGCCTAACTGATCTGATCTTTCAAATTTATCGCCTGGGGCTCATTAACAACTAAGGCAACTTGAGATTTCAGCCCTTGTGCAGACAGGGTCAGCGCCCCTGTTTTAGCAGGAAGCAGCTCCAGAAGATGGAACTTCGACCATTTTCCCTTTATACATTTAAGGTAGTGAAATCTCTAGGGGAATATGATGTAGATAGATAAAGGAAATCCGAGTCCTCCCCCCTCCCCAAAAATCCCTTCCAATTGCCCTGTTGTGATAGTGAGTCCCCCCTCTTCCCCCCTTTCGAAGGTACTCTGCCCCTTTTGAAATTCATTTGGGTTGACTGCCAATACTCCAACTTAGCCTTAAAAAACAGGAAGTGTAGGCCAGAATGTATGATCTCTCTCTTCTCCAGCCATTATTGGCCCTACAGGTACCAAGGCCCAGCTCTATGTGGGGCTTGGAGCACACTGCCGGAGTGAAGCTCAACTAGTAATTCCTCATCCATACACATTGGGAGATCTGGTCTGGATCAGGTGACATAAGACCACCATCTGCGAACTTCGGTGGAGAGTTCCTTACACCATGATCCTGGCCACACCAACTTCTCTGAAGGAGGACGGAATCCTTTGGAGACAGAATGACATCAACCAGTGGCATGTCCAGAAGAGCCCCCATATCGGGAACCCAGCAATATTTGCCTTGCTTGCACGTAACCCCTTGCTTGTCTCCTTCCTACTTTGGTGATTCCAGTCCTCTTGAATTGTGTGAAATGGTAAAAATTGTGCTACAGGTATATTGTTATGGAGGGGAACTGGGAAAGTCAAATTGACACCCTGGTCACATCCCACATGGGACTGCTAGTGCTCCTGCGTTTGCAACCATGACCCTTGAAACCTGAACAATCTAGTGGTTTCTGTTAAGGGGAGAATAAATATAGGACAGCTTGTAGTCTTAAGGCAGCAATACATTGGATTGGCCAGAAATCCATAGTCCATAGAACAGTTAAGCATGCAAGAGTATGATTACTCTTGGAGGTAAAAGAAAAAGGGCGGGGGGAAATGTAAGGGCCAAACTGACGCCATGACAGGTGGCAGAAATTAGAAAAATCAGCTAGGCCTCAGGTTAAGTTCTTGGAACTGAAACAGATTCAGTTTCCCCACAATAAAACAATGTGTAACTAGCCAACCTGAGCCCACCTGGAAAATTTCCTGGGCTCAGCAAGTGGGCTCAATTAATCAATTCTCACGATGCCCCAGAAATTGCCTTTTGTTCACGATCACGATCACAACCATCCTGTTGTTTGTCGATTGCCTCGAGCAGGCACCAGTAACGTCTCCTTCGTCCTAGCCCTGAGATTTTTTAAAATGTGCCATATTCAAGTCTCTTTCACGGTTAGGAGAATGAGACCCATCATTGTTACTGGTATTTGGCATATTGGATACACCACGGGGAGTTTGCCAGACTCTGCCGTGTGGGCAGGTTACATTTGGTACCCTGTCAGGTTGTCCAAAGCAAGAATGAGATAATAAGATGTTGTGCTGCCACAAATGTGGCCACGTGCTTCCGGGATCTGGGTTTTATAGTCTCTGGGTCTTGGCTATTAATGGGATTACACGGCGCCAGGGGGCCAGTTGGTGGATGTGACCCCTGACTACTGGAAGATAGAGGATCTGGGTGGAGGATGCTCAGTCCCGATCCAAGCAGGCTTGGAGATCTCAGCCCCGGGACCCGCATGCCTTTGTTCCTCTGCCGGTACCTTCATGCCTGTGGAGAGTGGTCTCAGCATGGTGGTGGCTGGTTCTGGAGGTCTTTGGCTGACCTGGTCGGGGAGGGGAGGGAAACTCAACCCACACCCTCCAAGGGGCCCCAGCGAGGTCAGCCAGGCGTGGGGGCAGGAGACTCTGCGCTGTTCTCTTCCGGAAGGAAGGTAGGAGAGAGGGTGGTCGTCCAGGCAGAAGGTAAGTGAGAGAGAGAAAGAGAGAGAGAGAGAAATTGTTTGCACACAGAAGCAGAGTTTATTCTCTCTCACACAAGGCACAGTGCTGTGGATTCACAAACCCAACAGACTTGGATTCTTGGATTCTACTCCTCAGGGAGTAGTATTTTTTAATTTATTTAATTTTTTAAAAATTAAATCACTGTCAGGCACAGTTACAAAGCTTTCATGACTGAATTTTAGTCATACAATGATCAAACACCCATTTCTCCACCAGAACGCATTTTCCACCACCAATGTCCCCAGCATCCCTCTTGCCACCCCCATTACATCCCATTCCCATCACATGCCTCTCTAGAGGGCAAATTCTTTCTTACTCTGTCGCTGCTTTTGGACATCATGGTTTTCAATAGATACTGAGAAACCATCATGCTTGGCACTTAGTCTACTTTCAGTGCACATCTCCCATCCCAAGTGATTCCAGGGGAAAATTTTTAAGCCATATGCCCTCCTGCCTACATGCTTGAGTGCATTCTCATGGTCTTGAGCAAACAATCAGGAGGGTACAGAAGGGAAATTGTGGTTAACATAACTTGTTACATTTATTTGAAATATCCTTGTTATCTGTGGTCAGTTTCTGGGTGTTTGTGTCCCTGCCCTTTGTGGTCTGGCTTGTTTTTCTTAGTAGCTTGTGAACTCATGACCCCAAGCAAGACACAACAATGGAGCCTGGCTTTCCAAAATGGAGTTGCTGTGGTCCTTTCAGCTTCACTACTGTCTCACAAGGAGATTGGGAAGAAGTGGGACTGGGTGGAAATTGGAAAGTTTCTAGGAGGAGTGAGTAGCCTGCTTACAATAAATCTTGGCACCTGGTTTCCTGTGATTAAGAGAGGAAGGGATTCCATATTCTCACCCCACAACCTGTGCCATACATGGCGAGCCTGCAGGGGGGC